>NC_072445.2:18740000-20065625 GCF_028878055.3 Symphalangus syndactylus | reverse complement strand
TTCTTTTTGCCCTACATTATTTTTTACCGTTTTATAATGTAAATGAAGCCCTTTCTACTTTCAGATTGGTTGGTAGTCTATAAATTAATTCACTGAGAAATATACCTACATCATGATTTCCAGACAGAAACAGCTTAGTGGTTTAGAAAACAGGCTCTGAGAGCTGCCTACCAGAGCAAGTTACATAATCTAACTGGGGCTCCTTATTCTCATCTGTAAAGTGGGGATGATCAAGATCTACACCCCATACTGTTATGAGGATTTCATGAATTATTGTGTGTTTAAGTGCCTAATATTTGGCAAACACACAATAAATGCCAGCTAGTAGTTATAATAAGAATGACGTAATCACAGCTACTCCTAACCTTCCTATCAGGGTTATAATTAAAACTTAAATTATATGACAGCTTTAGTGGAATGTATAACTTTTCAATGATTCATATTTATGAGAAAAGGTTACAAATATATGGAAATTAATTTGTTTCATTCAAAAATCAATTCTAGCTCTTCCAAAACGAAATGAGTAATTCTTGGCAATGCTTATGAAGTTCACAGCAATAGAAATCAATATCCATCATGTTCCATTAGTGCCCTCACCTCATCATTAGATACCTTGATCCATCTCTTAAGTGATCTGTAAGTATGGTTTCCACCTTTAGATTCTACAGAGATGGCACAGTGAAAAGAATACAGACATTGGCCCTGCATCCATGTTAAAATTCCATCATTGCTATTCTAATGTGTGTGATGTGGACAAACCTCAGTTTCCTCGTCCTTAAAATCTCACTCAGTGAGATTTTATCTCAATGCTTAAAAAGTTAAGCATTGAATTACCATCTGGCCCAGCAATTCCACTCCTAGGTATTTAAAACAGGTACTCAAAACAAATATTTGTACACACACGTTCACAACAGCACTATTCACAATAGACAAAAGGTGGAAACCACTCAAATGTCCATCAATGGATGAATGGATTAGCAAATTATAGTATGTCCATACGATGGAATATTATTCATCCATAAAAAGGACTAAAATACTGACAAATGCTAGAATGTAGATGAACCTTGAAAACATTATACTAAGGGAAAGAGGCCAGACACAAAAGGTCACATATTCTGTGATTCTACTTACAGGACATATCAAGAACAGGTAAATCTGTAGAGACAGAAAATAGCATGGTGGTTGCCAGTGACCAGTGGGAGACAGGAATGGTAGTAACTGGTAATGGTAGTACTGGTAGCAATAGGCAGAGGAGTTCCTTTAAGGTGATGAAAAGAGCTTGGATCTGGATAGAGGTGGTTGTTGCAGATTGGGAATGTACTAACTGCCACTGAACTGTTTGCTTTCAAGTGGTTAATTTTATGTTATGTGAATTTCACCAAGGAAGGAAGGAGGAAAAGAGAGAAGGAGAGAAGGAAACATTTGGCAGGTGCGTGGTGGGACAGTGGACTGGCAGCATCGGCATCGCCTGGGAACCTATTAGAAATGCAAACCCTTAGGCCCCATCCCAGGCCTCCTGAATCAGAAATGTGGGGGCTGGGGCTCAGTAATCTGTGTCTTAGTAAGGACTGCAGGTGATTCTGATGTACAGTAAAGGTTGAGATCCACGTTTTCAGGATTAAATAAGGCAATTGAGCACATGGTATGTGGTAAGTGGTAATTATTATTACAGTCAGGTTCATCGGTTCATTTGTCGCAGGCTGAAACTAAACCCACATTTTAATGTGCCAACATGACACATCTGAAGCCATGATGAATAAGTGTCTTCATCTCTACTCTATTTGAAAGGTTCAGACTCCAGAGACAGATGGAGACAAACTGCACTTGGCTCCACCCCAGCCTGCCAAACAGTTTCTCATCTCGCCCCCTTCCTCCCCACCTGTTGGCTGGCAGCCCATCAACGATGCCACACCAGTCCTCAACTATGACCTCCTCTACGCTGTGGCCAAACTAGGACCAGGTAAGCTTTGCAGTCCATTTTAAAAATGAACATTTGTCAGCAACCTAGAAAAGCCAAATGAGATTAACAACCTTGAGATCCTGGGTTCACAGTAACATCTGCATTTCTAATACATTTTTTCCTCTGTGTGGACAATGAGAGGGAATGATGGATGAGAATGCAGCATCAGACTTTGCACCTGTTCAAAAAGCAACTCAGGAACCTGTACTAAAATGATGTCAAGTCCATGAAGCTTCTGGATTGCAATGCAGATATTTCAAGATCCAACAGCACTACCTAATTCTTGTGGGACTTAACTCTATCCCAGGAGGAAATTGTTTCCTCAGAACAGACAAAATGAACCCTACCAGCTGTAAGGAGGCATCTATGCTGTGCAACCCAGTTTTATTGCTGTCACAGTGCTAGTACACACTCAGGAACCCCCTGTTACAAGAAAACCTGCCTGCCAAAGTGAAACCTCCAAGTTCCTGAGAAGTCAGTCGCAGCAGCCTCTAACTTTAAAAAAATCTTAGTCACTTTGTTCTGATGTTGGCATATGTAGCTCTGATTCACTCATTCTCACGCAGTATAGCATTCTAAAATATGAATCTACCACCACACTTTATTTACCCACTCTCCTGTTGATGGACATTTAGATTATTTCCAGGTTTTTTGCTATTACAATCAAAGTAACAGTTAACATTCTTGTGCATCTCTATGCACTTGTCCAAAAGTTTCTTTAGGCTTTGTACTTAGAAGTGATACTGCCTTCAGTTTCAGCAGATGATGACACTTTGCACCCCAAAGTATTTTTTCCTGTATTATATTAGGAGAGGAAATAATAGAAATTGAAGGGGCTGAAACCAGGTGGCAGCTGAGAATTTTAGCGCTGTGAATTGAGTGGTAACTAATGGCCATTCTGTCTGCTCCGTCTACTGCTGGTTATCTTAGGATAGGAAGGAGCTTTAAAAATAGAATCTGAATGCCTGACCCCACCCCAAGAGATTCTAATTTGATGTGGGTAATGTCCAGGTATCAGTACGTTTTAAAAGCTCTCCCACTGATTCTAATATGCAGATGAGTTCAAGAACCACTGGCAGCTAAATGCCAAGTACCAAGAATAGTAAACTTGTAAGTTCTTACCAGCATTTCTTAATGTGGCAGGAAAACATTTGGCCCAGAGTCACCCACCCCAGAAATCTGCAGTTTTAATAATCACATGTGTTGATTCTTGTATATGCCAAAACCTGAGAACCCTAGGAATTATGGTGACCAACTGTCCTGATTTCTCCAGGACTAAGGAGTCCCTTGGCCACAGGACCTTCACTGCTAAAATCAGAAAATTCCCAGGCAAACCAAGAAAAGCTGGTCATCTTACCAGGTACCCAGATTAAGATGATGCTGATCTGATTAATAAGCACTTTTCTTGCAAGAAGATTGCCAGCTGTTGCATGTGTGGCCTGAAAGTTAAATTATAGAACTTTCAAGAGCAAGCTCATTGGAGGTTTCTTTGTAATCACCATCACATCACTCAGCTTCTCAGGCCCTTTAAAATGGCCACAAGTTTTACCTTCAAGAAGCAGTAGGTATGTCTAACTAACATGTGCTGATGAAAGAAGCAATATAATAATAAGGGAGATGTTAGTGAGATATGATTTCATTAAATGTCTGGTTCACATCCAGGATCCTGATCTTAGCCACTCCCCCTTCAGAGAGCCACATGTGTGATGTGCTTAAACACTGCACAGTGTATAAAGTAAATTGACTCTACTCACATGAAGCCTTTTGAAGCCCTTTCCCACAGTCATTCAGGACACTGCAGAAACAGACAAGCACACATATCTAAATGGACCAATTTCAGCCAAGGTCCTTGGAGCTGCCAGTTTGACTCCTATGCACAGATATTGACAAGGACACACTTGAACACTTTGTAGAGGTGTTTTGAATGTCAGCAAACAGAGCTCTTTATAGAATCACTAAGGTCTTGGCTAGAGGACCTAGGAGTCTGAGCTGCATTTTACAGAAAAGGAAACTAAGGCCCAGAGCGAAGCGGGGAGCTGATTTGACAATGAAAGTGCCAGAGCTTCCAATGCTGTGCTCTTCCTACTTCACTACTTAGAAAGGAGGCTCAGGCTATGTCACACCTTCTGACCATCACACCCCAGCTGGACTCCAGTTCACTCATGTGGCGCTGATCGTCCAGTAAAATTCAAATCATTTTTATCAAGACTGTGAAAGAACTTTAGTTGTTGTCAGCATTCACAAAGATTGATGCAGAGAAAGCTAGGGGCAAGTTCCAGACACCCTTACTGGCTGACCAAGCTGAGTCCAGGCTCTGGAAGGCACAGACAGGGACGAATGTGACTTGGGACTGATGGAGGCAGAAGGCACAGATGGGATGGGAATTAGGCCCCAGAAGGGATGCTCACAGATCCTGACACAGGGAAGAAAGAAAGAGGGAGGAAGGAAATGGTCTCAAAGAGGCAGAGAAAAAAAGGCAGTTGGCAGTGGGAGGTGGGGGGCTCGAAGTGGTAAATAACTTATCAACAATGTTAAAAATGCATGCCTTTTACCTTAACTGTACAGCTAATCTATAGCACCCACCTTCTTTTATCACAATAAGTGTACCATCTACCATTTTTGAAGGGCCCTGCTTTGTGATAAGCACAGAGATAGGACCTATTATTATCCCCATTTTATGGATTAGGAAACTAGACTGTAGAAAGAAGCATGAACTTTCCCAAGGTGACACAGCTGGTTGGTGACATCGTCAGGTTTCAAACCCTGGCGCTTCTGACTCAAGAGAGTAAACACTGCTCCGCCAGTTGGCCTTCTATTGAGGATACTGGTTGGCTTGGCTGACTTCAGGCCTGCTCTGCTCCAGCTCTGGCAAACATTTATTTTAACCCTGAATCAAGAATTATTTCTTTTTTTTTTTTTTTTGAGACAGAGTCTCACTCTGTCACCCAGGCTGGAGTGCAGTGGCACGATATCGGCTCACTGCAACCTCCACCTCCCAGGTTCAAGCAATTCTCCTGTCTTAGCTTCCTGAGTAGCTGGGACTACCGGTGCGTAGCCACCACACCTGGCTAATTTTTGTATTTTTTAGTAGAGACAGGGTTTCACCATGTTGACCAGGCTGGTCTCAAACTCCTGACCTCATGATCCACCCACCTCAGCCTCCCAAAGTGCTGAGATTCCAGACGTGAGCCACCGCGCCAGGCCTCAAGAATTATTTCTAACAAACACCAATCTAAACTTCCAGAAAGCCTAACCTAGTGTCTGGTAAATGTGCAAATGGAGACTTGTGCATTCGGTACAAGAGCAAATATTGAGAGTTTCCTGATTTTTAAGTATGACTGATATTGTGTCCATGGAACACCTGCGATCTGGATGTATTTTCTAGGATATGTTTCTGTCTATTTCTTGCCAGCAATTTGGGACTGTTTGTCTTTATTTGGTTATCCATTTATCCCTTTTCTATGTCCTTGAAGCTTCCTCAGCCACAAACATGCAGGACTTGTGTCCAACAATTGAGGTGAAAATATCAGAGGTTAAATTAAAGGTTGTTTCAGCTGCAACAATCAGGGAGCAGGGCCACACCCTGCCTCCTCCCCATGGCATCCTCCCCCACATCGCATCTCTGCCCCCTTCCCAACAAGGTGCCAAGACAAGAGGTTGCTCCTTCAGTCTCCTCCTGTCACTTTGCACAAATATTCACTTTTCCTTATGGTAATTTTCTATCTTTCAGCTTACTGTCTTCTCTTCTTACTGAGGGAGAGAATGCATGTTTCATTCATTTTGGTATTCCCAGCACCTGAAAGTACCTGGCACGTACTAGATGCTCAATAAATATTGGAGGAATGAATGCATGAATGAATGAATAAATGAATGAATAGATCAGAGTTATTAGCCTGCCTAGAGATAGTTTATTTACTAACAAATTGTTGCTTTCTGGAACTACCTCAGTTCCAGAAGTACAGAAACAAATTAGAATGAGAGCAGAGAAAAGCAACTCAAATGATCAAAGGAATGGAGTTTTGCATTAGAGGAATGATGAACAGTGTTTAATTGGTAGAGCAGAGTGATTGAGAAGGCATGTAGACATTTAAAGCTGCTGGGAAAAAGTCAGTTTAAAGAAAGAATGTTACGGAGCAGGGATCCAGAGTGAGATGGGACTCAGGCTAAGTCAACTGACTGGCTGCCCCCAGAGGCAACGACACAATTTATTAGGACCCTTTCATGGAGAACAAATGAAATGGTGGGGATCCACTCCTCACCTCAGACATGCAAGGGGCAAAACAGTCTCTAGTTCTTTAAGGAGGAATATTGGTGACCTTCTTTCAGAGAGGGACAAGCCCAATTCCTGAAAACTTCTAGAGTGGTCCTAGAAACACACATAAAGAAAGCAGTGCCATTATAATGGAAACATGATCAGACCCAAACCTGTGGGTGCCTATTGAAATCCTCTGAAATATTTAAGATGTTACGACAGGAGACGAGGGCCACATTATATTCAAGAAGTGTCTCTCAGTTCTGTTTATTATACCGAGAGCAAGTTTATATTCCGAAAATTATGAAAGGCATAATTTTAAACATCCTTAATCGTTGTTCCCATGACCATTCTATCTTTGATCGAGAAAGTAAAATAGATATTATACATTAGGAAATAAACAAATAAAAATGACTTAAAATTATGTGGGGATGAAGATAAATTACTTACTATGCACCAGGCACTGTTCTAAATACCTTACAATATTATTTAATGTTCACAGACAATAATAGGTATTATTATTGTCCTCAATTATACAGCTGGGGGATGTGAGGCACAGAGTGGTTAAGTAACTTGCCCAAGGTGGCACAGCTACTAAATTAAAATATGTCCTCTGCCACTGGCAAGAAGAGTAAAAGATTGATTGAGCCAGCACCCTTGCCCTGGGAAGTGAAACATTTTTCTCTAGAAGAAATTTAAGATTGCTGTAAAGGAGAAATTTAAGAATACAAAACAACTTATGCCTTTCGTTCCCTCACATTTTATTTCTCTACTTTTTGGCACCCACTAAAACACTACTGCATCAATTCTTTACGGTACATTTCATGCTTTTTTCTCGTGTCCAGCAGGACGTGCAGATCAAAATTTGCCTTCCTCTGCTCTGTTTAAGGGGCCGTTATTGTCTCTGTAAAACAAGAAGCCCATCAGTTTAACAGTGACCTAGACAGAATAAGATGGGCTCTGACCTTGAGGAGAATGATGAGTTGAATATTTATTTTAAAATATCTGTTGTTCCTGACTCCAGAAGCAGTACAGCGCCAGGTTCTTTTCTGATGTAAAACAAAATAGGAGAAAATAAAAACCAAGCCTAGCAAAATAGCTTATCTCCACCAATCAGCAGAAAATGGTAAAATAGAGATGCACACGGCACTAACTGGACGGGAAATCAGAGGTGGGAAGCAAAATGCCGGCCTTTATTCTGCTCTCTAAGATGGCTCTGGAAGGTCATGTTCATTGTCACTGAAAATGCCTGCAGGGAGCGATATGAAAAGTCATTGTCTCTTCTTTTTTTTCCTCCTGCTATTTTTAGCTCTTGTTAGGAAGATCAATTTTAGTTAACTGCAGAGAAGGGTTTTTAAAATAGTGCTTGAGTTTCAAGTTGCATGTGTCTGCTATATTTAGTTTTTTTCCAAATTCTTCTGTATCAAAACATCATTACATAGTAAGGCAATCTTGCTGGTGTTACTGCTTGGTATGGTGTTTTCCCCAATGGGAAAAGATATTCCATTAACTAATGTAACGTACACTAAACAAACATTTTCTATTCTGGGCTCTGATTCAGAGGTAGAAAAAAAATTCAGTTTTTAAAATATAGATGAACACCTATATTTTTGGTGCATGTGGTATGAATATTATATAAGGCCTCAATTCTCGTTCAGCAATTGCTATATTCTCTGATCACAGAAACAATAGGCAAGTAAAACAGCGAGTGTCCAGTGTTCCCGTTAGCAGAGTCTCTCTGTGTCATACCCCACATAAGGGACTCAGATTGGGGTCCTGGAGCACATGTTCAAATTTTCCCATTTCCTTTGAAAGAATTGTCCCTGGGAAAAAAGGATTTTTTAAGAGGCTTTTCTTCCCAGCATATATTCCATTAATCCATCTTCCATCACTATGGAGTAGCAATATTAAAATACTTCCTTTTCTAAATTTACAGATAAACTGTGTACATTGTAGAAAAACAGAAAAGACATATGACCAAAAAAATGGGAAAATATGAATAACAAATCCTACTGCCTATTAAAAAAAGTACTTTAAGGAAGAATCATTGTAGTGTATACCCTTGCATTTTTTCTTATAGGTATGTGTGTGTGTGTGTGCATTTGTGTGTCCTCACAGTTGTTGTGGAGGCTGGGCCCCTAATATGGGGCGAGGGAGAACAGGATGGTTCGTTCCCAGAGAGGACCCAGCTCACAGAGGGCTCTCTCAGGCAGCTCCCCCTTTCTTCATCTCCACCACTTTCCTCTTACCCCATGTGGAGGAGCCCCTTTACTCTGGTTGTTTTCCCTCTTTATCTTCCCACCTCTTTCCCCTCTGTGGTTCCGTTAGATCCCTTGCCTATACCTTCCCTCTGGGGTTCTGCTTCTTTTTCTCAACCATTAACTCAGGTCCTCAGTCATCAGTTGATCCCATAAAGTACTTTGGGTCCTAAATGTCTCAGGAGGGGATGAAGATAAATCCCCCCATCCCCAAGCTAGTATTAGAGAGAAACCTCCAGAAGATAAGCAGATGTTCTTATACTGAAATATATATAGTTCCCCTTACACCAAAACTACAGAGTATGCTCTTTCTCTTCTTTCTCTTTCTCTTGCTCTCTCGCTCACTCTCATCCTCCCACTTCCCCATCTTACCAAGGACCCCTTCTTATTTCCTACTTTGATATGGATCAGAACTGAGGAGGGGGAGGAAATGGAAGAGAACCCCAATTATTTCATCAATATTTTCTTAAAATGCACCCATACAAGGCCTACTGAGGCAGAATGTCAGTTTTCAGCCCTGACGTCACCTGCAGCATCCAACCTTGTGCATGCCTAAATCTAGGAAGTAGTAAGGCAGTTACCCTGGTCACCCAGTAGACCTGGATTGGGGTTCACCACTTTTCTCTGGGGTCCATCAAAATTCAATAGGAGTTCATGGAAACACAAAAGAATCAGAAAGAAAAAAGTTTACAAAGGACTGAATTCCCTGGAATCTGTCTTTTAATCCCAAATCCTCTTTCCACTTCCACTTAGAAAGTAAGTTCTTTCTCTGCTCCCAGATTGAGCTTGTGAATTGGCAGCTACCAAATAGCTATGGGTTTTATGTTTCCAATAAGTCTCTCTGCACCCAGAATATCTCCTTTTATTTTATAGCTGTAAATGGAGATCCAACATGAAGAGAGGCTTTTCTCTTGCCTCAGGATGATGATTAAAACATAGGATGTGAGTTTGAATTTAGGCTTCTAGGCTCCAGATTTTATTAGCTCTGTGACCTTGAGCAAGTTTCTTAACTTCTCTGTGCCTCTGCTTCTTCAGTAGTAAAATCAGTTTGTGGCAAGCATCAAATGAGATAATCCATATAAAACTGTATATCCAGTATCATACATAGGAAAGGCTCAGTGTATGTTACCTATTTATCATCACTTGATTTTCAAACCATACATTAGCCTTCTATTAAAATGTGTCACTGAGTGTGGTGGCTCACCACTATAAATCCCAGCACTTTGGGAGGCTAAGGCAGGAGGATCAGTTGAGCCTAGGAGTTTGAGACCAGCCTAGGCAATGTAGTGAAGCACCTGTCTCTACAAAAAATAAAAAATAAGATTATCTGGGTGTGGTGGTGCAAACCTGTGGTGCCAGCTACTCAGGAGACAGAGGTGGATCACTTGAACCAAGAGGTCAAAGCTGCAGTGAGCTGTGATCCTGCCCCTGGACTCCAGCCCAGGCGACAGAGCAAAGTGAGTCCCTGTCTCAATAAAAAAAATAATTTAAATGCCTGTGTTAAGCTCTTAGCTCAGTGCTGCTCAATGTGAAAGCTATGATATTTTGGAGTTGACAGTCCTACACATTGCAGTACATTTAGCATCCTTGGGTCTCACCTACTAAATGCCAACATCCACCCACACCATATGACAAAAAAAAATCCATTTCCAGACACCATTAGGGGTTTAACATTCTTATGTGAGAACCACACTAATTATACTTTCTTGAATGTGACAAAGACTTGTCACAGGCGTACAGGCAGAGAACACCTAGTAAGGGGTCAGCGGTGGGTGCAGAAAGAAGAGTGGAAGAGAGATGAGACGTATAGAGAAGCAGCCCCTGCCTCCCAGCTTTACTCACTCCTCTATGCCTTCCCAGACACACACACACTTTTTTTCCTTCCCTTTAGAAAACTAGGGGAAGACAAGAACAATGAGAATTTGCATGGCCCATGTCCAAGCTATCCCAAAAAATCTAGGGCTTAAGACAACAGTCATTTATTTTGTTCACAAATCTGTCATTTGGGCCAGGCTCAGGGGGAAGGGTCATCTGTTCCATGCAATGTTTCTGGGGCAGCACAGCTGGGGGCTGGCAAGTCAACTATGAAGACAGTTCACTCACATGGTTGGCAAAATGGTGCTGTTAGCTGAGAGTTCACTTAGACTGTGGGTCAGGGCCCTGGTTCTTCTTAACGTGGGCCTCTTCGTGGGCTGCTTGGGCTTCCTTACAACTTGGACATAGGGTTCCAAACATGAGCATTCTGCAAGAGCAAAGTAGAAGCACATGGCATATTTGTTACCTAATTCAGAAGTCACACTGCTTACTTCCACCACATATAATAATTTGTTACCTAATTCAGAAGTCACACTGCTTACTTCCACCACATAGGTTGGGGCCAGAAGTGTTTGGGATTTTGGATATTTTGGGATTAGGGATATGCAACCTGTATTATATTTGTCAAGACAGTCATTAAAGCCTGCCCAGGATTGAAGGGAGAGAACACAGAGGGAACACTCCTTGATGGAACATTGTCAAGGTTCCAGGAGAGTATGTGGGGTGGGAAGCATTATGACCATCTTTGGAAAACACAACCTGCTACCACAAATAACTGAACTGTTGAGAATTCACCCGTAATATGAGAGATAATACAGTTTAAAAATGAGAAAAATGTAGAGGATCTTCTTCCAGAGTCCAAAGCTTCCTTCCCTAAGAGATGCAGATTAACTCAGTTTATAATTTATAGTCTTTTCATTTCATAATTTATTGTGTTGTCTTTTGAGAAGATTCATTGTCAAAGAGACCATGCCTTGAATAACTATCAATGGCCAAAACAAAACAAGGCAAGGTTCAGAAGGAATACATAATCCATCTTTAGCTAGAGAACAAATATTCACTAAAAATATGAGTTGCCATGAAAATGTATTAAAAGTAAAAGATAAAACTAGGCTCCCTTTCAGTAGAGTCGCTTGTAGAATATGAAAACAGTGGGAAGTATGAGAGTTAGGGACACAGAGGGACTATGAACACATTCTTTGAAGTCAGGCAAGCCTGAGTTTAAATCCTGGCCCTGCCATTTACTACCTGTGTGATCTCAACTTCCTGTTGTATAACTAGATATTATAAAACCCACATGACAGAGCTGTTGTTATAATTAAAGACCTATTTCATGCCAAGTAGTTACAGACTTTCCTGTGCCTGGCATTTAGTAAGTGCTCCATAAACGATTGTTATTATGTTTAGGGAATGTAGTGAGTTTCTATGACACCTACTGTGTGCTAGCACTGATAGAATGCTGTTAAGAGGATAGATGCTTGCCTTTAAATGGTTTTCCACTTAGTTGAAAAGCTAAAACTTACACAAGTTAAACTATAGGAAGAATATTCATGTGTGAGTACATACCAGACATCACACAAGTATGTTAGTAATGGCCAAGCGTGATGCTCTTCATAAATCAATCACGTATTCATTGAACACTAACGTGTACCTTAAGCTGCAGCAATCACAAAAGGTTAAGTCTTGACTTCAGTGGTTTGGAATATAACACATTGCTAGAGGAAATATCTAACGATTAATACAAAACGTGATATAATTAAGCATTATAAATGGGTGTTTCTGACTATCTCAAAAAAAAAAAGAAAATCAGAGATCTCATTAAAACGGCAACATAAGATTTTCTGTCTCATGGAAATACAGGTATAGAAAAGGTTAGGAAGAGAGGAAAAAAAGGAGAGAAAATTGCCAGTGATGACAGAGAAAGGGGAAGTGGTGGTTGGAGGAGAAAGGATAGGTTCATTTTGAAGACCAGATTATGTGATACCCACTACCGTGGGATGCAGCCTGTTATTCACCCCTTACTGCTCTTTGCAATGGTGTCTCCACTGAGGAAAAGCTCTTTGCAATTGTTCAACTGCTTAATTCTTTGACTATTGTGTGACATAATCAGATTAGTTAATCATACTGGAAACCGGAAATTACTTGGGGGCAACAGTGGCCAAAATAATATCGCCCTAAATAATCATAGCATGCATCTTGGGAGAGGGCTTTATCAAGTATTTGACACATATGTCTGTTTCATAGTATCCCAGTGATATGAGTGTTGTTCTCATTGATGAGGAAAACTGAGATTCAGAAATGTTATATAACTTTCTCCGAGTCACATTACTCATAGGTGATATGGTGAACTCTCCAACTGTTGTCTTAGGTGGCTGATTCTGGCACGTAAGTTAGTTCCTGTCATGGGGAAACCAGCAAAGAGTATTTTGGGTGGGAGGGTTAGTCATGGATAGGGTTATAACAAGGGGTGTGTGGGGAAGAAGCATGCAGAGAAGGGTTGCCAAGCAATGTTCAATAGTGCTTGGTGACTGATTACAAATGATGAAAGAGAGAGAAAATTCAAGGATGACTGACTCTAAGGATTTGCACCTAGAAGGCTGGAAGAATGACGGCACTTCTAAGAAGTGTGATAGCTGGGAAGGGAACCTAGATTGGCAGAGAAAATAATTCTACTTTAGACATGTGAGTTTGGAAAAGAGTAGTCAACTTACAGAGAGATGTCAGTAAGTCAGGATGCATGTGTGAGATCAGGTCTGGATATGTAGCTCCTCATAGGGCAGGAACTGGGGCTCATGATGAGCAAGAGAAAGAATGTCCTGGAAAGAAGAGCAGCAGGTGCGGAGCAGAGCAAAGCTTGGCCTTGCCTGTTAGATGTGGCTGTATTTTCAAAGCCTCTAGTTCTGGGATTCTATCTATTGAGTGGCAGTACGCATACAAAGACTTTGTCCAACAGGCACTAAACTTAAAGGAAGATTTCCCCTTCCCTCCTTCATAGAGTTTTTCTTATTAGGAATCTAAACAATGAATCTCAAACTCTTCTCTAATACATAGACATGTAGCTCTGTTTCATCTCTCTACCTTTACCATGTCTGAATTTTGCTGATTTTTATAAACTTTGCATAATCATACTGATTATTTTAGAAAGAATTTAAGAGGTGGCCAAGTCATGGCCCATAAACCAAAGGTGGCATGAGAGAGAAACTCCGTGGCACTTGGACTGCTAGCCACCAACACATTTCTCTGCAATTGTGCCATGTGAGGTTGTATCATGTCACCAAGTTTCCCAGCCCCTGGGCAGCACAGGGACTCACCCTCCTCCCTCCTGAGAATGGGAAACAGCCCATGGGCACCCTCACTCCCTCCTCCAGTGATAGAGGAATTGGGACATTGTCACAAACCTGTCTCCAGCCACTTGGGAAAAGATGAGACAGAACTTTGGCATCTAATTTAAGCAATGGCCAAACCTCAGTCAGTTTCAAAGGCCTGAATAAGAATTTAACTGTTAACCATGTGCTAAAAGGTTTTTCGTTTAATTGGCTGAAAATGTGTTTCACGGAATAGGTAGAAAACCCTGACCAATGCACTTGTTGGTGACTTTTGATCCTGGCCTCCTTTCCACACACAAAGGAGAGGACAGTTTCAATACTGGCAGAGGAGCGAGCATGTGATGAGTCAACCCTCTGCTTGTCTTTTCAGAGAAATGCTGGTTCCATTGGTCTGTTCTCACTGCACCATGGCGGGACCTCCTACCCTGTGTGGGTAAGACTCTACAGACTCTCTGTCCCCAAACAAGCCCAGTTGGTCCATGTGCCTGGTGACAGCATTGACGTCAGCCCTTGCGGTAGAGGAATTAGTTGAAGCCCAAAGGGAAAAAGAGGCCAAAAAAAGAAAAATTCAATCCAGCAAGACTAAAGCTATTTCTTTTTATTTTGTGAGCTCTCAGCAGCTGTTAAGCTTTGCTGGCTTTCGATAGTAAGAAAGTGTCCAAGAATAGAACAGTGCAATGTCAGAGTTAATGGGATCACAGCAATAAAATATCTCTACTACTGAGCAATCTGATGGTATTAAGTTGACGTGGAAGTTGCTTTGCACCCTGAACACAGAGTGGACTCCCTGCTTGCCCTCCCATTCTGAGTGTGCCCCCAACACACCTATTCTGAGAGGAAAGCAACCACTTCTGAAGTGGTAAATGCATTGCAAAAGAAGTGTCTTCAGGCCGGGCACGGTGGCTCACGCCTGTAATCTCAGCACTTTGGGAGGCTGAAGCAGGTGGATTACCTGAGGTCAGGAGTTCAAGACCAGCCTGACCAACATGGTGAAACCCTGTCTCTACTAAAAATACAAAAAATTAGCTGGGTGTGATAGTAGGTGCCTGTAATCCCAGCTACTCGGGAGGCTGAGGCAGGAGAATCGTTTGAACCCAGGAGGCAGAGGTTGCGGTGAGCCAAGATCGCGCCATTGCACTCTCCAGCCTGGGCAACAAAAGCAAAACACCATCTCAAAAATAAAAAGAAATGTTCTTCATCCAGGCCAGGGAAAACAAAAGGTTTAATCAAAAGCCTAGCTTTGTTAGGTGTGTTTTATTACAATTTCTTTAAAATGGCCAGCTTCTTGCTAACAGATGAAAAAATGGGAAGGGTGTCTGAGTTCTCTGAATTCTCTGGCCTGAGCCTTGCCCTCACCTCAACCCCAGGTTCTGGGTCTCTGCCATAGATTCCTTTCTATTCCTCATCTGAGGATGACAGAGGCCATCCCCCCTTCATCAATGCCCTCCCCATCCACAGAGCAATGAATGAAACTACAGTGGCCACCAGTGTTTCTTCAAAAGGGGCTTCCCCTGCAAATGTAAGAACTTAAAAGAAATCCTATACACAAAAACAAGAATCACCACAAATTTGATGACTCAGCAAACATTTCTTTCTCTGTCTCTCTTTGGATAGTGTCTTTCATTCAGAATTGCAAGAAGTTCCTGAAGGAAAGACAAAATTTGAGAAACCCTGGATGCAGTTAACTCAATCATTGTTCACTGTGGAACTTTGAGTGACTTGATGTTCTCTCCTGAACAATGATGAGAACACCAAAGATGAATGGGAGCTGGTGGCTGGGAGCACCAGAGAAGCCATCCAGGATTCCTTACCTCCTTTCCTTTATGCATTCTCAGCTTCCGTCCCTCCATTATCCTCTACCTGCACTGTTACCATTTACCATTTTCCAGCAAAAAAATATGTGGAATGGAGGAAGGGAGGGGGCACATTATGTGTGTGCCAGTATCCTCATGGGGCCACAGCCTCTTGCTGGAAGTTCCTTGTAACTGTCGCCACCCAAACACAGAAGCACTGAGAAGCACTTAGGGCTGATGGGTATACATGTAGATCCTACTAAATCAGAATTTGCAGGTTTGCGTCACCATACTGGTAAACTCTTTTTTTTTTTTTTTTTTTTTTGAGACAGAGTCTTGCTGTGTGGCCCAGGCTGGAGTGCAGTGGCATGACCTCGGCTCACTGCAACTACCACCTCCTGGGTTTAAGTGATTCTCATGCCTCAGCCTCCGCAGTAGCTAGGACTACAGGCATGCACCACCATGCCCAGCTAATTTTTGTATTTTTAGTAGAGGTGGGGGTTTCACCGTGTTGACCAGGCTGGTCTTGAACTTCCAGCCTCAAGTGATCTGCCCACCTCAGCCTCCCAAAGTGCTGGCATTACAGGCATGAGACACCACGCCCGGCCTAAACTTTTTTTAACAAGCACTCCCAGTTAATTGTCAGTGTTTAAGAACCACTGCTCAGAGCCACCCCCAACCAGAGCTGCCCACTCTGACCCAGAGCCTTTGATACAACCCTCAGATAAAGCTGGTTTGTTGTAGATTTCTCTCCTTAGCAATGTCTGCAGATTATCTGTTTACCTGGGGACATGGATTAAAATGCCAAAATATTTTAGGGAGAGCAGAACCCACACAATTAGGTGAACCTTACTTAGCATCGATACATACAGCACTACACCGCATATGTGTAGTATGCAACTTCCCCATGGATTACAGCGTGGCTGGGTTAGTGCCAGCTATCAATTCTTGCTCCTCAAGGCGGGATAGCAAAGAATAGCATGAGTGATCAGGCAGGCATCTCCTTCCTGGCTCTCCCCTGTATCCCTGCTCCTGTCACTGTCTTCTCCTGTATCAGACTGGGCCACGTCAGCTCGCTTGTATCAGAGATTCAGTGCTTGTTGATGCAGTTCTCCCTACCTATGATTTCACCACTTCTAGACTTTAAATACAGAGTCATATCAGCCATACTTCAGTGGCTGTGGCTGGTTCTATTTCTCTCTACTATCAATATCCAGGGAAATGCTGGAGTTGTAACACTCTATTTCTGTGAAATATTTGCTGCCCTCACCCAGGAAAGCCTTTACTCTATACAGCAGGATGTCGAGGGCAAGAGGTGCCTAATAGAGACTTCTCTGACTCTTAACTGAATGAGCACATTCTCAACAGGGTATGGCTGTGTTCGTTTGCTAGGGTTGCCGTAACAAAGTGCAACAAACCTTCAGACACGGTAGCTCACACCTGTAATCCCAGCACTTTGGGAGGCCGAGGCGGGTGGATTACCTGAGATCAGGAGTTCGAGATCAGCCTGACCAACATGGTGAAACTCTGTCTCTACTAAAAATACAAAAATTAGCCAGGCGTGGTGGTGTGCACCTGTAATCCCAGCTACTAGGGAGGCTGAGGCAGGAGAATTGCTTGAAACCAGGAGGCAGAGGTTGCAGTGAGCTGAGATCACACCACTGCACTCCAGCCTGGGCAAAAGAGCAAGACTCTGACTCAAAAAAAAAAAAAAAATGCCACGTACCAAGTGGAATTTATGACAAAAATTTATAGACTCACCGTTCTGGAAGTTAGAAGTTCAAGTCAAGGTGTACACAGGACCATGCTGTCTCTGAAGGTGTCAGGAAAGGATCTGTTCCTGGCCTGTCCTAGCTTTAGGTAGTTCCTTGGCTTATGGCTGCATAACCTCAATCTTCACATGGCATTCTCCCTGTGTATATGTCAATGTCCAAACTTCCTTTTTCTATAAGGGTGCTAGTCATATTCATGTAGAGCCCACCCTAATGACCTCAACTTAATTTGATCATCTGCAAAGACCTTATGTCCAAATAAAGTTACTTTCACAGCTACTGGAGGTTAGTTAGGATGTCAACATCTTTTGAGGGGACTCAGTTCAACCAATAACAATGGCTAACTCTGAATGTCTACATCCTTCCCAGCATCACTTAGAAGAGCTTTGATATTTATTGCATTATCAGTGCTCCTCATTCCCTAACATCAGCACCCAGAATTTAAAACTGTACCTTGGAGAGAGGTTCCCAGATGGCCGAATAGGAACAGCTCCAGTCTACAGCTCCCAGCATGAGTGACACAGAAGATGGGTGATTTCTGCATTTCCAACTGAGGTACCAGGTTCATCTCACTGGGGCTTGTCAGACAGTAGGTGCAGCCCATGGAGCAGGGTGGTGCATCACCTCACCCAGGAAGCACAAGGGGTCAGGGAATTCCCTTTCCTAGCCAAGGGAAGCCATGACAGACTGTACTTGGAAAATCAGGTCACTCCCACCCTAATACTGCACTTTTCCAGTGGTCTTAGCAAACGGCACACCAGGAGATTATATCACGTGCCTGGCTTGGAGGGTCCCATGCCCACGGAGCCTCACTCACTGCTAGCACAGCAGTCTGAGATCAAACTGCCAGGTGGCAGGGAAGCTGGGGGGAGGGTCTTCCACCATTGCTGAGGCTTGAGTAGATAAACAAAGCGGCCAGGAAGCTCAAACTGGGTGGAGCCCACCGCAGCTCAAGGAGGCCTGCCTGCCTCTGTAGACTCCACCTCTGGGGGTAGGGCATAGCTGAACAAAAGGCAGAAGAAACTTCTGCAGACTTACACATCCCTGTCTGACAGCTTTGAAGACAGTAGTGGTTCTCCAAGCACGGAGTTGGAGATCTGAGTACAGAGACTGCCTCCTCAAGTGGGTCAGTGACCCCTGAGTAGCCTAACTGGGAGACACCTCCCAGTAGTGGCCGACTGACACCTCATACAGCTGGTGCCCCTCTGAGGTGAAGCTTCCAGAGGAAGGATCAGGCAGCAACATTTGCCACTCTGCAATATTTGCTGTTCTGCAGCCTCCGCTGGTGATACCCAGGCAAACAGGGTCTTGAGTGGACCTCTAGCAAACTCCAACAGACCTGCAGCTGAGGGTCCTGACTGTCAGAAGAAAAACTAACAAACAGAAAGGACATCCACACCAAAACCCCATCTGTACGTCACCATCATCAAAGACCAAAGGTAGATAGAACCACAAAGATGGGGAGAAACCAGAGCAGAAAAGCTGAAAATTCTAAAAATCAGAGCACCTCTTCTCCTCCAAAGCAACGCAGCTCCTCACCAGCAATGGAACAAAGCTGGATGGAGAATGACTTCGACGAGTTGAGAGAAGAAGGCTTCAGATGATCGGTAATAACAAACTTCTCCAAGCTAAAGGAGGAAGTTTGAACCCATCACAAAGAAGCTAAAAACCTTGAAAAAAGATTAGATGAATGGCTAACCAGAAGAAACCACATAGAGAAGACGTTAAATGACCTGATGGAGCTGAAAACCACGGCAAGAGAACTACGTGACGCATGCAAAAGCTTCAGTAGCCGATTCGATCAGGTGGAAGAAAGGGTATCAGTGATCGAAGATCAAATGAATGAAATGAAGTGAGAAGAGAAGTTTAGAGAAAAAAGAGTAAAAAGAAATGAACAAAGCCTCCAAGAAATATGCAACTATGTGAAAAGACCAAATCTATGTCTGATTGGTGTGCCTGAAAGTGATGGGGAGAATGGAACCAAGTTGGAAAACACTCTTCAGGATATTATCCAGGAGAACTTCCTCAACCTAGCAAGGCAGGCCAACATTCAAATTCAGGAAATACAGAGAATGCCACAAAGATGCTCCACAAGAAGAGCAACTCCAAGACACGTCGTTGTCAGATTCACCAAAGTTGAAATGAAGGAAAAAATGTTAATGGCAGCCAGAAAGAAAGGTCAGGTTACCCACAAAGGAAAACCCATCAGACTAACAGTGGATCTCTTGGCAGAAACTCTACAAGCCACAAGAGAGTGGGGGCCAATATTCAACATTCTTAAAGAGAAGAATTTTCAACCCAGAATTTCATTTCCAGCCAAACTAAGCTTCATAAGTGAAGGAGAAATAAAATACTTTACAGACAAGCAAATGCTGAGTGATTTTGTCACCACCAGGCCTGCCCTAAAAGAGCTCCTGAAGGAAGCACTAAACATGGAAAGGAACAACCGGTACCAGCCACTGCAAAAACATGCCAAATTGTAAAGACCATCGAGGCTAGGAAGAAACTGCATCAACTAACGAGCAAAATAACCAGCTAACATCATAATGACAGGATCAAATTCACACATAACAATATTAACCTTAAATGTAAATGGGCTAAATGCTTCAATTAAAAGACACAGACTGGCAAATTGGATAAAGAGTCAAGACCCATCAGTGTGCTGTATTCAAAAAACCCATCTCACGTGCAGAGACACACATAGGCTCAAAATAAAAGGATGGAGGAAGATCTACCAAGCAAATGGAGAACAAAAAAAAAGCAGGGCTTGCAATCCTAGTCTCTGATAAAGCAGACTTTAAACCAACAAAGATCAAAAGAGACAAAGAAGGCCATTACATAATGATAAAGGGATCAATTCAGCAAGAAGGGCTAACTATCCTAAATATATATGCACCCAATACAGGAGCACCCAGATTCATAAAGCAAGTCCTGAGTGACCTACAGAGAGACTTAGACTCCCACACAATAATAATGGGAGATTTTAACACCCCACCGTCAACATTAGACAGATCAATGAGACAGAAATTTAACAAGGATATCCAGGAATAGAACTCAGCTCTGCACCAAGTGGACCTAATAGACACCTACAGAACTCTGCACCCCAAATCAACAGACTATACATTCTTCTAAGCACCACATTGCACTTATTCCAAAATTGACCACATAGTTGGAAGTAAGGCACTCCTCAGCAAATGTAAAAGAAGAGAAATTATAACAAACTGTCTCTCAGACCACAGTGCAATCAAACTAGAACTCAGGATTAAGAAACTCACCCAAAACCACTCAACTTCATGGAAACTGAACAACCTGCTCCTGAATGACTACTGGGTACATAATGAAATGAAGGCAGAAATAAAGATGTTCTTTGAAACCAGTGAGAACAAAGACACAACATACCAGAATCTCTGGGACACATTTAAAGCAGTGTGTAGAGGGAAATTTATAGCACTAAATGCCCACAAGAGAAAGCAGGAAAGATCTAAAATCGACACCCTAACATCACAATTAAAAGAATTAGAGAAGAAAGAGCAAACACATTCAAAAGCTAGCAGAAGGCAAAAAATAACTAAGATCAGAGCAGAACTGAAGGAGATAGAGACACAAAAAAACCTTTCAAAAAATCAATGAATCCAGGATCTGGTTTTTTGAAAAGATCAACAAAATTGATAGACCACTAGTAAGACTAATAAAGAAGAAAAGAGAGAAGAATCAAATAGATGCAATAAAAAATGATAAAGGGGATATCACCACTGATCCCACAGAAATACAAACTATCATCAGAGAATACTATAAACACCTCTACGCAAATAAACTAGAAAATCTAGAAGATATAGATAAATTCCTGGACACATACACCCTCCCAAGACTTAACCAGGAAGAAGTTGAATCCCTGAATAGACCAATAACAGGCTCTGAAATTGAGGCAATAATTGATAGCCTACCAACCAAAAAAAGTCCAGGACCAGATGGATTCACAGCCAAATTCTACCAGAGATACAAGGAGGAGCTGGTACCATTCGTTCTGAAATTATTCCAATCAATAGAAAAAGAGAGAATCCTCCCTAACTAATTTTATGAGGCCAGCATCATCCTGATACCAAAGCCTGGCAGAGACACAACCAATAAAGAGAATTTTAAACCAATATCCCTGATGAACATCGATGCAAAAATCCTCAATAAAATACTGGCAAATCGAATCCAGCAGCACATCAAAAAGCTTATCCACCAAGATCAAGTTGGCTTCATCCCTGAGATGCAAGGCTGGTTCAACATGCGCAAATCAATAAACATAATCCATCATATAGACAGAACCAAAGACAAAAACCTCATGATTATCTCAATAGATGCAGAAAAGGCCTTTGACAAAATTCAACAGCCCTTCATGCTAAAAACTCTCAATAAACTAGGTATTGATGGAACATATCTCAAAAATAATAAGAGTTATTTATGACAAACCCACAGCTAATATCATATTGAATGGGCAAAAAATGGAAGCATTCCCTTTGAAAACTGGGGCAAGACAGGGATGCCTTCTCTCACCACTCCTATTCAACATAGTGTTGGAAGTTCTGGCCAGGGCAACCAGGCAGGAGAAAGAAATAAAGGTATTCAATTAGGAAAAGAGGAAGTCAAATTGTCTCTGTTTGCAGATGACATGATTGTATATTTAGAAAACCCCATCATCTCAGACCAAAATCTCCTTAAGCTGATAAGCAACTTCAACAAAGTCTCAGGATACAAAATCAATGTGCAAAAATCACAAGCATTCCTATACACCAATAACAGACAAACAGACAGCCAAATCATGATTAAACTCCCATTCACAATTGCTTCAAAGAGAATAAAATACCTAGGAATTAAACTTAGAAGGGATGTGGAGGACCTCTTCAAGGAGAACTACAAACCACTGCTCAATGAAATAAAAGAAGACACAAACAAATGGAAGAACATTCCATGCTCATGGATAGGAAGAATCAATATCGTGAAAATGGCCATACTGGCCAAGGTAATTTATAGATTCAATGCCATCCCCATCAAGCTATCAAGGACTTTCTTCACAGAATTGGAAAAAACTACTTTAAAGTTCATATGGAACCAAAAAAGAGCCCACATTGCCAAGACAATCCTAAGCCAAAAGAACAAAGCTGGAGGCATCACGCTACCTGACTTCAAACTATACTACAAGGCTACAGTAACCAAAACAGCATGGTACTGGTACCAAAACGGAGATATAGACCAATGGAACAGAACAGAGCCCTCAGAAACAATACCACACATCTACAACCATCTGATCTTTGACAAACCTGACAAAAACAAGAAATGGGGAAAGGATTCCCTATTTAATAAATGGTGCTGAGAAAACTGGCTAGCCATATGTAGAAAGGTGAAACTGGATCCCTTCCTCATACTTTATACAAAAATTAATTCAAGATGGATTAAAGACTTACATGTTAGACCTAAAACCATAAAAACCCTAGAAGAAAACCTAGGCAATACCATTCAGGACATAGGCATGGGCAAGGACTTCATGACTGAAACACCAAAAGCAATGGCAACAAATGCCAAAATTGACAAATGGGATCTAATTAAACTAAAGAGCTTCTGCACAGCAAAAGAAACTACCATCAGAGTGAACAGGCAACCTACAGAATGGGAGAAAATTTTTGCAATCTACCCATGTGACAAAGGGCTAATATCCAGAATCTACAAAGAACTTTAACAAATTTACAAGAAAAAAAATCAACCCCATCAAAAAGTGGGAAAACTATATGAACAGACAATTCTCAAAACAAGACATTTATGCAGCCAACAGACATATGAAAAAGTGCTCATCATCACTGGCCATCAGAGAAATGCAAATCAAAACCACAATAAAATACCATCTCACACCAGTTAGAATGGTGATCATTAAAAAGTCAGGAAACAACAGGTGTGTGACAATTCCTCTAGGATCTAGAACTAGAAATACCATTTGACCCAGCCATCCCATTGCTGGGTATATACCCAAAGGATTGTAAATCATGCTGCTATAAAGACACATGCACACGTATGTTCATTGCGGCACTATTCACAATAGCAAAGACTTGGAACCAATCCAAATGTCCATCAATGATAGACTGGATTAAGAAAATGTGGCACATATACACCATGGAATACTGTGCAGCCATAAAAAAGGATGAGTTCATGTCCTTTGTAGGGACATGGATGAAGCTGGAAACCATCATTCTCAGCAAACTATCACAAGGACAGAAAGCCAAACACCATATGTTCTCACTCACAGGTGGGAATTGAACAATGAGAATACTTGGACACAGGGTGGGGAACATCACACACCAGGGCCTGTCATGGGGTGGGGAAGGGGGCAGGGATAGCATTAGGAGATATGTAAATGATGAGTTAATGGGTGCAGCACACCAACATGGCACATGTATACACAGGTAACAAACCTGCACGTTCTGCACATGTACCCTAGAAGTTAAAGTATAATAAAAACATAAAAAATAAAATAAAACTGTACCTTGTGAAAGTTTGCTATTTGCACCATTAAGGCTTACCAAGATGTGCACAGGAGCACATAATTAGTGCCCTGTCACTGAAACTGACAATACTTGCTCCAGCCATCCGGTGGAGGCACTTGTAAGACTGAGAATAGCAGATTCCTGGGCTGCATCGTGTCTGGCTTTGATCCTGGAAGAAGGTCAGGATTTAGGGAACTCTGGAGGAGAAGTGAGGCTATGCCAAGTAAAAGTAGCTAGTTTGGTGGCCCTAAGAATGTAGCTGTCATGATTAGGGCCCAACAGGTAAACAAGTTTGACCAAAACAAAGAAGGAACTGATGCAGGTAGTGATGGAAAAGATTGGTGAGAGATTACGCAGGGTCTTCTGTGCTAGACTAAAAAATTTATACTTGTGAGATCTAGAAAGCCACTAACCAGGAGGATATCTGGGAGTTACTGTTTTTGGAAGATTTTTCTTTTGATCCATGAAAGATGGGAAGTGAAGGATGGGATGTCTGGAGAGGATTAAGATGAGTATGTCAACAATGAAGTTGAAAATTTACAAGCATGCAGGTTGAGAATACCCCCTCCTCTTACCCCACCACCTGGAGGTCTTCTGCTTGTCTTTTAGACCCAGATCAGCTGCCAGTCCACTAGGAAGCCTTTCAGAGTTACTTACCATTTGATGCCATAGTCCTTAGCATACATTGCCACCGTAGTGCTCACCATTTTATATTGTGATATGCTCTGTCTCCACATATCTCCACTGGACTGTGCACTTGTGAAAGGCACAAATACTTTTTATTCTGCCTTGTAGCCTTTATGAATAGCAAGAGACCATGAGAGATGCTCAAGAAACATCTACTGAAGCAACAGAAAGACAGAAAGCCAGTCAGCTAACAGCAATTTGACTGTAATATGAGCCAGTCAAGAATGTAGACACTTGGAACTAGAAAGGGCCTTGATGGTCATCCAACCCAGTTACCCAGTAACCACTGAATCCTGGGCACGTGATGACCCCACCTTATTCCATCCTGGAGAAGCTCTGGCTGTAAGAAGTGTAGAGCTGGAGGGGAACTCAGAAACTACCATATTCAAAAGATAAAAGAAGTGAAGTGATTGGCCCAAGATTGCTCAAACACTAGCAGCAAGGTTGGAAAATAAAAGAGAAACTAATACAACTAACTGCCAAGTCCATCCAGTCCTCGCCACCATCCTACAGAGTGGAGGTATTACCATGTTGAAATTTACGGTAAAGGATGTGGAGGCTAAGAGGTATTAAGTGGCTTGTTTGGGGTTGCACAGTTGATAAGTGGCAGAGCCAGGATATGAGGAAATTAATCTCTTTCCACTTGCCAACATGCTGTGTCATCCCTGCATAAGATCACAGGCTTCCTGAGACCCTGGGAAATGCTCCTCTCATTTCCTAAGCAGACCCTGCTCCAGGATCTCTTTTGAAATCCCCCCCTCTTTCTCACTTCCATTTTTCTTGCTTTTCAGGAGAGAAGTATGAGCTCCATGCAGGGACTGAGTCCACCCCAAGTGTCGTCGTGCACGTGTGCGACAGTGACATAGAGGAAGAAGAGGACCCAAAGACTTCCCCAAAGCCAAAAATCATCCAAACTCGGCGTCCTGGCCTGCCACCCTCCGTGTCCAACTGAGCTGCCTGCTCCGCCTCGACGATAATAGCCGTCTCCTCTTTATCATGCTTTTTCCCCCTGTTGTTTGTCAAAACAAAATTGCCTTTAAATTCCTGGGTGTTTGGTTGTTTGAGATTCCTTTCTTGTTATCAAGCCTCTCGGACAAAAGGGCTAGGAAAAGGTGATATGTCTCCTGATCATATCATACCCATTAAGTATAACCCATTATTTAGAAGGTTCTAGGGAAAAAAATAGTATTTTCTTATTAAACAATCAGCACAGCCTATATCTTTGTTCTCTCATGTTGATCCAAGCCAGAGACATCAGTAACAAATAGCACCTGTGTTGTTTGTGAGCTGTTTCAGTCCCAGTCCTGACGTGTGTGCGTTGTTCTTTCCTGGCCACTTAAATAGGACCATATGTAAACTTAACTTTGACTGCATGAGATATCCCTATCTGGTCTCACTCAGTCCTCTGCATCCCAACATTCCCAGGACGTGCATGATCACCAGCATTTATTTTCATGATTTGAGGATATCCTATAACTCACAGATTGTCAGCATCCAGCCATGTCCTATCTAGATTAGGAAAATGATCAGAATATTCCAGCTCAACAAGTCTGGTTATATTCACTAATGTGAGTCAATACACCATAGCTCTGTTGAAATTCCTGGAGGCAAAATTGAGCTTGGCCCCAAAGATATTCCTCAATAGATTTCGAACACCACTCCCCTGTAGAACTTTCCCAGCCTCGTTGGGGAGGCTTGTCCAGGGTGATAGAGACCGATTTCAGACAAACCTATTTATTACAAAAGTTTCATGGTGTCTGAATGATTGTTTTCTCTCTTTGTATATTTGTACAAATGTTTCAGCTGTGCTTTTAAAATCTGGATGTTTTTTATTTAGTGATTGTTCAACCGTTAGCTGCTTCAAAACATAATGTGCATTGCTTATGAATGCCTTCATATACTAATACAGATACTCATAATATTACACTCTAGTAAGGATAATGCTGAATTTTGAAAGGACACAAAACATCTAATGCCAATATATACATGATTAGCCAACATCTTTGCTATCAAGACCACTTGTTTTTAAATAAAGATGCAAGTGTCAGTTGTAGATTATTGGGATGAAGCTAAATCTCCAGAATGCAGCAGCAGCTGAGCATGTTAAAATGGGGAAGGATGATAGCTACATGTATGCCGGTCCTACTCACGCAATGCCTGTGTGCTCAAAAAAGTTATTTGTTTTTGTTACGTGTGATTTTTCTATTTCTCTAGCCCAAAGTGCATTACAGAAGATACACCTATAGAACCATTACCTTCTGCTATATGTGCCAGGCCTCATCTACTCCTGTACATTAATGAATTACTTTAGATGCAAATGCAGATTACAATGGAGTGGGGAAGTACTTTCATTACCCAAGCCTCAGAAAAACACACAAGAACAATAACACAGCAAACAGATTGAGGGATTGTTGTGGTTTTTGACTAAGGTGTATGTTAGTTTCATCAGAAACTTAAAACATAGACTGATCACTCAGAAATTAAAGTCCGTTTTACTGTGAATATAGCAATATAGTACTGGACACAGTACAGGTGAAACTGAGGAGAGCATTGCTTGTAAAATCCTGAGTTTCCATAAGGAAAATGAAAACTCCTTTTAAAAATAAAATCTGAGGAGTGTACAATAAGCATATGCTTTGACTTTCCTTTGCCGTGGAGGTTTTTGGTTTTTCACTGATGGTGAAAGACTACAGACTTAGTAGTGGAGAAATAGTGTCCTCTAGTGGAAGAAATTGTAGGCTCAGCTATTCAGATGCAGAGCACTGCAGCAGCCAGGCTTTCAAAGCTGACTCTTCTCATTTGACTTGACTTTTTAAGCTATCCTGAATTTCCAGAATGCAGGCTCTAAAGAAATCTAGATGAGAGAAATGTTTGAAAATGATTTTTAAATGTTTTTTAAAAGACACATCTGAAATTTTTAACAACTTAGTAAAAGTTGAAATGACCATTCTGTGTAGTCATAAAAGAAACACAATGAAGTGTATGGCCTCTGGAGTTAGTAAAACTTACTGCACTGTGTCAATGTTAACCTGTCTCAGATCAAGTAATTCTTTCACTAGGTTGGATTTGGGGAGGGGGAAAAGAGGTGCTTTTCCTAGGAGAACGATAAGAAATGGAAAGGCTCCTTGAAGTGTTGCAAGGGAACCTCCTAGCACTGTGAAAGTCAGAATCGCCTCAGCATTTCCATGACGCACATTATGCAAACCTCTTTAGCACTATTTTAAGTTTGAAAAGTTTAACAATGAAGAGGAAGGGGAAGATTTCCACCAACTGAATCATTTGTGCACGTGTATAGCTCAAAGAGCTTAGACTTCAAATATATCTGGTGAATGACTCTTTGTCCACGTGGTGTAATTTCTGTGTTGTCGACCTGAGTTGAGTATTCTTGAGGGGTAATTGTGGGGGAGTGCATTTCAACCTAGAGTTTTTCTAAGAAGTCCCCAACATATGGGGTTAACCCATATACCTAGGCTCTTCCTGAAAGTGGGCAAAGCTGGTTGGCAGCCCTCTCTTGGGGGAAGGGGAATTTGAGCAGGGCCTGGAGGGCTGGGTTAGCCTCTGATAAGAGGAACTGGGAGAGCTCCCTGTTTTATTGCCATGTTTCAACATCTTGGTCCTAAAAGCCATTTTAAGCGTACTAAAAACCTCTTTTAACGTCTTCCCACTCTACTCTCTTGTTAAAAGCACTGTAAGAGAACTGAGTTGGCAAAAAAATTATTATTCAGGAAAAAAGCACTATCATAATCTAAATGATTAATACATTAGATTCCATTAAAATGAAGAGCTTCTGTTCATCAGACGGGTATCAGGAGAATGAAAAGGGACAGCATCAGACTGGAAAAGGATATCTGAGACACATGTAGTTGTAAAATAAATTATATCCAAAATGTAAAAAGAAAACCCTACAAATAAGGAAAACAGACAATCCATTTCTTTGATCATCAAAATAATTTCAAAGGCACTTCATACAGGCAATTCACATACACACAGACATACACAAAATACCCAGATGACCCATTAGCATTCAAAAGATGCTCAATTTTATTGCTTATCAGACAAAAGCAAATGATAATCTCAGAGATACTACACAGATCTATCAGAATGACTAAAATTAAGTCTGGGGAAATAAAAAGTTCTGTTAAGGATATGAAGGAAGCGGAACTGTCATGCACCACTGGTGGAGTGTCGACTGGTACTGCCACTTCACAGCACTGTTTGATAATATCTGCTAAAGCTAACATGCCTTTCTGGGAGCAATTCACTCCAGGGCATGCACTAGCAGATACGAGTGCTCACATCTATCAAAATACTTGTACAATAATGTTCCTAGTTGGCCAGGCGTGGTGGCTCACGCTTGTAATCCCAGCACTTTGGGAGGCCGAGGCGGGCGGATCACGAGGTCAGGAGATCGAGACCACGGTGAAACCCCGTCTCCACTAAGAATACAAAAAAATTAGCCGGGCGTGGTGGCGGGCGCCCGTAGTCCCAGCTACTCGGAGAGGCTGAGGCAGGAGAATGGCGTGAACCCGGGAGGCGGAGCTTGCAGTGAGCCGAGATTGCGCCACTGCACTCCAGCCTGGGCGACAGGCGAGACTCCGTCTCAAAAAAAAAATAATAATAATAATAATGTTCCTAGCAAAGTTGTTCATCGTAGCCATTAACTGGATACAACCCAAATGTCCTTCAACTATAGAATAAACTGTGCTATCCTCACACAAAGGAATATTACAAAGCAATAAGACACATAAACTAGTAGTACATATAGGAACATGAATAGATCTCAAAATCATATTTTGAGCAAAAAAGAAAAACTAGACATGAAAGAATACATAATGTATGACTCCTTTTAGCAAGCTAAGAAAGTCAAAACTGGCCTTTATAAATAGAAATAATAGTGGCTGTTATGAAAACACTTAGGACTGTAAGGTCCCCCAACACCACCCCCAAATTAAGAAAGTGCTAAGAGTCCAAAGAATGACTCAGACCTAAGTCCAGCGTGAGGAGTAGATGAGTTTATTAGGACTTACATACGGAGCACTCCGGGATGGCCGCAGGATACCTCTGGAGATCTGCCCCACCTCCCATCCATAAACTGCTTTTAAGCTAATTTTCTGGCTCTTTGCCTACGTGTTTGAACAATGAGACTGTTTTTCTTGGTAAGTCCTCAGAAACTCTCCGGGATGTTTGGCTTCTCAGGGACACCTGCTCCTCAGCTCAGCACCAGGGTCTTGGCTCACTGCCCGGCCCTCAGAGTTCAGGCAACAGACTTACACCCTTCGGTAACCTGTTGGGGGACCTGTCACAGTAGAGTGGCTACCTTTTGGATGGTACTGCCTGAGAGGAACCCTCTCATGTGGAAGCCTTCCGAGGTGCCATCTGTATTCTACATCTCGATCCTAATCTCCATATGGATGTATACACATGTAAAATTCAGTTAAAATGGGTGCCATATACTACAGTAAGTTATACCTCAACTAAAACAAAAGCTGTTCTCCCTGAGGACAGAGAGGAAGGAGCCATTAGTTGTGATGGGGGTTTAGAATGTCCTCATACTAAAAACGTAAGTCTCCCATCTCATGTCTGTGAGATATTTCCATATTTTCAAAGCCTTCATTTAAAAATCTGTAAATAAATGTTCCTTTTTAAATGAGAGAGCACAGGACTTAGGCTCTGGGTGAAACATTGTTCATTCAAGTAACAAACTGTGTGCCTGACACTGGGTTTTCAGTGGTGAACAAGGTAGCTTTTGTCGCTGCCATTTCAGGGAGTGGAGGCACTGGCCACGGAAATGCTGCGAGAAAAGCGTTCCAGGCAGCAGGGCTGAAGGCCGTGACTCTGGAAAGGCCTTGTCTTGTCGTGTTGGAGGGGCCTGAGGGATTTTGTTGGTATGGCTGAGGCACAGGGAGTGACAGTGAGCACAGTTTAGGATGAGGTTGGAAGGCAGGCAGCAGAGGAAGGCAGGCGCAATAGAACCTATTATTAACAGGCCAGGCTAGAGGGTTTGAGTTCATTTCAAGGGTTTCAAAAAGGGAATTATATGACCCAATTCATCTGGTAAATCCTAACACAAACAAGAAGTTTCCTAACACAAAGCTACAGCCCAAAATGTCCAGATACTCTGTAGTGTTGGGGCTTGACCGGTCTTGCCCACATTAGGCTTGAAGATAGCTTTTGATAGCCTCATGTTCCTCACTGCAATCTTATCTATTAACACCAGATGAATTCTCAATATCCAACGTCAATATGCAGTGCCTTGTTGTGGTTCTAAAGTTTTTTTTTTACTTCCCCTCCCCACGTCATTTAGAAAGCCTCAGTGCAGAAAAGGGGGAACAGAGCAGGTGATAAAGGATGATAAGTCAGTGATTCAGGGAAACATTCATTTAGCTGCTGGTACAGAGTGTCCCTGCCAGAAGCCACCACGCTGAGCGTCATTGAACATTTGGCAGCCTTTCCTCTTAAATTTATGCAATCTCAGAAAGGGAAAATTTCAAGCAAAAAGTTTTCTGTCGAGCTCATTCATCTGCACCTTTCAAAGAAAGTCTGGGGAAATGTTTTTGGAGTTGATTCATGAGCTTTTTATGTCTCTAAAAGGAAGCCATATTTAAGGTTAGTCATATGTATGTGCACGCAAGCACATTTGGTATAGGTTGGAAATAGGAAATCCAAAATAGGCAGAAATGGATGAAACACTTTGTGCTAAAAAATTCATCCACAATACCTCCTTGGTGCTTTTGTGTTATTTTCCATTCTCAACCAATAACTGAGTTAGAAAACTTTTAGGGTTGGTCAGGACTATGGGGCCTCCTTGACTAGTTGCCATCATTAGGAAAATCATTACTGTTCCCCAAACAGTCTTTGGATTTGCCAGTAGGGTATTTTATTCTTAAAACAAGATTTATAGTTTCCCTACAAGGCTGCCAAGTTCAACACCTTGATAATCCATCTGATGTGCTGTCGGGGATGTTGTAGTCCCAGTTCCCCAATTCAGAGTCCCAGCTCCCCACTTCAGAGTCCCAGCTCCCCACTTTAGAGTGGAAACACTCATGCCCCTAGATGTTAGGAAGGTTGGTGTCATGACTCGCTGCTGGGTGGCCAGGCATTGCACTCAGCTGGAGAGATCCTCCCCACCCAAGGTCTCACTCTCCTCAGGGACAGCCTGCATCCAGTGACTAGTCAAGGAAGGCCTTCCCTTTGGCCACTCCAGCTCCAGAGCTATCCCTGTGGGATAGGCTGAGGCCCGGTATTTCAGTTCAACTCTGCCTTTATCTCCAACAGATAAGGACTCTAAAGTCTCCCTAGTAAACCTCCTGCATGTACATCTCCCTCTCAGAGTCTAAGTCCTAGAAAAACTCCAGCTCCCCGGGGAGCTGGTTAGAGATGCAGAATCTCAAGCGCCACCCCTGACCTACTGAAACAGAATCTGCCTTTTAACAAGATCCTCCCTTGATTCCCAGTACTTTAAAGTTTAAGAAGCACTCAAGATCAAGGGCCTAATAGATCCCCAGCAGGGCTATGATTGCAGAGCACATACTTTTAACTGCCTCTGTGTATGAAATGCCCATCAAAAAAAAGTGCTCAAAGCATATAATTTTCCTTCCCTCAGCAATTCATTTGACTGGGCTTCCTCCTCTGTTCCTGTCCACAGTCCATTCTTACTCACTGTGCTGGCCTTGCTGTTTTTGATTGAATCTCCAGGTATTGCTGCTATGCTCCAGGTTCTGATAAAGTTCCACCCAGGGTCATTCCAAATATCTCTGTTAAAAGTGCTTCTGAATAAGCTACAATGTGATTTCCAGAAAGGCAATTATCCCAGGAGCACACCAGTGTTCTGAGAAGTAGCCACTCCTAGCTTTACTGGGAGTAACAGGATGGTCTCAGACAGGCATTAGTGACAGAAGCTGCCATGTGGATAATCTTTCCCTGAGAATGAAGGCAATCAGGAGAAAAGAAGAGCTGAAATGCTGAAAGAGAAGAAGAGGGATGGGAAGTGAGTTTAATGTTATTATTTGAGCGCCTAGATCAAACTATACCTGATGCTCATATCCCCTGGACTTTTCAGATGCCTGCAGCAACAGATTTTCCTCTTCCTCAAACAAGCTTAAGTGGGGTTTCTTCACTCTCCACTGAGTGGCTGACTGACAAATAAAGAAAACATAATAGATACATATGTGAAGTCCTTTATTTATTTATTTATTTATCTTTTTTTTGAGACAGGGCCTCACTCTGTCACCCAGGGTGGAGTCCAGTGGTGTGATCACAGCTCACTGAAGCCTCAACCTCCTAGGTTCAAGGGATTCTCCCACCTCAACCCCTCCAAGGTAGCTGGTACTACAGGTGTACTACAGGTGTGCACCACCACACCGGGCTAATTTTTTGTATTTTATTTGTAAAGATGGGGTCTCACTATGTTGCCCAGGCTAGACAATTCCTAGGCTCAAGTGATCCTCCTGCCTCAGCCTCTGAAAGTGCTGGGATTACAGGTATGAGCCACCATGCCCGGTCACTGTTTGTTTTAAAAATGCAAATGCACAGGGAGAAAGAGAATAGTTTGGAGAAGAGATAATAGAAGTTTGAGAGCCTTAGTTAATCAGCAACAATCAGTGTGTGTAAATATGGGGGAAGGGCAAAATCTGCTGTCTATGAGTTTCTGTTTAAAATGGTAGATGAAGCACATAATTTATTGCCCATCCAATCCCCAGAAATCTCCTAGAAATTACACAGAAGGTCATCAAAGGAAATATATATAATAGCCCTGCAACCCAATAAAGCGTATCAACAGCTATCTAGAAAATCTAAGTCACTTCTGGAATGCAGAAAGAAGTCTAACAGAGAAACTAGAACTGACATAGCCTCGACAGAAAACATGGAGAGATGAAGGATACGGTGAAAATGGGAGCCATTCTTTCCAGCTGCGTCTAAGAGGCAATTCAAGCTTAGAGTCAATAAATATAAAAAGAAGTGGGCAGGAAGTTAAAGATATGCATTAGAAAGAGTTGGAGCCAATTGAGCCCATCATCATCACTATTGCTGGCCCCATTTGCAGAATTGCCCCAAGGCCAAATTCCTAGGACTTGCCTTACCTGGTAAGGACTCATAATGGGATTTGGGGAGCCCATCAGAGCCTCCGTAATCATACCTGACCTCCACTGAACACATGAATGAGAAAAAAAGTTTACTTCCTAGTTATGACGGAGCATATTTCCCAGTATCTTCACTGAAGAAGTGGAGCATGGAAGGTAAGTTTTACAAGATCTTGCATGTCTGAAAATGTCTTTATTGCACCTTCACACTTGAATACTAGTTTGGTTTGTGGAAATTTATTCAGGGTTTTGATGGCATCACTCCATTGTTTTCCAGCTTCTAGAAGGCTTATGTCATTCTAAATTCTGACCCTTTTACGTGAACAATATTTTCTCCTGGAAGCTTTTAGGGCTGCTTTGTCTCAACTGCTCGGAGTTTCATGTATTTGATTCCTTATAAGTCCTTTCAATCTAGAAATTCATATCCTTCCATTGTGGACGTTTTTCTTGAAGAGAGTGTATTAGTTCATTCTCGTGCTGCAAACAAAGACATACCCAACTGGGTAATTTATAAAGGAAACAGGTTTAATGTACTCACCATTCAGCATGGCTGGGAAGGCCTCATAATCATGGTGAAAGCCAAAGGAGAAGCAAAGGCACGTCTTACATAGCGGAAGGCAAAAGAGAACTTGTGCAGGGGAACTCCCATTTATAAAACCATCAGATCTTTTGAGACTTATGCGCTACCATGAGAACAGTATGGGAGAAACCACCCCCATGATTCAATTATCTCCACCTCGCCCTGCCCTTCCCATGTGCTATTTATTACGACTCAAGAGGATATTTAGGTAGGGACACAGGAAACCATACCAAACAGCTTATTTGAAACTTTCCTCCCCTATATCTATCTCACTGTTCCCTCCTATTATTTGAAGGATATCTACTAGCTGGACCTTAAGTCTTCCAAAATTATGCTCAAATTCCTGTTTTCTTTCTCTACAATTTTCTATCTCTTTGACTTTTTGGCTCTATTTTTCTGGGAAATTTCTGCAACATTATCTTTCAACACTTTTATTTATTTTTCTTTCTGTTGACATTATTTAATTTCTGAGAGGATTTTTTTTATTCCTGAATGTTTCTTTTCTATTACCTCCTGCTTTTTCTTTTTTTCTTTCTTTCTTTTTTTGAGACAGGGTCTCACTCTGTCACCCAGCCTGGAGTCCAGTGGCACGATCATGGCTTACTGCAACCTCAACCTTCCCAGGGTCAGGTTATACTTCTGTCTCAGCCTCCCAAGTACCTGGGACTACAAGCGTACACCAACATCGTTGGCTAATTTTTTTTATTTTTTGTAGAGATGGGGTTTGTCCATGTTGTCCAGGCTGGTCTCAAACTCCTATGTTCAAGTGATCTTCCTGTCTTGGCCTCCCAGAATGCTGGGATTACAGGCATGAGCCACTGTGCCCGGCACAACAAGGATTATCCAGCCCCAAATATTAGTAGCGTTGAGATTAGTAAAACCTTGTTTAGAGGCTTTTCTCAAATGTTTTATTGTCCTTGATCCCTTGCTTATATTTTAGGGAAACACTGAAAAGTGTGATTGGATTGATTGTGTGATTACGAGTGGAGCTTGTTGACTGAATTTCACGGTGGGTTGATCTGGATATGCAGTTTGACTGTGGGACTGACTTCTAACTCTATGTTATAGCTTTTCTCTTTGGCTAATCAATTTATTCAGAGAAGAGTCATTCAATCTCCTGCCTGGAGAGTTTAAGTCTAGTGGCCAATATTCTAGGAGCTTACAGAAAAGGGAGCCACCCAGTATGTAGAGTGTCTTCAGTACAGTCTCATACCCACCTCAGCTGTAGCTGGCATCCCTGGTACCCAATTCTTCCTAGTTTCGTCTCTCCAGGGAATCTGGCCTCTAGTCATCTTCTCAGGTGGAAACGGGATGGGAGAGTGATCTAGGATTCTAGTTGCCTTTTATTCTATATGTCAAACAGTCTATATTTAGTCCTACCTTCACCCCACTTTCAGTTACCTGGCACCTAAAATTACTGAACTTCTTTCCTTTGCATCATCCCCCTGGGTTGCCTCCTGAGGAGGCTGATGCAAAGAAACCTGCTTAGATTTCAGCTGTCTCTAATCTGTGAAGTAAGCAACAAACTTTCTTCAGCGTTCTAGCTTCCAAATGTTGTTGCTACTCTTCCTGTCCTTGTGGGCTTACAACATTCTTCCTTTTTCTAACAAGGTTTTGAAGAGAGTAAAAATAAACTATGAGTTTAATTGACAATGTGCAGCCAGAAATCTGAATGATTTTCTTTCATCGTCATTTTCTTCACTAGAAATATCATTGATTATCCCCCAGACTGCCTGAGGACTCAGAGTCCTCTTGAAAGAAACATTCTACTTCATACTCATTCATACCCTCTCATCCCAATGTATGAAAATTGAATTCATACAATTCCTGAAAAGAGACTTGCAGTTCTTCTTTCAATAGGATGTGTCACAATAAGAAATGTGTCAGAGAAGAGACAAGCAAATGTAGCCACAGATGAGATAAGCAAATGTAGATGTTAAATCTCTATCAGTTTCCCATAAATGGTAACAGTGCTGGGAGAAAGTTTTCTAACAGCCTATACTTTTCTCAAGGCCTTACAGGTGACATCCTTTAGAACAGTAATCTACCCTGGCCTACCCTGGAAATATATTATCTATGTTGTTGTTTTGTTACAACTCATAATCCCTAAATAGCTCTCATTCAGGCCCTTGGCTAGACCACTGCTATCTACTGGTAGTGGCAAGGCAACATGTTGAAAAGATAACACTGAGGAAAAGAAACCAGAGAAAAGTTAGCATCTAGCTCTGTTCACTTAAGGAATATCAACTAATATTTCTATTAAATATTTTGTTCCCCATGCTCTCCTTTACATGAGTTTTTCCTCAGTTAAACCTCAAGACCATCTTATAAAGCTGATTCTTATTAGTATTCCTTCATTTTTAAGATGAGGAAGCCTAGATGAGCAAAAGTTAAATAAATAGCTTAAAGCTTCAAGGTCAGGTAGTCTGAGTCCAGAGCCTACAGTTTTCAACACTGCACTGCACCCCACATTTGGATGAGAAGAAGAAAGGGTAGAGTGGCCATAGCTACAGCCAGCCTGTACATTGTCATTGTGCCTCAGGGTTTATAAAATGCTGTCACACGTTTGTAGTATTTGAACTCATTTAACACCACAGGAAGCCAGCTAATGCCAAGAGTGAAGTACCCTATACCAGAGAGCTTGGCAGAAATAAAACAAAGAGTGAAATCTCCGGGAGGGTAAAAGGAGTGCTTGGGCATTGCTGTTCACTCCTGTCCTTGTATGAGCCTTAGCCCTGCTGTGTCTGTTACCAGCACAGCGATTTCCACCATAGCACACAGTCTCAGTCCCGGTTTGTGTGGAATATTGTTTCTGTTCCTGGAACAGTGGGCAGATCTTGCCAGGAGTGATGTGCTCAGGTAAGTTGAGCCATGCTTTGTTTCTGAAATTGTACAGCGGAGGGTAGAATTGGGATCCTTGATTCATAGATCCACAGGCAGAAAGAAACATGAGAAAGACTAGGGCTCAGTGTCCTATGCTCAGACAGGGCTGTATCAGATCTATTCAGGCCCAAAGGTAGCTAACCTTCCAGTCGTAAATACTGGAGGAAAATCTTAACAAAATAACTGAGGTATAAAAATGCAGATGTGTAAAATGTGGGTCACTTTTTTTTTTTTTTTTTTTTTTTTGAAACACAGTCTCACTGTGTTACCCAGGCTGGAGTGCAGTGGCACGATCACGGCTCACTGCAGCCTCGACCTCTTGGGCTCAGGTGATCCTCCCACCTCACCCTCCCAAATAGCTGGGACCACAAGTGCATGCCACTGTGCCTGGCTAATTTTTTTATTTTTTATACAGAGGGTTTCACCATATTTCCCAGGCTGGTCTTGAACTCCTGGGCTCAAGCGATGTGCCTACCTCAGCCTCCCATAATGCTAGGATCAAGATTAAGGAGTGACCAGGCAAGTCCAGGCAGCTAGCCAGCCTTGGGTTCTGCAGGTCCGGCTGTGATTTTATGCCATTGGTTCTGGTGGTCGTCTTCTCCAGGTTAAATATCAATAGGGACAATTCTGGGTCCTATGGCCGTCTAAGGACAGCAGCGAAGATTCAAGGAATCTCTGGTGGTTGTCAGCCCAATTCAGGAAGATCGGGTCGAGGGGATTCTAGAACATGGAAACCCCCCTTCCCCTTCTCTGCTTCTGGGGACAGGTTGCCTGTCATTACCCACTGGGCCTTTCCTTCCCTGCCCTTTTCTCCTCTCTCTTTCCTGTACCCTTGAAGATAAAAGTTTGAGCCTGCTCCTGTTTGTATATGGGGGCTTGGCAAAAGATGGGAGCCAATAACCAAATGCCCACTTCATATTATCTCAGGTGCCTCATAGTGGAGTTTTACAGGACTCTGTTTTAGTTTTAAGCTTACCTGAGCTACTTCTATCAATTATTAAACAACTCTGCCATAAAGAAATATTTGCCTTTTACCTAGCAGGTATCTATTCTGTTTTGCTTAGGACTGCATCCTCTTATTAGTTCTCAGGGAAGGGAAGTATGATCTTTCTAGTGATTCTTTTATACATAATTGTGTGGCTACATAACTGCTTCCTGTGTTGACCACATTACCCAGCAAGCACATGGCAAATGCTTTGAGAATAAGGATGGTGTCTTACCCTGCTTAGCTTCACCCACAGCACCTGACCGTATGATGAATATCTACTAGGTGCTCAGTAAATCTTTGATAGAAGAAATGGGTGAATAAATCAGATGATTTATTAAATAAATAATCTAAGTCAGATTGTTTATCTTTATACATTTTTTTATGGCAACACTTTTATTTTTCCTTACACCACGGTGTGTTGCTGGGGCCTAATGTCCTCACATAATAGTAGAAAACAAAAATGTGTTGTACCTCTTTAAAGAATTGAGAATTCCGTACAAAAAAAAAAGAAAAAACTTACATAAATCAAAAGGATGAATACATTTACAGGTATAAATGCAAACCGCTTCCAACTCAAAGCAAGTAACAGCCCACTGTGTTCCGGCAGGAAAACATGAGCTAAGAAAGGAAACTGGGTCCTATGGCTTGGACTTTTCCAACCCTGACAGACTGGTAGGACAGAAACAACTGGTTCAGGAGCCCTTTCTAGCCTCAGGAGAAATCCCAGAACACGCAGCCCTGGCACATTAATACCCTGCACAAATCAGAGACTGCTGGCCACGCAGACTCACCAAGCCACAGACTTGTCTTCCACAAGCACATTCTTACCTCAGCCACGAAGTGACCAAGCCACGTGTACTAAGGGGTGAAATCAAAGATATGTACAGGGTATTAAACAAATACCAAGAGCAACAGTTATCTGGAATACAAGGTCAAAATCAGCAACAAGTTCTATGCTCCAGTGCTGATATTAGATACAAGCTTCAAGGACAATTTCTTTTCAAAGGCTTATTCCAGTATCGTGAGGCTAGCATGAGGTGTATGCATTCACCAGGGACAAATTTATACTTCTGAATTAACCCATGCAGCAAATGCTATGCAACTGCTCGCAGTCCATTTAGAAGCATTTGTGGTGGACGATGGAGGGGCCCGACTCGTCGTACTCCTGCTTGCTAATCCACATCTGCTGGAACATGGACAGTGAGGCCAGGATGGAGCCACCGATCCACACGAAGTACTTGCACTCTGGGGGCATGATATCTTGATCTTCATGGTGCTGGGTGCCAGGGTGGTGATCTCCTTCTGCATCCTATCGGTGATGCCAGGGTACATAGTGGTGCCACCAGACAGCACTGTGTTGGCGTACAGGTCTTTGGGGATGTCCATGTCACACTTCATGATGGAGTTGAAGGTACTTTCATGGATGCCACAGGATTCCATGCCCAGGAAAGAAGGCTGGAACAGTGCTTTGGACACCAGAACCGCTCATTGCTGATAGTGATGACCTGGCTGTCAGGCAGCTCGTAGCTCTTCTCCAGGGAGGAGGAGGATGCAGCAGTGGCCATCTCCTGCTCAAAGTCCAGGGCGACATAGCATAGCTTCTCCTTGATGTCGCACATGAGTTTCCGCTTGGCCGTGGTGGTGAAGCTATAGTTGCGCTAGGTAGGGATCTTCATGAGGTAGTCAGTAAGGTCCTGGCCAGCCAGGTCCAGATTCAAGACGGTGTGAGGGAGGGTGTGTCCCTTGTAGATGGGCACCGTGTGGGTGACCCCATCTCCAGAGTCCATGACAATGCCAGTGGTGCAACCAGAGATGTAGAGGGGCAGCACAGCCTGAATGGCCACGTACGTGGCCGGGGTGTTGAAGGTCTTAAACATGATCTGAGTCATCTTCTCCCTGTTGGCCCTGGGGTTTAGCAGGGCCTCGGTCAGCAGCACCAGCTGCTCCTCCAGGGCCACGCGCAGCTCCTTGTAGAAAACGTGGTGCCAGATCTTCTCCATGTCGTCCCAGTTTGTGACCATGCCATGCTTGATGGGGTACTTCAGGGTCAGGATGCTGCACTTGCTCTGGGCCTCGTCGCCCATGTAGGAGTCCTTCTGGCCCATGCCCACCATCACGCCCTGGTGCCAGGGGTGCCCAACGATGGAGGGGAACATGGCTCAGAGGTCATTTTCCCAGCAAAGCTGCTTTTCACGTGCGGGAGCCATTGTCAATGAAGAGCGCGGGGATCTCTCCTTCCATTGCCACTGGCGGAGGAGCACGGAGCAGTGGGAGGACATGGTGCATGGGCTAGCAGCGACGACTGAGCATCTTTATAGATCTTATCATAAAACTGAAAAATATTTTATACAATACTACATAAAAACTTTCTACCTCTTATGGAAAAAAAAAATGCCTTGTTACCTGATCTGTTCTCAGAGATTGCCTCAGTCTCAGAGCATCAGAGAGAAGAGACCATCGTTCATTCATTCAACAAACATTTATTGAGGGCCTACTATGTGCCTGTGCCAGGCACTGTAATAGGCCTTGGAAATATAAGACAGCTCAATGAAAAACACAGCCCAAGTCCCTGCCCTTACTGAGCTTACATTTTATAGGCATTTAGTGGTTAGAAAGTACTACAGACTGAATTGTATCCACCTCCAACCCCAAATTCATATGTTGAAGCCATAACCCCCAATGGGACTATATGTGGAGACAGGGCCTTTTGGTAGGTAATTAATGCTAAATGGGGTCATAAAGGCGGGGCCTTAACCCAGTAGAACTGGTGTCCTTATAAGAAGAGGAAGCGGCTGGGTGCGGTGTCTCACACCTGTAATCCCAGCACTTTGGGAGGCTGAGGCAGACAGATCACGAGGTCAGGAGATCAAGACCATCCTGGCTAACACGGTGAAACCCTGTCTCTACTAAAAATACAAAAAATTAACCAGGCATGGTCACGGGCGCCTGTAGTCCCAGCTACTAGGGAGGCAGAGGCAGGAGAATGGTGTGAACCCAGGAGGCTGAGGTTGTAGTGAGCCGAGATCACGCCACTGCACTCCAGCCTGGGCGACAGAGCGAGACTCCTTCTCAAAAAAAAAAAACAAAAAAAAAGAAGAAGAAGAAGAAAAGAGATGCCAGAGACTGCTCTCTTTCCACATACACAGAGAGATAAGGCCATGTGAGGAAACAGCTAGGAGGCAGCCTCTGGCAAGCCAGGAAGACAGGCCTCACTGGAGCCCCACCCTGAAGGCACCTTGATCTTGGACTTCTCACCTCCAGAACTGCAAGAAAGTAAATTTTTGTCTTGCATAATACCTAGACTGTGGTATTTTATTATGAAAGCCTGAGTAGATTAATGTAAAAAGTGTCAATGGCTACTGTAAGATAGAAGAGGAGAAAGGAAAGAAAGGAAATTGCTCACACAACAGGAACACTGAATGATTGTAATCACTATTTTGAATTTTTTAAAAGTTATTTTACAAGATCCCTTATTCTTTATGGATTCCAGTAGAGGAAAATCTACAACTTTCCATGATACTCCCCTTGATTCCCTGGCTTCCTACAGCCTTTTGCTGCATGGTTATGTCTAATGTTTATTTGCCTCCCGAGGCTCATATACCACTCCCATAGGATGTCTTGGCCTCATTCAGACACCAGCTGTTGCTGCTCAGAGGCTGCTCTAAATGTAACTGCATTCCTCTCAGGGTTTTCTCTTTTCTCCAGTGAATCAAATGCTTTGATTCTCAGTTCTGGTTTTAATTGACCCACCAGGTAATTTATTTCCAAATATAAGTGATCTCCCTTCTGTATTTCAGAACTGTAAAAGATAGTCTGCTCTCCTTTGACTCTTGAATTAGGTAAGCATATACCACAGCTAATGGCCACATGGGCCTATCCCCTGATCGCTCAACTAAACTCTGGGTGTTTGTATGTGTTATCTATTGGCATTTAATAAATTACCATAGTGTAATGGTTTCAACAACACACATTTATTATCTCCACATCTGTGGGTCAGGAATCCAGCTGAGCTGCATCCTCTGCTTCAGGGTCTTTCACAAGGATACAATCATATTGGTGACCAGGGCTAGGGTCTCATCTGAAAGCTTGGCTGGGGAAGGATCTACTTTCAAGCTCACTCAGGTTGTTGGCAGAACTCTGTTCCTCAAAGGCTGCTGGACTGAGGGCCTCAGTTCCTTGCTAGCTGTTGGCCAACAGCTACCCTAAGATCCTTGCCACATGAACCTCTTCTTGCTACACAGGGCTCTTGAACATGGCTATTTCCCTCACCAAAGCACGAAAGCCAAGAAGACAAATAGAGAAAATCTGCTAATGAGACAGAGGTTACATGCTTGTTACATAATTATGGAAATGATAGCTTATCACCTTTATTGTTATCCTATTAATCAGAAGCAAGTCACAGGCCCAGATCACTCAAGGGAGAGTAGGTTCATACACAAGGAGACAGACATAATCGGGGATATTGGGAGGCAGGCATAATCGGGGCTGTCTCAGAAACTTCCTCCCACAGTACTGGTGAGCAGAAAAGAAGCCACTTGTATCCATTACTCATCCCTACATCTCTTCTGCTTACTTTCTTATTTCTTAAGAAAAGGAAGTTTTAGGAAGGTGATACTGGTTTGGTTGTGATCATCAATCTCTTAGACATCATAGGTCAATTCTATGAAATTTCTCCTGCACTCCAGACACCTCTTAACATGAGCCACTTGGATGACCAATAGGTACCCTCTACTAAACCCACCTGACATGGGATGTACATAATGTCTGCCAAAAACCACCCTTCCTTTCTCAGGGAATGAGCCATACTATCGGAATTTCTCAAGCCAGAAACTAAGTTACCCTGACTCCTTCCTCTCCATCACTCTGCCTTTATGGAGTAAAATATTAAGCCGTTATTTCAAAAAAAGTACAAATTATGTAGAAGGGAATCTATGAATAAGGGTAGCTATTTGGTCATGATGGAGATACGGTAACACAACAAGGGAATTTCCATGTGATTTGGGTAAATTAATTGGCATTTCTAAGATACAGTTTTCTCAACTAAGAATGGAGGGATAATAACAGTAGGCATAAGTCAAGGAATTGTTGTGAGGATCGGAGGAAATTATATCTGTGAAATGCTTGTATATCTTACATCCCACAAGCCCTCAATATATGTCAGCTACTACATCAGCTGTTAGAGAACCACATTATGGCTGTCATCGTTTGCTCACTAACTCAATAGTGTCTTCTCTCTTCCATCATCCACTTTAGAGACTAAGAAGCTAATTACTCATTTTCCCAGTCTGTCTTGTAGCTGGGGCTTCCCAGGGGACAGAGTTCTCGAAAAGCTTTTGTTTTTCTGATGAGAACATATTTCTTCCTTGAACAAAGATTCAGTGTCTGCTGTGTCAGCAACCATCTGTGTCCATGAGGTAGCAAGCATTTAGTTGAACGTGAGTACACTAAGGATGGTGGAGTGGAATCTCTGAGGATTCTGTCAAACAGCAGAACCAATGCCAGCATTCAGTTACCTGAAGGCTCCTTGTTACCTAAGAACATGAAAACTCTCCACGTTTAAGCTACTGTTGATCAGGAATTCTGTTATTTGCAGCTGAAAGCACTCCTAACAGATATATTTGTCAGTAGCCTAAAAGTCAAATATCTGAATTTTTAAGTCCATAAATTTTGGCCAAGATCATAACCTTTGTCAACTAAAGGTTTGAAATCCTATCTCTTTCCACACTGGATAATTTTTTATATAGTGTAAATTCAGAAAAATTTTGTGGCCTCTCTAATGTGCTCTGTTTGTTCTTCTTGCTAATTTACTATGTTTACCTAAAAACTGTATCCCTAACAGTGAAAGCAGCCCCAGATATTCAAGGCTCCAATATTATGTCAAAGAAGTAGTAAGAAGAGGAAAAGTATCAATACTAAAAAGAGGAAGAACTTCAGAAAGAGACAACAAACAAAAGAGGAAGGAGAGAAATATAGAGATATAACCATATATAACATCAGCCCTTGGTGTCCAAAGTTTTATTTTGTATTTTTATTTTTAGAGATGGGTCTCAGGCTGTTGCCCAAGCTGGAGTGGAGTGGCGTGATCATAGCTTACTGCAGTGTTAAATTCCTGGGCTCAAATGATTCTCCAACCTCCTAAGTAGCTGAAATTATAGACACAAGCCACTGCACTAGTTTTTTGTTTGTTTGTTTTTAATACAGATGGGGTCTCACCATGTTGCTCAGGCTGATTTCAAACTCCTGATTTCAAAGCCTTCCGTCTCAGTCTCCTAAAGTGCTGGGATTATAGGTGTGAGCCACTGTGCCCAGGCTAAAGTTCTTACAGTATTGATCTTAGACGTTGCCCTCAAGCATGCATTTATTATGTGACTTTCTCCTATATTCTGTCTCTTCCTAAGAATTCTCAAGAGGGATATTTCAGGATCATAAAAGACATATATATATAGACATCAGATAGGCAATATACAAAGTAGATGAGCGACTACCCAATGTAAGCTAAGGGCCCAGTGAAAACTTACCTTCTGCAAAATATCTGGTCTATACTCCTGCCTGTAAGTGCCAATACCTGGATGAAAATGTTATCTTGAAACTTACTAATGTGCAGATGATACAGCAATGGACTGACTCTAGAACTGCAATGGCCACTAGCCACTTGTAGCTGTTAGACACATGAAATGTAGCCAGTGCTATATATTGAAGTTAAGGGCCCAGTATGTCAAATACATTAAATGAACAAGTCAGCAGAGCTTTAATAAACAATCAAATTAACAGCCCAGTAGGAAAATTACAATCCCATAAGTAGTAGATTTAAATCCTCACTGGTCCCAAGTTGTGGGTCAGCAAAAGCATTTGCCTGTGAATTTTGGGGGCAACAAAGAGCCATTACATTGCTTGATGGTCTCTGTGTGGGTTCCTTTCAAATTTATTCCTATTTGAGAGTAGCAAAAAGAGGCATTTTCCACATAACAAGATTTTGTGTTTTAGAACACTCTGTAAGCCAAAGTCAAAACCTTCCACATTTTTTCAATTAATAAAGAAAAAAAGAGAGACATATACTTGAGTATAGAACTACCAGTCAAATTTGAAAGATGTTTAACTCAAACAAATGCTCTAAGTATAGGGATCTCCTAGCAGGGCTTCTCCCTCTCTTTGTAGCAGAAACTGAGCTATTCCAGAGCCTTCAGGTCTTCAGCCAGCTTAGTTAGTATAAAAGGGAGGCAAATATTCACACAAGCACTAAACTCTGAATGCAAAACAAAAGAGTTCCCTTCTCCCCCAGATCAGCTGGTGAAGAGCCAACAGGAAGATCCTCTAGATGATTATTTTTGTGTGAATTAGAAATTTGGAATTTCAGGGAAGCCATCCATAAAGGAGCAGAAAGCTGAAAATACACCTCCTTTACATGTGGACAGCATCCCAGAAGATGGAACCAAGAGTCAGAAGATAGAATGCCGTGGTGGTTAAACATTGCAAAGGAATCTCTACCTCAAGAAAAAAGTGTTCCTTTGCTTGTGTGCTTACTTGTGTTCTTACCCAAGTTGGGTAAGAACTTATCCCGGGGAAAAGTGTCCTGTTTCCTTGGCATTGCCTCTATCTGTGTCCTCACAGAAGAACACTGATTCACTTGGTAGAAAAGACAATGTGATACCCTGATGCTGGTGAAACTGTTCACTGTAAGAGTGCAGTCAACTTTTAAATTCAGTAGGTTCCAATGCTTGACTTTGGGATTTGGCCAGAATGATATGTTCCAGTTCCATCTCCCTCCTACTATCTGTGAATTGGTCACTTTATTTGCTATCACGGAAGACACAATTGGTTGCTTTTCCCAAAACTATTACACCATATTTTTTCCTTGCTTGCAGAGTGGTTAGAGGCTAAAATTTCCAGATACTTATTTCCTAAGCACCTGTTAAGTCTATAGTGGATTTCTGGAAAAGATTTTCTCTCTGTAAATGGAAACACTGGCAAAGAGATGCCCCATTTCATTCCATTTTAGTTTACAATAGCTCATATAACAAATTACCACCAACTTGGCAGCTTAAACCAACAAATGTTTATTTGTTGGATACTGACATCCAAAGTCAGTATCACTGGGTCCAAATCAAGGTGTTAGCAGGGCCACACTCCCTCTGAGGCTCTAGGGGAGAATCCATGCCTTGCCTCTTGCAGCCTCTTATGGCAGGAGGCATTGCTTAGTATCTACATCACTCTAATTGATATGTCTGTGGTAACACTGCCTTCTCTCTTCTGTGTCTCAAATCTTCCTCTGCCTCCTTTTTCTAAAGGTACTTGTGATAAAAAATTAGCTGGGCATGGTGGCGTGCACCTATAGTCCCAGCTACTTGGGAGGCTGAGGCAAGGGAATTGCTTGAACCTGGGAGGCAGAAGTTGCAGTGAGCCAAAATCACACCACTGCACTCCAGCCTGGTGACAGAACAAGACTCCGTTTCAAAAAACAAACATACACACAAAAATACTTGTGATAGCATTTAGGGATAACCCAGGATAACCTCCCCATCTCAAGATCCTTAATCACTTCTGCAAAGTCCCTTTTTGCCATATAAAATAACATTGCCAAGTACCAGGGTGATATGGTTTGGCTGTGTCCCCACCAAAATCTCATCTTGAATTCCCACATGTTGTGGGAGGGATCTGATGGGAGGTAATTGAATCATGGGGGCAGGTCTTTCCCATGCTATTGTTGTGATAGTAAGCCTCAGGAGATCTGATGGTTATTATAAAGAGGAGTTTCCCTGCACAAGCTTTCTTCTCTTGTCTGCCACCATGTGAGACATGCCTTCTACCTTCCACCATGATTGTGAGGGCTCCCCAGCCACGTGAAACTGCAAGTCCATTAAACCTTTTTTTTTCTGTAAATCGCCCAGTCTCAGGTACATCTTTATCAGCAGCATGAAAATGGACTAATACAGTAAATTGGTACCAGTAGAGTGGGATGTTGCTGAAAAGATACCTGAAAATGTGGAAGTGACATTGGAACAGTTACTTTGGAGGGCTCAGAAGAAGATAGGAAAATGTGGGAAAGTCTGGAACTCCCTAGATACTTGTTGAATGGCTTTGACAAAAATGCTGATAGTGATATGAACAACAAGGCCCAGGCTGAGGTGTTCTCAGATGGAGATGAGGAACTTGGGAACTGTAGCAAAGGTGACTCTTGTTATGTTTTAGCAAAGAGGCAGGTGGCATTTTTCCATTGCCCTAGAGATTTGTGGAACTTGAACTGGAGAGAGATCATTTAAGGTATCTGGCAGAAGAAATTTCTAAGGAACAAAGCATTCAAGAGGTGACTTGGGTGCTGTTAAAGGCCTTCAGTTTTATAAGGAAAGAAGAGCATAAATGTTTGAAAAATTTGCAGCCTGACAATGCAATAGAAAAAAAAAATCCCATTTTTTGAGGAGAAATTCAAGCCAGCTGCAGAAATTTGCATAAGTAATAAGGAGTCAAATGTTAATCCCCAAGACAGTGGGGAAAATGTCTCCAGGCATGTCAGAGATCTTCACGGCAGCCCCTCTGATCACAGGCCTGGAGGCCTAGAAAGAAAACATGGTTTCATGGGCTGGGCCCAGGGCCCCTGTGCTGTGTTCAGCCTAGGGACTTTGTGTCCTGCATCCCAGCTGTTCCAGTCATGGCTAAAAGGGGCCAAGGTACAGCTCAGGCTGTTGCTTCAGAGGGTGGAAGCCCCAAACCTTGGCAGCTTCCATGAAATGTTGAGCCTGCTGGTACACAGAAGTCAAGAATTGAGGTTTGGGAACCTCTGCCTAGATTTCAGAGGATGTATGGAAACACCTGGATGTCCAGGCAGAAGTTTGCTGCAGGGGTGGGGCTCTCATGGAGAACCTCTGTAGGCCAGTTTGGAAGGGAAATGTGGGGTAAGAATGCCCACACAGAGTCCCTATTGGTGCAACACCTAGTGGAGCTGTGAGAAGAGGGCCACCATCCTCCAGACCCCAGAATGGTAGATCCACCAACAGTTTGCACCATGTGCCTGGAAAAGCTGCAGACACTCAACACCATTCCATGAAAGCAGCCAAGAGGGAGGCTGTACCCTGCAAAGCCACAGGGGCTGAGCTGCCCAAAACCATGGGAACCCACCTCTTGCAACAGCATGACCTGGATATGAGACATGGAGTCAAAGGAGATCATTTTGGAGCTTTAAGGTTTGACTAACCTGCTACATTTCAGACTTGCATGAGGCCTGTAGCTCCTTTTTTCTGGCCAATTTATCCCATTTGGAACGGCTGTATTTACGAAATGCCTGTATCCCCATTATATCTAGGAAGTAACTAAGTCCCTTTTGATTTTACAGGCTCATAGGTGGAAGGAACTTGTCTTGTCTCTGATGAGACTTTGGTCTGTGGAGTTTTGAGTTAATGCTGAAATGGGTTAAGACTTTGGGGAACTGTTGGGAAGGCATGATTGGTTTTGAAATGTGAGGACACAAGATTTGGGAGGGGCCAGAGGTGGAATGATATGGTTTGGCTGTGTCCCCACCCAAATCTCATCTTGAATTCCCACGTGTTGTAAGAGGGACCCAGTGGGAGGTAATTGAATCATGGGAGCAGGTCTTTCCTGTGCTGTTCTCATGATAGTGAGTAAGTCTAATAAGATCTGATGGTTATTATAAGGGGGAGTTTCCCTGCACAAGCTCTCTTCTCTTGTCTTCTACCATGTGACATATGCCTTTCACCTTCCACCATGTTTGTGAGGCCTCCCCAGCCACATGGAACTGTAAGTCCATTAAACCATTTTTTTTTTTTTGGTAAACTGCCCAGTCTTGGGTATGTTTTATCAGTAGTGTGAAAACAGACTAATACACAGGGATTAGGATGTGGATATCTTTTGGGGGAACACTGTTTAGCCTATGGAGGTGGAGGGAAGATAAGATGTCTGGAACTGTGGCAGCCAACTGTCATGGGGGTACAAGCCTGAGGATGCCTGAACAGAAAGAAAACAATGCAGCTTGATTCGCAATAATGTGGTTATGTTCCTGACATAGCCAAACCTGGAACTATCCACCCTGGGCTTACTTTTAAGTGAGAGAAGAAATCCCATTGATTTAGTTACCTTGAGTTGAGAATAATGCTACTTGCAGCTTAATACTTCCTAAGAAATACAACTGCTGATTTTCTTAAAACCTGAGATGATAAGGAAAGTGACAGTCAGCTAAAGGTAAATGGGTCAGTCTTGCCACTGTTCTTATAAAACATTTCCTGTTTCACAAAATGTACCTTTTGATTATATTCCCTTTTGTAATGTTCTATAATCTAATTGTTTTTCTGCATATGTCTAATTTCTCTAACAAAACAGGGAGCTCGATCAGAACAGGGATGCTGAATCTTTGACTCTTACCCGCTGCACACTGCTGAGACAAGAAAAACATTCATTAAATCACCAGCTACTTGATCAATTAATTGATTATACTTGTATTATCTGTGGATTTCAAATGCAAATAATAAGGTAATTTCCTAGAATAATTAATAACTAAATTGTGTTTATATTTCATATACCAATGTTTTCATATACCAGTGTTTATACTGCACCAGTACTATGCCAGGCAAGTAGCATTTCTCATTCATTCTCTATCACACACAGACACACACACTTCTCATTTTTTATATCATTCTTCCAAAATACTATCTCCAGCTTACGAAGACAATAAGAACCAGAGCCTTCATACCCATATCCATCTGATTCTAAATTCTATTAGCTAATTCTCATACATGCTACACTGCTTCTATGACGTGATACAAGATTTATCTTAGAAAGATTTGGGAAAAATTGATTTAGCAAAAGGAGGTAAAAATAAGTTTTAAAAATACCAGTTGAGTTGATCACCTGACCCCTTACTTAAGGACTAGATTGAAAAGACAGGTGGGGAAGACACTGTGGGAAGAACAGAGGAAATCAGAAGACAAGAGAAGAAATAGCAAGGAGGTCTCAAACCCTTAGAGACAGACCTGCTCCTTTAAAATAAGAGCCATGGGAACTATACTCACCCACTTTAATGAAAATTACCAGTTTCCATCTACAATATTTGTAGCTGAACACCAACATTTCAGAACTCAGTCACCAGCATTTCAGAAGCAAACCTGGATTTGCCACTTAAAGTCACCATAGGAATGTCAGTTGCCTAAGAGCAAGCAGGACAGTCACAGGTTCTGCCAAACTTTCATCCAGTGCCTGGGAGGATTATCTCCAGTGATAAAGTTTAAAGGGATGGCAGGAGTCAAGAATAAAGCTGTGCATTGATTTCATCATAAGTCCAAAATACTGACTGCATATACAAATATGAATATACTTACATATTTATAAATATTATATTTTATATGTAATTATATAATTGTTAACAGTATGTTTATAAATCTCTTAACTGATTATTAACTGATAAAAAGCAATCTGCTGGATAATACATAAACTATAAATACTGCTATGTTTTAAAACACATAACTACATTTTTATCTTATTTTCCCTATCTTATATGGAAATTTTCAATAATTTACAAACATCAATAAAATTCAACAACCTGGGCCGGGCACGGTGGCTCACGCCTGTAATCCCAACACTTTGGGAGGCTGAGGCAGGCAGATCACGAGTTCAGGAGATTGAGCCCAGCCTGGCTAACACGGTGAAACCCCATCTCTACCAAAAAATTTCATATACCAATGTTTTCATATACCAGTGTTTATACTGCACCAGTACTATGCCAGGCAAATAGCATTTCTCATTCATTCTCTATCACACACACACACACACAAAAATTAGCTGGGTGTGGTGGCGGCTGCCTGCGGTCCCAGCTACTCAGGAGGCTGAGGCAGGAGAACCGAGTGAACCTGGGAGGTGGAGCTTGCAGTGAGCTGAGATTGTGCCACTGCACTCCAGCCTGGGTGACAGAGCGAGACTCTGTCTCAAAAAGAAAAAAAAAAATTCAACAACCTAATTCCCATTGCAAATATTTTTCTTTCACATTTTTTCTCCACCTAATTTTTAAACACTAGTAGTAACTAACAGCACATCATTAATAACTCCAATATTCCAAAAACACTAGACAGGATGGAAATTAACTATAAAACAAATCTAATGAACTTATGGCTAGAGATTCTGACTTTTAGCAACTTCTCAGTGATGAAGGTAAGTAAACCTTTTCACTCATGAGTCAACATGCTTAAGTATGTGTTCCAGAAAACTATCGCCCAGGAAAATAAGTCTATAACCAATAACTAACTTGACTGTTTGTGTAAATTCCTGCAAGCACATCTATCTGGACAAAGAGTTTGTTGAAATGGAGAAGCGGTTCTCTTACCGAGACAATAGACTGCTCACCTAGGAACCAGCTCGTTAACCAAACAGCAGTTTACTATCAAGACTCACTTCAAAACTCATGCTTTGTTGCACCTACCAATCCAAATTATATGACGACATAAAATTTGTCCAATTCTCAATCAGTTCTTTGTGTTGAATGACCATCGTTGTTTTTGTTTGTTTGTTTTTGTTTTGTTTTGTTTGAGACAGAGTCTTGCTCTGTTGCCCAGGCTGGAGTGCAGTGGCATGATCTCAGCTCACTGCAACCTCTGCCTCCCGGGTTCAAGCAATTCTCTGCCTCAGCCTCCCGAGTAGCTGGGATTACAGGTGCCCGCCACCATGTCCAGCTAATTTTTTGTATTTTTAGTAGAGACGGGATTTCACCATCTTGGCCAGGCTAGTCTTGAACTCCTGACCTCGTGATCCACCCGCCTCAGCCTCTCAAAGATTTGGGACTACAGGCGTGAGCCACCACGCCCGGCTGAAAGACCCATCTTAAACCACTTGACCCCAGACAACAAAACCCTTCCAATAACTTCTCTTGACCTCCCCTCTGACACACTCTGAAGTCCGTCAAAGTGGTATCTGCCTTTACTGCAGGGGATCGCATAAACTTAGCTTTGCTTGACTAATAGTTTTTTGGGGAGTTCACCATGTCCACACCTCCACCTATCTGTGAGTTAAGTTTATTTCCTTTAATATGATTCATTTAAGCTTCAGATTCTAGTCTGGGCTATGAGGAAGGCAATTGTAGGTGAGAATTCACAAATGGCTGCTTGCTCTCATCCAACATTGTCCCTTTCAGCTTCCTGGAGGCCACTTCAGAAATTCCCACTTCTACTTGTCTTCGAAAAGTGGCTCTTCCCTTCTGTGGGGAAAGCAGTTACTAGGACATTATGAAATTGCCCCATCAGGTAGCTATTCCAAGAGTTTTGTTTATTTTGTACTGCTGGTGCGTGGCATAGTCTCTGTATTTCTGTTGTCTGAAAAATTCATTTAAGACCTCGATTCTGAAAGTAACAGAAGAGATGTACTGTCACATTCTAAAGTAAGGTACTAAGTGCCTTCCTCATGGAACTTAGTTATAAAATAGCAAAACTAGGCCTGTAACCTTTACTGCATCATCCACCACCAGCCTATAAAAAGAAGACTACAGATTTGAAAGTGGGCTTGGGGAGCCTAAAGAGTTGCTAGCCTAGTAAGGACATTTTTTGCATCTTCTTCCCTGTCCCATCTGATTTTATCATTTGTTTATTATATTGGGACCCATAACTGGAAATGCATTTTACATTGAGACTCAGTGCACAAATACATATATGTGTGTTTGGATGTGTGTGTGTGTGTGTGTGTGTATAAACTGAAACAGAGTTTAATAAAATACCTATCCTTGCTATGTGTGATGTACTCTGATATTTTCTATAATGATCCATTGTATTCTATTTTATCATTTTTAAAACATAGTTGCCAACTACTAAATGAATTTAACAAACAATGAACCACAACCTCAAGTTGAAAAACACTCTCAGAGATATGCCTATAGAAATTGGGACATCTAATCAAATGGGAGTCAGCTTCTTAGTCTAGGCTGGGTGTCTTCAATCAGCTTTGGCTTCAGAATCTCCATCCAGAGAAGTCATTGACCAAAGTGAGTCAGGCTAAGTTGATTTCAATACTTGCTAACCAGTCACAACCCACAGAATGAAAACCACTAACAAAACCCAGGTGCGTTCCTAGACTTTGTTTGGATTGCTAATTCTCCAATAAGATTGAGAGAAATAAGAGCCAGTAAACCTCTGCCTGGCAGTTAATCCTTGTGACACAATTTTTCACAATGTTCTCTTCTTTTCTTTCTCTAGGGATTGGTGGTTCTAAGTCCCAGGATGTGCAAATAAATAGGAAATTTGTTCAAGTCTCCTGGTAGCTGGAGAAGAAATGGCTCTCTCAACTCCCAATTGAGGGCAATAACAATGAATGTTCTCTTGGGAAGAAAAAATTTTTACTTGGAGAGAAGTGACTCCATTCCAAGGCCTGGATACATATTGTGTGGCAGGCTTTGCCTGGGTCTGTACATGTGTATGAATGCAAACACCTTTTATCATTATCTCCCAGAAAAGAAAGATCTTTCTCTACATCTTCTGAAAAAAACAAACAAATATAGAGAATTTTTTAAGATTCCAAAAGTCCTAATAATGAGGGTTGAGCAATATTTTAAATACATCCTTTAACTTCTATTGAGAAAAACAGCAGTATATGTGAAACTAGAAAAATAATTTTTATAATTCTAGCAATATATACAGCTGATTTTCCATCTCTTCAGAAACAAAGACTGTTAGCCCATTTCCTAGTCTGCTGTAGATCCTCCCACTAAAACAGAGTGCTGTACTTAGACATGAAAATAAGTTGTAAAACCTCCCTTTTAAAAATTCAAATAGATCCCCAGTTCATGTTGAATGACGTAAGGCAGAAAGCAGGAAAGGGTAAGAGAAATGGAGAGTATAACTGTTCCTAAGTGCAGCAAAACTGACCTTGCCCAAGCAAAAGCAATGGCTCCAGAATCAAGTTAATGGTGGCAAAAGAAGTCACCCAAAGAGTGTGGACTAAAAAAACCTTCTTTACAGATAAAGAAATGAACCCACCAAAGTGGAGAGTTGCCTAATATTACTCATACAGTAAGTGGCAGAGCCAAGACTCAAAAAAAAACCTGAAGGCACATGTGCACACAATTGGCTCATAAACCACCACATGATCTAAGCCATGAAAGCAAGCAAGACTGGACTACCCCTTCCTGCGTCTCAAAGACATCCTCTGCTCACAAGCTTAATGGTTCCCTTGTTCCCTCCAGGCCAACAATCACATTTCCTTCAGTCTCGGGACCTGTGGGTGCTGGGGACAGGAGAGAGCACAGTGTAACCCTCCTTGGATGAATGCCTCCATTAGTGGTTGTTTCATGCCCTCCCCAGCAGTGCCTTTTTCTGGCTGGTAGTGTCTGGGAGGGGAACTGATGACAAGCACAAAAATAGAACCGCCCAGAAAGGAACACAAAGCTCCATGATGGCTCTCATAAAGCTGCCTGAAAAACATTCTATCCAGTAACCACTTCCACCCATGCCAGTAGAATTAAAGTCTCTGTTAAAATAGAAGGAAGTAATTTTTTAAAACATAACTAATATGTTTCTTTATTATTTAACCTTATGAAAACACAGCAAAAAAGTCAAGAAAAAGATAATGCAAATTTTCCCATTTTACAGATAAAGAAATGAACCCACTGAAGTGGAGACTTGCCTAATATTACTCATATAATAAGTGGCAGAGCCAAGACTCAAGTCAGTGACAGCTCCAAGGTGCGTGTTCTTTCTTTGAACTTGTCAGCTGAGGAAGAGGTAGGTAGGATCTTGAGGAGAAGCAACGAGTTGGTGTGTGATGAGGCGTTTGGCAACAGCCCTGTCCTGAAGGCCCAGAAGCCATCTCTACATCCTTTCTTGTGCTGAGGTTCTAATATTTAACATAACGTTTCATTTCTAGACATTAGTAAGTTTTATTACCTCTGTGTTACATTTTATTAAATAATATTTGCCCATAAATTTTATTTGGGATGATGTAATTTATTAAATTATTTGAGGATGAGCGTATGTAACCCTAAAGATCTGTATGTTTTTCATTTTTAGGAAGAATGAGCAGTCTGTTTAATTGTGTCCTCTCTCTTGAGCCATTTAAATTAATTTTAAAGAGATGCTTTAAAACATTCAAACATACACATTCCACATTATTCTCACAGTTTTCCCACTGCAGAAAATTCTGATATTAGAGCCCATCAAGGTCCTGGACACTCCATTTCCTGCCAATGGAATGGGAGCCCTCCCTCGTGAGGGGAAATTGTGTGTGCTTTACACAATCTTCCCCTTTGGGGCTACTAGGTTTTAATCTATTTACTTGCCTAAGAAACATGGAGCTGAGTGTGTGCCACTTACTGGGCTGTGTGGTGGGTGTTAGGGACACACTGGTCTCTACTCTCTAAGAACTCACAGACCAGTAGAGGAGGCCGAGATATAGCCAGGGACTGACAGAAGAAGACAGCAGATGGTTCAGAGCACACACGCTGGAAAGCAACAGACTTCTATATGGATCCTGGTTTGGGGGTTCTGGCTCTGTGACCCTGGGCCAGATCTTGATTTTGGTAAATCTATTTTCTCATTTGTAGAAATAGGTAATAGTAAGACCTACCAGGTAGGTTTCTTGTGAGGACTAAACAAGCAAATACATATGACAAGCTAAGTGTCACCTAGAACATGGTAAGAACTCAATAAATATCAGTAACTATTAGTATTACATGCTATGGAAACACAGAGGGGCATTTGACCCATCCTTGACAGAGGAGGATGATTTGGAAAGGTTTCCCCAAAAAATGGCACTCTAGAGCAAGGATAGGCAGCAGAGTGAGATGTGATTCTCAACCAGGGGGTCAGTTTTTGCCCTCCCAGGGAACATTTAGTAATGTCTGGAGACGTTTTCGGTTGTCACAACTCGGCGGTGGGTGCTATGCATCTCGTGGGTAGAGGCCAGGGATGCTGCCAACATCCTGCAGTGCACAGGACAGCCCCACAACTAAGAACTGTTCAGACAGAAACAACAATAATGCCAAGGCTGAGAAGCCCTGGTTTAGAGCATGAATTCTATAGTCAAAATGCCTGGATTTTAATTCTGGCTCTGTCACTTGTCGGCTGTGTGACTTTAGGGGCGTTACTGAATTTTTCTGTGCTTCACTTAGCTCATTTGTAAATGAAATAAGAAAATGAATTAAATAAGTTAATATTGATAAATTGAACAAAGTATTACAATATACTTAAACAAATTCTAATATCTAATTAATCCTAAAGGATCTTTTTTCACCCCAAATCAGAAGTAACGGCTATTAAAACCTACTCCTTTGTGCTCTAGACAGCTTCTAGGAAGGTCACTCTTACTTCCATGGAGTCCTTTGGACTATATGACTTTAGCCAAGTCTCAGCCTGGTTTACTACGGCTCAGTTAGTCCATGCAATTTTAAATGCACGCTTAAGACATGCAACAGAAAAGCATGGCCCCTCTGTGATGCTGCTGATGACAGGACCAGATGGGACAGGGAAGAAGCCAAGCCAGGAAGGACTTGCGCTCACATTCTCTTCCACAGCTTCTGCCTTTACTGTTTTATGTTTTCTTCCTGTTTCTCCTTTCTATTCAAGACATATCTCCAACACCCTCAAAGCAATTCTCTGCTATTTTCTCAAGCTATTATGATAAAGCTTTATAGCTTCTTACTGCTTGAGGGCATTTTAGAATAATCATCTATGCCTGAATGGTTTTTGAAGGACAGATGAGAAGTCAGATATTTCCCAGGAATCTATACTTCTTCTCTAATCAAAAGGATATTCGGGGCTGGGCGCAGTGGCTCACGCCTATAATCCCAGCACTTTAGAACCCGAGGCAGGTGGATTGCCTGAGGTCAGGAGTTAGAGACCAGCCTGGCCAACATGGTGAAACCCCATTTCTACTAAAATACAAATATTAGCCAGGCGTGGTGGCAGGTGCCTGTAATCCCAGCTACTCAGAAAGCTGAGGCAGAAAAATCACTTGAACCCGGGAGGCAGAGGTTGCAGTGAGCCAAGATCGCACCACTGCACTCCAGCCTGGGCGACAGAGCGAGACTCCGTCTCAAAAATAATAAATAATAATTAGCCAAGCATGGTGGTGGGCACCTGTAAAACCAGCTACTCGGGAGGCTGAGGCAGGAGAATCGCTTAAACCCAGGAGGCGGAGATTGCGGTGAGCCGAGATCACACCATTGCACTCCAGCCTGGGCAACAGAGCAAGACTCCATCTCAAAAAGAAAAAATAAAGGATATGCAAAATTGCTATATCTTACTATTGCGTCTTCAAAGTTTCCAATGCAAGCCTTGAACTTCTTTATGGTTTCTCTCTTAATCAACCACCTGGGTCACCCATATATTTATACAAACACCTGCACTTGAGCCATTCACTGAAAAAAAAAGCTGAAATCACCAACCTCTATAAAAAATGAGTTTAAACTAGAGAGTGCTCTAAGCAGGGGATATTTTTTCTCTATTTCTCCTCCATTCTCTTTTTCCACATTTCTCATGATAATCAGTCTGTTCTTCAGGCTGTTTGCTTTCAGAAATTTTATTTGCACTCCTCTCTAAATGTTTCAAACTGAGAAAATAATCCAGGGAGGGCCTTGAAATTCAAATTCCCTCAGGAGCACTATCACCTCTCTCCTCAAAGAGATTCGTGGTTTGGGGGCTTCTTCCGAAGCATCCCATCATATTAGTCCTCACTTGTTTCTGTCCTTAGGCCAGAGAAACTCCGAGGTATCAACACCATCCTGAACGGTCAACCAACTCAAGAATATATATTCAGGATTTTCAAAATGGGATGAAAGGAAGGGACCAGCTCCACAATACATCTGAGTTCTATATTTATTTTCTTTGAACAGCCAATCCAAGGAGGAATATCAAGGTCACCAACCAAAATACCTTCTCTCTTGCCCACAGCATTTTCCAAAAAGTTGAGGTCAGTGAACCCACTGTTTATTAAAATGTTATGACAAGGGATAGGTTGCTCTTTTCTATCTACTATTTTTATGAAATAAGTTGTGAAACTGGAATTGATTTGGGGCAAACTTACACAGTCTTGTGGTTCAGCTTCTTCACTCAGAGCTGATTTATAAAATAAGTTAAAAATATCTTATTATAAAACAGCATCCTGTGAAAATATATTCCATGATTCTATGAAATGGGATTGTTTGGATGGGATCAGAAGAAAGAGTATTTATTTCCAGGTCAAAATTCAGCCAATACAATTAATTCCCTATTTTCTTTTTAAAGTAAACACTTGGGAGCTTTTAATAAGTAGCACTGGGTTAATTTGGTTTTCATCTGTGATGCTGCCCTTTCTGTTTTCATATCTTCTTTGTCTCTTTCTCCTCCTTCTTTATGAGGACCTTTAAAAGACTCACATTTCTCTTGCTTCTTTGCTTCCTGTTTGGGAGGGATTCTGTCCCTGAGGTTAACTAATTTATTTATTATATTTTCATAAGGTTACTAATGTTGACTTTTAGTACAATTAAAGTGTTCCTCTCAAAATTTGAAATCTACTATGACCCATAAAAAGAGATTAATCATTATATAAACAGAAAGGGTGGAGAAGAATCAAGAAAAGGTTTATTAGTGGCCCAAAGTCTTAGAGCAGAAGTCATGGGCAAAATCTGGCATGAAGCCTGTGTTTATACAGTCTTTGGGCTAGGAATGTTTTTACATTTTCAAAGAGTTGTGAAGAAAAAGAAAAAACAAAGAAGAATATGCAATAGAGACAGTCTGGGGTCTGCATAGCTTATTATTTACTATTTGGCTCTAACAGAAAACGTTTGCTGACTGCTCCCCTATACTGTCCTTTCTTTCCTGGCTTGATATATCACTGACAGATTCATCTTCAGATTATTACACTGAGCTTACATTTCCTATCTACTCTATCTTTTTGGTCAAAAAACACATTAACATTATTCCTCTGATTTTTTTATAGCAACAAGGCTTATGAAAAGTTGTTTTGTTTTGTTTTGTTTGACATAGGGGGGTGTCTCACTATGTTGTCTAGGCTGGGCTTCAATTCCTGGGCTCAAGTAATCCTCTTACCTCAGCTCCCAAGTAGCTGGGACTACAGGTGCATGCCACCACACTTAGTGGTGAATTTACTTATTTATTTATTGCAGTAGGTAATTTTCTGATGTCATTCATGTACTCATTTATTGAGTTCCTACAATATGCCAAGCACTGAGACGTTTCTTAGGGTGAAAAAAAGTGGTTACCAATAGAGTTACCAAGTCCAGCACCTTATTTCAAACAGATAATAAACTCATTTAAGTGTCTTTTTAAAAAATCTCTTTTATAGTAAATACGTGCTCTTGTTACTTTATAACCCAACAGCTTTCTTTGGTTCCTTTTTGTCTCCAGAACAAAATACAAATTAGTCAGGCTGAGTGGCTATTAGAGCATTCCACAATTGTCTTTTTAATCTCTCCTCTCACTACTTCTCCACCTGGACTTAATACAGCATGAACTGGGCTATTCATTATTATCCAAACATAAGTTGTTCTTCCCAAAATTCATTCTGTCAAACATGTCAACCTCTCATCCTGGAAACAGTTCAGATATTTTTACTAAGAATAAAAAGAGTTGGTAGAAAAGCTGTTGGGAAGGCATAGCTTCCACCTAAGGGAAACCATTCATATATACACCTCATTTAACATAGTGATAGTTTTCACCCTCGCATATTAAACAATAGTCATCTCAGAACATTGAACAAGGCTAATGTGCCAAGCTTGGTGCTATGAATGAAGCACAGTCCTTGTCCTCAGAAGACACCAAAGTTTAAAACCTAACATGGTAATTTAACTCTGGATCTCTCCATCCCCCTGTCCTCCGCATTCCCTCATTCACTCATCCATTCATTTAGTAAACTTTTTTTTTTATTATTATACTTTAAGTTTTAGGGTACATGTGCACAATGTGCAGGTTTGTTACGTATGTATCCATATGCCATGTTGGTGTGCTGCACCCATTAACTTGTCATTTAGCATTAGGTGTATCTCCTAATGCTGTCCCTCCCCGCTCCTCCAACCCCACAACAGTCCCCAGAGTGTGATGTTCCCCTTCCTGTGTCCATGTGTTCTTATTGTTCAATTCCCACCTATGAGTGAGAACATGCGGTGTTTGGTTTTTTGTCCTTGCAATAGTTTACTGAGAATGATGGTTTCCAGTTTCATCCATGTCCCTACAAAGGACATGAACTCATCATTTTTTATGGCTGCATAGTATTCCATGGTGTATATGTGCCACATTTTCTTAATCCAGTCTATCGTTGTTGGACATTTGGGTTGGTTCCAAGTCTTTGCTATTGTGAATAGTGCCGCAATAAACATACGTGTGCATGTGTCTTTATAGCAGCATGATTTATAGTCCTTTGGGTATATACCTAGTAATGGGATGGCTGGGTCAAATGGTATTTCTGGTTCTAGATCCCTGAGGAATCGCCACACTGACTTCCACAATGGTTGAACTAGTTTACAGTCCCACCAACAATGTAAAAGTGTTCCTATTTCTCCACATCCTCTCCAGCACCTGTTGTTTCCTGACTTTTTAATGATGGCCATTCTAACTGGTGTGAGATGGTATCTCATTGTGGTTTTGATTTGCATTTCTCTGCTGGCCAGTGATGATGAGCATTTTTTCATGTGTTTTTTGGCTACATAAATGTCTTCTTTTGAGAATTGTCTGTTCATGTCCTTTGCCCACTTTTTGATGGGGTTGTTTGTTTTTTTCTTGTAAATTTGTTTGAGTTCATTGTAGATTCTGGATATCAGCCCTTTGTCAGATGAATAGGTTGCAAAAATTTTCTGTAGGTTGCCTGTTCACTCTGATGGTAGTTTCTTTTGCTGTGCAGAAGCTCTTTAGTTTAATTAGATCCCATTTGTCAATTTTGGCTTTTGTTGCTGTTGCTTTTGGTGTTTTAGACATGAAGTCCTTACCCATGCCTATGTCCTGAATGGTATTGCCTAGGTTTTCTTCTAGGGTTTTTATGGTTTTAGGTCTAACATGTAAGTCTTTAATCCATCTTGAATTTTTGTATAAGGTGTAAGGAAGGGAGCCAGTTTCAGCTTTCTACATATGGCTAGCCAGTTTTCCCAGCACCATTTATTAAATAGGGAATCCTTATCCCATTGCATGTTTTTGTCAGGTTTGTTAAAGATCAGATAGTTGTAGATACGTGGCATTATTTCTGAGGGCTCTGTTCTGTTCCATTGCTCTATGTCTCTGTTTTGGTTCCAGTACCATGCTGTTTTGGTTACTGTAGCCTTGTAGTATTTTACCAGACAGCCGTTGGGCATGCACAGTTCATCAGGCTCAGTCTCAGTTCCTCGGCATATTAACCAACAATTACAGTACGAGTGCAATGACGGAAGAGTGCAGAGCACTCTGGGAGTGTGGAGGAGTGGCACATAATCAGGTAGAGCTGCGGGAGGAAGGGGCTTCCTGGAGGAAGGGACTCCTGAGTTTGGTCCTTAAAACTTTGAAGGAAATAGTGAGGCAAAGCATCACAAGGAAGTATCCAGACTAAATTTCTCTCCTATGTTACTTCATCTATAGCTGCGAATATGATTGCTTTTCTGGAAGCACCATGCTTGCTCAGGAACGAGGGGAAATATCGTAGAAGGAATTAAGGTTATATTTCTTGATTTTCTTTTCACTGGACTACATGGCTTAACAACCGAAAATAATGTATCTTGCCCTATTGTATTTTTAGTCTTTTGCTGTAAGTAGTAAGTCCAAGTAAAATATGTAGCAATGGGACTATGGAATTCCTAAATTCATCCCCAGGATATTGCTAAATTGAGAACTAGTCATTTCAAGAAAGAAGAAAACACTGTAACTGTAAATAGACAGATAAAATGCAAGCTAATAAATTTCTTTAAAATTTTTCTTTGTGCTATTAACATCATATGATGTATTGCATGTAATTGGAGACAGGCTATAGCTGAAAGTGTGGACTTCACAAAAAAGAAATTCCTAGGTTCAAACCCCAGCTCTGACAGCTCTTAGCTATGCAAACTAGGCAAGTTATAATGGCTGAACAGTAGCCATCATATAAAAATACCAAATGTTCTTAATCGTTTCTTTTTTTGAGACACTCAGGTTGTTTCTCAATGGGGAGTATTAGTAATAAGACAATAATCAATACTGTCATACTAAAATCTTTGTTCCCCTCTCTGACAGAATAAATTTTTTTAAATGGAATTTCTAGGTTAGAATTTATATCTATTAATAGTTTAATATCCCTAGGCCAGTTTCTTCATACATAAAACGAGATGGATGATGGTACCCACTTCACTGGATCATTGTAAGAAGTAAATAAATTAATAGGAGGAAAACTGCTTAAGCAAGTGTTTGAAACGGACTTTCTGTCCATTTTAAATCAATGAGTAGTAGCTTCCTCCAGGGGGATTTTGCCAAGTTCCAAAGCAAGTCATGATTTTCAGGTCCTGGAATACTGCCAGTGTGGAGGAATAGGAATGGAATGTAGTCAGAGGATCACTTCCAGGTCATTTTCGGGATTCCACATGACTCCTTGCTGAATTTATACTGTAGTTATACTTTTTCTTTATAACAGACATTTGCACAACCTAAGAGCTAAAGCAGTAGGGAAAATACAGCAGCAAATCCACTTACCCCACATCATGTCCCATTCAAATACTCACACTCATCTTTGCCAGTTTCTTTACTTAGTCCTTATCAGATAGTACCCACAGAGTTTCTTCTATCTCATTGAGCCAGTGACTGTAATGAATAACTTACCTGTTTTCATGTGTGAGCATTACTTATGCCCCAATTTCATTTTTACCTTCCTCTAAGCATAGCTTCTTTATCTTTCTAACTCTGATGTTATGGACATTGAAATAATAAATCTAATTTCTCTGGAAAATTATGAACGAATGAATAGGAGATATGAGAACCCTGAGATAAAGTTGGTCCTGCTTATTTTGGGGGATATTTCCTCATTGTTATATCGGTGAAGATAATTCATCATTTGGGTGCAAACAGTGCTCCCAGTAAGGTCATATAGCCATTATCTAAAATGCCATAGGATTTATCTAGCATCACTTGTAGAAACAGAAATCTATATGGCCAGCTCTGGGGTACAAAACACATCACACTGGATGTTCTACCCAATGATGGTAAGATCCCATAGGGGAAATTAAATGCCATGAAATGGCCTTAATCATGGGAGTTAAGAAAATTGTTTTTCACAAACTACACAGTAGAATAAAAAACATGATATGAGGGAGACAGAATAGCATCTAAAAGGCATAGGATGAGGTCAGAGTTCTGAATGCACTTTATGGGTGTGGTGGTTAATTTTATGTGTCAACTTGACTGGGCTAAGGGATGCCTAGGTAGCTGCTGAAACATTCTTTCTGGGTGTGTCTGTGACAGTATCTCCAGAAGAGATTAGCATTTTGAATTGTTAGACTAAGTAAAGACGATGATCTGCCCTCACCAATGAGAGCAGGCATCTCCAGTCCGATGAGGGCTCAGATAGAACATAAGACAGAGAAAGGCCAATTTTCCTCTTTTCAGTCTTTATGAACTGGGACATTCATCTCCTTCTGCCCTTGGACATTGAAGTTTCTGGTTCTCATGCCTTTGTGCCTTTGGATTCCAGGACTTACACCAGTCCCCCATCACACCACCCACCCTGGTTCAATTACAACAGAATTGCCTTGTGACAAAATCACTGGGGGTGGACAGTGTTTGTGTTTATGCCATCTTTGCCATGTGTCTCTTACACAGAGAATTGAGGTGATTATGGAAATATGCCCCCGAAATAACAAGAAAGATCACAGGAAGCTACATAGGCAAGAGTAGAAAATTCAGGAATACTGTTAATACCAGGATTCTTCTATACATGTACAGATGGTCCTTGAGTTACTTTTTTTTTATTTTATGATGTTACAGAAGTGAAACGCATTCAGTATAAACCATACTTCAAGTACCCATACAAACACTCTGTTTTTCAGTTTCAGTACAGTATTCAACAAATTGCATGAGATATTCATTACCTTATTACAAAACAGTATTTGAGAGATGATTTTGCCCAACTAATCATTTATATCATAGGCTAATATAAATGTTCTGAGCACATTTGAAGTAGAGTAGGCTAGGTGTATTAAATCCATTTTCCTCTTATGATATTTTCAATTTACAATGGGTTTATCAGGATGTAACCCCACTTTAAGTCAAAAAACATCTGTATAGCTTTATATCCTGTTTTCAAATATTTTATCATAGGAATTCCCACATATTATTAAACATTCTTTGAATATGTGGTTTATAATGGCTGAATAGTAGCCATCATATAAAAATACCAAATATTCTTAATCATTTCCTTTTATGAGACACTTAGACAGTTTCCTAGTGGGAAGTATTAGTATTAAGACTATGATAAACATTGTCATACCAAAATCTTTTTGTGCATCTCTGACAGGATACATTTTTCAAAAATGGAATCGCTAGGTTAGAATGTATATTATTTAAATTATTTAATTCTAACAACAAACACTATTTCAAAAACTAGATACTGGAGAAAACACAACTGAGTCTAGATAAGTTTAAAATTTATCTGGCAGAAGCAGACATGTTAGACAGAAATAGATCAGCCAAAAAAGTTTACAATGCCATGGGGTAGCAGTTAATATGATTTGCAGAGGAAAAGAACAGTGTAGGTCATTCTGGTGAGTCAATGAATTGTAAATAGATTTAAAAAGCTTCTGCTGCTTTCAGTTCGATAACCCTATCAAGTCATTTAGGCTTTCTAAACCTCAATTTGCTCATTTTAAAAACTGGAGACATTTCCCATGTTCATGCACCAGAATACTTAATATTGTAAGCTTGAATGTTCTGCCTAAATTGGTATGTAGATCTGCTGTCATCCCAATCACATGCCAGACCAGGATTTTTATAGAAAAAGGACAGAAAAAGGATCATAGAAAAGCTGATTTTAACATTTATATGAAAAGGCAAAGGACCTAGAATAGTCAAAACAATCTTGATAAAGAGCAATGTTGCAGAACTCACACTACCTCACCTCAAGACTTATTACAAAGCTTTGGTAATCAAGACAGTGTAATATTGACAAGAAGATAGACAAACAGGTCAATGAGCTAGAATTGAGAGGCCAGAAATAGGTCCACGCTTATAAAGCAAATTGTTTATGATAAAGGAACCAAAGCAATTTAAAAGCAAATAAAATACCTTTTAACAAATGGTACTGGAACAATTGGCTATGCATAATTTTTTTTTTTTTAAACTTAGACTCCTATTTGCACTTACAATCTATTTCACACCACACACAAGAACTAATTTTAAATGGTGGAAAGATCTGTGGATAGGAGTTTGAGAACCTTGAAAGATAGTCTATAGGAATAAGTATCTGCTCTCAGGCATTAGACCCTCACTTATCCTTAAATGTATCAGGATAACTTAGCTTAGGCTAGGACCTGGCCTATGGCCCTTCCCCACTACTTATTAAAACATTTAAAGAGAAATCTAAATTAAAAATCCAAAATAATAATGCAATTTAAAACTACCTCAAAAAATCCAAAAATCTTTAAGATATACCATTTGAAACAAAAGTGTTACAAGAGATAGAACAAGAATTTTATATAAGCATGATAAATGCAAAGAGATGTAACAAGGCCGGGCGCGGTGGCTCACGCTTGTAATCCCAGCACTTTGGGAGGCCGAGGCGGGTGGATCACGAGGTCAGGAGATTGAGACCAGGTGAAACCCCGTCTCTACTAAAAATACAAAAAAAAAAAATTAGCCGGGCGTAGTGGCGGGCGCATGTAGTCCCAGCTACTCGGAGAGGCTGAGGCAGGAGAATGGCGTGAACCCGGGAAGCGGAGCTTGCAGTGAGCTGAGATTGCGCCACTGCACTCCAGCCTGGGCAACAGAGTGAGACTCCGTCTCAAAAAAAAAAAAAAGAGATGTAACAAGCTATTAGTAATATGAAGAATAATAAAAATCATTAAAAATGAAAATATATGAGGTATAATAGCTGGAAAACTACACCAAAGATGGGATAAAGAAAGGATAGAAACAGCTAAAGAATAAATTCGTGAATTAGAAAATGAGACAAAGAGGCAATCTCTCGGCAATCAGAAGAATAAAGAGATAGAAGACATACAAGTAAGCATATTCCTCCCTGTTCCCATTATGTAGTATCAACCCTCTCCCCTCAAGAAAAGCAGTTTACAACCCAAATGTCCAACAACAATAGACTGGATTAAGAAAATGTGGCACATACACACCATGGAATACTATGCAGCCATAAAAAATGATGAGTTCATGTCCTTTGTAGGGACATGGATGAAACTGGAAAACATCATTCTCAGTAAACTATCGCAAGGACAAAAAACCAAACACCGCATGTTCTCACTCATAGGTGGGACTTGAACAATGAGAACTCATGGACACAGGAAGGGGAACTTCACGCTCCGGGGACTGTTGTGGGGTGGGGGGAGGGGGGAGGGACAGCATTAGGAGATATATCTAATGCTAAATGATGAGTTAATGGGTGCAGCAAAACAACATGGCACATGGATACATATGTAACAAACCTGCACATTGTGCACATGTACCCTAAAACCTAAAGTATAATAATTAATAAATAAATAAATAAATAAAAGAAAAGCAGTTTACTTACCCCAACATTACTATAACTCCCTTCTGATCCACTGGCATGAGGAGTCCAAGGTGGCCAGGTGGTAGACCCAGCTTCAAATTCAGTAGAATCCTCACTTTGCTGGTGGAGACATAGCCCTTACTGGGAACGATGTTCTCTAACCTAACAGAGCCTAAGGTTAGAAGACAGGAAGAACAAATTTCACAAATAGGTCACTGGGGATGATCATGTAGGGATCACTTCTATTTCCTTGGTTACCAGACCTGTGTTTTCTAACCATTAAGGTAGAGCACCATATATCAGTCCTTATTTCAATGCATACACCCCAAAATTGAGGATCATGCTCTAACCTTCAGAATGTGTTCTCAGAGAGGGCCACTTAGCTGAGCCTTTAAGCCCACTGCATCATTCAGCTAGGCCAGCTGCTTCTGGGTGATGGGATATATGGTGGAACCAGTGAATCCTGTAATTGTTGTATGTCCTTTGCAGCAAAATTGGTCCCTTATCTGAGGAAATGTGATGAGATCCCATATTGATAGATCAGGCATGCTGAAGTGTTGATTCATGCTTGGTGTAGATGTAACCTCTGGTAAGGAAAAATTGCTGCTGTTTTCCTCAATTGAGGGGTTAGCATCAGTCTCTGAGGCTGACATTCAGCACTGGCTAGATAAGCCCTTTGTGAACTGAATCCCATTCTGTTAGGTATTTGCATACTTCTATTCCTGCCACCATTGAATGCCAACTTGCCCTGGTACTGCAATAAGAAATGTTGGCTGACATCCACAGGTTTACTCATCCTGTCCACCTGATGGTTGAGATCCCCTTCTGCAAAAGAGGCTTGCTGGGCATCACAACAAGACAGACATATCTGCATGCTTGGCGCCCACCATCTATAGGGCCCACATATCTCTTTCCCCTGCCTCCTTGCCCTCACTCTTCCCATTCTGGTCCTTCCAGGCCCTGAACAAAGTAGCCAAATCATTCACCACTACTATTGCTACCTAAGGTCACTTTTCCTTCCATACGAAGTGGACAATCAAGCTCAAAAGCTCTGCCCAAAGCTCTATATAGAGATTTTATACAAGTGATAAAGAAGATTATGGGAGGTAGCCCAAAACCCCTCCCAATACAGTCCTGTGACCACCACTGTTCCTCTCTAAACTAATACTATTTCTTCAAAGCATTCATTAGTAGTGGAATCTCCTAAAAGAAAAAAGCCCGTAGCAGCTTAGGGGGAAATGAAAATAGGGCGAACCGAGAAGGCAGAATGTTATTGAGCATTCAGACATTGGAGGGATAACCCTTCCCCAAACAAAAATGATATCTGCAAAAAGCATCAATTTAGTGTTTGATTTAATACAATTTTTTTCCATTTGTAATGATTTCATGTGCATTTGTGTCATCTCTTTAAGCAGTGTTTCCATCCCTTTGGAGTCAGGAAGTATATCTTACTCCTCCCTGTATCCAACTTTCTCAGTTCCCATCACAGGGCTAGGATCACAGCAGCTACTCACCTTGGTATTAAACAGTTTGGAATTGACCGAACCTCACTTAGGCAGTCCAGGGCTCTCACTCTCAATTCTGTCATGATTATGCTGCCTTGACTATTGATGCCCATGCTTCCACCTATAAACCACCCTTCAAGGTTTTCAAATCCCTACTCATGAGTCTTTCTACCTTTATTTCAATACTGAGCAGCCATCCTCAACAAAGGTCATTTTAATACCAAGGTCCATATCCACCATGAGGGTGCCCATCTCTGGATGGCAACTCCAGTCTTGTTTGCTTGTCTCTCTCACACCATTTCTGTTTACTGACTGTTGAAGGAAGAGACTGTGAGAGCTCCCTATCCCCACATGGCCTGATAACAGAAATGAGTTATTCCACTGGCTGGCAAAATACTAAATCTTCCCTTCATGGATCCAAAACTGGGCTTAGACACTCCTCTACTGTGCTCTCCACTGTTCAGATTCTACCACTGAGGACCTCCTGGAGAAATCTGGAGTCCCTGACTCTGACATGAAGTCCACAGACTACTTGTCAGTAACCCCCAGGGCATGGTTTCTATGGACCTAAGTTTGTGTCAGTCCGAAGATCAAGTTTGTCCCCAGATTGTCTCTCTCATGTTCCCCCTTTGGGTCTTACTGAGATTAATGAGCAACCTAGTTCTGCTATTTACTAGTTGAGTGATCTTCAGTGAGTTAATCTCTCTGGTATTTTCTTTCCTGAGCTGGCACAGGAAAAGGCTCATTTGTATTTCACAGGGTTATGATAAGAACTAAGTGATATAAGGAGTATGTGTTGCTTTGCACAGTGTCTGCTATTTGGTTGCCACTAATTAATAAGCATTGTTATTATAATTCTAGTAATATTGTTATTTACTCCATTTCATACTATAATACCTTCATCACCCATACAGACCATTTTTCTGGCTTTACAATTGTCTCTCTGCCACCCATCTCTTTTCTACTCTTCCTACTCCTACATACAGTTGCTTAGTGGAGTTGATTTGTTATCATTTTTTTTCAATGAAATTATACTACACACTCTGGCAAATTTTGAAATGCCCCTCCAACTTTTTCCCTTGTCTTGCACACCATCCCCTTCACTATTCACTTTGTGATTAACAAAATATTGCAAACAAACGTATAGCATATGACAATGATGCCACCTCTCAAAATGACTAGAAAGCATACATTCATTCACACTAACATGTCTATTTTTTCTGACTCACAGGGCTGTGTTTTAATGACAGGTTTATATCCCAAAATTTGGGTAACACCAAAAACACAACCTAATAAGCTATGCCACACAGTGCATTAGGAATAGGCTAATAGATGTTGCCAAAAAGAAACAAGAAGAGAAATGCTCACTGCCTCTCAATATACACTAAACAAAAAGCCAAGATGGCCGAACAGGAACAGCTCCGGTCTACAGCTCCCAGCATGAGCGACACAGAAGACCAGTGATTTCTGCATTTCCGTTTGAGGTACCAGGTTCATCTCACTAGGGAGTGCCAAACAGTGGGTGCAGGACAGTTGGTGCAGCGCACTGTGCGCGAGCCGAAGCAGGGCGAGGCATTGCCTCACTCAGGAAGCACAAGGGGTCAGGGAGTTCCCTTTCCTAGTCAAAGAAAGGGGTAACAGACGGCACCTGGAAAATCGGGTCAGTCCCACCCTAATACTGCGCTTTTCCAACGGGCTTGGAAAACGGCACACCAGGAGATTGTGTTCCGCACCTGGCTCAGAGGGTCCTATGCCCACGGAGTCTCACTGATTGCTAGCACAGCAGTCTGAGATCAAACTGCAAGGTGCCAGTGAGGCTAGGGGAGGGGCGCCCGCCATTGCCCAGGCTTGCTTAGGTAAACAAAGCAGCCAGGAAGCTCCAACTGGGTGGAGCCCACCACAGCTCAAGGAGGCCTGCCTGCCTCTGTAGGCTCCACCTCTGGGGGCAGGGCACAGACAAACAAAAAGTCAGCAGGAACCTCTGCAGACTTAAATGTCCCTGTCTGACAGCTTTGAAGAGAGTAGTGGTTCTCCCAGCACGCAGCTGGAGATCTGAGAACGGACAGACTGCCTCCTAAAGTGGGTCTCTGACCCCCGAGCAGCCTAACTGGGAGGCACCCCCTAGTAGGGACAGACTGACACCTCACTCGGCCAGGTACTCCTCTGAGACAAAACTTCCAGAGGAACTATCAGACAGCTGAATTTGTGGTCTCATGAAAATCCACTGTTCTGCAGCCACCGCTGCTGACACCCAGCCAAACAGGGTCTGGAGTGGACCTCTAGCAAACTCCAACAGACCTGCAGCTGAGGGTCCTGTCTGGTAGAAGGAAAACTAACAAACAGAAAGGACATCCACACCAAAAACCCATCTGTACATTACCATCATCAAAGACCAAAAGTAGATAAAACCACAAAGATGGGGAAAAAACACAGCAGAAAAACTGGAAACTCTAAAAAGCAGAGCACCTCTCCTCCTCCAAAGGAGTGCAGTTCCTCACCAGCAACAGAACAAAGCTGGACGGAGAATGACTTTGACGAGTTGAGAGAAGAAGGCTTCAGACGATCAAACTACTCCGAGCTACGGGAGGAAATTCAAAACAATAGCAAAGAAGTTAAAAACTTTCAAAAAAAATTAGACGAATGGATAACTAGAATAACCAATGAAGAGAAGGGCTTAAAGGAGCTGATGGAGCTGAAAGCCAAGTTTCGAGAACTACGCTAAGATTGCAGAAGCCTCGGTAGCCGATGTGATCAACTGGAAGAAAGGGTATTGCTGATGGAAGATCAAATGAATGAAATGAAACAAGAAGGGAAGTTTAGAGGAAAAAGAATAAAAAGAAACGAACAAAGCCTCCAAGAAATTTGGGACTATGTGAAAAGACCAAACCTACGTCTGATTGGTGTACCTGAAAATGACGGGGAGAATGGAACCAAGTTGGAAAACACTCTACAAGATATTATACAGGAGAACGTCCCCAATCTAGCAAGGGCAGGCCAACATTCAGATTCAGGAAATACAGAGAACGCCACAAAGATACTCCTCGAGAAGAGCAACGCCAAGACACATAATTGTCAGATTCACCAAAGTTGAATTGAAGGAAAAAATGTTAAGGGTGGCCAGAGAGAAAGGTCGGGTTACCCACAAACAGAAGCCCATCAGACTAACAGCTGATCTCTCGGCAGAAACTCTACAAGCCAGAAGAGAGTGGGGGTCCATATTGAACATTCTTAAAGAAAAGAATTTTCAACCCAGAATTTCATATCCAGCCAAACTAAGCTTCATAAGTGAAGGAGAAATAAAATACTTTACAGACAAGCAAATGCTGAGTGATTTTGTCACCACCAGGCCTGCCCTAAAAGAGCTCCTGAAGGAAGCACTAAACAAGGAAAGGAAAAACCGGTACCAGCCACTGCAAAATCATGCCAAATTGTAAAGACCATTGAGGCTAGGAAGAAACTGCATCAACTAATGAGCAAAATAACCAACTAACATCATAATGACAGGATCAAATTCACACCTAACAATATTAACTTTAAATGTAAATGGGCTAACTGCTCCAATTAAAAGACACAGACTGGCAAACTGGATAAGGAGTCAAGACCCATCAGTGTGCTGTATTCAGGAAACCCATCTCACGTGCAGAGACACACATAGACTCAAAATAAAGGGATGGAGGAAGATCTATCAAGCAAATGGAAAACAAAAAAAGGCAGGGGTTGCAATCCTAGTCTCTGATAAAATAGACTTTAAACCAACAAAGATCAAAAGAGACAAAGACGGACATTACATAATGCTAAAGGGATCAATTAAACAAGAAGAGCTAACTATCCTAAATATACATGCACCCAACACAGGGGCACCCAGATTCATAAAGCAAGTCCTGAGTGAACTACAAAGGGACTTAAACTCCCACACAATAATAATGGGAGATTTTAACACCCCACTGTCAACATTAGACAGATCAATGAGACAGAACGTTAACAAGGGTATCCAGGAATTGAACTCAGCTCTGCACAAAGTGGACCTAATAGACATCTACAGAACTCTCCACCCCAAATCAACAGAATATACATTTTTTTCAGCACCACACCACACCTATTCCAAAATTGACCACATACTTGGAAGTAAAGCTCTCCTCAGCAAATGTAAAAGAACAGAAATTATAACAAACTGTCTCTCAGAACACAGTGCAATCAAACTAGAACTCAGGATTAAGAAACTCACTCAAAACTCCTCAACTACATGAAAACTGAACAACCTGCTCCTGAATGACTATTGGGTACATAATGAAATGAAGGCAGAAATAAAGATGTTCTTTGAAACCAACGAAAACAAAGACACAACATACCAGAATCTCTGGGACACGTTCAAAGCAGTGTGTAGAGGGAAGTTTATAGCACTAAATGCCCACAAGAGAAAGCAGGAAAGATCCAAAATTGACACCCTAACATCACAATTAAAAGAACTAGAAAAGCAAGAGCAAACACATTCAAAAGCTAGCAGAAGGCTAGAAATAACTAAAATCAGAGCAGAACTGAAGGAAATAGAGCCACAAAAATCCCTTCAAAAAATTAATGAATCCAGGATCTGGTTTTTTGAAAAGATCAACAAAATTGATAGACTGCTAGCAAGACTAATAAAGAAGAAAAGAGAGAAGAATCAAATAGATGCAATAAAAAATGAAAAAGGGGATATCACCACCGATCCCACAGAAATACAATCTACCATCAGAGAATACTACAAACACCTCTATGCAAATAAACTAGAAAATCTACAAGAAATGGATAAATTCCTTGACACATACACCCTCCCAAGACTAAACCAGGAAGAAGTGGAATCTCTGAATACACCAATAACAAGATCTGAAATTGTGGCAATAATCAATAGTTTACCAGCCAAAAAGAGTCCAGGACCTGATGGATTCACAGCCGAATTCTACCAGAGGCACAAGGAGGAACTGGTACCATTCCTTCTGAAACTATTCCAATCAATAGAAAGAGAGGGAATCCTCCCTAACTCATTTTATGAGGCCAGCATCATCCTGATACCAAAGCCTGGCAGAGACATATCCAAAAAAGAGAATTTCAGACCAACATCCTTGATGAACATTGATGCAAAAATCCTCAATAAAATACTGGCAAACCGAATCCAGCAGCACATCAAAAAGCTTATATACCATGATCAAGTGGGCTTCATCCCTGGGATGCAAGGCTGGTTCAACATACGCAAATCAATAAATGCAATCCAGCATATAAACAGAACCAAAGACAAAAACCACATGATTATCTCAATAGATGCAGAAAAGGCCTTTGACAAAATTCAACAACCCTTCATGCTAAAAACTCTCAATAAATTAGGTATCGATGGGACATATCTCAAGATAATAAGAGCTCTCTATGACAAGCCCACAGCCAATATCATACTGAATGGGCAAAAACTGGAAGCATTCCCTTTGAAAACTGGCACAAGACAGGGATGCCTCTCTCACCACTCCTATTCAACATAGTGCTGGAAGTTCTGGCCAGGGCAATCAGGCAGGAGAAGGAAATAAAGGGTATTCAATTAGGAAAAGAGAAAGTCAAATTGTCCCTGTTTGCAGATGACATGATTGTATATCTAGAAAACCCCATTGTCTCAGCCCAAAATCTCCTTAAGCTGATTAGCAACTTCAGCAAAGTCTCAGGATACAATATCAATGTACAAAAATCACAAGCATTCTTGTACACCAATCACAGACAAACAGAGAGCCAAATCATGAGTGAACTCCCATTCACAATTGCTTCAAAGAGAATAAAATACCTAGGAATCCAACTTACAAGGGAGGTGAAGGACCTCTTCAAGGAGAACTACAAACCACTGCACAATGAAATAAAAGAGGATACAAACAAATGGAAGAACATTCCATGTTCATGGGTTGGAAGAATCAATATCGTGAAAATGGCCATACTGCCCAAGGCAATTTATAGATTCAATGCCATCCCCATCAAGCTACCAAGGACTTTCTTCACAGAATTGGAAAAAACTACTTTAAAGTTCATATGGAACCAAAAAAGAGCCCACATTGCCAAGTGAATCCTAAGCCAAAAGAACAAAGCTGGAGGCATCATGCTACCTGACTTCAAATTCTACTACAAGGCTACAGTAAGCAAAACAGCATGGTACTGGTACCACAGCAGAGACATAGATCAATGGAATAGAACAGAGCCCTCAGAAATAATGCCGCATATCTACAACTATCTGATCTTTGACAAACCTGACAAAAACAAGAAACAGGGAAAGGATTCCCTATTTAATAAGTGGTGCTGGGAAAACTGGCTAGCCATATGTAGAAAGCTGAAACTGGATCCCTTCCTTACACCTTATACAAAAATTAATTCAAGATGGATTAAAGACTTACATGTTAGACCTAAAACCATAAAAATCCTAGAAGAAAACCTAGGCAATACCATTCAGGACATAGGCATGGGCAAGGACTTCATGTCTAAAACACCAAAAGCAATGGCAACAAAAGCCAAAATTGACAAATGGTATCTAATTAAACTAAAGAGCTTCTGCACAGCAAAAGAAACTACCATCAGAGTGAACAGGCAACCTACAGAAAATTTTTGCAACCTATTCATCTGACAAAGGGCTGATATCCAGAATCTACAATGAACTCAAACAAATTTACAAGAAAAAAACAAACAACCCCATCAAAAAGTGGGCAAAGGACATGAACAGACACTTCTCAAAAGAAGACATTTATGTAGCCAAAAAACACATGAAAAAATGCTCATCATCACTGGCCATCAGAGAAATGCAAATCAAAACCACAATGAGATACCATCTCACACCAGTTAGAATGGTCATCATTAAAAAGTCAGGAAACAACAGGTGCTGGAGAGGATGTGGAGAGATAGGAACACTTTTACATTGTTAGTGGGACTGTAAAGTAGTTCAACCATTGTGGAAGTCAGTGTGGCGATGCCTCAGGGATCTAGAACTAGAAATACCATTTGACCCAGCCATCCCATTACTAGGTATATACCCAAAGGACTATAAATCATGCTGCTATAAAGACACATGCATACGTATGTTTATTGCAGCACTATTCACAATAGCAAAGACTTGGAACCAACCCAAATGTCCAACAACAATAAACTGGATTAAGAAAATGTGGCACATATACACCATGGAATACTCTGCAGCCATAAAAAATGATGAGTTCATGTCCTTTGTAGGGACATGGATGAAACTGGAAAACATCATTCTCAGTAAACTATTGCAAGGACAAAAAAACCAAACACCGCATGTTCTCACTCATAGGTCGGAATTGAACAATGAGAACTCATGGACACAGGAAGGGGAACATCACACTCTGGGGACTGTTGTGGGTTGGGGGGAGGGGGGAGGGACAGCATTAGGAGATATACCTAATGCTAAATGAGGAGTTGATGGGTGCAGCACACCAACATGCTACATGGATACATATGTAACAGACCTGCACATTGTGCACATGTACCCTAAAACCTAAAGTATAATAATAAAATAAAAAAAAATAGCAAATGAAAAAAAGAAAAGCCAAAGTACTTTACATTTTTCAGTAGAAAGGTCATAAGAATGGGTTAGCCTGGGTATGGTATGACAACTGCTAGTTCCTGCCAAAGGACATAGTCAAAGAAGCAACATTAATTTCAATATCAATTATACATTGATATTAAATAAATGTCAAGGTGCTAAACTACTGTGCCACCTCGCACCACTTGTGATTCAGAAATTATCTTCATGGCTCTGGTCATGACATGCCCCTCCTCAAGAACCTTCAACTTCCCCCCACTGCCCACAGGACTGACCCCAAATTCCTGACCCAGTTTTTCTAGGCCCTCCACAAGCATGCCTGGGCCCTCTCACCAGGTGCGTGTTCTTACAGTCTTCTCTGTTTCACCTGCTTTGTTGAAATCCCACCATCTTCCAAGGCTCAGCTTCAACACCAGACTCTCCATTCCTACCTCTGTGGTGGAATACCCATGTCTTCTTCAGTCAGAGCTAATTTCTCTGTCCCATGCACTTCTATATCACTTTTGTTTGTTCCTCTCTTGTAGAACTTACTCTATTTTTCCCTGATTTTAATGTTTAGATATTCGGCTTTGGTTAAGCCACCAATTCTCACTGAGCATAGTGTGTGGCCATGAGAAATGAACTCAGTAATGCTGTTGATCATCTTCAAAATGGATTTCAAAAACTAGCAAGCACAATATGAGTATAAAATAGAATCGTGACTCGATTACCCTGTGAATAAATGAACATTTCAGTGATTCCACAGATGATCATTCTCAGTTACATCACTTGGTTTAAACAGACCAATGAGGCCTTAAAATGCCAGTTAACCCTGAATTGTATAATTCAAATGGATAAATTTATATTAAATGAATCACATTTCATTTTATGTTAAGCAAATCATGAATAAACCTGTTTTGTTTTTTTAAAACATAACAGGTTAAAGTCCCATCTACTTGGGAGGCTGAGGCAGGAGAATCGCTTGAACCTGGGAGGCAGAGGTTGCAGTGAGCCGAGATCTTGCTACTGCACTCCAGCCTGGGCAACAGAGGGAGACTCCATCTCAAAAATAAAATAAAATAAAATAACAGGTTAAATCAGCCTGTTATTTTAAAACAGCCCCATCACCATGACTAGAACAGCTAACTCTGGCCAAAGAACCTCAACATGTAGTATGTCTCAGCAAGAATAGATGAGTAGAGCAGCATAAATCCATTCACACTGAATGGATTTTCCTACAAAATATGGTTCTCATTAGAAAGCAGAGAAGTATATAGGCCAGGAGATTGCCCAAGCAAGCTGTGGGAGGATGGAGTCCTTTGTGGAATCAGACAACAGGCGACAACAGGTGTGGAGGAGTAAGGATGAAAGTGACTAGAAGAATAGCAAAGCTCTCAAGGATTTTATACATTATATGCATTTTCTAGATGAAAGGCTATTCAAAATTTTACAAAGGTCAAATCAGAGCACCTTCATAAGCCAGGTTCCTCTGTTGCCTATGACTTCGTACTTCCCTACAGTGATCTGCTGCTTAATGATGGGCAAAGAACAGGACTAGGTTTGAGCAAATTATGAGGGATGCCACTTGGAGTTTGCTCCCCTTCCTTTTTCTGTTTTCACTTTCCTCTAGAGCTGCCCTCTCTATTTACTAACCTTTAAAAGACAATACCCACCTGCATTCTTCTAAGGGCTTTTCTCCCCAACCAATTATGCAAATTGGAGCGAATCAGACAACCTTAGTCACACACGTGTATATAAATAGCTAATAGAGGTGCATATGACATCGCACCTGAGAGAAAAGCCTTAAGGCTAAGAGATTAATTTCCAGTTATGAAATTGCAATCATCCAGGAATTGGGCAGGGAGAACTCTCCCATGACATCCCCTGCCCCTTCCCTGCCAAGAACACCTTAAAGGCATAAAGCACTTGCTGCCTGCCTGGCCTGTTCATAAAGATTCGCACTTACCAAAGAATTCCTTGGTGCAACCTCAAGCTACAAAATTGTTGCGAAGAATATTTACATTTACATTTTAAACGCAAATACCTAGAGTGGAAAAATGTATTTTGGATCTGGATGGAGGACAATATTTTTAGGTCCTCTCCTGCTGCTAGTAAATTTACAGAATTACAATACCCATAAGGAGCCAATAATTTTTTAAATAGTGATGTTAAACTAAGTATGTTCAGGCATCTAAGGGGTGTTATGTGCTTTACAAAGAACTGAGAATGTGGTTTTAACAAAATGTTTTCACCCCGTACACCACAAATACATGTGCAGTTTCATATTTGGCTCCTGAGAATATGTCTTACAAAATAGGCCTCAAACCAAATACCAAAAGACGACTATCTCTCCTGCTATATGACTGCATCCTGCACTGAGTTAGTTATTCAACAAATGACATTCAGTTATAGCCTAGAAAATATTTGTAGTAGAGACGGAGTTTCACCATGTTGGCCAGGCTGGTCTCAAACTCCTGACTTTGTGATCCACAAAATATAAAAAATTAGCCTGGTGTGGTGGCGCGTGTCTGTAATCCCAGCTACTCGGGAGGTTGAGGCAGGAGAATTGCTTGAATCTGGGAGGCAGAGGTTGCAGTGAGCCAAGATCACACCACTGCACTCCAGCCTGGGCGACAGAGCAAGACTCTATCTCAAAAAAAGAAAGAAAGAAAGAAAGAAAGAAAGAAAGAAAGAAAGAAAGAAAGAAAGAAAGAAAGAAAGAAAGAAAAGAAAAAGAAAATAATTGTTTAGCTTTGTTTTGGTTTTACTTCATAGTTTCCTGACTTCATTCATGAGGCAAAAGGAATGACAGCCAGCAGAGCAGGCCCCATGGAGCTCCTGCACTTGCAAGCACTCAGATCCTGCAGGAAGAACTGGTATGCACCCGTACACACAGAAAAGGCCACTGAGAGTCAAACACCAATTCTCCACTGAGAGTCAAACACCAGCACCAATTCGTGAACTTTGGTGAGGTGTGAGGTATTATCACGGGATAGGGTTTATTTATTGTTGCTGCTGTTTACTGAGGTATAATTTCCACACAGTAAAATTAAACATTTTTAGGCACATAGTTCTCTGAATTTTGACAAACTTAGTGATGTGACTACAAAAGCAATCAAAATTCTATCACATAAAAAAATTCTTTGTGCCCCTTTCTAGCCAATCCCCTCCCCTCACCCCCAGTCCTTGGCAACTGCTGATCTGGTTTCTATTTCCATTGTTTTGCCCTTTCTAGAATATCATATAAACGGAATCATACAGTGTATGGCCATTTGTGTCCGGCTTCGTTCACCTAGAAAAATGCTTTTGAGATTCATCCATGTTGTTGCATGCATGAGTTCTGTATTCCTTCTTATTGCCAAACAGTATTGCATTTATGGACACACTACAATTTGTTTATTCACTAGTTGAGGGACACTTGGATGGTTTCTAGCTTTATATGATTATGAATAAAGCTGCTGTAAAAATTTGTTGACCAGTTTTTCAGTGGACGTCTCTTTGTTTCTCTTAGATAAATACCCAGGAATGAGATTCCTAGGTTGTATGTCATGTGTATATTTAACTTTATAAGAAACTTCAAAACTGACTTCCATAGTGGAAGTCCATTCCCACCAGCAGTGTATGATAGTCCAGCAATGTATTATAGCTCTGAATCCTTGTCAGTATCAGATGTTGTCACTTTCCTTGATTTGAGCCATTTTATTAGTAATCCATGAACTTTCGATCTAGGCTGGGCCATAAAATTAAACTTTCTGCTAGCTGTATGTACTGGGTTGGATAAGTGTCCTTCCGAAATACACATTCACCTGGAACCGCAGAATGTGACCTTATTTGGAAGTAGGATCTTTGCATATGTAATTAAATTTAGATGAAGCCATACTGGGCTGAAGAGGGCCTTAATCCCAATGACTGGTGTCCTTATAAGAAGGCCACGTGACACAGGGACACACAGAGGAGAGCATCCTGTGACAGTAGAGGCAGAGATTGGAGCTATGCTGCAGCAAGCCAAGGAATACCAGAATCCCCAGCAGCTGTTAGGGCCAAGCAAGGATTCTTCTCAGAGTCTCAGAGAGAGCGTGGCCCTGAATACATCTTGATTTCAGACTTCTGGCCTCCAGAACTATGTGAGAATACATTTCTGTTTGTCATAAGTCACCCAGTTTGTGATAATTTGTTAAGGCAGTCCTAGAACTAAAACACTATGAATACAATTTACAGAATACAACAATACAAATAGGTTTATATTTGACTTATATAAAGCTTTCTGAGGATAAAAGCATAATAATTGCTTGTATAAAATTCATTCTAATTAGTTCAAACATATCACTAGAAGCCTGATTTACTAATATGCCTAAAAATTCTTGGGCTAAGTTTTTGACTATTCTATAATTCAACATTTCACCCATTGGACTGAACTTCTGCTAATGAGTCAAGATTAGTGAAGACCACTGTTTATCGTGAATTAAGAGCAGTGCAGAAGCAGAATCCCAGTGGTTCCTATCTATGGCCATTGAATATGTGAGACCCACATTTTGCAGAATGTTCTACAAAGGATTAAGAGATGAACTTTCTTTTCGTTTAGTCATTTGTGGTATAATGTACTGGAATGCACCTTTAAAGATTTTTAATTGTAAAATTATGTGTTTATTTTTCCTACAATGAAGTCTAGTTCTGAAAAACAAGACTTCTGTGGTAGAGCCAGTTTTGGTTGTTTCATAAAGAACAGATCGCATTTCAGTTTTAGCACAAAGCTCTTCTAGCCCCGATGAAGAAAATTATCTAGCTCTCAACCTGTATTAGATTTCCTTGGGCAGGCAGAGGGATCTCCCTCCCCACCCGACCCCAAAACCTTTGAAAGAAAGAAGTTGGTTCTTCTGTTACACTATTATTCAATTAGAATTCCACTAATTCAAAAACAGAGAATAAAAGAATAGTTACAGTCAATAGCAGGTTGTGGTTTCTGTTGCTAAAACTTTCTGAAAACCTACTGCAAATAGGCAGATACTGAGGCAACAGTAAGACAGGAGGGCAGGTGCAGATGTGGGAGCAGGAATCTCATGTTTTTACATTCATTCCTCTATACTATGTAAACCAGACTTTCTCCCCATGAACAACATAAGGTAATAACAAGCCTACCAGGTGAACATTAGATGTCATTATATGGACTTCTGGGAGGAATCTGGCACTCCTATGAGCACTTTTCTGTGTTGTGCACTGTGGTTACCAGCTGTACCATGCCTATTTCACAGGAATAGCTGGTGAATACAATCATGACTTCCATAAAATTTGCAGAGCAAAGCAGGTTGTCATCCAAACAGAGTCCAACAATGTTCAGTGATCCGAACAAAAGTCAGGCCCATTTTCACCACTCCTACTCTCTGATAAGCATACATTGTCTTTTGAGTGTTTTGGGAGAGCACAGAGTTGACCTATTTTGGGGGACAAGGACTTACAAGTTTGGACCACTCTGTTCCAAGTTTGGGCAATTTCAAAGGACAGGGCTTTGGGGAATTGGAACAACTTGTTCAACTTCATTGTCTTTGGGTCTCACTAAACATAGAAACCAGACTCCCTCTTAATCCCCATCCCACGTGTTGAAAACCATAAACTCAAGTTACCACGAATAAAAGGCCATGGAAGAGTGCCCAGATGCCCTTCGGGATGGGATGACCCAGTTAGGAGGTAGCAATGTTTGGGGTTGAGATTGTCCTTGTATTAGAAGCAGACAGAGAAAAAGCTATGACCAAAATGTTTTCATGGTTTAATTAAATATCAACAGAAATCTCTATTCACTTTAAAGCTCCAGCACACCAGACAAGGGAACTGAGCTCCAGGCAGGAGCCAAAACCACCATTGCAGATATGCTCCCAGTTTCACCAGCCAATTAGATGTTAAACTTACATTGTAACAATCAGCCTGATATTATTGCCTACTGCAGATAGAACTAGAATTCTAATTAGGTCAGAATTCTAGCTGGGATTGTGTAGATGGACAAATTCTTTCAGGGTAGTTTGATATCACTGCTGTAATTTATGGTAAAGACAGTTGGGATGATACTGGCAAATTAAGTACCTGCCTACACTCCCTCAGGCCTAAAAATGCCATTGATTACCTCCAAAAAACAACCGAGAAAATAATCCACTACAGTACGGAAAAAGACAAAATAGGGGCACTAACACACAAGAAGCACTGAAGGCTTTCTGAAAGAGTAATCAGGCCTGATGTTTGTAGTTCTAATGTTTATTTTGCAAACAAAGGTAGAAACAGAGTCTGGAGCTCAGATGCCACCACCAGAGAGGGTAGCTGTTCAGCCTCTCTCCTGTGCAAATTAACCTAATCCTGAACCTGACTTGGTTTAATTCGCAGAATTTCAGGTGCCATGCTAGGTATACCACAAATATACCTCAGGGACGTCAATTGCGAAAACCTGGACCGCAAACGTTGGGGCTGCGGAGTTAACTAGGTTAATACATTCTTTCTGAGATAAAGCAGGTAACACCCACTAATAAGAAGAATGAAACTTCATCGTCCCATTGGCATCCTCGGGTGTGCAGGTGTTCCTCAGAGCAAAGCCCATGGTGTGCCCCATCGCCAATTCGTGACAAGGCGGGGGGCGGGGGGCAGGGGACGGAAAAACACCTGAGATAAGAAGTCAGACAATAACAAGTCCCTTTGAAACAAAAAACAGTGAATGTTAGAGTACACCCACCTTTGGGGTAGCACGCAATAATCTCTCAGCATCACTGACTCCAGCACAGCTGGTCCCCTGGAAAAGGCACGTTGCCGGAAGGTTTTGTGTGGGACCAAGCAACTGGCCACCCCAAGCCTTCGGCCTCCCAGCTGGGTCCCGGCCCCCGGGAGTCCCCTCCCCTCCCCCTCCACCCGCCAAACCCAGGCAGCGCCCGCCCCTGACCCCGCTGATTGACAGGCCGTGCAGCTACTCCTGGGAGCCTGGCTTTCGGGGGCAACCCGGGCAGAGGAGACTATCTCTGCAGCAGCCAATAGAAGCCAGGAGGCGGGGCGGGGAAGCGGCGCGGTCAGGTGCTCCGCTCCAGAATTGAGCACAGGTGAGCTCCTGCGCGTTCCGGGAGCGCCCCTTCCTCCAGTCACCTTCCTGCCGTTACCCGCGGCGCGCCGGAGGAAGTCTCCTCCAGACCCTCCCTCCCGTTGCCCCAAACTATTACGGACTGAACGGATCGCTGCGAGGGTGAGTCCAGGGGAGGTGGGTGGCTTCCCTCCCGGGGACCCACACGGCTCCTCTGGGTCCCTAAAGCAACGCCCCCTCCTTGCCACTGCACATCTAAGAAGCCCAGGCCTCGGTGGGCGGGATGACTGGGAACTGGGAACATAACCTACGCCGCGACCCTTCTGGGTGGCTAAGGTGGAATCCTGGTGGAGAAGATGGACACCCCCGCCCTTGACGTCTACCCCAGCTACACAAACCTACTCCTTCTGCACTTTCCCTCTTCCCTTTAATCGGTGCCCCTTCCTTCCTGATCTCCAAGTCTGTTTGTGGAGGAAGGGTTGGAGGGGAGAAAGAACTGGAAAGTACTCAAGGAAATTTGGAGCCAGATCCAGGGATTCCACAGTTTTGTGCAGCATTTTGTGCACGAAAAAGAAAAAAAAAAACTGATTGTTTTCATTCCCCACCCCCCACCTCTGTTTATTGCTCTGTGTCATGGATGTGATGTTCAGTCGTCTTGCCAAACATTCCTAAGCTTTAGACAACACTTAATCTTTGCTTACTTTTGTTGGTCCCAAGAAAGCAGTTTTCTCCTGCTTACACATGTGCTGAATTAATTTGCTAAGATAGATGAAAATGAGGTGTTCCGTGTAGTTTATTTTCTCTGCTTTTAGCTTTAAATTGCATTTGGTTGATACTAGCCTTCCTTGTTTTAAAAAGGTTGGAGAGAAAATTAGGGAGAGAAAGGACAGAGAGAGCAACTACCATCCATAGCCAGATAGGTGAGTAAATGTATTTGCAGTAACCTATTTGCTATTCCCTGCTGCAACTATTTTTAATGTTCCTTCCAGAATCAGAGAGTATTGCCATCTAAGAAATCGTTTTTAAATATAACATTTGAGCCATCATCTTGAGACCAATACCTAAAACAATTTCAGTTTAAGAAATGTCTAGGTATGGTGAAAGCACAGTTTAAAACCAGTAAAACAGAACTTATTGCCCTCAGCCAATACCCACAATGTACATATACCTTGTACTTCTGAAAGCAAAGCAAGCATGCCAAGTAGTTTTTATTTACCTGTACCTGTAATACAGCAAGGCGAAACAGGATATATTTTTTAAGTTTAAAAATGTCTTCAGGCTGGCTGCGGTGGCTCATGCCTGTAATCCCAGCACTTTGGGGGGCCGAGGCGGGTGAATCACCTGAGGTCAGCAGTTTTGAGACCAGGCTGGCCAATATGGCGAAACCCTGTCTCTACTGAAAATACAAAAATTAGCCGGGTGTGGTGGCGTGCACCTGCAGTCCCAGCTACTCGAGAGCCTGAGGCAGGAGAATTGCTTGAACACGGGAGGCGGAAGTTGCAGTAAGGTGAGATCGTGCCACCGCACACCAGCTTGGGCAACAGAGTGAGATTCCCTCTCAAAAAAAAAAAAAAGTCTTCAGCTTAGGAAGATATCAAAAGCCAGTTTCAAGAGATTTATTTGTACAAGTGTGGTTTGATCTAAGTTTTGGTGGGTTTATAAATACCTTCATGCAGGCATGGGTAGAAAAATGAGAGAACAAAAGATCCCTGCTGGATGTGCATGCCTGATGAAAACTGACAAAATTTACATATCTATTGTTTATCCATACAGCGTCTTATTAGCTTTCTCCAATAGAATGAAAGTATTTTAGAAATATACACAGATTAGGGGAAAAGACCAACAACCTTGATTCAAAGAGCTTTAAACCAGGGAAGTGCTTTTACTACACCTATCAATGATAAGATTAAATTTTGACAAATTTTGACAGTAGGAAAGTCAACAACAAATTTCAGAATTATATTTCTGTTAATATTTAGTTTAGAATCTAATTTAGTTTAAAGAAGGCTATGATTTGATTATTAATAAATGAATGCAGATCACTTTTCGATAAATATATCTGGATGTTACAAATGTTATTTCACTTCAAGAAACCAAATTCATCTATTTTCCTCTCTCTTTAGTAATACTTCTTTTATCTGTGATGAACCAAACATGGGGGTTGAAAATAGAAGTGTGCATATACATATATATATATATAAATTATATATATGTATATGCACCATTATTTGATTTGCTAATGATACTTCATTGTTGCTAGGTTGCCATAGTTGGTCTAGCCATAATGTTAAGGATGTTCACAGGTATTTGACTATAAAAAAGTTTCTGACCAGAAGTCAAAAGTCTGGATCAAACTGAAAATGTTTCTAAAAAGTTTTATGTAAATGATGTCATATTTTAAAATGCTGTTGAAGAGCTCACTTAAATAATTCCTTTGAGGGATATTTAGATAAATTCTTAGAAGTGAAAAAGTTGTTTAAATGCAACTAAACTTATTAGTTTTATTATTCATTTAGCCCCATGTCTCTTGTCTAATATGGAGTTCTGTGACATAATTCTTCCAGGCTGTGATTTATGATATAACTGGGATTGCTAAGCACTGTTACTCTGAGTTTGGGGTAAAGTATACAAAACAAAATTATTGCCATTAATTTCTATATGTTTATTCTACAGATCATCTTACACTGAACTGATCGAGTACTTCGAAAATGGCTTCGAAATTTCTCTTGATGTCCTTTATACTTGCTGCACTGAGTCTTTCAACCACCTTTTCTCTCCAACCAGACCAGCAAAAGGTTCTACTAGTTTCGTTTGATGGATTCCGTTGGGATTACTTATATAAAGCTCCAACGCCCCATTTTCATTATATTATGAAATATGGTGTTCACGTGAAGCAAGTTACTAATGTTTTTATTACAAAAACCTACCCTAACCATTATACTTTGGTAACTGGCCTCTTTGCAGAGACTCATGGGATTGTTGCAAATGATATGTTTGATCCTATTTGGAACAAATCTTTCTCCTTGGATCACATGAATATTTATGATTCCAAGTTTTGGGAAGAAGCGACACCAATATGGATCACAAACCAGAGGGCAGGACATACTAGTGGTGCAGCCATGTGGCCCGGAACAGATGTAAAAATACATAAGCGCTTTCCTACTCATTACATGCCTTACAATGAGTCAGTTTCATTTGAAGATAGAGTTGCCAAAATTATTGAATGGTTTACATCAAAAGAGCCCATAAATCTTGGTCTTCTCTATTGGGAAGACCCTGATGACATGGGCCACCATTTGGGACCTGACAGTCCGCTCATGGGGCCTGTCATTTCAGATATTGACAACAAGTTAGGATATCTCATACAAATGCTAAAAAAGGCAAAGTTGTGGAACACTCTAAACCTAATCATCACAAGTGATCACGGAATGACGCAGTGCTCTGAGGAAAGGTTAATAGAACTTGACCAGTACGTGGATAAAGACCACTATACCCTGATTGATCAATCTCCAGTAGCAGCCATCTTGCCAAAAGAAGGTAAGGCTGACTGAATGGTGAGTTGAGACTAGATGTGCATTTGCCCAGTGTGATCAAATGAATAGGGATTTCTGTTGCTGCGCCTTTAAAGTAGACTTTGCCTGTGTCATGGTAATATTCTGGGATTTAGTCCTCAGACTCTGAAAAGACAAAATCTCTTTTCTCAAAGCCTAATTTTTTTTCTTTTTTCCTAGAATACTGAAATTGATGCGCTCTATGTATATATGGCAGTAGGTTTTAACCATTTTGGAATCATAGGATATTATGAAAGCTATGGCCTCCCTTCTCAGAAAAATTGAGATGGAAATATAGATACAAAACTTGAATACATGTACAGTTATTTCATAAAAGCCCCAAAGCCTTTTATAGATTCCTAATTTGGACCAGCTTAACAAGGAAGCTGTGGAAGATAAGAAGGAGGAAGAGCTTTGGTCAATGTGAGGTTTATTTTCCTATAAGTGTGGAAAGTAATAACAATACCTTAAACTTTTTACAAACCTCTCCTGGAATCCTCATACCAAACCTGTCACCTCAGTATTGTCTTCATTTTAAAGACAAGTAAACAACAGGTAAATGACCTCAAAAGGCTTAACATCCTGAGGTCACAAAATGAGTGACAACATGACTCAGGCATGCTCTTTGACATTTTATCGCTTTGCAGGGTTGGTCTTAGGTATCAAATGAGAGAACGGATTTTGAAAAGCTATAATATTTCACAAATGAGAATTCCATCCCTCAGAGGGGAATTAGGAGAATCATATGAAAGAGCAAATGTTAAAATATGCGTGTGTTTTACACACACAGTTTTCAGCAAACAGCACTTTTTTTCTGGTTTAAGAAAATTAGCTAGGAGTGGTTGCTCACGCCAATAATCTCAGCACTTTGGGAGACTGAGGCAGTAGGGTTACTTGAGGCCAGGAGTTCGAGGCCAACTTGGGCAACATAGCAAGACCCTGTTGCTAAAAAAAAAAAAAAAAAAAAAAAAAAAGCCTGGTGTGGTGACACATGCCTGTGTCCCAGGCTGAGGTGGAAGGATTGCTTGAGCCCACGAGTTCCAGGTTACAGTGAGCTATGATAGTATCACTGCACTCCAGCTTGGGCGACAGGGAGACACAGTCGAAAGAAAAAAAGAAAGAAAAAGAGAGAGTGGGGGGGAAAGAGAGAGAGAAGGAGGGAAGAGAAGGGGGCAAAAGAGAGAGAGAGAGGAGGGAGGGAGGGAGGAAGGGAAGGGGAAAGGGAAGGGGAGAAAATTACATTAACCCTTCAATTTCCTTTATAAAATTGGAATGATGTCCTCTTGTTGCGGTGTGGAAGGTAAGGATGCAACCTCAGCAATGGATTTGAAAAACAGGAGGAGGATGAAGGACAGTGCCTGGGTAACTGCATTTGTAGTTATAGGGAGTACTTTGGCAGCACCTCCAGTGTTTTCAGATGTTTCCATTTTACAAAGTACTTTCCACCTCCAGTCTCTTTTCCCAGCCCTCACCCACCCCTCACCATGTTTTCTTGTCTGGAGATTCTTTGTGTCTGCACTCACAACTACCAGACCCTAGACATTTTACATAGTGTCACTAATTAATACGTGTGTGTATCGAAGTCTTTAGAGGTTTCTGGTTCTATAAAATGCCCTTCCTTAATTCTATAAGGTGAACTTACAACAGAAGATTATTTCCTAGTTTCCCCTCCCAAAATTGTTTTCCCCAAGGGGAAAAAGAATTTTTTCTTATGTCCAGCTGTCTGGCTTTTCACCTCCGTAGCAAGTCTGTTGCCCATGGTTGATTGTAGCTATGGGTATTTTGTTCTGAGTGCCTCTCCTCCCTTCTCTTTAGGTAAATTTGATGAAGTCTATGAAGCACTAACTCACGCTCATCCTAATCTTACTGTTTACAAAAAAGAAGAGATTCCAGAAAGGTGGCATTACAAATACAGCAGTCGAATTCAACCAATCATAGCAGTGGCTGACGAAGGGTGGCACATTTTACAGAATAAGTCAGATGACTTTCTGTGTGAGTATGTTATAGTATTTCTTTCCATTCTGCATCACTTTTTGCTAAAATAAAACAGTTTAAATACATAATATAGCAGTTTATTGATTGATATTTTTACTCTCTGTTACTTGAATGTTAAGGAACTACAATGTTTTAGTACTTATCTAGAAATGCTTTTTTTAGATATTGGTCCTTGATATATAAAAGATATATACAAAACGTCCCTTTAGGTAGAATTGGGTTTCTATCATGTTTATTGATTAAAAGAAAAGCAGATGCCTGACAATGGCATTTGTAGTGTGTTCGTGACTCGTAGTGGCAGATGTATACAGATACATGGTTTCTGGTTCTTAAAACAGTTTTTGGCCAGGCGCCGTGGCTCACGCCTGTAATCCCAGCACTTTGGGAGGCCAAGGCAGGCGGATCACGAGGTCAGGAGATCGAGACCATCCTGGCTAACATGGTGAGACCCCATCTCTACTAAAAAAAATACAAAAAATTATCCGGGCGTGGTGGCGGGCGCCTGTAATCCCAGCTATTCTGGAGGCTGAGGCAGGAGAATGGCATGAACCTGGGAGGCGGAGCTTGCAGTGAGCCCAGATCGCGCCACTGCACTCCAGCCTGGGTGACAGAGCAAGACTCTGTCTCAAAAACAAACAAACAAACAAAAAACAGTTTTTACATACAGATGATGATCCATAAACCAATGTTCAGATTTTTATGTCTTGTGCAGGTAGCTCTTATGTTAGAGGGCTTGCTCAAACAAGGACTGCTATCTTTGGCAAGATTTGTATTTTAAAGTTAATATAAATTCAAAGGGCCCTCTAGAAATGGTTTGCTGAACTGCAGTTACACAATAGATTGGTCACCTCTATTTTTGATAGAAAACCTTAATACTCAATTTATATTATGTTTAATGATTCAATAATTAATTAAAGATTGACCACTGTATACCTAAGCCAGAATAGTTAAGCCCTAATGCCCCAAAGCAGTGGTTCTCAAAGTGTGTTCCCTGGCCCAGCAGCATCCACATCAGCTGAGGGCTTGTTAGAAATGCAAATTATTGGGCCCAACACAGACCTACTGAATTTGAAACTGTGAGACCCTGGTAAAACACACAAAAGTTTGAGAACCATTGCCCTTAGGCATTCATTATAAATACCATCTACTTGATCAAGTATTTATGATTGGGGCTACCACTACAAAACAAAGTCCCTATTCATAGGAAAGGTTTTTACATAAGTCACAATGACTTAATTTTAAGTCTGAATTTCTAGTAAGAAGTGTGATATAAGATAATTATCTTTGCCTCCATGAGTGAGAGTCTAGGTCCCAACTTCTCATAGAAATGAACACAGCAATCATCCAGTCAATTACAAAGTATATAATGATATATTCCCAGTGTGACTATCAATTAATGGAATAGCACAATACCCTGTCAGATAATTACTAGTGATTCATAACTTCAGTGCTATTTTTACTTAAATAAACCTAAAAGGATCATGGCATCTAGAATGACTTCTTTAGATACATTTTGCCTGGTAAATTTCAAATTACTTTGAAATGACTAGGGGTCAGTTTATGACTTTTAGAAAAACTGATTTAGGATTTTTTCGCGGGGGACAGGGGCAGGGAGTGTTCCTATTGCATAGTTCCCTGAAGCAAGTATGGGTATTAGAGATGGATTTACTAGTCATTCTCCTTGCCACTTTTAAGATAAAGCCTGTCAGTTTTCCTTGGGTGCCATCTTATCAGCAGTAGCTCCTTTGCCTTGTGCCTTGATGCCATGCTGGGCACACATGCCTTTGAAATCCAGCCATTATCAATTTCGTATCCATTTTATGTCACTTGATAACATATGTCACAAGACCCCAAGTTTTTACCTTATTTGTAGCCACACTAAAAGCACATAATGCTAAGTTGGATCCTGATTAGAGCCACCAAAATCAAGAGTTTCCTACTCTCCTCCACTCTGACCTTTGTTTTTTAGTAGTAGATTATAGCTGTAAGTACAGCTATAATTTGATTTTTATGGTTTCTTTTGTTTTTCTTTATGTATTGTATTTTCCCTTTTATTGGTAACTATGAGTTTATTGGCTTCAGATTAAGACTAAGAGGACCTTTATCTCTTTATCTTTAGAACAATAATTGGAACATACTAGGTACCCAGTAAGTATTTGCTGAATATTACTTTGCCACCAGTAAAAAACAAAAACAAAAACAAAACAAAAAAAACAAAAAAACACTCTAATTTTTCCCTGACTTGGCTCTGCTTTGTTCTTTACCCTTCTTCCCCTGCTGCTTAAGCCATTGTTGGCCTGTAGGAAAGATTCGCAACCATTTGACTCTTCATTTCCTGAAGAGAATTGTGATGTGGACAACAGCAGAGACTGTTTATCAAAGATTATTTTATGTTTACAGTCAAACTAGATAAGATGTACATTTAAGTTCAGAATTTGACCATACAACAATTATGTCCATTTTAATGCATAGTTGGCTAACTTTTTCACATATTTTCTCTTTACAGTAGGCAACCACGGTTATGATAATGCGTTAGCAGAAATGCATCCAATATTTTTAGCCCATGGTCCTGCCTTCAGAAAGAATTTCTCAAAAGAAGCCTTGAACTCCACAGATTTGTACCCACTACTATGCCACCTCCTCAATATCACCGCCATGCCACACAATGGATCATTCTGGAATGTCCAGGATCTGCTCAATTCAGCAATGCCAAGGGTGGCCCCTTATACACAGAGTACTATACTCCTCCCTGGTAGTGTTAAACCAGCAGAATATGACCAAGAGGGGTCATACCCTTATTTCATAGGGATCTCTCTTGGCAGCATTATAGTGATTGTATTTTTTGTAATTTTCATTAAACATTTAATTCACAGTCAAATGCCTGCCTTACAAGATATGCATGCTGAAATAGCTCAACCATTATTACAAGCCTAATGTTACTTTGAAGTGGATTTGCATATTGAAGTGGAGATTCCATAATTATGTCAGTGTTTAAAGGTTTCAAATTCTGGGAAACCAATTCCAGACATTTTCAGAAACCATTAAGCAGTTACATATTTAGGTACACACACACACACACACACACACACACACACACACACACGGACCAAAATACTTACACCTGCAAAGAAATAAAGATGTGAGAGTATGTCTCCATTGTTCACTGTAGCATAGGGATAGACAAGATCCTGCTTTATTTGGACTTGGCACATATAATGTATATATTTAGCAACTTTGCACTATGTAAAGTACCTTATATATTGCACTTTAAATTTCTCTCCTGATAGGTACTTTAATTTGAAATGCACTTTATGGACAGTTATGTCTTATAACTTCATTGAAAATGACAACTTTTTGCGCCCATGTCACAGAATACTTGTTACTCATTGTTCAAACTGAAGGAAATTTCTAATAATCCTGAATAATGAATGTAGAAATCTATCTCCACAAATTGAGAGAAGAAGAAAGTGATAAGTGTTAAAAATTAAATGTGATGACCTTTGAACCTTGAATTTTGGTGATGTATTCCCAACAGCAGAATGCAACTGTGGGCATTTCTTGTCTTATTTCTTTCCAGAGAACGTGGTTTTCATTTATTTTTCCCTCAAAAGAGAGTCAAATACTGACAGATTCGTTCTAAATATATTGTTTCTGTCATAAAATTATTGTGATTTCCTGATGAGTCATATTACTGTGATTTTCATAATAATGAAGACACCATGAATATACTTTTTTTTCTATATAGTTCAGCAATGGCCTGAATAGAAGTGACCAGGCACCATCTCAGCAATGTTTTCTCTTGTTTGTAATTATTTGCTCCTTTGAAAATTAAATCACTATTAATTACATTAAAAATCAAATTGGATAAAACAGTGTTTGTTTTCTTTCTGGTAGCACGTAATAACAGAGCACAAGCATCTTTTAGATTTGAGCATTTGAAGATTCAAAGTTGCAAAAGAGCACAAACCATATTAGGTAAAATATTGGCCATCCAATCCTTGAAAAGAACTGTGTGGAGCCTGGAAAAAAATATTAGGACCACATGTGAGATGTTTACAAGACACCCAGAACAGTGGTAAAGTGTGCATACTAGAAAAAGCAGCAAAATAACTCTTTGTGGTAACAGGTATCAAAACACGGGAGCCGAGATGATATAAATAACCCTGTTTCAAGAAATATGTGAATACCCACCTACCAGGTGCTCAGTGGAATCAAAGATGAATCCAAGTTCACAAGTAGACTTCTACCTCCAAGGTAGTACTTTTGACTTGCCTGGTCATCTCAGTCTTTTTCATTCCAACAACCTAAGGCTGTGCTGTAGATTTCTAAGTAATCAAGAAGTTTGGGAGAGGCATGGTATTACATGTGGCTTCTTAGAGGAAAGAGGAAGACCTGAAAAGAAAGGCTTTCCTTGAAGAAAATAGCACTTTACAGACACGTGGATAGTACTGTGATTTCATGTATATATATGCACCAATTGGCTAATGAGTAGATAAAATTGTATAACTATTCCAGAAAGAAAGGACAAATTAGATGTGAAGAACTGAAGTGACATAGTTAAAAATTTAACCAAATTTAAGTGCTTCCTAAAAATTGGTGAATGTCTTATTTTTTAAAATGATAATACCAGTAAGGAATGTTGGCACATAATTCCCATTTCATTATAAAACCTCTTAATAGAATAGAATCAAATAATTGGAAATGGCCTATAGATTAAAAAGCTGAGAAATTATATGGTAGGTAGCAAACTCCCCAGAAGTATGGACTCTGGATTAGACATCTCAGAATACATGACTACTCATGTTGGCTTGCTTTGTAGCTATGAACTTACCCTGTATTACTGAAATGTCAGCATAATGACTAGAAGGTGAAATTGGTCCATTTTAGAGCATTACTATTATGCTATCTGTCCATTTAAATTAATAATTGCATTAAATTCATTTTAGAAGGTGCTATTACATTAGTAGTAAGAAAGTAAATTCATATATGAATGATTATCAGATGGTTTACTTACAGATACTTATTTTCCTGTGAAATAGGAAAGTTTACCTGAAGAAAAATAAAACTTTAAACTTTTCTGAGAAAATCACATCACTTATCATCATTGACATCTTTTTGTTGTTGTTTTGTCTTACCTGCATGTCTTCATGGTCAAGCTTTGTATGCAGTGAACTCAAATTAGTACATGGAAATAAAAGACTAGCTAATCTTACTAATTGTAAGAATTTTAGAAAGGTCAGAGGAATGGAGCTTCTCCCTGTGCCCCCATTTTTTCTCAACATCCTCCTACATCATCCATTTTGTAAAGTTTATTGATTGTTAGGATTTTTTAAAATTCAGTTTGTATTTTACAATTTCTTCTCCATCACCTGCGGTTTAAGTTTAAATTGCTTTTCAAAATGCCCTGTGATCTCGTAAGTATCCTATTATTAGTCTTAGTTTCTTACAAGAACCTATTATTTCTAGAAAAGCTAATGAAAGACCCCAGCTCTTCTAGTTCTCACATTTTTTTTCTGTTTTTCATTAGCTGAAAAACATACTGGATAATCATAGAGTTGGGAAAGCTCTAAGGGATCATTCAACCCTTGATTTAACAAAAGCTCTTGCAAAGCTGTGAAATTTGCATGACATATTAGTGCCAGAGCTGGAGGCAGGACCCAGGTTCCATGACTGAGTTTATACTCAGTCAAGCTGCAGTCTAGGTTGGTTTACTTCCGGTTCATCCTAAGGTAGCCCTTTGAGATCCTACCCCTAGCAGGAGGTGGTTAACTGATGTTCGCACCCTTGGCAGGCTCTCTGGTCCAACTTTTGACCTTCAGCTACACGAGGCTTATAGCTTTCTTTCACACTGGCCAACGCCCAAGGGCAATGCCCCAGGACAAAATAGTACTGAATGCTAGACTCTTGGGATTTCAGTCTTCTCTGAATGTCACCCTGGTAACTCCTCATAACCTTGTGGGCAATTTGATTCTTTTTAAAAAGACGTTTTAAAATGCATTTTGACTTCCAATCAGGACAGGATAGCATGGTCCTGCTTTTCCTTGTTCCTCCACACTAAGCATAATTATACAGCCTGGAAATGGTGCAACAGACTCTGAAGGGTGGTAATAAGGCTGAGGGCTGATTAGGGAACCTGGGGCTGGAAAAACAGCACAGCGGCAGGGCTTCATGTGTTTCCCATCTAACAGAAGGAGGCCACACAGAGCCTGCATTTCTTAACCCCCACCTACCAAGACAGCAGCCCAGGGAGGTTTATTCCTCCCCTGGATCAAAGAAGAATCTCTGGTAACATCAGCGTAGCCCATGTCATCAGCAAGGGGAATTGCCATAACTCTCCAACAAGGAATATTGATTGGGAGTCCCACAAAGTGCAGCCAAGAGGAGCATTCTCCTTCGCACCACTGAAACACTCTTCCACTGAGAGACATAGAGGTGGACAAACAAAATCTGCAAAAGAGACCAAGCTACAGCAGACAGTCTGGGGAACCTCTTTGTTCCCATGCCCTGAGACTCTCCTCCTCTACCCAGATAATTTGCAATGCGCAAGGTGCACCAATAAAGGAATCCCACTACACCATTTCCCTACCGAGAGATACCTGGCAGCTGGCCTGGGGAAAACCCTTCTGCTTTCCTGAGGCAGGACCAGCAGAGACAATTGGGAATTCCAGCAGCACCACACAATCCAAGCAGACCATAATCCAATAGCATTCCAAAGGTTGTGAAAATTAAGCTGCCATTGGAATCACAGCCCACAAAAGTAGGACAAGATCTACATGCTAAACCTAAACAGTGTGACTTTCTGCTAAAATAAAAAATGTAAAGGGAACTCATCATCTTATTACATAATATATAAGATACCCAGAATACAACTGAAAATTACCTGCTATACCTAAAACCCAGAAAATCACAACTACAATGAGAAAAAGTAAATTGACACCAGCACCAAAATGATTCATATGTTGGGATCATACAAGAAGAATTGTAAAACAGTTGTCATAAAAATTCTTCAATGATTAACACAAATTCTCTTTAAAATTAAAGGTAAAAAATCTCAGCAAAGAAATAAAAGTTTTTTTGTTTTTTTTTTGAGACGGAGTCTCGCTCTGTTGCCCAGGCTGGAGTGCAGTGGCACAATCTCGGCTCACTGCAAGCTCCACCTCCCGGATTCACGCCATTCTCCTGCCTCAGCCTCTCCGAGTAGCTGGGACTACAGGCGCCTGCCACCACGCCTGGCTAATTTTTTTTTGTATTTTTAGTAGAGACGGGGCTTCACTGTGGTCTCGATCTCCTGACCTAGTGATCCGCCCGCCTCGGCCTCCCAAAGTGCTGGGATTACAAGCTTGAGCCACTGCGCCCGGCCATAAAAGTTTTTTTAAAATGGAAATTATAAAACTGAAAATATAGTGACATTTAAAAAAGCCACATAGGCTCAATAGTACAATGGAATTGGTGCAGGATAGAATTGGTGAACTTAAGTACAGAACACTAGAATTCACAAAACTTTAACAAGTCTCAGTGATCTATGGGACAATAAGAAAAAAATCCAACTTCCCTATCACTAGGGTCATAAAAGGGGAGACTGAAAGACTGCTTGACAAAATAATGACTAAAAACTTCTCCAACTTGACTAGACACAAATCTACAGATCCAAGAAGCTGAATGAACTCCCAAACAGAATAAACCCAAATAAATCCACACCCAGGTACACTGTAGGTAAACTTGTTAAAAGGGCCCCCCACCCAACAACTTAAAAGAAAAATCTTGAAAGTAGCCAAAGAGAAGCAATGCATTACCTATAGAACACCAAGTCTGATGACAGCAGATTCTTACCTGAAATCATGGAGGCCAGAGGCAATGGCACAGTATTTCTCAAGTGCTTAAAAAAGAAGTGACTTTCATGAATTCTGTATACATGAAACTATCCTAAAGAATGAAGGGGAAATAAAATCATTCTCTGAACTAGAGAAATTAAAAGAAGTTGCTGCTAGCAGAAGACCCACTTTTAAAGATAGGTAAAGAATGTTCTTCAGACATAAAGGAAATGGTAATAAAAAAAGAATCTTAGAGTGTCAGTAAGGAAGATGGAAAAGTGGGAAAAGGAGACACATGGGTACATACAATAGACTATCCTTTTTCTCATGAATGTTATAAACTATATTTGATGTTCAAAGCAATTATAATGCCACCTGATATTCATGCCAGTATTTAGAAGTATGGAAGTTAATGGGACCTAAATGGAAGTGAGGTTTCCACACTTCATTCAAAGTGGTAAAATGCAGATACCAGTAGACAGTTATAAATCACAAATGCATATTATAACACTCAGACCAGCCACTAGAAAAACTATACAAAGAGACACACTCAAAAACACTACAAATATGTCAGTAAGGAATTAAAAATTTTAACATAACCCACAGGAAGGCAAAAGAAGAGAAGCAGAAATGAGAACCAGGGGATATCCTAGAAAACAGGTAATAAAATGGCAGAATTAACATATCAATAATTACCTTAAATGTAAGTTATCTAAATACATGAATCTCAAAAGACAGAGATTGACAGAATGGACCAAAAAAACGGACTCTACTATATGTGGTTTACAATAAACGAACTTCAAATTTAAGACACAGTAGGTCAAAAGTAAAAGGGTGGGAAAGTTGTACTATGCAAACATTAATTTTTCTTTTTCCCCTATACAACACCAATGTAAACAAATATTAATTTTTGAAAGGCAAGAATGGCTATATTAATATCTGACAAAATAGACTTTAGAGTAGAGAGAATTACTATAAAGAGGATTTTACATGATGATAAAGGAATAATGATAAATTTATATAATGTAGTATAATATTTCATCAGGAATACATAACAATCCTAAATGTTATAAATCCTAAACAGCAGAATCTTAAAATATATGAAGAAAAAAACCTGATAGGACTGAAAGGAAAAACAGATAAATAACAATTTAATTGGGATTCAACACCCTCCTCTCAATAACTTCTAGAATATCTAGAATATCTAGAAAGAATATAGAAGATCTCTACAACACAATCAACAACAGGATCTTGTAACATATAGCAAGTACTCGATCAAACAACAGCATAACTGACAAGACTACACACCAGGATAAACATTTTTCTCAAGCACTCATAAAATATTCACCACCATAGGTCCATTCACTATATCCTGGGTCATAAAACAACCCTCAACAAATTTAAAAGAATTGAAATCATACCAGTTGTGTTTTCTGACCACAGGGGAGTCAAACTAGAAATCAACAACTGAAAGACAACAGGAAAATCTCTAAACTCATGGAAACTAAACAACACATTTAAAAATAATCCCTGGGTCAAAAGGAAAGTCTCAAAGGAAAAATTTAAAACTACATAGAATTTAATGAAAATGAAAACACAATATATAATATCAAAATATAAGAGATGAATCGAAAGCAGTACAGAGAAGGAAGTTTATAGCACTAACAGCTTACATAAAATGAGGAAAGGTCTTAAATCAACAACCTTAGTTCATACCTCAAGGGACTAGAATAGACGAGCAAGTTAAAGGAAGCAAAAGGAAGAAAATAATAAAGATAATGACAGAAACCAATGAAACTGAAATAAGAAAAACAGTAGAGAAAATTAATAAAACAAAAATCTACTACTTTAAAAAATTAGTAATATTGATAAACCTATAGCAAGCCTGACAAAAATAAAAACAGCCACAATCACAGTATCAGAAATGGAGGCTATCCATGCTGATATTAAAAAGGTAATAGAGAACTATTAGGAACAAGTTTACCTCATAAATTCAACAACTTTAACTTGAAAACCACAAGGTACTAAACCTCAACCAAGATGAAACAATCTCAATAGCCATACAAATAATAAATAAATTGAGTTCATTATTAAAAAGCTCCAACAAGCTAAAGAAAAACATACGATCATATCAATCTATGGAGAAAAAGCACTTGAAAAGATCCAATCCTAATGTACTTTTTTTCCTTTTTAAAGAAAGAAAAAAAAACCTTTTAGCAAGTTAGGAAAGGAAACTATCTCAACTTGATAAATAACATCTTTTTTAAAAAACTGCAACTAACGTCTTAGTTAATGGTGAAAGACTGAATGCTTTCTCTTTAAGATTGGGAATGGGTGAAGGATGTCTGCTATCATCATTCTTATTTAACATAGTACTGGAAGTTCTAGCTACTGAAGTTCTTTCTAGCAGGAAAAAAAAAAGGCATTGCACCATGATAAAAAAGAAATAAAACTATCCCTATTTCCAGGTGACATACCTTTGCAGAAAATCCCAAAGAATCTAAAAAACAAAACAGAAACTCTTAGAACTAACAGCAAGGTCTGAAGACACAAGATAAACACATAAAGATCAGTCCATTTTTATATATGAACAATGAATATATGGAAACCGAAATGAAAAAATGTAATACCATTACATTCACTCCAAAGAAAATAAAATACTTACATACAAACTTAACAAAATGGGTACAGAATTCTGAAAATTACCAAATACTGACAAAATAAATCAAAGAAGCCTTCAAATCGAAGAAGTTTTCAGTAAATAATGAGACATACCATGTGCAAAAGTTGGAAGACAACATAGTAAAAGTGCCAACTCCCCAAATTGATCTATAGATTTACTGCAATTCCTATTATTCAAAATCCCTGAAAAGCTTTTTTTTTGGTAGACATAAACGAACTTATTCTAAAATTAACATGGGAACACACAAGCCCTACAATAGGTAAAACAAAACTGAAAAATAATATAGCTACAAAAATCATTCTACCCGATATTAAGTCCTATTGTGTAGATACAGTAATCAAGACAGTATGGTGTTGGCAGAGAGACAGATACATAAATATATGGAACAGAACAGAGAAACCTGAAATGCCCATAAATAGTCCCCATAAATAGTCCCAACTGATTTTTGACAAAGGTTAAAAAGCAAAGCAATGGAGAAAGGACAGCCTTTTAAACAACAACAACAAAAACCCTGAACCTTGACCTAAACCCCACACTTTATATAAAATATAATTAAAAATGTATCATAGACTTAAATGAAAAATAAAACTTTTAGAAAAAACATAGGAGAAAGTCTTCAAAAGCTAGAGCAAGACAGAGTTCTTTGGCTTGTCATCAAAAGCACAACCCATAAAAGGAAAAATTGGTAAATTGGGCCTCATCAAAATTAGCTTTTTTTGTTGTTCTGTGAAAATCCAAGAGAAGAGGCTAAAAAGACAAGCTACAGAGGAAGTACTTGCAAACCACATATCCTACAAAAGACTAGTATATAGGATATACATAAATTGTTCTTCACACCTCAAGAGTAAAATACAAACAATCCAATTCAAAAATAGGCAAAAGACATAAAGAGACAATACACCAAAGAGGGTATATACAGTGGCAAATAAGCTCTTGAAAAGGTGTCAACATCATTAGCCATTCTGTAATGCAAAGTAAAACCACAAAGAAATGTCACTATATTCTTATCAGAAAGGCTAAAATATGAAACAATGATAACATCAAATGCTGGCAATGATGCAGAGAAACTAGGCCACTCATATATTGCTGCTAAGAATGTACATGGTACAGCCACTCTGAAAAACAGTTTGACAGTTTCTTATGAAACTAAACATGTGACCCAGCATTTGTACTCATATTTATACCAAAAAAATGAAACCATATGTTCACACACACACAAAAAAAACTGTAAACATACATTCATAGAGCTTTATTTGTAATGGCCAACACTGGAATCATCCCAAACATCTTTCGGTTTGTTGAGTGGTTAAACAAACTGTCCTACAAACATATCGTGGACTATTACTTGGCAATAAAAAAGAACAACCTATTGATATGTGTACCAACTTGTATGGATCTCCAGGGAATTATGCTGGGTGGAAAAACCAATGCTAAAGAGTTACATACTGTAAAATTCCATTTACATACTATTTTTTAAAAGACAAAATTTGAAATGGAAGGTGATTATAAAACAGCAACACAAGAGATTCTTATGGTATTGGAACTATTTATTATATTAGCTGTGGTTGCCATAACAAAATACCAAATATGGGGTGTTTTAAACAATAGACATTTATTTCTCACAGTTCCAGGAGACTGGACAGTCCAAGATTAAGATTCCAGCAGATTTGTTTCCTGGTGAAGGCTCTCTTCCTGGGTTGCAGACAGCTGCCTTCTCATTGTACCTTTACATGGCCCCATGGGCATCAACTCCCTATATTTCTTGAAAAGTGCATGCACAAGTGCCAAGTGTGATCTCAGAGGCCCTCAACGCTTTAGTGTTCAGGCCAGTCACGTCTGGGCCAAGAAGAAAGAGGCTAAACATTGTCAGGTTGCATCTGTGGGAAGCTAGCCAAAGCCAAAATAAAACTGGAGCAAGAGTATATTGACTGCATTTGAGGGTGTACAAGAGAAGTCTAATACACCCACACATGTATGGATTCTTGATTTTAACAAAGGTGATTAATTCTGTTTATCTATTTTTAAATCCTTGGGTCAATACCATACTCTCTTATTATATTTTTAGAATATTTCCTGACATCTGATAGAGTATGTCCTACCATTTTATTTTTATCAAAATTGTCTTGGCTCTTCGCATTTCTACATAAATTTTAGAGTCAGCTTCTGCAGTTCCATAAAAAAACAAATAAAACCCTGCTGAAATTACTTGGATGCAATGATCAGTTTGGGAAGAATTGCCATCTTTATAATATTTAACCTTCCAACCTATAAACATGATATAGCCCTCTGTTTATTTTGGTCTCCCTTAACTCCTTTATAATTTTCTGTGCAAAGACTCTGCATGTATTTTGTTAGACTTATTCTCAAATATTCCATGCTTATTGATAGCAATGTAAATAATGTAAGTTTAAAATTTTCCTTTTCTAATTGTTTTCTGCTGAGATATAGGAATACACTTGATTTTTGTATATTGGCCTGATATCTAGCCATTTTTTAAACTCAGAGTTTATCTGTAGATTGTTGGATTTCTTACGTATACTATCATGCATTTGTGAATATGAGTTTTATTTTTCAATACCTATTTCTTTTGCTTTCCTTATTGCACTTGCTAGGACCTTTGGTACAATGTTAAATATAAGTAGTGAGAGTGGGCATCCTTGCCCTGTTCCTGATCTCAGGAGAGGAACATTTGATATTTCATCATTCAGTATATTAGCTTTGGCTTTTTTTTTAATAGATGGCATTCATCAGCTGGAGGAAGTTTCCTTCTCTTCCAAATTTAATCGGTTTGTTCAACTAATAAATAGGTGTTCAATTTTGCCAAATACTTTTCCACATTCATTGACTTGATAACGTGTTCCTTTTTTTCTATTAATATATAGCATAACATTGATTGATTTTCAATGATCAAAACAATTCTGTGCCCTGTAGTAAACTCCACTTATTCATGTGCATTATCCTTTTGAATTACCACTGAATTCAATTAGATAATATTTAGTTAAGTATTTTTGTTCATAAGAATACTGGTCTTTTCATATATATTTTCACGTTCTCGTACCAGTGTTATACTGGCCTTATAAAAAGAATGTGTTGGTTGTGTGCAGTGGCTGTCGCCTGTAATCTCAGCACTTTGGCAGGCCGAGGTGGGCATATCACGAGGTCAAGAGATGGAGACCATCCTGGCCAACATGGTGAAACCCCGTCTCTACTAAAAATACAAAAATTAGCTGGGCAAGGTGCCACGTGCCTGTAATTCCAGCTACTCAGGAGGCTGAGGCAGAAGAATTGCTTGAACTGGGAAGGTGGAGGTTGCAGTGAGCCAAGATCGCATCACTGCACTCCAGCCTGGTGACAGAGCAAGACTCTATCAAATAAATAAATAAACAAATAAATAAATAAAGTAAAACATGTTCCTTCATCTTCTATTTTCCGTAAGAATTTATGTAAAACTGGTATCATTTCTTCATCAAATGTGTGATGAACTAATCAGTGAAACCACCTGGACTTGAAGTTTTCTTTATAGGGATGTTTTTGATAAATTAATGTCTGTGATAGATATAAAGCTATTCAAATTTTTTATTTAGTTTTGTGTTTGGTAAGTTGCATTTTTCAGTGAATTTATCCATTTTTATTTAAATTGTCAGATCCATTGGCATAATATTCTGTATTATCTTTTTGATATATGTAGGATCTGCAGTGATGGCCCTTCTGTTATTACTGATATTGCTAGTTTCTGCTATCTCCCTTTTTTCTTTAGGCATTCTTACCAATTTTACTAGTAGGTTTTTAAAAAAATAAATTTTTACTTTATTATTTTTCTCTTTACTATTTCATTAATTTGGATCTTATTTTTATTATATCCTTCCTCCCACTCACTTTGGATTATTTCCTCCTTTTACTGTTTTCCTAAAGCAAAGGCTGTAATCATTGATTCTGAAACTTTCAGCTTCTCTTAAAATAGGCATTCAAAGCTGCAAATTTCCCTCTAACTAATGCTTTAGTTGCATACTATAGATTTTGGTGCTACATATTCATGATCATTCATTTCCAAATACTTATTTGCCTTATTTTTATTTTTCTCATAAGTTATTTAAAAGTGTATTATATTGTTTAATTTCCAAATATTTAAAGATTTTCTGAATTGTATTGTTATTGACCCTCATTCCATTGTGGTCAGAAAACATACTTTGTAAAATTGCAATTCTTTGGGATTATTTACGGAGACTTGTTTTCTGGTCCTGCATATGGCCTAACTTGTTAATTCTTCAATGTATACTTATAAAAATAATATATTTTGCAGTTTGGAGCTGTAATCTCCTCTAAATCTCATTTAAGTCAAGGTGGTTGATAAAAATCACTCAAGTCTTCTATATCTTTATTGTCTTTTTTTCTTGGTGTGGATGTTTTATCAATGACTTAGAGAGGAGTGCTAAATTCTTCAATTATGTTTATGAATTTTCTTTCTTTAGTTCCATCAGTTTTTGATGAATGTGTTTTTAAGCTGTTTTTAGGTATGAACACTTTCAGAATTGTCATACTTTCCTTACATATTGGTCCTTGTACATTAATGAAATCTCCCTATCTTTGAAAATTATTGTCTTGAAGACTACTTTGTCTGATATCAATATGTATATATGTACTATAGCTTTTATTATGGTTAGTTTCTGATATGGTTTTGCTGTGTCTGCACCCAAATCTCATCTTGAATTGTAGTTCCCACAACTCCCATGTGTTGCGGAAGGGACCTGGTGGGAGGTAATTGAATCATGGGGGCAGTTACCTCCATGCTGTTCTCATGATAATGAGTTATCATGAGATCTGATGGTTTTATAAGGGTTTTTCCCCCCTTTGTACTTCTCCTTGCTGCCACCATGTGAAGAGGACGTATTTACTTCCCCTTCTGCCATGACTGTAAGTTTCCTGAGGCCTCCTCAGCCTTGTGGAACTGTGAGTCAATTAAATATCTTTCTTTTATGAATTACCCAGTCCCAGGTATGTCTTTATTAGCAGAGTGAGAATGGACTAATACAGTTTCCATGGCATGTTATTTACTATCCTTTTTTAAAATTCAATTTGTGTCTTTGTATTTAAAGTGATTCTCTTGTAGACTACATGTAGTTGGATATTGCTTTTTCATCTAATTTGATAATCTCTGCCTTTTCACTGGAATGTTCAATTTACATCTAATTACTGATGTGGTTTAATTTTCATTTTTGAAAAATGTTTCTCTCATTCAAGATTGGTCCATATTTTTTGGGTGCTATTATTTCAAGTTCGGTATCAGTTTTATTCACCTTAAAAATAATGTATTTCATTTTCTAAAATGTTAGTTTTTTGAGGCAAATATAAGCTGATATCCAAGCCTGATAGAGTCACTAAAAAAAGGATTATTGTCTTTGAGGCCTGATACATTTTTTTTTTTTTTGAGACGGAGTCTCGCTCTGTCGCCCAGGCTGGAGTGCAGTGGCGCAGTCTCGGCTCACTGCAAGCTCCGCCTCCCAGGTTCACGCCATTCTCCTGCCTCAGCCTCTCCGAGTAGCTGGGACTACAGGCGCCCACCACCACGCCCGGCTAATTTTTTGTATTTTTAGTAGAGACGGGGTTTCACTGTGGTCTCGATCTCCTGACCTCGTGATCCGCCCGCCTCGGCCTCCCAAAGTGCTGGGATTACAAGCGTGAGCCACCGCGCCCGGAGGCCTGATACATTTTTGTACACTATAACTGTCTCAACCTTTTCCTAAATACAGAAACTGGTATGTTTTTGTTTTCTCCAACAAACTAGAGTGAGTTTTATCCAACAATATTTTTTCCTAGGAAATTATTCATTAATATTTTCAAATTTATTTGTGCCAAATAGAGCAGATGCATGATTTTAACAGATAGATACATTTACATCTGTGCCTTCTCTCCTTCAACCACCCCCTCCTAGTGTCTTATAATTAGGTTAGCTTCTCAGCCCTTCAGCTGCCTTTTCCACAATTCATAGATGCCATTAGGGACTCATGTTTGTGGGGTTTTTTTTCCCCTTCTAAATCCTAGCCTCTTCATTTTTCACTTTCTTGGAAATTCCTCAATGCATAAGCACAAATCTTTAATTTGTCCAGATTTTCTAGTCCTCAGTAAGAGCCTTGGTTTGAATTACACAGTCTACCATTACTGGATACAGAACCCAATCTGTCTTTTTAGGATTACAAAAAAAGAGGGAGTGAGAATCTTCACAGAAATTTTGAGTGTAAAAAACATATTCACTCTCTTCAGTGGATATTTCAAACATTTTGTAAATCAATAGTACTCTGTCTAACCTATAGGAGCCCCTTTATAAAATGGTTATTTATATAGTGAAATTTTCTAGATTTGTTTTGGGGTTAATTTCTATTGCTCCTTTCCACCACCCCTCCTATGAAAGTGAGATTGAGCATGGTTGATATGAATGTAATGCTGATTAAATTAATAGCAATTCGTATCTTTAACACAAGAGGAAGGTCTAGACTGGGGACACATGTCTGTAAATCATCATCATGGAGCTGTCAGTGGAAGAGCTCACTAGGTTGTGTATTGATGGTGGAAATGAGATTTCAGATGTCAAAAGGATAAAAAAAGATACGTGGACAGAAAGCCTGCGTAGCAGTTTGGCTTACTCTTTGAGTATAGACTCTGCTTTTACCTCCCAGGTAATTTTGACCATGGGACAGGAGTCAGAGGATCTAGTCATTTCAACATATACACATACTTATTACACAAGAATATAGAACTACATATACAGGTGCCTGTGTGTGTGTATATATATATATGTATAGTATATACACACACATATATGTATAGTATAAACACACACATATATATATACACATATACTTACATACACACATACACATATATGTTGTGATCAGCATGTCTGTTACAGGACTCCAGAACCCAATTGGATCATTTAGATTCTCACATATTCTTTCAAGCAATGGTTGTGAATGTGTGTGGGAGTATACTAGTGGAGGATGGGGTGAGGAGGATGTAATAATAACCAAACATAGGCACTAAGGAGGCTGGGAGTTGGGGAAGAGGCAAAGTTAGCATCTGAACCTCAGGAAGCACAGGGTCTGGAAAATGATTCTGAATACAAGGCTCTCAGCAGCAAGTGTTAACCCATGAGTATGCACAGGTAATTTGTTGGTATAAATAAAGTTTTACCACTTTTGAAATAATTCTCTTTCAGAGTAAAAAAAGTTCCATTTATTCCCTTGTTTTCCTACAATTCTTAGCAGTGTTCTCTTAATACAAATATAGGAAATGAATTAATCACTGCTCTAATAGAGGGAGCCTTCTTGAATCTATATTCAATTGGACAAGTCATTAAATACATATGGCTATGTACAAAACAAAGTTTAAACATTAAAATGCTTCCCCCACCATCTCCACTATTTTATAATTGTTTTTTTTCAAACCTCTTCTCTTCTACCATAAGCCAATAAATTATAGCTCTGGAGGCTCTGGAAAACTTATCTTGGCTTTCTTTCCAATGATGTCCTTATGCTGGATTGTATATTTATACACTGTTTTAAAATTTTTGTTGAAGAGTTAAAAAATCCTAATAAATACTTATGTGGGCTTCTATAATATTATTAAGTCATGTCAACATCTAGCACAGTTAAGTATATTTTGCAAGAAGGTAACAAATGTAAAAATCACCAGTGACACTGAACTTTATATTTAATAATTACATTAAGAATGTTTTGGTAGATTTTACACACACATTTTTAAAATCATGAACAAAGTCATTAATTCTGAATTCAAATAACAGTCAAAAATATTTTAATTTAAATTAAGGCACTACATACACATTTCTTTAAAGCACAATTCATGTTATTTTATTTACATACTGTTTTAAGAATTGACAATAAATACATATTTTCCATCTCCTCCTTGTCGTTCATTTATAACTTTATGTGTTAACAAGGAAGTAAAACCCTCCAAATAAAAGGAATTAAATGCAATCATCCATAAAGCTTATCAGATACGTGCACAAGAAGGAGACACCCAAGAACAATGTAAAAACACTTTAATCCTTTAATGTTCCAAGAATTTATCTATAAATTCTTATGCCAAACCTAATGGAATAATACAAAACCTATACACAAACATTGAAATATGGTTTATTCTATTGCTATTTACCAGAAGAATTGCATATAAATAACAGCAGCAGAACTGTCCCTATATTATACATGAATGTACTTATTCTGAATTCACTGACTGAATTAAAAACACTTACTCAAAACCTTTCCTATTACCTTGGGGTATTGTTTTCATAAACAAGTAAATGTTTCCTGGAGCCAAATACTTTCTACCACCCAGAAAATAGAGCAGCATATTAGTTATTTAACAAAATACACACCAAAACCTTAATGTAAAAGGCTAGTTTTACTGTAAGATTTTTCTCAGGGTACTAAAGGAGTCAATGGCTTTAACAGTGATAATTTTTTCTTAAAGATACAAATGAATTAACACATAGTTCAATATAATATATATGTTGTATTAAATAAATACTATTCTTCTTGTCCCATCAACATATACTTTTAAAATTTTTGCTTAATTTACAATTCAAGTTAACATTTTGAGAATGTAAGGAAAGACAAATAGGTAAATGTCTGGTTGAAAGGGTTAAGATACTGACAGGACATCCCTTCCTGTTCCATCCTATATAAAATCCACTCATGAGTTGGATGCCAAGTATAGATTTCTGAAACTCATAACCACCAATCACACTAACGCAATCATTAAAACTCACACCATTGCAAGGACCAAGTATAAAATATTCTGCTACTATTTTAGATACTTCAAAAACATCCACTACTTTAAATGAAAAGCTTTAAATGTGTCAATGCTATTCGTTTTTTAATGGAAATTGAAGTAGAACTTTTCTATTATTCTGTTTAGATCAACTATTAACCTTTAGGATAACTGTTTTATGTGAAAAAAATTGGAAATTTTTTTAAAGCAAAATTAGTACTATTGGTTTTTATTTCATTTATTTTACTGTTCTTAATACAGTCAACTTATGACCAACAGCGTGGATTATTTATACAGGGTTTGAAAATGCCTCTCAACAACCACAAATACAATAGGAAGCAAATACCAGGCTCAAGAAATTAGCAGTGACTCAATAGGATGCATTGTATGTTTGATGACTGGCACCACTGTTGTTCTTTACCATCACAGATAGTCAATATTTAACTGGGCTGCATATTTATTATACTTTTATATTTATAAAACAGTTACCAAGTTTATTTTATGTTGTCAAAACTTTAAAGATCATACTATTAACTGCTTGTCTCACGTACTGATGAGCCCAATTTTTCCCCTACTAAATATAATCTAGTCTGTCACAACCTAGTTTCTTCATATTAATTTTGATTACTAGAAGGTACCAGCTAGAAAAGGCAGAATGACAGCTATAAACCCTTGGCTCTGAACAAACACGTTAAATAGAGGGATTATTTCTGTGATGCAAATACTGGAGAAAAAACTGGAGGTAGCACTAAGGCTATTCTGCCACTTAATATATGAATGGTGTGAAAGACCAAAAGATACTAAATTTTGTTTAAAATTTCTTAACTATTCTATAGCCTAAAAAGTAAGGCATAAAGTCCCAAAGATAAATACAAAAATCTCCATTCCTCATTCTGTCCCAGTCAAATTGAGATTTGTATTTGGGTCATAAATTTTTCTGCAGCATTTGGATACCTCAGGTTACAACAAACATGAGTGAGTTAAACGATAAAAGTTAATGAAATTAAGTTATGATTTTAACTTGTGAGTTAGGAGAAAGTAAACAAATATGAAGTGCAAAAATAACCTTTCCTGAGATCTGTGTGCTTCAGGAATGTGGAAGCCTGGCCACAGTCCATCTCTGACCTCCTTATATAGTAAGTCACATAATGTCCACACAACCACACACAAACACACTTGCACAGGCACACACAAACAATAAGTAACTTACATAAAGGCATTAAGCATAGATAGAGAGAAAAGCACTTGTCTCTCTTTTCTTCTGAATTTTTTAACAATAATCTTTAAGACTAACAGCTTAAGACGTAATGGTGACAACTCAGGCTTTTATCAAATGGTCTTTGTTTTTTTTTCAAATAGGTTTCCTTAAAATATTTCTTCATTTGCTATATCTTTTCTGTCTGCTCCAATTTTATTTACCATCACGGAGCATTTCCTACCTCAAGAGGGTACTTGAGATACAAACTAATTAAAGGTAAATATAAAAATATAGGAAGCTTTTCCTCCCTAATATACAAAATTCACAAATTGCATAAAGATTTCTGTTGTTTTCTTTACAAATATATAAATTTATTAGAAAAACATGCCTACTAAATTTTGGTATATTTTCATTTAAAGATGTATCACATCTTCATTGCAAAATACAAGCAGAGGAAGTATTTTTCTCAAAAGCCATTTTTAGTATTTCTAGTTAGGACTGATGTTACCTAATGATTTCCTAACAGAAGATGTTACCTAATGATTTACTAACAATTTTACTATGGTCAGGGTTATCTTATTAGCAAATGCACCAAAACAAAACACAAGGAAAACAAAATAATAATTTTAACATGCTTAGTTTAAGTTCTTTGTCTTTCAAAGTATTCTTTTTCATAGTTACACTATTCTTTGGATGTATTCTTAGTTTTGTGATTAATCAAAGACACTTTGTATAAGCCCTAGCGCATGTCACCCAATTAAAGGATCATCATCATCTTCTTGTAGCTGAAGTCGAGAAAATGGACGAGGTGCAGAAAGTCTATTCTGCATGATTATTATGAGGCATGTTAGCATGGTTAACACCAAGAGTGAACCGATAACAATTGCGATGGCTTCTGGGAGATTAATGCACCACTGGTCAACTAACAAGCACTTAGTATGGCCAAAGGTCCCATTATTGGGATGTGGTTTTAATCCCAGGATGTGGCACATCATTGGATAAATATCCACAATGTTAATTGTGCTATGCTTGTAGCCTCTGTGAAATGCAGGTCCATGGGCAGCTAGAAATGGATGCATACTAGGCAAAGAATTATCATAACCATGGTCACCTACTGAAAAAGAACAAAACAACATCAGTAAATAAGATCAGACTTTTTAGGACAAAATAACTTGCTTCTAGTATATAAATATTCAATTCTTTCAGAAAGGGATTAGAAATAAAAATTTCTATTTCTTAAACTCAGCTATGTTCCCTATTTCCCTCTCTCTGTCTCTCACACATACACACACACAAACAGACACACATGCCCCTTTTCCCAACTGGTCATACCCTCAGACTTTACCACCACTTCTCAACCTGATGTACTTTTCAGCCCTAGTACAGATTACTTCACCTGTCAATCTCAGCACTGTTTGCAAAAGCTCACTGCAAACACTACCAGTTATAAAGACAGTGGTCAGGCTGAGGGTTCTGTGTAACTGGGAAGAGCAGAAGTGAGTAAAGCCAACAAATGGAGAAAAAGAAAATCTGCAGCCTAACCTATCTCAATTGTTACAGGAGGGATCTTGCATTGAATGTGTTGTCTAATCTGGTGACTCTATCCCAGTAAAAGTTAGACTTAAAGAAAAGCATGTTGATAGTCCCTAATACAACTCCAATAATAAATTCCCAATTTTTAGCTTTATTTTAACAAATGTTGCCATTTAACATACACCAGTTGTATTTAATAAGCTCCCACTTTCATATTAAGCACAGGTGACTGGGTGATGAGTATATTGATATTTGTTATATTATTCTTTGGTGGTATGTTTGAAATATTTCATCATAAAAATAACCAATATGACAAAAAGCAGAATATATAGATAGTAAGATTTCAATAATATTAAAACACACACACACACACACACACACACACACACACACACACACACACACACATATATATAAGAAAAAAGACTGGATGGGGGGAAATGCCCCCAATTAACATTGGCCTATAAATCTGTACTGAGGGATTATGGATAGTTTTTGCTCTCTTTCCTATGCTTTTCTATACTTTCAGTTTTCAACAACGAATATGCAACATAACATTGATGTAAATATACAAACTTCATTGATCCTGAGTCTGTCCTATGCTTGCCTGATACTTCTAAATTGCTATATATCAGGGAACTGTAAACTACAGCCCATAGCGAAGGTTAGCCCTCCATCCTTTTTGTAAACAGAGTTTCACTGAAGCACACCGCTTCAATTTGTTTACAGGTTGTCTATGGCTGCTTTCACACAATAAAGGTAGAGTTGAGTAGCTGAGACAGAGACCAGCTGGCCCACAAAGCCAAAACTATTTTCTATCTGGCCCTTTACTAAAAAAGTTTGCTGACCCCTACTATAGATCACAAAATTAGACTTAAAAAAAGGCATTTGAATTGAATATGAAATATGGATAAATAAGCTTCAGTTTGAGGCAAGACCTGTAACTCTCCCCTATACATTTTCTCCCCTATGCATTTTTTAGGAGAGATTTTGATGTATCTATTTTGTTCACTTGGTGGATTTTTTTTTTGGTTTGGTGACTTTCCGGTTCTTGCCCAGTGTTCTAAATAGCTGTAGCATTCAGGTAAATGATGTTGTCACTGAGGAAGACTTAGGGTTACTCAGACGAATTTTTTTTTAACACACACAAGAACAAGGATTAGCTAAACTCTCCCCTTTTACTGTTTCTTTACTTCTCTCTTTTATTTTGTATAAATCAAGAGAATGAATCTTGAAAATTACTGACAGTAATTGCAGTTTTGGAAAGAAAGTAGGACTATGCCTTCACTCTTAAATTTACTTTCTAATTTAAAGGTGAAATTGTGATTACCGTAAATTGCTATTAAATGAAGACCTGGGAATTATCTGGTTGAAAATTGAACTAATTATTCTGTGTGAACTTCTTTAAATCGAAGTACCCTCTTAACACAACAGTATCACAAGGTATGATTTATTCCTAGGATACAATAGAAATATCTCAACTAAATACTTACATTTTTGTGATGATTCATTTAGCACAATTGCCCAGCCTTCATCGGCAACCAAAATAATGGGCTGAATTCGATCATTATGTTGGTAATAAAATCTGTTAGGAATGTCTTCTTTGAGATAAACATTCATATGAGGGCTACAGTTTTTCAGTTTGTTATAAACCTCTGTTCTATCTGAGAAAAAAAGGAAACAAGTATGATTGATAAGGAAAAAATATGTCTAACTAGAATAACTGGAAGCAAATTATAGATAATGTCATCTATTAAATCACTTCTTAAAAAAACAGAGCAATAATAATGTGACGGTGTTGGGGACTGATACACACAAACACACATCTTTCTCAAACATTAACAAATCTGTTTCACTTCGTGGATTACTGTGGTGGACTTTTATAGAAAGGGGACATTTTTCAGGTGTATCTTCCTAAGTAAACATAAACTAATTACATGTTACTACTAACTACTACTTCTATGATCAGTAGAAGAAAGTATCTCACACTATCACCACTAAATATCACACACTAAAATCTAAGACATTTAAGGATAAAAATTTCCTTTTTCTAGTGCAAATAATTAGATATATCAAAAGCAAAGAAATACTTTGAAACTAAACCATAAGCCGACTGCTCTCAACTTGTAAATAAGAGGAAAAAAACATAATCCCACTGAGTACATGGTTCTAAACTACAAAAAGCTATAGCTTCATTCTTTTATACAATCCACCCCCCTCAATCAATTGCCCCATTCAAATAATAGTATCCCTCAGCTGAATGTTTACTTACTTATTTTGGGAAGTATTGCAGCAACTGGGCTCAAATCTATAAGAGTGTAGTATGAATGGTCGATGCAGAAATCCAAGTTTATCAGTCTGTCCTGAGAACACTGGGTCATCCCATGATCACTTGTAATGATCACATTAAGATTTTCCCACAGCCCTAACATCTTGAGTTTTTGGACTAAGTCACCGATAAGATCATCTATTTTTTTCAACACTCTGCTCATGTTTTCTTTATCTTCAGGTCCATATTTGTGGCCACTTGCATCTGGTTCTTCCCAATAGAGTGCTGCAAAGGTGACTGGTGGGTTCGAATTGTTTAGCCATATAGTAATATTATTTAGTCTTTCCTCAAATGACACTGAGGAGTTGTAATTCATAAAATAGGAAGAGATGGTATTGTGAATGGGCACATCAGTACCAGGCCACATAGCAGCAGCACTTGATCTGTTTTCCTGAAGCTGATTGGTCACCCAAATAGGTACTGCCTCATTCCACCAAAAAGGATCCTTGTCATTAGAGTCAGAAAAATGTTTCTTTGTGACGGCATCATACATGGAATTAGCCACAATGCCATGGCTTTCTTCATACAAGCCTGTCACAATACTGTAGTGGTTTGGAAATGTTTTTGTGATAAAAACATTTTTAACATGCTCTACCAAGACACCTTCTTTGATAAAATTCTGGAGATGAGGAAATTCATAGTTCTTCAGATAATCAGCTCTGAATCCATCAAAGGATACTAGTAGTAACTTAGGTGGCAAACTAGAGGAAGAGTCACTTCTACAACCAGTTATAAGTCCAGAAAACAAAAGTATTACTAATAACTTCATAATGAACACGTTGAAGGACAGTGATCAGGGTTCCTAAAATGTAAAAATACAATTCATAAGTAGTAATGCTATTTCATTTGGGTTAAGTTTTAGAATTTTAGCCCACAGGAGAAGAGAACCAACATTTATATGCCAGCTTTACCTATATTAACTTAAATAATACCATTTATTTAAAAATAACTAAAAGCTAAAATTGGAAAAAATAAAAATTGTCTTGTCCAATTTCCTATTTATATACATGCCCTACTCTCTTTCATATGGGCCATTTTTATACTCCACATCAATACTCCTTCTAGGCTGTCAGCTCATTTGCCGCATTAGAAATTCTTCTAAAGGCTTAATAAAAATAGATGCAGACACTAAAATGATTCTTTTGTATAACATAAAGTTAATGCCAAGCTTTCAGAGGCTCCAGAGGTGATGATTATTTTTCCAGTTTAATAAATTGTACTTTATAGTTTCTTTAACCCACAGAAATAATTGGTGGAAATTCTACCATATTGGCTTATTGCCAGTTCTTGTTGAAAATATTGCTATAAAAAAGGAGGAATAAGAAATAAATGCTATTGAGAAAAAAGCCCCCATCAGTCTGTATGTGCCCCAATAGTCACATGAAGTTGATTAACAAACATACAAAGCCTACAGGGACATGGATGCTCCAGTAACTTATGAAGAAATCCAATAGCTATTGAAATGAGTTTTATTACCACATCCCTCTTAAACTTCCTTTTTGCTATCAACAACTATTTTCACTAATACCCTAGGCTTAAAGCTATCTCTGATTTTTTGTTCTTTTTTAAAAATCATTTCACTGATGACAAAAACAGCTTTTCCCTAGTAAATTCCCTAGTAAATCTCCCTGCCTTCGGTCTCTATCTTCTTTGGTCTCTAAGAAGATAGGACATGTGATTTAGGTTAAATGATTCACTTTAGATGGACAGGATGCCTCTTCCATTGTAACAGGAGGGCAGGAGCAAAGGTAGGGGAGCTGACAGATTTGAGGGCTGGAGGTGAAGAGGGTTGCCGGAGGTAGGGTCAATTATTGAGAGGGAGTAGAATGGTAAAAGGTTCATAGGTTTGAGGAACAGAAAGAATGTCTGAAATAGTTAATGTGGAGGATGGGAGAAAGTGTGAGTAAACAGTAGAACTGGAGTCAATGTTGACAGCTGTCATGAATTTTCATAGTGACACACTTGACTGGTTTTCTCTAGCAACTCAGTAAACCTGGCACAGGCATGAACAAAACAGGCAGCTGATCCTACCTAGATTTGAAATTCTGACAGAAACTGAAGGAAGACAAAGGAAGTTGAAGATGCTAACTAAAGAGCAGCTGAAATTTGGGCTGCAGCATCTAAGCTGAAACTGACAGATGTAAGTGAGAAGTAGAGAAGTTTTTCAACTAGAGGTTCTGGTGAAGTCAAAGAACTAATTAAGATTAGTTAAGAGTAACTTTTAGTGAAAGTTACAAAGATCTGGGATTGCAGTTAGAATGCAACAAGTGAATGCATTATTTCAGATTAAGAAGACCCTGAACATGGTAATGGGTATGCATGTTGAGGTCCCAGGTATGAAGAGCAGCAAGTTAACTAATATGATTATGAAGTTCAGGAGTCATTTATTGTGTATTCTCTCAAGTAGACTGGAAATACTTTCTCTCTTTCTTTCAAACATGCCACCTGGAGGATCTGCGTACTTGTGGTCAAATACTTACTGACAGAGGCTGTGATCCTCTTAAAAAGTGACTTAAAATTAGGAAGACCAAAGGCACAGAATCTGATTTATGAGGATCTTGGGGTCTAGAAAATCTCTACTATTTTAATCTGAGACAGGTTGCCTTCTGAATGTGGTGCATGGAACATTTGCTCCTGGTGCTCCCTAATAACCAAAAATAATGTAGAGTAACAAAACCACCTCTCCAAAGGACAGAGTAACAAACCTAATGAGTGGCAGAGGAGGCATATGGATATTTCCACAGACACAGCCCTAGTCATAGCACAGCAATTTCAGTTATCAAGAATCTAGACAATGGTACTTTCCCTTTCATTCAATATTTTATGCCCCCAACACAGTGTTTATGTATGACTTAACTCCTCCTTCAGAGAGTTTTAACTGAGTTCAATCAGATGACAATATCATGTGGGTTGCTACAATTTTAGAACTTGTGTCAAGGGCATGCAGGTCTCCATGAAAGCTTGGATTGAGTAGATTCCCTGGTTTCTCTCTGGGTATAGTTCCCCATATTCAAATATTTCTTTCCAATAACAGAGTAGACTTTTAAATCAGCAAATAGGTGGCACAGTATCTTCTCACAGGGAAAACATCCTCATAAATTTACTTTTTGAAAAACACTATTTACTGCTCTGGCTCTTTCCCTGTGTAACTATTTTATATTCCCAACCAGTCCTATCCCACTGCACAGCTGTTCTGCTGCCAAATCCAATCTGATATGTGTCAGATGGAATGCATTCTCTATACCTCCAAATCTTTTCCCCCTTCCTTAGTTCCCAACCCTTTAAAACAGCTTCACCATTCTCTCAGTCACAAAGATATCTCCTGAGTATATGATCAGTTGCCAGTCTAGTCAATTCTATCTTCGTATCATCTAATACAGCACATCAGACATAAGAATCACTGAAGGGAGCTTGTTAAAAGTGCAGCTGTCAAGTCACTATAACTAGGGAGATTCTAATTCAGTCAGCCCATAGTAGAGGCCAGAAACCTGCATTTAAAACAAGCATTTTTAACAGCTACCCACTCATCCATCCCTACTACTGCTATATTTTTTTAGTCCTCGATACCTCTTGTCCAGAGCACTTTTGTCTCTTAATTCACCTTTCTTCTCAACCACCTTCCACTTTCTTACCTCACATCTGCCGCCTACTCAGTCTCTCTGGGCACAGCTCTGTTCATGTTCCCTTAATTTAAAATATAATCAAAGGTCCCCCTGCCTATACACAAAGCCCAAATGCCTCAGTCTCACATTCAAGCCCCTCCAATATCCAGGTCCAACTTGCATGCAAATTACTGTGAAATAAATACAGAAATAACTGCCAACTTGAATTTCCATTCACCATACTTCACTATCACGGTCTTTCTGAAATGTATTACAACAACATGTAAAGTATAATCATCATTCATCTTGGTGGCCTATAATAGCTCTTCAGTGTTAGTTTGCATTTCCAGAATATCCTAAAATTAGTTCCTACATATGAAGGTTGGCTCAGCAGACACCTGGGTCATTTTGTAAAAAATCATTCAACAAATATCTACTATCACTAATTCCATAACACAAAAGTATATGTATGTGCCATGTATTAGGGGACAAAGAACTTACACTTTTCAAATAAATAATAATCAAAACAGGAGCATAAATAACCACAATAATAAATCAGGCTGTCATCTGGAAAAATAAAGACAGGGTTTATACTTTAATCAATTTTGTTCTACAACACCAAATAACAGAATAGACTTAAATCAGCAAATAGGTGGCACAGTATCTTCTCACGGGGAAAAATACTCATAAGTTTATGAGTACATATTTGTAACAGTGTGTTTGAGATTCATACACCATAATGTATTATTTTTAAAGCTAAGCTGTTAGAGAAATTACTACAAATGGAATATCATAGTATGTCTAAAAATTTTCCAGTAGATTTACCTCTAAGAGTAGAGGGGTGCCAAGACAATTCAACAAATGGTAGAGGGACAACTGGATATCCACATGCAAAAGAAATTGGAGCCCTGCCTCATACCATACACAAAAATTCATTCAAAGTAGATCACAGACCTAGATTAAGAGCTAAAACTGTAAAGCTCTTAAAAGAAAATGTAGGAGTAAATGTAGGAGTAAATTTTTGTAACCCTGGGTTCAACAGAGCCTTCTTAGATACCACACCAAGAGCACAAGTGACCAAAAAAGAGAAATAAACTGGACTTCAAAATTAAAAAGTCTTGTGCTTCAAAGAATACCATCAAGAAAGTGAAAAGACAACCCAGAGAATGGAAGAAAATATTTGCAAATCATATATCTGAAGAGATTTGTATCTAGACTATATAAAGAATTGCTACAACTCAATAATAAAAAGTCAGATAATCCAGTTAAAAAATGAGCATGAGCTGAAAAAGATATTTCTCCAAAGAAGACACAGATGACAAATTAGCACATGAAAAGATGCTCAACAGCATTAGTCATCAGAGAAATGCAATCAAACTCACAGTAAGATACCACTTCACACCCAGAAGGATGAGTAAATAAAATAGATAACAAGTGTCGATAGAGAAATTGAAACATTTATAAACTGCTACTGGAAATGTGAAATGGTACAGCCACTTTGGAAAATATTCTGGCAGTCTTCAAAGGGTTAAACATAGGGCTACCATATAACCCAGCAATTCTACTATTAGGTATGTGCCCAAGAGAAATGAAAACATATGTCCACACAAAAACTTGTACACAAATGATCACAGCAGCATTATTTGTAAGAATCAAGTGGAAACATCTCAATGTGCACTAACTTATGAATGGATAAAATGTAATATATCCATATAATAAAATATTATTTGACACAAAAAGGAAGGAAGTGCTGACACATTTTATAACCTGGATAAATATGCTAAATGTAAGAATTCAGTCACAAAAAATCACTTATTGTATGATTCCACTTAGATAAAATGTCTAGAACAGGCAAATCTATACAGACTAAAAGTAACTATAGTAACTATCTAGGGCTAGGGGTTGGGGGAGAAATGGGTAGTAAATGCCAGTAGGTATAAGTTTATTTTTGGGGTTATGAAAATGTTTTCAAATTGATTGTGATGAAAGTTGCACAGCTCCATAAAGCTGTACTCTTTAAATGAGTGAATTGAATGGTGTGTGATTTATATCTCAATAAAATATTATTTTTTTAAAAAAGAGCAGAGGGAAGTGAAATTGTAACTTAAATGTCCTGCCACAAAACAGGAAACATTTTTGATCTCATTTTACCTCAAAAACAGTGAATTTTATACTCCATAATACAGACTTGAGTGTTTTAATGTGAAAGTTTTTTACCACTTCCCATGTGCAAAACAGACCAAAAACCTGTGTCCGTCCTCTCCCACAAAACACAAATCAAAATGCTTCTTCCTCAAATCTTGAGTTAAAAGGACGCTCCAGGAACACACGCTGTTAATCCTGTGGCTCAGTAATCCCTCAGCACACTGCTGGGATCCAAGCGTCCCAGTCCTTGTCCTCAGGATTAGTAGTACAGACAAAGTGGAAAGACTATAGACTGAAGTCAGAAGGGTCCCAGAACCTGAGCTCACAATTAGTAGACGGGTGATCTTGGGTAGATCCAACTTTTCTTGGCTTCTGTTTCCTTGTGTGTAAAATGGGGATGTGTAAAGGTTACAGAACAGGCCCTCAAAATTAGTTTCCCTTTATCATTCTAGTTACAAAGCTGTTGGGAAAAAAAAACAAGACTGTACTATGATAGGCAGAATATTATTGTGAAACTATAAAATACATTAGGAATAATTTAGTCTCATCTCCTTGCATATGATGACCTTGCATATGACTTTGCATATGATGAAGTTAAAGTCCAGTGATTAGCCAGGCTCAGAAAGCAATCAGTTGCTTTACTGTGTTTAATTTCATGTCCTCAATAAGTTTACAAGTCCAGTAATAGCAAGTTAACAAGTCTGGTAATAATCTCCAAACTATTAACAGAACTCTTCCTGACAGAACACCTTTTATTAGCAGTGCTGGATCCATGTCTACCACATTCTGTCTCATTCTAATAGGGAGTGTTAAGCTACAGACAAACCAACAATGAGAAGTTCTCAAGCAGTTTCCAAGGAATGAAAATAAAGTTTGCAGGGAATGAAACTGTTATATTACAAAATATTGAGAGAAATTCTGTAATTTTTCACACCAAAAAGATGTCAAAGAAGAAAAAAAGCAGACCTCTCTGGACTGCAACCAAATAACCCCACAACAACTGGAAGTATGAGTTAGTCTTCAGGCGACAAACTACCTTCTAACTTCTCTGGGAAGACGTTCTTCCCTGGATGCAATGCAGGGAACTCTCACTGGCATTCTTAGCCCATGTGAAGCCAAGAGTGTATAAACCGTTACAGGATATGGTGAAAGATATTTGTCACTATTAGCATGCCATCTGCTCTGTAATACAAGGAAACTCTCAATACACCTTTAAAAACTTTTATGTCTATAAATAAGGCAGTTAGCTTTAGATTATTATCAGTTGCCTTCTTATAGTCTAAGGAAAAAAATATACTCCCTAAAAAAATCCTTGGTCTTAAAAATTGTAGGATTCTAAATTATTCTCCAATTTTGTAAAATACACAGAAATTTCTGGCATACACAAAGTTTTCTAGCATCTTCAAAACACACTTATCTTACTTTCTACATAGTAAAATACCTCCCTCCATTACTCCTTGTCGTTTCAGCAAAATTTCTTCCAAATTATATCCTGTAACTAATTTAAGTGGAGGTGGGGGGAAGATGCACAAGTGCAGCAGGCCTCTTAATTTCCTTAAAATAGATTGAAACAATCTCTGAGGGGAAAAAAGAAGAAATAAAAGATCAAAATACTGAAACCAGCAGTTGATATTTCACAGTAGTTGGCAAATCTTCCTTCAGACTTGGGTCCACCAGATTGCCTGATTAAGCAAAGCCCTTCTGGAGTCAGATCTGGTGTAAACCTGAATCTGCCTGTCCCTAGTTGTACAATCTTGGTTGGACGCGTCCCTTCACTTCTCTGAGCCTGACTTTCGTCATCTGTAAAATGGGAATGCTATGATCTCATAGGGTGGTTGTGATAAGAAAAGGAAGCATTGTTTTTAAGTTCTTACGTGCTTTTAATCCAGCCCTTTAAAAAGGCACTTAAATGTACCTTTTATTGTTTGGTTGGCTTGTTTGCTAGGAAATTAGTTCTTAAATATCATTATCTATAATTAACATAAACTCTAATCTAATATTCAGACAGACGGATGTCGATGCCATGGGTGGTTCTCCTTTAAAACCAAAAGCCTGGCGACCCCGCCCCAGCTCCCCTCATTTTTACCCCAGACCCACCTTAGGTTCCTCCACTACCGTTCAGCTGACTTCCCTCCCTTCACACTTAACACCACAGGTTTCCTTCCCCAGCACCTGCTAAATTTTCTTTCCTCTTCCCTTCCTGGCCTCCGCCTCGGCCCGCCACCTCCTTGGCTCTTTGAGTCCCTTCGTGGACGTCCCCGCCGCACCCCAGGGGATGTGTGTGTAGTGGGGGAGAGTGGGTTAGAGGGTCTGGTCTCACCATCTCTATTTTCAAAGCCCCTAGTGGACTGGGGAGGGGGTGACATTGCCCCCAAGAACGCCAAGCGCGCGAGGCGCGTACTCACCAGCCGCCGTCGCTTCTTTCCAACGCGCGGAACTCGGCGCTCGCGGCACCTAGTACTGGTGGGAAGTTGCGGGGAAGGGGGACCTGGAGGAAGAGGGGCGAGGCCGAGCCCTTCCTGAGGCGCCTGCGCAGTGGCGGGCGCCGCGCCGCGGGGAACAGCCCCAACCTCCCTATCTGCGCCGCTCCGGGCGCTCCGAGTGTGCGCAGCTGCCGGAGCGTCTAAGGCGCCAGCTCGGGGCTGGCTGGGACCGGGCAGCAGAGTCTGAAACACGTCCTTGGATTGGATGCTAGAGCCAGGGTTGAATGTAACTTTCTTTCCGATTGGTTAGACAGGTGTTGGGCGGGGTCGAATTGGACCTAAGAGTAGAGGTTCATTCCACTCTCCCACTATGCCCTTTTCTTATCATCCTAGATCTGGATGCCCTTCAGGGAACTTAAAAACCAGCGAGTCCCGGAAAGGCCTCTGGCAATTGCCAAGCGGATGGCCTTCTGCCACTTAGTTATGTGCACCTGGCAGCTTAGGTGGCCGCGGAGAAAGCAACTTTGGCTGCACCAAGGTCCGGCACAAGTCTAGAGAAGCTTCAGCCAGTTCCAGTGAGTTGGGATAAATGAAACGTGGATATACCATAGAAGTCTGTCCGTCTTACTGGATAAGCGAGCACCTTTACCGGGGAAGTTGGGTAATAGTTTACAAGTAAGGTTAAAAGCAGCACAGTGCCTGCGGCAGGGAACCAGTAATGAGTTACAGCTGAGAAATGGGTGCTTACTTTGACAGACGCGTATGTGGGATTGTGCTCCTGCTTTTAATTGGAAGGTTATTCAATAGAATAATATAACTAAAGTTTCCAACATAAAGAGCAGTTACCAAACAGAAGTAGAATTATTCGCTAACAGTTGGGTTGTCCAGGCACACTTGGCAGTGAGAGGATAGCATTTTTTTCCCTTTTTCTCTGTAGTGCCAAACAGAACTTGGTATAGAAGTACTTACTAAATCACTATTGAATTTAATAGAACATTTAAAAGTGCACCAGATTCATTGTCCCGCATGTTAAAATGCAGGCTCCAGGAGGTATTTTCTTTCTTGTTCACTACTGTATCTCCAGCTCAAATAAAAAGTACAAATTGAAAGGGGCCGGGTGGAGACCAAACTACACTGGTCGCAATCAAGAGATCTTTATTGGAGGTATTGAGCAGCACCACGCAAGGAGAAGGAAGAGAAGAGAGAGAGGGCTGCTGGTGTGCTGGGTTTTATATCCCTTGGGCCTACGTGGATTGGGCTAGGGGCGGGCCCAAGGGAAGGCGGGAGATGCTTCTTTCTGATTGGCCCTCCTTTGGCGGGTTCAGACAGTGCCCGGTCAAGGAGGGGAGAAGAACCCGCAACCGGACTCATCTTAAGGTATGGCACCATTTTAAGGTACCCCATGTTACCTAACATTCTTCCCTTTTTGTTTTCTTAAATGGGGGAAAATGGGCGTCGTGGTTCATCTGGCTGCTTCCTGCTGAGTGGGGGCGCTGTGGGGAGGGGGCATAGGGAGAACTGTCAGGGTTGTGCATGGGGTAATGTTCCTTGTAGGTATAGATCCTCCAGTGCTGTGAGCCAGTTGAGGGGCAGGGATGGGTTGGCGATGAGCCAGCTGTCGGCACGGAGATCGTTGAGAAATTTGTGGAATCGGTTGGTGGTTGTCATGACTGGCTTGGGTTAGCAGGTTGTGAGCCTGTCTGTGGAATCTGTCCCGTCCTCGCTGGTGGCTAAAAGTTGGTTCTGAGGAGAAGCTGGTTAAATGTTTGGTTAGATATGGAAGAGAAACTTAATGAGGCAGGGGAGTAGTGCGCAGAAAGCGAGGATACCCATTAGGGGGCCTAAAAAGGGAAGGAGCCAAGCTAAGAGGGGGGTTTTGAGGGTTTCCCAAAGGGAGGGAGTAGTGCTAGCGTTCATTAGTTTACGTTTTATCTGATATAGGTTTTAATGCTAGTTTCGATTACTTGGGACTCATTAATGTAATAACAACAGTTCTCCTGTAAGAAGGTGCAAGTACTGCCTTTCTCAGCTGTGAGTAGGTCGATGGCGCAGTGGTTTTGAAGGGTGACACCAGCTAGAGATGTGATTTGTCGTTGGAGGGTGGCTAGAGACTGAGCCATTTCCTCAATGGCCATCTGCATCTGGGTTTGGAAATCTGAAAATTGGGAGATGCTGTATCCTAAAGAGGTGGCGCCTAGTCCTGTACCTATGAGAGAGGTTGTTAGAGAGATTCGTTGGGGGGTGGCAGCTGGTGTTGTCTGAGGTTGGCAAGGAGGGGGACATGGGATGTTTGCGAAGAAACAATCGGAAGTAGGGACCTGAGAGGTGTTTAATAGTAGTAATCCTTGATTGAGGAACAGAAGCCAGGAAGCCTGTATAGAGGTTGTGTCGGCCTGTGGGTGTAGCTGGGATTGTAGTTCAGTCTCTCCTTGAGAAATATGTGTGTTAATTTCGGCTAGAACCTGTTGGGAGTCAGTTTTTAGGGTACGGGTGATGGTTATAGTTTGTGCTGGATAAGCACTTGGGTATATTCCCCCTGTGGCTGCCTGGCCCCAGATTGCCTTGGCTGGGTCGGTGATGTGAATTGCTCGAGATGAGGCATTGTTTTGGTGACATAATATATGAATGGGGTCTGTCTATTTTTTTTTGGTGATTTAATTCATAACACAGCTGGTCCAGGGACACCCATAGTTTTGGGGCCCTTCAGTTTTACAGGCGCTGCGGGATTGTTGGTATAGAAAGCAAATGGCAAAGTGGAACATGTGGAAATAAGGGTAGTTTAGGGAGGGGAAGGTTTACTGAGGATGCGTTGATGGAGCATCGGGTGTACATTGGTGTGTGACCTCTGGTTAGAGTTGTAGGTTTCTTTGAGGGTGAACAGGTAGTAGGGTTGTGAAGGGGGCCTGTTGGTGGAGGAGGGTCCGTAGAAGAAGATGTAAGAGGCGGAGAGCCAGAAGAGCGGGCTCGGAGCAGGCATGAGGGCAGCAGCTTATGCCTCAGGAATAGTAGAAGGGAGGGTGTTTTAGAAATGCGAACTTTGAGAGGGTTGTGAGGTACGGGTGAGCCTGGCTTTAGAGGGGTTTGTGGGTTCGTGTTTAAGGAGAGACAGGCAGGAGGGTGGCAGGATTGAGGGGTGCACATGTTTGGAAAGTTACAGCGGAATCATGCAGGAAGGAAACTAGGAGAGACAGTACGTGGCAAAGGGGAAGGGTTTGTAGACTTTTGTAGGTCAGCAGTTCCTTGAGTTGATGGGGGGAGGTAATGACAACAGCTGCCCCAAATGTTAATTTCTTTGACTCTTGAAGTAGTAGGTAGGCTGCATCCAGGGCCCGAAGGCAGGGGGCCCACCCTCGCATGGTGGGGTCTAGTCGGCCAGCAGGGATGCAGAGCCTCCCATGGTGAGAGAGGAAGGGGTATATGTATATGGCAGCTGGCTGAACAGGGCGTCCCCTATTAGCCGATGGCTGTGTTGCGAGTCAGAACCTTCGAGCCGGTTGTCACTGAAACAAAAGAACTGATGAGCCTCTGTAAGGCCGAGAGCCGTGGGTTACCTAGTACCAGGATTTTTGAGCAATAGAAGGGAGGAAACCCAGGCCGGATGAGTGAGGAGGGAAAGGAGAAAACTCAGTTCCCTGTGGGCCGAGTTCGCTCTCAGAATTGTTTGGATAGGTATGCAACTGCCGCAAATGTGGGTCCGTGCACCCAAGGACTCCAAGAGCCAAGCCATTTTGCTCATGTACATATAGAATGAAAGGTTGTTGTAAGTCTGGAAGATGTAGGGCTGGGGCTTTGAGTAGTGCCTGTTGGAGTAACAGGAAGGGCCGCTTGACTGTGGCCTCTACAGGCTCGGATGGGGTACCTCGGGAGAGATCATATGGGGGCTTTGCTAATAAAGAGTAGTTGGGGATCCAAGTTCTAAAGTAGCCTGCCTAGATAGGTGACTTGAGTGAGGGAGAGCTGGACCTTTTGGGGGGATACTTGGTAGCCTTGGTCAGGAAGGAAGTTGAGAAGAGAGGTGGTGTCAGTTTGTGAGACAGTTAGAGAGGGACTGCATAGGAGGAGGTCATTAACGTATTGTAGGAGGGTGGACTGGGGAAAGTGTAATTTTTGTAGGTCTGAGGACCAAAGATATGAGGGCTATCTCTGAACCTTTGGGGAAGCACTGTCCACATGAGCTGTTGTGACTGTTTAGTGTCTGGGTCAGTCCAAGTGAAGGCGAACAGGTCTTGTGACTGAGGGGAGAGGGGAATGGTGAAAAAGGCATCTTTAAGATCTATGACTGAGAAATTTGTGGCACTAGGAGGAATAGAGGATAAGAGCTGAGGTCTTGGACGAGGCAGAACGTACCATTGGGTTTTTTAGGGGTGTTAAATGGAGAATGGGTTGACCTGAGGAACCCTTTTCTTAAGAGGTCTAAAATAATTGATTGTAATCCTTTCAGGCTGGAGACGGGGAGAGGATATTGGGGTTGGCTGGGGAAGTGGTGTGGGTTTTTAAGGAATATTTGTACGGGAGGACAGAATGCTAATGAGGGGGTGGTGGTGTCTCACACTGTGGGGTTGACGCTGGCTGGGAGCGAAGGCAGAGTAGGAGCAGGAGTTTGATCTATGGAACTTGCCACCAAGGCAATGAGTGAGGTGGATTGCGGGAGAGTGATTGGGTTGAAGGTGATGGAGGTTTTAAATTTAGAGAGAATGTCTCTTCTTAACAAAGGGAGTGGGCATTGTGGCATGACTAGGAATCGATGGGAAAAGATGTGGCTGGAGAAAGTGCAGGAGAGGGGAGGAGTGGCTCTTGGACATATGGTTTGGCCTCCGACCCCGACTATGGGGGATCCAAAGAGGGAAGTGGCGCCCCAAAATTCCCCTAAAACCAAGAAAGTAGCTCTGGTGTCTAGGAGAAAGGTGATGGGACATCCATCCACTGTTAAAGAGACCCTGGGCTCCTGTGTGGTGATGATTTGTGTTGGGAAGGAAGTCCCAAGGCCCCGTCAGTCTTGAATGGCCAATCCTAGAAGATCGGGAGTTGGGATGGTGGCCGGCCCGGCCCCCCTTCGGGAGCCGGGGCAGTCTACGCCCCAATGGCCAGATTGGTGGCATTTAGGACATGGCCAGTTGGGGGGCCTGGGATTTGGGCACTCTCGGACCCAGTGCCCTTCCTTTCCGTATTTGAAATAGGGCCCTGGGGGCTGACGTTGGGATGGATGGGCAGACGACAACTTATGGCCGTGTGATCGAGGGGAGGCTTGAAGGGCTTATGCCAGTAACTGGTACTTTTGCCTCTTTGCCTTCTCATCTTGATTGTGATACACCTTAAATGCCGTCGCTAAGATCTCGGTTTGAGGGGTGAGGGGGTCTTTGTACAGTTTTTTAAGTTTACCTTTGATATCAGGAAAACTCTGAGCGACAAAATGGGACATGAGGAGTTGCCTACCGTCTGGGGTTTTGGGATCTATGTTGGTGTATTGTTGGAGTGTCTGTGTAAGGCGGTCTAGAAAAGCAGACAGGTTTTCATTTTTACCGTGTATGACTTCATGAAGTTTTTCAAAGTTAACTGCCTTTTGAGCTGCCCTCTGTAGACCGGCTATGATGCAAGTAGGGAAGTGGTCTCAGGCTGATACTCTATTTTGGGTGTTATAATCCCAACTGGGCTCATGCTCAGGTACTGCCTGCGCTCCTAGCAGTAGGGCTGGGGTTGTTTGATGAACCTCATCTGCATAAGTTCGAGCTTGTTCCTAGACTCAGCTACACTCCTCGGGGAGGAGGGTGTTAGAGAGAATCATATAGATGTCATGGAAGGTAATGCTATAAGCTTGGATGAGGTATTGGAATTCTTTGATATATAAAGCAGAATTGGAAGTGTAGGAGCCTAGGCGTTTTTCTATTTGTGATAAGTCAGCCATAGAAAAGGGGACATGGACTTGGACAATACCTTCAGCTCCTGCCACCTCTCTAAGGGGGGCAAGGAGGCGGGGTGTGACTTTGAGCGAGTGGTGGGGGGGCCGAAGGCCGGGGCTGACGGGATAGGCAGTTGAGGGTGTTGGGGGGGGGGCAGTGGGAGGCTGGGTGACTTCCGGTTGGGTGGTGGCCGGAGGGTGCGGCGGAGGGTGGTAGTATGGGGGGGGTTCGTCGGCTGGGTCGAAGTCAGGGGCAGAGGGAGAGGTTGGCAGTTTAAGAGCGGCAAGGAGCTGCTGCGGTTTGCAAGGGAGACAAAGGTTAGGTCTATCCCGTAGGAGAAAGAAGCCATGGATATATGGGATCTCTACCCATTTTCCTGTTCGCTCGCAATAATTGTAGAGATCCTGGAGAATGTTAGGATCGAGAGACCCATAAGTGGGCCATTTGCTTTTGTTGTCTAGGGGATATGTGGGCCAGTTTTGCTATTTGGGGTCTACCGTGGCCTTAGGGGCTTGAGGCGAGGCGCTTTGTGGGGTCTCTTGCCTGCCTAGAGAGGTAGACCCCAGAGGGGAAGACTTACCGAGACGAGGCCGGTGTTGGGTGAACAGCTTGGTGAACAGGAGAATGAGCGAAGACTGGCCGGGGTCTGGACTGGGCCCGAAAGGGATCGGGGTCCCACCGAGGGGGATGGGGAGTCCTGATCTGAGTCACGGCACCAATGAAAGGGGCCGGGCAGAGACCAAACTACACCGGTCGCAGTCAAGAGATCTTTATTGGAGGTATCGAGCGGCACCACGCAAGGAGAAGGAAGAGAAGAGAGAGAGGGCTGCTGGTGTGCTGGGTTTTATATCCCTTGGGCCTATGTGGATTGGGCTAGGGGTGGGCCCAAGGGAAGGCGGGAGATGCTTCTTTCTGATTGGCCCTCCTTTGGTGGGTTCAGACAGTGCCTGGTCAAGGAGGGGAGAAGAACCCGGAACCGGCCCCATCTTAAGGTACAGCACCATTTTAAGTTACCCCATGTTACCTAACACAAATAAATTAAGAATATTAATCACATGTGATGTCCTCAAGTGTTAAGTATTTAATAGCTGTAAATCCAGTACCTGGATTAGTAAACTGCAGTACTGGACCTTAGATAACAAATTCTGAAGTTGGTCCCCTTGGTCTGAACTTTACAGTATAGCTATTACCAACAATCTGGAAGCAGCCATGGAGATGATTTGGCAATAGATGTATTCTGTTGATTATTAGTTTGTGCCTTGATAAATTAATTCCACTTTTAAGTCTCAGGTTGGCCTGTGCATTGGTGAATATGGGCATCTTAGATCCATGGGCTTTCAGAGCTGGAGGGGATGGTAGTGGGTATGCAGCGGAATCCCTAGAACCTGCAGACCCTAGAACCTGGTTTGAATACTCACTCTGTCACTCACCAGCAGAGCAATCATGGGCCAGTGTCTCAACCTATTTGAGCTTTCATTTCCTCATCTGCAAAATGGGTCTTGTTACAATACCAACCTGCTACTATCAAATGAATGAACTAAAGCGAGTAGAGTATTCAGCACAGTATCTGACACATGTTGTTTTGGAGATTATTATCATTATGACCAAAAAAGTACCCCAATTTGAACAGTAGTCAGGGTAAGGCCAAATTTTGGGGGAATTTAGGTAATGTCCAATGACATACAATTTAAGTTTAGCAGAACTTAAATTTTGTGGCATTTGGGGTTATTGTGCATATCCTTGTCCTGTTTGTTCATTCGGTAGGTGCATATGTATGCTTAAAGGGTGGATAAAACTGAATGCCATCTAGGTCAGATGTTTGGTGAAGATAGCAACTGGATGGGCATCAGGAGAGGACTTTCTTTATCCACTGCTACTGCCTGTGTGGCTGGGTTAAATTAGGGAGTCTCATGCCACCTGGGCTCTTGCTCTGTAAGATAAAGTGGTCAGGAACAGAGGGACAAAATGACACATAAGGCTCTAAACTTTTGTTATCCTCTATATATTTACCATTTCAACCACAACCAAAATCCTGTTATAGTAAGGATATTTATCATCTTGTGGAACATGAAGTCCAGAGGTAAGGCAGACTTCAGGACTGGTTGAGTTAGCAACTCAACGATTTCATAATGTACTCAGTTCTTTGCAGCTTTACACTTGGCTTTTAACAGAGTTGACTTCTGGTTCCTTTAGTGGTAAATATAACTACCAGCAGCAACAGGAAACATGTAATTCATTTTTCACTTCCACTAGGTGATAGAAATGACGTCTAGATTTCTTCTGTCTCTTAGAAGTCTTCAGCAACTGTCTCCTTCAATCACTTTGGACAGAATTGTGTCACATATCCAAATCTAAGCCAGGAAAGGATATGGTTACCTGTAGACCAATGCAGTCCACATCTTAAACTGAGGTCTCGCCCAAACTTTACTTTTTTTCTCAGTGGAAATGAGGTGGAATGGGTGCTGGGAAGTTGGCCACAAAGTTCACTATAGTTTCATTGTAGAAATTTAATGATAATAAAAGAAAACATAATAGTAAAATAAATTTCTTATTTACAATGTGGTTTTTAGGCATAAGTGTTGTTTTATTTAGGTAGGCAAAATAATATTCATTTTTAATGTTCTTTCAGCTCAGCTTTTGCAAAGGGAATTTTATATAAATTTTGGAAATATAGAGAGCCTTTAAACCCATTTTATGTTAGAGATTGAAATGAACTAGAGGCAATAGTCTAAACTTATTATTTACAAATGAATATACCCCACAGAGAAATGACTGAGCAAACATACAGTTAGATAGAAGAAATATATTCTAATGTTTGATAGCAGAGTAGGGTGACTATAGTTAAATGTATTTTATATTTCAAAATAGCTAGAAGACAGGACTTGAAATGTTCCCATCACATAGAAATGATAAATACTCGAGATAGTGGATACCCTAAATACCCTGACTTGATTGTTAAACGTTCAATGCATGTAACAAAATATCACATCTGCCCTATAAATGTATAGAAATATTATTTATCAATACACAAAAAGTAAGTACAACTAGAGTATTTGCCTCCATGGGGCAATGTCAGATTTGGAAGCAGCATGTCAAAGGCAGTTTCTTTTTCTCCCATGAACTACGCTCAAGACTGAACATTTATTCATTAACACAAAATATTTTAAAAATCTTATCCTGTTTTCAAAATTAAAGACATAGCTCTCTATCCAATTATTTCTCTTTTATACTCCTAATTGTGATATATAACTCATTGCTTGCCAGGAGTAGGTCAGAAGTTAGAAGTTACAGGAAAAAGGTTTCAGAGCAAAAGCCACACCCTGCCCAAAGAAAAACAATTCCCGTCCACTGCTCAGTTCTAATTAAACAACAACACAACCAAAACTAAATAATTGAATTTCAAGGAGAGTATTTAAGGTTCACTTTTTAATATAAATTAGATGTTAAAGTAAATAATACAGATTTTATCTTAAATGTAACAGTAGAAAAGGACCTTATGAATCATTGCATTTTAGTGATTTTGAAAGTTCATTTGGTGAAAACTTTTCACCTAATCCATTTTTAGTAAGATTATATTGGAATAATCTCAATCAAGTTAAGATTGTAAAATATTTTTAAGTGCTCCTTTAAAAAATGATTCTGTATTAACCACCACGAACTATTGTGTTAGACTTTTATTCTAAAGGAATTTTTTCAAATATTTAATAAAGCTGTGAAAGAATCAGTATAAATTCTTTTGAGGCTTTCCTATGTGGAGAGCAATGTGCTAATTTTTCAAAAGATACAAAAATAAGATTCATTCCCTGCCCTCAAGGTGCCTCTAATCTAGGAAAGTGAATGGAGAGGACATTACTCTGTTGCTTTTGCCTGCCCAGCATTCATTCCTCCTCCTTCTGGCGATTCCTCCAGGAGACCAACGTGCCTTCATTCTTTGACTATGGGAGTCAGATTGGGCTGACCGTAATTCCCCTCATCTGCAGGGCAGACTCCTAAGGTGCCAGCTATCTTGGTTTGTCCCGAATGGAAGAGGTTCCTGGGACATGGGATTTTTAATCCTAAGATCATAAAAGCAAAGAGCAAATTGGGGTGAGTTGGTCACCCTAACCCTGACTCAAGGTTGGCCTTTTGGAGCCAATTTTACTCCATTAACCACATGAATTAGTTCAGTGATGGGGAAATGCCTCAGGCCAGGCCATAAAGACTCAATTCTGAAACTTTTGTTGAAACAATTGGGAAAGAGTCCCTGTTTCAGCAACAATTGCTAAATAGGTAGAGTATAAGCTTACCTATTTGGCAATTTTTGATACTCTACCTATTTAGCAATCATTGAAGCTGCTGCTGGCCATCATTGTCACTGTAAAGGGAAAGTCTACCTGAGAATGAAGGCAACACAGAAGAAAGCAGAGCCAAGAGCTGGAGTCCAACATGTGATGACATTGAGCACGTGGGTCCAAGTTTCCCTGAAGCTCCATCCTTGGACTTTTCACTTTACATGACTCAGTAAATTAACTTTTTCCTTAAACTACTTCTTTTTAACTTTTTAAAAAAAAATATATATATATTTTAATTATACTTTAAGTTCTAAGGTACATGTGCACAACGTGCAGGTTTGTTACATATGTATACATGTGCCATGTTGGTGTGCTGCACCCATTAACTCATCATTTATATTGCATATATCTCCTAATGCTATCCCTCCCCTCTCCTCCCACCCCACAATAGGCCCTGGTGTGTGATGTTCCCCTTCTTGTGTCCAAGTGTTCTCATTGTTCAATTCCCACCTATGAGTGAGAACCTGCTGTGTTTGGTTTTTTGTCCTTGCGATAGTTTGCTGAGAATGATGGTTTCCAGCTTCATCCATATCCCTACAAAGGACATGAACTCATTATTTTTTATGGCTGCATAGTATTCCATGATGTATATGTGCCACATTTTCTTAATCCAGTCTATCATTGTTAGACATTTGGCTTGGTTCCAATTCTTTGCTATTGTGGGTAGTGCTGCAATAAACATACGTGTGCATGTGTCTTTATAGCAGCATGATTTATATTCCTTTGGGTATATACCCGGTAATGGGATTGCTGGGTCAAATGGTATTTCTAGTTCTAGATCCCTGAGGAATCGCCACACTGTCTTCTACAATGGTTGAACTAGTTTACTGTCCCACCAACAGTGTAAAAGTGTTTCTATTCCTCCACATCCTCTCCAGCACCTGTTGTTTCCTGACTTTTTAATGATCGCAATTCTGACTGGTGTGAGATGGTATCTCATTGTGGTTTTGATTTGCATTTATCTGATGGCCAGTGATGATGAGCATTTTTTCATGTGTCGTTGGCTGCATAAATGTCTTCTTTTGAGAAGTATCTGTTCATATCCCTTGCCAATTTTTTGATGGGGTTGTTTGCTTTTTTTCTTGTAAATTTGTTTAACTTCTTTCTACATTCTGGATGTTAGCCCTTTGTCAGATGAGTAGATTGCAAAAATTTTCTCCCATTCTGTAGGTTGCCTGTTCACTCTGATGGTAGTTTCTTTTGCTGTGCAGAAGCTCTTTAGTTTAATTAGATCCCATTTGTCAATTTTGGCTTTTGTTGCCATTGCTTTTTGTGTTTTAGACATGAAGTCCTTGCCCATGCCTATGTCCTGAATGGTATTGCCTAGGTTTTCTTCTAGGGTTTTTATGGTTTTAGGTCTAACATGTAAGTCTTTAATCCATCTTGAATTAATTTTTGTGTAAGGTGTAAGAAAGGGATCCAGTTTCAGCTTTCTACATATGGCTAGCCAGTTTTCCCAGCACCATTTGTTAAATAGGGAATCCTTTCCCCATTTCTTGTTTTTGTCAGGTTTGTCAATGATCAGATAGTTTTAGATGTGTGGTATTATTTCTGAGGGCTCTGTTCTGTTCCATTGGTCTATATCTCTGTTTTGGTACCAGCGCCATGCTGTTTTGGTTACTGTAGCCTTGTAGTATAGTTTGAAGTCAGGTAGCGTGATGCCTCCAGCTTTGTTCTTTTGGCTTAGGATTGACTTGGCAATGTGGGCTCTTTTTTGGTTCCATATGAACTTTAAAGTAGTTTTTTCCAATTCTGTAAAGAAAGTCATTGGTAGCTTGATGGGGATGGCATTGAATCTATAAATTACCTTGAGCAGTATGGCCATTTTCACAATATTGATTCTTCCTATCCATGAGCATGGAGTGTTCTTCCATTTGTTTGTGTCCTCTTTTATTTCGTTGAGCAGTGGTTTGTAGTTCTCCTTGAAGAGGTCCTTCACATCCCTTGTAAGTTGGATTCCTAGGTATTTTATTCTCTTTGAAGCAATTGTGAATGGGAGTTTAATCATGATTTGGCTGTCTGTTTGTCTATTATTGGTGTATAGGAATGCTTGTGATTTTTGCACATTGATTTTGTATCCCGAGACTGCTGAAGTTGCTTCTCAGCTTAAGGAGATTTTGGGCTGAGATGATGGGGTTTTCTAGATATACAATCATGTCATCTGCAAACAGGGACAATTTGACTTCCTCTTTTCCTCATTGAATACCCTTTATTTCTTTCTCCTGCCTGATTGCCCTGGCCAGAACTTCCAACACTATGTTGAATAGGAGTGGTAAGAGAGGTCATCCCTGTCTTGTGCCAGTTTTCAAAGGGAATGCTTCCAGTTTTTGCCCTTTCAGTATGATATTGGCTGTGGGTTTGTCATAAATAGCTCTTCTTATTTTTAGATACATGCCATCAATACCTAATTTATTGAGAGTTTTTAGCATGAAGGGCTGTTGAATTTTGTCAAAGGCCTTTTCTGCATCTATTGAGATAATCATGTGGTTTTTGTGTTTGGTTCTGTTAATATGCTGGATTACGTTTATTGATTTGTGTATGTTGAACCAGCCTTGCATCACAGGGATGAAGCCCACTTGATCATGGTGGATAAGCTTTTTGATGTGCTGCTGGATTCGGTTTGCCAGTATTTTATTGAGGATTTTTGCATTGAAGTTCATCAGGGATATTGGTCTAAAATTCTCTTTTTTTCCTGTGTGTCTTCCAGGCTTTGGTATCAGCATGATGCTGGCCTCATAAAATGAGTTAGGGAGGATTCCCTCTTATTCTATTGATTGGAATAGTTTCAGAAGGAATGGTACCAGCTCCTCCTTATACCTCTGGCAGAATTTGGCTGTGAATCCATCTGGTCCTGGACCTTTTTTTGGTTGGCAGGCTATCAGTTATTGCCTCAATTTCAGAGCCTGTTATTGGCCTATTCACAGATTCAACTTATTCCTGGTTTAGTCTTGGGAGGGTGTATGTGTTGAGGAACTTATCCATTTCTTCTAGATTTTCTAGTTTATTTGCATAGAGGTGTTTATAGTATTCTCTGATGGTAGCTTGTATTTCTATGGGATCGGTGGTGATATCCTCTTTATCATTTTTTATTGCACCTATTTGATTCTTCTCTCTTTTCTTCTTTATAAGTCTTGCTAGCAGTCTATCAATTTTGTTGATCTTTTCAGAAAACCAGCTCCTGGATTCGTTGATTTTTTGAAGGGTTTTTTTGTCTCTATCTCCTTCAGTTCTGCTCTGATCTTAGTTATTTCTTTCCTTCTGCTAGCTTTTGAATGTGTTTGCTCTTTCTTCTCTAGTTCTTTTAATTTTGATGTTAGGGTGTCAGTTTTATATCTTTCCTGTTTTCTCTTGTGAGTATTTAGTCCTATAAATTTCCCTCTACACACTGCTTTAAATGTGTCCCAGAGATCCTTTGTGTTGTGTCTTTGTTCTCGTTGGTTTCAAAGAACATCTTTACTTCTGCCTTCATTTCGTTATGTACCCAGTAGTCATTCAGGAGCAGGTTGTGCAGTTTCCATGTAGTTGAGTGGTTTTGAGTGAGTTTCTTAATCCTGAGTTCTAGTTTGATTGCACTGTGGTCTGAGAGACAGTTTGTTATAATTGCTGTTCTTTTACATTTGCTGAGGAGTGCTTTACTTCCAACTATATGGTCAGTTTTGGAATAGGTGCGGTGTGGTGCTGAGAAGAATGTATATTCTGTTGATTTGGGGTGGAGAGTTCTGTAGATGTCTCTTAGGTCCGCTTGATGCAGAGCTGAATTCAATTCCTGGATATCCTTGTTAACTTTGTCTCATTGATCTGTCTAATGTTGACAGTGGAGTGTTAAAATCTCACATTATTATTGTGTGGGAGTCTAAGTCTCTTTGTAGGTCTCTAAGGACTTGCTTTATGAATCTGGGTGCTCCTGTATTGGGTGCATATATATTTAAGATAGTTAGCTCTTGTTGTTGAATCGATCCCTTTACCATTATGTAACGGCCTTCTTTGTCTCTTTTGATCTTTGTTGGTTTAAAGTCTGTTTTATCAGAGACTAGGATTGAAACCCCTGCCTTTTTTTGTTTTCTGTTTGCTTGGTAGATCTTCCTCCATCCCTTTGAGCCTATGTGTATCTCTGCCCATGAGATGGGTTTCCTGAATACAGCACACTGATGGGTCTTGACTCTTTATCCAATTTGCTGTCTGTGTCTTTTAATTGGAGCATTTAGCCCATTTGCATTTAAGGTTAATATTGTTATGTGTGAATTTGATCCTGTCATTATGATGTTAGTTGGTTATTTTGCTCATTAGTTGATGCAGTTTCTTCCTAGCATCGATGAGCTTTACAATTTGGCATGTTTTTGCAGTGGCTGGTACCAGTTGTTCCTTTCCATGTTTAGTGCTTCCTTCAGGAGCTCTTTTAGGGCAGGCCTGGTGGTGACAAAATCTCTCAGCATTTGCTTGTCTTTAAAGTATTTTATTTCTCCTTCATTTATGAAGCTTAGTTTGGCTGGATATGAAATTCTGGGTTGAAAATTCTTTTCTGGAAGAATGTTGAATATTGGCCCTCACTCTCTTCTGGCTTGTAGAGTTTCTGCGGAGAGATCAGCTGTTATTCTGATGGGCTTCCATTGGTGGGTAACCTGACCTTTCTCTCTGGCTGCCCTTAACATTTTTTCCTTCATTTCAGCTTTGGTGAATCTGACAATGATGTGTCTTGGAGTTGCTCTTCTCGAGGAGTATCTTTGTGGCATTCTCTGTATTTCCTGAATTTGAATGTTGGCCTCCCTTGCTAGGTTGGGGAAGTTCTCCTGGATAATATCCTGCAGAGTGTTTTCCAACTTGGTTCCGTTCTCCCTGTCACTTTCAGGTAACCAATCAGACATAGATTTGGTCTTTTCACGTAGTCCCAAATTTCTTGGAGGCTTTGTTCATTTCTTTTTATTCTTTTTTCTCTAAACTTCTCTTCATGCTTCATTTCATTTGTTTGATCTTCAATCACTGATACCCTTTCTTCCAGTTGGTCAAATCGGCTACTGAAGCTTGTGCATTCGTCACATAGTTCTCATGCCATGGTTTTCAGCTCCGTCAGGTCCTTTAAGGACTTGTCCGCATTGGTTATTCTAGTTAGCTATTCGTCTAATCTTTTTTCAATGTTTTTAACTTCTTTGCGATGGGTTCATACTTCCTCCTTTAGCTCAGAGAAGTTTGATTGTCTGAAGCCGCCTTCTCTCAACTCGTCAAAGTCATTCTCCATCCAGCTTTGTTCCATTGCTGGTGAGGAGCTGCATTTCTTTGGAGGAGGAGAGGCGCTCTGATTTTTAGAATTTTCAGTTTTTCTGTTCTGTTTTTTCCCTATCTTTGTGGTTTTATCTACCTTTGGTCTTTGATGATGGTGACGTACAGATGGGGTTTTGGTGTGGATGCCTTTTCTGTCTGTTAGTTTTCCTTTTAACAGTCAGGACCCTCAGCTGCATGTCTGTTGGGGTTTGCTGGAGGTCCACTCCAGACCCTGTTTGCCTGGGTATAAGCAGCGGAGGCTGCAGAACAGCAAATATTGCTGTCTGATCGTTCCTCTGGCGGTTTCGTCTCGGAGGGCTACCCAGCCGTGTGAGGTGTCAATCTGCCCCTACTTGTGGGTGCCTCCCAGATAGGCCACTCAGGGGTCAGGGACTCACTTGAGGAGGCAGTCTCCCTGTTCTCAGATCTCAAACTCCATGCTGGGAGAACCACTACTCTCTTCAAAGCTGTCAGACAGGGACATTTAAGTCTGCAGAGGTTTCTGCTGCCTTTTGTTTGGCTATGCCCTGCCTGCAGAGGTGGAGTCTACAGAGGCAGGCAGGCCTCCTTGAGCTGTGGTGGGCTCCACCCAGTTCGAGCTTCCTGGCTGCTTTGTTTACCTACTCAAGCCTCAGCAATGGTGGGTGCCCTTCCCCCAGCCTTGCTGCCACCTTGCAGTTCCATCTCAGACTGCTGTGCTAGCAATGAGCGAGGCTCCATGGGCGTAGGACCCTCTGAGCCAGGCACGGGATATAATCTCCTGGTGTGCTATTTGCTAAGACCATTGGAAAAGTGCAGTATTAGGGTGGGAGTGGCCTGATTTTCCAGGTGCCATCTGTCACAGCTTTGCTTGACTATGAAAGGGAATTCCCTGACCCCTTGCACTTCCCCGGTGAGGTGATGCCTCACCCTGCTTTGGCTCATGCTCAGTGCGCTGCACCCACTGTCCTGCTCCCACTGTTCGACAAGCCCCAGTGAGATGAACTCAGTACCTTGGTTGGAAATGCAGAAATCACCTGTCTTCTGTGTCGCTCATGCTGGGAGCTGTAGACTGGAGCTGTTCCTATTTGGCCATGTTGGAACTGCCAACCAGTCTGCTTAAACTACTTTTAATTGGGTTTCTACTACTTGTATCTAAATAAGGGCTAAGAAGAGGGACCATGTGTTTACACTATACTATCAGGTGAGGTAATTGCTATAAAAGAGTCCCAAAAGGAGAAGAGGTTAAATCAGGCAGAGGTTAAATTCAGCTGCAAGAAGTCAGGAAATGGATTCAGGATGAGCTGGTGTTGATTAATTCTTGCAGATTAGCATGGTGTAAGTAGTTTCCTATGACTGCTCTACCACAAACTTAGTGGCTTGACCCACACAAATTTCTTACTTCCAGTTCTGGAGGTCAGAAGTTGAGAATGGGTCAACAGGGCTACATTCCTTCGGTATTTCTTGAAGAGAATTCATTTCCTTGACTTTTCCAGCCTCTAGAGGCCACCTATATTCCTTGACTTGTGGCCTCATACTCTTATCTGCAAAGCATCTTCTAATCTCTCCCTCTCTGATTCTGACTCTCCTGCCTCCTTTTTCCCTGATAAGGATTCCACATCGTGATTACACATTGGGCCTACCTAGATGATGCAAGATAATATCTCCCCTTCTCAAGACCCTTACTTAATCATGCCTGCTAGGTCCCCTTTATCACATAAGGTAACTTGTACATTCTGGGTATTAGGATGTAGACATCTTTGGGTGACTATTAATGTCTGGCTGAGGGAATAGCATTGGCAAAGGCACCAAGATAAGAGAAGTATGTTAGTTCTTGAAAATAATTTAATTTTCCTGGAAAATATTTGAGAGATCATTGGGATTGAGGCTGGAAAGTTTGGTTAAAATCATGTTGTCTTGTAGACAGGGAAGGAATCATACTTCATTTAGTACTTAATGAGGTGCAAAGCACTATACTTTTTGTATTATAGAAATAGGGATGAGTATAACATTATCTCTACCCTCAAAAAGTTTACAATGTAGTAGGGAGAAAGACGTCTATATGTAAAGTGCCCAGGATAGTCCTAGTTTATGCCTGTTGTGCCTGGTAAATATTCATTGTGCCCCCTTTCACCTTCAAAATATCTTGGTCTGGATGATGAAATATGTCATCACCCTACCTAAATGGCATCATCATCAATATTTATTGAATATTACCATGTAGGAGCCCTGTGTTAGACCCTGGGAGAAAGCAAAAGATAGAGGCAACTTTTCTGGGCTCAAGGTGTTTACCATTTAGTTTCAGAGTTCAAAGATGTTTATAACATGATAAGATAACAAATAATATTTGGTCAACAAAGCAGCAGCATAAATGCTAAGCAAGAGAAACAGAAAATAGGTGCTACAGACAGCAAGAGCTGCAAGAAGATGAGAGACATCCCTGCAGCCTGGGTGAGCTGGGCAGGCTGTGGCTAGTGAGATGCACAGTTGGCACTGGAGCTTCAAATATAGGCAGGCTTGTGGAAATAGAGACGCACAGGAGGCACCCAGGCAAGGGCATAGACCACTTGTGATGTGTCAGTAGAGATGGAGAAAATTGTCACTGTCTTGTGTTTCAGTATTTCACTGAATCCAAGATACACCCTTTGTTAAGAAATCCTATCATTTTATATACCACTAAGAAAAATTGTTGCTAATCAGCTTTAAGAAACATTCTGATTTCAGAGACATTAAAATGTGAAAAAAAATCTATTTTAGAATCAGTGAAATAAGATAATATTTCTTCTCAAATTTAAAGATTCTTGCTAAAGTGGCTCACCTCTGGACTTAATTTCTTTCAATTTTTTAAAATTGTTATTTGTTGTTTCTAATCATTGGTCATCCTATAGCTTTCCCCCAAGGATATTTATATCTCAAACTATGGTACTACAAAAATGTACGTAGAATTTAATAAACATTCTTCCTAATAGTGTGATTAAAAGAATTCTTTTTATTCACAAACCCTCCCTTGGATCCTACTTGAAATCTCCAGAACTAGTATAGCCCATTTCAGATATTAAAAGAGCTATACATTTTAATTGGGTTGAGTCCAGATAGAGTAATATATTAGTTAACCAACACATTTGCATGTATTAGTTTACTGTTTCCCAAACCTGCTGAATTACAGAATCACTTGTGGCTTTTGTTAAAAATGTCCCAAGCCCCTCCTTTGAAGATTTGGCTCTAGTAAATCTTATGTGGTGTCTGAGGACTTCTATTTCTCACAAGCACTGGTGTCTCATGATCACGCATGTTTGGGAAGTATCAGATTAGGTAGTAAGTGGTAACCTGGTATCCTGGTGTGTTACGTGGTGGAGTGCAGCTGACAGGACACCATGGGGACACTTGCATGAAGGGGAGAAGCTATTGCGTGAAACATGGGGCTCTGTGCACTAGGTAGAGAAGAGCCTCAGATTGGCCAGGGACAATTTGAGGTCACTAAATGCTTAAGTAAGGAAAGGAAGTCTGGAATAATAATTGAACTTTGAATGTGTTGAGTGCTTTGCAGCCTACAAAATGCTTTTACATTAGAGTCTTACTTGGTTTTCACAACTGGTCTGTAAATACGCAGTGCTGAGTACTTGCTTTAAAGCTTCTCATTCATTCGACAGTAACCCCAAGAGATATGTACTTAACAGGGTCCTTTTTGCAGATGAGGAAATGAAAGCTCAAATAGCTCGAGACATTGGCCCATGATTGTGCTGCTGGTGAGTGTCAGAGTGAATACTCAAATTCAGGTCTGGCAGGTTCTAGGAATTGTGCTATGTAACCTTTACCATCCCCCCAGCTTTGACAGCCCATGTTCACCAATGCACAGGCCAGCCTTGAGGCTTGAAACTGGAATTAACCTATCAAGGCACAAACTAAAAATCAGAAAAAACAGAATACATCTAGCCTCAAATTATCTCCACAGCTGCTCCCAGACTCTGTGGTCTTGCTAATGGTTATACCCTAAAGTCTTGATAATGATTCTACATCTCTTGGTAATGGCTATACCAATGGGGTCAGGGCCCCACTCTCACGTGTTCTAACAATATAGGTAATTTATAGAAGAGGATAAAAAATAGCATGAGTTTTTATAATTATATCCAAAATTTCCAGGTAATTTTACATTTGATTTGAACTTCCTTGAACTTTTTAAAGGCAGCTTCCATCCCTGAAGATACGGGTTCCCTCTTTTACGTCATGGGAAACACTGGCTGGGCCCTGCCCTATTTCTGACCTGGCATGATGCCATCTGATTTACTTAACCTAAGGCACCTGGGTGTAACTGGGTTTGTTAGACACATGTAAATATCTTTCCTGCAGATTACAGAAACCCAGGCATTATAGTCTCTTTTGACATTCATTAAAAATAAGGGTCTACCTGTTTCAGTGACATAATTTTTCAGAGATAAACAGAGGCTGCTTCTGTTGAAGTCACCTTTCATAGAAGGCATACAAAATTGGTTAACAGTACTGTAATTGTGTTAGTGCTTTCCGAAGGTAAAAACATCCAAACAAAATGGAAAGTTTTAATTAGTGTAACTCTTTATAGTAAAACCCAAAAGCTGAAAAAAGGGAAAAAATTATTATTATGAAATTATAGGACCAGAGGAAGCACAGTTTGGAGCAGCTTATCTATGTTGCCTTCTCACACCTAGGATGTGTCCTAACAGATTCTGCAGACCCAGAAACAGATTAGGGAGCAAGAAATTTGGTAAATTAAAATATTTGGTAAGATGGGAAAGTCAGAGTCTGTGCTCAGCCACAAGGTGTGGCCTCAGTGAAAAAGGAGGTGGATTTCTGACCCCTTTTCTAGGAGCTAGTAGAGTACTGGCTTCTCACTGTTTCTGTTTAGATGATAGTGGTGTCATTACTGACTGCCCATAAATAACCTCTAGGCCCAATTCCTCAAATTACTCTTAGCATCATGGTTTCCAACTGTCCTCCTAAGCTCTCAACCAGAGGTCCAGAATCTCTCCAGGGTCACCTACTGTGGTCCAGTCTCCAGGGATTCAATGGAGTTGCTAAGCTACTACTCAAATCCCCTGTCTTCTCTCTTTTCTCTCCACATAACTCATCGTCAGTGTTCAGATATCCTGGTGTCAATGAGCTGTCTTGCTATCATCCCTGGATTTTTGCTCTGGTCACCCACTGGTTTATAGAATCCCCTAGCCACCCATAACCTCCATATCACTCTCCCAAGTCCCCCATACACTCAGCCACCTCTTTCAGCTGCTTCTGTAGCCCTTAGACACATGCAGGACCTCTCAGACATTTACACAAGTTGTCCACCTCTGTTAGTTTGCTAGGACTGCCATAACAAAGTACCAGAGACTGGGAGGCTTTAAACAACAGCAATTTATTTTCTCATAATTCTGAAGGGTTGAAGAACTGTTAGAATAGGCAGATTGATGCAAGCAGGCAGGAGGACCCCTTGAAAAAAGGGAGGTCTGAAAATCTCACATGCCAGAGACCACCTGAAACATGCATGCTAGACAGGATCAGAGAGGAGGGCAAGTACCTGTACAGGAAGGAACTCCCGTTAAGATGCCCAGTAGGAGCATGCTCTGCAGTTAACCTGACAGAATGTAGCTACATACATACTGATAAGGAGGAAAGAGGGCAAAAGAGAAAGACCTAAGAGATACACAGGTGCAATAAGTATAGGTTTGACTGCTATCCCATCTTCTGGGGGTGACGGTAACAAGCAGCGCTGCCAATAGGTAAAATTTGCGGACGACACCGGGCTGCACATGCACATCAACTGACAGTAAAGGAGAATCCCACAACCCTGGTGTGGGAACTAGGTGGGGGAAAGGCAGGGACTTAAGTCAATAGCGGACAAACTAGACAAAGAAAAAAGGTAGAGACTTAAAGCAGAGGTGGGAACTTCAAGAAAGGGTTCCACATAATAAAAACTGCAATGTAGAGCTCTTGGGGCTGCTGGCCTACTCACTCTTTCAGGAGCCCATTCTGCCTCATCTTTCAGAGTGTACTGTCTCTTTAAATAAACTCTCTCCTCTCCATTTCCCTTCAATAAAGCTCTCTGCTATCTTTGAACTGTTTCTTGGCTGAAATCTTTCTCCCAAAATGACTAAAGACTGAAGATTTCCCCACTTTCTGGTAACAGAACAATATCAAGGTATCAGCAGAGTGGGTTTCCTCTGAGGGACACTCTCCTTGGCTTATGGATGGCCATCTTCTCTCCATCTTCATGTGGTTTACCCCACTGTGCATGTTTATGTCCTCATCTCTTTTGATAAGGACATTGGTCAGATTGGGGCCAACTTCTGTGGCCTCGTTTTAAATTAATTACCTCTTTAAAGGCCCTATCTCCAAATGCAGTCATATTCTGAGGTACTAGGGGTGAGGACTTCGATATATGAATTTTAAGGGGGCAGGAACACACAATTCAGCCCATACCATCTAATTAAAGAAGTGTCTGGTCCCCTTGCCAGCATGACTCACCTGTTCACAGATTTGACCGACCTGCTGGTAAGTGTTCCACACCTGCTGGCCGGTGTCATATAACTGCTCACATCGCTTACCTGCCTACTGACAGAACCTGCCTACTTGCTGGGCTGTAAGAAACCCCTGAATTCCTAATAGCCACAGCCTGATTCCTGACATCACCTCTTTGCAAAGCTGCCCCACAACTTGTGTCTTACCTCCTCCAGCAAGGCCTCAGGCCACCCCCCTTCTTCCCAAACCCTACTCTACTCACCTAGCTGTTTGCTTCCCTTCCCACTTCTTACTCTCTAGTCTTCACTCAGCAGCCAGGTGGAGCTTTTGAATTGGAAAGCCATTTCCTGTGGCTCACTTGCTCAGACACTACAAATGTTCTCTCATATTCAGAATTAATCCACGCTCCTTACTGTGGCTGATGGTGCCTCACAGCATCTGACCCCTGAGTAGTTGCATATTTCCCAGACCTCAGTTCCCTCCAACTCACAATCTCATATACATCATCCTTGACAACCTGGCCTGGCCTGCTACTTATTCTTTTTTGTTTTTTGAGACAGATTCTTGCTCTGTCGCCCAGGCTGGAATGCAGTGGCGTCATCTCAGCCCATTGCAACCTCCACCTCCTGGGTTCAAGTGATTCTCCTGCCTAGCCTCCTGAGTAGCTGGGCTTACAGGTGCCTGCCACCACGCTCGGCTAATTTTTATATTTTAAGTAGAGATGGGGTTTCACCATGTTGGCCAGGCTGGTCTCAAACTCCTGACCTCAGGTGATCTGCCCACCTTGGTCTCCCAAAGTTCTGGAATTACAGGCGTCAGCCACTGCGCCCAGCCTGCTTGTTCTTATTTCTTCTTCTCAGAGACCTTGATAAGCTCATTTATGCTTCAGAACCTTTGCTGCATCCCCACTGCCTAAATCACCCTCCACACAAAGCTTTGAATGTCTCATCCCCATACTCATTAAATCTCTGCAAGAGAAACTGTTTATTAATAAGTGTATACAATTGCTAATAACCCACAAAAGGCAGATTAATTGGAGAAAAGGCATACAAGTTTATTAACATGCATATGGGGAGCAAACAACATTGTGATTATCCCCCCCAACCCAAAGGCATTCAGAAGCCGATACACCATCTTGAGGATGCAGAAAGAATGGGGGCTTGGATTGTGGCAAGACAGATTATGGTGGTAAAACAGGTTATGAAAGGGGGAAAAGATGAGGGTAGCTAGCAAAGGTGGTCTTGTTATATGGTAAGACTCACAGGTGAAAGCTGTTAGAGAAAATAGTTGGTGAATGTTTCTTTTAGACCCTTTAAGATAATCAGACTCTCAGGTAATGTTTTCTAGGTCCAGACAGGGGAAGGCCTCAGAGAAAAGCTAGCCTGCATCTATGCAGATTACCTACTGATACAAATGCCATCCACCAAAGACGGCTTTGCAGGCTTACTTCTGTATGTTGGCTGTCTGACCAGCCATCTCAAAATACATCAAATAAGTATATTTTAGGATGAAATATTTTAGGGGGATTTCCTTCAGTCCTTATGTATTCGTTTGTTTTCACACTGCTGATAAAGACATACTTGAGACTGGTTAATTTATACTTGTGACTGGTTAATTTATAAAGAAAAAGAGGTTTTATTGACCCACAATTCCACATGGCTGGGGAGGCCTCACAATCATGGTGGAAGGCGAAAGGTTATATCTTACATAGCGGCAGACAAGAGAGAACTTGTACAGGGAAACTTCTCTTTATAAAACCATCAGATCTCATGAGACTTATTCATTATCAGGAGAACAGCACAGGAAAGACCTGCCCCCATGATTCAATTACTTCCCACCAGGTCCCTCTCACGACACATGGGAATTGTGGGAGCTACAGTTGAAGATGAGAATTGGGTGGGGACACAGCCAAACCATATCACCTTACTTTGAAACTTTAAAATGTTTTGTATATAGTTGATAACTTTGGAGAGATTCGGGTTAAAGGTTGTTAGAGAGGAAAAGGAAGGGAAAAGAAAACAAATGGTGATAAGCAAAAAAGACTAAATTTAAACATATCCCATATCTTCTTGAATCAACCTCTTTCTTAGACCTGAGAATAGATCAGGTCAATTAAATAGCTGTGTCCCATTTCAGGAGGTGGCATTGCAGATGGGCTAGGCCTCTATATATGGCAAACATCTTTAGTAAGAGGTATTTCTAAGGAAATAGAAGAAAAACAAAAGTGAATGTCTGAAGCAGTCTACACACTAGTTTTTCTAGAGACTCTAAAGCATCTTCAGATGGCAGGGGCTATCTGACAGATTTTTTTCTGGATTTCTAGTTTGAATTAGGTGTTCAAGTGAGCTTTCTGAGTAGCCCATACATCATCAGGCATGAAGGCTGTTTATCTATAAGTTGCTGTGGTGATTTCTTCTAGAGTTTAATTCAAGTTGTCTGTTTCCAAAAAAAAAAGAAAGGACAGGTTTGATTTCTAGTGATTCCAAGTGAGAGAAATAGAAGAAAAATGTGAAAACATTAGTTTGGAGACTTGTAATGAGGAAAGAATTAAGAGCTCAGCCCAAATTGTAGGAAATTGTAAAAACTAAAAAACTACCAACAAGGCTACAATCGAATAACAAGTGTACTGTAATTTTCTTCTCAAACATAATTTTTTCTCTCCCCAGTTCCCCATTTCTACCAAGCATAAAGAATAGTAGGACCAATTTATTTGCGAAATAAGTTTTAGTTTTATTGTATTTGGCTTGCTTATTTGCATAAGATGCAGCAAGCACAGTGATTGACTATGTAGGTTTTTAAGTTGGCTTTGCTGGAGAAAATCATGAAGAATCTAAGATTAGACTTTTAAAAGCCTTGAGGCTAGGAAACCAAGCCAAGAGTTTGCCAACAGACTGTGCTTGTAATATCCACATGAATTGGGTAAATTCTTTTATTCTTGAGGTCCCACAAGATCTTGAAGTTCCTGGTCCTATCAGAAAGTGACATTCTTTACCTACCTACCTACCTCTTATAAGGTCAAAGAAACCTTATAAGAGAACCATGTAGACAAGGTACCATATCAGTCTTTCCAATCTCAAAGCAGTCTGGTCATATCTGAAAATATGCCCTTCAGTAAAAACCTTGGAAAAATAACCGGTGTCTCAAATCACATTCTGTTACAAAAGAAAACAGATTCTTATTGAAATTATGCAAGTAACTATGTTGCCATAAATTAAAAATACTCACAAATAGTTTCTTGTTGGGGTGTTCAGACCTGGTGTTGACCAGGTCGTGGGGGTGACAAAGTCTGGTGGAGTCAAAGGATTGAGAAAAAGACAGTTTGAGAGAGAAGGGTAGGACACCGGGGGGCCATCGCGATCACGGAGGCTGCGAAGGCCCTGACCTCTGGGAGCCCATGCTGTTTATTGGTAATCCAACAAAGAAACAGGTGGTGAGAATGTGGAGGACAAAAGGTCAGGCATATGATCTACAGCTGTGATGGTTTAGCATTTATATGGAACATGTTCTGCTACTTGAGGTAATGGAGAGCAGGTTCTTTTAACTCAAGATACAATCGATCCTGGGAGAGCAAGGAGCAAAGAGCAAGGTGCCAGCAAGTCTAGACCCATTCCAGAGCCACTAAGCCCTGGATTCTATCCAAGCCATGAGGGATTTTATGCCCTGGGCTTAGATTATGGTAGGTGAGGGTAGCCTTCCACCCTTTAGCACAGAATTTGGTGTTCCAAAGTCCACAAGGAGTTTTAGACCCTGGACCCCGGACATGTTCCAAGACTTTTACATTACATCAGACATGCAAGCCCTGCCTCAGCTTCTCCCAACGCTCAGCTTTTCCCGACAGTTTCCAAATTCTGGAGAAATCAGGTAAAGAGTAAGATAAACCTTTCAACTTTGCTCACAAAAGTATACCTTACCCTATTGTTGTAAGCTACAAATAGCTCAAAAGAAAAAGTTTTCTTGACTCTGGAAAACAAAACATAAAAAGAATCAGCAATGTTTCAAACAAACTCATAAAAAATATTTCAGTTCTCTATTCATTCCCATGTAATTCATGCTTTCTTTGATTGATGTTGAGTTAGCAATCCTTATGAACACATCAGCTTTTTATTTTTTATTTTTATTTTTTTAGTAGAGACTGTTTCACCATTTTGGCCAGGATGGTCCCGATCTCTTGACCTCATGATGCACCCGCCTCAGCCTCCCAAAGTGCTGGGATTACAGGCGTAAGCCACTGCACCCGGCGGAACACATCAGCTTTTTAATTAGAGTGCTGGAAGTTTTTAATCTAGTCCAATGTTATGGAGTAGATCCAACTTTGATCTCCAAAGTTACCAGAAACCTGTATTCAAGAGTGTTAAATACTGGTCAGGATGCTTTCCAAAAATTTCCTTGAAGAAGAAGGAAATTTGGGACTATAGCCAATTATAAACCATTCTTTGAGAAAAATCAAAGTAAAATAATAATTGTCTATGGGTGACAAAATACTTAGAAATAGCTATAAAGACACAATTAATAAGAAAAGTTGGTTATTCCAGTGGCATACAACAATTTAATGTAATAATCATAATTATTCTGATGACATATCCTAAGACATAAGAATTTAAGGAATCTGTACAACCTTGGGACACATTAATAACATATTTATACAAGCTAAATACCATTTCTTATTTGACAATGCTTGCCATATCACTTTAACATACTACATTAGCCTAATAAGTCTCTCTTGGACTTTCAGGATCCCTAATATACAAAAAGTTAATTTTAGGCCAAAGATCAAACTTGGAATTTGAAATATGATTTTGGAAACTGCTCAAAATGGGAACACAAGTCACTGAAAAAAAAATTCATTCAATTAGCCAAAGTGATAATTCAAAACTTTCAAAAGGCAAAATCATATAGGGTGACAGGAGACTCAGCTTTTCAAACAATTAAAAGACCTGATAGGCAAGGTGTGGTGGCTCATGCCTGTAATCTCAGCACTTTTGGAGGTCGAGGCCAGTGGATCACCTTAGTCAGGAGTTCAAGACGAGCCTGGCCAACATGGTGAAGCCCTGTCTCTACTAAAAATACAAAAAAATCAGCCGAGCATGGTGGTGGGCACCTGTAATCCCAGCTACTTGGGAGGCTGAGGCAGGAGAATCACTTGAACCCAGGAGGTGGAGGTTGCAGTGAGCCAAGACCGCACCATTGCACTCCAGCCTGGGCAACAAGAATGAAACTCCGTCTCCCTCTGTCTCTCTCTCTCTCTCTCTCTCTCACACACACACAGACCTGATAAAAAGGCAAACAAAATCTGTCTCTCTCTTCCCTTTTTTTTTTTTGCAGTTTACATAAAATGTAAACAAAAAATATTTTACTCTTATGAATATTACACAAAAATCATGTTCTAAAAGAAAGTCAAATTCCACTTTTGCATCAGTGTATTATTAATGCTAACAATAATTTTAATAAAACCTTATAAGCAGATTCATGCAATCTCAATCGGCTTTGACCACACACAATAATATTTCCATAAACCCTTTTTAACATCTTATAATTTTCCCCATTTTCTTTGTTTCCAACTTTCTGTATCCATTGAGTTTTTTTTTTTTTTTTTTTTTTTTTTGATGGAGTTTCACTCTTGTTGCCCAGGCTGGAGTGCAATGGCGCGATCTCTGTTCACTGCAACCCCAGCCTCCTGGGTTCAAGCAATTCTCCTGTCTCAGCCTCCCAAGTGGCTAGGATTACAGGCATGCACCACCACGCTTGGCTAATTTTGTATTTTTAGTAGAGACAGGGTTTCGCCATGTTGGCCACACAGGTCTTGAACTCCCGACCTCAGGTGATCCGCCCACCTCGACCTCCCAAAGTGCTGGCATTACAGGCGTGAGCCACTGGACCCAGCCCCATTCAGTTTTATCTATTTATTATTTTTATTCCTTCAATTTAAGACAACTTTTAAAATCCTCTAAACTAACCAAAATTACTTATCCTTTAACAAAACCCACATTTTCCTGCCTTCTTATATAATCTTTTTTAAACCAAAAATACTTCCTAGTTTTCTTACATACTTTGTATACAAAACTGTTTATTTTATTAATATATGTAGCAATTTTAATTACACATATTAATTACAATGTTAGCTTTTATTTTGATAACCCTTATTTTGTGAAAACCCTAGGAAATAAGCAATTTTAATTATGTACCAGATGCAGATCCCAGGACAAGGGCCAGGGATGTGAAGACTATGCCTGGAGGATCCAACTCCTCCTAGCAAGGCCAGAAGGCACAACTGAGCCAGGAAGAAAGGGATTAGACCCTGTTCCCAGGCTTCACCATGGTCACTTGCCTAGACCTCAAAATCTAAAGGCTGAAATCCAAAAACATAAACTCACAGATTAAAAATGTCATAGAAGCAACAGTTTTATCACTTTAAAACATCTATTAGAGACAGTATACACCTGTCTGACCAATAGAACCAGGCAAAAAAAAAAGTCTAAATTAAATTCTGAAGACATTTATATTTTACCAATAACTTTTAAAATCACTTTATTTATGAAAGATTACTAAAATCGTGTAAATTTGATAAACTTTTGGGCTAGTTATGATCACTCATTTATTTATAAATTAAGTTGGGACAATATATAAACATAGATGTGTACCCATGTATACATAAAAATACAAACATAAGAAAAGACTTTATAGCTTTGACTTTAAAATTTTAGCCGTGAGACCAATGAAACTCACTAGTTTAAAAGGCAGTTGGATTCAAACTGTACCTTTGTAAATGCAAAAGGATAAAGTTTATCTTTCTCACATAGGTAAAGCCCTCACTGAGTTTTAGATTAAACATGGTAGCAAATTTATATCTCAAAGCACAGAGAAAGAGGATTTAGCTTTTTCAAGGAGTTTGGGTGTGTTAGAGGAAGTTTAAAAATAAATGCCAAGGTAACATAAAATCATAGGATTTCATAAGGAAACATGCAGATGGGCCTAGAGGAAATTTAGAAACCTTTTCAAAATAACCAGCTAAACACCAGAAAGTCATATTTTGGAGACCAATCTATATGAATAGGTGGCTTTTAAATTTTGTCTTCATTCTTCAACTGGACCAGTGACCTCAGGGCAAAGCTCATTAACAAATTGGGCCCCAAAAAAGCATTGCAGGTTTTATGGGGGACCTAATATTTAAATATGTGAAAAGCAGGCACAGCTGGAAAGTATAATATCTAGATCTTTAAAAATCTAGGATTCTGGCCTGGCGTGGTGACTCATGCCTATAATCCCAGCACTTTGGGAGGCTGAGGCAGGTGGATCACAAGGTCAAGATATTGAGACCATCCTGGCCAACATGGTGAAACCCTATCTCTACTAAAAATACAAAAATTAGCTGGGCATGGTGGCACGCTCCTGTAGTCCCAGCTATTCAGGAAGCTGAGGTAGGAGCCTCAATCGCTTGAACCTGGGAGGCAGAGGTTGCAGTGAGCTGAAATCACACCACTGCACTCCAGCCTGGTGACAGAGCGAGACTCTGTTCCACTTTTCCATTGAATTCCAGGTGCCAAAAAATAGGCACACATCTTGAGATGAGGGCTAGGCAAACAGTTCTTGTTAAAAAGACATTGCCCCTAAGCTGGTGGGCAACCCAGAATCATTCGACCCACTTTGACAAGCTCATCCCCCATGGGAGTCTCATCCCTCTGTGGTGAGCACTCTCATAGACTCCAAGTGTTCAAACTGCACCTTTCTCATCTAAACACAAAGAAATACATAGCCCCCTGTAGTGATAACCATTTATTGCAATCACTGTCAGAACCTCCCAAACTGTAGTTCTCGCCAGTGACCCACCAGCCATTGCACACATAGAGGTCAAGTTCTCTCTTAGAGTACAAAGTGATTCTTAGCATCCCCAAGGCCAAAGAGATCAGGCAACAGAATGTAAAAGAGAGCAGAGCTTTAGACCTGAGAGAACCTGCCTGGGACTCTTGAAACTCCACAGGGAAAACAGAAGACTTCAAAAGGGGGTGAGTGGCACCTTTTTCTGAGTTTCTTAAGGGGCCTGAGTCACTACCACTCCCTTCTAGATCTTTTCATGTGGTATCAAAGACAGTAAAGAGAAAGACAGCATAGGGAGGAGAAGTAAATAGAATAATTCTTGAGAAAGGAAAAGAACAGAGGAACCAAGCACATATTTAAAAGAGGTTTCAGTTGACTGAAAAAAATTCCCCCAAGCAGGCCTTAAAAAGCAGGAAGGCCTTTTTAGAAAAGTATATGTGTATATATAGCTTGAATATTGGCTTTTAATGAAGCTGACTTCTGACCATGGAGATCTTTTCAAAAAATCCTTTTAAATCTCTAACAGATTTTAACCAGGACAAACAACTGATATTTCTGGCTTTTAACTTTAAAAAAATATATATTCTCCCACCTCATAAGATCCAGAACCACCTCAAAGACAGCTCAAAAAAGGAGTTTTATTAGCCACAAATGTGTTACAACCCACATCTGTCCGGCTGCATTCTCTTAAGGTCTCAGCGTCTCAGCTAACCATTTTCACACAAATGCCCAAAAGCCCCATATGCCCCACTCAAAAGCTGCCCATGAAAGAGAAAAGGACCGATAAATGCCTACTCCCAAAAGCCAAAAGTCACACAAACTTCAAACCAAAAGAGATTGATTCCCTGACCAGCAATCAAACCAAGGCTGTAGGAATGAAGGCATGGAATTTTAGCTGTCACACTACAAGCTGGACTAGACTTCACTGTGAATCCTTCAGAGGGTCTAAAGCAGGCAGTTTTAATGTACAAAGGCTTTTAACTTTGTTTCGGGTCAGATTTTTGCTCCTTAGTCAAGAAAATTTCTAAGGCTAACCATAATACTATTATGTTTCTTTCAATTTGGTCTTCCTACAGGTACAAAGTCAATTATTTAGAATAAGGGATCTCCAAATTTCCTTTTCTTTTTTTAAACGTAGGAGTCTTTGCCTCTTTATGGAAAGCTCAGGGTGTATTATAATTTGCCAGGCTTAGAACAAAGTGGTGTTTCCTAGAGAAGGCATAGAAGAAGCAATCCCCCAAGTCCCCCTCCCCCAAAATTCATTACCAGGGATAGTCTCAGGTAGCAAAACACTCTTGTTGCCATAGACTAACAATCAACAAGGTTGAGACAACAAAAGTCCCATGGTGATGGGACTTGTTAAGACAAACTTGCCTGAGAACTTGACACGTTCAGAACAGAAACTGTGCTGGCCTCAAGTTCCCAGCCATTTTTAGAATGGTCACCTGTCATGACTTGAAGATCATGCCCCCCAGATGGTGGAGACAAAAAGAATGTGCTCTCACTTCATCACAAGTCAAGCTCTCATGGACATAAAACAAGACGAGAGGAAACCTTATCCAGTACCCATCTTCCTGACAGAATAACACAGAAAAACAAAGGCATAGGAAAATATTATTTCTGGAAGAAAATGGATTAAATATGAATATGCATACCAAAAAGTACACCAGAGTTGTACTTGACTACACCAAGAGAAACAAAGGCATAGGAAAAGATGATTTCTGGAAGAAAAGGGATTCAACATGAGTACACAGAGTTGTACTTGACTACACCAAGAGAAACAAAGGCATAGGAAAAGATGATATCTGGAAGAAAAGGGATTCAATATGAGTACACAGAGTTGTACTTGACTACACCAAGACTAGTCACACAAATCCTTTTCTCCTATTAATCAAAACCTTGCAGGTGAAGAAGAAACAGCGCTTTTTACCATTTGCTCCACCAGAGAGAGAGAGACAGAGGCTGGGAGCCTGATGGGTAAGAATCTCTTACCCTTCTGCTGGCTTGTCAGGTCCAGGGTTCCCTTAGCTGCAGCTTCCAGAAGAGTGGAGCTTTGGAATCCTGCTCACAGCAACAAAACAGTAGGAGCCAAAGGAAAACCTCCCGTTTGCCCTCTGAAGTTTTGCTGAAAAAATCAACTCAGATGAATTGGAGAAAAGGCTTACAAATTTGTTAATGTGCACAATAAGGAAAACCATAGAGTGACTACCCCACCCTCCAATGGAGTTAAGAAACATATGCCATCCTGAGGTTGCACAAAGAATGGCAGCTTGAATCATGGCAAAACAGATTATGGTGGCAAAATGCATTATGGAAGGGCAAGGAGAGGAGGCCTGGCTAGCAAAGGTGGTCTTGTTATATAAATAAAACTTCACAGATATCAGTCCTCAGAAAGAATAGATAGTAAGACTCTCATTAATCTTTCTTAGACAAGGAAATGCCTCAGAAAAACCTAGCTGCATCAGTGCAGATTGTCTACAGATGTAAATACCCCTACGAAAGACAGCTTTGCAGGGTTACTTCTGTTTGCAGGGTCTCTGAACAGCCACCCCACCTCGAAGTATGTCAAAGAAGTGGGGTGAAATATTTTTATTTCCTTCAGTCGCTATTTATCTTATTTTTCAAAAGCCTACATGAAAGGTTATATATAATTTTAAGAAGCCCATTTGTTTGCTTGAAGATCTTAATTATGAGTTTTGCTGCAACTAGTTACAGGACTATAGGCAAATTAGTTAATCTCTTCAAGTCTGTATTATTTTCCTTGTAAAATGGAAACACTGCTGTTTGCTATCCTCAAAAAAAAAAAAAGCTGAGTGAAACTCATGTGTGATATGATCAAATGAGATAATACTTTGAGAAAGAATTAATCAAAGAAGAAATTTTTAAACTAATCTGGATATCCCATGCTGTATTTGAATATGTGTTTCTCTACAAGGGAGAGATGGAGAGCAATATTACTGATTCTTCACAAGGCATTCTTCACTGATGTTTGTCCCAGTCTTGTGTTTCTTTCTTCTCTGATTTTTACTTTTAGTTTATGTCACCTAATCCTTTCTGGAATCAGGGGATGTTACATATAAATACATTTTAAAACAGCACTCACCCTTTGTATACTTGAGTCATGCTTTAAAAAAACAATTTAGAAATGCAACTGCCCTATGAGCTCTGTGATGTGTATTTTATTAACCCTTTCTTCCATATCTATAATTTGAAGATGGCTGGAGTCAGCTGGCAAATACAGAAGCAGGAAACATTACACTGAAGCTCAGAAAATAATATCCCCAAATGAAGGCATCAGAAATAAAAGTTCTTCTCTGACCTTCTTTCTCTGAAGGAGAGTCATAAAAACCAGAATCCCTTTTCCCCAAAGCCAGCCATAAAATCTTAGAATATTACTCTAACTTTCCCTTTGCCTTTCTGTATAAAAATTGGACATAAAGAAATTTTCTGACCTCCCTTATTTGGCTGTAGGTCATAAGACCTCCATTCCATAGAGGGTCCTGTGCCACACCCAGAAGGAAGGAACGCTGCTCAGAGAGGCCAAGAGGAGTCTAGACAGACAGGCCTTGCTGGGTTTCCCAACTCCATCTATTAGCATTAGATCATACCCTTATTGCCCAATCGTATTTCTGCATTGCTGCTCGTACTTTGTTGAACCTAAGCAAAAATTGGACAATTTTCTGTGTATTTTTGGGTCTTCATTCAGAAGATTCCTGTGTGTACATGTTAAATAATTTTTTTTTTTTTTTTTTTTTTTGAGACGGAGTCTCGCTCTGTCGCCCAGGCTGGAGTGCAGTGGTGCAATCTCGGCGCACTGCAAGCTCCGCCTCCCGGGTTCACGCTATTCTCCTGCCTCAGCCTCTCCAAGTAGCTGGGACTACAGGCGCCCGCCACCACGCCCGGCTAATTTTTTTGTATTTTTAGTAGAGACGGGGTTTCACCGTGGTCTCGATCTCCTGACCTCGTGATCCGCCCGCCTTGGCCTCCCAAAGTGCTGGGATTACAAGCATGAGCCACCGCGCCCGGCCCATGTTAAATAATTTTTTATGATTTTTCTCCAATTATTCTGCCTTGTGCGAAGTGATTTTTCCATGAAACTTCAGGGGCTCAAGGGCCCTGGCCCCTACAATTAATATAACCTAGGACATAAATTTACCCTTCTATTACCTCACTCCTCATACCACTCCCACCCCCAACACACACACTTTTTCTTTTTTTTTTTTTCTCAATATTCTAGAATGTACCTGGAATGAGCCTAAAATATTTTTTCCCCCAGGAATGGTGTAATGTATGGAGTGGTTATTTCTAGGGGTATTTAGTTTACTAATGATTAAAGAAAAAGTCAAAAAGGACTTTGGAGATTATCAAATTTAAACCTGCATTTTACATTATTAAATAAACTTCGTAGATCATTGGTTTAGATTGAGCCCCTGCACTAGGTTCAACAGACCAAACCAAAATGCAGTCACTCCTGCTGAAGTTCCATGTTACCAAGCCAAAACTAAGTTCTTTACCTGACCTTCTGAGAAATCAGGTGAGTCAGAGATAATAGCCAAATCTCCACACAAGCCAGTTTTAGCTGGCATGATAAGGAAGTCCCCTCTGTTTTAACCTTTACAAGGAAAGGAGCTTGGAAATAACCAACTTGCTTTTTGTTTTTTGATTCTGCTTTTCTCAGCCCTTTTCTGTCTACAAAACCAACCTCCTTTGCTCAGTTCATCTGAACACATTCCACTTTGTAGAATGAGATGTTGCCCAATTCTAGAATCACAAATAAAAGCCAATTAAGGTCTTTAAATTTATTGTAATTTTGTCTTTGAACAACATATATGAAGTTTTAATTACCTGCTTAGTTATAGGTAGCAAATTTGAAACACTCATTCCTTTCCCAAGGACATGATGAAGTGATCAGATTATTTTATACCCCTTTGAACAACTTTCTGAGGCATGTTTGTATAGGCTTCTTGGTTACTTTAGAAACATTCTAAGCAGCAGAGCAGTCTTACAACCTGAGTATTTTCTATCTTCGCAGATTCACGTTTGGATTTGTTGACTTAGTGGGTTGGCACAGGGTACATGCAGACCCCAGGTCAATTGAGTACTGAGATTTTTCTCTTCTATAAGATGTATTTCAACCCCCTGAAGTTTCCACGGGGAATTCTTTATTCCATGGTGGATGAGGCAAAACAGGTCGTATGTCCTGTCCCATAACTGTCCTGCCACCATCACCTGATTGTCAGCCATAACCTGTTTTTGGTCATGCTCTGAGCCCCCATTCTTTCTGTAACCTCCAGGTGGTGTATAAGCTGCTGCACCCCATTGAGGGGTTAGTGGTAATCGCTCTGTGGTTCTCTCTGTGTGCACACGAATAAATTTGTATGCCTTTTCTCCAATTAATCCTGCCTTTTGTGAGTTGATTTTTCAGCGAACCTTCAGAGGACAAAGTGGAGGTTTTCCCTTGGCCCCTATAATTCTTTCATATTGCCTTAATTTCTTACATTATGGCTGTATTTATGTATTTCTTATATAATTTAAAATAAAAGGTATATGATTAACATTAGAATACAATGATGTTCATGAATGGCACCCATCCACTTGAGCCCTAATAAATTGCTGCCCCTGTGGTCTTAGCACTAAGACCAAGGAGTGGCATTTCGGCTGGGAGGGTGTTTGCAAATCTGTAGCTAGTGTAACTCCTGCAGCTTGTGCCAATGCAGACAGCGTCATCAGCCATCCACTGACCACATCAAGGTGCAAGCAGCCCCAGGGCAAAGTCAGGGAGCTGCTTCATGACAAAGGGCAAATTCTATGACTTTTCCAATTCTCAGTTTTTTCATCTTTAAAATGGGAATAAAGGCAATGATAGCAGTCCCAGCTCACTCATAGAGTTTTAGTTTGTTTGTTTTATTTTCCTGGCAATATCCTGCTTGATGTTTCCATGCATTGCAGCTCTGACCTAGTGACTGAAGACTGAAACAAGGTAAAAGGTCAAAGGCAGATGACGAATGGCTGGAGCCAAACTGGGATGAGTTAACTAACTGATGCATATCATTGTGACCTACTTCTGCCTGGCATCTTTGCAGAACTAAAAATGGGACCTAAATAGCATTGTTTCCAGGAGAAGAAAACTGGTTGGCAATTTGTCAAAATAGTAGAAGCGAGGTCTCAGCCCCGTTTTTTTTTTTTTTTTATGGTCTTATGAATTTTAAATAACCTCAGGAAGGCATTGGAAGTTTTCCTTGGGATAGAAATCTCTCCCTGTGTCCTTTTCAAAGCCTCCATGGACAAAGTGCTATCAAAATGATCGTTATTCTGCCAGTCATGTTAATGAAGAAGTGTGCATTTTAATAATTTTTCATTCCTTTTCCCCACAGATATAGACACAGGGAATGCCAGCTCAAAGGCCAATGTATCCACACACCCACCCTTAATGAAATAGGTGGGCAAGAGTATACATTTTGCAATTTAAAAAACTATTTTACTACAGAACTAGCTTCCTATTTTTTCTGGATTTAAAGACACACATGGTCTTAGCATATGTACATACATATATAAAGTGAGTAAGGCAATCTAGAAATGTACACAAAAGAAAGTAAAATTCTTCCCCAAACTCACCACCAGGAGATACTGCAAATGACAGTTTTGTGCATGTCCATTTCTGAAAAGTATGTTTTCCTTTACCTATGTTTAAATTTTTTTCCAGTACAAATACATCAGGGAAGCCAATGGCTGTCTATTGTTTCACTTGCTCATTGTACGCTAATAATAGACAAAAATACTTTTTTCTCCCTTTCAGAAAGTCCTGCTTTCAAGGGAGGTTGGTTCTCTGTTACCACAGTTGGGGGCTACATTGATAGAATTATTCCACAGCATTCCTGAAAACTCGGTCTGGTAATTTTTCTGCCGTTTTCACTTCCTGCAGGTCAGACATCCTAAAGACCAACAAGAGTTTTGACATTTAGGCTCAACCCCTATTCTGGGGGAGTGCCTGTACACTTAGAATTCAGTGGGATAACCTCTCTACCTTCTTCCCTCAGTTTTGTGTGTTGATTGTTACTGGCCTGACTTTTTAGCCATCTTCTGTCCCTTTCTCTAATAAGATAAAACTTGGTGTGGAAACTGCCCAGTAAGTTTGGTGGTTTCTAACCATCTGTGAAGTGCCTTCTGTGCTCCCTTCTACCCCCACCCCGGCAGCCAGTGCTGGTTCCCCACACCTAGTCACTAGGCTCTGGAAGCTTCTCAGGGCCAGCCAGTTCTGTGCTGGCACCAAGCCAGTCTCAGCAAACAAAGAACAATCAGCATGTTGTTCTCAATCCAGTTCACACTTTAAAACCCTCTGGGCCAGGCACAACCTCCCTCCACTGCCCTCAGACTCTTTGACTTTCTGATTGACTGGGTGCTGACACCTGGGCTGGGGAGCAAAGCAGGAAGGAGAGAAGGCAGAAAGCAATAGTTATGCTTCCGTTGGAGAAGCACCTTCCACTCCCTGTCCAGGCTGGTGAAGATCTTCCAGGATATTAATCTTTGCAAAGGCTATGTTTCCTCCCCACCTCCCATAGGTAGAATAAGTGGAAGAAACGCCAACACAATACTGATTGTTTTTTCTTTATTCGATTTCTCTAAGGCTACTTTTGAAATATCAAATGTAAAGCTTTTTCTAAAAACATACTTTGTTGTCTGCCCTAAGCACATGCTTAGCCTGCCTATAATGTAAACCAGCTATGGTGGCCAGACATACACACATCAGAATTTGGGAAACTGGTAGCATTTTAATTTACTAGTAGCATTTTCAATTCAATTTCAATAACATTCAATAATAATTAATAATTTCTGCCAGTGAAATCTTACCACTGGAAATCCAAAACTGACGTTTGTTCTATTTAAATGTAAATGTATTGACCCATCACATTTTGGTAAGTATTTCTAAGAGGTGGAAGAAAAAGATACCTACAAAACTTAAGAAACTTTGCCCTCAGTAGCATATTTTTTAAAGTAAAACTTTATTTTCCTTGCAGTCCCTTTGAAGATGTTTTAACTTTTAGAACTCGAAGACCTAGTTACGTGACAATTATTAAAATCACCAGGAGAGGATTTTTAATGTACCAATGCCCAGGCCTCCCTCCTGCCCACTCCTCCATGCTGAGTTGCCATAGGGTGGCTGTCATTGCTATTGCTTTAAAATCTTCCCAGGTGATTCTAATATGAAGCCAGCTTTGAGACCCAGTAAGAAGAAGACAGGTGTACACCCCATCAGATGGTCCAGCAGAAATTAATGCAGTGACTAACTAGTCAGTGGTTTCTGTCTGTCTTCCATTAACAAAAATGGTTACCATTTCAGATTAACTCAGCAAAAATTTATGAATTAAATTATAACAGAAGGTACTAGAGATGTCAATATAGAGAATTGTAGATATGTCTAGTAAATTATGTCCATGTATGTTAAATCTTAACTATCAAGACATTTCATTAGGGTGCTGTGAATCATGTATGGCCTGGAATGGTGAAATTCAAGTCTTGGAGTATCTCTTTCATACTCTTAGCTACTCGAGTTGCCACTGGCAACCTTAGACCATGTTGATCTGTGTCCTTCAGGAGGCTTAAGCCTCTGTAAGTAACTGATGGTCCAGCATAGCCAGTATTTCCAGCCCTTTGCCACAATTGCTCTCAGTGTGTCTGAGCACAGCTTTTTCCCTGCTCAGGGGTTGAGCAGCAGAGATCTGCCACTGCCTCTCCAAATGTACATCAATGGCATCTATCCCAAGCTGGGGTCAGGGCTATAGATACAGGCAATAGTATCTCCTCACTGTTGTTGTTTTTTTTTTCTTTTAGACATTTTATTATGAAAAATTTCCAGCATACAGAAAAGTTGAAGAACACCCACATGCCCACTATTCAGATTCTACAATAAACATTTGCTATATTTGTTTTACCTACATATCTAGTCATCCATCCATCCACTCATATTATTTTTTAATGCACATCTTATTTTTTAATGCACTGTCAACTACAGACATCAGTACTGTTCACCTCCAAACATTTCAGCAACATATCGTTAATGATAGTCAAAAATTTGTTTAGCGTTCCTTTTGTTTTAAATAAAATTTATAAAGAATGAAATGTGTAATTCTTAAGTGTACTATTCTTTGAGTTTTCACAAATGCATAGACCTATGTAACCTAAAGTCCTATCAAGATATAGAATATCCCATCCCCCTAGGAAGTTCCCTCGTGGCCCTTCCAAATAATCTCTGCCTACTCTGGTTTTCAAGCAACCACTGTTTTGCCTTTTAAAAAACTATAGATTTGTTTTGCCTTCTATAGCTTCATATAAAAGAAATAAAATCATGTAGTAAGTACTCTCTTGAGTCTGGTTGTTTCATTCAACATGATGCTTATGAGATTCACCCATGTTGTTGTTGTTGTTGTGTATCAGTAATTCACACACTTTCATTAGAAGTCTTTGGTCCAACATTAATCAAGAAAGCCTCAAGGCAGGACCAGAAGCAGCTTGCAGCCAGCTAGGCCACAGGAGTATGCTCTGTTGGATCTCTCATATGTTGGAGGCCGGCAGCCATGTCATAAGGACACCAAGCAGCTACATGGAGAAGACTATGTGGCAAAAGTCTCAGGCCTTCTGCAAACAGCCATATGAGCAAGCCCTTTGGAAGATGAGTCTGTAATCCCAGTCAAACCGTCGGATGACTGCAGTCCTATCCTACATGACTGCAACAGCAAGAGAACCTGAGCCAGTGTTCCATGTTATAGAAGTAGTAGCCAGCATTGCATGGTGTGGATATACCACAACTTATTTATCCATTTGCTAGTCAATAGACTCCTGGGATATTCTCAGTTTGTGGCATGATATGGTTTGGATCTGTTCCCTGGCCTGGATCTCATGTCAAATTGTAATCCCCAGTGTTGGAGGTGAGGGCTGGTGGGAGGTGATTGAATCATAGGGGCAGATTTCCCACTTGGTGCTGTTCCATTGAGAGTGAGTGAGTTCTCATGGGATCTGGTCACTTAAAAGTGTGTGGCACTTCCCCCTTCTCTCTTTCTCTTGGTCCTGTTCCTGCCATGTAAGATGACTGTTCAGGCTTTGCCTTCTGCCATGAGTAAAAGCTCCCTGAGGCCTCCCCAGAAGTAGATGCCACCATGCTTCCTGTATATATTGTAGAGCAGTGAGTCAATTAAACCTTTTTCCTTTATAAGTTACCCAATGTCAGGTATTGTATTTCTTTATAATAGTACAAGAATAGACTAATACAGAAAAATGGTACCAGGGGTTGGGATAAAGATATCTGAAAATATGGAAGGAGCTTTGGAACTGAGTCGGAGGAATGTAGAAGGCTCAGAAGAAGACAGGAAGATGGGGGAAGTTTGGGACTTCCTAGAGTATTGTTAAATTGTTGTGACTAAAATGCTGATAGTAATATGTGATATGGACAATGAAGTCCAGGCTGCAGCAGTCTCAGATAGAGATGGAAAACTTATTAGGAACTGGAACAAATGTCATTTTTGTTATGCATTAGCAAAGAGGTTGGCTGCATTGTTCCCCTATCCTAGGGATCTGTGAAACTTTGAACTTGCGAATGATGATTTAGGGTATCTGGCAGAAGAAACTTGTTAGCAGCAAAATGTTCAAGATATGACCTGGCTGCTTCTAACAACTTATGTTCATATACATGAGCAAAGAAATGACCTGAAATTGGAACTTATTTTTAAAAGGGAAGCAGAGCATAAAAGTTGGAAAATTTATAGCCTGGCTATATAGTAAAAAGGAAAAACCCATTTTCAGGGGAAGAATTCAAGCAGGCTGCAGAAATTTGCATAAGAGGAGCCAAGTGCTAATATCCAAGGCAATGGAGGAAAGGCTTTGAAGGCATTTCAGAGACCTTTATGGCAGCCCCCTCCCATCCTATGCCCTGGAGGCGTAGGAGGGAAGAATGGTTTCCTGGGACAGGCCCAGGGCCCCACTGCCCTGTGCAGCCTTGGGATACTGCTCCCTGTATCCTGGCTTCTCCTGCTCCAGCCGTGGCTTAAAGGGGCCTGGGTACTGCTCAGGCTGCTGCTTCAGAGGGTGTAAGCCATAAGACTGGTGGCATCCACGTGGTGTTAAGTCTGTGGGTGCACAGAGTGCAAAAGTTGAGGCTCTACTACCTAGATTTCAAAGGATTATGGAAAAGTGTGAATGTCCAGGTAGAAGCCTGCTGCAGGGATAGAGCCCTCAGGGAGAACCTCTATTAGGGCAATGCAGAGGGAAAATGTGGGGTTGTAGCCCCCACTCAGAGTCCTCACTGGGGTACTTCCTAGTGGAGCTATGAGAGGATGGCCACTGTCCTCCAAACCCCAGAATGGTAGAGCCACCAACAGCTTGCACCATGTACCTGGAAAAGCCACAGGCACTCAATGACAGCCCATCAGAGCAGCTGTGGGAGCTGAACCCTTTAAAGCCACAAAGGTGGAGCTTCCTAAGGCTTTGGGGGCCCACCCCTTTCACCAGTGTTCCCTGGATGTGAGAAATGAAGTCAAAGAAGATTATTTTGGAGCTTTAAGATTTAATGACTTCCATGCTGGTTTTCAGACTTGCTTGGGGGCCTGTAGCCCCCCTTTTTTGGCCAATTTCTTCTTTTGGAACAGGAGTATTTACCCAATGCCTATACCCCCATTGTATCTTGCAAGTAACTAACTTGTTTTTTATTTTACAGGCTCATAGGTGGAAGGGACTAGCCTTGTCTCAGATGAGACTTTGGACATTGGGCTTTTGAGTTAGTGCTGGAATGAGTTAAAACTTTGGGCAATTGTTAGGAAGGCATGATTGTATTTTGAAATATTACAAGGATATGAGATTTCGAAGGAGCCAGGAACTGAATTATATGGTTTGGATCTGTGTCCCTGCCAAAATCTCATGTCTAATTGTAATCCCCAGTGTTGGTGATGGGGCCTGGTGGAAGATGATTGGCTCATGGGGCCAGATTTCCCATTTAGTGCTGTTCTGGTGATAGTTAGTGAGTTCTCATAAGGTCTGGTCATTTAAAAATGTCTGGCAGCTCTGCTACTCTCTCTTTTGGTACTTTTCCTGCCATGTAAGACGCCTGCTCCTGCTTTGCCTTCTGGCATGAGTAAAAGCTTCCTGAGGCCTCCCCAGAAGCAGATGCTGCTATGCTTCCCATACAGCCTGCAGAACTGTGAGCCAATTATACCTCTTTTCTTTCTAAATTACCTGGTGTCAGATATTTCTTTACAGCAGTGTGAGAACAGACTAATACAGGGGGTTTATGTGAACATTCTTGTACAAATCTTTTTGTGAACATGTGTTTTCATCTTTCTTTGATAAATATCTAGGAGAAGAACTGCTAGATCATGGGGTAAGTATATGTTAATTTTACAAAAAAACAAAATCTGATAGATCTTTTCTCCAAGTAGTCATATTGTCTTACATTCCTACCAACAGTTTATGAGAATTCAGGCACTCAGACATCCTCATCAATATCTGATGTTGTCATTCTTTAATTTTAGCCATATTAGTGGGTGTGTAGTGGGATCTCATTGTAGTTTTAATTCATATTTTGCTTTTGCTGTGTTACATGTGAGTTAACACCTACCATGTGCAAAATGTTATGCAAAATGTACCAGGACTTTCCTAGTCAGACTGTGGTCCGTGAATCAGTCATATTAGTATCCTCTGGGAGCTGGATATGCCGAGAAATGCAGAGTTCCCACCCCATCCCAGACCTGCTGAATCAAAAATCTGCATTTCAACAAGAACCCCAGATGATTCTTATGAATATTTAAAGTAAGAAATTCTGTATTGGAAATATAAAGGTAAATAAGATGTGGTTATTGACCTGAAAAAATGGGGCAAGATAGAAAAGGTGGTAAGCAGGGACCAGATATAAGTGGAGCAAAGTTATTATAATAAATATGATGCCTGACCCAACAGACATGAAAACAAAATCTGAAAGGAGATGGAGAGAACAGATGGGGCGTCATGGGGAAGACATCTCTTATGTGGGTCATGAGCAGTAGATGGGGAGGAAAAAGGAAGAAAGATATGTATTCTTAGCTGTACTGTGAAAAGCTTAGTCTGATAAAACGCAAGAATTGGATTGGGGAGGGGTAAAAGAGAAAGATAAGTTTTTGGATTAGAGTAACAATTCAAATAAGAGAAATTGAAAGTAAAGTGACTGCAAGATCCCTAATCTTGTACACTGTACACTGTAGACAGATATGTTCATTTATTCAAGGAGGCTTCTTAGTTTTTGGTTGGGACTTCAGGATATGGAAGTAATAGGGCAGAAACAGTGTGCTACGATTATTAACAATGACAGAGTAGATTTTCCTTATCAATAATAAAGAAACTGAGAACAACAAGATATAGTCAAGACACCAAAGGTGCAACAAATACTAGTAGGGAAATTGATTACAAATATAATTTCACGTGTATATATACAGATATGTATACACACACACACACAAAAGGGAACAATTCTGATTTTGGTGTGGATTATCTGGAATTTAGAGATATGCCACTACTTATTTTCTGTTTAGTTTGAATGTTAAGGATGATAGGAGGTAAGACTTGAGTTAAAGTTTTATGGATACTTTATTACTTAGGTAGAATCAGGGCAGGAATAAAACACATTTAGTTTAGTCTGTAGATTGACTCTAGAAAAATAAACATTAAAAAGAAAAAAATAATAATCATGAAGAAGACTTGAGAAGACCTGCAAAACACTTTTGTAATTGGCATTGTTTAAAAGTGCTTATCTTGTTCTTGTTTGTCTAGCAAGTCTCAGAAGACACCATTAGAATTTAATAATCATTTCCTCCAGGAAACTGAGTTATTATATTGTGAAAACGTGGGTTTTGGATTCAAATACTCTTGGATTCAGGTCTGGCTTCTCTGCTTATTGTCTGCCTGATCTTGGACAAATCTATTTACCCGAAACTCAATTTCCTCAGGCGTACAATAGAAAAATGAATTGCCTTATTGAGTAGTCATGAAGATTGAATGTTCTTCACAAGCTCCTAAGAGTTGTTATCACCTCACACCGGCTAGAATGGCTATCATCAAAAAGAGGAAAGATAACAAGTGTTGGTGAGGATGAGGAGAAAAGGGGACGCTTGCCCACCGTTGGTGGGAATGTCAGTTAGTACAGCCATATTGAGAACAGTATGGAGGTTCCTAAAAATATTAAAAATAGAACTACCATAAGGTCCAGTAATTCCTCTACTGGCTATATATCTAAAGGATATAAAATCACTATGTCAAAAACATATCTGCATTCTCATGCTTATTGCAGCATTATTCACAATACCTAAGATATGGAATTAGCCTGTGTCCAACAACAGATGAATGGATAAAGAAAATGTGACATATATACACAATGGAATTATATCTGGCCTTTTTTGGTATGAACATGGCTTACTGCAGCCTCGACCTCCTGGGCTCAAGCAATCCTCCCTCCTCAGCCTCCCAAGTAGCTGGGACCATAGGCATGCACTGCCATGTCCAGTTAATTTTTATTTTTTAATCTTTGCAGAGATGGGGTCTTGCCCTGTTGCCCAGGATGGTCTTCAACTGAGCTCAGGTAATCCTCCTGCCTTAGACTCCCAAAGTTTTGGGATCACAGGCATGAGCCACCATGCCAAGCCCTGTTTAGCCTTTAAAAAGAAGGAAATCCTGTCATTTGCAACCACATGGATGAAACTGGAGGACATTATGTTAAGTGAAATAAGCCAGGCACAGAAAAACAAATACTACCACATGATCTCACTTATATGTGGAGTGTAAAACAGTGAAACTCATAGAAACTGAGAGTAACATGGTGGTGGCCAGAGCTTGGTGGTTTAGGGGATTGGGGAGATGTTGGTCAAAGATACAAAATTTCAGTTAGACAGGAGGGATAAGTTCAAGAGACATATTGTGCCCGTCTAGTACTACAATACATGTGTTAAAATACCTTAGACAAATTAAATTCAGTAGAGCTTAATTGCTCAAAGAAGATGTGTGAATCAGGCAGCATTCCCAACCAGAATAGGTTCAGAGAAACTTCGTGCTGCCATGTGGTTGGAGAGGATTTACGGACAGAAAAAGGAAAGTGACCTCCAGAAAATGGAAGTGAGGTATCTAAACAGCTAGATTGATAACAACTTGTTGTTTGCCTTATTTGATCTCAGTTTGAAGAGTTGCCCGTCTTTGGCCAAAACTTGGTGATTGTTACAAGAGTCGGTTACAGTCTGTTTACACACCACATTAGGTTGCATTTCACTATGTACAGAGAAACCTTTAGGCTGAACCTAAAACACGTAGAAGGCAGCTTTAGGTTAAACTTAATTTAATGTATTGTGTATTTGAAAATTGCTAAAAGAATAGATTTTAAGTGTTCTCATTGCACAGGCACAAAATAAGTATGTGAGTTAATACGTATGTTAAGTGGCTTGATTTGACCATTCCACAATGTATACACATATTAAGGCATCATGTTATGCATCATAAATATATACAATTTTTACTTGTCAATCTAAACATTTTTTAAAAATTAAATGTGGGTTGTTAAATGAACTGTAAAAAAATAAGTAAAAGGCGAATTGAGCTCCCAACTAAAGTAACACATAGATCAAGTATTTTTAACATAAGTTTGGAATTTGAGGCATTTTATCTTCAAAGCAAAATAATTGGGAAATGGGGGAAAAAAAAAAACCATCAAGTTGACGAATCTATGAACTAGCTCTGACCTAGACCTAAAGAAACTCAGCTCTGAAGGCGGTGCTGGGGTCGGAGCCGAAAGCAGGCAACAGTGCCACCTGGTGGATTATACATGCAGAAAAACATTGAGAGTTTTCAAATCCTGAAGGTGATTTCACACTTGATCCCTTCTTGGATATTTCAAGTTTTTACCTTTGATATAAAACGTGTTCATTTTTATTGTATTATCTGCCATCAGCTTCAATTATAGACATCTGGTATTTTTCTAACTCTACAGACCTACTTTTTAATGGAGCATATATTTTATTTTTTGTTGTCGTTTTTAAGTAATGGAAGCAAATTTTAGTGCTAGAAGTTCAGTGTCAGCTGTTAGGGGACATGCACCCTAATCTTAATATTACGAAAAGCAGAAAGCAGCCTGGCTTACTGCATTCCTGTGCAAATCACGAAAAATACTGTCTGTTAACGTCTTTCGAAGGTGGCAATTACTGCAAAATGTAATCACCAAGATTTAGAGTAACTATCAGCATTGTTAAAAGAAAATACTTCCCAAAATGTATAATAGTAAATGGAATACAAAGCAGAACTAAGTTCCCTTAATATGCTCACATGTTGAAATTACTCATGTTACCTGTACATTATTTTTTCCCCTCCAGAATCTTCATTGTGAACTCATAAGAAAGTTGATGTGGCTTAGTTGTGGGAGAAGGGGAGGAAACAGTCACTCAACACACCTGTGTAATCTGCCAGACTTCAAGCTTTTACATATTGTATTTCATTTACTCTTTCTACCCACAGGAAAGAAAAGGATTTGTGTCACCCGATAGAATATTCTACCCCTCCCACATGGGCATGCGAGGTGTGAGTGTCTAGGCAGGGAAAATGGAGTGAATCACAGTGATAGTTAACATTTCTGAGAGTTCATGGACCCTCCTGAAATCATCTGGCCACAAACATTTTTGCATAGGGTTCTAGAATGTTCCTCAACCTCCTGAAGCATGTTACCTCCATTTTTACAAATAAGAAAATGAAGACTGGGAAAATTTACATGATTGTGCCCAAGGTCACCTGCATAAGCAAGTGATAGAGGCAGCATTTACACTGAGATCTCTTTGACACCAAAGTTTTTCTTACTCCATGTTGCATTTTGCTAAAACAATATGCAGTTCATTCTCCCTTCATCTTCATGACTTCTGTTAAACAATAAATAGTTCACTAAAACCTTCACGACTGCTTTTTCCAGTGCCATAATTCTGTAATTTGTCTTCTTTGTCCCCTACTTCTATCCACTCCCTACCCAAATGTAAACCAACACCAAAATAGAATTTAAATATGCATATACCAATTGAGTATAATATCTATTAATAGGGAAATTTAAAGGAAAATCAGACAAAATCTTAAGGCACCATGCAAAACATTAAGTGAACCCTTCCCTGCTGCAAGCATTAATTACCCTTTGTGCTTTGTAGAGTCACCATATCACAGCCTGGGAAGTGCATAGAGACAAGAATGAGAGAAGATGTTCCTATTTATTACCTGATTTGTTGGGACAATCACTTGTTCAAACAAAATCCTCTGCCTTTTAAAAAGTCATTTGGCTCAACAATAAAGAAAGATATCTTTGAATCTTCTAAATCAACAAATGAGATTAGCTAGTATTTGAGTATTTACCATTTGAAAATATTTGCTGGTCTTGTATAAATGCTTAAATTTAATGTATACACATTATATAATGTTTTCTTTCTTTTTAAAAAAAGAATGTGAAGATGTACGTGATTTCAATTTTGAAAATATAGATACTTATGGATAGAAAAGGAGTTAGAGAATGTTAACATAATTATCTTTGGGTAGTGGAAATGCAGACTATTTTTCTTATCTTTCTCTATAGTAAACATAAACTATCTTCATAATCAGAAAGAAATCTTCTTGATATAAAATACATACATCTTTGACACTACACAGGAATCCAAGAAATTCAAAATGACAGCTGTGTATATATTTCAAGCTAAGTGTGTGTTTTTTGTGCAGTACTATAAAACTGAAGTATGAAGGGACAGATAATTTGAGGCATGTGTCCCCATACCAGTGAAATTATAGGAGTCAAGTGGTATTTCCAAAGCCTGCAGCACTTTATCTTTCCTGGATGGTTCAGAGTAACAATTTTTATAATATATACTATATTGAAAAGTGTATATTATACAGAATGTCACACACACACACACACACACACACACAAAGAGAGAGAGAGCAAGAGAGAGACTACGCTGATAGAGATTGCTTTGGTTTTATAATATAGGACCAAACTTCCCAGATGTCTTTGGAGAAGAAAATCCCCAAATGATAAAATCCCAAAACCCTTCAAATCACAAAATTAAACTGTCAAAGGTAGAGAAACTTAATTAAAAAGAACCTGGGGTGAGAAAGCTCAATGGACTCAAATTGGCCAAAACAGAAAGCACGTTTCCTTTAGGCAGAATGATAGTGATGACAAATATGCAGCCCATTTATTCTTCATTAGTTATTTAGTACACTTAGCATTAACACCAGTTCCTTCAAAACTCATCAAAATGTAGCATTGTCTTTATCTGCAATACCCTGACTCAGAGGATGCCCAATCTCTCTTTCCCTCTTTGAAGTTGGCTATCTGGGCTCCTCAGTATTTGGGTATCAGGTATCAGCAGGCTCATCTGCTTTGAGTTGTTTCTCTTCTATACAGGAGGTTCTAGAGAAGTGATAGAGAGCTACTAAAGTGGTCAGAGAAGGAGGATTTGGTCATGATGGAGTCAGCAGAGAGGGGATGAAAAGGGAGGAAACTAGACCCACCCTGAATAAGGAAGGACAGGGGCCAGGTGAAGGTCATTCCTGAGAGTCACCTGCTGGGGTTGGGTCCCAGCCTAAGTAAGATGACAGTGCCAGGGCAAAGCAGTAGGGGCAGGGAGAGGATGAAGCAGGGGAAGCCCTGCCTCAAAGCTTGAGGGCATTTAGTTCATCCTATCATATTGTTTTGGTGTAATGGTGGTGTTTGGGTCCTCAATTTCTTTATTAAGTTTATTTAAATAAACTTATCAAGCAAGAGCATTTCAGTGAAGAAGATTCCATCTGTCTCAGTTTTGCAATATTTAATGTCCCCTTTTGTGTTTTCCTTCCTCATCTCCTTTAAGTAATAAAACAACATAGATGACTTTTACCCAAGCTCCTCTAGGACCTCTTCCAGATTGTGTAATCTAAAATAGACAGCACTGAGGTGAGCCAACCAATGTAATAATGAGGCAAAATATGGATAACTATGTTCAATTTGAGGAGCAAGAAAGTATGGTGAAATTTGGGGGTCATATGCAAGTAAGCATTTATGAAGAGATGTCTATGGTGAATTAGAATGGCAGAGTCAGCATTGTGAAGAATAAAATTCAGAAGATTGTTAGATGGGATAAGAGAGGGACCTAATTTGAAATATCTGTTTGATCTTGGGCCCTAAGCTTAGACAACCTCAGCCCTGGGCCTCACTGGGTCATTGTGGTGAGGACTTGACAACATGCTGTATCCATATGCACATGCTGTATACTATTCTTTGTAATAATGCAGAATGAAACAGAATCCAGTGTTAGATTATGAGCTACACACTTTATTAGTAGTAAAAGCATGAGTTGCATTGTCGAAAGCGGTAGTGTCACCCCCAAAGGGGTGAAAATTGGTTCTTGAGAAGCAAAAAGAAAAAGAAGTTACTCTTTTAATGTACAAAACGCAGATGTATATACAATATGCAAACAGATATGTAGTATATCTGCAGCATTTTTATTTCATAGAGAAAATATCTGAAAAGGCTCCTTTGGGAGCAGGGAAGGGACAGTGTGTGATCATGAAAAAAAGATTGGAAAATACTGAGTTAAGGAAGAGATTTAGTAGCAGAAAGATCACTGAGCTGGAGATTCAAAAACCACAGCTAAAGTCAGCTCCGCCATTAAGTTTTTGTGTAAACTTGGACCATTCACTTCCACTTTCTAGGTTTAAATTTTTTTCAAATGTAAAATAAAATGTTTGAATGATCTCTTAGGTTTTCACCAGCTTTAAAACTAGGAGGAAGATTTGAACTGGGATCCATTCAGTTAAAAACACCTGATTATAGAACCTATCAAAATGTGTAAGGTATTTGGACCCATTGAATGTCACTTTTCAATAAGATAAACGTCCAGTGTCAATAGCCTTTGAAGTCTCTAACCTCTTTTTCCTTACCCAGTCTTTAAGCTAGAATTCTAGAAATGCTGCTGTAATTCCCAGTAGAAGATTCCTGGATACAATATTGAAGTCTAAGAGTACAATGAAGTTTTGCCAAGAAGATGCCCATCAAATGTTCTGAAGCTTGTCAACTAGAGTTGCATTGCTTCACAGTTTTCACATGATTTCCAGACATTAACATCCCTTTACAACCTAGCTGAGTTGTCACTTCAAGGAGAAAGACGTATGTGGTGTGGTGAAGGGAAGCAGGAATTAGCAGGATAGAGTACCAGATATAAAAAAAAAAAAAAATGGGGGGCTGGGCACACATATTCACAGCATCTGTGGATGGCATAGACTGAACAGCCTTGTGCATACAATTTTTTATTGCTTATCCAGACCTGGGATTATTGCACTAAGAAAACCTTAAATAGTTTTTCCTTGGTTTTATTTTTCTCTTCTGGGCCCTCCAACTATGTGTAAAAGCCCCTTTGAAGACAGAGAATGTGTCTTCTAACGCTTTTGTTGTGCTCAATTCAGCATCCTGTATATGATAGGATTTTAGTGAATGTTTGTTGATGGTGATGATCATGCAGATTTAAGAGGGAAAAATAAAAATTAAAGCCATAAGTCTTTGAGTCCCTAATTTTGGGTGGTCTATACTGATGCGTCTATAGGCCAGAGCATTTATCTTCTTTTCCTTCTGCTGTTTAGTCACCTAGTGGTGTTTCCAGATAAGAAATGTAAATGGAATTCATTACCTAACCAGGGCATGTAATTCATTTATCATAGGGTATCAATAGGCAAATAATTGCTCTATGTGATAAATTCAGCAGTAAATAGATGACAGGCCATGGTGAAGAATTGTAGCTCTCCACTGAATTGCAGGGGTTCTTGAATGTTGTCAACATTTGGAGGCAGTTGGAGGAGGGAGCTCTATTGATGAAAAATGGCTACATATTCAAAATTTCAGTGTATACCGGGAAGATAATTCAATTCAATCTCTGGCTTACCCAAAGAATCTTGGAGTTACTGCTGATGAGGAAATCCCCAGGGTCTAATAAAAATATCTTTAGGAGTGGAGGAGTTAACTGAGTGTGTAAGCTTTATCTTCTGTCCAATGGACTTGTGGTTTGCTTATTAAAGTCTCCAGTAAATGATTGTTAGAGACCTGTCATTGATAGCAGTTGCTAGTTGCTGCCTTTTAAGAGCCCGTTGATTCCTCGGCAAGGTGGTGCAGCATCCTCTGTCCCTTCATTCATTTCAGATCTACTCAGGTCTGCCTGTAAAAGGATCTCTTGGATCAATAAGCATGAATGACGAAGACTACAGCACCATCTATGACACAATCCAAAATGAGAGGACATATGAGGTTCCAGACCAGCCAGAAGAAAATGAAAGTCCCCATTACGATGATGTCCATGAGTACTTAAGGCCAGAAAATGATTTATATGCTACTCAGCTGAATACCTATGAGTATGATTTTGTGTCAGTCTATACCATTAAAGGTGAAGAGACCAGCTTGGTCTCTGCCCAGTCAGAAGACAGAGGCTACCTCCTGCCTGATGAGATATACACTGAGCTCCAGGAGGCTCATCCAGGTGAGCCCCAGGAGGACAGGGGCATCTCAATAGAAGGGTTATATTCACCAACCCAGGACCAGCAACTCTGCCCAGAGGAGCTCCAGGAGAATGGGAGTGTGATGAAGGAAGACCTGCCTTCTCCTTCAAGCTTCACCATTCGGCACAGTAAGACCTTCTCTACCAACAAGTATTCCTCCACCTGCTATTCTGATGCTGAAGGTTTGGAAAAAAAGGAAGGAGCTCACATAAACCCTGAGATTTACCTCTTTGTGAAGGTAAGGTCTGCCTCTGACAGGCACACCCTGTGCATGCAGATATTGTGACTGGTGTTTTATTTTGCTCTGAATGACCAGGGAAAGATTCATAATGCCATGGTCCTTGGATCTCAATACATATTCAAGAGTCAGAGGGACTAAATCAGTCATTAGCGTGTACTCAGCTCTTGTCAAAATTAGAGGAATTGAAAGGTGCATTTAAAGCATGTGTTTAATCACTGACTTTTACATACCATGGGCAAAGCATTTTTCAAAAGGGTTCACATGAGTGAGCCAAAATTGCTGCCCAAATCCTTGCCGTTGTGACTGACATTAAGTACATTTTTCTGTCTGGTTAAATTCCCTTTGTCAACATGTTTAAAAGTGAAACCAAAGCTTGTGAAAGAAAGACCTTGTGCTTCTAAGATCACAGATTTGTCAGATAGGCGGTCAATAAAGGCTATCTGTCACTAGCTTGCCCCTTTGGCACCAATATAACTAAAAATCTGATGAAGTCAAATGATTTCAGTAGTAGTAAAACACTAACTACCAGTGTTAATGTTTAATGCTTATAATATCTAAACAGAACCTTGGTGATCTTTGTATTAGACAATAAAGTAATAAAGTTATGGTTATAAATACTATCAAAATGTAAAGTGTTTCAGACCTAAACAAATAATCTTTATTAATCAAGATGGCAGGCCCTTTTTCCCCAACATCTCCCCCACAATATTCATATTTATGTGATTTTTAGAAATGTTTTCACATTTATTAGTATAAATATATTAGTAAATGCTGCTCTTTCTTTCGAATAAAAATGATTATAAACCTACAAAAACCATAGTCCATACTAATTTCTCTCTTCCCCAGTTCCCAGTAACATTTCTGATGAAACACACTTTACTAATTTTGCCCTTTGTTGTCTTCTAATTTGTTCTTTTATCTAATTGTTTTATGTGTAAATCATGGATCACTTATGCTACTACAAGGTATTTTTAAAAATAATCTAGTATAGTGCTTGGTTCACACATACATAACAGACACACATTGCTTTGTACTCTGCTGAGCATTTGGGGGGAAAGGGCTGTGCAAGACAAGGCCCTTGCTCTTAAGTAATGAATAATATGGTGACAGAGACAGACTTGCACTCAATGTATTCTAATACAATATAGTAAGAGATGAAACAGAGGAGTGAGTGGAGTGTGTGGGTGTTCAGAGAAGGAGTGCTGAGATGTGTACTGAGTTTGGAGCAGCTCCATGGAGGAGGTGATGTTAGAACAGGTGCATTCACGCAGTTTTCTGACCTCCATATCCACATCATCACTGTCACACTGTGCAAACAAACTTTTTTTTTTTTTTTTTTTGAGATGGAGTCTCACTCTGTCACTCAGGCTGGAGTGCAATGGCATGATCTCAGCTCACTGCAACTTCCACCTCCCAGGTTCAAATGATTCTCCTGCTTCAGCCTCCCAAGTAGCTGGGATTACAGGCGTGTGCCACCTGGTCTGGCTAATTTTTGAATTTTCAGTAGAGATGGGTTTTCACCATGTTGGCCAGGCTGGTCTCGAACTCCTAACCTCAAGTGATCCACCCGCCTCAACCTCCCAAAGTGCTGGGATTACAGATGTGAGCCATGGCTCCTGGCCACAGACTTTTTTAAAGTGAGGACTAGATGTATTTTTTTTTTCTCATAGCAGAAGCATCCATGCAACCTGTGACAGGAAAAGTGGGTCATCACCATGATCATCATCATTGTCATCATCATCATGGACCCATCTGACATTATTTCTAAATTTGGCTAAGTGTTTGTCTCACTAGAAATTAGCCTATGGCTGGTATTGAGCAAAAACAGAAGTAGTAGGAAAAAGAAGTGTTGGTACTTCCTGGCAGTACTAGCAACAGGGAAAGTTGATTGACTATAACATGTAATTCCTACATTACTTAAAATGTCCTAAAGCAAATATTAGATTTAACTCTTTAAGTTTACATTCTTTTTAGCATAACTGTGTGAACCGAAAGGCCATAGAGTGTCCCACTGACCTCGGCTTCTATGCATAAACTCCATTTTAAGGATATTCAGTAATAAAAAGAGCGGCAGTTACAATCCCTGCTTCCCGGCTCCACACTCGGCCCTATCTTCACTGCAGTTCCTTATTCAATGTTGAATGGAAGTAGAGTATATAAAATCGAGTAAAACAGGGCCTTCTCTGCTTGAGTGAAACTGTAGGGTATGAGTGTGACCTCTCAGGCCTTTTCCTCTTCCCTGCTCTGTGGAAGGGATGTTGGTCCCTCGCACTGGAGGGAGCGTTGTGGCTCACCGTCTTCCTAGCAGGGCTTATGGCTTTTCATTTCTGGTGTTCTTCTCCTGGGCTGTTTTAGTGTGGACCACTGGGCTGCATTTCTACTTGTATGCATTTGTGTATGTTTCCACCTGTTCTAGACATGTTGGTGAGAATGTCATGCAGGTTTGTAAGTATATGTTTAACCAACATTTTATTGAGGCTTAATCATTTCAGAGTGTTGACCAACTATTTAATTAAGTAACATATGTTATTCATTTATTCATTCAACAGATCTTGTGCCAGGTGCTGGGTTTACACCAATAAAGAAAAAAAAGTCTCGTCTCCCATGCACTTTTTTTTTTTTTTTTTTTTTTTGAGACGGAGTTTCACTCTGCCACCCAGGCTGGAGTGCAGCTCACTGCAACCTCTGCCTCCCGAGTAGCTTAGATTACAGGCGTGCACCACCATGCCCAGGTAATTTTTGTATTTTTAGTAGAGACGGGTTTTCACTATGTTGTTCAGGATGGTCTCGATCTCTTAACTTCAGTGATCCACCCGCCTCAGCCTCCCAAAGTGCTGGGATTACAGGCATGAGCCCCACCGCGCCCAGCCATGTCTCCCAGGCACTTTCCATGGTAGTGGGAGAGACAACTGACAAACAAATAAATATAAAATAGGGCTAATGGTGAAAGTGCTGTAAAACAGGATATGGGTGTATTAATTTCTTATTTCTGCTCTAACAAATTACCTAAAACTTAGTGGATTAAAACAATACAAATATTCTCTTACAGTTCTGGGGGTCAGAAGTCTGAAATGAGTCTTATGGGGCTAAACTCAAGGTGTCAGCAGAGCTGTGTTCCTTCTGGAGGCTCTGGGGAGAATTTCTTTCTTTCTCTTTTCCATCTTCTAGAAGCAGATCTCATTCCTCGCTCATGGCCCACATCACGTCACCTCTTCTCTCCCAGTTTCCATCACCCCATTGCCTTCTTCCGACTCCTCTTGCATTTCTCATGTAAGGAACTTTGCGATTATATTAGACCTACACGGATAATCCAGGATAATCTCCTCATTTTAAAATTCTTAGTTGAATCACATTTGCAAGTCCGTTTGTCACATAAAGTAATCTGCAGCTTCTGGGAATTCGGAGATGGCCATATCTGGCGGATGGGGTGTGACTGTGAGTAGGCACGAGGTGGTAGTGTGGCTGCAGTGGGTGAGCCAGGGAGGCAAGGTGGGAGGAGATGAGGCTGGAGAGGTGCAGAGGCACAGACCATGATCACAGCAGCCCTTAGGGGCCACTGGGGGAACCTCGCTCACTCAGTGATAGGGGGATGCATTGGGCGATTTTGGAAGGAACAGTATGGCCACCTTTTTATAACAGGCTGTAGCTGGGAAGGGTAGACACAGTAACAGGGAAAAACAGTGAGAGGCAACTGACAAACTTTAGGCAAGAGACGAGGGTGCATTACTGTGACAGCAGTGGAGCATTGGGATTGTTTTGAAGGGAAAGCCCAAGCATTTTGCTGAAGAATTTGATGTGGGTGAAAAGAAAAATAAAGAGCCATGGTTGACTCTAGAGATTTTAGTGAGCTATGGACCCCTTCTCAGAAAATGTGTGATTGAGAAAGCTGATATTCGCTAATGTGTCTGTCTGTATGTATGTATGTATGTTAAAGAGAGAGGAAGGGTGGTGAGAGAGATGGAGAGAGAGAAAAGCATTCTAGTATTTTGTTTAATGCCAATGAAGAAAGTATTCTGATAATGGTTATTGCAAAAGAAAATGGTACAAATAAACACCATTTGTCCTATACATAATTTATGTCATTTATCATGGAAGCAGAATACATCTTAGAGCAGGTTTTTGTTTTTGTTTTTGTCTTGAGACGGGGTCTCACTCTGTTGCCCAAGCTGGAGGGCAATGGTGCTAACACAGCTCACTGCAGCCTCAATCTCCTGGGCTCAAGCCATTCTCCCGCCTCAGCCTCTAGAATAGCTGGGACCACAGGCATGCACCACCATACCAAGCTAATTAAATTTTTTGTTTGTTTGTAGAGACAGGGTCTTGCCGTGTTGCCAGGGCTGTTCTTAAACTCCTGGGCTCAAGTGATTCTCCCACCTCAGCCTGCCAAAATGCTGGAATTACAAGCAGAAGCCACTGTGCCCAGCCCCTAGAGCAGGTTTTGAAGTCTGGTTGCATGGATTTGAAACCTAGTTTAGCAGATTAATTTCTGTTAAATTATTGAGCTTTTCTCAGCCTCAATTTCCTCATTGATAAAATGGACATTATGATACCTTCCTCACAGGGTTATTATAAAGATTAAATAAGATAATGCTTATAAGTTGCTTAGTATAGTATCTGACATATGGTAAATGTCAATATATAGGAGCCTAAATTATTACTTATTGTGATAAATTGGAACCATTCAGGAAATAACGTTTTATTTTAAGCATAGTACTTTGCAGCAAGCATTCAGTAAATATCCTACTGGGTTTTTCAAACACGAGCAATACAATATTGTGGAAAGAGCAGTAGTCAGGGAATTCTAACACAACTTTGTCAATACTTTTGTATAAAATGTCCCTGGACCCAAGTTTCTTCATCCTTGAAAGGCAATCTTTCCTAGCCCTTACAGTCGTAGATTCCAAGGTGTATGGCCCCAGCTCCTGGTCAGTGTGTACATGTGTATATGGCACCACCTATTATCCACTCTAAGATACTGCTCAACACTGACTATGGTTTCTAGATTTGGCTGTGGTTTGAAAAGTTGACATAAGAACAACACTCCTGTCTACACTCAGCTCATGTGAAGCCTGTCCTTTGGAAAGTGTCTGCAGCTTCAGAGCCTATCTCTGATAGAACACTTATAGGGCCCTCATGCGGGGATGTACAGGTTGTGCACTGAACAAGTTTAGGGGGCACTATTCACAGAAAATGTAAATGTCCTGTTGAATTCAGGCAACAGAACAACTCTGGTTAATATTTTTTAGACTCATAGCCTGTAATTATTCTAAAGGAATTATTCACTATAATTTGGCTCAGCATAGTAAAGTGCTCCAGAATTGTCATAATTACTACTATTGCCATAGCAGAGGCGCCTGATGTGGTTATAGGGGTCATGGTATTCAAAATGGGGCATTCAACATAATCCATGTGGTATGAGAATACTATAATTAGAATGAAAAATAATAAGCAACATTTCTATTGAACTTTTATCTAACCATCTTAAATGTTAATATTTTATGTATTTTACAATGAGCACAGTGTACTCTTACAGTAGTCTATATATATATATATATGATTTGCAAGTGAGTAAATGTACATATATTGTGGGTAAATGTTTTATATTGATAGGGATATGCAATTTTGAAAAACATTACTGATTTGTAGGCTTTCCTTCCTTTTCTGCTATGATCTGTGGGCTGGACCTCTTTCCTTGGCCAAGAGCTGATGAGAACAGATCCCCTTACTTCCTAGGTTCTTCCTGGATGTTTTCATAAGCAACACATTTAGTCCATTTGCCTTGGAGGCAAACAAAGCTTTATCATTGCAGGTGAGAAACTTATAAAATCCCCTTGAGGAAATGAGATAAAAGAAGCTGGATCGGGATGTTGAGATGTGGCTCAAAGGACGTCCCAGGCAGTGGGCTCAGCAGAATCAAAGTCAGCCAACACTCACATGTGTATGGTGAGGTCCATTTGGTTGAGTGGGTCAGAAGGCCCACATAGGTGAAGAGCAGATGGCGAAATTGAATAACTAAGAGTGCTGCCTTTCACTGCAAACTAAGGGGTTTGAATCTTATCCTGAGAGCAACCAAGAGTAATAGAATGTTCTGAGGAGGATACCATGAGCAAAACAATGTTTAGGATAGCAAGCAAATTAAAAAGAATTTCCACCTACCAGCTAGAACAGAACCAAACAGACATCATGCTTTGTTTCAAAGATTAGTTCAAGTATTTAGATATAAATACATCATGTGTCATTAACACAGTATCTTTTCAACTGATCATCTGGATGTGTCCAAATATTTAAATCTGTGGCTTCATATAAACCAATTTTGGTGGAAAAAGCTAGCTGGTGTGATGGTGATTTATATATTATCTATCTGTGTATCCAGTTACTTTATATTTTGTGAGGGTAAGGGGGAGATATATGGATTCAGCACAAGGTTTTGATTGTTATTTTAGTATAGTTTCCAGTTTAAAAAGTGTGTTTGCATGGGGTGAGATAGCCTGGCTGGACTTCGAGTGCTGGGAACACAATCAAGGCCCAGTTTTATTCCAAATTATTTTCTAGGTGCCCATATGAACTGGTTTGCTTTGTGAATCAATGCCATTAATCAAAGAGTTGCAGAATCTTAGCACTGTGCCAAGAATGTGAAAAGTCAGAGGAGTGAACCAACCTTCCTAAGGCTGCCTGCAAATCACTGGCAAGCTAGCACATTGGGCTGTCCATCCAGGGGATTTTTCTTTATATCAGCATTCCTAGCTTGGGAATATGTTCATATGTTCATGAATATGCTTCATAAGGTTGAGGAACATTCTAGAACCCTATGCAAAAATATTTGTGCCAGATGATTTCAGGAGGGTCCATGAACTCTGAGAAATGTTAACTATCACTGTGATGCATTCCACTTTCCCTGCCTGGGTACTCACACTTTGTGTGCCCATGTGGGAGGGGTAGAATATGCTATGGGGTAACACAAATCCTTTTCTTTCCTGTGGAGTCATCCACTTGCTCTAAGCCTTTTAGCACCTTGAGGAACCATGGGAAGAAACCTTCATTAAAGAATAATAAAGAAGCATCACCAAATAATCATGTGAGAGTTATGTTAACTCTGAAAATGAAAGTGATGTGATACGCTGAAATACATATCCCCAAATTAGGGCCCATATTTTTTTCTAAAGAAAGTTTTGCAATTTTTCCCCCAAGAGAGCACAAACTCAATGTCAATGCATCCACTACTAATCCCATCATCCTGGACAACATCACCAACTGTACAAATTAAAACTTATGAATAACTTCAATTTCTGTTTCTCCTTTACTTTCAATAGTGCAATCGATTTCACCTCTGAAAATATTCTCTTCATCTTGGCCACTACTGATCAGTGTCATCTTGACTACAGCTGTTTAACTGGTCAATCTGCCTCTACAGTCATCCATCTCCCAAGGACCCCCCCACCTAGCCACAAGAATGATCCACATGTGTTTCTTTTTTTTTTCTCTTCTTTTAAGTTCAGGGGTACATTAGCAGATTTGTTATATAGGTAAATTTGTGTTATGGGGATTTGCTGTACAGATTATTTCATCCCTCAGGTATTAAGCCTAGTCCCATTAGTTATTTTCCCTGATCCTCTCCCTTCTCCCACCCTCTACCCTCCAATAGGCCCCAGTGTGTGTTGTTCCCCTCTATTTGTCTGTGTGTTCTCATCATTTAGCTCCCACTTATGAGTGAGAACATGCGGTGTTTGGTTTTCTGTTCCTGCATTAGTTTGCTAAGGATAATCGCCTCCAGCTCTACCCATGTTCCTGCAAAGAACATGATCTCATTCTTTTATGGTTGCATAGTATTCCTTGGTATATATGTACCACATTTTCTTTATCCAGTCTACCACTGTTACGCATTCAGGTTGATTCCATGTCTTTGCTATTGTGAATAGTGCTGCAAAGAACATACGCATCCATGTGTCTTTATGATAGAACAATTTATATTCCTTTGGGTATATACCCAGTAATGAGATTGCTGGGTAGTAGGGTAGTTCTGTTTTTAGGTCTCTGAGAAATCGCCACACTGCTTTCCGCAATGGTTGAACTAACTTACACTCCGATCAACAGTGTATAAGTGATCATTATTCTCTGCAACTTTGCCAGCACCTGTTATTTTTTGGCCTTTTAGTAATAGCCATTCTGACTGGTATGAGATAGTATTTCATTATGATTTCGACTTGTATTTCTCTAATAATTAGTGATAAGCTTTTTTTCATATGGTTGTTGGCCCCAGGTATGTCTTCTTTTGAAAAGTGTCTGTTCATGTCCTTTGCCCACTTTTTAATGGGATTGTTTTTTTAATTTGTTAAATTTATAAGAAAAAAATTAAGTTCCTTTTAGATGCTGGATATTAGATATTTGTCAGATACATAGTTTGCAAAATTTTTCTCCTGTTCTGTAGGTTTACACTGTTGATAGTTTCTTATGCTGTTCAGAAGCTCTTTAGTTTAATTAGATCCCATTTCTCAATTTTTGCTTTTGTTTCAACTGATTTTGGCATCTTTGTCATGAAATCTTTGCCTGTTTCTATGCCCAGAATGGTATTGCTTAGATTGTCTTCCAAGGTTTTTATAGTTCTGGGCTTTACATTTAAATCTTTAATCTATCTTGAGTTGATTTTTGTATATGAAATAAAGAAGGGGTCCAGTTTCAATCTTCTGCGTATGGCTAGACAGTTATCCCAGCACAATTTATTGAATAGGGAGTCATTTCCCCATTGCTTGTTTTTGTCAGCTTTGTCGAAGATCTGATGGTTATAGGTGTGCAGCCGTATTTTGGGGCTGTCTATTCTGTTCCATTGGTCAATGTGTCTGTTTTTGTACCAATACCATGCTATTTGGGTTACTGTAGCCTTGTGTATAGTTTGAAGTTGGGTAGCATGATGCCTCCAGCTTTGTTCTTTTTGCTTAGGGTTGCCTTGGCTATTTGGGTTCTTTTTTGGCTCCATATGAATTTTTAAATAGTTCTTTTTTTTTAGTTCTGTGTAGAATGTCATTGGTAGTTTGATAGGAATAGCACTGAATCTATAAATTGCTTTGGGAAGTATGGCCATTTTAATGATATTGATTCTCCCTGTACACAAGCATGGAATGTTTTTCCATTTGTTTGCGTCCTTTCTGATTTCTTTGAGTAGTGTTTTATAATTCTCATTGTAGAGATTTTTCATCTCTCAGGTTAGCTGTATTCCTAGGTGTTTTATTCTTTTGTGGCAATCATAAATGGGATTGCATTCCTGATTTGGCTCTCAGCTTGATTGTTGTCGGGGTATAGGAATACTAGTGATTTTTGTACATTGATTTTATATTCTGAAACTTCACTGAAGTTGCTTACTAGCTTAAGGAGCTTTCGGGCCAAGACTATGGGGTTTTCTAGATATAAAATCATGTAATCTGCAAACAGGGATAGTTTGACTTCCTCTATACCTATTTGGATGTCTTTTATTTCTTTCTCTTACCTGATTGTTCTGGCCAGAACTTCCAAAACTATGTTGAATAGGAGTGGTGACAGGGGGCTTTCTTGTCTTGTGCTGGTTTTCAAAAGTTATAGTTCCAGTTTTTGTTCATTCAGTATTGTGTTGGATCTTGGCTTGCCACAGATGGCTCTTATTATTTTGAGGCATGTTCCTTTGATACCTAGTTTATTGAGAGTTTTTAACACGAAGGGATGTTGAATTTTATCAGAAAGCCTTTTCTGCATCTATCGAGATAATAATTTTTTTTGTCTTTAGTTCTGTGTATGTGATGAGTCACATTTATTGATTTGCATATGTTGAACCAACCTTGCGTCCCAGGGATAAATCCTACTTGATCATGGTGGATAAGCTTTTTGATGTGCTGCTGAATTCAGTTTGCCAGCATTTTGTTAAAGATTTTTGCATTGATGTTCATCACAGATATCGGCCTGAAGTTTTCTTTTTTTGTTGTATCTCTGCCAGGTTTTGCTATTAGGATGATGTTGGCCTCATAGAATGAGTTAGGGAGGAGTCCCTCCTCTTCAATTTTTTGGAATAGTTTGAGTAGGAATGCTACCAGCTCTTCTTTGTACATCTGGTAGGATTCAGCTGTGAATCTGTCTGGTCATGGGCTTTTTTTTCTTTTTTTTTTTTTTTTGGCAGGCTATTTATTACCGATTCAATTTTGGAACTCATTATTGGTCTGTTCAGGGATTCGGTTTCTTCCTGGTTCAGTCTTGCGAGGGTGTATATGTCCAGGAATTTATCAATTTTCTTCTAGATATTCTCATTTGTGTGCATAGAGGTGTTCATCATATTCTCTGATAGTTATTTGTATTCCTGTGGAGTCAGTGATAATATCCCTTTTGTTGTTTCTAATTGTGTTTATTTGGATCTTCTCTCTTTCACATGTGCTTCTTTAGAGCACATCAGACCATGTCATTCCTTTGCTTCTAGTTATGCAGTAGCTTCCTATTGCTCCAGGAAAAAAGCTAGGATGGAGGGAATGCATAAAAGTTTTTCATGATACTCAGGCTTTTAGCTAAGACTACATTTCTTGCCACTCCTCATTCACCCTGTGTCTTAAAAACGTTCACTAGCCTGTACTTCCCTGCACACTTCATGGTTCTGGGCCTTTGCTCAAGCTGCCCTCTTTCAATGCTTTCCCTTCCTGTCCTTTCAAATGCAGCCTAGAAGTCACCTCTTCAGGAGGGCTTTCCTCGTCCCTCCCAAAAAGGCTGGGCTGTGTCAGCTCTGCGCTCCTTCATTGTTCTTACCTTAATGTATTAGTTTGCCAGGACTTCTGCAATTAAGTATCCCAAACTGGGTGGCTTAAACAATAGAACTTTACTTTCTCACAATACTGGAGGCTAGAAGAGCAAGATCAAGTTGTTGGCAGAGTTGGTTTCTTCTGAGTCATCTCTCCATGGCTCGTAGATCACCATCTTCTCTCTATGTCTTCACATAGTCTTCCCCCGTGCATGTCTGTGTCCTAATCTTCTGTTCTTATAAGAACACCAGTCATTTTGGATTAGGGCTCACCCTAATGACTTCATTTTAACTTAATCACCTCTTTAAAGACCCTATCTCCAAATGCAGCCACATTCTGAGGGTTTAGGATTTTAACACACAAACTTGGGGAGTGTGTGTACAATTCAGTCCATAACATTTAATGCTATGATTACTTGTTTATGTCTTTTTATCTCCCTAGCTGTGAACTCCTGAAGGAAGATCTGCCTCCATTCTCATATACTTGGTCCACTGCATACTTAAAATGATGGTTGAATGAAGGAAGGAGGGAGGAAATAAGTTACCCCCATGAATCTCCAGGGTAATGAGGGAGGAGGAAGCCTTGGGCCAGTGACTGGCAGCAGTAGTAAGAGTGGTAGTCCAAGCCCTCTGTATCAGCTTTGTAGGATTCCTGTAACAAATTACTGCAAACATGGTGGTTTAAAACAACAGAAACTTATTCTCTTACAGTTATTGAGGCCAAGAGTCTAAAGATAGGGTATTGTCAGGGCCACACTCCCTCCGAAGGCTCTAGGGGAGAGTTCTTTCTTGTACTTTTTAGCTTCTGTTGGCTTCTGGCAATCTTTGGCTTGTGGTTGCATCATGCCAATCTCTGCCTCCTTCATCACATGGCCTTCTCCCTGGTGTTCCTGTATCTGTTTCCCCTTATCTTCTCTGATAAACACTTGGGATTGGATATAGGGCCACCTTAACTCAGGATGATTTCATCTCAAGATCCTCAGCTTAAATTATATCTACGAATACGCTTTTTCCAAATAAGGTCACATTTTCAGGTTCCAAGTGGACATAACTTTTTTAAGGCCACGCTTCAACCCACTACCCTTCTGAAGGAAGAATGAGTTGGATTGAATGGGAACCCCCAGACATGGGCAGCCAGTTCCAGAATCCATATATCCCCCTTGATGCAAGGGGCTCTGTAAGAATTTAGTGGACTGTTTAGATCTTCATCTCTTTAGTTCTCAGGCACTCATTAGAATGCCTGGCACATTCCTAGCATCATTCTGAAGTTGGACAGAAAGCCAGTACTCTGAGTGCTTGTTTGATCTTTTGAGCTCTAAAGGGACATTGGAGTCAGAGGACTTGAGGATTTGCACAGCAATTGGGGTTAGACACTGCAAGGAGCAGCCTGTGGAAGCCATGTGGCTAGAGCTAATTTAATGCATCCTTGTTCCTGGGCCTGCCTTTGTATTTCTGCATTAATATGATTTACTGAACACTGTTTTGTCAACAGACAGAAGCCAAACTAGACGTGGTGATCAGGAGAAAAGGTGCAGTGTCAACCCTGCGGCAGAGAATATCAGCTGGCCAGGATGTGGCTTCCAATCAGAATATCAAGAGAGAGATAGTGTTAGACTAGTCAGTGGGGGTCGTTTTTTGAACTCCCATTTTTTAAAGGGCAATTTACCAGACTATCAGCTCCTTGAGGAAGGAATCTTGTTTCTTATCTCTGTAGCTCCATGTCCTGTGGGGCACTGAGCTTCTTGTAGTGGGGGCTCGGTAAATATTGGTCAAAGTGAACTAAACAGTTACCCCGAGACCCTCAGCTAGCCTTCATTCACCCAGTGGAGGAAAGACCATCCCTTGGAACGAAATTGCAAATTGGATACACAATTCCCCTGCTGTAAACCTTCCCTATTGCCAACATGATCAAGTTCATCTTTGAGCATCCCATTACAAAGCCTTTGCATGTTCTGCCCCTAACAACCTAATGGCTTCTCTAATTCCATCTCCCACCATGCTCTGCCTCACTCACTGTGTCCCAGGAGTACTGAGCTCTCCACAAATAGGATGCTGTTCTATTCCATCCAGCTTTGCCCATGCTGATACCTCGGCCTACAACACCTTCTCCTCTCCTTCATCTGGTCAAATCCTCATCTTTCTGGACTCATATTCCCTGGGAAGCTGATCTGAACCTTCAGATCATTCTAAGTATTCTCCCTCAGTGCCTGCCTTCATTTTAGCACCTCTTACCTCATTTTACAATTATCTGGTTAAGTGTGTATCTCTCCCAGTCTGTTACAAGACTGAAAGCTCCACAAGGAAAGCACTTTCCAGCTACATCTTATTTACCCATGTACCCCCGACAGTTAGCACAAAGTCTGGTCCATAGTCAGGGCTCATAAATATGTGTTGATTTAAACCAAATTGGTTATGGGTGGGGATAGTTCAGTTTGCTTTTGGAAGGAAAGCTTCTTGGTGTGTTCTGGGAAATTTGGTCAGTATTCAAGCAAAGATCCTTGAGTACCTGAAGCTATTGATATTTGACTTTAGGATAGAGTGGGGTGGATGGCAAGTCCTGGTGACAAACCAGCTAGTCAGGGAGAAAACAGAGAAGGAAAATTCACACTCTTAGGCATCCTGTGATATTGTAAATGGGAAAAAGGGGAAATAGTGAGTGAAAAATAGAGGTGCTCCCACATAGAAACAGGATTTTGACTCAAGTCCTGTTGAGCAGCAGCAGGTTTTGGAACCCAGCTGACATTGCCCCCCCACCCGCCCCCCTTTGAATAGGTTGATTATTTGCCTGGTTCTAAGTTTGAAAAGTACAAAAGATAGAGTTGCTCCCCAACCATACTCCTTCAGACACCTCATTTCCATTTTCAGAGGCAGTCCCTTCTACGCATTTCATTAATATGCCCCTTGAGACATTTTATGTGCATTCCAGCAAATATGTGTACAAGTTCATATATTTGGAATTCTCTCCTTTTTTTCATTTTATTTGACACAAATGCATTATACCATATGCCCTAGTACGTACCTTGTTTTATGGGGCCAACTGTATTGGGATATAATTTACATACATTAAAAGTCTGCAATTTTAAATGTGCATTTGAGGGAGTTTTGACAAATGTATACAGTCATCTAACCACCACCATAATCATGATGTGGCACATTCCCATCACCTCAAAAGGCTCTGTCTTACCTCCTTTGCTGTGAGTCCCCTCCCAGACACCTCCTGCCTCCTAGAAGGATCTTTCTATTACGATAGTTTTCTCTTTTAAAACATATTGTATAAATAGACTTAAACTCTGTGTAATCTTTTGTGTGTGGTTTCTTTCATAATGCTTTTGAACTCATCCATGTTGGTACGTAAATCAGCAGTTGGTCCCTTTTTATTACTGAGTTGTATTCCATTGTGTGAATATATTGTGCTACAATATTTTATGCATTCAGCAGTTGAGGGCACTTGGGTTCTTTTTCAGTTTTTACCTATTAATAATGAGGCTGCTATAAACATTTATGTATAAGCTTTTGTGTTGATTATGTTTTGTATTTCATTTGGGTCAATATTTAGAAGTGGAATTATTTAGATATATGGTTAGTGAATGTTTAACCTTTTTTTAAAAAAAAAAACCTTGCAAATTGTTTTCAAAGTGGCTGTCAAAATTTGTATAAGATTTCTAGCTACTGCCTTTCCAGCATTCATTATTGCCAGTTTTTTAAGTTTGAAGCATACTGATAAATATATCATGGTATTTCACTAAATTGTAGCTTTAATTTTTATTTTTCTAGTGACTAATTAGGCTGAGCATCTTTTCATGTCCTTATTAGTCATCCTTCTGTCTTCTTCGGTGAAGCACCTATTCAAATATTTTGCTTATTAGCATTTGATCTTATTATTAAATTTTAAAATCTCTTTATATAGTCAAGAAAATTTCTTTATACATGTTTTGCAAATAGTTTATAAGTATGGCCTGCCTTTTCATTTTCATGACAGTGTCTTTTGAAGAGCAGATGTTTTTTGTTTTGGTGAAGCACATTTATCAATTGTTTAATGCTATGGTTTGTGTTTTTTGTGTGCTATCTAGGAAATGTTTGTCTAACCCAAGGTCACAAAGATTTTTGTTTTCTTACAGAACTTTTATAGCTCTGGTTCTATCATACACTTCAAGTTTATTTTGTATATGGTACAACATACGGATTTATTTTCTTCCATTTCCTCCCTCCCTTCTTCCCTCTCTTCCTTCCCTTTAATGTCAAATACATCAATTAATTTTTAAATGTTAAACCAATCTTGCATTTCTGGGCTAAACTCCACTTAGTAAAGATTTATTATTATTTTATAGACTTCTAAATTTGACTTGCTACAATTTTGTTGTTGAATTTACCACAATGTTGTTGATATGTTGTTGATATGTAGAATGTTGTAGATATGTTTCTAGATTTGATTTGCTACAATTTTGTTAAATATTTTTGCATATTCATGAGAAATATTCGGTGTAGTTTTTAGTTTATTTGTCTGGATTTAATATTAGAATAATGCTCACCTAGAATGAGTTGGGAATGTGTTTCCTCTCCTATTTTCTGAAAGTGTTTTTGTGGAAGTGATACTATTTCTTCCTTAATAGTTTGGTAGAATTTACTAGTAAAACTATCTTTACTAGAGATTTATTGGTGGGAAGGTTTTTCCCCTTGCAAATTCAGTGAATTTAATAGATATAGGGATATTCAGGTTATTGCTTTCTTTGTCACTGAGTTTGATAATTTGTTTCCTTCAAATTATTTGCTGTTCAAATTGTTGAATTTATTGTCAATTCTCTCTTCATATTTTCTTCTACCTTCTTAAACATATGATGTATGTTTATATAGCAGTTTTAATGTCCTTATATACTAATTTTGATGATTTTAACCACATATGGGTTTATATTTATTGATCGATATTTTTCACGCTTGGTTATGAGTTGCATTTTCTTAGTTATTTGCATACACTAGTAATATATTTTGGCTGCCAGACATACTGAATTTTCTGTTGTTGTATACTGGATTTTGCTGTATTCCTTTAAAAAGTGTCAGGCCTCATTCTGGGATGTAGTTAAGTGACGTAGAATGAATTTAATACTTTCGAGGCGTCCTTTAAGCTTTGTAGGAGTGAGTCCAGAAACGCCCTAGTCTACAGCTCATGTGGCTTCGTTACCGAAGCAGTGGCCTGCCGAAGACTCTGCCCAATGTCCTGTGTACTAGGAGGTCTTTCCACTCTTCCTACTGGGAACACAAATTATTAACAGCCCTGTGTAAGATCCTGGGATTGTTTCTTTTGTGCATCTCTAGTTCTTTTCCCATACTTGATAGTTTTCTCACATGCACATGTAGATCAGGACTTAGTCAAAGATTTAAGGGGACCCCTCTGCAGATCTCAAGAGTGCTCTCTAAGCTCTCTCTCTGTGTTAGGAAATGCATCTCCTCTGGTATTTAGATCTGTAAATCTTATTTGCCTTGACCTTCGAAAACTCCAAACCCCATTGTCTGCTCAACTCAGAGATTGCTAGGCTGTGTTTCAGTCCTGTTTATCCTGTTCCTAATGTCTGAAAACCATCATTTCATATACTTTGTCTGCTGGTACCGTTGTATTTGTTAAGGGTAAATCTGGTTTCTTTTACTCTGTCAGGCCAGAAGTGGAGGTTGTCCCAATTGACTCTAAGATCTCCATTTATCTTGAGTTGCTTCTCTGTTCTTCTGGAATATTGCCCTTTTGGGTTCAAGAATGAGTTGGAGTTTGGCATGTAGTGATAAAGTTCAACTGGACTAAAATCCAATGATAATAATCATTAAAGTGACATTGTGAGATGACAGCTATAGCAACATATTTTGGCCTTCTGACAAAAAACTCCTTTCTGACCCTTGTTTCCATTCTCTTTAAAGATATACTGTCTTTTTCAAAGTCTTTATCTTCCACTTTAAGATAAAGATGCAAAATAAAGCCTTTGCAAAAGGCAGCATACCATTTTTCAGCAATGAGAAAACAGGGAAACAGATGTCTCAGCCAGTCGTTCACTGAAACAGCCTTAGTGCAATGTCACTTCATCTTTTAACCTCTTACCATTCAAGCCTCTGATGATTCTATGAATTTCTTTAGAAAACTCTAGAAAAAATGGAATTTATTGTTGCCAAAATGAAGTCCCATTCTCCAGCTACCTTCCATACTCAGCCCCAAGTGTTGAGAATCTATTTGTGCGTGAATTGTGATGCGTACCTAGGAAAATGCGCTGATCAGCAGCTCTGCTCCTAGGTGGGTAACACTCCCTCAGAAGTATGAGACTCTCCCTGTGCGTGAAGCATGTGTTTCAGGCATGGAACCAAGTGATTTGTGCAATCTTGTGAGGACAAAGGTTAGAAAACTGAGCTTGAAGGCATGTCCCACTTTTATGCTTTATAAGCAGTGCCCTTCTGCCTGCCTTCACGAGCCTGGGGGTCAGCAGAAGGGCACCGCCTGGCAGAGGCCGTCAGCCTCCATGCACAAGGTACCGTGGACAACAGTAACATGGCAACAGCTTAAATAAATAAGACAGTACATTGTTTAAGAAACAATTAATGTTCTGAGGTTTCAGGGATAACAACCATAAAGTAAACATGCAAGTTGGTAAGAAATAACTGGCATGAATGCCTTTTGTTAAAAGTTGAACCACAAGTGCATTTTTTTACACTCTACTGAAGTATTTTTGTTATATTCTTCTGTGGCGGCAAGAAAGGAAAGAATATGGTAAGTAATCTTTTATATTTACAATAGCAGCTCTCTGTAAACTGGCTTGGTTCTTCTAGAACTGCACTATTCAAAATGGTAGCCATTAGCACATGTGGCTCTTCAAATTTAAATGAATTACAATGAAATAAAATTAGAAATGCAGCTCCTCAGTCACACCAGCCATATCTCACACCAGCTCTACAGCTACAAGTGGCTAATGGCCACTGTGTTGGAAAAGGCAGCTTCTGTCATCACAGAACATTCTGTAGGACAGTGCTATTGCAGGGAGATCTAGGTTCAGATCTGGCTTGAAGACCAATCAGTTCTGTGGTCACAGGCTCTTCCCTGGGTCTTTATTCTTGTCTGAATATAAAAGGTGGAGTGATGGGATTTAGTGAGACAGATGAGTTTTCATGTCCACAAAATAAAGAAACCACCGGAGAAAGGTATTCACACTGATAAAGAACATCTGTGATACAAGTTAGTATGAATCTGTTGGTTTGAAATGATAACTGTTTGGCAAAGCAAACAGCCCTTATAAATCTCCATAAAGCTGTCAAAATCTAATGGCCACATCCAGGCCCATTAAGAGTCTCTCTTTGACCAAGAGGAACCATCAAAGCTGCAGAAACTTTGTGGATTGAGGATGTTGCCCCTCCAGTCTCTAAGGCCAAATGCAGCATTAAGCCTGGAACCAAGACACAGATGTCAGGACCCTACACTTGACCACCCTTCTCAGTCAAAACAACTTGTCGGCTGGGCGTGTTGGCTCACACCTGTATTCCCAGCACTTTGGCAGGCCAAGGTGGGCAGATCACAAGGTCAGGAAATCGAGACCATCCTGGCCAACATGGTGAAACCCAGTCTCTACTAAAACACACAAAAACATCAGCCAGGCGTGGTGGCACATGCCTGTAGTCCCAGCTACTTGGGAGGCTGAGGCAGGGGAATTGCTTGAACCTGGGAGGCGGAGGTTGCAGTCAGCTGAGATTGCGCTACTGCACTCCAGCCTGGTGACAGAGCAAGACTCTGTCTATACAAAAAAAAAAAAAAAAAAAAAAAAAAAAACTATAAAGATGATGGCTAAGCAATTCTCTTGTGAGTGTGGTGAGTTCTTATTCCATAATAAAAATTTTATAGCTGCAAGAATGAGCCTCTCATCTATTGCCTATTCCTTCCTATGTCTCTCTTTAATATGTCAAATCAACAGGTTGATAAATCTTTATAGAACCAGCACTCTGTACCTAATACCTAATGTGCAGATACTGCAAGAGATAGGAAAGCAGTCCAAGATGGGAGTTCGTTCTTTCTGTGGGGCTGTGACCAGTTGGTTCAGGAAGAAGGATGCGAAATATGAAGGACTTAGGAATTAATGCTAGAGTTCTGGAGGAATCAGGTTCTAGAGCATATAATGCTCAATACTGGATAACCACTGAAGGCACACAGAGACGGAACAGGACTGGATTTTTCAAGGAAGACTTCATGAAGGAAGCAGGCTTTAAACTCTGAAAAAAAATGCAGGCACCAGGGTGGCAGGTAGGATCAGGGAAGAGATTCCAGGCCTCAGCAATTACATTGTCCTACCCAATCCCGTGCTGCTTTGAGAGGAGGTTTAACATAGTGGATCAAAGCGTAGACTCTCAAGCAAGAGCATGTGGGTTCAAATTCTGGTTTTGTCATTTATTAAGTCTGTGATCTTAGGCAATCTACTTAACCTTTCACTAGATTGCTGTGAGCATTAAATGAGTTTATATATGTAAAATTCTAGGCACAAAATAAGCACCATACAACTATTAGCACCCCCACTCCCGCCCCACCCTCTTTTTTCACAGAGCTTGTTTTTACTGGTATTTACGTTGAGAATCTCTTAAAAGTAACCTCAATAATTTTACAGGTAATTTCCATAATTGTCAGTTTGATTTCTTTAATTAAAAAAATTTTTAATAAGTAAATACAACGTATTTAGGGCAAACCAACTTGCATAATCATCCTGATGGATGCCTCAGCTCTTCTTACCAAAATACTCACGTCAGCAAGGCCCTGGACAGGAGCTACTTCATCATCATATTTGAGACTCAAAGAGACTGACTGTGCCTCCTAAATTATACCACATAAACTATTTGGTTTAGAAAGATGTCTCTGTAGTGTCAGTGTTCTCCTCTTGTTTTTTTAAATTTTTTTTATTTTTAATTTTTGCTGGGAAAACAACATATCCATATGCAGAAGAATGAAACTAGACCCCTATCTCTCACCATATACAAAAATCAAATCAAAATGAATTAAAGACTTAAATCTAAGACCTCAAACTATGAAACTACTACAAGAAAACATTGAGGAAAATCTCTAGGATGTTGGTCTGACCAAACATTTATTGAGCAATATCCCACAAGCTCAGGCAATCCTATTCTTATGTGAGAGGGGTGATTATTACGTTTCCACTTCCTCACTCCCTCTGGGAGGCAGACTGGCAGCATGGGAAGGGCAGGCAGCTTAGAGTACAAATTGGCCTTAGTCTCAGTGGCTACTTGCAATCTGGGCAAACCTAGTCAGTGTCTTAACCTTATGGAGCCTCCTTTTCCTCATTTAAAATATGGGACATTAATGCCCACTTCACAGGCTTATTTGGAACACTGAAACAGAATTTTCTGACACAATACCTGGCATGCGTCCTGGCATGTGGAGGGAGCTCCCTTGAATGTCCCAACAGTTGAATTTACTATCACTCTTTTTGAGAAGCAGCCATATCACTGCCACTCAATTCTTTAGGCTATTTGTACATGAAAGAGGCAAGATTTCCTGCAGTCCAAACTGGCTCTGCCTACAGCAACAATACCAGGCTTCCCAAATAAATTTAAATACAAAATTAAAGCAAAATAATAGGAATACCATGAATACATATCTGTTGCAAACCCTAACACATACACTCAAATTCCTAATTTGTGTACAACCATACACAATGTGGCCTTGGTCTTGACAGTGCTAAGACAGGCTACACACTTGTGTGATTATCTCTCCAGAAGGATAGAGGCAAGTGGATTATTCTCCACAACAGTGTTTGCATTGGTAAGCGGACTTAGAGGCAGACAAGAGAATCCACTCTAGTAAGCTTAAGCAGAGAGGGATTTATTACAGATTTGAGAAGCTCACAGGATTTCTAGTTAGGGGTAGACACCAACTAAACTTAAGTACTGCATATCCAGGTCGAGCCTGGAGAAACACTCAACCACACTCTGGGATTGTTCTAGAGAAAACCCCACAGCTTCCTGCTGTTGGCATCTGTGATACTAGGGACTGTGCACTAGAACTTCCAACACAGGTGCAACCTGCAGAACCAAATGCCTCTGCCATGGTGTTTTCCTGTAAGATCTTACATCCCACACATGGAGCTGCTGCTGAGTGTGGCTCCTTCTCCCAACCTGTTGTCACACATTATACATTCTTTTTTGTGGAATCTGGAACACATAGACTCTAGCTGCAAGGGAATCTGGGATTTTTTTCTTCCACTGTTGAGCCTTTATAGTATAAGAAGCCATACCAGGTAGGTTTGGAAAGATTGTAGTGAGTCCCTCTGCAGTATCTGTCAGAGAACACAAGTTCACCTCCACTATGAAAGGCTTCTCTGGTCTCCAGTAACCCAGATTCAGCAGGTCACTCCAGATGGTGCCCTTGCAATTTGCACATATTCCAGACATTGTCTCCATTACATTGAATCAGCTATTTGTTCGCACAAAGGTTTTCTTTGTTAAACTGAATCATGGAGGAGTGGGAAAGGCACAAGCTTTAGAAGTACAATTGAATTCAAATCTCAAATTTGCCGTTTACTAACTCTTTAACCTTGGAGGAAATTCCTTAATATCTCTGATTATTAACATCTCTATTTATAGAATGTGGTAAGATACCTACCACAGACACTTGTCATGAAGAGTGAAGTGCTTAACTGAATCACTGATGCATTACATGTGTTCAGGAGATGGAAAATTCCCTCTAAATTTTCTTATCATTAGGAGCAAAAATAATTTTAATTTCAACTTTGTATCTCTCTGGGTAGTTAAAATTCATGTCTGCTATGTGCCAGATATTCTGCTAGGTATTGAAATTATAAAAATGAACAAGAGTCTTGCAAGTGTTCTTAATATAGGTGGGAAGAGACATATCCAGACACACACACGCACACACACACACACAATGGTTATACAAAGTGATAACGTGTGGAGAAGGAGTGACTGATCTTTCAGGGGCAGGGAGAAAGCCCAGAAAGATTTCACAACTCAACGTGTGAGTTGGGTTGTAAAGGTCATGCAGGAATTTAGGTGGAACAGGGGAGGGGGAAGCTGACCAAGCAGTAGCAGTAATGTGAGGGTATTTGAGATCAACAAGTAGTTCATAAAATAGAGTCAGTAGAGAAGGGAGTTGGAAAGATATGGGCACACCTGGCTGTCATGAGCTGGAACAAGCTGCTCTACACACCACTAATTGTGTAGGTTGCACCACATATGAGGGCACCTGGCTAGTTTGTAAGGGTGGGGATGGTTCTGGTATCCAGCCAAGTCAACCCAAGAAGACAGTTGCCTGCAAGGCTGTCTCTTGAAATCAAATTGGCACCCTGCTGTGAAAGGTTTTGTGTGCCAAATTAAGGAGTCTGAAATTTACCTTGTAGGTAATGGGGAGTCATCAAAAGTTAAGCAGAATAGACTTAAGTACACTTGTCCGTGAAAGCAACTCTGGTTCAATGAGGAGGATAGAAGCAAGCTGTATTAGTCTGTTTTCATGCTGTTGATAAACACAAACCTGAGACTGAGAAGAAAAAGAGGTTTAGTTGGACTTATAGTTCCACATGGCTGGGGAGGACTCAGAGTCATGGCAGGAAGCAAAAGGCACTTCTTAAATGGCAGTGGCAAGAGAAAATGAGGCAGAAGAAAAAGTAGAAACTCCTGATAAACCCATCAGATTTTGTGAGACTTATTCACTATCATGAGAATAGCACGGGAAAGACCAGTCCTCATGATTGAATTACCTCCCCCTGAATCCCTCCCACAACATGTGGGAATTCTAGGAGATACAATTCAAGTTGAGATTTGTGTGGGGACACAGCCAAACCATATCACAGGCAGACCAATTAGCAGGTTCAGATGAATAGAATGAAACATCATACCACTGGGGAGAGATGATAAGAGTCTGAATCAACATGAGTAGCAGTGAGAAAATGCAATGAGGATCATTTTGAAAACCATATAGAAGGTAGAACTTCTGAGACATGCATGGTACCCAGCTGGATGTGGAAGACTATGTGGATTGTGACAGTAGAAATTAGGGAGGAGGAGGTTGGTCTTTTTAGGGGGTGAGGAAGGTTTTCAACATTTTATTGTTCCCTTGAATTATATAAACTGATTTGTTCAGTAGGCAGGAAGGCATATGAGTACGAAATTTAAAAGAGAAACAAGATCAGATATAGAGAACTCATTGACTTGTAGAGATAATAGCTGTAGTCACTGATGTAAACAGGGTTACCCCAAAAGAGGTAGAGTCCCCCAATAAGGCTTTCATGTACATTGTGCATAGTGGTATGCCAGTAAATGATTAACATTTGTCTCTGTGGTGTGGGGGGACTCCTATCTTTAGCATTTACTGATTTCTGTAGTATAAGTACTCCCACCATAGCTGATTTCAAGCTACCAATATGGCATCACTGAACAGGGAGTCGGAAAGAGAAAGGCACAGCTGGCTGTCATGAGCTGGCACGAGCTGCTCAACACACCACTAATTGTGTAGTTTGTACCACATATGAGGGTACCTGGCTAGTTTGTCGGGGGTGCAGTGGTGGAGATGGTTCTGGCATCCAGCCAAGTCAACCCAAGAAGCCAGTTGCCTGCAGGGCTGCCTCTGCAAGTAGGGAAAATTTATTCTACATTATTTGTCCAGAAAGAGAACTTTTTCCCAATTCTGAACCCAGAATTCAGGAGGGCTAAGTATGAAGCCCTGGGGAACACCAACATTTAAGCAACAGGGAAAGAAGACCCCCCAAAACAAAACCATACAAAAGGGGTGGGCAGACAGGGCTCACATCTAAGCACTATCCCTTTCTAGTTTGACGATCTTAGTCAAATTACTTTCCTTCTCTGTGCCTCAGTTTTTACTATTTTTTATATTGAGGTAAAAATATACATATCATAAAATTTAACATCTGCACCATTTTTAAGTGTACAGTTCAGTGGCATCAAATGTACTCAGATTGTCGTGCTACAATCACTACCATACACCCAGAGAACTCTTGTTTCGCACAACTCAAAGGCTGTACCTATTAAACAGTCACTCCCCATTCACCTCTTCCCATAGCCCCAGCCAATAACCATTCTACTTTCTGTCTCTGTGTTTGGCTACTCTAGGTACCTCATACAAAGGGCATCACACAGTAAGTTTCACCGTGTTTTAAATGAGAAGACAACACCTTCCTTGTAAAAGTTGTAATCCTCAGATGGACTGTGAGGATTCCAGCCGAACATCTCACATCTCACACATGCCTAGCACAGACAGGCACTCAGTAAATGACAGCCACCAGCTCCCATGTGTGAGAGATGCTGTGCAAGATGCTTATGGGAGACACGAGGGGGAATAAGACACTGTTCTTGCCTTCACAGGTCTTCAGCTCAGAAAGATTTTGTATTTACAAGTAACTATTATTAAATCAAAAGTGAAATTTTTCTAAAGAAAAGTACTGATGGCCTGGTTCGGTGGCTCACGCCTGTAATCCCAGCACTTTGGGAGGCAGAGGCGGGCAGTTCACCTGAGGCCAGGAGTTCGACACCAGCCTGGCCAACATGGCAAAACCCTGTCTCTACTAAAAGTACAAAAATTAGCCAGGCTTGGTGGTTCACGCCTGTTTTCCCAGCACTTTGGGAGGCTGAGGCGGGCAGATCACCTGAGGCCTGGAATTCCAAACCAGACTGGCCAACGTGGTGAAACACCGCCTCTACTAAAAATAGAAAAATTAGCCAGGCATGTTGGTGGGCACCTGTAATTCCAGCTACTCACGAAGCTGAGGTGGGAGAATTGCTTGAACCTGGAAGGCAGAGGTTGCAGTGAGCTGAGATGGCGCCAACGCACTCCAGCCTGGGTGACAAGAGCGAGACTCCGTCAAAAAAAAAAAAAAGGAAGGAAGGAAGAAAAAGAAAGAAAGAAAGAAAGAAAGAAAGAAAAAGAAAGAAAGAAAGAAAGAACGAAAGAGAGAAAGAAAGAAAAGTACTGACAATGTTCTTTGGGAATTTAGAAGATGAGGAGATTATCAATGGCTAAGAAAATCAGACTAAAGTTTACAGAAAAGGAAACATTTCTCTGAAGGGTTTGGCCCAAATGGTAATAGCAAAAAAGGACCCTTTGTGAAGACAGACTGCATATGCCAAGACATTGCACTGGTCATCTCAGGCTGCCATGACAAAGCCACACAGACTGCATGGCTGAAGCAACAGAAACTAATTTTTCACAGTTCTGGCTAAAAGTTCACCATCAATGTGCCAGCATGATCAGTTTCTGGTGAGGACTTTGCTCCTGGCTTGCAGACAGCCACCTTCTTGCTGTATCTCCACATGGAAATGAAAGAAAAAGCTCCCTGGTTTCCTTCTTAAAAGGATAGTAAACCTATTGGATCAGGTCCCCACCCTATGGCCTCATTCAGCCTTAATTACTTCCTTAGAGGCCCCAACTCCAAATATAGCCACAATGGTGGTTAGGGATTCAACATATGAATTAGGTGTCAGGGGTGTGGGGGAGACACAAATAGTCTATAAAAGGCATGGAGGTGGGAAATCACCACTCGTTTATAGGGACCATTCAATAATATTATTTGGATGATGCATAAGGGGGTTGAAAGTGGAGGAGCTGGAGAAATAAAATTATACCCAGGGATTAGCTTGGATCACAGGAGGCCTTTGAGTAGCAGCTAAGACTTTTAGAGTGTGTTTGGTCTGTGGCAGGGAGAATCTGAGGGTTTTAAACAGGGACGTTGCAAGGTCAGAAGTGTGCTTTGGGAAGATGGTTTTGGCAGTGCTGGGTTTTATAGCCAGTCTTGTTCTTATTGCCTTGGAGCAGAGAAGGAAGGGCAAGTGCTGGCAGATTAGATACATGCCAGAATCTCCCAACCAGATCTTTTAGGTTGCTTCCCTGAATGCCAGTCAGTCCCTTGTTTGACTGGCTGTGAAGGAACACAAGCTTGTGGGGTACTCTTGTGAAAAATCATTTTGAGGCCAAACATCCCCCAGCCTACCCCCACCAGGAGCTTCCCAAGTATCAATTCCAAAGCAAAACAGGCTTCTTTATCTCAGTCAAAGATTTTGAATAGGAACTGACCAAATGAATGATCCACTGGCCAAAATAACTTTGGACAGTTTCTTGCTGCCTGCTGAGCACACAGCAAAGCTACCTGATCTTGCATTTTATGATATGGTATCTAGTTCTCAGAGGTTGTAAATGGTCAAATCTCAATTAGAGGGCTCTCCAGGGCAACACTGCAGAGTGGAATGCCTCTCCCCAGGGTAAAGTTCTCGTCAACCTCCTTAGGCAATTGGTCCCAGCGGCCACTGCGACAACAACTAAAAATAGCCATAGTATAAAACCCCAGCTCCCAGGAAAGCTGAGAGAAAATAGTTTGCTAAGAAGTACAGACTGTGATAAAGCATTGCCTGGTGTTTTCCAGCACATCATGGGATGTGATGAGTTCCCAGAAATCGTTAATACCGACCTCAATGATTAAAGTACATTTACTGGGTGGGAGGGAAGGCCACTTTCTAAATTATAAACAATTTCAGAGATCATCTAGCAGCACTGTTCAGTATAGGCTTGAGCAATATGAGGTTGTGCACATCACTCTTCCACCTACATACTTTCATCCTTTTATTCATTTAGCAAGTGTTAACTGGGCATGGCTCAATTCCTCACTCCATTCTGCTCAAACACCCTCCTCACCATCTAATATAGCACCTCTGAATTTCTGTTTCCTTATTCTCCTGTTTTCTTTATATTACTGGCATTGTGCTTTATTTGTTAGTTGTCCATCTGCCCTACCAGCCTGTCACCCAGCTCCAGGGGCAGGACTTTTTGTCTGTTTGTGGTCTGGCACGGAATGATGTTACTGAATGGATATGTGTATCAGGCCCTGCCCTCCAGTGTCTCTCCTCTTTCTGTCTCTCTCTGCAACTTTTATTAGTTGGATGTTGACCCTTCTGTATTTGGCCTCTGTCTCTCATATTTTTGTTTGCTTTTTTGCTCAGTGATCTCAGAGGCTTTCCTTATTTCCAGCTCTTCTATTAAATTTTTCATTTTTAGCAGTTATGTTCTTAATTTTTAATAACTCTGATCTTATTCTCTGATTGTTCCTTTTCCAAAGTTTCCTATACTACATCATAAGGGCTGAGTGGCAGTGGAGGCCAAGTCAATCATCCTTTCTTTGGGGTGATCAGAGAATGGATCTCCAGATGCCAGAAGGAGAAAGTCTTTCCTCTGGCACCTCCACACCGAGACTGGAAGCACAAGCTCTCCCCACACCCTCAAATGGCTGCCTGTTGAGGGAACTTTCCATGTAGAAGCCAGAGGTAAAAGGCTCCCAGTGCTCTGCACAGAGCTGGGATGTGGGAGTTGGCTGCTGTCTGGCAAAGTTGTTCTAGGATAGAATTTCACTGATTCCCTCCAATGGAGCCCCATATCATACCTCCCACCCACTGTGGGATGGGCCAACTCCAAGGTGACAGCTTCTCTAGGGTCCTGGAAAGAACAGGGCCCCCACCTCCTCTGTACCTACCTTAGAGTTTATTCTGAGCTATAATATTTTCTGTCCTCTATTATCTCTCAACATTTTCCTACCTACCTTCTCTCTTCCAGAAGTTTGTCAACATCCCTTGTCATTGGTGACCCTGTCTTATTTTCTTAACTGTTGTGAGATTGTTCCTTTTCCTACTTCTCTACTCTTATGTCAGCAGGATCTCAGGAGAATCTGCAGACAGTAATATTTCAATCATTGCGCATGAGCAAAGGGTTCTAAATATAGCTTGGGAGCCGGTGAATGTGAAGTGTGTAAATAGGGCTCTTTACTGCAAGGCTTTTCAGCACTTTAATTCGCAAACAAGAATAGGTGTTGCAAATCTCAAAGACGGGGTGTGGCATGAAGCATTTCTCAATTATTTGACCACAAGAATTTCTTTTTTTTTTTTTTTTCAGGGAAATCTTATCATTTTGTGTTCCAAGAAATATACTATGGAAAATACTAGGCTAATTTATCAGTGTCATGCTAGCCCTGGGACTGCAAAACAGTAGACATTAACAATGTTTGCTGAATGCAGGTGCAAAAGGAGTCTGAGTCAATGGGTCCTAAATACCATTCCCACCCAAGTAACAGATTTACTTTGTGGAGGTGATGGTTTAACTCAGATAGTCAGTGCAGTGGAAAGAACACCCAGGCTGAATTCAGACTAACATAATAGCTGGGTAACATTAGGCAAATTGAATTATTTAAGCCCCAATTTCCATATCTGTGATACGGGAATAATATCTGCTTTTTTTATTTTATAAAGTACTTTTGAGCATCAAAAGATAAAATATATGAGACGGTATTTTATAAAATGTAAAGCACTAAACAAATACAAGGAATTATTATTATTGTGAAACTCAGTTGCCATGTCACAGCAGTTAGAACATGAAAGGGAGAAGACATTTGAGCATTCTCTAACCATATCATATGGCTGGTTGCCCACTCATCCTAAACTTAGAGATGGCCCCAACTGCAGAATCACAGGGAAAAACACAGAAAAAAAAAAGGAGAGAAACCCTAACCCTCTTATGGATTGCACGTAGAGCTAAATCAAGACTTTATCCTTACTTTGCAAGTGAAGACTTGAGCTAGAAAAACAAGAGACTCAGCGATCTTTATCTGGAAAGGACCTTAGATGTCATTTGAACCAACTTGCTTGTTTTAGATGCATAGAAACTGGCCCAGAGAGGTTAAGTAATTTGCCCCCCATCACACTGAGATAATTGTGCTAGCAAGCAGGTCTCCAAGTTCCTGGCCAACATAACTCAACTCAACAAATGTTTATGGAGAGTGGCGTACCACTGCCCCAAGGGCCAGGGCGTACACAACTGGGAGCCTCAATTTCTATCCTGAAGGAGCTTACAAGTGCAAGAGAGGAAAGGGTGACAGCAAACACTAGAGGAGGGCTGAAAATTTAAGACTGGGTTGTTCAGTTATGTTCTAAGTGTTCAGAGATGGGGGCCACTGTTGATGACTAAGGCAGACAGAAAAATCTTTTTGTTGTTGGTATTCTCCATTTTCAGAAATTTTGATTCACACATGGTGGCTCATGCCCATAGTCCCAGCTAGTCTGGAGGCTGAGGCAGGAGGATTTCTTGAGGCTAGAAGTTTGAGAAATTCTGTCCTTTCACCTCAAAGATTCCTTAGGGAGGAATGCGCACACACACACACACACACACACATACACACACACTTTATACCTCAAATACAAGTTGAAGAACCTGCCATAAATCTCAAGGGTAGTTTCTTGACCTTAAAATCTCTAAGAAAAAAAGGGGACCAGTAGAGTCCATTCTACCTGAAAAGTATTTGCTACCACCTAAGCCGTCTCAAAAGTGTCTCAGAGCCCATGATTCTTTTGTGGCAAAGAAGACAAAACACCCATTTCCCTGGCAACAACTTTTATTTAGTATTCAAATAACATCCCTATGTTTGGAAGGCCAGTGCATCTTTTAATGTTTTAATTTCTAAAGTTTATAGAGCAGCAAATTGGTTTGGCATCTGTTAGTAACTCTGCCCTAAGATGGGATGATTCAAACTTGGCAACTAGCAGGCACTGTCTCCCATTAGTAGGAGTAATAATGAAATGATGTGGTTGAACATCTCAGGATGCCAAGTTTACTTTGTGCTTGGACAAATGGTATATTGTGTTGGTTTTCATTTCTTAAAAGACCCTTATAAAAGCCTCCCCTTTTTATTTATGTTAGAAAATTCAGTTTAACCAAATAAGCAGAACCAGAGTGCAGGGCATCAACAGCGTCAGAGACTGGGTGTACTACGTGCAGGAATCTGTCCACAGCTGCAGGTACAGTTACTTTCAACTGAACAGATTAACTTTGGTTGCTCTGCATAGGGATGTGGTCCAGGCACTTACTGGGACACAGAGAAACATGGAGAAGGATCAATGGACAAGTGAATAAACAGCCCAGTGATATTCATTGGGCTTTAAAATGGTTTGCTGCTGAGGATATATATGGGCAATTAGTGTGATGGGACCTCCCAAGGCCAGAGCTTATTTCTGAACATATATCCCACAGAGCACACATTCCTTGAGATACTCCACACAAAACAAATGGCTAAAGAAACTTGAGAAACATCCCCTACTTCTCCTCTTGCAGATTCACAGTACACATTAGCTTATAGAAGGAGCAGAGACATCAGTCAAAAAAAACCTTGAATCTTGTTTAACTCAGCATTTCCCATTTTGGAAATAGTTAACTATAACTTACCAAACATTGGAATTGCTATATCTTGAGCTTTCTGCCTGAGGCTATTTACATGGCCTGTCAAAAGCTGATGACACAGAAGTGAAAATTTTAGTCTATATGACATATCTGTTTTTGCCCCGAGTTAATTTACCCAACCCAATGTTTTGTTGCTTGTTTATGTTAGTTCTGCCTATTCCCACAGCCAGGTTGACTGCTCTTGCCTGGATCTGAAGGCAATATTGAAATGGAGACTCATACCTGGGTCTGTTGGTCTCCAAAGCCTGTATTTTTAACTATGTGATACTCTGCTTAATACTGAGGGCATTTAAATTCCCCCTTGAAGATAATTCAAAGGTTGGGTACTTTCATTGTCTCCTATATCAGTCAACTATTCCTATCTGCTAGAAATGAAAAAAGAAAAGAGAGGAAGGGGAGAAGGGAGATAGGGAGACGGATTAATTTCTTGTAGAAGCATGGGTAAAACTTAATCACAGGGATATTTTTGAGCATTTGTAACTGTATCACAAGTTCTTGTTGTTTTCACAACTTCCTGGGAGATGTTATGCTTGGAGGTAGGTTAAAAATATTATTTAAAGGATGAAATCTATTCATCTTCCCAGGATAGGGAAAGAATCCCAAAGATGATTATGAAAGAGATAGTCTAGGATTACTCCCTAAACGTTTTCCTGTGGAGCAGCCCCTAAACTGCTCTTCTCAACCTTCATTTGCAAAGCAAAACAGCATTAGTGTAATCAGTCCCCTATCTTTCCCAAATCTGCCTTACCCTAGGAGTTGCAGGGGATATTCAAACAGGAGGCCTGGAGAAAGTGCTTTTGAACAGCAAGCTCCTTTGTTTTCCTCCTTTGCCTCTGACCACTCTGGTTTTTAAATTCTCAAATTTGAATTCTCAAATTAGATTTTGTCTGACCTTTAGCATTGCTTGGCAACTATGAGGAGTCCATTTTCCCTACTGTGGCCACGGTCTGAACCATGCATTCTGATGCTAAGCCACAGCATGTGCCTGACTGACATGACACTGCAGGCTCTTGGTCCCCATTCTTCCCCCAGGAGACAAGTGGCACCTGATGGTATTGCCAACTTCTCATTGCTTAACCTATATTGAATTGTGTCCATTGCCAGCCTCAACTCCCTCCCAGGCAAGGAGGAAGGCCAGGGCTCTGATCAGGGCTGAGGTTTCAGGAGCTGGACTAGTAACGGAGCTGGGGTTGATCAGGAGGTGGGAGGTGGGGTGACTGCTGGGTGGAGCAAAGCATGCATGCAGCAGCCAAGGTGAGTTTTGAGAAAAGGAGGCCATTTACCACTGTCAAAGAGACTGGGAAGAAAGATGCCTATTGTGTGTGAGGCCAAAGAGCAAGCAGAGAGAGTGTTTGAAATGGGGAGGATGGAAAAGAGTCAAGCCTGAAAATCTTCCCATGCTAACACTGGGTTAGGAGCAGAGGCAGCCCTAGAATTTGTGAACCTGAAGCTTATGCTTTCAAGGAGCCCTCCTTCAGAAACAAAAATGAAATTCCAACTATAAAATATAATATGGGGCCAGGAACAGTGGCTCATGCCTGTAATCCCAGCACTTTGGGAGGCCAAGGTGGGTGGATTACTTGAGGTCAGGAGTTTGAGACCAACTTGGCCAACATGGCAAAACCCTGTGTCTAGTAAAAATACAAAAATTAGCTGGGCGTGGTGGCATGCACCTGTAATCCCAGCTACTCAGGAGGCTGAGGCATGAGAATCACTTGAACCGGGGAGGTAGAGGTTGCAGTGAGCCAAGATTGCATCACTGCACTCCAGCCTAGGGGACAGAGTGAGACTTTGTCTAAAAAAAAAAAAAAAAAAAAGGTAGATATGGAAGTGAATATTTATTTAGAATATGAAAAGGAATGAAAACAAATTTGCAAACTTTTAGAAAACTATTATATACCACAGATATCAAAAAATCCCAAAAAGTAACTTAATATTTTATTATGTGGATAACATATATCTACAATACTGTTTTTTCTCTAATTTTTTGAAACATACACTTTGAATGCCTCTTCATTTGCCAATGATTTTGTAATATCCTGATTTGTGGGAGAGAAGACAGATAACACAATTCTTCCACTAGGATGATCAATCAACATTGATTTTTGGTACTAATAGTTGGGATGTAAAACTGCAACTGTTTATAGAAGTACTACAGGTTTGTATGCAAATACATAAAAGTCTACTTTGGGTACTTCCCACTGAAAAATATATGGTGCATTTGTTATTGTATATGTTGCATTATTGTGTATATTCCTGACAAGAGAGAATTTCTGTTTCAACTAGGCGTCGGTGAAAACTAGATCCTCTGTTTACAATTTTACATATCTGATAACTGGGAGAACTTCCCACAGACTAGCTTCTAGCTCTATATATTTCAAATCTCAATCTTCATATCCTGCATATTTCTGGTGCTGATGCCATAGGATACATTTATATTGTGACATGACCATCTTTGGGTGATGACCTGGGTGAAGTCAGCACAATGGGCGTCAAGAGTATTACTGAAGGCCAGTTCTTCACCATGATGGTTAACAATAATGTAACTATTACCAGAAATAACTTAGGACCACACAAATATATCTCACTAAACCCAAACTAAATATATGCCTAATTTAACTTCCCACTTAGTGAAGTACCTAAGATGCTCATGGCAACTCTAATACCATCTGAGGCTAGCGGAAGTATAACAGGGGGAAAGTTGTAATGAAAAGAGGCATTGGTCTTAACCAGTTACAGCTCAAATATCTTATGCTTGCAAATTTTGCAAAAACAAATCATCATGTGAACACTACGGTAGGTCCCTTTCTGGGCGTGGGAAGGGAACAGTGCTAGTGAGGGGTCTTGGATTTTGAGTTTTATGATTGTGACAGTAAATCATCTTTGGGTTAGGTCAGAGTATTCCAAGCTTCTTCCTATACTAACCAGATAAATGGACACAGATTTTTTCCACCATCACGATTATTAAATTGTCAAATCAGTGATGGTTGAGCCATTTCGGGCACCACACTTCCTCCAGGCATGCAGTGAGGGCTGGCCATCTCTGCTGTCCTCTGTGCGTGTCTGTTAGGAACAAACACCTCCTGTGTAGTTAGACTTTGCTGACACAGGCTTCTATTTAAGGAGATGACTGTTATTAATAGAGTGCTAAAACTACTCTAAACAGAAATGGACACGGTTTCAAGTGGGCTTTATCAAAATCATCATGGTATACACCCATCTGAAAGTAAAAAACAAGTTTCACATGAGTGATGGGGTCTCTTAAGTGACCACACTGAACTGACCATACAGGCTTCTCTACGTAAAATGTCTAATCTCAGAAAAGGCAGTACCAGGTGGTCTGACGTTAAAGAGACTTTTGACCATTTCCCACTCTCTTTGCACTGTTAGTCAACAATCACTGGTTGGTTTTGGGAAATGGTATTGACACTTCATTTCGTTTCTTTCATTTCCATTGAGGTGGAATTGATGAGCTTGTTTTGCTGTTGATTTTACTGTGACTAGGAAGGTCTTTAAGTGAGGCAGATAAAATGGCAGCAGAGGCTATCAGAGGAGGAGAAAGGAACCTTAGAGATTGTCCTCATTAGATAGTGGAGGGAACTAAAGCCCTAAGAGGAAAAGTTACACATCAGTTAAAAGAAGTGTTACGCAGGGGTAAGTGAGGCAAGATTCATCCCTGGAATCGAGTCCACTTTGTTTCTGTACTTTCAATCCAAACTAATGTTTCATCAAAGTCCTAGTGGAGAAGATGGTTTGGGTAACTATGGAGTAATTCTGGCACCCTCTCCTCAGCCCCAGCTCCCCAATCCCATGCCCCAAAGTGATTGCACCCGCCTTTACACAGGTAAGGCGATTGTCAAAACTTGTATTTGAAAAATAATAATACCAAATGATTATGTTCATTGTGCATTCCTTAGCCAGTGCTTCCAATGGCTGGAACATGTTCAAAATTGCATGAATACTATTTCATAGAAGAGAATAAGATGTGGAAGATAGCTGTATTTCGGTAAATACCAATTAGTAATATGGCATAATTTGAATTTTATAAGATATAAAAAATAAAAAATATTTATAATTTGTAATAACTTACTAAATTTAAAAAATAGATATAGTTGTTTAAAGATAAAATTATCTTGAATTTGAATAATGATTAAATAAGTTCCTCTCTGGCTTACTGCTTTCTTATTCACGTGTCTTGTTTGATCAAACAGGGAGCCATAGATACACAGACACTAAGTAAACTTTCAGGAACAACCCCAAAATTGCGAGTTTTGACAGGTAGACCATCTTGTTACCTAGAAGGACAATGGTTTCTTGGCAACCAGCATCATGGAGAATGGGCCAGTGACTCTCTGCCCTCACTCTGTGACTGTTTCATGAAGTCATATACACTCTGAGTCAATCCAGGGTGAGTCATATTCCCCTGGGCAGGCAGTTCCCACATTGCAAGAGGAAGGAAGGAAAGGAAGCAAGAAAAATAATAATAACTCGGTGGTTATTGTGCTAAATAAAGTATATTTCAATATGTTGTACCAGGTGGTAATATTATAGAAGCCAATCTTTTCTGAAAATGCAAGATGCAGTATGTTGGATCAAGTGATTTAAAAAACAATGTAATTGTTTTCAAATTTGATTATCTTCTGACCTCTTGGAACTGCCTATTAAAAAGAGGAAGCTAATTCCTCTGGCAAACTTTGTGGAAACTTGACACAGAGTCTTAGGGTGGTATTAAAAATGCAACAGGGCATTTTACTCTCAGAGGAGATCATGTGTGGAGTGGGGCTGCGGCCCACTCACTGCTCCAGGTCAGCAAGCTAAGAATGATTTATTTATGGCAAGCATGCTAGATGCCAGCCGGTTCTGGAGGAGCTGAGTGTGCAAGAATGAAGTCCTCAAACACAGGAGATGAATCTCCCTTAACCTCTGATGACTTATGAGAGAGTTGTGAATTTGATTCTCATTGTCAGGTGATTGATCAAGATACATTTTGAATTTGAGCTACTGTTCTTTCACTTTCTTTGTCTTCAATAGGATATAGTTTAGATTGTAACTTTCATTAATTGTGTTATAATCCTACAAGTAGCTGAATATGCATTCTTTTACATCTTCAGTCACTCTATGGCCCCCAAATCATATAGAAAAATAGATGACTGTTTAGTTAGAGAATTAAGTTCCCAGAAGCATTTTCATGCGGGCTCACCCCAAGAAACCTACATTCCTGCCACTGACAAGCAGGTCTGCTCTCCAGATGTGAAACAAAAGATCACCAAATCTCCATTTCCATTTTACCTTTGCCCTGAAGGTTTGTAACAATACTGAAAGCAAAGAACTCAAATCCACAGTGCAAAATTTCCAAATTTATGAAAATTTCTGGACAGGCCTGGTCTTAAACCAAGTGATGATACAGGTAAAATCTCTTTCCAAAGCCACCATTTCCCTCCACTACTTCCTGTTTTTCCCTTCCTTGTTCTCCCCTCTTTGGGCATTGCTCCTGGAAAAGAGCCCGCCAAGTGCAGTCATTCCAGGGAATAAATATGATTTGAGGTGGTTATTTTTATCAAGGTATTTTCCTTTTTTATTAGTCAAAAAGCCTCAACTGGAGCAAGGAACCCTTTGTAAAACTTCAAGCCACAACAGATGGCATCTTCCAAGGAAAGAACCTTTGAAGCATTCACAGGTGACTACCACAGAGACCCTCATGGGTGACTACTGTGCTAATGGCTGCTTTTGAACTTGGGCAGCTCCGCAGGTAGATACCAGACACTATTTTGCTCCCAGCATTGTAGTTGTTCCTTTTCTCCCACAAGCATATGGAAGCAGGCAATGCATCTTATCCAACTTCGCCTACCCCACAACACACAGCAGAGGACATTGCACACAGCAGGCTGACTGGCATCCGATGAATCTGTGAACCGAAGGGTGGGCTGTCCCTCCTTTTAAGAATGCAATGATAAACTCTGCTGCCCTCTGCAAGTTAGATACAGAGAGCTCCTTGCCATACGTCAGTGTAGTGCACCACTTCCCTCCTCATTTTTCACACTGGTGAATGGAGACATAGCACAGTGCGTGAGCTGCCCTCAGGAAGTAAATGAAGCACAAGTGAAGGGATATTCCTTTCTTCCCATCTCCACAGTTCAGATTTTGTGTGTGTGTGTTGCCTGAACTGTACTCCGAAGTGGCTCCTAAACTTAGCTTCTTCTAACTGCTACAATTACCCTCTGACTTTGAAACAACTTTCTCCACCTCAATATAAAAAGTGAACCTAGTACATTAGGAGTTTGCCTTATTTGATTTGGCATCACAAAAGTTCCAAAATAAGTTGAACTGTTATACTTCCACCACCTCCAGCCTTTCTCTGTCTCACCACCAGCCCTATCATTTTTCCTATACTTTGCAGGTATTTGAGAACATGGTGGATGAGCAAATGAAGACATTAACCTGGTTTCACAATCTAGTTCCCTTCTGTGTAATTATAGGCCAGCTTCTTAAAACTTCTAATCCTCACTTTTCTCATCTACAAAATAAGAAAAGGTAGTACATGCTTTATAAGGCTATAGCAAAGAGTAAATGAACCAATGTATACAAAGTACCTAGCACAGTACATGGTACACAGAGTGTGCTCAATAACTGTACACCATTATCAGCACCGTTAATAGTCTCATCATCACTGTTGCATCTAGTAACTGCAACCAACTCTGTTGGTGCTAATGACGCAAAGTCATTAGGAGTGATTTATGGGTGGGCTATGTAGAGTCAGAAGGTAAAAATCCCTGCAAATTATACACTTCTGAAATATATCTCTGTTTTTCAGTCAGCAACCTTGCTCCTTGGAAACAAAATCACGTAAGCAAGAGAGAATGTGCACCCAGAAGCAAGTGTCTTGGCCCTCCCACTTGGTGGACGTTGTGTTTTACCTGTTGAGGGAGGCATGTAGTAGAGCACAGAAGGTCTGGGTGTCTGAGGTCTGGACTCTAGCTTTGTCTCTTGCCAATGGTTAGCAGGGTGACCCTGACTAAGTGCCCCATCTCTCTGAGGTTCTGCATCCTCACCTGGCAAACAGGAACCGAGACTCGATACTCCATGTCGTCTTGGGCTCGGGTACACGTAGTCCATGTTTTGTTTAAACACATAGTCTGTGTTTTGTTGCTGATGTGTCTACTTCCCTCGTTTTTTGTTCTTTTCATTGTCTCATTGAGAGGGCAAGGCAAGGATGAAAACAAACAGGAAAACAGCACCCTCTAGGGTTTTTCAGAGGCATGACTGTACTGAGGATGTGTGACGTGCTGGAGTATGAAGGACGCCTGGCTAAACACCCTGAGTGGCCTGGGTGCCTCCCAAGGCCTTCCTGCCCCGCCTCCTAGGTGGGCCATTCAGTGTTGTTTCTATCTTGAAGAGAATTTAAATAAATTTATTTTGAAAAAAGAAAAAACTACCCAAAACAAAAACAATAAAACCTACAGAACTTGGGGAAATTATTGAAAAAAAAAATTAAGTTCAACTTCATAAGCCATTTTCTATTTCAAAGATAAGTTTGTTATTGAATGCAGAAATACAGCCTTTTTAATGCTTTCACTGAAATAGTTAAGAAACTGTTCAGAATATTTAAGCAAGGCAAACTAGCATTTTATTAGTTCAATATTTTAATTTTAAAAAAGAGTGGTTTTGGAAGTCCATTTTAGTTTGGTTTTGGGTTTATTATTCTCCTTCCTGACATGAGACAAAAATCAATAAAAGAGAACATTATTCTCTCCTAGAAAACAGAGTCACAGCAAGTCAAAAATCACGTGGTCTAATATTCCCATTATATAAATAATGAAACTGGTAGTCCAGTGCCTTTGTCTCTAATTGAGAGCTTCTAGTGCTTTTTGGTGGAGTAGACATAATAGTGATGGCAGGGAGAAGACTCAGTACAAAACATTATAAACATTAACTTTATTATTAACAAATAATAATAAACATTAACTCTGTGTCAGGCACTCTGCCATATCTTACCTAGAGCCCCTCATTTAATCTTTGCAACCACCCAACAAGTTAGTTGCTATTGTTACTCCCATTTTACAGTTGATGAAATGTAAGCACAGAGAAGTTAGGTAACTGCTCTAAAATTCAAAACTTATCAATACTAGGGGCTTTAGGTATACAACCACAAACCTAACTCACATTCAGATGAGCAGACATGTAATTAAATTGATACCACTGGGCTTTTTCTGACCTCTAATTTTTTGGTTTTGAAACAACAACCAAAAAAACCCTGTTTTCTTTTGAAACTTCTTCCTAAGCATTGTGAGGATAAAGTGAGGAACGAAGAACTGGGATGAGCAATAAAAGGTAGGCTGTAAACAGACTCTAAGGAAAGGAGTGGGGAGGTGGCCTGTCTCAATATTAGTTAGTTAGGAGCCAGTTATTTGGACTGAGGTATAGTTTGCAATTCAACCACGACCCTGCATGAGTTAATGAGACCATTAATTATTTACAAAAGCATAATGATAGTAATGGTGTTGGTTTTTCTTGCATGCAATGCAAGGTATAGCAGTTAAACTTATTTTGGAAATATAAAGAAAAAGCTTAATTAATATGAAACCTTTATTAAACTCTATGCTCCTGCAATTATATTTTCTTCTGTTATTTGGTAAAAGCACACAAATGCACACTCTCTGAACACATAGCTTTGTGTATTCTAACACAGTTTTTCATATGCATATTTCCTCATATTTCACTTTCAATAGCTACATAATATTATTCCACCATCTTGATGTATCAACATTTCCTTAGTTATTTCCCTATTGCTGAGGCTTTTATATTGTTCCCAGTTATAAATAACACTGCTATACTATTTACAGACCATTTTTAATTTGGGGGATATTTTTTATGTATGTTCCCAAGAGCTTAACTTCTGTGTCAAAGTGTGCAACATATCATATCTTTTGGTAGATTGTTTTCTAGAAAGACTAACAAATCGCAAGACCAATAACATTGCATTTGTAGTATTCCATTTTTCTGATTTATCCATTACAACTGCCACAACTGCTATTTATAATTTCAGCTTTTTAAAAAAAACCCACAGTACTATCACCATTGCCCCCAGCACCACAACCACTACCATCACCATCTCCTTCATCAACACAAGAAACACCAACACCATTACTATCATCAGCTACCATCAACATCAACATCACTACCAACAACATCGTCATCCACCGCCACCATCATCACCTTCACGAACACCACCACCACCCCACCATCAGCATCATCACCTTTATCAATGCAACCTCTACCACATCACCATCATCATTTACCACCATCACCATCATCAAGCCCACTCCCACTACTTTCACCAGCACCACTACTTTCACCACCACCACTATTACTATGTTCCGCTACCATTACCACCACCTGTACTACTATCTATACCACCACCAAGCCTCATCCACCATCATCCCCATCACCTCCACCAATGCCATCACCATGATCAGCCATTATCACCATTATTAACACTACGAGCAACAAATCAAATACTACCAATAGTGTTGCGTTCAACAACACCACCAATAAACAACATTGTCGTCACATGCTACCGTCACCATCATTTTCACCACCACCATTACCAGCACTAGTACCATCATCATTATCTTCCACCACCACTATTGCTGCCTACCATTAACGGAAACATTCGATATGTGCCAGATACTGTACTGAATGGTTTACTTACATTAATCATTTTATCCTCACACTAATCCTTTAAGTATAATAAGTGCATGCTACTGATTAGAAAATGGATGCTAAGAGGTTGGGACCCTGAATCAAAGACACAGCTAAAAGGTGGCAAGGCAGGATCCATATCTACATCTATCTGATTCCAAACCTCATTGTCTGAATTGCCAGGGTTTACAGTTACTTAACTGATATGCTGGGTTGTTTTAAAGGTTTTTTTGTTTACATCTCTTTAGTTGCTATTGAGACTGAACATTTTTCCATGTGCTGATTTATTGTCTTCATTTCCTTATGTGTATGCCCTCCATTTATTTCCTATGATCTCATTTTGAAGAAAAGCTGAATATTGACCTTAAATAATTAGATGAATTCTCTGTTCATTTCTTAAAAGTAGAGCTTCCTCTTTAACATTTATAACATACACTTTTTTAACTTCCTTACAATCCCTTTTGTTTTTTATTCCAACATATCTGTTTTATTACTAATTATATCTTAGCAAATCAGAAATGTTTTTTCTTCTTTAATTGAAAATAATATGCTTATTTTATTCTGGTTTTCTTTTTATGTTTATTTTATGCTTGTGTTTATTTTGCTTTGACCAAAATTTATTATAATATATAATATGAGGAATGAATCCAATGCTGTCTCTGCACCATGACCTGATTGTCCTCTATATTAAATAGTGATCACTTCTTGCCTTTGTATATCTGGTTTTTTTAATGTAGTAAGTTCTTACTATGATCAAAATTTACTTTGGAAATATCTATTGTCTCCCCCCATCTTTTTCCTGCTTTTAACTGAATATCATGATGTTTTGGTAATTGTCACATATTTTAAAATCCAGAAGGTAAATACCAATCCCTTTAGAAAAAATAAATTTAGTATATTTTGCCTCTTGTTATTCTGGAAGAATCTTAAAATCAGTGTTTCAGATTTTATAGAATATATTATGGAGGTTTTAATTATTATTGTAAGAACAGAGAGTTTTGTTTTCTTCAGAATATTTGGCTTTCTATGCATGAACGACTTATAATTCTTCATTTATACATAGTATTCTTTTATTCCAATAAGACTATATCCTTTTAAAATAAGTTTCTTATTGTGAGCTAAATTCTTATGTACGCATTTATTGATATTCTTATCTCCATAGTACATAGCTATTACATCATCATAAGTTATTCATCACCTTAGTATCAGGATACAAGTAATTTTAGTGAATTTATCTTTTCCCAACTCATCTGCTTTTGCTATAACTACAACATCTAGGAAGATAAATAGTTCAGATGCTGTAGCAATTTTCTCTGTTACGTGAAAACAATATCTAAATTAGTATAAACTAGGAAATCTTCTGAAAGCCATAATGTTTTGGAAAGGCATGTCCCCAGATGAACCAATCTGGGAAAGAGAGTGCTAGAGAGAATCTCCAGACACGTGCGTTTTCATTAATGTAGATTAAGTCTGGCTGAGCCCGCTAGAACTGACTGAATTTTTCTAAAACTGTGACATGAAGTGGGGTTTTTATGCCAGTAAACTTCCCTTTCTTTAAGGTCTCTCCTTTTCTTTTTCACTCTGATTTCCATTGTTCAAGGCTCTTACATGTTGACTTTAGCAGAGTAACAGTGAAGAATGGTGTAAGCTGGAAAATCATCCAAGAAGGAGGGCCTCTGGGAAGTTAACCTAATATAGGCCTTGGTTTTCCCCGTTCTCCCAAGGACAGAGCACAACTAATGGGATCGTGGGGCATGAGGACCCACCTGGGTGGGAAGCATCTCTCTGAAAGGCAGGGCCATTCAGTCTGAAGCCTAGATTTTGTAGTTAGAGTTCAACATCCATTCATTTATACAACAAATATTATTGAGCCATGCAGTCTACTAACTGACTGGACAAAACATCTATCTGTGCTTCATTTGTTTTTCATCTATGAAAGTAAAGGGAGGAAAAAATGAAGGCATAGGATCAAGTGAGCTCCTGGGTCCCTTCTACTTGAGAATTAGTATATCTAATACTGAAGAATAGCCACCAGAGGGACTGGGCCAATGAGCTCTACCAGATAATAAACCAGTATTGGTGAGTCCTGTGAATACAAAAAGTCCCACTGAGGCCAATCCCAGGCTCTATCTGAAGGCCCAGGTCTCATCCTCTTTCCCTGAGGCTCATTGTCACTTGCCTAATCTTCTCAATATAATTGTATTATCTTCCACCCTCACAGCAAAATGTCTTTTGGTGAATCCCTACCTGTAACCAAATACGAATCCTTCCTGTCATTCTCTAGTTATTCAGCCCCCTTGTACCTTCAGTTAGCCAGCAATTACCACTTCCCTGGTGCACACCCAAGATAGGTAAGGAATGAATGTCATCCTTGGGCAAATCATTTAACTCTCCAATTCATGGTTTCCTTATCAATGAATAGTGCTACTGATACTTAATTGGAATTATTGTCTTCAGCATTAAATGACACCTGATTCAAAATAGGGTGCCCAACACATCAAAAAATTTTACCCATATTATCTTACTTCATACCCAAATAATTCTGTAAGATAATTAGGACAGGTGATATTGCCATCATCTTGGGGCAAAAGGAAATCAGGAAGTTTAAGTGACATGTATCAAGTTTCAAGGTAACTTGTTTCAGCAAACCAAGGAAGCTCTCTGACATTGGTGCCATTCTTTAGGTGGTCCATTCACTTATTTATTTATTCATTCCTTTGTTCTTCCATTAATTTATTACTGAGCACAGCCTATTGGCCCCGTCTCTCAGCCCTTTCCACCCAACAATACAACTGAAGCAATCTGCTCCTTCAAGCTGACTGAGCATGCCATTCAGTGGATAAATTGTGACAAAAGATTGTAATTTTGATTTTGGAACCACATCAAGGTTTGGACGCACATATACAAAATAACTCTTTAGCATGTTGTAAGTAAAGGGGGAAAAATGAATAATCATTCACCGGCCAGAATGACGGTGATGTCCTTCTTATGATGTCCTTCTTATGATGAAGGTCCTTGGATATGCATGATGGAAGCAAAAGAAATGACACATGGCATCTGTATGAAAAATATGAACACCTTTGGTTGAATATGGGTTGTTAAACTAAGGATGAAAAAAATGGGGGAAGGTATTTTTTTTCTTGCTTGTTCTTCTGGAAGAATCTCAAAATTAGTGTTTCAACTTTTATAAACTATACTATGGAGACTTTAATTATCTTATTTTAAATTTTTAAGTAAGGAGATAGAGAATTTGGAGGGCAGCGATTCTTTTTTTTTTTTTTCTTTAAGATGGAGTCTCGCTCTGTCGCCCAGGCTGGAGTGCAGTGGCGTGATCTCGGCTCACTGCAAGCTCCGCCTTCCGGGTTCGCTCCATTCTCCTGCCTCAGACTCCCGAGTAGCTGGGACTACAGGCACCCACCACCATGCTCAGCTAATTTTTTTGTATTTTTAGTAGAGACGGGGTTTCACCATGTTAGCCAGGATGGTCACGATCTCCTGACCTCGTGATCCGCCCACCTCGGCCTCCCAAAGTGCTGGGATTACAGGCGAGAGCCACCGCGCCCGGCTGGGCAGTGTTTCTTAAGAACAAGACTTCCCTTATTATTTTCGAAACAAACTATCACAATTCTCATACTACAAAACATGTAAAGTATGGAAACTACGAACCCTTAGGAATCTACCAGCAAAACATTTGATATTATAAAATGCCACTGAATTCACTCAATAGCTATTCATTATTCCACAAGTACTGAGCACATTTCCAGCACTATGTATACACACTGTGAAGAAATATAAAGAATGTAAGGTGTGGTCCTATTCTCAAAGACATTGCAGTCTAGGTGGGGAGACAAGACAAGAATGAAAGGAAAACTAATAATAAAACACAATTTGAGATTAAGGAAAAAGGGTAAAATAAATAAACTGCCAAATAATAAATAGTTGTCAAATGAAACAATAGGAGCGATCCTGAGTTTGAAAAATCATTAAGAGAAGGCCTCCTAGCAAGGTGGGATTTGAGCATTTGAGCCCAAGTAAGGTGCAGGGGAGGCTCTTTGGGTGGGGAGGAGTCATTAAAAACCAACTCTGGGCTGGGCATGCTTGCTCACGCCTGTAATCCCAGCACTTTGGGAGGCCAAGGCCGGCAGAGCACAAGGTGAAGAGATTGAGACCATCCTGGCCAACATGGTGAAACCCCATCTCTACTAAAAATACAAAAAAATTAGCTGGGTGTGGTGGCACGCACCTGTAGTCCCAGCTACTCAGGAGGCTGAGGCAGGAGAATCACTTGAACCCAAGAGGCAGAGGTTGCAGTGAGCCGAGATCGCACCACTGCACTCCAGCCTGGTGACAGAGCAAGAATCCATCTAAAAAAAAAAAAGAAAAGAAAAAAGAAAACACCAACTCTGGCTGCAACACAGCCCTGGGTCTGCTCAGTGTCCCTGTCAAACTATTGTCCTTTAGAGTAAGTTGAGCAATTGTACAAATCATTAATTACTCAGCCCAAATGACCAAAGTGAGAGCCCAGAGGAGATGCAGACTGTGGGCAGGTTTGATGTGAGTCTCTATTAGATTTTCAGACACTATTCTGCAAGATTGAATATCCAGAGGCAAACAAACCAAAACAATAGTAGAGATGGAGGCAGTGATAGGGAAGTTCAGGCAGAGTTATGTGTTTAAAAGGCATTGAGGCATCAGACAATAGCCAGGTAGTCATTAAACAATACATTTGTTTAAACAATACACCCTGAAACAAATGACTCACCTTGTTATTTAGTCAAAAAGCTATTCACTGAAAGAAAAATAGTTTCTGCTCTCTTAGCTTCTTTTTTCTTCCTCTAATATTATTCAGTGGTTGGAAATTTCTGCTATCTTCTAAGAAAGACAATATAAAATAGTGGCTATACAGAGGCAGGAAGCCTGAGTTCCTGGCCTGGTTTTGCCATTGATACTTTGAAACTTGAGACATGTCACTTAAACTTCCCGATGTCCTTTTTCCCCAAGATGATGGCAATATCACCTATCCTAGTTATCTTACTGAATTATTTGGATATGAAGTAAGATAATATGGGTAAAACTTTTTAATGTGTCAGGCACTTATTTTGAATCAGGTGCCATTTAATGCTGAGGACAATAATTCCAATTAAGTATTAGTAGCTCTATTTATAGATAAGGAAACTATGATTTGGAGAAGTGACTTGCCCAAGGCCATGCAGCTATTACAACCCAATTTCTCTGAACCTTAGTAGTCACCCTTCTCTTTAATGCCCAAATGACATAGTTTGAGTCCGTGCCCTACATGCCTGCTCCAGCCTCTGTCAGCTGGAGGTTCCTTTTGCTATAAGAAGTTTTGAGATATGGAGTTGAAAGAGCACAGTGCTTGAGCTGGGATGTTGCCAGTCTGTGTCAAGCTTACACGGAACTGTCCAATGAAGCTAAGGCAGAAAGAGATGGGCTGAGGGGATTTGACAGAATGCTCAAAGCTTAAGCTGCCAGTGACTATGAGTAAGGCAGAGCTTAGGTCAGCAGTTTGACTCTTTCCACCTTAATGTTGGGAGGCTTCATGAAGGGCATTAAGTCTTGTGTCCATTGATGCAGTGACTTTGCGCTGCGTTAATGGGGGATAAACGACTGAGTCTATATTCTGCTTTATTCATCCTGGGACTTAATTTTATCAGAGAGAAAAAATAACAATGATTCCGTTTATGAGGTGACAAAAGAGCAAGGTAAAAAAGAATTAATTTCAATGTACTGGAGTGAACTTCAATGCAATTTTTTTAAAGAAGCATAAAATCACTTAGCTAAAATATCAGCCTTTGGGAGAGGTTTCTCCCATCCTCCACAAGTCCTGGCCTTCTGTAGTTGCAGCCAATGAGCAAAACCAAGTGTGAGGAATTTTGAGATAAAAAATTTATATTGCAAGGGTGTCTTAGAATAACGTTTATCTTTTATACGCAGGAGTGCATTGCAAACTTTTGCAAAGTGCATCTAATTGAAGAAATTATGAATAATTACAGAGAAATACAAAAATTGTTTCTTCTAGTGAGTTTCTGCAAACTCAACATATATTCAGTGGAGCCATCATTATTGGTTATGCTGGAACTCTTTCACTGAATGAAAACTTCTGGGCAGATTTTCTCCAAAGATGTATTGAAACTACAAAGGTTGAATAATATAATTACATAGGAAAAGGTGAGAATGTGATCCCACAATGTAGACCCCATAGGGATATAATGGGGGAATTCAAGCTTGAACTTCAGCTCCTCCAGCATAAAATGCTTTGTCCCAACTAAGGGCCATCATACATGCTGTTCCCGTCTCTCTTCCCTTCAGTCTTCAGATGAACAGCTCCTTTTCATCTTTCAGGTCTGGGCTTAAATGTCATCACTTCAGAGAGGCCTTCCCAGTGGACCTCTGGTTGGGAGGCTTCCTCACCCCCTTCACTGTGATTCTCTACCCAGATTTCTTTGTTAGCTTTGATCATAATTTAATATTGTACATCTATTTGTTTGCTTATGTGTTTGTTCTGTCTCCCACAATGGATTGCAAGACCCATCAGGCACAGGATGTTCACAACTGTTTTATTCCCTAAGGTATATTCAATGTCTCTCAGAGCACCTGAGATATAAATAGGTGGTCAGTAGATAAATTCGTGTGAAAATGATAATTATGGCAATTGCCATCTCATTTGTGAGGCAGTTGGTGCTATCTCATCTTCTGGTTATCTCATCTTCTGGTTATTCAAACTTAGACAAGGAGCATCTTTTCTCAATACTGTTAGCTTTATTTCAATTGTATTTTCCTAAAAGCAAATTGTGTCTACTTAGCTGGAAATAGGGTGAGGGGTGGGAGCACCCCACATGCATTTTGAGCACTATGATCTCCTTGTGAGCAAGGCCGGGTCTTACTCATAAATTTATCCCCAGCATTGAGTACAACATCTGGTACAGAACAGCTGCCCAGGAAGTGTTTGTTGAATTTAATGAAATTGAGATATTTGAAGAACTTTCTGCCTTCTCCTTGGAAGAAGGAAATTGAAGCAATTAAAATAATGCTCTCTGATTTTCTGTCAACCAAGTTTTATGGGGGTAGGAGTAATCTTCCTTGCAGATCATAAAAGATTGCACAGTTGAGTAAAGTATACGACAAAAACAGAATCAAAGCTACCTCCCTGAATATAGATTAAAGAGAAGTACTTATTATAGTGCTATAGAAATGAATTTTCTCTGTGTCTGCCTCACTATGACCAGAAAATGTTTTATTCTAGTTCTTTGAGATTCTAAATTGGAGAGCGATGCATATACAAGGATGTATATGGAAAGAGAAAAAAGCTTAAATACAGACATGTTCCTAGAATTCTACAGGGGGACTTGGCTTCCCCCACCTTTAGGATAGATTCTTCTTAAAAAAAATAATAATAATTCAGGCTAGACCAATGCTGTTCATCTCCAAAAAAGCACTTGTAATTTTCTCAATAGTATTTTATGTCTTTCAGGAAATAATTTCTTATGTTGCTCAAAGAGCTCATGCCATGCCAGGAAGAAACAGTGAAATAAAGATGAAGGCTATATCAGTCCGTTCTCATACTGCTATAAAGAGATACCTGAGACTGGGTAATTTATAAAGAAAAGAAGTTCAATTGACTCACCATTCCACATGTCTGGGAGGCCTCAGGAAACTTACAATCATGGCAGAAGGCAGAGGGAAAGCAAAGCATGTCTTACTTGGTGGGAGGAGTGAGAGAGAACAAAGGGGGAAGTGCCACAGACTTTTAAACCATCGGATCTCATGGGAACTCACTATCATGAGAACAGCAAAGGGGAAATCCGTCCTCATGATCCAATCACCTCCCACCAGGTCTCTCCCCTGACACGTGGTGATTACAATTCGACATGAGATTTGGGTGGGGACACAGGGCCAAACCATGTTAAAGGCCATCCAGCATTCCATTCTTTACCTGGGAGCATTTCTTTTTTTGAATGATTCAGCAGCTGATCTTCAGCCTTCATTTCCAGGCTGGGCCTTTACCATTTTTATTTCTTTGGTTTACTATTCACTTAAACACATTGGTAATAAAATCATACTAGCTAGTGCTTTTTTATTGAGGTCATTATAAGCAGATACTTGGGACTCTAACAACCTGGGATTCAAATCCCCAGCTCTAGCGCTTTCTAGCTCACTCACTAATTTGTATATATCAGCTCCTTCATCTGCAAAATGAGGTAACAATAGTAGCTCCCGCATACTGAGGTCTGCAGTGAGGGATTAAGTGAGATGTTGCCTCTGAAATTCTTTGCTCAGTGACTCCCTTATACACATTTGGGGAAAAATAACTCTTTTGTTCTTTGTTTATGGGTCAGTCACTGTGTTGGGTGCATTATACATATTTATAAATAATATTAATCAAACTACACAAATTTCAGGGAAAGTATATTTATCTTTGTCTTACAGATAAAGGAACTGAAGCTCCGAGAGATTGAAAACCAGATTAGAGGGCTAGAAAGTCTTGAATTCAGAATTTCTGGATCTCAGTCTAGTGCTCTTTTTATTATACTATAAGACATTCTCTTTTGAAAAAAATCAATTAATGGAGACATTGTTTATTATTTTTTAACTTTTATTCTGTACCATGTATGATCACCTTAAAGCTACACATATAGCCTTTCTCTGGAATTCTGTCAATTCCTGAACATATTTTTACTTTTGTATCTTAGCTTAGGAGACTTGTGTTTTTATGAGGATTTGGAACTTTAATACTTTTTATTCACCTCAGGATTGGCCTCACTCTTAAAGTGCATCACTGTGTTGATGCCTCATGTCCACCTTCTAATAGTCATGAGGTCTTTTTTTCTATCATATAGACCACCTCTTGCCTACAGCCCTCTATACAGATTCTAACTGATTTAAGTATAAATAAATATCCAGTTGCAAACATTAGAAAACTCAATTCAAGATTGTCTGAGCCAAAAAAGAATTTTACTAACCATTAGGATAGGAAAATCTAGTGGTATCAAGTTTCAGGCACTAAGACATCCAAGTCAGAACTTGGGCTTCCTCTCTATATATCTTGGCTCTTGTTTTCTCTCTGTTGGCTTTACTCTCAGACAGGTTCTGTCTTAGTGGTGGTAGGATAGTTCAAAGAGCTCTAGGATCATACCCTAGTCTGTTTATAAGTCCAGCAGAAGTAAAAATGGTCTTCTAAATTTCTGAGAAAAAGTCCTAGAATTGAATCTCACTGGATCCCCGTTGATCATGTGCCCATTTTGAACCAATCACTGTGTCTAGAGATTGCAGTGCTCTGACTGGCCAACATGAGTCACCTGACCATCCTTAAGGCTTTACTTCAACCTGAGGTACTGTGAATGGAGGAAGGTAGATCCCCAAGGAAACTGGGTAACTCAAGGCAAATGGAATCTAGTTGTCTAAGATTATAACAACTGTTTATTTGTATTTTCAGAACTTTAATTTGTGTGATCATGGGTGTTTGCTCAATTCCCTCAAAATATTCCACATTCTACTCCCACCAATGTAACTGCTGGCTTCCTATTCCCCATGACCCTCACCTTGCTTTTCCCCCAACCCTTGCTCTCGTTAATGCTATTCCCTTTTTTGAGTTATTAAAGACCATTACTGGTCAATTAGCAAGATGGGCTGTTCACCAAAAGCAAATCAGATGTGTAGGTCAGAGTAATACTAGGTGACAGTTGTGGGTGGATTTTTTTTTTTTGGAATTTTGTTACATGTGTTTATCTTAGACTCTGTCCAAGGTTTTTAAAAAGTATTTGTGTAATAGTTGTATTTTTAAGGTGATCTTGCCAGAGCTAAAGTAGAAGCTTGGCCATTAAGTGAGGACAATCACCAGAGCAGTAAATCCTGCCAAAAATGCATGGTGATGCAACAGAAGATGACCTCAGATCACTTTTCTCCTGCCCTTTGGCTCCCATAACTTCCATTTCCTAGGGCTGGGTATTTTTTAATTTTTGTGTGCCATCTCTTGGGCCCTATGTTTCCTTTTTCATTTCATCCGTGGATGTGTCTTAGTTTAAGCAGAGTAAAGGAGAACTCCAGAATCCCTAACCCTAGCCATTTCTTATCCAAGACTAGTCATTTACTTATCCCACCAATTCAGTAAGCAATTTCTAAATATCTAGTAGCATCCCAACCTCCTCCAACCACATCCTGTGGTTAATAATATGGGCTTTAGCAATGGAGGGAGTCCCAGCTCTGTTGTTCATAACTATCCACATGACCTTGGATACATTACTTACCCTTTTTAAGTTTTTGCTTCTTTATTTGTGAAATGGGATGAGTAACACTACCTCATAGGGTTATTATAGAAATGAAGTGAGCTAATAAGGACTTCAGAGCTCCCAACACATGGTGAGCTCTAAGCAAACGTTAACTATTATTATTATGATGTAACTCTTTCATATGTTTCAGTTCAAATTAGAATCTTTATAAAAACTCCACACTGTAATGTCCATTTCACTGGTGGAAGGTCAAAATCCCAGATGAAGGAGACTGCAAATGGAAGTGCTGGTAATTCATTCATTGATTGATTCCATCAACAATTATTTTTTGAGCATGTGCACTATATAGGGCATATTAGCCTGTTTGTAAGTATATAGCAAGAGACCATTATATCCTGTGGGTCTTGCAAAAGAAACACAAAATTGGATTCCTGTCCTTAAGAAGCTTCCGCTCCAGTTGAAAAGCCGTAACTTAATCCCAGAAGGAATAATACAGGAACTAAGACTGCTCATCATCAGAAGGTGTTATGCACACTGTATGTTCTCAGGGGGTTCTAAAATGAGTATGAGCAGTGTCTGGCACATAGTAGACACCCCCAAAACACTGGTTGAAGGAATGAGTAATGAGTGAATCAGTGGGATGAGTGATGGTTGTTGACAAGGACTCTTGACTTCAGTCCAGCTCACTCCCAGGCCTCTGCCTTTGCTAAGTACCAATAGACAGACTGCAGTGAGAGCCAAGATCATTGATCATGTTAGCCATACCCAAGGACACCTTAGGTTATAAAGAAATAGAACTAGCAACTCACCTCAATCCCCCTCATAGCCCAATCTGTGACCTCATGAAGGTGTGATCCCTCTAGGACTCACCTCCCTTCGTCTACACCCACTTGGTCCTCCCACAAAGATATAATGTCTTTCTGAAGCTGTCATCAAAATCTTCCTGCTTAAACCTCAAGTCCTTGAGATTGTCTGGGAGATCTCCTGCAGAGAATATAAGTTGTTTAATTCCCGTGGAAATAGCTGCTACTCTGGGTATAGTGAGTGGGCTCAACTGAATACTCCTAGGTAAACAAAAGCTGGAACTTGTGACTAATAATGTGATTGCACTCCAGTAGTGGGTAGGGCAAGCATTTTCTGAAAAATCTCCCCATAAGCATCATCATTATTTTACAGTACATGTCATTTCATAACACACACACAAACACATGGTCTAAATATGTTTATTTTGTTTTGTTTGTTATTTCAATGAAAGTTTGTTTTATTTTATTGATCAGCTTAATAGCTTAATTAGAAGCACTGCATCTCATAAAATAGAAATCTCTTTTACATTTCTGAAATTAATGGTAAGATGAGGTCTGATGTTACAGATTTGAAGCAAAGACTGTGTGGGAAGTGGGTATGGCAATAGAACCTGATGGCTTTACCTTTTTGGAAATTATTTAAGCATTTTGATCATTTTTTAAATTTGCATACAGAAAATGTGTAGTTCTGTATATTTTAACACATACAGAAATGTGTGTAACCAATGACACAAACAGGATGCAAAGTAGTTCTATCAGCTGAAAGCTGCCCCTTTGTAATCAAACCCTCCTCTATCCCAGTCCCTGGCAGCCACTGATCTTCTCTCCATCCCTGTAATATTTTTATTTTCCAGAATGACATGTAAATGAAACCATACAGTAAGTAACCTTTTGAGACTGCTTTTCTTTTTCACTTAGTATGGGGCATTTGAGATTTACCTGTGTTGTGCACCAATTAATAGTTCATTCATTTTTATCGCTAAGTGATATACCGTTGCATAAATGTTATCACTTTTTTTTGTTCATTTACCCATTGAGGAACATTTGGGGATGCTTCCAGTTTGGGGCAATTATGAATAATACTTTTGTAAAAACAATTTATGTACCAAGGTTTTATGCAAACATAAGTTTTCATTTCTCTTGGATAATACCCAGAAGATGGTCCATATAGTAAGTGTACGTATGACTTTATATGAAAATGCCAAACTGCTGTCCAGAATGACTGCACAATTTTGCATTCCTACCATCAATGTATGAGAGTTCCAGTTGCTCTGCATTCTTGCTCACACATGGGGTTATCATGAATGCACATTTTAACCATTCTAATAGGTATATTGTGGTATCTCTTAATTTGCCTTGCCCTACTGAAGAATGTTGAGCATATTTTCATGTGTTTGCCATTGTTAAGTCTTCTAGGGTAAAGTGTCTGCTCAGATATTTTGCCTATTTTTTTAGCTGGGGTTTTTTTTTTTTTTTTTTTTGAGTTGTAAAAATTCTTTACAAATCCTGGATACAAGTCCTTTGCTTCCTCCTCTTCTCATTACTGGAAGAGATTGTATGGAATTGGTGTTATTCTTTCTAAAATGTTTAGTAAAATTCATTAATGAAGGTATCTGGGGCTGTAGTTTTCTTTTCTTGGAGGGCTTTCAACTATGAATTTAATATGTTTAATAAATATAGGACTATTCAGGTTATCTACTTCTCATTGAGTGAATTTTATTGGTCTGTGTCTTTTATCCATTTTATCTAAATGGTCTAATTTATGTTCAGAGAGTTGCTTGTAGTACTCCCTTATCCTTTTGTATCTGTGAAGTTCATAGTTGATATCCCATCTTTCATATCTAACATTGATAATGTATCTTCTCTCTCTAGTTTTTTGGTAAATCTAGTGAGAAATTTATCAACTTTATTGATCTTTTATAAAAACTAGCCTCTAGTATTATTGATTTTCTCTATTTTTTTATTTTTCTTCAATTTCATTAATTTCTGTTTTTATATTTATTATTTTATTATTTTTGCTTGCTTTGGTTTTAGCTGGCTATTCTTTTTTCTAGTTTCATAAGGTGGAAGCTTAGATTATAGATTTAAGAACTTTATTATTTTCTAAAATAAGTGTTTTATGTATAAATTTTCTACTAAGTACTGCTTTAGCTGCATCCCACAAATTTTGATATGTTGTATGTTCATTTGAATTCAATTCAAAATATTTTTTAATAATCCTTGAGACTTCCTTGTTGATCAATGAATTTCTTAAAGTGTGTTGCTTAATTTCCAAATAACTGGAAGTGTTTTGGATATCTTTCTGGATATTAATCTAATTGATTCCATTATGGTCAGAGAACATACTTTGTATAATTTCATTATCTTAAATGTAATGAAGTTTGTTCTGTGACCCAGAATGTGATCTGTTTTGGTGAATGTTCCATATATACCTGAAAATAGTGTATATTATGTTGTTGTTTGGGTGGGATATTCCATAAATGTTTACAAGGTCAAGGTTATTGATAGTGTTGTTTAGGTCTTCTATATTCTATATTCTTATGGCTTTTTTGTCTACTTGTGCTATAAATTACTAAGAGAGGAGAATTGAAGTCTCTAACTATAATTCTGTATTTCTCTTTCTCCTTTCAGTTCTACCAGCTATTGTTTCATCAATATTGAAGCTCTGTTATTAAGTATATACGCATTTAAGGTTGTTACATTTTCTTGGTGAGCTGGCTCTTTTATTATTATTATTATGTAATGTCTCTATTCCTGATAATTTCCTTTTTCTGAAGTCTATTTTGTCTAATAGACTTACATTAATATATGTTTATATATTATTAATAATTATATTAATTTAGAGGCTAGCTTTCTTTTGATTACTGTTTGCATGGCAGGGGCTTTCCCATCCTTTTACTTTTAATTTATCAATAACATTGTGTTTGAAGTGAATTCTGTAACAGCATATAGTTGGGTCTTCTTGTTGCTTTGTTATCCAATCCAACAGTCTTCAGCTTTTAATTTATGTGTTTCGACCATTTATATTTAGCTTAAATATTAATATGGTTATATTTAGGTGTACCATTTTATTATCAGTTTTCTATTCTCTTCCTCTTTTCTGCCTTTTAGATCATTTGAATATTTCTTGTCATTCCGTTTTAGCTTATCTGTTGGCGTTTTTGCTATATTTTTGTTTTATAACTCATATAGCTCTTTCTTTAGGGATTACAATACACATACCTAGGTTTTCTCAGGCTACTTAGAGTTTACTATATCAAGTAAAGTATAGAAACCTTACAACTGTATAAATTCCTTGCCCTTTACCCTTTATGCTGCAGTGGTCATATTATTGAATCTAAATATATTAAAAATGCTATCAGATATGTTATAGTTTTCACTTTCAACAGTCATACAAAAATATGAATGTTACACAGATTTGTGTGTCACCCTTTCAATGGGGCCATGCCAATCTTCTTTGTGTGGTTTCCATTTTAGAATATGTGCTGCCAAGTGAGCACTAAATATGTTTTTAAAGTACTTTCCTGGTAAAAATTTATTCAAAACTTGCACCACATTTGTGAAACTATGGGCTGGAATTAGACATATAGTGTTTTTCTCCAGACAAAGCTAGAATTGTCTCTAACCAATTATTCTTTAACATTAAAGGGTACAAAATAAAGTCCTTTTATCTTGAGCTAAGGCATAATATGAAATTGAAAATGGAAAATATGCACAGAAATAGTTTATGACCAAAAAGAATTTTTTTTCCAGCATTAAGCTTTATAATATCAAAACTATAAGTTATCTGCAGGGATGTCCAAATGGGAGATAATTCCTGTATAATGTTATTGAAAGGGATCTGTCCAATTTTACAATAGCAGTAGATATTTGGAGAAGATAAAATGAAAGTTAACTCTGATAGGTTTGGGATTAAGGAAAGAGAAGTCATACCACACATTGTTTAGATCATAGCCAAGGAAATGATCGGAAATACGTGTGACACATTTTTCATTAAAACAAAAAAACAAAAAACCAAAACCCTCAAAGACATTTTATGCATATAATTTTATTTGCTACTGTCACATTGCCATTAAGAATATTGCCTACACTTCAATGCAGGGATGTTTTGAGTCTGTGCATCATGAAGCGAAGGCACCATTTTCCCTCTGCAACCTTGGTCCTTCCCTAAAGTATGTAGTCATTGGCTCAGAATGTACAACTGTGAAGGTGACTGTTTCTCTAAAGGCTTTGGTGGTGAAAGCCTGAAGCCAGGCAGGAGGAAAGCAATTAAACATCACCTTGATTAAGTTATAATGTACCAAGAGGGTTGCACATTGGGCTTGGTGACTGCTTTCTTCAGGAAGGAGGAATTTGCACCAAAAGTCTGTGGGGAAACAGCCTGCCATAAAGGGTAGTGAGGACATCTTTCCCTTTTCTTTGCCTATCAGATGCCTGACCTTTCAGGAAGTTTCAGCTAAAGTGCCTTTTGCTCCATGAAGCCTATTCCTCTCCTCACCCCAACCACGGTGAATACTATCTTTACGTGACACCTTGTATAGCTCCTTCATCTTCCCAATTCATGTGGCAGCCTTAGTTTTCCTTTCATATAACTATTATTCTGAAAGGGATTTTGATCTCTGTTAAGACCGTTAAAACTATGCCTTTGTTTCCTCAAAGTGACTTCCATAGTGTGCACTAAGAAAAGCAGTTTGTAGAGCAGTTGAGAGGACAGGCTCAAGTCTGTCTGGGTTTAAATCCTGACCTCACCATTTCCTAGCTGAATGACTAGGGATAAGTTACTTAAATACCTCATGTCTCAGTTTCCCCACTTGTAAAATTGGGATCATTATACATTTGTAAATATTATACAAGTTCAGACATGTAAAGTGCTCAACATTTTTGCCTAGCACATAAGTATTATGTATTTTTTATTAGGCGATGAATTTTTTAATAAAGCTATGAAACAAATACATGTTTTTAGTAAGGAAAGACAGAGCACAAACAGGATTAATTAAAGAGAAGGCAAAGAAGACAAAGAGAATTCCACCAGACTCTGGTGCAAAAGATTCAATAATTATTTTTTAAAGAAATGAAGGGTGGGAATGTCTGTTGGTATAACCACTTTAGAAAACCTATGGCAGTGTTTACACAAGGAGAGCATTCTTATACACTACAACTCAGCAAGTCCACTCCTAAGTATATATCCAAGAGAAAAGTGTCTGTGAATCCAACCAAAAGATGTTTGACAGAGAGAATATTCGCGACAGAGTAGTCATGATAGTCAACTGCACAAATGTCCATCGACGGAAGAATGAATAAAAAAGTGTGTCTGTGAAAATGGATGATACACAACTACACATAGCACAATGGATGAATCTCACAAACATAGTAATGAACGAAAGAAGCCAGACACCAACATTCCAGGCAAAGATCCTATGCTGTTACAAGCCAGAATAATGGTTACCCTGGGACAGGGAAGAAGGGAGAAAAGATGTAGAGAGTAGAGAGCAGGAGCTTCTAGGGCTGTCGCTAACATTTTATTCTTCATCTGGCGCTGCTTACATGGGTGAGTTGGATTGTGAAAATTCATTGAGGCATACACCTAAGATATGTGCATCTTTTCTGTGTTTGCATCCTACTTCACCAAAACAACCAGAAGAGAACAAGAATGAAGCAAGATCAGAAAATAAAGAAGAAATAGAAAGAGAATGAAAGAAGGGAGAAGAAAAACAAACCCAGAAGGCTGAAGGGCATGGATCTTTCCCTAAGCCGCACCTGACCGGGTTGACTCACCCCTCTGCCCCAGGCGCCACCCTTGCCCTGCCCCTCCCCAGCACCCTACTCTCCTTTTGCTCAGCCCAAGGATGGCAAATGCCCCTTTTGGTGGGGGTTCTGAGCATCGCTAAGACAGGAAGGGCTTTCCAAGTGGGTAACGCTGGTAGTGGAGTAACTCGGAGGAGCTGACGCTTTATTAAAGAAACAGAAGACTTGAGAGCCATCTCCTCTCTCTCTTCCCCTTCCCTTTTCCCCTTCCTCTTCCCCTTCCCCTTCTCCTCGACTCTTTCTCCCTCCCCCTTATTATCCGCCCTCAGGACATCCTCTTGGCCTTGGTGGCTTTGCCGGGGCCAGCTCTGTCTCCGCCTCCTGCCCTGCGGGGTCTTGGGGCGGGGGGCCGTGGCCCGGCCCAGGCCCGAGCTCCCGGGGTGTCCCCGCCGCGTCCCCGCCCGGCTGACCCCGCCCTGCAGCCGCCGGCTATTTTGGGCGCGTTGGCGGCGGCGGGATCGCTGACAGTCGCGGATCCTGTGACACCTCCGGGCAGCCCGGCACTTGTTGCTCCCAGGACCTGTTGTCATCCCCTTCACCCGGCTTTCCCCGTGGCCCCCGCCTTCTCCCGGCTTCGCTCCTTTTCATGTGAGCACCTGGGACACTGATTTCTCAGACCCCGCTGCTCGGGCGGTAGAATAGATGGTTTTGTGAAAAATTAAACACCGCCCTGAAGAGGAGCCCCCGCTGGGCAGCGGCAAGAGCGCAGAGTGCTGGCCCGGGCGCTGCAGAGGTGGCGCCTCCCCGGCCCGGGACGGTAGCCCCGGGCACCAACGGCATGACAGACTCGGCGACAGCTAACGGGGACGACAGGGACCCCGAGATCGAGCTCTTCGTGAAGGTAGGTCGGGCTCCAGGCTGCCGCCGCACCTGCCGCGCCTCCCGCCGGACTCACGCACCAGGGCTTGGGGTGCGCTGGACTCCGGACCCTCTCAGGAGGGTGGCGCGGAGCCCTGCGCTCCCCCGTGGCCTTTCCGCGGGCCCAGCGCTCCGCTGCGAGGCTCCTGGGCGGAATGGAGGAAGGCAGGTTCCGGCAGGTGGCCGTCTTCTCGGAGAGTTGATCCGCAGTTTGTCAACCCCCGCCCCCGCCTCTGCTGTCACCGCTGCGAGTCCGAGGCCAGAGCCCTGCCCGGGCGCGATTCGGGCTGGTCCTGAAAGACGTCTCCAGGTGTCCGGATGCGGCAGAAACCTGGCTGGACCCCTGAACCTTTCCTCTAAAACAGGAGGAGGGGGAGGGATGGGAGAGAAACGTTATTGACACAATGATCTTTGGCAAAGCGAAAATGACAGTTCTTAAAATTCTCTTTCTCTCTTTCGCTCAGAGATCCTACAATAAAAGCCAAGGAGACAAAAGTGTTTTCTTGCTTGGTGACTTGCAAAGCAGAGAACAAGCACTCCATTCTCCGACGTTATTATTTTTGTCATAATCATGATTTTTCAAGGCAGTATCAAGGAAATGTTAGGCGTTTGGTAGTAGGGAGAGCCTCCCGTTCAACCTGATACAGACAGGGATGAAGGAGCACAGTGCAAATTAAATGAAGTCACCTTGCTCCCTGGATAGAAACTGCCTAATGTCAGAGCTGCTGTACTTTATTTGCAACCTGTAGGAGGAAGGATGGAGGCGAGGCTGCGGCGGCGTTTCCCGGTCCACCGGTGTAAGGAGAAAGAAACATTTGATCAGCCCTTGGTGCCGACGCTGCAGAACTAGGGAAACCTGAGGCTGCGGGAGAATAGCCTCCAGGGCTGAGCAGAAACAGTCGCCAGGACTTGGGGGAGGGGAAGTCGGGGACTGCCTGGGCGCCCAGACCTTTCACAAAGGGGGAAAACTCTCCCAGTGCAAAGTTTCCCTAGAAATAAGCAGATCGCTGAGAAGGGAAGAGTCACTGGTGCCTGTCAGGGGCCTCCTGGCAGAATTTAAAAGGCATAAATATTCCCTGGAATTGGGAAAATGTTATTTTGCCCAAAAGATCCTTCTCTACAAGCTAATTAAATAGATGTTTGCAAAAAGTATGAGATCTACATAAACCTTGATAACAATCCGTGATCTTTGGTACTTTGACTCTTAAAATGTGACTTACTTTACACTTGGTACTTGATCTGTCTCCGTTGTCCCAGCCTACCACAAAGGTTTGTTAAATTTCTTCTGCTGGGTTTTACATTCTTTGTGTTTATTTTCCAAACTTACACCTGATATTTGGTGACACTTGCTTTCTTCAGCCTGTTCTCTTCCCACTGTGGCACCTGTGCGCTCCTTTGGTTTCTGGCACTCCCCCCACCCCCACCCCAGGTAGGATTTCCAGGTCCTTTGGCAGACCCAGGTAATAAAGGAGGTCATTTCTCATTTGATGCTGGGTAGTGTTGGACCTTAGGGCAGCAAGGGGGTGTTCTGAACCCCAGCAGCCAGGCCTGGGGCCTACGGGTGAATAGGGAGAGCTTTAACAAAGCGATGAGTCTTGCCGCTCTCCTTGAAGAAAGCAATTCTAGGACTTACTCAGATTCCCTGAGAGTAGGTAGTTTCAAGGTGTCAAGTTCCTGAAAGATATTTGAAACACAAATTGGTTCTTTAGAACCAAAGGAGCCCTTTGCCCCACTCCTAGGTGCGGAGACTGATTCTACCTGCATCTTTGGAATTTTCTTGTTGGCAGTGTTGGAGAGTCTCTCCATTTATATAAAAACCTTACTGCACAATTTGCAGCATTCCCCAAAGAATTCTAAAATGACTGTGTTGTCATTTGTTTTTTCCCTAAAGGAAATCAATGAGAGCCAGGCAGGCCTTCATGGCTAGCTCAATACCCAGATTGATGGGGAGATCAAAACATCAAAACATCAGGTATGAAAGTTATTTTGACCCCTCCCTCAACCCCATCTTTTTGAGCTTCAGGTTAGCAGTTCTCATTTACAAGTAAATGGGACAAGTAAAGGCTAGAAATATTGTGAAATAAAGATGCTGGCCAGGCCTTACTTGAACTGTGTCATTTGAGGGAAGCGATGTCTTTGTTGACAGAATCACGCTTTTCCAAAGTTTGGAGTTTCTCTGAGGTACATGCTTCCCCATAAAAAGAAAGGCCTTCTTGTTGATGGTGTCAGGTAACTGAAGCTTTTTCTGCAGAGCAGGGAGAGTTGGTTTCTATGAAGACTTCCAAGAAGGATGGGTCCCACCCAGTTATAGTCATGACTTGGTCATTTTCAACACCCCCTTGGATGGACCTCCCAACCTCTTGTTTCCACTGGGTGTACCACTCTAAATCACAGTCATCCAGTGAGTTTCACAAGGACATGTAATTTTAATTGTCTCCCATGTCAATTGATAGTCATTATCTGTTACTACTACTGCTGATAATGAAAATGATAAGAAGACGGAAAGATTGCAGCATATTAGGACATAAGTATGTTCAAATACCTTATCTCATTTGATCCTCAGCAACTTTATAAGGCTTGACTCACTCATGTGAAAGATAAAGAAAACAAATAAACTGGATTCACAAGGACCTTATGAGACTCGCTGTCAGAGCACTTGATGAGCTGCAGTTTGCTCTTCTTGTAACAGCCCAGGGAACTAAGAATGATGATTCCTCCTGTTTTGTTGAACAATACATGTGCTCACAGAAAGTAGGTAAAATGCCCAAAGGTAGATAGCAGATAGCATTCAGATCCAGTCCTCAAATCCAGCAGTTTAGACTTTGAATTTGTTGCTCTTTTCCAAACACCTATATGTCAGGCCTGGTACCTTATTTTGCCAAGTTAGGCTTTCAAGTGCCATCATGATGACATTTATTTATGGTATTAATCCATTCTAATGTGTTCATAGAATGCTTCCAAGGAGACTAACCCATTTCTGCTATGCACTCCAAGTCTTTCCCTTTCGGGGAACATTCTAACAGTGACTTTTAAGAGATTATTTCCCCACATTTTTAGTTTCTACAATAAGAAATGTTAGATCACGTCAAGTCTGATTCTAATGTCCCATAATACCTGTGGATGGGGCAGGGATTTGGAGACACAGTACCTGAGTTCAAGTCTTGCCTCTGCCTCTAATTAGCTAAATGATCCTGAACAAATTATTTAACTTTCAGGATCCTCACTGGCCCCCTCTTAAAACAAGAGCATGGTTATAAATAAGGAGACCATATAATTTATTGTCCAAACCTAGACACTTTTGAGAGTGAAAGGGGATGATATCAATAATTAGGCTGGAACCACAGGTATAACCCAGGATAGTTTGGGAGCAAATCAGGACATGTGGTCACTCTGGTTATGAAAATACTGTCATTGTAGATTTGCTGTGAGGATTCCATGGGAGAATATAGGTGAAAACACTTTGTAAATTGAAAATTCCTGTAAACACATTGACTTGGATGTTATGAGTCCCATGGCAGACTGAACCTTTCTGGACCTGCACGTCCCTGATTTGCCTTGGGGAACAAAGGCCTGGCTCCTTCCTCACTTGCAGGGATATTTTGAGAGTAAATGAGATCATATGTAGCTTGGACTTTGATCATAAGAGGAGGACAACAAGCTAGAGATAATGGCAGTGAGTGTGGTTTATTGAAAGAAATAGAGCAAGGAAGTGAAAGCAAAACAGAAAGCAATGTGAAAAGACAAACACAGGATGTGCTGTGTAGGTTAGATCAAGGCATTCCACCCATTTGCATTGCTTCCTCCACTCCCAGTCTCACCCCTGGACCCCAGAAGTGACTAATGATACAGACAAACTCGCCACAAATGTCTCTTGAGCCAGGAACTGAGGTTTCAACAGAAACCAGTGGTTCTCAGCCTTCACTACCTATTCAAACCATTGAGAGAGATTTTAAAACTTCTGATGGCAGTTTGCTCCCCAAGCCGATTACATCAGTGTGTCTGTGGGTGGGACCCTGAAACAATATTTTCATATCCACTCTCAGGTGACTCCAGTGTGCAGCCCTGGTGGAGAGCCACTGAGTCATAATCAGAGGCAGGGCCAATAGCAGGCAGCTTCTGCCACCGCTGACATAGGTGGCCTTGCTAATGCCAATTAAATGTCCAGAACTTCTAACAGCCTCAGGGCATCATTGTCAGAAGTGTTGTTGATGGAAAGCTTGCATCCAATCGGTGCCCAGTTAACAGATGCTGACGAACTATTAAGCCCTATCCACAGGACTCCAGAACAATCGTGTATAGGTTTGGTCTAGTCAAAGAATCATCAGTTCAGCATGGGGGAAGTAAAACAGAGTTCTGCTAATTGTCTGATGGAAACGACTAGTCTTTCATTTATTGAGTGGCCCAAAAGTTTCTGAGTGGTGCAGGGTGCATTGCAAGTTGTGGTGACTCGTGGTGTGGTCATCTGACTTCCAGAACAGATAGGATCAGATCTCGTGGTGTCGCCTCTATGTCCCTGCACTACTGTGACTGCCTGGTCACCTTGGGCAGCTTGCCTAAGCATGAGCTCACTAGGTTTTTAAAGTTCCCTTCATCATGTTAAGCTACTGTGTTTTTCTTTCCCACTATCTTCAGGTTTTGATGTGTAGTCAATAATGCAATACACAAATTTGCCTGCCCTGCTATGGCAGTGAGTGCTTCTTCTCCTGGTAACACATCCCTGGAGAGCTAGCGTCAAGGGTTGTATGATGCATATTTGAAGTGCCATGGCAGGGTGGTGGGAGTGAGGACTGGGTCAGCAGAGGCTGACGTCCACTGCCAGTGGTGTCAGCTCCTGCATCCCTGATGACTTGTGTCGTCTCTTTGGGCATTTATTGGCCCCCTCCATGCAAGACAAATCATCGGTCAATTTAGACAGTCAGTTAGGTCAAAAACTTCTCATTCTTGGTTCCCTTTGAGTTGTCAGCTGCTGGGCCCATGTTAGTGGTGGCAAGAGATGTGGTGGACGAGTGAAACTTTGGTGTCAGGCTGTGGTTCACCAGTGTGTTGGCCAGGATGGGCTGCTTGACCTCTCTGGACCACAGATTATTATTTTTTTTAAAACCAGTGCAGTGCTAATAGCAGCAACACATCTTTCACAGAGTTGGTGTGAGAATTTCAAGCTAAGTATGGATCTGGCCCATTTTTAAGACTTTCTCTGTAGGCTCCATGTAGCACAATAAGTAAAAGTAAAGCCCTTGGGCCTCCCTCCCTTGATGTGTACAAGAAGTCAGAGGCTCAGTCCTACCAGCTGAATCTCACATCTCAGAACCAAGATACTTCTTGAAAGAAAATGTAAGTTTCCAAAGCAGGTTGTCATTCAGGGAACTGGAAGAGAAATGTTCCCGATTGTTGGAGCTGACCCCTGAGAACACAAGCAGTGTGTCTCATTGCTGCAGACCAATGGCAGCTGAAGTACGGTGCAACCACCACTGGATCTGACTGCCTCCGACTGGACTGCTGCTCCACAAGCTGGAGCCCACTAGAGCCCATGTCTGGAGTAATGTGTTTGACCTGACTGCGGGGTAACTGCAGATCCCTGACCCATTGGGTTCTTCAAACTCAAGGGAAGTTGATTCCTCCTGTCAGTTGCTCCCTCATCCAAGAAAGCTCCTACATAACTGCTTCCCCAAGGCTCCTGGTAGCCAGGTCAGGGTACAGGATCCTCTTTATTTTCAAGAGGATCCCTGGTTCTCTTTGCAGATTTTCCTGCACCCTCCTCAACAACCTTCCAGCTATGCATAGCCATAGGTGCTCTCATCAAAAATACTCACACATGCACACATATTATATATCAGGATTATGGGGAAAATGTCGTAGGCTCTCACTCTCTGGTATCTATTAAAAAACTATTACCCAGAACACATCCTGAGTTGTATCTGTTGTCAAGACTGGAGGAACTAGAGATAGTAAAGATGCAAAGTGGTTAAGCATGAGTTTCCTAAGATGTAGGTCTGTAAATGACTCTCTCTACCCAGGGTGTCTTAAATCTAACACTGCTTGTGTTCTGAGGGGTCAGCTCTCACAGTCAGGGACATTTCTCTTCCAGTTCCCTAAATGACAGCCTGCTTTGGAAACGTGTCTTTTCTTTCAAGAAGTATCTCAGTTCTGAGATGTGAAATTCTTTAAGGACAAATAAGATAAATAGCCTACTGCCTGAACTGAAATGAATTCTTCCCTGTAAAAAGAAATGGAGCTGTTAACTTCTAGAAGTTCTTTCTAGCTCTGTTGGCGTGGGAAGAGTCAAAGACTCTTGCCAGCAGCACTGGAGGTAAACCATGGGTAGGCTGGTGGTTCTCAGCCTTTGGGGCATGAAAGAGTCACTGCACTTGCCTTCTTCACTTGTACCTGCCCAGGTCTTGTCTATAGAGATTCAGATTTAGGAGGGTGGGGTGAGGCCCAGGCATCTGTATGCTTAAAAACCTACCCACTGGTGATTCTGAGGCTCATCAAAGACTGAGAACCACTGGTGCAAACCATGGGTAAATAGGGCTGAACTACTCAGTGGAGCATCAAAAGGACAAAATATGGTCCAGTTGCTACTTGAAACAAGCATTTCACAGGATGGAGGAGGCCGAGGCAATATGCTGGTTCACATGAATCACTCCAGATTGACCTCAAATAAACCAGAAAAGAGAGGAAAGGAATGCTTTTGACCTTTCTTTTGTAATTTTTCTTTTCTACCTTTGTATATTTTTTATTATGTAGGAGTGACACATAATTTTAAATGGCAATGCATGAAGGAGATAGTAAGATAAAGAATGTAGGGAGTTAGGGGATAAAAGATAATCAATCAATCAATATATGAAAATGCTTACAGACCACCTACTCTGTGCCAGGCTCTGTGAAAGCTGAAGGGGGCTGGGGGAGATCAGAGAAGAAGAAGGGCTCCAGTAGCTTGTGAGAGTGCCACTGAGGAGTGCAATGCAAACAAGCATCAGTGGCACATGAGTGACAGGAATGAAATGAGTCATGTATATGATGGGACCAGTGTGGCCCAAATGGTGTCTTCAGGCACAGTTTTGGGTAGGGTAGGACCTGAGTTGTGTCTTGAAGAATGATCAGGATTCAGAGGTGGCCAAAAGTGAGCAACCATATCAGGTCCAGCAGAGGTGTGGAGATGGGGATGCTCAGGGCTTATGGGTACACGGGGTTGTCTGAAGCAAGTGGTATATGGAAGGAGCAATTGGAAATAGGACAGCAAAAAAGCCAACAACAGTGGCAGGAGGGGGCCTTGAATGGGAGGTAAGTGGTATCTGCTCCCTTGTAAATGGTGGGAAGTAACTGGAAGTGTCTACACAAAATAGGAGATTGACTTGGGTTATGTTTAGAAAGATTCATAGCTGGACTTCGTGTTTTAGTGGGAAGATGAATGAACTCAAAGTATGATGGATACCCTAAAATTCCTGACTTGATCACTGCACAATCTATGCATGTAACAAAATTGCTCATGTACCCCATAAATTTGTGCAAATGAAAATGGGGGAAAAAAAGAAAAAGAAAAAAAAAAACAGAAAAAAAAAAAGAAAGAAAGAAGACCTGGATTCCAGGTCTGCCACACACTGGTTGCGTGTCTTGCTTTAAGGGTAAGTTTTATTTTTTTCTATAAAATGTGATCAACATTCATAAAACCATAGAATTTATTATTTGGAAAAGCTTCCAGAAGTCATCCAGTCTGACCTTCTCTGATGAGATAACTTCCCAATCTAACACTTTGGGATATACACTATGTGGGTTTAAGAAAGAGTAGTGAGATAAAATGTGAGCTGCTGCTGTTTTTGCCATTGCTATTATGGCTGCATTCACTGTGCCCATGTTGGAATAAGGAGAGCCCTGAGGCAGAAGTCAGTGAGGAGACTATTCCAGTGGTCCCATCATGAGGCCAGGTGAGTCCAAACAAGGGCCGAAAGACAGAGTGTGTTGTGGAATAGAGAAGTGAATACAAAATTAAGTGCATGCCTTGGAAGAAGCGTGTGCAAATACTGTATATTAGGGGCACCAACACCGAAGACTCAGCAGTTTCCTGGTACATTCACCCCTGGAAAGGTTAGTGTCTACATCTAGAATGGTGATATCTTTGATGGGTTTGACCATTACTGTCTAAGATATTGTAAATTGAAGAGTACAGACAAACTAATTGAGCTTTAAGTTTCCTTTTAACTCTGAAAGCCTATGTATCCTGTGAGGAAGGGAGTTGTTGTTCATTAAAATCATTTGAATTTGGAATGGTGTAATGTGAAGTGCTGGCAGGCCAGTCCCGTGCAGATGTTCCTTAGAATGCTGGAGAATCAGAGCTGAGGATCACAGGGGGTCAGGGCTAGGGATGTTTATCTGAACTTCTGCTAGAGCTACAGTTGACGGAGGAGGTTCCCCAGAGGAGGGAGCATGGAGAAGAAGTACCGAAATAAGGACTTGCTTTAAGAAATGTCTTTTGGGGCTGGGCGTGGTGGCTCATGACTGTAATCTCAGCACTTTGGGAGGCCGAGGTGGGGGGATCACGTTAGGAGATCGAGACCATCCTGGCCAACTTGGTGAAACACCATCTCTACTAAAATACAAAAAAATTAGCCGGGTGTGGTGGCACGCACCTATAGCCCCAGCTACTTAGGAGACTAAGGTAGGGGAATCGCTTGAACCCAGGAGGTGGAGGTTACAGAGAGCCGAGTTTGCACCACTGCACTCCAGCCTGGTGACAGAGTGAGACTGTCTCAAAAAAAAAAAAAAAGAAAGAAAAAGAAAAAAAGAAATGTCATTTTAGAGGGAGGAATGAGGCACTCGAGGAGTTAGCCAAGGTGATCAAGCAATAAGAGGTAGGAAATAAATGCAATGTCCTAGGCAAAGGAAATCATGTGAACAATGGCTCAGATGCAAGACAAGCCCGGATGTGTCCCAGAAAACTCAGAGCTCTGCTTGGCTGTGCTGAAGAGGGTGTGAATGGATATTAGGAAGGCAGATAAGAATATAAGTTAGGGGCCAGGCACGGTGGCTCACATCTGTAATCCCAGCACTTTGGGAGCCCGGGTTGGGCAGATCATAAGGTCAAGAGTTCGAGACCAGCCTGGCCAATATGGTGAAACCCCATCTCTACTAAAGATACAAAAAATTAGCTGGGCGTGGTGGCACATGCCTGTAATCCCAGCTACTCAGGAGGCTGAGGCAGGAGAATCACTTGAATCAGGGAGGCGGAGGCTGCAGTGGGCCAAGACTGCGCCATTGCAGTCCAGGCTGGGCAACAGGGCAAGACTCCATCTAAATATATACATATGTGTATATATATATATATATATATATATATATATATATATATATATAAAAGTTAGGGCTCTGTCCTAATCTGTTTGAGCTGCTATGACAAAATGCCATGAACTAGGTAGCTTATAAACAACACAAATACAAAAAATACAAAATCAATGTGCAAAAATCACAAGCATTCCTACACACCATTAACAGACAAACAGAGAGCCAAATCATGAGTGAACTCCCATTCACAATTGCTTCAAAGAGAATAAAATACCTAGGAATCCAACTTACAAGGGACGTGGAGGACCTCTTCAAGGAGAACTACAAACCACTGCTCAATGAAATAAAAGAGGATACAAACAAATGGAAGAACATTCCATGCTCATGGGTAGGAAGAATCAATATCGTGAAAATGGCCATACTCCCCTAGGTAATTTATAGATTCAATGCCATCCCCATCAAGCTACCAAAGACTTTATTCACAGAATTGGAAAAAACTACTTTAAAGTTCATATGGAACCAAAAAAGAGCCCACATCGCCAAGTCAATCCCAAGCCAAAAGAACAAAGCTGGAGGCATCAGGCTACCTGACTTCAAACTGTACTACAAGGCTACAGTAATGAAAACAGCATGGTACTGGTACCAAAACAGACATAGATCAATGGAAAAGAACAGAGCCCTCAGAAATAATGCCACATATCTACAACTATCTGATCTTTGACAAACCTGACAAAAACAAGCAATGGGATAAGGATTCCCTATTTAATAAATGGTGCTGGGAAAACTGGCTAGCCATATGTAGAAAGCTGAAACTGGATCCCTTCCTTACACCTTATACAAAAATTAATTCAAGATGGATTAAAGACTTAAATGTTAGACCTAAAACAATAAAAACCCTAGAAGAAAACCTAGGCAATACCATTCAGGACATAGGCATGGGGAAGGACTTCATGTCTAAAACACCAAAAGCAATGGCAACAAAAGCCAAAATTGACAAATGGGATCTAATTAAACTAAAGAGCTTCTGCACAGCAAAAGAAACTACCATCAGAGTGAACAGGCAACCTACAAAATGGGAGAAAATTTTTGCAACCTACTCATCTGACAAAGGGCTAATATTCAGAATCTACAATGAACTCAAACAAATTTACAAGAAAAAAACAAACAGCCCCATCAAAAAGTGGGTGAAGGACATGGACAGACACTTCTCAAAAGAAGACATTTATGCAGCCAAAAAACACATGAAAAAATGCTCATCATCACTGGCCATCAGAGAAATGCAAATCAAAACCACAATGAGATACCATCTCACACCAGTTAGAATGGCCATCATTAAAAAGTCAGGAAACAACAGGTGCTGGAGAGGTTGTGGAGAAATAGGAACACTTTTATACTTTTGGTGGGACTGTAAACTAGTTCAACCATTGTGGAAGTCAGTGTGGTGATTCCTCAGGGATCTAGAACTAGAAATACCATTTGACCCAGCCATCCCATTACTGGGTATATATCCAAAGGACTATAAATCATGCTGCCATAAAGACACATGCACATGTATGTTTATTGCGGCACTATTCACAATAGCAAAGACTTGGAACCAACCCAAATGTCCAACAACGATAGACTGGATTAAGAAAATGTGGCACATATACGCCATGGAATACTATGCAGCCATAAAAAATGATGAGTTCATGTCCTTTGTAGGGACATGGATGAAACTGGAAACCATCATTCTCAGTAAACTATCGCAGGGACAAAAAACCAACCACCGCATGTTCTCACTCATAGGTGGGAATTGAACAATGAGAACACATGGACACAGGAAGGGGAACATCACACTCCGGGGACTGTTGTGGGCTGGGGGGAGCGGAGAGGGACAGCATTAGGAGATATACCTAATGCTAAATGACGAGTTAATGGGTGCAGCACACCAACATGGCACATGGATACATATGTAACAAACCTGCGCATTGTGCACATGTACCTTAAAACTTAAAGTATAATAATAATAATAAAAAAAAGAAGTTTGGTGCCAGTTACCCCATATCCTATATCAACCTCTATGGACCTTGGGGTGATGGTTTATTTTCCACTTTTGTTTAACATTATTCTATGGTAAGGGGGAAAAGAAACAAGTGTCCAACTGGAGAAATAAAACAAAAGGGGAAGGAGGAGAGGATGTGCAGTGAATGGAGTCCAACTGGGAACCCATTACCTAGACTAGAGACTAAGTAAACACCTTGTCCCAGTTACTCTCTTAAACATCCAATTTGGGAGATTGTCATGGCAACAGATAGAGGTTTCTTGATCCAGCCCAAGGCTCCTCTCCTGTCAATGTCCACTTCTGCTTCCTAATGCTGCCAGTGTGCATGGGCCCCATCGACACCGAGGGTGAAGATGAGGGGCCGTCTCACCTGCCTTTTATTCATCTGCACATTTGCTCTCTGTGGCATTTTATAGTCATAGCATAAAATCTACAGACAGCACTGTCTTTAGAATTTGCCCGTGAAACCAAAGGAGCCATATGTCCGTGGCCTTTTGTCACAAATGCCTCAGGTTTTACTTGTGGAATTGAAGGTTCTGGGCAAGGCTTCCCCACAGGCTCTGGGAGAGGGGAAATGTGTGGGGAAAGTTATGTGGCCTTTCCTCATTTAGGTACTTTGTGAATATAACAGGGATCTGATCTGTGTGGCTGGATTATTATTATGAAGTCAAATAAGATAAGAAACATGAACCCCTTTTGCAAACAACAGTCTTCACTGTTCAGATGTCAGTCACTGCCTTGGTCGGTATAGGCCAACTGCTGAAACAACAACCTACCAACTTTTTCACACAGTAGCTCAATGCAGTGTTTGGTGAGTGGTCTTCCCCACTTGGACTCCCTCCACCCTGTTGTTCTGCCACCCTGCGGGACTGCCAACTCCTCTGCTGGGCTCTCTACAGCCAGCCAGCACAGGGAAGATTGAAGTTGGAGGACAGCATGGTAGGTTTGCATGGTCGAATCACTTCCACCCACTTTCCATAGTCCAGAGCTCAATCCTGTGGCTGTTCCTCTGTGCAAGGGAAGCTGGGAAGTGTCATCTAACTGTGTTCCAAGGACAGAGAGGAAACAGGTTCGGAGCTAGTCTCTACCATAGAAACTAAGTTATGTATTCTTGTTTCCTACTACCAACTGGCATCCCACCTGCAGCCTCTCTCACCTCCTGTCCACCATGCTTAATACTGTCCACTTAATCTTCCTAAAGAAGAATCTTCTCCTTTATGACATCTATTCCCCATCTGCTAGATCAACTTCAACTGCTTCCACCTGATATTGAAGCTATTCTTGCATTCCTTTTCCCAGCGTTATTTCCCATATTCTGTTAAAATGTTTCCTTGTGTGTACATACAGTTTTCTGAAGCATTTTTGGGTCTCTTATCCTTCGAGGAAGGAAGATAGTTAATCCTCTCACATACCAGGTGATTTGTCAGGGGCTGCATGATAGATTCCTCTATATAAACTTGAAACTTGGAGATCTGGACTGCAGACCTGACCACTCTCCACCAGAACAGGGTTTCCCAGGCTTGCACAGGCATAAGAACCACTTGGGGCATTTTCCAGACTCCAGCCCAAATGTGTGAATCAGAGTCTTCAGGGAAGGAGGTCCCAGATACCTGTAATTTAAGAAGTGCTGCAGGTGATTCTTGTGCCCAGTCTGGTTAAGGGAACACTGCCCTTAACCTAACCAGGCCCCATGGGAGTATCCAAAACCCACAGGGGTGAGTCTAACAGTGGAAATTTAAAGCCCTACCCTAAATGTAGGAGAGATTTGGTAGGCGAGTGGTCTTCTACTGCTCTCAGGTCACCCCAAGGTATATAACATCTCAGTCATTTTATATAGTGACCTTTAGCCTTAGGATCTGCTCCATGGCCCATGGAATTGTAAAAACAGTTGCCGCCTTGTTTATTGTTTTGTTGTTGGTGGTGTTGTTGTTTTTGCAAAGATATTTATCCCCATCCTCAAAGTATAAGGTTCTTGAAGAGGAAAATGTTGGGAAAGAGATAGCGGGGAGGGAAGAGGGAAAAGGGTAGGTGAGACAGGGGATCACTGAAGTGGCTTATGATACAGAAAAATCAGTCTTCATACCCGTCCTCTTTGGTCCCATGAGTGGTGTCTTTGCATTTTCAAAATCAGAGAATCAGTTTAGAAATTGAATAATAGCAACAGTGGCTAACTGCTATTCTCAACACCTTAGTTACGCTGATTCCTTGAATTCCATGGAGTAGGTCTTGGTACTATTCCCAATTTACAGATGAGAAAACTGAAGGTCAGACTGAGTCCCATCTGGATAAATGCACAGAGCTAGGACATTGTAGAGCCTGGCTTCAAACTTTGTCCCCTGGCATCAGAATCTGTGCTCTCTCCTGCTTCATTTTACCCAGCCCCTTGTAGCTTAATGAGGAGAAATTGCTGCGCTAAATCAGAAGGTATTTTTCCAATGGCAAGCAAGAATGAGATGACCAAGGTTTTGCCTTTCCTTAATTCTCCATAGGTGGCAATGAATAGCCCAAGTTCAAGGTCAGATCCCAACACTTAGGCAAGAAAGCAGGGCAATTACCAGATTGGGTGAGTTAGAGCAGCCTAAAGACGCACCTGTTCTCAAGTCTCCTACCCACTTCTCTGCCATAGTGACATGAACTCCCATTCTTTGATCAATCCCTTTGGCTTAAGGAATGTTTCTTAGAGGTCCTTTTTAAAATATACATATGCTACTTGTAATGGGCTACCTATGGATGCAGTAGCCCCAGCTGACACATTAGCTGGGATTACTTTATCAGGTCAGTAGGCAGAGGGAAGAGGACCAGAAGGAAGTGGGTAAGAGAGACCAGGAGTATTGTATGCCACTGGGAACAAAAAGTGTACCTGTTGTGCATTGTGGGAGTGGCCACCAAGAGCAGATTTTGTCCCCTGGCCAGTTTGCCCAAGATGTGACATTGGCCCAAGTGCCTCAGTCAGGATTCTAGAGTAAGCTTTGAAAATCATCTTTGCAAGGATGAAGCCACTGACTCGGGAGAAATCTTACATCTATTCCAGTCAGCTCTGCTTCCATTTCTAAGACCTAGACTCATTTACAGATATGTATGGCAGAGTCCCCCCCCCCACACACAAAAATTACAGACTATTCGCTAGGCACTATAAAGGTGAGATATAACAATAAATCTAAAGAAATTTACAATATTGTCCATGGAATTCGGTGGATTCCATCGAGTCCTCGCAGAATTCTAGCAGCTTCATTCCTCCTTAAGGCCCAGACAAGTTAGGCTGTTATAATGCCACATAGAAGACTGAAAGCAGAGGTGAGAATAAAGCTGCTGCTGAGTTGAGTTTACTCCCTGGCAGAATGGGGGAGGAGGGGTCCAGCCTCACTGCTAGGACTTTCTGAGTCATTCTGAGACACTTGGCATGGTCAAGGGTAGCAGGATCAGGGAAGGCATTATAATAAAAATAATTTGTACAGCATCTCTCTCCTATGCACCAGACATTGTGGTGACACCGTTTAATCCAGTATCCCTACTCCTTTAGGTATATTGTGATTGTTTTACATGCAAAATCTGGCTTCAGAAAGGTTAGGTGTTTTGCTCAAGGTCCCATGGAAAGTGGCAGAGTTGGGGTTTCTGACTAACTCCAAAACCCTTTAATGTGTGTTCATAATTAAAGACAATAAAAAATGAAGTCAAGATACTTGAAATGCACTTTTCCACGTGGCAGCTATTTACTGAAGCCTACCAGGTGCCAGGCCCTGGGTCTTGTGGGGGAAGCCAGCTGGGCCCTGGCAGAACTTGCAGCGTGGGGGTCTGGGAGAGTGGCAGCCACTGGGCATTTGGAAGGACTGTAGCCTGAAGGCAAGAATAAGGCTATGAGAGCTCCAAGCCAAGAGACCTGGTATCAGGAAGGCACTGAGCAGAGTTTTGCAGGACAGGCGAGGAAGAAGTTGGGGTTCAGTTCAAGTGTGCAACATGAGGGGAGAGGCCCAGCTAAGCTCAGGCAGAGAAGGGGGAGAAAGCCATCCACCTCTTCCCCTCTCTCCCCTGTAGACCTGTTGCCAGGGCAGATTCCAGAGCAGGTGATGGGGGACACCAGGCTCTCCCCAGGACCTTCTCTTGGTACCCACCTCCCCCAGGAGAGTAAGGACACTGCTGGAGAAAAATCATGGACTATCTCTTCTGGTTCCTTTCCCAGTTTAGGTCACCCTAAAGGATGATAAGAGGCTTATCTAGACCTAACACTCCTCAGAAAGCATTTTCCATCTGTGTGCCAAGAGTTGCTCTTACTAGGGCGAGGCACCTTTCATTCCAGAGTGGGAGAAAAATGCCTCTCAAAGGGAATGCCTTGTTGGTGAACACTGTAGAGTGAAGGAATACCCAGACTTCATTTCAAAGAGTGGTCATCAGATGCACCTAGTTGACAAGAGGTTTGTAACGTGGGGGATGGTCAATGAAGAGCTGGAAAAAGAGGCTCTGTGATATAGTTTGGCTCTGCGTCCCCACCCAAATCTCACCTTGAATTGTAATAATCCCCATGTGTCAAGGGAGAGACCTGATGGGAGGTAATTGAATCTTGGGGGTTGTTTCCCCCATGCTGTTCTCCTGATAGTGAGTGAGTCTATGAGTCTGATGGTTTTATAAGCGTCTGGCATTTCCCCTGCTGGCACTCATTCTCTCTCCTGCTGCCCTGTGAAGAGATGCCTTCTACCATGATTGTAAGTTTCCTGAGGTCTCCCCAGCCATGGGGAACCGTGAGTCAATTAAACCTCTTTTCTTTATAAATTATCCAGTCTTGGGTATTTCTTCATATCAATATGAAAACAAACCAATACACCAGGGATGAAAGACAAAGACCATCCATGTCATGGCTCTGCTCCTTCGGTTTGGTGCTGACTTCCATCAGCTGGGTTCAAATGAACAGGTGGTAACAACTGAAAACGGTGACCCTGAAGTCACAAATCAGATGGATCCTCCCCTCATGGTGGGTGTCTCCTTCAAAGGAGCATGTGCACCATCATCTTATATTACACAGACATACACAGTATGTGTGTGTATTATGTATATACAGTTAACCTCCAAACAACGTGGGGGTTAGGGACACCGACCCCTCCATACAAGTTGAAAATCCATGGTAACTTTTGACTTCCTAAAATCTTAACTACTAATAGCCTACTACTGATGGGAAGCCTTACTGATAACATAACAGTCAACACACATTTTGTAGGCTATATGCATTATATATGGTATTATTACAATACAGTAAGGAGATAACAGAAAATGTTATTTAAAAAACCATAAGGAAGAGAAAATAGATTTACTATTCATTAGGTGGAAGTGGGTCATCATAAGTCTTCATCCTCCTCATCTTCACATTGAGTAGGCCGAGGAGGAAGAGGAGGAGGAAGAGGAGGGGTTGGCCTTATTCTTTCGGGGGTGACAGAGGTGGAAGATCCACTTATACTTATCCATGTATAAGTGGATCTGTGCAGTTCAAACTTGCGTTTTGCAAGGGTCAACTGTATACACACACAATATACAGGGTACACATATAAATTTTATGTGTATATATAATATGTATACATATACTTTTCTCCTAAGATTTGAGGGTCAAAACTGAAATACCCACATCCACATAGTATTTGGCACATACCATATACCCAGCAAATGATATTCCTGTGTAAATCCATACCCATCTTTGCATTTATTTTCACCAATTGTCAAGTAGTAGAGCATTACAGTGGCGTTCAGGAAACTTGATTTTTGGTTCTGCTTTCTGCCATTCTGTTATTTTCAACTGGCAGCTTGGGTTTCTTCATCTCTAAAATAAAAGGATTGGATAAAATGATACCCGAGGTCCCTTTCAGCTCTAAAAGTTGATTCTTTGATTCTCCTGTGTACCTCACTGTGTGAGGTCCCATGGGAGGTTCCAAAAGTACTCTGCTCTCAGGGAGCTTACAATATACTTGGTGAAGGGCCTTGGAGCTCCCATAGCCTAGGTTGAGGTCAGCAAACGTACTCTGTAAAGAGTCACAGGGTGAATGTCTTAGACCTTAAAGGCTATACAGTCTCTGTTGCAGCTACCCAACTATGCCATTGTAGTATAAAAGCAGCTGTAGACAATATGTAAACAAATGGACATACCTGTGTTCTCGTAACACCTCATCTTCAAAAACAGGTGTGAGCTGACCACTGACCTAGGTACCCCACCAAGAAGGAATTGAATGAATGTGGCATGATGCCTGGAGCTGTGGGCTTGGCCTTTGCTGTAAATGGTGATGAGGTTGGAGGAGCTGCCTTCAGTGAGAGTGGCCATATTCACTTGTCACCGTCCATTCCATGAAGCGCTGAGATCTGGCCACCTCAGGGTTGAGTTGCAAAATGAAGCATTCTGAATTACTTGGAGAACATTCTGATGTGAATCCCGGTTATTAATATTCCTATCCTGCATGTGTTGAAATATTCTCAGGGGCTGAAGCTTAGGACTTTGTTGCCAGGTCCATAGAAAGATTTTTGTGGTTGCAGACTCAAGTCCTCGGGTGGGAGACCTGGATGTAGACAGAACTCATTCCCTAATTCTACCACTACACCTTCTCTCACTTCCTCTGCACTTGGGGTGCTATTCTGACAAATCATTCCCTTGATATTTACTGCTTAGCCTCCTGGCTCCTGCCAAGCCATGTGCTGCTGACACATGCTGCTCCTCTGAGCAGCGTCCTAACATCTGTGTGCTGGGACATAGCCACCTGCCTATGGGAAGGTAGCTAGGAAGTTCCCACTTCCCTAGTGGAAACTCACAGCAGGTCTTTCCAGGATGTCACCGTGTGAAAAATATAATGATTAGGTCATTTCCAAACCAATTTTGCACACCAGGTGAGTTAGCCAAGCCATTCAAACAGGAAAGCCATTCTGTGAAGCCCCAGACAACCGCTCCCAAGGACAGATTACCTGAGAAAGGAGAATACTGTCTTATGAGGTCACGCATTCCTAATGGTAAACACTCGAGGCGGTTTCTGCTCTTGACTTCCCTACACCCTTGATCAAGCCACTTGGCCTCTCTGGGGAATTTTTCAACCATGAAACAGATGGAACCACATTCCTGGGCCTGCTGGGTCCTGGCCTTAATTCAGATTGTATAAACTCATGGAATCTACTTATAGTCTCTGGCTTTGGTTAACTTACTTTGGTTAACTTTCACATTAGCCAATTTCATTGTGTGTGTGTGCATGCCTAATTTCCTCATGTTCCAGGCCTTTTTCCATAGTCTCAAATGCCATGATCTGGCAGGAAATTGGTTCTTTCTTTTGCCAGCACGTAATAATAAAGGGCACTTTTGCCCACTATTCATATGTTTGTATTTTGGGAGTATTTTTAACTGATTTTGTTATTGACGTATGTAGTAGATGTTCGTCCTACTTCATTGCTACCCAGTGCCATTTGAACACACTTCTTAGGCCCAGCATCTTCAAGGCAGAAGCCAAGAACTGGCTTTCTAACCCCATTTCTCTTTTGCTTCATTTAGCTAGAGTGAGTTCTGCAGTTTGCACCAAAAAGCCCAGATCATTATTTCTTTTATTTCTTTTTTTTTTTTAGTTCTGGGGTACATGTGCAGGGTGTGCAGGTTTGTTACATAGGTAAACATGTGCCATGGTGGTTTGCTGCACCTGTCAACCCATCACCTGGATGTGAAGCCCAGCATGCATTAGCTACTTTTCCTAATGCTCTCCTTCCCCTCACCCTAGCCCTCAACAGGCCCCAGTGTGTGTGTGTTGTTCCCCTTCCTTTGTCCATGTGTTCTGATTGTTCAGCTCCCACTCATACGTGAGAACATATGGTGTTCGGTTTTCTGTTTCTGTGTTAGTTTGCTGAGGATAATGGCTTTGAGCTTCCATGTCCCTGCAAAGGACATGATCTCATTCCTTTTTATGGCTGCATAGTATTCCACAGTGTGTATGTACCACATTTTCTTTATCCAGTCTCAGATTATTATTTCTTTAGAAAAAAAAAATAAATGGAATTTTCTTTTGACTCTTATATATCCTATGATATTAATTATAATACCTAATTTGAGTGCTTCTAAATGTCTCATTAGGATATTTAGCACCAAAGATTTATTTTACAACTTCAGTAAATTATTTGGTATGCTTTTAATAGAGAAAACAGAAATGTCAATCCGGTATTGTAGGTAGGGCTTGTATGAACACAGAATTATCTGAGTTGCTGGGCCAGCCTTGGGAGGCCTGCGTAAAGCAGATCAAACTGTGAGTTCTTTCTCCTCCCTCTCCATCCCCTCTTCTGTTACCAAAGTGAAGGTTTCTCACTGAGTGAAATCAAGTTATAAAAATTTCTGAAAACCTCCTTCAAGGGAAAAGAATAATAGTAATAACAGCTAACATTGACTAAATGCTTACTATGTGTGCTCTAATAGCTTTATGTGAATTTATTATTTAATCCCCACAACTTTATGTATTAAATACTATTATTAGGATTGTATAGATGAGGAAACTGAGGCACTAATTGTTAAGTGGCTTATTCAAGGCCACACAGCTTATACATGTTCCTAACCTGTCATCCCTCCTAAGGAGTGGCCAAAGGGGCCTGATTGGTGTCTGGAGTGAAGGAACAGTGTTCCCTGGCCACCTTGAGGTTTTTTTTTAAAAAAATTCCTTTCTTTAATTCTTTCTTCCCATCCCTTTTCCTGGATACTGTAATAGGCTTGGATATTGAGAATATACTAACAGTACCTGTTCACTATACATTTCCCAAGTTTATATGAAAATTTAAAAAGGAAAAGAGCTGTTATTTATAAATATATTAGTTCCCTTTAATTATTTTCTGGTGAGAGAGTGAATGGGTGAGGGCAAGAGCAGACATAATTGTAACCAACTGTCAAGGATAGGAAGTGTCAAGGAAGCTTCAGCAGTGGTTGGAGGGAGGTCAAAGGTGTAGGCACTGGGCACTCTCTGTAGGTCCGTGGGCACTGTACACAGTTGACTTCCTTTACTTGCCCAGATTTATCTGCTTCTTTCACCACTCATGATACATAGTGTTGGGTAATACATGCCCAATTTTTTATTTTAATTTTTATTTTTATTTTTTACTTTAAGTCCCGGGATACATGTGCAGAATGTGCAGGTTTGTTCCATAGGTATACATGTGCCATGGTGGTTTGCTGCAACTACTGACCCGTCCTCTGAATTCCCTCCCCTCACCCCTCACCCCCCAACATGCCCTGGTGTGCATTGTTCCCTTCCCTGTGTCCATGTGTTTTCATTGTTTAACTCCCACTTATGAGTGAGAGCATGCGGTGTTTCGTTTTCTGTTCCTGTGTTAGTTTGCTGAGGACAATGGCTTCCAGCTTCATCCATGTCCCTGCAAAAGACATGATCTCATTCATTTTTATGACTGCATAGTATTCCATGGTGTATATGTACCACATTTTCTTTATCCAGTCTATCATCAATGGGCAAATAAATGCCCAATTTAATACTCATGTCATTCACTACCTGAGTAACAACATGTAAGACAGTTAACTGTTATCCTTACCCTCAGCCTGTTGAATTCCCATCTGGTCAGCCTTCACTGAAGATGTAGTCTTGGTGGGGATATCTGCTGACCATGAGCCCTGCCTTTAGTCAACCACGTGGAGAAATGATTCAACTTATTTATGTCAATCTCAAGAAAAAAGCTGAGGGCTGATTTTAAGATTTTAAGTGGAGAAGCCATCTTTGGCTTAACACGTCAAAGAACTTTCTTAAAATAAAGCTTCCCCAAGAGAGCAATGGGGTATCTTGAGAAAGGTGGTGAGCTTCCCATGAACAGATGTATTTTAACAGAGGCTGAATGATTTCCGCAGGGCTTGCTATAGAAAGAATTCATGTATTTGGGCCCAACACATAGTACTAGGCACATAGTAAGTTTACATTAACCAATAGCAACTGTTAGCAAATCTGTTCCCATTCTAGTGGCCCATGTTTTTACCTTCTCCTTAGTTTACAGTTTTATTTAAAAAGGAAAGGTGAAAGTGATCAGTACCTCTGTTATGTGAAAGTTTGTCAGGGTTAGAAATGTGATTGAATGATGCTGTGTTTTTGTAGTGCTACAGTTACTCAGAGTAGCAAGAGAGGGGTTTTCTCTCCCATGTCCTGTGGTTGATGTAAATCATACAGATTTGAGGTCCTCAGATATTTATCTGGTTTATGTTGTAACAAAATTGGTTTGAAGATATTTGAAAGCAGATGCATTGATCTTTACTTCCACATTCCCTGCAAATCTTTGTATAAAGCTAAGAATTTCGAGGTGCAAATGAGATTTTCAGAGCTTGATTGATTGTTGAATAAAGTTTTGCCTACCATAGTGATCACATTTATAAAATATTAAACATGCTAATGGTTCCCTTTTGTCCAAAATGTATTTTGCTCAGTTACTTTAAAATAGATATGAGAACTTCATAGTTTGCAATGGCAATGTAGACATTAAAATGTCAGAAGTTTTCCTTTTATGAACAATTAGATGTTTTCTGCTCATATGGCCTTATAAAATCTCCCCATCTCTGAAGATTTGGAAACCAGGTCATGCCCAGTGAGCTTCAGGACCAACTGGAGTTTTCCAGTTTTCTAATTGCTAGCATCTGTTTCCTACAAGAATCACTGGACCAGAATTGCTCTCTTGGTTATTGATGGGAAACGTCTCCTCAAATATCTCAAAATGCTTTTTTCAGACCTCTGCCCAGTTAGCTTGTGTGTGTGTGTCTGTGTGTGTTTGCACACACAGGCACACATATGCACACACGCACAGATGCACATATAGACCAAGTATTCTCATATTCTCAAGGCAGGGGGGTAATTATCACCCCAAAGGGAATAAAATTGGTTAATATGGGGTAAAAAGTTATACTCTTTTTATATATAAGGCATAAATATATACATATAGCCCTTAAATAGATATACAGTGTATCTGTGGTATTAAGTCTATATAAGGGTGATTAGGGAAAACATGTTGACAAAGGTTCCTTGAGGGAGGTGATAATGAAAATAGGGTTGGGAAACACTGATACAGACTTGTAGCAGTTATACTGATGTGTAAATACACAGGTATTTCTGCATTCACACACAGGCCACCCATGCATATGATGCATATGTATCTGTAAGGCATAAACACACGCTATGTAGGTTTACCCAGGGAATTGAATTCGTAGTGGGGCAGGACTGAATTCTGTGGTCTTTCTAAAATTCTCTTCAATAAAGAATCTCTCCATGAAGGATTTGTTTTCATTTTCAGGATCCCCATTAAATTTTTTTTTTTTTTTTTAATAAACTGTCATTCTCATTTTGACTTGCAGGCACTTCAATTAACATCACACAGCTTTCAAACACAGAGAGAACACATTCACTGTCATTCTCTGGAAAGGCTGCCTGTTAGAAATGAGCTGGGTCAACAATTCATTTCACTAGACATCTGCTGAGCATCTCCTATGTGTGGGGCATCACAGTGTATCCCACAGGATGTGCATGAATGGAGGATGAGGACCCCAAGGCAGAGTCAGATTTAGAGGTGGACTTTACAGGTGTGAGCACCTGATACCATTGAAGATGGTAGGTTTGAATGGCCTGAGAGTGGGGAAGGGGCTTGCCTCACAGCCTCTGGAACTCTTGATACAACTTTCTCTTCCATCACTGCCCTTTATCAACCTTATTCTGATGCCCATCCTTCCTCTTGTTAATTATTTTTGCTATGATCATAAGTTGTTTCGATTTCGAGTGCCCCTAAAGCCTTTTAGGAAGTAGATGGTATGCACAAATCCACAACATAACAATTAAAGTCTAATTTTTAAAAAATCTTGTTAAAGATTCACACAGTTTCAACCAATAGCTGTGTTTGACAAGGCTGTCCAGTATCAGTGTTGAGCCCCTCACATTCTGTCTCATTAACCTCTCTTTCTACTATAGCAACCCTCTGCTCACACATACCCGCTCCCAGACGTGTCTGAGGAAGCTTTCTTTTCCTTCTCTCATCCCTACATTCATCAGTTCTGTAGATGAGACATGAGGAAACCCCATCTTCCTCCAATACGAGCCTGTTTCTAGGAAATGATTTCCAGAAATAGTGGTATATTAGTTTGCTATTGCTGTGTAACAACTTACCACAAATTTAGCAGTTTAAAACAAATACCTTTCTTATCTCACAATTTCTACGGGTCAGGAATCTGACAATGGCTTAGCTGGGTCCTCTGCTCCATATCTCACAGGCTACAGTCAAGGTGTCAGCTAGGACTGCATCCTTGTCTGTAGTTCTGAGTCTTCCTCCAAGCTCTGGTGGGTGTTGGTAGAATTCAGTTTCTTGCAGTTTTAGGATTGAGGCCCTCAGCCCCTAGAGGCTGCCTATGGTACAGTGCCAACTGGCCCTTTTCACAGGAAATTCACATGATAGTAGCTTGCTTTTTTAGGACTAGCAAGTATCTTTTTCTAGCAGCTTTCACCCAGTAAGGCCACCCAGGATAGCCTCTCTTTTGCTTACTTCAAAAGCAACTGATTTAGGCCTTGATTACATCTGCAGAAAATCTTTACTATATTCTGTTGGCTAGAAACAAGCCATAGATCCCATTCACACTCGAAGGGATTATATACAAGGCATGAATGCCAGAAGGCAAGGGGATCTGGGGGTCACTTTAGGGTCTGTCTGCTGCAGGTGGCTTGAGCTAATGTTCCTCCAGAATAATAACAGTAGTCAGATGCTTCATCTTATCCTCATGTGGACAGCTTGAGGAGAGACTTGACATGGGTCTATTTCACATGAAAGGAATCTGAGTTTCAGAGATCCAGTCCCTTTTCCAAGATCACAGAGCTGGTAGGAGAAGAACCCGGTCTTAAATCCAGGTTTGTCTGACATCACACCAATCAAACAACAACCTGTGTGCCACTTAAGGGAGCTGACAGTCTGAAATACTCCAAGGTTATCATTATATTGCAAACTCAAGTTTTATTTTGACCTTTCTGGATGCTCACCAACTTTGTTTAATCTTCCTAAATTTAGATTAAGAGCACATTTCTGATCTTGGACTTGGCATCAGTATATTTTGTAAGGCAGGATGAACACCCTTACTATGTAACAGGGGTCTTCAGAAGAAACTGCAGTGTGAATGTTATTATTTAAATTTTTACTGTGAGGAAACTCACCTGCAGGCAGGCTCAGAGAGCTTGTGTGATGCTACACATTTATGGTTGATGGGAGTGAGATGTGAAACCCACCATCCTTCTATCACACTTGGGCACTTGTTGGCCAAATCAAGTGGTTTCCTAAAACAAAAAGGAAAAAAAGAGTAGAAGTCGAGATGGAGGATTCTTTGTTTCGTTCAGGCAGTTATATTTTTAGCTGCCCCTGACTCACTGACCTATTGCTGGAATGGAAACTAGTGACTTAAACATGAATGGAAACCACTTTAAAAAGTAATAGGGCACTGGTGCTGCCTACAGTGAAACAAAGGGTGAGGCATTCAGATGAGTGCAAAAAGTCTACCTTGTTTTGTTTGATCTTAACAATACCTTTTGTTTGTAAAACACACAGTAGCCTAGAAAGAATACTTGAATAATTATATAATTTGATTGTCCTAACAACTCTGTTCACATGACCCAACTTTCCAGATGAGGAGAAGAGTTTCAGGGAGAAACTCCATGTCCTCCCCAAGGTTGCCTGGTTCAGAGGAAAAGCAGGGTCTTGTGCATAGGGATTCAGTTCCAAGCTCCTATTCTACACTTCCCTGTCAAGAACAAAGATGCATATATGGATGGAGATGTCGTTGGAGAGAGTGCATGGATGTGAGATGAATCCCATCATAGATACACAGAAACACCCAGGAGTTAGACCCAGAGTTTAGTCATCAATGTCCTGATGGTGAAGTTCCTCAAATTGCTAGCTGAGGGCTGGTGTTTTCACTATTGCCTCACATTCTAAAGGGCAGATATTATTTTCCCTGCCACTCTGTCCATTGGGGAATTTTGGTATCTTTAATGGGATGCCTACCTTGCCCCAGCTAATTTCTGGTAAATTTTGATATTCCCTATTTACAGAACAGAACCACTGCAGAGATTGCTATAAAGAGCAAGGTGGGCCTTTCTCATTTGACCATTCAAATTAAACCATATTACCTGACTTACATGCTTATTAACGTCATGAGTACGATGTTGTAAGGGCAGCACTGGAGATACTGGTCAAACAGTAATATCACCAGAGAAAAGTGGTGAATCTAGAAAACTACTTCCATTGATCTACATTTCAATTTGGGGATTTTTCTTAATGTTTTTACCACAATTTCAAAGCAATTCTGACTTTTCCTAGCCAAAATGATATCACCTTTTTTACAGAGATAATATCAGGAATTAGAATATTTATAGAGCTCTACAGCTTCCACAGGATGCTGAGGCTAATTGTCAGAGAAGCTGGAGAAGGGTGTCTCAGGTCTTAGTGATGACAATCAGGAAAGGAGACAATGTTCTCCTAAAACACCACCTGGAAAGCATCGGTGGGGGTGGGGAGAGTACTCAATGTCAGAGTCAATCCTGTTGTGTGTCTCTTCCTCCTCCCAACATTTTGACAAGAGTGAAACAAGATTCAAATGGATGTCAAATGCAGCCTAGAAAGGCAGACGGAATCCCACACATCAGCACTTCCAGGCTGCAGAGCAGTTCTAGCCATGGGGGCAGGAGAGTCATGCTGCTGCCTGGGAAGGGGAGAGCCTTGGATCCTGGGTACTGACCCTCTGTATGCAGAACCCAAGCCTCATAGACTGAGACTGGCCTTTAGCTTTCTCCCCAGGTCATTCCGCCTCTGCCAGTGGCTGCAGCTGCACTGAGCCTGCCAGAGATCAGAGTCTGGCGGGAACCCCGTTTGTCTTGACCTGGAAAGGATCTGCCCTCCTGTGCTCACACTTTTAGCTGGGCCAGCACCACAAAGCGCAAGGGAGGAACTTGAGAAGTCAGCAGCAGCCTTTGTTCTCAAAATGCTTATGGTGTGATTTCATACTCTTTCTAATTTTAATCTAAACTTAACCTTTGAAGGCAATTCAATAGAACCCTGCTAAAACAAGGATAATCGTTAAGCGTGGCATGAATCTCCTCAGGTTTTTTAATGGCAAGAAGCCACAGGGATTCATGCTTTGGAGAGGGGGCTGTATCAGATGATTCCTAAAGCCCCTTGTGATGGTTAATTCATGTCAACTTGATTAGGCCATGGGAGGCCCAGATGGTTGATCAAACATTATCCTGAGTGTATCTGTGAGCTTAACATTTGAATTAGTGGACTGAGAAAAAATAGATTGCCCTCCCTAACGCGGCTGAGACTTAATCAATTGAAAACCTGACTTGGCAGAGTCATGGGGGCAGAACAGCCACCCCAGCAGGCTAAGAAGAATAGGACATCAAACTAAAAAGGACTATTCTCAGGCCTTAAGATCTAATAAAATTTGCCTTGCTAGGTTTTGGACTTGCTTGGGACCCATGACCCCTCTCTTCTTTCCGATTTCTCCTTTTTGTAATGTTTATCCTATGCCTATCCCAACATTACATTTTGGAAGCATGTAATGTGTCTTACTTCACAGGTTCACAGCTGGGAAGGAATTTTGCCTCAGGATGAGTCACACCTCAGGCCTCACCCTTACCTGATGTAGATGATATTTAGATGGGACTTTGGACTTCAGACTTTAGAATTGACACTGGAATGAGTTAAGACTTTAAGGGCTGTTGGGGTGGAATAAATGCATATTGCATGTCAGAAGGACATGAACTTTGGGGGGCCAGGGACAGAATGCTGTTGACTAAATTGTGCTCACCAATTCATATGTTGAAATCCTAATCCTCAATGTGACTGTACCTGGAGATAGTGCTTTTAGGAAATAATTAAGGTTAAATGAAGTCATAAGAGTGTAGCCCTAATCCAATAGGATTGGGGGATTTATAAGAAGAGGAAGAGAGACATTCTCTCTCTCTCTGTCTCTCTCTCCCTCTCCCTCTGTCTACCAAGTGAGGACAGAGCCGGAAGTCAGCCATCTGCACACCAGGAAGAAGGCCCCCACAGCAATCAAATTAGCCGGCATCTTGATCTTGGATTTCCCAGCTTCCAGAACTGTGAAAAAGAATTCTTTTGTTGTTATTTAAGCCACCCAATCTATAGGATTTTGTTATGGCAGCCTGAACAGGCTAAGACTTTAGTGTTGTGATTATAACAACAACACAAAAATCTATCTTATAGTTCTCTCACAGGTCAACCCTGACTGTCAGCTAACAAATCAATAAACATTTTCTGGATTTCATCTGTCTATAAGGCACTGTAGAGAATGTAGACGTGTGTACAACATGTTTCTTTCTCCAATGGAGACCACAGTTTAGCAGAAGAGATAGAGCTTGGATGTGCACACCAACTGGAATCTAACTTTAAAGGGCAGCAGAAGAGAGTGCTGAATGTTGAGTTCAGAGGGAGGGGCCATAACTTCTGGCAGGACAATTATCAGGAAAGGTTTTGTAGAGTGAGAAGTGATGTTAGTAAGTGTCTCTAGGAAGCAAACATTTTGCAGAGCTTCCCACATACCAACTAAGTTAATGGGGTCAAATGCTTGGGTTAAGTCCACAGTGCCACTCATGTTGCTATTCTCAGCATCTTCCAGTGGCTGCCAGTGAAAGAATATCAGGTCTCCAGTTCCATGGGCAACACAAGAGGCACACTGACTTTCAAGTGAGACACATTGCCACTGATACATGTGAGTAGTTCATGGAAAATGACTCAGGTTAATGCTATCCTGGAATTGTGTACAAACAATATGACCCCAGGGTCTTCTGTCCCTGCACCAGACTCCTATATGTTGGGCAAGGTCACATTTACTGCCTCTTTATAATCAAAGCAATTAAGTGACCCCACAAGTGGTTTAGCTACTAGCTGCTGTACTTGTGGAATGCAGTGGAGATTGTATCCTTACCAGGTTCTCCACCCAGTGAATGAGCACAGAGGAAATCTCAGCTCTGAGAACCAAAAAGGACTTCATAACTTCACTGAGCCCAGTTGTTTTCAAATGTTTCCTGGTGGCAAGGAATTCTTTGTTATGTCAACTAAATCATGTGTGGAGCCTCACTATAGAAAAAAAAAAAAAGATTAAAGAAGGCCTTCTCTGGCTTATCCTGGCTGTGTCCTTCTTGCCCCCAAAGTGGCCCTTAAGGCACCTGCACAAAAAGCTAGAGCAAACAATTCTACCCTTTCCATTTGCAGACATCACTACCTTCTTAGGCTACAATGTCCTTTCATCAGAATGAATGCATGGCAGGATTTTTACCTGCCTGAGGTCACACAGCTAATCATTGGCCAAGCTGGGAGTAGAAGCTGGGTTTCCTGACTCCTAACCTAGTGCTCCTCACCATCTGGGTAGCTTTATTCAATGGTACCAAGGATTCTGACCACCCTGCATTCCTGTTACACCAAAGAATCCAGTGATGCTGGGGAAATCAATGATGGTGTGTCAGGATCTCAGGGCATGAGCAGGGTTAAAGGCACTGTGTTAGTCTGTTCTCACGCTGCTAATAAAGCCATACCCAAGACTGAGTAATTTATAAAGGAAAGAGGTTTAATTGACTCACAGTTCCACATGGCTAGGGAGGCCTCACAATCATGGTGGAAGGTGAATGAGGAGCAAGGTCATGTCTTACATGGTGGCAGGAAAGACAGAGCTTGTGTAGGGGAACTCCCCTCTATAAAACTATCAGATCTCCTGAGACTTACTCACTAGCATGGGAAAGACCTACCCCCATGATTCAATTACCTCCCACTGGGTCCCTCCCATGACATGTGGGAATTATGAGAGCTACAATTCAAGATGAGATTTGGGTGGGTACACAGCCAAACCACATTAGGCACCAACAAGAGATAATTGAGGCCTATACATGGGAGAACAACTACAAGGACCCTTTACTTAGATCTGATCCTTTACCCAAAAGGAGTCACTGGAAGGAGGATGACCTTTGGAAAAGGGATGCAGCCAACACAGAGTGGCCTGGTAGGGATGGGGCCAGGGCAATAAATACCCAACTTCATGTGCATTAGGACTTCTGATCCTAATGCAACCAGAGGGCAGGGAGCCCCTTGATGCCATTCCCACTGTCAGCCTCCAGGTCCCAAGCAGAGTGGTGAGGCTAGAGAGAAGGTCTGGAGGGACACACAGGCATTTCCAACCCAGCTGCTAAGAAAGGAGTCACTTCACTGTTGCACTGCGTCGAGCTTATTGAAACACAGTGTTTTGGGGATGAGCCTGCTTTTTACAGAAAGGTACCTATGGGAAGAAATTAACAAGGAGGCCAAATACACATACTTCCTGCTCTGCTGTACTAAATGGCACAGCAACTTTTAGATTCTCCCCTGAAAATTAGAATATGTGAGATTAAACCCTGAAGGTAGAATGAATTGCTTCATGATCTGCTCCCTGTTATCTCTCTGGGCCCATCTCTTACCACTCCCTACCTCACTGCCCAAGTGACAACCACACTGAACAACAGCTCAGGGCTCCCAGAGGGGCCAGGCTCTTTCTTCTCTCCCACAGGTTTCCTTCTCTATGTAGATGTTCCTTACCCCCTTTGCCAGGGCTTAGCTTCTAGAGGCCTTTCCAGGCCCTCCCTCCAGCATGACCAAGCTAATTTCAGTGTCTCTCTTGGGTGTTCCATGTCTCCCATGCACTTTTTCACTGCTCAGATCCCATTGCCTTATAAGAGTATAAGAGTGTGCCAAATGTTCTGTGTCTTCCCCGTGAGGCAGCTATGAGGTCAAGGATGGCAGTTACCGACCTTGTTTCCCTGGTATTAAGACAGTGCCAGGCATAGAGCTGCTCCATGAATGTCTTTGGAGGGAAAGAAAGATTTCTTGAGCCCCAGTAGTCTCATCTTTAAAAAGAAAGAAAACATTATGGAAACCTCAATGAATTCTTCATGAGTGATTTTGAACTGATGGCTGTAAACAAAGCTGCTCACTGAATGGCTTATGTTTTTCCTTTAAAGTCCACCATCAGAATTCCATTTTGTGGGTAACTAGCCCCAGCAAAGGCAAGAAGACCATGAAAGCCTTGCTCTGCAGTGAGCCAGAGGAGAGCATCCTGGTGACCTGTCATTTCCAAACGTCTGTATGTTGTTTCACAGTTTATGAAGCACACGTATTACATTACCTAGAACCTCAAAACAAAACTGTGAGGGTGGGGCACTTAGTACAAGTGTCATTCTCATTTTACTGGTAGAGAAATGCTGAAGCTCCCAAAGTCAACTGTCTTGTCTCAAAGCCACACAGCCAGGTAGAAGTCAATGTCAAGCTGGGCTCCGGAGCACCGTCAAGTGTCCTTTCCACCCCAGCATGGTGAGTCCAGGGATAGCACAGGTGACAGCACTGGCATTGCAGACCTGAAGACAGCAGACTCCCAGGCCAGGAGGCCTGGAAAGTACTCAAGAATTAATTCTACACATCCCTCTCATCTTGAGCACAAGGAACCAATGCACTGATGGCTCCTCTAATGTTTTATTTGCCTTTTAATCCCAAGTACTTTTTTAAATCTCTAGGGGAAAACCAATTCAATTTTTGTACTGGTTTTCTCTTTCCTTTACTATGTTCCACTAAGTGCTTTCCCACACTCTCTTTGAGTCTTTTCTTGAAGGGCCTAGGTTCTATTCATCTCTGTGATGATGTTTTCATTCAAAAAATAGTTTTTCTGAGGCCCTACTATGTGCTGGACATTGTTCTTAGTGCTGGGACTACAGCAGTGAACAAAAGAGATACGGTTCCTGACTTAAGGAGTCTTGTGTTCTAGTGGATGAAACAGAGAAGATATAAAGAAATAAGTCAAGTAATTTCAGGTGATAAAAAGTGCTATTAAGGAAATAACTGGAGGACTAATTTAAATGGGAGAAGGGTATAAAAGACTTATCTGAGAAAGGCATTATATTTAAGGCCCTAAGGCAGGTTCTTAGCCCTTACCAGGTAAGGAAATATTTGGTGATTGAATGGATGTATGCATACATTTAAATGAATGAATGAATGAACGAAGGGTTGTCTATATTCTCTGTTTACACAGGCATTCCCCCAACCTACCTTGTCCTACCTGTTGCCTACATGCCAGCCAGTCCATACCTGACTCTTCTATCTGTCTCCTCAGAGGTCCCAAGCGTCTGTAACTCCTAAGGCCATGATGTGCAGGAGTAGGGTAGCCAGAGCGGAGCTATAAGGAATGCCACAATCGCTCTTCCAGCTGATTGTTACAAAACTATTCTCAATGGTGTGTCATGTGCCAAGCACTCCTCTTCCTGTCCTGAGGGCTGTAGATTGACATCACTTAACCCAAACCCAACCCCCACTAGGTAGTAAAGGGACACTACTCATTTGATGACACTTTGGTGGCTCTGTGCATGACAGCACACACCCTGTCCTAGAATATATGCATTTTTATGGCTTTGTAGTAAGAATGCTATCAAAGTCCTCCCTGGCATTCCTCTCACCCCCACCCCCGTGCTGCTGCATGATCTTTAGATCGGGTGAGGTCAGGCAGTGAAAAAGTCCCTGGGTAGAGGTCTGAGGATTTAACAGATTTGTTGAGCATTATGGTCTCTCACTGAATGTATGTTACAAGGAAGCCCAGCTCCTTTATTTTATTGGCATTTCATTTTCTTCCATTTCTCAGAACTTGCGGCCTTTTCCCTGTGCGGCTCATAAAAGTAGGCAACAAGCCTTAGTAATTCACCTTATGCTTGAATCGTTTCTCACCTTTTACCAAGGTTTATTCCATTTCTGGATTTATCATTATTCTTTTCAGCTCTTACGAACTCCAAATTCATGTCATTTAGACTGATTCCCAGACAAGAGATAAAAGTGTCAGTCAGTACTAAGAGCGAATCATTGACTTCTTAAATGTCCCTTATTAAAACCACTCATCTATGCAGCCACGCAGTCTGAGAAAAACAGAGTTGACCCAAGTCTTTATCTCCATGTGTAAAATGTCTCATGAGTTGCAGAGTCACATACCATATAATAACGTTTCAGCCAACGACGGACCCCACAGAAGACGGTGGTCCCATAAAATTATAATACTGCATTTTTATTATGCTTTTTCTATATTTAGATACACAAACACTTACCCTTGTGTTACAGTTGCCTACAGTGTTCAGTATAGCAACATGCTGGACAGGTTTATAGCCTAGGAGCAATGGACTACACTATATAACCTAGGCGTGTAGTAGGCTGTAACTATCTAGGTTTGTGTAAGTACACTATATGATGTTTGTTCAATGACAAAATCACCTAATGATCCCTTTCTCAGAATGCATGCCTATTATTAAGCTATTCATAACTGTATAAAAAAATTTATAATATCATGAACTCATCCACTGAAAGGACTGGAAATGCCTTAGAGATGAACGAGCTTGATTCATGAGGAAACTGAGTCCCAAGCAGGAGCAGCAAGGACATGCCCCCAGTGACCCAAACTGATAAGATGGAGTCAGGACAAGAATCACAGCCCCTGCATGGTTAGGTGTCCAGGGTTTGTTCACCTTTCCAAACTACAGGTTGCATAGCTACCTCTTCTTACACAGAAACCCTCCCCTAAAGCTGAGCTCCCTCACATTTCCCGTTTCTCATATTGTCTTTGCCATCTTCCAGCATTCCAAGATCAAAACCTCAGTGCCATCCTTGACTGTCCCTTGTATTTCTTTCTTTTTTTCTTTTTTTTTGAGATGAAGTCTCCCTCTATCACCCAGGCTGGAGTACAATGGTGCAATCTCGGCTCACTGCAACCTCTGCCTCCCAGGTTCAAGAGATTCTCCTGCCTCAGCCTCCCGAGTAGCTGGGCTTACAGGCACCTGCCATCGTGCCAGGGTAATTTTTTGTATTTTGGTAGAGACGGGGTTTCATCATGTTGGCCATGCTGATCTTGAACTCCTGACCTCAGGTGATCCACCCTCCTCGGCCTCCCAAAATGCTGGGATTATTGGCATGAGCCACCACACCTGGCCTGTCCCCTGTATTTCGTCAGACATAGAGTCTTCCTCCAGAGTGGTTCCATTGGTAGATGCCCAGCAAAACTGAACAGCAATATGAAAGTGCAAGGTTTTCCTCCCACCTAGTCCTGGCCCCCACAGAGGTGGTAACTAAGGGAGTCCACATTGCATCTCATTGAGTATCAACTGCTTACAGAAAAGGAATGTAATATCCATTATGGTCTTTGATAAATATATAAATCAGACTTGCCCACTGCTTAAACTCCCTGGTTGCAAAGCACAAGCCTTGAGAAACTACATTACTTTTTCAGGTATATTTAGAAGCTAGTTGTTTAATTTTCTTGGAACTTACATATCGCTTACTTCTGGCTCCTTATTTAGTTTGTAAAAAGTTCAGGATGTTTCAAAATTTCAGAAATTATATACTATAAGTAGATACTACTCATCTAATAAGTAAACGTGTATAAAATGAAATAGCAATAAGACAGAAAATGAGGCTAGGTGCGGTGGCTCGTGCCTGTAATTCCCACACTTTGGGAGGCTGAGGTGGGCGGATTGCTTGAGCTCAGGATTTCAAGACCAGCCTGGGAAACATGGAAAAACCACATCTCTACAAGAAATACAAAAATTAGCCAGGCCTGGTGGTAAATACTTGAAGTTCTAGCTACTCAGGAGGCTGAGGTGGAAAGATCGCTTGAGCCCTGGAGGTTGAGGCTGCAGTGAGCTGAGATCACACCACTGCACTCCAGCCTGGGCTACAGAGAGAGATTTTGTCTCAAAACAAAACAAAACAGAAAATGAAAATAAGCACTAAATGAACCTGTAATAAAGGTCAATGCATGCTTCAAATAATGATCTTTGAGCTTCTAAGAAGGCAAGGAAGGAGAAAAGACACAATGAGTTATAGAATTCTCTTTTTGAGAGGGGAAGAAGAAAATTTCTTGGAGAAGATAAAATTCCCTGTCATTGAATTACTTTGAAAAATATTTTTTTCTATTTATAAAAGTAATTAGATAACTTCTGATAACGTTTTGGTTTCTTTCTAGTTTTTTTTTTTAATTATTGGAATCATACAACCGATACATTTTGCAGCATGCTGTATTCACAACATTTTATCATTAGCATTTTCCCTTAACATTAAGTATATTTTTCTTTGTGGCAATAGATTCTAAAGCCATCTCTCTCCTTTTTCAACTTTTATTTTTGTTTTGGGGGTACATGTGCTGGTTTGTTATATGGGTAAATTCCACGTCGCTGAGGTTTGGTGTATAAATGATCACCATCACCCAGGTAGTGAGCATAGTACCCAATAGGTAGTTTTCCAGTGCTCACCCCACTCCCACTCTACCCCCTCTAGTAGTCCCTAGTGTCTATTGTTCCCATCTTTATGGCCATGTGTATTCAATGTTTAGCTCCCACTTATAAGTAAGAACATGCAGTATTTGGTTTTATGTTCCTGCCTTTATTTGCTACCTGAAACAGCATGGTACCGGCGTAAAAACAGACACATAGACCAATGAAACAGGATAAAGAATCCAGAAATAAAGCCCCATGCCTAAGGCCAGATCTTCAGCAAGGTTGACAATAACAAGTAATGGAGAAAGGACTCCCTATTCAATAAATGGTGCTGGGATAACAGGCTGGCCATATGCAGAAGATTGAAACTCAACCCCTACCTTTCACCACATACAAAAATTAACTCAAGATGGATTAAAGACTTAACTGTTAGACCTAAAACTATAAAATTCCTAGAAGAAAACCTGGGAAATACCATTCTAGACATCAACCTTGGCAAAAAAAAAAAAAGTGACTAAGTCTCCAAAAGCAATTGCAACAGAAATAAAAAATTGATAAGTGGAACCTAGTTAAACTAAAAGAACCTCTGCACAGCAAAAGAAACTATCAACAGAGAGAGTAAACAGACAACCTACAGAATGGGAGAAAATATTTGCATACTACGATGCATCTCACAAAGGTCTAATGCCTAAAATCTATAAGGCCGTTTCTCATGTAGTGGTTTATAAGTAGTGTGTGGGGATCACTCAAAAATATAATGAACAATGCCATCAACATTTTTTAAATAGAAAATGCACTAGAAATTTTGGGTGATTGTTTCATCTAGTGACTGTAAAAACTGAGGCCAGGGCATTAAAATGTGATTCAAGGAGAATGATTTTTCACAGGTGCTAATCTTATGCAGTAGGAATATCTAATCTTGTCAGCCCAATGTGATTCAGGACAAGGCGGAAGGCCGGAAAAGTGGGTGGAGCCCACGTAGCCTTAGTGGACCTTCCCTAAATGTCACTTCCCAGAGACAGGCTCTTAATTCAAAGCTGCTTTAAGGTTTTGAGTTACCAGGGAATCTATTCAGCTAGTTCAGTCTTTAAGATATTGAACAATGCCTTTGTGAATGAGGAAAGAATGTGACGTGCTTGGAGGGTCTCTTGTCTATTCAAGGAGTTACTTTGGACTGGAGAAAGGAGAGGAAATGCCCCTTCTCCTGAACTTTGAAGATTGGTCTTCAGTCAGCACATATAATACATGTGTCCTGGGTCCTCATGGCACTGTGAGATATAAAGAGAAGATTCTTTTTTTTTTTTGCGTGTGTTTTCTTTTCTATTTTTTATTTTTTTATTTTTTATTATTATGCTTTAGGTTTTAGGGTACATGTGCACAATGTGCAGGTTTGTTACATATGTATCCATGTGCCATGTTGTTTTGCTGCACCCATTAACTCGTCATTTAGCATTAGGTATATCTCCTAATGCTGTCCCTCCCCCCTCCCCCCACCCCACAACAGTCCCCAGAGTGTGATGTTCCCCTTCCTGTGTCCATGAGTTCTCATTGTTCAATTCCCGCCTACGAGTGAGAACATGTGGTGTTTGATTTTTTGTCCTTGCGATAGTTTACTGAGAATGATGGTTTCCAGTTTCATCCATGTCCCTACAAAGGACATGAACTCATCATTTTTTATGGCTGCATAGTATTCCATGGTGTATATGTGCCACATTTTCTTAATCCAGTCTATCGTTGTTGGACATTTGGGTTGGTTCCAAGTCTTTGCTATTGTGAATAGTGCCGCAAATAAACATACGTATGCATGTGTCTTTATAGCAGCATGTTTATAGTCCTTTGGGTATATACCCAGTAATGGGATGGCTGGGTCAAATGGTATTTCTAGTTCTAGATCCCTGAGGAATCGCCACACTGACTTCCACAATGGTTGAACTAGTTTACAGTCCCATCAACAGTGTAAAAGTGTTCCTATTTCTCCACATCCTCTCCAGCACCTGTTGTTTCCTGACTTTTTAATGATGGCCATTCTAACTTGTGTGAGATGGTATCTCACTGTGGTTTTGATTTGCATTTCTCTGATGGCCAGTGATGATGAGCATTTTTTCATGTGTTTTTTGGCTGCATAAATGTCTTCTTTTGAGAAGTGTCTGTTCATGTCCTTCGCCCACTTTTTGATGGGGTTGTTTGTTTTTTTCTTGTAAATTTGTTTGAGTTCATTGTAGATTCTGGATATTAGCCCTTTGTCAGATGAGTAGGTTGCAAAAATTTTCTCCCATTGTGTAGGTTGCCTGTTCACTCTGATGGTAGTTTCTTTTGCTGTGCAGAAGCTCTTTAGTTTAATTAGATCCCATTTGTCAATTTTGGCTTTTGTTGCCATTGCTTTTGGTGTTTGAGACATGAAGTCCTTGCCCACGCCTATGTCCTGAATGGTATTGCCTAGCTTTTCTTGTAGGATTTTAATGGTTTTAGGTCTAACATGTAAGTCTTTAATCCATCTTGAATTAATTTTTGTATAAGGTATAAGGAAGGGATCCAGTTTCAGCTTTCTACATATGGCTAGCCAGTTTTCCCAGCACCATTTATTAAATAGGGAATCCTTTCCCCATTTCTTGTTTTTGTCAGGTTTGAGAAGATTCTTATTCTAACATTTTGAATAAGGAAAACAAAGCTCAGAGGAGGTAAATGACTTGTCCAAGCTTATATCCCAGTGAATAATGGAACCAAGGCTCCATTTAGTGTTGTGTAACCTGGTCCGTGGCTGTTGTGTATCCCACCCTGTTGTGCATTTTTTTCAAACTCTGGCTGTTGAGCTCCTTTGGAAGGCTGATCCACAGCTCTCTCATAATTATTTCCTGTTTTTTTTGTGTGTATGCTTTTTTGTTTTTTTTTTAGTTGGAGTTTCACTCTTGTTGCCCAGACTGGAGTGCAATGGTGCATTCTCGGCTCACTGCAACTTCTGCCTCCTGGGTTCAAGCCATTCTCCTACCTCAGCCTCCCAAGTAGCTGGGATTACAGGCATGTGCCACCATGCCCGGCTAATGTCTGTATTTTTAGTAGAGATGGGATTTCACTATGTGGGTCAGCTGGACTCCTGACTTCAGGTGATCCACCCGCCTCAGCCTCCCAAAGTACTGGGATTACAGGCATGAGCCACTGCGCCCAGCCTCATAATTATTTTTAATCCCAACTTCTAGTACAGATGTTCTCCAAGTGTGGACCCGACACCAGAAGCCTCAGCATCACTTAGAAAAGTATTAGAAATGCAAATTCTTGGGCCCCACCCTGGACATACTGTGTTTTAACAAGGCTTTCAAATGGTTCTGATGCATGCTAACATTGGAGAACCACTGTTCTAGAAGTTCTTAATAAATATTGTTGAATACTTCCTAGAATCCCCATAGACCTTCACTAAAATATTTAAAATATTTAAGAATTCCCACATGTATTTTTATTGGAAAGCTTACGATTCCTGCTCAGGAATCACTCACTGTTAGCCATCCCTAGTCAAAGAGAAGAGTATTTTATCACACAGTGATGAGGAAGCCCAACATTATGTTCTCGGATGTGGAAAGCACTGAGGGGAAAAAAGTCACCATGTTCAGAGGCAATACGATACATGGGTCAGACCAGATATAAGATCATAATGTGGTGCTGTTTATTAAGCACTTATTTTGCGCCACAAGCTATCCCTAAATGCTTTACATGGACAATAAATTCACACCACAACTTTTTAAGTACCACACCATATTTCTATACTGATGAGCAAACTGAAGCCAGGAAACTTTCTCGAGATTACAACCCTAGTAAGTGACAAAGCCTAGTCAGACCCAAAGCCCAGGAGCTTCCCTGCTATTGTCTTTTGTCTTCTTGCTCAGTTGCTTCCAGAGAGAAGCCCCACCACTGCAGCAAGCCACAGGGAAAGACGCTGAGTGGAAACCCACTGGGCATCCCTTGAACCTAGAACAGCACCCCACGCATTGTTGATGTTTAGTATTTGTCAAGTGAATGAATGAAATGAACTATACACAACATAATTCTAACAGGAGTAGTCTGAAGAGGCTTTCCAGGGAAGGTGGGGTCTGAGTTAGTATTTGAAATTAGAGAGAGATAATGCTGTCCAAAAGAGAGAAATGACATGAACAAAAGTGCAGACATAGCCAACCTGAGCCTAGTCAGAGGAGGTGGGCAAACCGTTTGCCTACAGGGGAGGGAAGGCAGGGGAAGAGGTCTTGAATAGGGAGAATTTATAACCCTGGAAAAAGAAAGGGTCCCTGAGAGGCAGCTCAAGGAGTTTGAATTTTATCCTATTATTAGTGCAAAGTCATTGGAGGGTTCAAGTATGGGCTCAAAAGGGCCAAAGAAATAATTTAGGATATTTTATCATATCTATTTTTTATTTTTAATTTACAAATGATGGAGGGAAGTTAGCTGGGCTCCAGATCTGGGGGGTTTGTTGAAATAGCAACTAGAAGATCATCTTTCAAAAAAAGTCACATACCATTTTGATTCATTACAATTTGAATGTAGCAAGAATAATTACAATATGTTTGTCATTAAAGTTTGCACTGGAATTTGATAAAAAATGGTTTATGGTTCACTATAAACACCTGTAATGGAGTCATAGGAAAAAGCATGCAAAATCCAAAAGGCCACAAAGTCAAAAATAAAGAATGAAAAAGTTACTATAATCCTTGTTATTCAAGGGTGAAATAAAAATAATCACCCAATCTGTTTATTTAAAATAAATATTTGTAAAAGAACAGAGATTATAACAAACTGTCTCTCAGACCACAGTGCAATCAAACTAGAACTCAGGATTAAGAAACTCAGTCAAAACCGCTCAACTACATGGAAACTGAACAACCTGCTCCTGAATGACTATTGGGTACATAATGAAATGAAGGCAGAAATAAAGATGTTCTTTGAAACCAACGAGAACAAAGACACAACATACCAGAATCTCTGGGACACGTTCAAAGCGGTGTGTAGAGGGAAATTTATAGCACTAAATGCCCACAAGAGAAAGCAGGAAAGATCCAAAATGGACACCCTAACATCACAATTAAAAGAACTAGAAAAGCAAGAGCAAACACATTCAAAAGCTAGCAGAAGGCTAGAAATAACTAAAATCAGAGCAGAAGTGAAGGAAATAGAGACACAAAAAACCCTTCAAAAAATTAATGAATCCAGGAGCTGGTTTTTTGAAAAGATCAACAAAATTGATGGACCGCTAGCAAGACTAATAAAGAAGAAAAGAGAGAAGAATCAAATAGAGGCAATAAAAAACGAAAAAGGGGATATCACCACCGATCCCACAGAAATACAATCTACCATCAGAGAATACTACAAACACCTCTATGCAAATAAACTAGAAAATCTAGAAGAAATGGATAAATTCCTCGACAAATACACCCTCCCAAGACTAAACCAGGAAGAAGTTGAATCTCTGAATAGACCAATAACAGGTTCTGAAATTGTGGCAATAATCAATAGCTTACCAACCAAAAAGAGTCCAGGACCTGATGGATTCACAGCTGAATTCTACCAGAGGTACAAGGAGGAACTGGTACCATTCCTTCTGAAACTATTCCAATCGATAGAAAAAGAGGGAATCCTCCCTAACACATTTTATGAAGCCAGCATCGTCCTGATACCAAAACCTGGCAGAGACATAACCAAAAAAGAGAATTTCAGACCAATATCCTTGATGAACATTGATGCAAAAATCCTCAATAAAATACTGGCAAACCGAATCCAGCAGCACATCAAAAAGCTTATCCACCATGATCAAGTGGGCTTCATCCCTGGGATGCAAGGCTGGTTCAACATACGCAAATCAATAAATGTAATCCAGCATATAAACAGAACCAAAGACAAAAACCACATGATTATCTCAATAGATGCAGAAAAAGCCTTTGACAAAATTCAACAACCCTTCATGCTAAAAACTCTCAATAAATTAGGTATTGATGGGACGTATCTCAAAATAATAAGAGCTATCTACAACAAACCCACAGCCAATATCATACTGAATGGGCAAAAACTGGAAGCATTCCCTCTGAAAACTGGCACAAGACAGGGATGCCCTCTCTCACCGCTCCTATTCAACATAGTGCTGGAAGTTCTGGCCAGAGCAATCAGGCAGGAGAAGGAAATAAAGGGTATTCAATTAGGAAAAGAGGAAGTCAAATTGTCCCTGTTTGCAGATGACATGATTGTATATCTAGAAAATCCCATTGTCTCAGCCCAAAATCTCCTTAAGCTGATTAGCAACTTCAGCAAAGTCTCAGGATACAAAATTAATGTACAAAAATCACAAGCATTCTTGTACACCAATAACAGACAAACAGAGAGCCAAATCATGAGTGAACTCCCATTCACAATTGCTTCAAAGAGAATAAAATACCTAGGAATCCAACTTACAAGGGATGTGAAGGACCTCTTCAAGGAGAACTACAAACCACTGCTCAATGAAATAAAAGAGGATACAAACAAATGGAAGAACATTCCATGCTCATGGGTTGGAAGAATCAATATCGTGAAAATGGCCATACTGCCCAAGGTAATTTATAGATTCAATGCCATCCCCATCAAGCTACCAATGACTTTCTTCACAGAATTGGAAAAAACTACTTTAAAGTTCATATGGAACCAAAAAAGAGCCCGCATCGCCAAGTCAATCCTAAGCCAAAAGAACAAAGCTGGAGGCATCACGCTACCTGACTTTAAACTATACTACAAGGCTACAGTAACCAAAACAGCATGGTACTGGTACCACAACAGAGACATAGATCAATGGAACAGAACAGAGCCCTCAGAAATGATGCCGCATAGCTACAACTATCTGATCTTTGACAAACCTGACAAAAACAAGAAATGGGGAAAGGATTCCCTATTTAATAAATGGTGCTGGGAAAACTGGCTAGCCATATGTAGAAAGCTGCAACTGGATCCCTTCCTTACACCTTATACAAAAATTAATTCAAGATGGATTAAAGACTTATATGTTAGACCTAAAACCATTAAAATCCTACAAGAAAACCTAGGCAATACCATTCAGGACATAGGCGTGGGCAAGGACTTCATGTCTAAAACACCAAAAGCAATGGCAACAAAAGCCAAAATCGACAAATGGGATCTCATTAAACTAAAGAGCTTCTGCACAGCAAAAGAAACTATCATCAGAGTGAACAGGCAACCTACACAATGGGAGAAAATTTTTGCAACCTACTCATCTGACAAAGGGCTAATATCCAGAATCTACAATGAACTCAAACAAATTTACAAGAAAAAAACAAACAACCCCATCAAAAAGTGGGCAGAGGATATGAACAGACACTTCTCAAAAGAAGACATTTATGCAGCCAAAAAACACATGAAGAAATGCTCCTCATCACTGGCCATCAGAGAAATGCAAATCAAAATCACAGTGAGATACCATCTCACACCAGTTAGAATGGCCATCATTAAAAAATCAGGAAACAACAGGTGCTGGAGAGGATGTGGAGAAATAGGAACACTTTTACACTGTTGGTGGGACTGTAAACTAGTTCAACCATTGTGGAAGTCAGTGTGGCGATTCCTCAGGGATCTAGAACTAGAAATACCATTTGACCCAGCCATCCCATTACTGGGTATATACCCAAAGGACTATAAATCATGCTGCTATAAAGACACATGCACACGTATGTTTATTGCGGCACTATTCACAATAACAAAGAGTTGGAACCAACCCAAATGTCCAACAACGATAGACTGGATTAAGAAAATGTGGCACATATACACCATGGAATACTATGCAGCCATAAAAAATGATGAGTTCGTGTCCTTTGTAGGGACATGGATGAAACTGGAAAACATCATTCTCAGTAAACTATCGCAAGGACAAAAAACCAAACACCGCATGTTCTCACTCATAGGTGGGAATTGAACAATGAGAACTCATGGACACAGGAAGGGGAACATCACGCTCCGGGGACTGTTGTGGGGTGGGGGGAGGGGGGAGGGACAGCATTAGGAGATACACCTAATGCTAAATGACGAGTTAATGGGTGCAGGAAATCAACATGGCACATGGATACATATGTAACAAACCTGCACATTGTGCACATGTACCCTAAAACCCTAAAGTATAAAAAAAAAAAAAAATTCTTAGATCTGGCACCCCACAACAACAACAAAAAAAAAAAAAAAAAAAAAAATCGTCAGTCATCTTGCTTAGGGTAAGTAATAATTTATGCCAAGGGAGTTGGAAGGAATGCTGATTTCATTTATTTTATCTCCTTGGAGGGAAGGTGGACTGATAAAACCCTGTGAAAGATGGTAAATTTTTAAACTTATTCGTAAGGCTAAATTAAAACAGCAGACACATTGATGATTTGTGAATATTCTTTAATCTCTCTATGTCCTCCTTTTTGGGGGAAAAAAGTTTCACATAAATACAACACCACCTCCCAATTCTCCCTCCTTTGTAATGGTTGAATTTTTTTCTAATGTTTTTTGAAGCCAGCATCTTCTCCATTTTTTTCATTAATGAATAAATAATATATGTATAGCAGATATTTGAAATTTAGATATAGTTAAGTTGAGTAAGTGCTGGTTCACCCACATATTTTCCTTCTAAAAAATAATACTGCAGCTCCACTTAGGAGAAATGAGCCCTCTCTATGTAGTTAATCATTTGTGTAAGTGCAAGGTGGGCTGGGAGATAGGATGCACATGCTTCAGGAGTCTGGAAATACTAAAAGAAAGTGCAGGCTGAGCATCATTAATTTGCATTGAGGACACAGGGTAAGCAGGATGGGCCTACGTGAAGGCATTAAAATTAACTTAGCCTTACCTTTAGAAGAGGTATGTTGAGATCATTTTTGCAATGTTAGAAATACAGTCAGTCCTCACTTAACATCATCAATAGATTATTGGAAACTGCAACTTTCAGCAATATGGTGTAATAAAACAAATTTTACGCTAGGTTAATTGAAATAAACAAAAATTAAGTTTCTATAACATATTTCTGGTCAAAAAACATCACCAAACTTTTAAATAAAGACCAAAACACTTGTAATATTAAGCATCGAAGTAAATGTGAGCTATACATACATTTAAGAAAGAAAAATAAAAACAATTAAGATCATTATTTGCCCAATTATTCCAGTTCATGGCCAAGAGTAGCAGACAGGGCCCAAGGCAGGAATCATCCTTGGAGAGGAAACCATTCCAGTGCAGTGTACACATACATACAAACACACACACACACACACACACACACACACACACTCAGGCTGAAACAATGTAGTCACACCAGTGAACCTAACGTACACAGCTTTGGGTTGTGGGAGCAAACTGGAGTAGTCAGGAAAAACCCACATGGATTTCGGAGGGTGTGCAGACTCCACACAGACAGTGGCCCCTGCCAACAATCAATTTTCTTTTCTCATTTATGTTATAACAAAGCAACATTGAATGAAATTATGTTATTTGATGACCTGCTATATAAAAATATCAATTGTGCAACAGTATCTTCTTTTTTTAAAAAAGAAAAGAGCTAAAATAAAATATTTAAATTAAGATTTAAAAATAAATAAAAAAATAAAATAAATATTTATTACAAATATTTATTATAAATCATCTATATAGTTTAAACACAACTTTTTTGCAAAAGACAGAGCCCTGAAAGGAAATAATTTATTCTTTCGATATGTGGGCAGATCTGTATGAACTACATTGCTCATTTAGCAATGAAAAGTCAACCAAACATGGGAAGACAATATGCACATTGCATACATACAGCACACATGTGATATCCAGCCCTAAAAAGAATCAGCAATTTCCCTTTTGTTGTTGTTAGTGTTATTTTCTGACAAGCTGCCTTTTGTCTACTCTAGTTAATGTTAGGAAACCTCATAGGTCTATGCCATTATAATGTCCATCACCCATTTGAACATTTAGACAGAGTCTGGAGTGATTATTAATACTGAGAATCACTACATTTGATCCAGTGAAAGACAAAACTGTCGTACGATGAACCAAAAGTACTAAGAATGGGTTATTTGACATTTTTAACTGCTTTGAATTGAATAAACTCTGTCTGTGCATGGACGTTGTATGAATGAGTTTGCCATTAAAAGTAATGGCAAAAACAGCAATTACGTTTGCACCAACCTTTATTAAATGTAAGCTTCTGTGTTTAACTATGCCTTCAAATTCTTTTCTGAAAGTAGAAATGCGTGTACATAGAGTGACCAACTCATCCCAGTTTTCCAGGGACCTTTCCAGTTTTAAATCCTGAAAGTCCTGGAATCCCCCCACTCCTAGGCAAGCTGGGATGTCTACTCACCCTACACATTTAACAAAGAAATAAACAAGCAGACAAAAAACAAATCTACCAAGGAAATAAAAATGAAAGGACACTTTTCCGATGTCCCACGCAGTAGTAAACACTGCTTCCCAAGACATGAAAAACATATTGTTGAGTCTCCTATTTACCATTTATTCCATTCTGCCCTATATATAATATAATTATTATATTAACCTTCATCATCTCTGCATAGGTGACTGGAAGCTGTAATCACTTCCACTGGTCAGAGCCCTTCTATGCACATGGCCTCATTTGACCCTTGCTTTCACTCTGAGTGATAGGCAGAGAAGGTGTCAGAGGCCCAGAGATGAGCAGCCCCCACTTCTTAGGGGAGCATCAGGACAGAAACCCAGGATTTCTGATTCCCAGCCTGGTGGTTTTTTTCCACCACTGATCATTTACATTCTCTTTATGACATTCAGGCCCTGGTCCTTTACCTATATAACATAGAGAAATAGGCTATTTATAATTTACAACATAAATTAAGCCAAAGACTTTTGAGCACTTTTTAATTATATTGTATACCTTTCAAGTGAGAGTGATGAATGGTACTGTACCCTTATTTCATAGTAAGAGAAATGAAGGCTCCAGCTAACTTGGCTCAGGTTGTACAGCAGTTGCAACTTAGAGATTGACAGGTAGCATATTGTCTTGTTCTTTGTAATCTGATATACTTGGATTTAAAGCACATTTCAAGATTTTTTTTTAAGATTAGCAACATAACTATATACATATATATTTAAAAGAAATGTCCATATTGATAGAGACCTAGACAGAAATAAGCACTTGCCTGCCCCAGTGAGAATCTGAGGGCACCACTGGTTCCTGGCAAACTGGACTGGTGATGCCATCTATACGTGTGTTGGACAGTCCCTGTTGGCCAAAGTTAAAATATGCATTTTAACTTTGACAGAAATACTCTTGTTTCAGTTACATATCGAATGACAGGAGCCACATGGGCATCACTTTAGGATCTGGTTACTCCTTGGCACCTAAGTTACTTTCTATTTCATTAAAAGTCTTTCTTTCATCTTTATTTGCCATTCTCCTGTATCTGCTACATGGCAGGCTAGTGGGCTTGAATTTGCTGAGGTCTCCAGTCCCCAGGTCAGGCCGACCCCTGTGTGTTCCTCACCAAAGCTACATCCTGCTCACTCTCCAGTTCTAAATCAGAGCCTTTGGAGGCACAAGTAAAGGGACCTAAGGGCACATCAGATGGGTTTTCCCCTTCATATATTCTTTCTTTTTTTGTCACCTCCCTTTTAGCTTACTTTATTTGTTTTAAAAATACAAGATGACTGTGACAACTCAAACCTTAAAGAAATATATAGGTCTACAATCCTTTATCTGTAATCTTGAAATTTAAAAAGCCCTGAAAACTGTAAGTTCTTTCATTAAGTTTGTGGAAATTCACTTGGAGGCAAAACTGCCTTGAACTTTAGAGATGATTTGTAGTCTGTCTTTGCCCCGCTTGGTGCTGCAGAGATGTGATTATAATAGACTTGATTACAGCAGTGTGGTGTCCCAGAGCCTGCAGGGGGTGGGGATAGGGTTACATATATATCCACACATGTTACCTTTCTACATTCCAAAATATCTTGAATTTTGAAACGTATCTGTTCCCAAGGGTTTCAAATATTTCTTTGCTCGAAACCACTTAAAGAAAATATGAAGACTCTCCTTTCACACACCCCTTGAATGCACCCACCTGAAGAAACTGATGTTATCAGTATCAGGTCCCACCCTCAACTCCTCTCTATGGCATGCCCTCTCTCTCTCTCTCTCTCTCTCTCTCTCTTTCTCTCTCTCTCTCTCTCTCTATATATATATATATATATACACACACACAGTAGTAAACACTGCTTCCCAAGACATGAAAAACATATTGTTGAGTCTCCTATTTACGATTTATTCCATTCTGCCCTATATATAAATATAATTGTTATTTATTAACTTTCATCTTTCCATAGGTGCCTGGAAGCTATAATCACTTCCACTGGTCAGAGCCCTTCTATGCACATGGTCTCATTTGACCCTTGCTGTCACTCTGAGTGATAGGCAGAGAAGGTGTCAGAGGCCCAGAGATGAGCAGCCCCCACATCTCAGGGGAGCATCAGGACAGAAACCCAGGATTTCTGATTCCCAGCCTGGTGGTTTTATATATAAAACTATATATATATATATATATATATCCTCTCTCACACACACACAATATGAACACGTACAAGATTTTGTTTTTAAATACAAAAAGGGATCACACTGTTCATATTACTTTGTCACTTGCCTTTTTCTCCTACTGTGACACTCCCTCTAGAATAATACATAAGAATCAAACTCATGCTTTTAAATAGCTGTATACTATTCTATCATATGGTTATATCACATTGTAATCAACTATTCTGCTTTTTTTCTTTCTTTTTTTTGAGATGGAGTCTTGCTCTGTCGCCAGGCTGGAGTGCAGTGGTGCCACGTTGGCTCACTGCAACCTCTGCCTCCTGGGTTCAAGTGATTCTCCTGCCTCAGCCTCCCAAGTAGCTGGGACTACAGGCATGTGCCACCACCCCCAGCTAATTTTTGTATTTTTAGTAGAGATGTGGTTTAACCATGTTGGCCAGGATGGTCTCGAACTCTTGACCTCAATATCCGCCTGCCTCTGCCTCCCAAAGCGCTGGGATTACAGGCTTGTGCCACTGTGCCCAGCCACCTATTTTGCTATTGATGAACATGTTTTCATAGTATTTTGCTTTTGAGGATCAAATATTAGTGATTATATTGTAAAAGGAATATATATCTACAGAGTTTAATTCATTTTATATATATTGGCATGTTGGTTGGCAAAAACAAACAAAAACACTCACAAAACACATTTCTCTCTATTATACAAATAGAAACCCTGAGACAAAGGGTGTTTATTCTAAAAAATGAAAAGAAAGAGTTAGCTGCAAGTGAGTTATTTTTCCTGCAACAGGCAGGCTTTCTATGAACTAGAGGTTGCACACAGGCAGACTGCTCAGCCATGGACATCAGGAGCTCTCAGGATAGCACCTTTAGAGAGCCCAGCTTACTAACCCAGCCATGTCATATTTCCATAACTTAACCCCTGGAGGGAGGGTCCGACATCTGACTGGTCCCACAGGCAAAGAGGCAGGTAACTTCAGGGGGTGCAGGATAGGGCCTGTTCGAGATGAACATGCTCAGTGACTCTAGGTTTGGTTGGCTTCTAACAGACAAGCCAAGTCATGGAATTTCAATAAATAATTTAACCTCAGCTCCAGTTTCAGCTTCAGTGTTCACTTTCAGCACCTGGCTGCCATTGTTATTTGCAAGCAGGCTCCTCCTCTGCACGAGGTATGGAAATTTGGCTGAGATTCACTGACTTTTTTAGAACCCAGTAGGGCCAGATTACTATGAACAAGAGTGGAGTTTTGTTTTTGTTTTTGTTTTTGTTTTTCCTAGCCAGGAATTATGTGAAATCTGGATGTGCAAAGATGCACTTTTTAAATGAAAAAGAAAAGCTGGCTATCACTGACCCAATGCATCGGTTATAAAGGTCTTCCAATTGTTGCTGTATGAGGCCTTTATCTTGCAAAGGTTCTGAAGACCAGCCTTCTCAAACACTAAGAGGCATAAATCACTTAGAGGTCTTATTGAAAATGCCGGTTCTGATTCAGTAAGTATGGGGCTGGCCTGAGAATCTGCATTTCTAATGAGCTCCTAGAGGATGCTGATGTTGCTGGTCTGTGGCCCTACTTTGAGCAGCAAAGCTGTAGACAATCCAGAATTTCCTCCTAACAAGAAAACTATTCCTTTTAGGGCCTTTTCTTGGAGTTCCAGGGGAGAGATAAAAAGCTCTTAATGAGACTTGATTGAGAGATAAACTTACAAGGGGACCCTGGAGCTGTAGGACATTGTGTTCTAGCTGGAATTTCAATCCACTAATGAAGAAGACTGGATACGGCAGTGGTAGGTTCCATTATTTTACGTCATCCTTTCAGAGCACCTTTGATGCTCACAGACAACTCATGAAGTAGGTGGGCAGCTGTTATTATTCCCAATTACAGACATGGAGACAGCTTCGAGGCCAATTCAAGCTATCTTTGCTTTTTAAATTATTTTCTGGTTGAAAAGATAGAGAGAAGACACATCTTGCTGAAAGCTAATCACATAATTGCAAGCGCTATACAGTAAAAGTCCTTGATACCTGTACTCTACTTATGTTAAATTTGTTTCTAAGCCTTGTTTCTGTTCTGCCCTTTGGTATGTCTCTAAGGCACTCATCTTTTCATGCAGGCTACATTTTGAACAACTAGAGTAAATGTGTCTGGCCCTGAACTGTATCATAGGACTGAGAAGAGAAAAGTAAAACAGGATCTGTTTTACAACTTAGTAGAATAAATTCATGTTACAGAAAGGTCCATAAGAGCTAACTAGGAGGACATGGGGGAAAATTACGCTTCTCATTTTAGCTTTGTTCTTATCTTTTAATTCTTCAGCAGGCCTCTTCTCTGTGTAGAAGAGTCAGCAGAATTGCATCTAAGGTTGACTTTATAAATAAAACATGTCATCACCAAATAATGCTTACATTCTGTCCTACTAATCCTAGTTGAGACCTCAGAATTTTCTATATTATGTTTCCAGCAGCCTCCTTCAATAATTGGGAGATGAAGCACAAGTTGCAATGCTTCTTTGCCGTTCCTGAGGCTTCATCAAAAAACAATTTGAAGGGGCTGATCCTAAACATTAGATAGGATCTAGAAGACTATCTGTCATTAATGCTTGAAGTTCATCACGTAACATCATCTGTTCTAAACATAGTCCAACAACAGCAGGCTTCCTTCCTTAGGTGGGTCTTGTACGTAAAGGAAAGGTTGGGACTTTGGCTCACCCTGGCTTAAGGTGGTAGAAATAGTTTGGTGGGGGTTGGGGTGGAGATGAGATGACCATTGTAAAATTTTTTAAAAAACATGTACAACAACCCTGTTTGGCACCTTCAAACTAAATAAGATACAAGTGATATGCTTTGTTGATTGTCAACGATTACATATACCTCTACTCTAGACCTATGGATGGAACAATCTCTGCTAGAACTGGAAATGCATTTTCACATATTCTATATACCAGATGGCTGATTTGAGGAATCCACTCTGTGGATAGTAGTATTAGAATGTGGTACCCAAAATATAGTTCTTTTTGTGCTTGTGAATTTGAATGCCCCAAGAGCATCATAGCAAATTCCAAGACTTACAGAAAGGATCCAGTAGAGGAAAAGAACAATTTCTGCACCTCATTTATTTTGGAGTCCACCAATGGGGCAGTTTTGTATTTTTATAATGGCCACTTTCAGTTTTTTCTCCTAGACATAAAGTGGAGAATTTACATTAGAGCTTTTCATAAGCAGGGATCACCTCTGGCTCCTTTGTGCCCAACGAACAAGTGAGCATAAAGAGAATCAGAGAATTTAGATGTAGGCATTATCTAGTTGCCCCTTCATTTCATAGGTAAGGGTGAAGAATGCCAGACCGAGACAGTGACTTGCTCAAGGGCACATTCATCTTGCAGAACAACTGGGACCAGTATGCAGGTCGTCTGACTTCCACCAGTCAAGCAGAAAAGCAGGGTGGGCAATCTGTCTCTTGTAAATGCAAAGGAACTTGTGAAAGAAAATATGGTAGGGCTTGGAAAAATTCCCTTTTTGAAAATAACCACTGACTCCTTCATCTCAGGTTGTGGCTTCCTGGGTGAGGGCCTGGACTATTGTGTGTGTGTGGTATAATTACTGGGTAGGTTTATTTTTTTATGGGAGTACAATAAAGAGAACATTTCCTGCCTTACTCTGCCATTTGAAAAAGATTTTCATTTCCCCTTTTGGCCTGGGTATTACAAAAGACAGACTCCTTTCCAATTACAGCTCGGTCTGAGCTTGAACATATAACTCAGCCAGCAGCAAGTTCAAATTGATTTTTTTTCAAGGCTGAGAAAACGAAATTGGGTCTTCTTGACACAAAAACTGACTTGGTTTTGTCTGTAACTGTGAGGCTGTTTTCAAAGCTCCCTTCTAAAGCAGAAGATATAATCATCCAGGACTAACCACAGTCTTCACTGTAAGTTCTATAGGCGCTCAAAAGAAATTAGTTGGGTGGGCCCATATGACAGGGGCACTTGGCTGGGAGAAACATTTCCCTGTTGCACAGTGGCAGAGAAGGACTTTCTCCAGACCTGTGACCTTTAATGTGCTGGCTGGGAGTGAGGAGAAGGAGGAAGGAGGAATGGGCCCAGAGGGCAGAGTGACCTTGAAGATGGCAGATGCACTGAGTGCTTTCTGCCAGGCACTGTGCCCCCATTTTACTTGTGTTATCTCCCCTAATCCTCCCAATCACCGTAGGCGAGAGAAGAAGGAACACAGTGAGGAGAGACAGCTACACAGCTTCCCTTCTATCCTTCCCCTGGGAGTTCAGGAGCTGCAGTAGGAGTGTGGGTGGCTTTCTGTCTTTACCCTAAGTGACTCCTCCATGATTTAAAAAAAAAAACAAAAAACCTTGATGTGAATCCATACCCTTCAATAACCAGGCAGGATTTTTCTTCCTCTGTCTTTAGCAGTTTACTCTTTTAAGGGAATGAAATGAAAGATAAGCAAGGCTTAGCAGGAATATCTCTCGAAGATGACTTTCCAAAGGATTCAGTTCTGTTTCTCCTATCTTCCCTGATTATGTCTAAATTACATACATTCATGATTTTGACTGAGATTTCAGCCATCTCCATTCAATAGCAAAGTCCATCCCTACCGATCATCTATGTGACCTTGGAAAAGTCATCTGAAGTCTTTGGACCTCAGCTGCCCTAGTCTGAAAGAGTTGGATAGAGCAGGAGGGGGTGGGGGTGGGGACATGGGGTGGGGACAGCCTTCCAAAAAGGGTGCTTCTTCAACTGCTTTTTAAGGTAAGGTGCTGAGAATACTATGAAAAGATGCTACAGTGAAGTTGTGAGAAGGCAGAGCCCAGAAGCAGCGAGCAAAGGTGGTCACAGGTGGCTCTTCCTTTGTGGCCTGATTTTCCTTGCAATCGATGGTGCTGGCCCCTCCCCTGCAGACCCAGCTGCCTGTTTTCAGAATAGAATGCTAGTCCACAAGCTCTTTCATCCTCTCAGCAAACGTTTATCCAGCCCGTGCTGTGAGCCACACATGGTGCTGGGAGAGAGGACTTCAGTAGCTTGTGGAGTCTCTATTCAGCCATTGGAATTTTTAGGTGCAAATAAAAGATTTAGTTATTTTCACCTTCTCCTAGCCACATTTTAGGAACAGAGTGTCTTTCAAGACCATCTTTTCTAATTTATCTACTTTAAAAATAACAAGATTAAGGCGCAGAGAGGGAAATTTACTTGCCCCAGATCACACAACTCTTTGTGCCAAAACTAGGTCTGGAACGCAGGACTCTTAATCTTCTGCTCTTTATTACATTGCCCCGAATTGCTTAAAGGGCTACCCAGGGAATTCAGTTCACCAGGGAACATCTTGCTTCTCCAAACAGTCTTGCTAACAAAGATCTTACTGCATAAGTATAGGAAGATGTCACTATTACAAATTCATAGCACTCATATTAATGGCAAAGCTAAAACATTCCTATAGTCACCCGCCTCCAATTAATTAAAAAGGAATGTGTTGTTGTTTTTGAAGTCTTGCCCTTCCAACCACCCTTGAAGTAATTTTAAATAGAGAATTTTAAATGGAAATTAAAGGAGTTTTGTGATAAGAGTGCCTGCCCTTTGGTCTGGGGCACGCATTGTGTGAGCTAGTTTTTCAGAACTGCAGAAGTAACAAGTTGGCAGGATCTCACATAGGAGATAATAGATAAAAACCTACATGTCTGGTTTCAGGACCCCCAGGAAGCTATTGTTGCCCTTCTTCCTTCTTTCCCAGTTATTTAATCACTTTCTGACAGACACCTGTAACTCTACTATTGAAGCTTCATCTCATTGCTTACATCCGGGCCATGATAAATAAAAGTACCCCAGGAGGAATAAGTGCTTAGCAGTTATCAACAATTCATACTTAAATGTGAATGCTTTCAGAGTTGGCATTGAGAGATACAAGTGGGGAGAGGCATGCTGGCCAAGGGTGGCTGAGGGGTTTAGAGATGCATGATGGTGGAGACAGCAGATCGGGAAGACACAGAGACCCCCAGAAGATGAGCATTTGACTGCCTTATGGCTTTGCCTGTGGCTAGGCTGGGGTCCTCAGAATGGAGGAAGAAAGGGAACTAGAGAAATTCTGCGTGGGTTTTCCTAATAGAGCATGAACAAGATCTGCTTGGAATTCCCTGCTCACCCGCTGATATGGTTTGAATGTGTGTCCCTGCCAAATTTCATGTTGAAATGTGATTCCCAATATTGGAGGCAGGGCCTGGTGGGAGGTGTTTGGGTCATGGGGTTGGTTCGCTCCTGACTTTGTGCCCTCCCCATGGTAATGAGTGAGTTCTCGCTCTGATAGTTCACAGGAGAGCTGTGTTTTAAAGGATCCTGGTTCCTCTCTCTCTCTCTCTCTCTTGCTCCTGCTTTTGCCATGGAAAGTGCCTGCTCCCATTTTGCTTTCCACTATGATCATAAGCTTCCTGAGGCCCTAATCAGAAGCTGAACAAATGCTGGCATGACACTTGTACAGCCTGCAGGACCATCAGCCAATTAAACCCCTTTTCAATATAAATTACCCAGTCTCAGGTATTTCTTTACAGAACGCAAAAACAGCCTAATACCCTTGCATTGTGCAATCCAGCCTCCAGGCATGTGCTTATGCCATCATTTCCGCCTGGATGGCCTTACCTACCACTTTGTATGAATAAACTCTCTTACCTTTGAGGCTCATATTAGGCATTGTTGCTGCCCCAAATCCTTCCCTGAACCCTTAGGTGGGCTCCTTCCTGTCCCCACTCCACCCGTTCTCTACCACTACTGCACTTCAGTGATAACCTGGCCATCATGTCTTTACCTTTTGCTGCCTCTGTTGTGTGATAGCTTCTCAAGAGAGGGACCATGTCTCTTTCATCACCACATCACTACATTCCCAGTCTCTGGAACCAAGTTGGCCCTTGGTGAAGATGCATATCTGGCTGTGTGGATCCACCCTGCCCAAGTGGCCAAGTGCCTGCATATGGTTGAGAGTGGAGATAAAGCTTGCTGGTACTCCACACAGCCAAGAAAGCCCAAAACAGGACCTTTTGAGGACCCTGCATTTTTTAAGAAGCCATGTTTTTCACCATGGCTGACTAGAGGAAGGTGGCTGGAGAGAACAAATGTGGTTGGATACATATGGCCTGTGGTTGACCACATAAGAACTTGAGCCCAGTGACTAGGGTTTCTGTACCCAGTTACAGCACACTCTGTCACCCTCAGGGAAGACCTACCTGGCAGAACTTAAGAGTTCTGTGTGGAGACACAACCATAAAAATACCAGTTGGCACGTGAAGTTCTTGGCATTGTTTATGGCTGCATTGACTTGAGGTTCTCCAGATGTCTTGATCCAAAATGGGCTCTCCATGCCCTGAACAACTCAAAATGGTGCACTTCTTTCAGGGCCTGTGCAGAGATGGAAGGTGAAGAAGAACAGCATAGAAATGGGGTGGGAAGTAGGAGTGGAGCCAGGATGTGAAGGAGTTTCCAGTTTAGATAAGGAAAAAGGAAACAAAACGAGGAGGGAGAAACGATGTCCTAAGTGCTACTCTAGGTGCTTGGTCCAGCCCGTCACACATGTCCTGAGCCCAGAGACTCTGATTCCGTATGTCTGCAATGGGGTCAGGGAGCTCATTTGTTTCTTTGTTTAACAAGCTCCTTTGGTGATTCTATTGGACATCTCCCACTGTGGGCACCACTAGGTCAGAAGTTGTCAGTCCTGACTGAACATTAGAATCACCTCGAGAACTTTGAGGGAAAAGAATTCTGATGTCTGAGCCCTACCCCCAGACTAATTAAATCAGAATATCTGAGAGTGGGGCCTGGGCATTCCAGTTTTTAAAATGCTTAGTGGAGTGGATTTTCAAGCTCTAAAAACATACTTTGTTGACATATTATAAACTAGTAATTTTGCAAAAATTTTTTCATAAGTTCTCAGATGTACATGACCCTAATTAATAAACCTCAGGACTCAGATTTCATTTTAGTGTCATAAGCTTTTAATTTGTTATATTTGAGTTTGGGATTCATGAGTGATTATTGAAGCCAACAGACAGCTAGGATGACAGATTTTGGGATGTCTCTAAAGTCTTTCCAGCCCAGCTTATCCTATTAAGAGTCTATATTCAAAACTCAACATTCAGACAACCAGAACAGAAGGGCAGATGAGTAATAATTGAGGAATCTCAGCTATCTCAGGATCTCAAACACCAACCTTTGTAGGAGTAGCAGAGCTCAATGTCAAGATATCCTTGTTTGGTATGAGGATTATAGGAATTGCAGGCTTATTCTTTAAATGTAGGGGGAATGGATTCATGATCAAGAGCTGCCATTAATTTCCATAGCATCTTGGATGACAAATAAGAAAAATGTCAAGAGAGGAATGCAAAGCTTTTGACAGTGGCCTCATTCAGTGGAAAACATATCTCCTGTATTAGGATGGGGATTCTCCAAGGGAGGCTTAAGTGAGGAGACCTCTTCTTCAAATTAAACCAATGTGGAAAGGAGTTCTGTTTATTTGAGGCTATAGATTTGTATTGCTCTTTGGTTTCCTGTGTTTTGGTACATTTCTGAGGTGGAAGAATTCCAGATTTCAACTTTCCTGATCCAAGCATTGAGGGCCATAATCAGGTCTAAAGAATGGGATGACAGTACCTTAAAAAGCTGTGAAAATGTTTCCGGATGTTGAGAGAACACAAAGGCTTCCAATAAACTTCAGTAGAAAACTTCCAGGAATCTGTCCCAGACCTGATCCCTCGGCTTCAACCATCTATATTCCTTGGGTTCCAGCCCTTCTCATCTTTGACTCTTGAACTACTTGAAAAAGGTGTTTGGTTGGAGGGTGTTGCTTTTCACAGAAATTCAGTGGTCTTATAGAGAACAGACATGCATGTATCTATCATTGTACCAACAGTTAACCAAACATGAGTCACTTTTCCCTCTCTCCCTTCATAGTAAATGCATGACTGACTTAGTTTAGGAACACTCTCCTCTGGCCAATGAACAATAGCTGTAGTGCTTCCTGTATTTGCTTTCTTTGTTGAATTTATTGCTTTATACACAAAACCCTGAACACTAGGTACTGTTGAACTTTTGTGCCATCAAAGAGAGGTCTATTGACTCTTCACCAAGGCATAACATTTCATAAATAGGGTGTTTAACAAGCTCTTCCTAAATGTTTGTCTTCTGTGGCCATAAAGACAGTAGCTGTAAATGTATATAAAGTATACTATATGTTTTATACATATCGTCATCCAATTATATAACTCTGCTACCAATTTGAAGATAAGGGGCCTGAGACTAAGTGTGTATGTGAGTTGCCTGCCGAGTAACAAACAAGCCCAAAACTTAGTGGTTTTAAACAATGACAAGATTTATTTTGCTCAAAAACCTGCATTGGCCCAGAGCTTGGTTATAATGGCTAATTTTACTTCACTAGATGTCATTTGGGGCAATTCAAAAGCTGGGGGCTGGAATAATCTGAAATCTCATTCATTCTCTTGTCTGGTTGTTGAGGCAATCTGTCATCTGAAAACTTAGCTGAGACTATTAGCTGGAACACTACAGAGAACCTCTTCATGTGCTCTGGGCTTCCTCACAACATGGTGACTAGGTTCCAGGGGCAAGCATCCCAAAACAGACAGACAGAGAGAGACAGGCAGAAGCTGTATCACCCTCTATTACCTAATCTCAGAAGTCACACATTGTGTCACTTCTGCCATATTCCATTCATCCAGACAACCACAAAAGCCTGCTCTATTTTAAGAAGAAGGGAAATGTGAACTCCACCTCTAGCTGGGGCTGTGGAAAGGTTATGAAGGACATACGGGATTGGAAATAGTACTGCAGACATTTTTTCTGCTGGTTGGTGTCAGGGGAGGAATTTGAACCCAGGTCTGCATGAGTCTATACAATGCCCTTAACACTGTACCACAGTATTCTGTGAAGTTGAGGACTGAAATCTGCCTCTACTGCAATGGAATTTAGCTGTTAAATATTACACCTGGGCTAGTGAGCAGAAACAGCCAAACTTGGAGGCAGAGAGTGTGGACTTTGGGCTCTCCCAAGGCACGGTGCAGGTTTATAATATTAACATATGAGAGCCATTCTGCCTTCCCAAGATTGGTGGGATCACTTGGAAGACATACTAAGGCCATCAAACTTACATTTCTTGAGTACTTACAGGTTTCTGACAGTAGACAAATAAAACAAATCACTGAGTCACATTCATGCTAATGGAGCATAGCAACTAGATTACTGGAAGGTCAGATCATTTACTTTTGAAAAATAGTAATAACAAGGCATATTGTCTGACTTCTAAGAAAACCTCAAGTATCTAGTAACTGGCAAGATATTTAATTGAAATGAGGCAAATCTTAGAATAACATATGACACTGCAGTGTGATAGGCTAGGAGGTGGAACCAACAAGGTAGACTTGAGCCAAGCAAGCCCTACAGCCTTTCAACATTTTCCCTTGTTTTCTTTCCTTCTCTGACTCTTTTTTTTTTTTTTTTAAGCTTAGGGTAAGTAGCATGTTTATAGGCCTAGAAGCCAGAGTTATTGCTGACTTGGGAAGGACAATCATGTTCTCAAGAGAAGAAAAGTTCTCCAAAGAGCACCAAGCATGGAGGGGAAGAGTGGTGAGCTGAGAGGGCAAATGCCAGAAAGAGGAGGATGTCAGCAAGAAGAATAAGGGGTCCACAGGCAGGGCCAGTGCATAATGTGCAGTGCCTACTGCCAAATGAAAATGAGGGACCTTAGCTCCAAAATTATTAAGAATTTCAGGATAGCAACAGCAGAGCATTAAACCAAGTGTGGGGCCCCATGCAACTGCACAGACTGCCTGCCTGTGAAGCTGGCTCCTGCCACCTAAGAGGCACCAAGTGGCAAGGGAGGCTGCAGATGGCTGTGCTTTAAGAAGAAAGGATAATCAAAAGTTTTAGCTATAAGACAAATGTCGGGTAGGATGAAGACACAAAGGAAAAAAAAGGAATTGATTAACCCAGAAAGAGATTGAAAGACAATTTCAGAAGTTGTTAAACAGAAGCAGGGCTGGCAAGAGGTTTAAAAGAAACCCATTTATTTATTCAAATAGTGGGACATGAAAGAATAAGAAAGAAGCCATGTGGGAGTAGAAAGAAGGGGCTGGGAGAAGGGGCAGTGGTGTTCATTTGGAAAGGGCAGTTCTTTCTCAGAGAGTGTGTGAAGCACGGGAGGGTGAACATACACTCAGTGGCAGATGGACGTAAAGCTCAAGGCAGGCTGAAGGACAGACAGCCCAACGGGCCACGAACACAGTGGCATTGTGCAACATACAAAGTTGTAGGCGGTCTTGGGCCCAAAGCCACCATCAGACCAGGCTAGTTATGCATCAAAGGCACCACTGGATCCTGCTCACTTAGAGGTGTAAACCAAGGAGCCCGCTAAGTCTGGAGCCTACAAGTTCTTTTGGGAGGGGACATGTACACAACTATATTCAATTGTTTACAAAACCATCTGGTGAGCTAAGGTGCAGATGACAGATACTGAATTAATAGGTTACCTGAATCAAGTAAAATATTTAAATATGCCAGGTGTAATGGTTAACTTTATATATAAACTTGGCTGGGCCATAGTGCCCAGATATTGACCAGACATTACTCTGGATGCTTCTGTGAAGGTGCTTTTTTTTTGTGGGGGGGGGTGACATTAACATTTAAATTGGTGAACTTTGAGTAAAGCAGATTGCCCTTTATAGTGTGGGTGGGCCTCATAGAAAAAAAGACTGACTCCCACCTCTGAAGAAGAGGGAATTCTGCCAGCAGGCTGCCTTTGGACTCGAACTGCGGCTCTTCCCCGGGGCTTCAGCCTGCTGGCCTACCCTGCAGATTCTGAACACACCAAGCCTCCACAACTGTGTGAGCCAGTTCCTTAAAACAAATCTCTCTCTCTTCACACCCCAACTGATATGTATTATATATATGTGTATACATATGTACAGACACATATATATATTGTTATTATAATGTATTCCATAAAAATAAGATGTGTATATGTTTTTGCATATATAGTAGATATAACAGGATGTGTGTGTGTGTGTGTATGTACATATGTGTGTATATATAGATAAATACACACACACACATACATATTGTGCTGGTTCTGTCTCTGGAGAACTCTGACCAATATACCTACAATTCTTCATATCAACATTGTACAGGTAGTAGTCTACATAGAGCTGATTCAGCCCATACATTAAACTTTAGATAAATGTTGAAGATCTCTGTAGCCTCAAATGTATACCTGTTACCTGTTTCTTGAATGAAAAATGCCTGGGTGACCCCAGTGAATTAGGCCTTTTGTGGCTTCTGAGAAAGGGAACGTTGATTTCTTCAAGGGTAAACCTCTCTATCCTCATGTGGACCACGTACCACCAGGTCCCATCCCTGCTAATTGAAGTCTTGCCAACCAAATTATCGGAAGGATAGACTGTTTGGTATTAAAAAAAAGTAGTCACAACTAGAAATGTTGTCTGACTTACACTAACTAATTAAAAAATGGGCAGCTGGAAATATTATTACAAAGAAAGCTTCTTTGTCTAAACAGTTTAGATGAGTTATTATGTTTAAAGAAAGTCCTCTTCATGTGGCCTTTGCCACTTTGCCACTCTTTTCTAGAGGACAACAGCCAGTGTGGTCTGCTCAGAGCTGAGAGTCAGGAGTTAGAGAGACCTGATTCTGCTATGGGAACTGGCTGTGCTACCATGGGCAATTCACTTAACCTTTCTGGGTCTATTTCTCTACCAGTAAAAAGAAAGAGCTGGCGTATAGCATTCCTGAGGTCAGTTACAGACCTATTGTTGTATAATTTTTATCTGTACACTTAAAAAAATTATTTAATCACTTGAGTCCTCAGGGACAAGTTTCATGGGCAACAGCAACAAAAAGTGGAAATGTGACGTAAATGGTGACTTAATTATCTTTTTTGAGAAAACTGAGGTTTCTTTCCTAATACTTCATCCAGGACTTAACCTTGCCAGGTTTCTAAAGAAGTCAAAGGTCATAAAAATCTTACATTTTGAAATAACAGATATTTAAGCATCTGATGTAGTCTGGGTCCAATCAGGAGTGAGAAACTACATGGTAGGTTAAACAGGAGAAATTCAACTTGAAGTATTAACTAAGATAAAAGAGTAACCATGACATATAAGGAAACTCTCTATGGTACCCTAGGGCTGAGGGAGAGGAACCGGGGAAGGACAAACTTAGACGCGGTTCGGAACCTGGCACAGAAGCTCACTGGTTTGGTCAGGCCAGAGCTGGTCTGGAGTTGCTGAGCAAGCAATAGGCCACTCCCCAGAGTTCAGGCAGGGAGCAGGCAATCAGCATCAGTACAGCGTGCAGCAGGAACCAGGTGTCAGTGGAGAAGAAGGCCTTCAGGACACGTGGGGCTTGCAAAGGGAGTGACCGAGCTGTGTGGACACCCTGGCCATAGGCCGGCTGGACATAGGCTTAATGGGGGCTTTGGTTTCTGTGTCAAGAGTGCTGCAAATGTTATTGCCAGGCTGAGGCTGTGAGGTGCCAGGGGGGTTGCATGCTGAGCCTATAGCTGGAGTGGCTCCACTGCATGCCCTCACAGCTACACTGCCCACCCCCAGCCCACACCACAGCCAGCAAGAAAGCCTCTTCCTCCTGCAGTGCCCCTCTAGTTCTCCCTGGTGAGAAAGCCTAACTTTGTGCTCACTTTAAAGGAGAAACGTTTAAAGAAATTCCCCCTATTCTCATAGAGCATGTATTCAAGGGTGCATTGGAGCTGAAAGGCAATAAATTGATAACTGACACATCTATCAAGCTTCATTGTCATCTGGTCACTTTCTATAATTCCTTCTTGGATCCTCTCTGAATGATTCCTCTCATTTCTGGACTTGGGTACCCTCGAGTGACTTTTGGCCAATTATCAGCTTCCTCTTCGTTATCTGGAGACCAAGTATTACATATCTGGTGTGTTCATGGAATGTCTTAAAACAATGGTTCTCCAATGTTGTTCATGGACTTCTGGGGTCCCTAAGAGGTTTTCAGGGGTTTTAAGAGGTCACAACTAGTTTTAGAGTTATATCAAGATGGTATGCTTCCCTCTCTGGGATTGGTATTTCGTGGGTAAGTTTACTGCTATTTCAGCACAAATCCAAGCAGTGGTATAAGTGGTACTAGCCAGTCATGCATGTGCAGGAAAAAAAAAATAGCCTCAATTATGAATGTCCTTGATGAAGCATTAAAAATGATATAATGTGATTAAATCTCAACCTTTGCATACATGTCTTCTAAACATTCTGGTTGATGAAATGGGAAATGCACATAAGCTCTTTGGCTGCATTCCAAAGTCTGATGGTTGTGGAAGGAAAAGCACTTGTATGATTGAGTTGCCAGCTGAACCAGCTGCCTCCCTCACAAAGCAGTTTTTACTTGAAAGAGCAACTGGCTGACACACCGTGCTTACTCAGACTTAATATTTGTCAGTATTTGCTTCAGCCTGGGAGGCAGAAGTTGCAGTGAGCTGAGATCGCGCCACTGCATTCCAGCCTGGATGACAGAGCAAGACTCTGTTTCAACAACAACAACAACAACAAAAGCCCCATATACCCCAACTAAATACCAAGAGATTAAATGTGGAAGCCAACTTCTATTAAGCCAGATGTTAAAGATTTTGTAAAAATGTAAAACATTGCCACTTTTACTAAATTTCTTTTGTTTTTAGAAAATATAGTTATTTTATGTTAAGATGTTGTGTATGTTAGTAGACACACTTATTATAGCATTTTTCTAAATATTTAAATGTTTTTCAACTTTAACTTACAACACGGTAAATATCAATAACTATCATCCACATAAACAAAACCTTTCTGGGACCCTCAACAATCTTTAAAAGCATAAAAGAGTTCTAAGACTAAAAAGTTTGAGAACCATGGTCTTAAATAAATCTCCATTTTCCACTTGAATTTACAAAATTGCAGGAAGTTATAGGTGCAGTGGTTGAGGCCAAGAGGAGGTAACTTACCTAAGGTCATTCACATAGTGAAGTAGAGGCAGAGATGGATCTAGAATCACAGTCTCCGGCTAGTGTGCTACATAACTCAGGCTAGCCATGTATGTATGTATGTATGTATTTAGTATGTATGCATGTATTTTAGGATGCTTTTCAGAATGCCAGTGACAGAATTTTGAGATCAAGCCACAAAAAGAGAGGGACATCACCCTCCCCTCAGCGTGCATCCATTTAAATAGGCACTGAATATGAAGCAAGTTTCAGGTGCCTGTGCTTGTTGCTGCTGAAGACAAAGTAAATAAAACTTCAACTATGTTTTGAGGGAGCCAAGCCCATCATATATAGAGAGAGATCACATGAAAGGCAATATATAATAGCATATAATATGAAGTATCCAGCATATAACATATGAAGTACAATCATATAGCCTATATAATTACATTATGCTACTACTACTGGTATCACCATACGGAATATTATACATGGCATGATATTTCATAGTAAGTTGTTATATGCACTGTATCTAGGGAACAGGAAGTACTTTAGGATTATAGCTGGCAATTGTGTTCAAAGTAGAGTCATGAGCTTGGGAAGCTTGCCATTAGCTGTTTATATATATATATATCATCATCTTTTTGACACTTCCCTGATTGCATTAGTTTCCAAGAAATTGCTATACATAGTATAGCTGATAGCAGCAAAAATGGATTCTCTCACAGTTCTGGAGGCCAGAAGTTCAAAATCAAGGTGTTGGCAGGGCCAGGCTCTCCTTGTCTCTTCTAGCTTTTGGTGTATGCCACCAATCCTTGGCGTTCGTTGGCTTGTAGATACATCACTCCAATCATTGCCTTCATCTTCACATGACTTTGTCCTCTGAATGTCTGTGCCCAAATTTCCCTCTTCTTGTAAGGACATCAGTCATGTTTAGAGCCCATTCTAGTACAATATGACCTCGTCTTAAAGTTGATTCCGCCTGCAAGGACTCTGTTTCCCCAATAAGGTCCCATACACACATTCCAAGGGGACATGAATTTGGGGGAACATGATTCAACCTAGGATGCTGCTTTTGTGCCGGTCCCTGGCCCCAAGTGCTCAAAATCTCTCTGGAACAAAGTACACCTGGGTTTTCCCTCACACTTTTCAGGGTGTGGGGCCCAACTGAGCCCCACCTGATTCTTCTCTGTTGATGTTTCAGATGGTCGTCACAGATCATCACATTTAACCCATGCGTTTAACAATTTCTTAGGGCCACAAGGCTGTTGGGGTTTGAAGAGGAATAGAGGAAGCTGAAAGAGGGATACCCAGACAGTGAAAGTAAATAGTAGCACCCTCGCATATTTCTATTGGTCTTTGACAATTTTGTTTACTAAACCTAGAATTATAGTTTAATACAAGATTAATAAGACATAATGAAAATGTAGGGAGCCTATGCTCCTGGCATAGCTGATTGCACATGGACCAGAGGATGTCCATACAATTCAACACCAGCCCTCCCAGCACCTGGGGAGGACCTGTTACCTGGCTGGACCCTCAGGCTGGCTCCAGGCATGCAGCTCAGAGCACTGGATCTCTAGCCAGACGACCTGGGTTCATCCTGGTTTCACCACGATGATAACCTTAGGCCAGTTGTTTCATCTCTCTGTGCCTCCATTTCCACATTTGTAAGAGCTGAAAATATCCCACTTCACAGGCTTCTCATGAGAAATAAACAAGTTAATAACATATGTTAATCCTTTAGAACAATGCCTGGCAATATAGATATGTTATTATTAACATTATTATTATATGAATTTTTTATGTAGTTGAGAGATCCACTATTTTGCTAGTCCCTCCTTCAATTCCCTTATCCTCCCACCACCACCATCAGAGGAAAACAGATAACAGTATATGGATCTGGCTTCTGTTTTTGTTTTTGCTTTTTTTTTCAGTTCTCCTCTTGTTACTTCCACCATAACTGGGCCTGGGGGAATTCTCCCTGTGTCGGGATGTCTTAAAGGACCGAGAACCTGGTACCTGTCAAGTGCTTCTTGAGAAGTTCCTAGGGAACGTACATCATAAACTCAAGTTAGCACCAAGCTATTATTAAATTGATAGCCACCTGTCTGAGCATGTTTTATTGGTAACTTTAGCTCCGTGGGCCGGTGTAGTGCCCACACTGTACCCTCCTACCTTTCTCATTTTATATAACGGAGTCCGTGCTTTCTCAAGACTCAGGGGTGGGTCTGTTTGCAGCACTGAGGAAAAGTGAGAACTGAATAGGGAGTGGGGCTTTTGGTGTAGTTAAGAGGGAGGTAAAATAACTGTAATTTCATAGCAATTACGTACAACCAACACTGTCAAAGGTTCCAGTTTTCCATTATAAACCTGAGCCCCTGCTGGGAGCAATTTGCAAGGTAGAAAAAAGCACACAATGAGGTTCTAATGTATGAAAGAAGGCATCCCTGCTTCCCCATCTGAATACCACAGCAAAACAAATCTCAAGGGGGAAAACAGTGTGTTCAGCTTTGGGAACGCATTTGTTTTCTGCCTTTCTTTTGAAAAAAAAAAAAAAAAAACTCAGTAAGCCCCCATTCCTGGATGTTGGTTGGATTGTTTACAGCTTTGTATGAGTCTTCAGTACCCAGGCCCACACAGGCCCTCCCTGTCAGTGGAATGCCCTGCCAGGCCACCTGCGGGGGCCATGGTTTCCAGGGCAGCCAACATCAGAGTCTGGAGCAAACGGGTTATTTCTTCCTCTAAGTATTATGTTGGGGGCCAATAAACCACCTGATGGAAATGAATTCTACAGAGACCAATTCCCCAACCTTTTTTGTTTGTTCATAGGTTTGCTTGAAATTAATTCTTTATGAAATTCAGGGATCTGCAGTCCACTCAGAAGTGCAGTAAAGATGGACTTGTTTTTCAGACCTAAAAGAGCCTACTATTTTGAGGAAGGGAAATGAAATGGCAGAAGCACAGAACACCCAATAATATATATAGTTTTGTTATTTTTACATATGTTCCTGTCTTACCCCCGAGCCCACCCTACAGAAGGCCATAAGCTCCTTGGAGGAATTCAGTTTTGAATCCGCTGGGTAATTTTCTCCAGTGCCTTGCACATAACCGATGGTCAATATGTATTTGTTGAGTAAAAGTGTAATTTAACAAATGAATGGATTATTGACAGTGAAGGCCAAGTACTAGCCAGAACTAAGTGGTGTATTGATTAAAGCCTTGAGCTTCCTGATTAGCCTCCATATAGGGAGATGCGATCAAAGTCGAGATATTTATATTCATGACATCCACGTGGACCAAGGACCAAGGGGTGGGGGAGGGTAAACTACAGAGGAACATATTTTGGCTAGGTAGCCAAAGGAAACCATTTCTAATTGTTAGAGCAATCCTCAGAATGAACTGCTTTGAGAGATATTAATACAAATGACTGGTCAGTGGAGATATTCAAGCAGAAACTAGATGATTACTTGGGGGTGTAGATGTTGGCATTCCAATATCATTTGTGTCAGGCTAAGTGATGTTGCAGGTCTAATTTTACCCCAAGGGTTCTATGATTTCATAAAGTTATGATTCTGCATAATCATCAAGTTCAATTCAAGTATTTATTGAGCCCTTACATGCTGCCAGGCATTGCCCTGCATGGACATTAAGAAGACAAAAATGAATAATATCAGGCTACTGCCCTTTGAAGTTGCTGGGACATGGTTTTAGTAAGGTCTCCTCAGACCTGCATTTGGGTGTTACAATCTTATTTTCCCCTTGCTAATTGCACCTGCCCACTCAGGACACTGGTTCTCTTCTTTCCAGGCTGGAATCGATGGGGAAAGCATCGGCAACTGTCCTTTCTCTCAGCGCCTCTTCATGATCCTCTGGCTGAAAGGAGTCGTGTTCAATGTCACCACTGTGGATCTGAAAAGGTAAAGTATGTTGCATAAATGAGGAGTATGTTTAGCTGCATGAACAGAGAAACTTCCATGAAGGAGGGCAAAAGCCTTCCATGGCTCCCAGCAGGCCCCTGCTCACACTTCATTGTCCAGAACTGTGTCTCAGGGTCCAGTCTTAGCTACAAGAGAGTCTGCAAAGGCAAGTATTTCACTTGGTGCCCAGCACTTCACTGACCCGATTAGCAAGTTTCGATTAGCAAAGAAGAAGCAAGGAATGGACATTGGCATTGCAACTAAGTGTCTGGTGCACAGATGGGCACAGACATCTAAAAACATAGGATTAGTCATTTCAGTAGTACTAAGGCCGTCATCCGTGGGACCCTAGCAGGACTTCAGGTGTGAGAGTCTGAGTCTTCAGAGAGTTGTGATCTAGACCCTTTCCCATGCTATGTTCCCAGCTTTAGAAGTCCTCAGTGTGACAGCTCTAGATTATAGGCTTGGATGAAAAGTAACTACTCTTCTGTTTTTAGAGTGCAGTTTAATGACTTACAAACACCAGGAGCCACACTCTTTTCACTCCTACAGAATGTATTCTGTTTCCTGTCTTCCACCTGTTGTTTAAATGTGGAACAGCTCAAGGCTCACCCTGTAAGTGTTCATCTTCTGCCTCTACCTTCATCCCTGGTGAGCTTGGCATATTCTCCTTGTTATCTCTATGTGAATTGTTCTACACCCAGAGCCCTGCTATCATCCAGATATTTTCACTTGGATGTTCTATTATCATATATGTCTAACATTGTATACATAAATTTGTATCCTTTTCCTCTGAGTTGAGCTCTTCTTGAACTCCTTTTTTCTTCTATTTTCTTTTTTTTCTTTTTCTTTTTTTTTTTTTTTTTGAGACAGAGCCTCACTCTGTCACCCAGGCTGGAGTGCAGTAGTACGATCTTAGCTCACTGCAACCTCTGCCTCCTGGGTTTAAGCAATTCTCTGCCTCAGCCTCCTGAGTAGCTGGGATTACAGGAACATGCCAACACGACATGCTAATTTTTGTATTTTTAGTAGAGACGGTGTTTCACCATCCTGTCCAGGCTGGTCTTGAACTTCTGACCTTGTGATCCACCCACCTCGGCCTCCCAAAGTGCTGGGATTACAGATGTGAGCCACTCCTCCTGGCCTTTCTCTTCTATTTTCTAGGCACTAAACACTTCCTGCTCCTTTCTATTGCTGCCTTCATTGTTGATCAGTAGCCAAGTCTAGAGCATTCTCCTATTGCACTCTCTCTTCCTCCAAACTCTCTTTTTCATTCTCAAAGCCTACGACTGGTTCAAGTCTCACCACTGCCACCCTGAGAGTCTCATTGTTCTTCAAACTGGTCTTCATTTTTCCAGGTTCACACATTCTCTCTTTTTCTCTCTCTCTGACCCATCCTTTATGTGATTCTAAGGTTATTCTTCCTAAAATAATGTTTTAATCAGGCCACTTTCATGCACAGGAAACTTTTGATGTTTCCCGTTGTCCATGGACTTGATGCATCCGAAGCCCCGATTTGTCTTTTCCTTCATGCTTGCCAACACTCTTTCCCAACACTTCTCACCATGACCTGTCTACTCTGTCAGGCTGGCCTGCCTTCTGCTGTTCTTCTTCCTTCGAGCCTCCATCCCTTGGCAGAGCTGCATCCTCTGTCTAAAACAGGCCATCTCTTCCTTCTTGTCCCTGGCCCCAGGCTCAGCTTCAGCCCCATCCCCTCTGTAAGGCCTTCTCATACCCATCCCACCACACTCACAAGCACATCTATCAACCCAACCTCCCTCCAGACTCACCCAGCACCTGTTGTCTGTGTTGCCTTGTGTCGTGATTTAGTGTTTCATCAAGTTCTGAGGTCTGCACCCCTAATGCTTTACAACTAGTAAATGCTTTCTCATTAAAAAAAAAAAAATCATATAATGTATAATCCTATGAAGGAGGTCTTACTTCTCTGTGTTGAGAAATAACTGAGACAGATATATTTAAATGACTCGCCCAAGATGCCAACTAGAAATTAGAGGGGCTAAACCCCATCTGCTTGGTTCGAATACTATGCTCTTCATAATACCTCAGTTATGAATTTTGTTTCGTCTTTCAAATGAGACCTTCAATCCCTCAAGGACAGACTGGGATCGTGTTTTAAGTTTCTTTGTATCCTCCATAGCAACTAGCTTTTCACAGGTCCTCAACTACTATCTGTCAAATAAATGAACTTGCATCCACTATGCAATTAATGTCTGCGATAACTAAAGACAGCAGCAGACTTCTGAAAAAGCAGCTTCCTTCAGTGGAGAATTGGAGGTGTTTGGATTACCATGTGTGAGAGAGGACTTGTATGTTTGCTGGAGAAGAGAGTGAGAGAGGGAACCACCCCTGCCCGCGTGCTTCACATGGTTTGGTTCCTCCTTCACATGATCACACCTGGTCCAGCCAACACCCCTTTGACGTAGACCAGGCATGCAGCACCACTCCGTTTTTACAGATAAGAAAACTTTCTTACTGTCCCCTCTACCCACGAACACACACATTAATTTCTAAGAAAACTGATTTATTTTCCTGGCACTACACTTTAGTGACTGAATAATGTTGAACTTTTCAGAGCCTCAGTTTCTTCATCTGTACAATGGAGACAGTGTCTTTTTAATCAATAGGATTATTGTGAGAATTTATCGAGGCAGGCCATGTAAAACATTTGCAATCAGTCCTGTACCTGACTCATAGCAAGAACTCCTTGCATGTTGGCTATTCTTAGAATTATCGTTGGGTTCATGGAGCTGGCAATCCAGTAAGGAAAAGAAGACCGATCCTCATTACATAGTTCATAAATCATACTTGGCAATACGTCATCCAATGCTAATGATATAGTCTCAACTATAAATGCTGAAGCGGGGTCAACAAAGACAGAGGGCTGCAACTCTAGCTAAGCATCGATGGCCATAGGCAGTGCTTCCCAAGGGCGTCTGACTCCAGTGGCCACAATTCTCTAGAATCCCAGGAAAAAGCCCACCACCACCACCACCACCACACATTTCTGTATCTTTAAGCCACAGAGAGGTGACTGAGAGCACACATGTTGCTGCCTTGTGTCAGCTCTAAAAAACAGGAGCAAATAAAGAATGTCCTTTCATTGTCTAAAATGAGGGACATGCACAAAGTAAACAAGGGGACTAAGTAAATTAGATTTTAAAAATACTTTCCATCTCAATTGTCTGAGTTCCAAGTGCCTCAGAATGCAGCTGGAGAGTGTGTGTGTTTGGGGAGGGACATGGGAGCAGCACAGTAATTGAAATTCTTCTCTTCCCCTCCCAAACTGATTACGCCAGGAATTTGTTTCATTACAGACTCCTCTATCCCCACTGTTTACTTTTTTACAGTTTCTGCGTTTAATGTTTTCCACTCCCAACTCCCATAAGAAATGTGGCATTCTCAGAGAGAGCATTTGGGGTGAATCCCAGCCCCGTCTTGGAAGTCGCCACCATTTTCCCTCCTCTTCCCTACATTTTTTGGTGTAACCCTCCCCTTTCCCATTTTCCCCAATCTGCCAACCCTTCTTCCCCCTCATTTTGCTCCATTCTTGCCCTTGCATTCTGACCAGGTGGTGCAGACACAGAAGCACACTCCTGGATATTAACAGGACATAGCCATGTCAAACACAAGGCCACTTTCCTTTCCACTTCACTTGGCCTTCCTTCAGGTAGTCAGTGTGCTCCCCAGTGCACGCCAGAAATGCCACTTAGCACTGCTGTGGGCTAAGTGCAGAAAGTTCAATTAATTGTTGAGTTAATTAATTGTTCATTCATTCAATTGGGACTGCGTTCCAGAATTTCACCCACTTCTCCATCATCTAGGCCTTTCTTTCAGGATAATTTAGGACTTTTGGGTCTCCTCTTTCCCAGGGGGGAGAAATGCACTGTTGCTTTGGTTATCTTGGATTTCTTTAAGTGTCTGACCCAGAAACTAACAGGCACACAAAAGAGCTTTCTGTCTTCTTAGGGACCAAATTTGCTGCCTATTACATATATATGTATGTGTTACCAAAAGATCCTACTGGGCCCAGCAAAGTTTGCTATAAAAAGAAATAACTTTCATAAATCAAGTGATCTATTTGAATCCCATCACAAAGCAGAAGTTGCATTTACTTAGAAAATAAATTGTTTTTAACTTAAGATAACATTTAAGTAACCCCATAATTTTTAAAAATAGGCACAATTTCTGACTCCTAGGAGATTTTTGATTTATGTATGTTGAACAGAATTTTTAAAATTTAAAGAAAAATAACTTCTTTCTAGTAAATCTAGTAAATGTTCTCAAAATAAGTCATATTTTGAGAACAGTAGGTGCTTGAATTAAGTTAAAATACTGTGAAAGGTAGACGATGGTGGAGCATGAATACCGTAGCAGTGGAGTTGCCTACTGGTTCTCCCCACATTTAACTGAAGCCAAAAGCCTTCATAACTGGATTGAAGTTTTTACCAATTTGAGACCAACATTTGATTTCTACTTTTGCAGCTAAAATCACTCATTTTTAAATTTAAAATGTGTGAGTTTTTATTGCTGTTGCATTTGAGACCGAGTCTCACTCTGTCCCCCAGACTGGAGTGCAGTGGTGCCATCAACGGCTCACAACTGCCTCGAACTCCTGGGCTCAAGCAATCTTCCTGCTTCAGTCTCCCAAGTAGCTGGGACTGCAAGCACATGCCTCCATGCCCAGCAAATTTTTGTGGTTATTTCTTGTAAAGATGGGGGTCTCGCTATGTTGCCTAGGCTGGTCTCGAACTCCTGGGCTCAAGCGATCCTCCCACCTCAGCCTCCCAATGTGGTGGGATTACAGGCATGAGCCACTGTAGCTGAATCAAAAATGCATGCTTTATTCATGTAGCCATTAAAAATATGTATCTACTGAGGGCCTCCTATATGCCAGGCATGGTTCTGGGTCCTTTCCCTCATGGAGCTTGAATCGTAAGCCTTTCAGGTATCTTCTTACTCACCAGTAGGAGGTTCTTGGTTCAGAATCCTTGGTAATAGCCTACCTGGTGTTTGTGGAGGAATAATCTTAGCAATAAGAAGACTTTTGAAAACGTCTTCATTTGATAGTTTTGTTTTCAATCTAATAGTTTGTTTATTTTCCTGGCTACCTAAAGGCCATATCAGGGGCTGTTTATAAGTCAAAAAAAGTATTTTGTTGAGTGTGACAAAAGGCTGACCAATGTTAGACATTAGTTATTAGATATTAAAATATAAGTTACACACAATAGAAGCATCTAACTTGAACAAATGGCCCGAACTCCCAATTTTTTGTATCTGGAGATATTTATTAGGAGAAAAGTATGATCTAGTTCATTAATTTTTAAAGTATGGAATTATGTGTAGCGCATTTTTGTTAGGCACATTGGTGAAAGAGCTTTTAAAAGCAAAACCCCACCTCTCCCCTGGGTAATTAAAGCTTGGATCTGACTTAGATAGTCACCTGGATTCTCTCCATTTTTTCAATTCTTTCATTTTTTCAACTCCTTCATCTTGACTTGTTCCTCTCTCGGTGACTCCACTGGACATACTTCCTGGGTCACACCACATTTTTTCAGAACTTTCTCCAACCTCCGCTGCCCTACACTGCATACCATAAATCTGTTTCACCTGACAGGCATGTTGGATAGCACAGGGCATCTCAGTTACAATCAATCTTAGGTTTCCCAGAACAGGAAGCACCCTGCTGTAAGCCAACACCTGAATCTTGCTCTCTCTACAGAAAGCCAGCTGACCTGCACAACCTAGCCCCCGGCACGCACCCGCCCTTCCTGACCTTCAATGGGGACGTGAAGACAGACGTCAATAAGATCGAGGAGTTCCTGGAGGAGACCTTGACCCCTGAAAAGTAAGGATCTGTTTCTTTCTGGGGCTGTTGAATGGGAAAGGTTCATGCTGGATCTATAAAGGCCTGGTGTTAACTTTGAGCAGATGTGTTTCCAAAGGAACCTCACCAGTCCAGAGAACAGGACCCTCTCTTCAAAGAGAGAGCCTACGACCTCCAAAGGGCTGCCAATCTCAAAACCACTCCACGAAATCCACTCAAGAGTAGATATGGCCTATGAACAAGAGCCAGTCACTCGTACCTACACAGAGTGATTTTAGGAGCCCTAGGATACCACGCCTCCCTCGCCCCAGTATGTCCCTTCTCTCCAGCTCACTTTGCTTGGAAGACGTTGAAGTGAGGGCAAAGTTTCCTTCATTTCAGAACCAGAGCTGAAAGGCTGACAGAATGAAAATAAGTCAGGAAAGGGTAACTCAGTGACTTAAAACAACATGCAGGGTCTTAAACCTGACCAAGTCTGGTCTGACTCCACAATTAAACAGATGAAAAAAATCAACTAAAAGCAGCAGCTCCTCTTCTGCAAACAGGTTCAGGGACAGTGTAGACCAGAGAGCTATAAGTTCTTGTTGGGTGACACGTTGCTACTGATGGAAAAGAGCAGTAAAAAGAAGACAGATGGCTTCTAAAGTTTACTCAAGCTAGACTTGTTCATTAAAGAATACTGTTATCAAGGATTAAAACAATCACAATTTTTGAAAAAACTAGAAAAATAATATTACATATAGAGTGAGGCATGAACTTTATCCTGTAGGGTATTATCCTGTAGTGAGTCCTGTGGGGTATTCTGAAAGGGATTAAGCACAGGAGGTGGGGAGTCCGTTTTAAGACCTACTTTAGAGGTTGAGGGAAGTCAGTATCCTAGAGGACCATGAAGCTGGAGATAGAGGAATTAATTCCGGGGAGCCATTGGTGACTGTCCAGGCAGGACAGAATGAAGGGCTAAGCCAAGACAGGGCAGGAGAATCGGGGGAGAAGAGTAGGAAGGGTTCGGGACATACTGAGTAAGTAAAGTTAGTGAGATTTGACTACTAAAAACCACCATCCTGCATTTATTTTAAAGTTTTATTTATTCATCAACACTTTTATAGCCTTCATTTTGTGTCAGGCACCATTCGCAACACTTAGCTAATGGGATTCATTTCATCCTTCGATCATCCTAGGTACTATCATTAACCTCATTTCACGGTCAGGACAGGGAGAGAGTAAGTCACTTACCCAAGGTCGCACATCTAGTGAATTGCTGTTAAAAAATTAAAACTGCCAGTCAAGCTCCAAATAAGCCTTAAACAATCATACATTCTTCCTTAAAAATATTCTTTGTCATCCATATTCAGACAGCTTATTTGCACACTGAGAGTGAAAAAGCCACCTCAAGCCCATTGGAAGCAGCTGAGTATAGACTTTAAATAAGTGCATTAATTAAATCAGTAGGACAGCCCCACATAGACACACACATCTCTGAACAGGACACCAGTCAGCCACTTCACTGGAAGTGCCCTGAGGGAGCCCAGACTCCATCCCCTTCCCCGGGACTCAACCTCATTGCTAGCACTAGTTTGAAATCCCATTGCTAGCACTAGTTTGAAATCCCATTGCTAGCACTAGTTTGAAATCCAAAAAAAAATGCTCTTTTCAATAACTAGAGTTTAGACTTTGCCTGGGAGACCCATAGAGGCAAGTTCATGACGCAGTTAACATTTTCCCTTTTAGAAGTAACACTGGCACTCAGGAGTGGGGGCTTCCATCATGATCATTAGGAAGTGGAAAGTGGAAGCAGTGAGGAGCAGAGGGGCCCATTTGGTCTTTTGCCAGGCAGCGGATGGAGGGGTGAGGGGCTGGGGTACAATCCTAGTCTGCTAGTGATGTGCTGTGACCTCTTGAGCCAGTCCCTTCACCTCTTGAACCAGTCCCTTCACCTCTTGAACCAGTCCCTTCTCTGCTCTAGGACTCAGTTCCCTTCTCTGTGACAGGATATCTCCCAGAGCCCTTCTTGCTCTCTGATTCTTCACATGCCCTTTAGCCAGGTTCCCTTACAACCACCACACCACCCCCAGTGCAACTGTGCCTTTCCTGGGCTGCTTCTCCAACTCAGGGGTCTCCAATCTGCAACCACAGTGGGACCACAAGGTGGGCAGAGATCACTGGAATTGTATGCCCCACGTGTCCTTGAACATTCTTCCAGAGGCGAGTCATCATCTGACTTCATCATCATTTCATCAGATTCTAAGTTTCCATGATCCAAATAGAGCTGGGCAGGGCTGGATGCGGACCCTCCCTCCACTGTCTCCTCTCCACCTACCTTCCCTGTCCTGAGCTCTGCTCCCGCTGGTCCAGGTCCTTCTCTGGACTGCAGTTGTGTATAGCAGGTTATATGAAGTGCATTCCTGCCATGTTAGTGACCTAACAATCCAGTACTCTCAGGTAGCAGAACGCTTGATGCTGTTAAAATGCATATCTCCAGAAGGCTACCAAGGTGGGGGTGCTAAGGGTGAGGCCATCAAGTATTCCAGAGCATCCCAGGATTATACCTTAGATGCCTCTGCACCCATCAGACTGAGACAGGTGCCACAATTACCTCCCAGTAAATGTTACCAAGCCAGTGCCTCAGCCCCATAGAGAACTGCTTGTCTGCCCGGAACAAACCACCAGCCTCACCAGCTTCCCCAGTGACTGAGGCTGGGAGATGGAGTGGCTGGGAGGTTGTCAGGCCTCTGAAGCAGGGCAGCCTGGCCTTCTGGTTCTCTAGGGGGCAGCAAAACCCTCATAACCATTCACCAAGCGCTGGTCGGCCATGTGTTTCTCATCATACCACTATTTGTAAAAGCTGCCAAAAGCCAACACATTATGGGAGGCTTTTTCCCCTTAGCTTTATTTTTTAAAGGAGAAAACCACATACAAACACTCCAACCATTTTTTTCAAATCACATTTGATCCCAGGGAGCATTTGGTGTCAAAATGAGGAATCAGGAAGTCTCAAGTTGTTTCTAAATGAGACTAACATCCATCCCTCTCCTTAGATTGACCTAGTGAACACTCGACAAGGAAGTGTTGTGATTAATGCTGGGATTACTGTTGAGACATTCTGGCCCTTGCCTTTCATCTCCATGGAGTGGCCAAACTTTCTAGGATTCAGCACTGAGAGTCAGGAGACCTGCCTCTGGCCACCTCTCTACGAGTGTTTGTCATATGACCTTGGGCAAGCCTCTCTCCCTCTCAGACCCTCCTTGCCTTCTCAGCTCTAAAATGAGGGGGTGAAACTACATAGTCTCCAAGATGCCTTTTGTTGCATGTTCCACAATTCCATGAGTTTCTCAAAGTACTCTTCCAGAGCTGGTTATTGTCTCAAATAATCCTAGCACATAGATGCTGTAATAAAAATTCAGGAGGGTAAACTGATACAGTCTATTTACACAGCATGTCATTTAGTCAATCATCTAGCAAGAATGATTTAACTATCAACAGGGTTCAGGACACAGACAAATAGGGGTCATGGGTCACAGTTTGCTGACTCCTGAGTTAGAAAAAATTATCATCTCTTTGATTATCATCAGATCACATCCAATGTTATTTCAAAGCTGTTTCTGTGAGTGAAACACTCTTCCTTAGCCTTTTAGAGAAACAGAATGTACTTTGTAGCCCACTTATTTGCATATTCAAATTGGAAGACAACTTGAAGTCATTATTTTAAAAAATGTATAGCGATAACTCACCACAGTAAAAAAAAAAAAAACAAGAAAGTTCTGACCCTCTGGGAGGTAGAGAAACAGCCTCCAGACCTCCCACAGGATGGCATGGTAGCTGGGGGCAGGAGGTTTGGAGTCAGAGTGACTGGGTTCAAATCCATACCACTAGGTTGTGCTATGCTGCAGTAACAAAGCAGCCATAAAATTCCAGTGGCTTAACAGAACACAGGTTTATTTCTCACTTGAGCAAATTCTGAGAGGGTAGTGTGGCCCTCTTCCATCCTGTAGTTTTTGGGATACATGCCCTCCAAGGCTCCTTCAGCAGGAAGAGAGAGAAGAAAGATCTCCCAAAGTGTTTTGCAGGGCCAGGGCTGCAAAAAAAAAATGTCATGGTGACATTACTTTCCTTCCTATGCCATTGGTCAGAATCCACACATGATCCCAACTTAGGTGAGAGAGAAGCTGGGAAATAGAATTACATGGCTATTTAGTGAGTATGCATATTCTCTGCTACAGGCAAATGACCTGAAATCTCTAGAATCTTTAATTCTCACATCTATAAAACAAGAACCATACTGTTGATCTTATAGGGCTATTGTAAAAAATAATACTAATGAGCCTAGTGCCTGATATGAAGTAACAGCTCATTAAATGGAAGCTCAAAGAGTTAGAAAGAGTGGCTAGTGCCTGTTTTTGGTCTGTCTCCCAGGTGTAATTGTACAGACAATTGGTGACCTTAGGTCTTAAATCCCCAGATCCTAGGGGACATCTTTTAATGAATAAGGCAGGCCTCTTCCACCTCCAGAGATCTTTTGCTTACACAGCAGACATGAGTCAAACAAGCACACAGTCAAGGATTAGAAAAGTCAGATGCGTTAACGTCCTTCACGTGTGAGGGGTTGATGAAGTAAGGAAGTGGGAACAATGGAGAAGGGAGAGAGAGAGGAAGTCTTTCCACTTTTCAGCTCATTAGAAAAACGAGGGAAAACACTCAAGCTGCCATCAGCAAGGCCATTCCATCAGGACCATCTTTCTTTTTCTCCAGAGTATCTATCCCCAAAACCAGTCTCAGGGCCTGGTCGTCAGTAGGTGTTTCATGCACATTGGTTTAATTGCATGGTGGATATCCTTTCGTTCAGTGTCTTGGTTGGCTGTGGCTAGTCAGTGAGAAGTCAGCTGGAACTCTAAACCAGATAGGGCACTTACCATCTGCAATGGTTTTCTCTGCTTTTTTGCTACTATTTTCTACTTTTGGAAAAAAAAAATTTTTTTTTTTTTTTTGGTGAGAAGCCAACTGTTTTACTTCCCAGAATGAAAGTTAAGTGCATGCATTTGAAATAAGATATCTTAAAAACCGGGTGGAGAGAAATTTTCATCAGTTAGATCAGGAGTTAGCAGCTGTATCTGTAAAAGGTCAGATAGTCATGTATTTTTGGCTTTGTGGGCTCTTCAGTGTCTGTCGCAATTCCACAGTGACACTGTGAAAGAAGCCATAAACTAGTATGTAAATGAATGAGCATGGCTGTTTCAATAATATTTTACTTATGAACACTGAAATTTGAATTTCATATTATTTTCACATATCACAAAACAGTATCCTCCTTTTGATTTTTTTGAAGTATTTAAAAATGTAAAAACCATTGTTAGCCTGAGAACCACAGACAAATAGGGGTCATGGGTCACAGTTTGCTGACTCCTGAGTTAGAAAAAATTATCATCTCTTTGATTATCATCAGATCACATCCAATGTTATTTCAAAGCTGTTTCTGTGAGTGAAACACTCTTCCTTAGCCTTTTAGAGAAACAGAATGTACTTTGTAGCCCACTTATTTGCATATTCAAAATATGCCATAAATATGGAGGTAAAATGAATGCACTTATCCTATATAGTATCCTCCCCCAGTGTAGTTACTGAAAGTTGCGAGATTAACATCTTAGAGACACGCTTCCCACAAGAGCAAATCTCAAATGGAACACTGCACTATACAGTAAAATCCCAATGAGTTCTAGTGCTTGGGAAACAGGATGACACTACCACAGCCCCCTGAATACACGATTCTCTGTCATCATCTTGGATTTGGTACCACACATCCCTGTTTGGCCCAACCTGATTGTGAAGAAATGATCAGATGACTGAAAGTCTGACCAATTGATGAGATACAGCAAAACAAAGCAAGAAACCCAAACAAGCTGTCCACTGAGGTGCATTTTCTAGGCCTTTCTGTCTTTACATTATCAAAGAGAAACAAAGAACACTTGGCATTTCTTAATAGCAATTTAAGTCTATTGATTCTAATAGCATGCTGGATTCTATGTGAGAAGGCCGAAATAGGAAGAGCTGACACTAAATTCCTATGTCTTGGTAGATTACCTAGTATCTTGCAGGAAGCCCTGCTGTGTGCCCCCAGCCACAGCAGATGAATGTGATGATTCTCAGTATACCCAGGAAGACATGTGTGTGGAGCATTGGTGCAAAGCGCCCCCTCCTGATGGATGGAGACAGCTCCTCCAAGGTGGGCAGCTCAGCCTTTAAGGTTCTGGGGCTTTGAGAATCAGCAGCAGAGTTTATGAGAAGCCACACAATGTGGACTTTAAAACCTAGTCTTCCACAGTGAAACTGCCTGGGTTGGGATCCTGGCTCTGCCAGGCAGCCATGTGACCTCAGGCAAATTGCTTAACCTCTCGATGCCACCGTTTCCTCATGTGGGAAATTAGTCTAATAATAGTACCAATAGAGTTGTTCTGAGGAGTAAATGGTGAATATGTGTAAAGGGACTAGAACAGTGCCTGCCTGCCGCACAGTAGGTGCTCCATGCAAATTACCTTTCACTGTTTCCAGAGAAGCAGTGGAGGGGGAAGGACACTGCTGCAGGGCCAGGAAACCAGGTTCTCATCATCCCTCCACCATTTATTAGCCATCAACATTTATCTTCTCAGGTATCCAGTTCCCTTCCATGTAAAAGGAGGACAATAATGCCTTCCTTATCTGCCTCACAGCAGAGAGCTGGACTCTTCCAATGGCAGTATCTCTGAAATTACACAGCCACCTAACACGGCCCCAAAAGGAATCCTAGCTCATGGGCCAGTTGAGGAACAAAAAAGCATTAAAGAACAACAAATATTTTTTAAAGTCTTGTTTGGTTCGAACTATCAAAAACATCAAAACAAACAAAAAAGATTTTGCTTTTTAAACATAAGGCAACCCAACAGCCCACAGTCAAAAACGATTCACCCAGAGGTCACAGAGGTGCACATTCATTGAAAACAATGGTAGCCTGGCAACTGTCTCCCATCTCTTCCCATCCCTACCTGGCCATACCCATAAAATGCTTGTGAAATAATATTTATTCGAGTTGATTTTTTTCATTTTGATGGGGCTAATGAGGCCAAGCCCTGGGTTCCCACATGAGCAAGTTTACCTCCTTCAGTCTCAAGGCCAATCGTCCTAACTCCAGCCTGCCTCTTGTATTATTCTGGCTTCACAATGAAAGGCTCTACGAAAGGTGGGGCGGGGGGGCCTGGATCATTGCAAATGTATCTCCAAATAAAATAAAATAGAACAATTGAAAACACATGTCCTTTTTTGGAGCTTGGTAGTTTCTGCATGTTATTACTGCACACAAATAATAAGCATGTGAAGGACATTTCAGAAGAGGACCGTGGGTATTCTTCCTTTGGAGAAATGGTTTAGTGCTAACATACCTGGCATCTCCTTGCTCCCAGAATTAGCTCTGTGTGGCTAGGATTATAATCACAGGACTGGCAGTAGATGGTTATTTTAGTGGGTAAGGGAAGTGTTAAGAACCCTACCGGATAGAGAGGCAAGCTCAGAGGGAACTTTGATTGGGCCGTCTCACTGGCACATCATTATTAGTGGTCCCAAGAAAAGGACACATCCTGAGCCCCCTGAATGGCATTCTGGCTCTTTGCCTAGCAGACTGTGTCACCCTAGGCAGATCTCAGCACCTCACTGGCCTCTGGTTTCTTCTATGGATGACCTAGGGCTGAGAATGCCCACCCTCCCTATAGGATGAGGATAAAGACCCCCAAAACATTTTGTAGATGCAGCTGGAAAGGGAAGTATTGCTTATCGTGATAGGGATAGGCTCACCCTTAAAGGAGCTCCAGGTCTACTGATTCACAGAACACTGCATCCTCCATTCCAGGTACCCCAAACTGGCTGCAAAACACCGGGAATCCAACACAGCGGGCATCGACATCTTTTCCAAGTTCTCTGCCTACATCAAAAACACCAAGCAGCAGAACAATGCCGGTGAGTGACTCCCTTCCACCAAGAACCCTTGGCAGTGTCTGTTTGCTGCCCAAGGCATCTTCAATTTGCCCATGGGCATGTCAAATACTCGGGCCAGAGAAGCATCTGGAACCAATACTGCTTACTATTTGCCCCCAACCCCAACCACCACCATCTGGTCCCCCTTGACACAGGGGAGGAGGTGGTGGATGCTGCTGCCTGGCTGGTGAAAGAGGACAGGCTTGGGGCTTTACTGCCAAGCTGGAGAGAGGGATGCAGTTTGTCCTCTGAGCCTGCCTTATTGCACAGCATAGTGCACTGCACAGGACAGTCCTCACTGCCCATTTGTCCCAAGTTCACAACCCTGCCTGTGGTCACATTAGAGCAACATATTCCTGCTTCCTTCTGGTCCGTGCAAGATTTCTCCAGGGATTTTTCCAGAGGCCAAGGGAGAGGCAGCACAGTCACTACTGTGGCAAATGTGGAAGGCAGACCTGGGCTGTGTTCTCCCCTTCTGCAGGACAGTGGGCCCTGGAAAGCCACTCCTCAAAGCCTGGCCCATCCTACATCAAGCTCTTCATTTCTGCCATTGGCTACAGAATTCAGGACTTGGTTCTCTTGCAGGGCCTTCTGAAAGGGAGCTGAGTCCCCCCCAGTTACGCTCATAGCACTTTCAGTCCTTCATTTGGCATTGCCTTTTAAGAATTACCTAAAGCCATTTGAATGGAACCGTCCGATTAAGCAGGCATAACAGTTGAAGAATGGTGTTAGGCCCATGAGGAACAGGCTGGCCCCTGCAGTGCCAACCTGGGGGGCTTGGATTTTTATCCTATGGGCAATGGCAGCCATTCCCTTGCCCTCAGAGTGGGATGACAAGACAGCCTCACAGGCTGGATGACTGGAGTCCAGCACAAAGCCAAGCAACGTAAGTGCTCCATGAATCTTTGTGAATGAACGAGTGACTGATGCACAATGGACCAAAACAAGGGAATAGATGCTAGATGCCCCAGAAGCTCCAAGGAGAATAGCATCTCTTTGGATCAGGGCGACCAGCATATGCAGCTATGTATGGTAAAAGAGACGAAATCTTGGCAGGAACAGAGTTGGTGTAGTGGGAAGTAAATAATTCAGGAAGCTACTCAGGACCCAGATTGTGACAAGTGCAAAACTCGATTCTGGAGGTCCAAAGAAGAAACAAACACTTCCTCAGTCTTCAATGCCTGGCAGGTGCAGAAGGACAGGCTTCAAGTCAGTTTAATCCAAGAAGGTCTGGAGAGCTGATTAACCGCAGGTAAAAGAACAAAATAATTTCTGTCGAAGGTATTCAGAAGCAGAAGCATTTACCATGGGGGTAAATGCATGAGACTCCTTTTCTGGGAGTTTCAACTGGGTCATAAAGATTAAGGAGGAAGCAGATGGCTGAGATCATTGAGAGGAAGACGTGGGGAAGTTGAGAAAAAGTCAAGGACAGAGACCAGAAAAAGTGACTGCAGCCCACAGTGCCAGCCTGGAGGGCTTGGGTTTTTATCTTGTGGGCAATGGCATCCCTTAGAGGTGTGTGTCAAGAAACTGGAAAGTGGCTTCTGGGAAATAAGAAGAAGCATGTGGAAAGTACTTTCAATCTACTTGGTGCTCTTGCTTCATTGCTGCTTGAACCCTATAGTGTGTTGAGTAGTATCCTCCCAGAATTCATGTGTAGCCTGGGCAACATAGTAAGACCCTGTCTTTACAAAAAAAAAAAAAAAAAAAAAAAACTTGTTTTTAATTAGCTGGGCAAGGTGATGTATGCCTGTAGTCCCAGCTACTCAGGAAGCCAAGACAAGAGGATTGCTTGAACCCGGCAGGTCGAGGCTGCAGTGAGCTATGATCATGCCACTGTACTCCAACCTGGGTGAAAGAGCAAGGTCCTGTCTCTAAAAAAATTTTTTTACATGTATGTCCACCTGGGATCTCAGAATGTGACCTCATTTGGAAATAGGGTCTTTGCAGCTGTAATTAGTTAAGGATTTGATGATGAGATCATCTTGGATTTAGTGTAGTCCCTAAATCCAATGACTGTTGTTCTTATAAGAATAGGAGAGGGGCCAGGTGTGGTGGTTCTCGCCTGTCATCCCAGCATTATAGGAGGCCAAGGTGGGTGGATCACCTGAGGTCAGGAGTTTGAGACCCCTGTCTCCACTAAAAATACAAAAATTAGCCAGATATGATGGCACATGCCTGTAGTCCCAGCTTCTTGGGAGGCTGAGGCAGGAGAATGACTTGAACCCAGGAGGCGAAGTTTGCGATGAGCTGAGATCATGCTGCTGCCCTCCAGCCTGGGCAACAGAGTGAGACTCCATCTCAAAAAAAAAAAAAAAAAAAAAAGAAGAGAGGAGAGGACACATACATGCAGAGGAGAGGGCCATGTGAAGACAGTCAGAGACTGGAGTGATGCTGTCACAAGCCAGGGAACTCTAAGCTTTCTGGAAGCTGGAAGAGGCAAGGAAGGACACCTACTAACACCTTGATATTGGAAGGGTAAAGGGAAAAGTCTCTGTTGTGTTAAGCCACCCAGCTTGTGGTACTTTATCATAACAGTCCTAGGAAATGAATATGGCCCCTCAGAGCCATCGTGGGAAAGAAGAGTCATTGCTGCTTTCCCGGCTGAGGACACAGAACCAAACGAGAGGACCCATGACTTGTCTACCCCCAAGACAGAGCTGGCTCTCGAACCCTCGTTTTCAGACTCCACACCCAGTATCTTTTCCTCTTGGCCACAAATATCTTCTTTCATACTTGTCAAAGTGCCCTCAGAAAGATTATCTCATTTGAGTCTTCCAGATTTTTAAAATTATAAATGGTATTTACATATTATCCATATTTACAGTTCTCCTATTCCCAAGGCCAAAGCCAGTTTCCACCAAATGCCACATATCCATTTCTTATAAACTCAGTACTCTCCAATTTTCATTGTTTCCCCTTCTTCTGTTTCACCCTGTTTTCTTCTGTAATGAGACTTGCCCTTGTGACTCCTGCTTCCCCTAACTCATTTGCACATTTCAAAGCTCCAGCGTTGCTGCTTTCCCAAAGAGCCTGTCCCCAGATGTGCTATTCCACCTTCTGTTTAACAAGACACCACACATTCCTTCCCTGGAACTATAACTTGCCCACGCCCCTCCCTTCCTCTTTACTTATCTTTTCTCCCACCCAATACCCCCGAGTTGTGGTCAACTGGGTCCAAAGTTCTTAGGCTTAGGAAGCCAGAGGTCAAGGCTCCTGTAGGGCTTGCCCTCCTGTAGAGAGCAGCATGGCTCCTGTGTTATGGTCTCAGAGCCCCACAGCCCCTGACCCAGGAGACAGTCCATCCCCTTTCTGCTCTGTGTGAGCTCCATGGCTGTGGCCTCTCCCCAAGAGCATCAGCATTCAGGCCCAGGCTTCCTTCCACATGCTGCCCTACATTACTTTGCCATTTGTTTTCCCTCTGGATATTCAGCTCCGCACCTAGTTCTCCAACTTTCTTTCTTTAGAGGGTTTCTCTTGTATTTTCATTTACTTTCTCTTGAGCAGAGCCCTCCCTCCCCTCCACCTGGTCACTAATGCCCCAGCCGCCATACACACACTGGCCCAGCTCATGGTCCTTTTCTGCCCGCTCAAAATGAAAGCATGAGAAAAGCCAACACTGTTACATGGTTCTCCATGGTGGGTCACCTCTCCACTCCTGTGGTGGCTACAGGAACCACTAAGTAAAATTTCCCTGTTGTTCCCCAAAGCCTCGTAAGTCCTCAGCTACCACAACCGAGACCCCATCATGGGAGCCATCCCAGCAGTACTGGAGTAATGGAGAGAATCATCCATTAGTTTGTACATTCAGTCATTTACTGATTCATTCAACAAACCACAGGTTATATAAAGTGTCTACAAGTCCAAGCTAATATATAAGGGCACTGCTTATGTGCCAGGTACTGTGCTAGGTTCTGGAGTTGTCAAGGCAACGAGACAAAGTCATTGCCCTCCATGAACTAACAATCTGCAGGGAGCTGTAAAACATGTAAACGTGCCATTCCTGGCCTGGGTTTGAATCCCAGCACTTCTAGCTGCACAACTTTACCCAAGAGGCTTATTCTTTCTGAGCCTCTGGCTCTGCATCTGTAAAATGGACTTTACATTCAGTTTCTTTATCTGCCAACAAGGCAATTAATAATGTCACCAAGGTTTGTAATGCAGGTTCATCTATTTTATAACTCAGTGCATGTAAAACCCTTAACGCAGTGTCTGGCCTCGTAACTGTTAAATTTGATTTTTCTGATTATTGCTATTAGCACAAAAATGGGACCAAGATGAATAATGACATCAGAAACTTCTGCTTCAGCTCTTGCTTCCCCCCCAGTTAGCTCTTCCAAATCTCTCACCCATTCAGTCTGTTTTCTAGTTTTTAAACTTTGTTGGTGCATGGTTCTCCTCTCCAAAGTGTCATCAAGTTGCGTCAGTGGCCTGGCCCAACTCTCATACCTCAGCAGCCCTGCATTTTTGTTTGCTCCCCGAGGGACGATTCTGTGCTCCGTGTTTAGGCCTATCACTGTACTCGCCCCTCCTCTGTAATTTCTAGATCCGGGTCCCCTTGGTCTGCAGTAACCAGATACTGCCTCCATGCCCCCTCCTCTCACTCTTTCCAACCTGCTCTTCACTTCACTTAAATGTAGACTGGATTTTCTCATGACTGAGTGGCAAGACCCAACATTAAGTCAGGTGCTACTTGGGGAAGTTGCTTCATTTTCTTGTGCCTTAAGATCTCTCACCCACACCCCTGGTTTTGGGGAGAAGGATAAGGACGGTGTTTCTAAACATACTGTGTTTCCCATTCAGAGAGGCAGGCGACTGTGTGTGGCTCAACTTGCAGGCTCTAAAGCCAACTGCTTTAGAGTTCAGAGTTCAGACACCAGCTTTGCTTCTTGTCCTTGTAACATGGCACAGGTTACTTCAACTCTGTAATGCCTCAGTTTCCTCATCTGTGAAATGGGGGTAATAACTGTGCATACCTCATAAGTGTGCTTGGAATAATGCCCACTACCATGTTTAAAGTCAGCTGCTGGGACCGGGCACGGTGGCTGACCCCTGTAATCCCAGCACTTTGGGACGCCAAGGCGGGCGGATGACCTGAGGTCGGGAGTTCGAGACCAGCCTGACCAACATGGTGAAACCCCGTCTCCACTAAAAATACAAAAATTAGCAGGGTATGGTGACAAGCACCTGTAATCCCAGCTACTCAGGAGGCCAAGGCAGGAGAATCACTTGAACCCGGGAGACGGAGGTTGCAGTGAGCTGAGATCACACCATTGCACTCCAGCCTGGGCAACAAGAATGAAACTCCACCTCAAAAAAAAAAAAAAAAAAAAAGTCAGCCGTTGTTCTGAGCAGTTATCTTGGGTAGACAGTTGTACCTCAGCAGAGAGTTCTGGTATAAAAATGCAGTTTGAGGGGTTACACATCTTTAGATGATTAAGACAGTGCCCAAGGATCAATCAATCACATGTATGGGATGACAGAGGGAGACGAGTCAAGGAGGAACAGAAAGAAGGACTAGTCAGGGAGGATGGAGGAAACTGGGGATAGTGGGGAGGGCATGAAGATGGGAAAGCGAGCTTTGTTGTTGTTGTTGTTTTAAAAGAGTGATCTGTGCTATAAAATGCTGCAGAGAAGGTCCTGGGAGACTTTTGCCTGCTGTGTGCAGCTCCCTGAAAGTGTCCTTGGGTATCCTTTTCTGTCTGCTTTTCTCATGTGGAATCCACCCATCACTCAGATTCTACACAACCAGAGAGAGCTCAGTCTGATGGAGGAAGCACAAACCCTGCTCCCTTAGAAAGGGGAGGACCAGTGGGTGACGGTAGGGAATTGGATCAAGAACCCACATGGGAGGAGTGCTCATGACCCTGAGAAAGGGCATCTTTGAGATGGGAGAAAGCAGCACTGCATTTACATTTGGCTGGAGGGGTTCCTACTCTGAGCCCCACATTCACTTTTTCAATCTTGCAGGGAAAAGTTATGCCCTGGGTTTAGACATGGAGGTTCATGGAGTGCTGAAGTAGAAGGCTTGAGGGAGGGCACAGTGTCTTCCATGTCCCTTTGGCACATCCTGCAGCATCCCTGTAGTTAACAAGCAATTAGCTCCGTCCTCCCCCTTAATCATGCTCTCTACCCAGCCTGCCTGGCACATGGCGGAGTTCAGCAAGGGCCTGGGCCTCCACCTTCTGCAAGCCAGTGCCTCCACCTCTAGCAAGTGTCGCTGTGAAACACCCCTCCCCTTTGGCTCCTTGGGTTTGTCTTTTCCCTAAAGGGGTTTCTTTGACACCTACTTTAACATGTCCCCCACTCTCTGTCACTCCTAAGAGGATGTGAACTTCTCCCTCCGAATATCTGTCTTACATTTTGCATTTCTTACCGTCAATCTGCCATTTGAACAGACTCTAAAAATCCCTGCAAATCTCATGGCTTTCAAGAAATTCATTTTAGTTACTTATCATAATCTAGGCAGAAAGTGCTATATTTCACTTTATTTTCCACAATCTCTCTTTCCTTATGCTTCAATCCTAGCAATACACATGATTTATTTCATGTTCTGTCCACATCGCATATGGCAGGTAATTAACAAATGGATCTAATGTGCATCTTAAACGCTCTATTCTGATGAACTAATTTGAAAAGTCTCCTCCCCCTTTTTAAAATTTCTTCCAGCTTTGTCATGTTTCCCTCAGATACAGGTAATATCCTACCAAGAATTACCATCCTTGTTTTTGGTACCAGTGTCGTATTCTCATGTGCTTTTGCCCCTTTTCTTTTTAGCTGGAGAGGAAGTAGGCATGCCTATGCCTGTAGCCTAAGACAAAAATTCAGTATTTCTCCTGCTCTATTCATGCTGACCACCTTCCATCCATCCTCCTTTTGCACAGCCCACTTCCACAGGACTCCCTTTCCCCTAGCAAGAGGTCTGAAAAGCCCCAGGTGCAATAGTATCTCATCTGTATCACATGCAGTCTTGGGGCTTAAGCTCTCTCAGGCCTCTCAGGCGACCTGCACTAAATGGTGTTTTGCCCAATCTGGATGATTTTAGTCTTTCAAGGCTTCCTTTGAATTCCCTCTTTTCTTCCCCCTTCAAGTCCACTTTTCTCTCTTATTTCCACCTCTGTATTCCTCTGTCTTGGGGAGCCTTCTTTCTGTTTTAAAATTTATACTCCACTTGTTCCAGAAAGGCTTTGTAGCTACTCACAGGGATGCATAAAGCACGGCAAACCAACAAAGGCCAAGAGGAGGTGAGAAAGAAAAACAAGGAGACTACCATCAAATGGAGCCCTGGGTGAGCTAAAACAGTCGGGGCAGCCCCGGGGCCTTCGTGCGCCACACAGAAGGTAGACCACAAAGTTGGCTCTAAACTTGTGAGGAGACAAAGCAAAACAGGGCCTCTGGTCAGCTGCAGCTCGGTCCTCCTAGAAGGTAAAAACAAACCAGCCTCCCAGAAGAATAACAAATATTCCTGCTGTGAGCCGCAGGCACGGGGGGAGCTGTGGTTTCCATTTTCTTTGGCTCTCCCCTCCTGCGACTTCTCTTTCAGGCTGCTGTAGACTCCAGGCCCTGCTGACTTCCTGCTGCTCTGACTCCTCTCCATCTTCCCCCACCTGTGGGCTCCTCCCCATCTCACAACCCCTGTGTTCTCTCTTCACCTGAAACTCACTTTCTTCCTTTCTCTCCATCTTCTCTGGAAGACTCAGGAGACCTCCCTGCAGCCTCAGGCCTGTGTCACCAACCTCCCTGCCCCTCTCTGTCCACCCAGGACATGGGACACAAAACAGCCTGTCTGGGCTTATCTATTTTCATCAAGATGAATGGGCTCCTGCACTAAGTGTGCAAAGGTGTACCCCTTTCACTCACAAGGTTGCACCTAGTTCTCTTTTTATGGAAGACTCTGAGATGTCCTAATATACTCTTCCTAAAATACTTGTCCTAATAAGGTGCTTCTAACTTCCTAAAGAAAGCCCTAAAAACCTTTCTTGGTATCTGTGACGTGCTGGGCACGTGCTCAGATTGCATTGCCCTTCATTAGTTGTAACTGCAGTGGCTGTGTTTTCCAAACTGAAAATCAGATGCCTAACAAATTGCCTTCATTTAAAATAATCAAATTATAAGAAATTGGTACTGTCCCAGGAAATCCAGGACACATGTCCCCAAATGAAAAGCACCTGGTTAGGGCTAAGCCCTCTGCTTCTCCTTTCTCTCCAATCCAAGCTCAAACGTGGTTACCAGAGGGTGAGGGAGTGTACCCTAGTTCCCACCACCTCCTGGTTCCCAATTTGTTGCTGGAACAAAAAAGTAGCCATTAGCCACACAGGTCCCTGAGCAGTCTTGGTTCTGTTTCCAAATAAAGGCCAAGCTTTCCACCTCCCTAAGGCTCACATCAGAGGCTCCTCTTTCTGGAACCTGGAAGTGGGCAGTGTGCTCCCTGGGCTTATTCTGGGAAAATTGATTGTCCCTGCTACATAGAATGGAGGAAGACTCTCGGGTTATTCTAGAAACCTCAGTGAGCTTATCTCAGAATTCGGATGATCATTCCCACTGATTGGGAATGTGATTGAAGGAGTACATTGTGGTTCTTATTAACACAATATCAATGACTGTCATTCCGCCGCTCTCATTTCCCTTTCTCATCTCCTAGAGCCCTCATAAAAGGCAGCAGGGGCAAGCCAGCCACAGGTGCATTCCTCGCTCTTTCCTTGTCTTCTTGTTCCATTCAGGCCCGAATCTTCAAATTGCTCCAGTCTTCTCCTTCTAAGAGGTGCCACCTGCAGTGGGTCATGCTCCTGGCTGATGCTGCTAGAAAAAGAACTCATCTGTATCACTGGCGGTCTTTCTTTTCCTTCCAGTGTCTCATGGTTTGTGTCCCCAAAAACCTATCCCTGTCCTCCCATCTTGCAGACTGCCTGGTGTGACCACACCAACAGACTGATTCCTGCAGCCTGCTCTGGTCCTCCCTACCCGGGGGTCACAGTGCCTCCTTCCCTTCGCTGCCTTTTAATAAAATCTTAAGACTCTTAAAGTAAACATATTAAGCAAGATCATCCTCATTTGATGTATAGAAAATTTAGGCTTACACATTTCAGCTCAACATTAGAAAGTTTACAATTAGGCTGGGCATGGTGGCTCATGCCTGTAATCCCAGCACTTTGGGAGGCGGAGGCAGGCAGATCACGAGGTCAGTAGTTTGAGACCATCCTGGCCAACATGGTGAAACCCCGTCTCTACTAAAAATACAAAAATTAGCTGGTCGTGGTGGCACGTGCCTATAATCCCATCTACTTGAGAGGTTGAGGCAGGAGAATTGCTTGAACCAGGGAGTCGGAGGTTGCAGTGAACCGAGATGGTGCCACTGCACTCCAGCCTGGTAACAGAATGAGACTCCATCTAAAAAGAAAAAAGAAAAGAAACTTTACAATTAAATCTGTAGAATGGACTACCAGCAAAAGAAGCGAGTATCCCATCAACAGAAAGGACCAAAAAGAGGCTGGATCTTTGGAGGTAGGAACTGCGTAATCTAAGGTGTCATTGATTGTATGACACTATTATTTTAAATACTGGCTGGGCACAGTGGCACACGCTTATAATCCCAGCACTTTGGGAGGCCGAGGTGGGCAGATCACTTGAGGTCAGGAGTTTGAGATCAGCCTGGCCAAATGGCAAAACCCAGTATCTAACAAAACTACGAAAATATTAGCCAAGCATGGTGGTGCACACCTGTAATTCCAGCTACTTGGGAGGCTGAGGCAGGAGAACCACTTTAACCCGGGAGGCAGAGGTCGCAATGAGCCAAGATCATGCCACTGCACTCTAGCCTGGGTGACAGAGCAAGATTCCATCTCAAAAACAAACAAACAAACAAACCTCTAAGAAACAACAACAAAAAAATGCTATCACTTAAACAAAGTGTTTTCACTTAACCTCTCATATTTTGATTGTAAGACATTGCCTGATTTCACAGATGTTAAAGAGTGAAAAAAATGTGCACCTTAGACTTGATGAGATATAATAGTGGACTTTCACAGTCCTTTCCAGATCTAACCTTTTATTACTTCCTTGAGGCTACTAAATGACATATCAGACCCTCCTTTTGCTTGACCTTGAGCTACCCTGTTGGAAAGAAAGTGAATGAAGTTCAACATTGCTTCTAAATTGCTCTGGGATAGCTGTACTAGCTCCATTTCCGGTAAATAGCAACTCTGCTCTCTGTCCCTCTTGCCTGGAAACAGGTAGCTCTTCCTCGTAAGTCAGGGCTTGGCAAACTTTCTCTGTATAGGGTCAGATAGTAAATACTTTCGGCTTTGCAAGCTACACAGCCTCTACCAGACTCTGCTCAATTCTGCTGCAGGAATCATAAAGCAGCCACAGATAATATGTAAACAAATAAATAGGGCTGTGTTCCAGTAAAACATCATTTGTGGACACTGAAATTTGAATTTCACATCATTCTCACTTGATGAAATATTATTCTTCTGACATTTTTCCAACCATGCAAAAATATAAAACACAAAACAATTCTTAGCTTGAGGGCAGCATGAAAGTAGGCAGTGAACTGGATTTAGTCCTTGGACTGTAATTTGCTGACCTCAATCTTAGGCAGTCCGTGGCTACAATAGCAAGTTCTGTTAATTTCAGTATGCCTCAGCCTCCTCAACGGTAATATGGAGATTCTAATAGCACCCTCTCTTGAAGATTTGTCATGTTAATTAGATTAATTAACGCATATAAATCACTTAGGACAGTTCCTGGCACACAGTAGGCACCAATATGTGATAGCTATTGCTGCTGCTGTTGCTGCTGCTGCTATTAATTTCACAATGCTCCCTCCACCTCCATACCTAGTGTCCACCCTTTGGACTGGGCAGCCCAGCTTTCCCTGTAATGAGGAAGCATGTGCTGCCCTCTTCTGGCAGGCAGAGGAATCGTCGCCAGAGCCAGCTGATAGAATTCATTCAAGGCCTGTGGATTCGCAAGGGTCTTTCTATACAAAGGTTCAGTTTTATCTAAGCCAAAGCTTAGAGGGTTCAAACAAGGCTAGGTCTTCTTCAAGGCTCAAAGCCACCTTCCATTATCTGTCCTCCGCACCAAGGGAAGGGCATGTCCACCAGGCCTGATGGATCTACCATAGGAAGTCCCTGGCTGCCCCTCCCAATGGCAACTGCCCCCAAATGCTTCTTTCTTCCTTTCCTCTTCTCCTTCTACAACCTCGAGTCTTTACATTTATGAACTTCCTTGACCTAAAATAAAAAAGTGCTTGAAAGGATTCAGAGCGGCCTGGGAGGGCTGTTAGCCTAGAACTAACAAGCCCCTTATTATCAAAGGCCCTGTGCCTTCCCCCAAGCGTCATGAAAGCCACTGCTGCTGGTGGCGGGGGGGGGGGTAGGTGGGGAGGAGGGTGGGGGGCAGTGAGGTGGGGCATTTTTTCCAGATTCCCAGGATGTGGTGAGCCGCGTTTAAAAGACAGTGTGTATATTTATTATTCCAAACCACTTCAATCATAAAGCGCTTCATGCCTTCTCCCCTTCCTCCGTCCCAGCCCCCAGCCCCCGTGTCACAGTGGCCCTGTCTGGAGGGCCTGGCCATCCAGGGGATGGGTGCAGCACCCCCTTCTCATTCTGCCTTGTGCTCTGCCATGGGCCTGATGAGAAAGCTAAGGCCATGTGTACAAAGCAGCAGGAAAGTGAAACCTAATTACCCGGTAGCATGCTCAGAAACAGAGTCACTTAGGTGGCCGTGGGGCTCCATGTCTACTCTGTTGGAAGCAGTTCTTTTGGAGGACAGTTGGGTCCCAGGAAGACCGCCGCAGAGGCCTGGGAGCCCCACGGTGGGCTGTTATCAGGCTATCTTGATGAAGGCTCCTGGGTGGTCACGCCGACCTCCACAGCAATGCGGATAACATGTGACCATCTCACCACTTCCTCATAAAGCAGCCATTGCTGTCTCCTTTCAAAAATGCCTCTGGTCACAAAGGGACCCTTCAGGCTGCCTTCCTTGGCAACCCCTGTGTGCAAATAGCCAACTAGGGGTATTTTGTTTGTTGGTTTGTTGGGTTAAAGTTTTGCTTTGACTAACATTCTTGCAAGGAAAAACAAATAACCTAGGCTCGGTGGGACCCACCTCGGAGGTCTGGTGGGCTCTGCACTTGCATGTCCTTGTCTCCTCCCTCACGGAGGGTCCTTGAGGCTGAGGGCAGGAGGGAGAGGAGGGGGCAAATGCTTCCTCTGGCCCTTCCCATGAGCTGCCCGAGGGATTCCTCCAGAGGGTCTTTGATTTGGTTCATTATTGATGTGGATGCTTGCAATTTATAATTTAACAAATCTTGCCCCTGAAACGAATCCTTGGGCAGTTGTAAGGAAGGCGGTTGGTGGCGGTGTGGCCTGTTGAACGGGGCAGGCATGGGGAGAAGGGGGTGGGGAGAGCTGGGCCCTGCGTGGGTGGGCGCATTCATTAGTGGAATTTTGCTGTGTGGGCTCCCGGACTGGAGCAGAGCGGAGACCACCAACACCATTCCATGTGGTGGAACTTCCCGCTGTCTGACCAGAATGAGTTCTCCTGGCCTGGCCTGGATGCAGATCAAGACCTGGGGAATAAAGGAACATTAAATAACTGATTCGCACATGAGTTAAATGCTCTTTCACCTCTTCCTACCGTTAGCTACCTCATCCTATGCAACCACACCTCTTGTCTTTGTGCAGTCTACACATAGGAACCAAATACGTTTCTCAGTCTCTCTCTCTTTCTCCACACACACACACACACACACACACTTATGCACTTCGTGTGTGTTCTGATGTTCCTATGTACTGGCAAAGGCCATCACATACCTCCTTAGACAGGCTCATTTCAATTAATCTAAAAGAAAGTGCTTACATGCAAAATTATATTCATGATGGGACACAATATAAGTCTTATAACTTTACCACTAAGCACAGGATATGCAGACCACAGAAGTACAGTAGTGTGTCCATGGGTGTGTGTGTCTACATTTCATTGTGTGTGTGTAGGTTGAAAGTATCACAGCTGGTTTATACAATTACTACATTCATAACCCCTTGTCTGTGGTTAGGACATAGCTTTGAGGAAACTTTTTCCAAGTTTCTGCTGACCTTTAGGGGAGAATAGCTCTGGGTAAGTTAACCTGTAGAATAGATTCCCTCGTTTTTGGTAGAGCTGGGGCTGAAAATGACAAGATGTGAAATCCAGGTGGTGTGCTGAACCTTCTAGCAAAAGCTTCAGCATTTCTCAGCTTTTAAAATCTTTTGCTACCAGCTAGTGTTGCAAAGACATAAGAATTAAAACCAGGGATTAAATCTAGTCTGGTATTCTGACTTTATCAGCAGTTTAGAGAGGATAATTTGTTGGGAAAAAGTTGCTACATGGGACTTTGCCTTTAAAACCCCAGACTTTCTTTCAAATCCTGCTCCAGAGCTGTCTTGCAGTAAGGCACTCCACCCCACCTCAAGCTTGTTTCCAGGCTGAGCCGCAGTAGCCTCGTGAGTTAAGACAGGCACAGTCTTAAGGCTTAAGCATAAAGCAGCACCTCTCTTCATTCCTCTTGTTAGCCAGACCATTTTCTACCTTGTGCATACATTTGAATCCCCTGGGGGTTTTAGGGGAAGAATAACCCCCATAGGTTCTTAGTTGGAAGGGACCCCTGTAACAAAAGACAGATTAACAAGAGGAAAACAAGCAGAAGTTTACTAACATGTATATTTCTATAATGAGGAGTTCTCAAAGAGGTGGCTTTGAATTCTAGTTTCACAGCACCCTCATCAAAGGACAGTAAACTTTTAGAGATGTGACAAGGGAAAAAACACTTTGCTCTAGGGGCAGCAACTTGGGGGGATAGCAAATGAATGGCAGATAAAGGCCAGTTAGCAAAGCTCGTTCAATGTAGATTCCTGCAAGGCCATCTCCAAGAGCATAAGAGTCTTAAGTTGTTTTCAGTGGTTCTCTCTGGTAGAAATGGGGAGGCAAGATACGTTTCGTCTTTGTGAATCTACGTCCTGCTTTTAGACAAACAGAGGGAGGGCTGAGAGCTTTACTGCCACTGTTTCTTCTGAACTGTCTTCATCTCAACAATCCTTCCGATTTTGGGGGTGGCATATCCTGGTTTCCCACTGGGTCTTGTTACGAAGCAGATATTGAGGTAGTGGATCTGGGGTGAGGCCTGAGAGCTCCCAGGCGATTCTGACACTGCTGGTCCAGGGCTGTGCTGTGAGAAACAGGGTTCCTTCCGAGCAGCTGTCTCTATGAGGAAGCGTGCTGGGTGTGCCTCCTTCATCGTTGTCACCCCAGACCCCAGCTCAGCGTCTGACCTAGGGCAGATGGTCCATCAATACTTGTTAAATGAGTGGAAAAAAGTATCCCAAACACTTCAACACGCCTCTACCTTGTCTGTGCCTTTGCTTGGGAGATGATGACGGGGCCTCATCAGAGCTTCAGGCACGTCCTCCAGCCACTTCCTGTCCCGGCTGTGGAACCTCACCTTTTAAATCTGTCCCCATGTTGCAGACTCCCCTATGCTCTGACTGTATTTATTTAAAACTTCCCAGTCCCCATTTAAATCCTATGATGTTCTGCGACTAGCATTGTCTTTGACGTGAGAACATACAATGCTTTTGTAGCCTCTGTTATATGATATCAAGCTTCATGGTGAATAGTCTCACTTAGAACCAATCAATAAAAGAGTGCAGGAACCTTAGCAGCTCCCCTCACTAGGATGGCCAGTGTGTGGTGGGCTTTGCTGAAGTGGAATTTTTCTTTTCACCATTATTTTTATAACCACATTCAAGGGAAATTCTATTTGGTGTTAAAGGTGATACTTCACCAAGAGCCAAAAGAGAAAACACAGAAGGCTAAATTCTAGAGTTTTTTCAGCTAGAAGCCAGAGGTCAAATTATTTTTCTAAGACCCCTGGTGGACAAAGCATTTAATGATCTGGATCACGGTAAATAAAATATGTTTCTCTGGCCGGGAGCGGTGGCTCATGCCTATAATCCCAGCACTTTGGGAAGCCGAGGGGGGCGCGGATCACAAGGTCAGGAGTTCAAGACCAGCCTGGCCAATATGGTGAAACCCCATCTCTACTAAAAATAAAAAAAATAAAAAAAAAATTTAGCCGGGCATGGTGGCAGGCGCCTGTAATCCCAGCTACTCGGGAGGCTGAGGCAGGAGAATGCCATGAACCCAGGAGGTGGAGCTTGCAGTGAGCCGAGATCACACCACTGCATTCCAGCCTGGGCGACAAAGCGAGACTCCATTTCAAAAAAACTATATAATACATATATATATATATATATGTATATGTATATATATGTGTATATGTATGTATATATATATGTGTGTGTGTGTGTATATATATATATTTGTTTCTCTGTGCTAGTGTCTAGAACCTCTTCCCTTCCGGAACATTCTGGGGAGGGAAAGGTTGAGCCACGTGATTTCTCAGACCTCCTGCACTCAGCTCTAACTCTGATGGTCTCATGCCCACTGATGTTTGCAATGATAGTTATCCATGTGCTGTTTCCATTGTGGGGACCCCAAAGATGAGTTTTACTCAACATTTTGCCCAGGTCTGAAACTGCCTCAGTTCTACCTGAGTCATTTGGCAGAGAGGTTGGTGCTAACCTATGCTTCTCTCTTGGCTCTGATAACAAAGTGGCTGGGACTCTGTGGGAGGGTATCTCAGGCCAAACTAACCCAATCCCTTCATCCATCCTCAGAAGACCAAGGGCTACTATTATACAAAGAAAGGGAACTGTTGTTCCTCTACAGATTTAAAGCTTGTTACATAAGTATATACACAGAGTCACACGATTTTAGGGTCCTTCATCTTTCCTCAAACCCCACTGAACAGCTTATTCTTTCAACAAATACTTATTCAGTACCATACGCTGTACAAGGTGCTAGAATAAAAGTGGAATAATGAGGCTGAGCATGATGGCTTATGCCTGTAATCCCAGCACTTTGGGAGGTCAAGGCAGGTGGATTACGAGGTCAGGAGTTCAAGACCAACCTGGCCAATATGGTGAAACCCAGTCTGTACTAAAAATACAAAAATTAGCCGGGCGTGGTGGCACTCACCTGTAGTCCCAGCTACTTGGGAGGCTGAGGCAGGAGAATTGCTTGAACCAGGGAGGCGGAGGTTGCAGTGAACTGAGATCGCACCACTGCATTCCAGCCTGGGTGACAGAGTGAGACTCTATTTCCAAAAAAAAAAAAGTGGAATAATGACATATTGACATATTGGCAATAGCTATGTATATTGGCAAATGTTGTGTTTGGCTGTTTGTAATAGAAGCCTGACTACAGTGGCTAAAGCAAATATGTATTTTATTAGCAAAACCTATATAGCATTTTACTATAAGCCATGCCCTGTTCTAAGCACTCTTGATAAATGTTTACTTCTTAAGAGGAATTTGCTTTTCTCACATAACAAGAAGTCCAGAGAGTAGAGAGTTCCAGGCAAATGTAGTTGCTGAAAGAAGTTGAGAATTGAGCTGCTGCTTAGAGCTCCTAATTCTCCATCTTTAGTGTGTGACTTTCATTCTTGTTTCACAGGATGGTTGCTCCTCCCCACACATCGCATCCACATTCCAGACAATGCCAGCTGCATCTATCTTATCTTTTCCGGAAGCCCATTGATTAATTTCTACCGATATCTCATTAGCCAGAACTTGGTTATTTGGCTTTCTGTAGCTGAAATTCTGGGAATCTAGGAAGATGAGTATTTTTGATAGGGCACATTGCTGCCCTGAAAATACATATATATGGACTCTGTCTTCTACTAGTAACAAATAAAAGGAGACTGAATTCTTGTATATTTAATTCTTGTATATTCACTTTCAAGTTAAGGTGATTTTTTTTCTCTCTCTGGTGAAAATACCTGTCCTAGCCATTGCCAAAAAAGGACACACTATTTTAAATTCTCCTTTGGTGTTGGAAAAATCTGAGTCATTCACCCCCTACTAGATTTCAGGAAACAGAAGTATAAAATTGCACATTTAATTTGCTACACACTTCAAACTTCAGGAGATGCAAGACTCATGTAGTAAAAGCTGTGCAACTCAAACATCCAGTGGGTAGCTTCTCCCCACAAACTGTAATTTTTGTTGGGGCACATTAGGGTATCCAGGGAACTGCTCTGAGCAAGGGGGAGGGAGGTCCAGGTGAACTTGTAGCATATCTGGGGAATTCTGTGTAAGTATCAGTCACCCCCAACCTTTAAGGTTGCCCCATTTCACATCTGTTATGATGAAGGCTTTCGGCTGGGGGACTGTGGTTCTGGCTGTAGAGTCAGAATGAAAGGAACAGCTGAATATCCCTGTTCATGTCAGCATTTCAGGGCAGAGGATGAGTCAAGCACGATGTTTACTGAGCAGGGCCAGAGGCAAGAGCCACTTTTTTCTTGCAGCTCTAAGAATTTTTTGTTGCTTTTTTTGTATGCTTTGTTTCTCATACATCAGCATCATCACACATTGCACATACACGTTGTACATAACAACTGCTGACAGCATGCCGGGCACTGTACTAAGCCCTCTGCAGGTGATGACTCAATTATTGCTCCCAGCAACCCTCTAAGGTATGCCATGTAATGATCTCCACTTTGCAGAGAAGGAAACAAGCACAGGTTAAGCAACCTGCCCAAGCTAGTATGTGTCAGAGCCGGGACCCCAGCCCAGGCAGCTGGTCCCATGATCTGTGCTCTTGACTTGCGTATATTAACATTTAATATAATCCACTATTTAATATGTATTGGTGCTGAATTAAACAAGAGTGTGTCATTTAGGAAATGGTGATCAAATCAGTTCACGATCCGATGAATACTCAATGAATGACTACCATGTGTATTTCCTTAAATATACTCAACAATTCCCACCTTCCCCATCAGGGTCCTCACCCAGCAATCCATGTGGGGAAAGGGGCACAAAGTTGGCTCACAGTGGGCACCGAATAGATGCCTGTTTAACAAATGAAAGAATGGGCAACTGGAAGAGAATTTGTAGGATATTCACAGAATCACCAAATCCAGTAATTATTTCAATCTAGCATTGCAGTGGCACAGAGGCAGTTTTTAAGTTTGTGAATGGCTCTTATGTAAAAGATGTGGCTATTTGAGGATGAAACAAGACAAAATGTGGTGAACGTATTTCAGCCTAAGTGTTCTGGGAGAGGGAGAATTGAGAAAATCTCTAGGTCTAAACGCTGGAACGGATGACTGATAAAGTTAGAATCTCTCTTAACCAGCTTATTCCAAGTTTGTGAGCATCAGCATTAAACCTAATCTATGGCCTGATACTTAAAAATAACCTGTTATAAAGTAACCATAAAAAAACTCACAGATTTCAGCCTGATTCATTTGGCCACATAAACTACAATCAGCATTAATAGCTTCCGTCAGCATTTATGCCATACTTTCTATTACCACGATGGGTTTTACAATCATTTATGAGTTTCTGGAAAGTCTAATAGAAAACACACGTACATGTTCTCTGTGGAAAATGCACAATAGATTTTTGGGGAGTTTTTTGTTTGTTTGTTTGTTTGTTTGCTCAGGGATAGGCCAGAAGGTGTCGCCACTGCCCCACGGCTAAAGGCTGGGCCGGGTTCCCTAACCAGAACTCCCCTGATGGCTCCTGAGCTCGCTAGCTCTGCAGCTTCCTCCCACATTCAGTCAGCCTCTCTCTCTCTCTCTCTCTCTCTCTCTCTCTCTCTCTCTCTCTGTCTCTCTCTCTCTTCCTCCCTTCTCTTGTTGATAAATAAACATTCAGGCAGCTTACATGCTACAGACGAGTACACAAAAGGAAACTTAATTCGAAGACCTAAGTGATAATCTTTCTCTTCAAATCTACTGTGGCTTTTAAGAGGTTTAGAAAATTATTTGGATCTGGAATCCCTACCTCCCTTCATACTTTAAGAAAATATTATACTAAAGGCATGCTAAAGTTGTCCTAAATATTTACCCTGCTGGTGTTTTAAACATAGCCAAATACTGGCCAAAGTCTCTTGCCTTTAAAAAAAAATATGCATTTTGTCATTGTACTAATACTTCTGAACATATGCCAAATATAAGGGTGATTTGTGGAGCTGTATTAAATAAAAAGATGCTTCTTTATGTGAATCCTCTATAGAGCTTGGGGAAGCAGCTATATGGAGAATCTGTGTCTTCCTTAAGAAAGTTTCTGAATTCCTTGGAAATACATCAGAAAACACCCCATTCTCCCCATCACAGAGGAGGGTGGGCAACCAACAGTGTCCTATATCCCAACCCACTATAATTGTAAGACTTAAACCCTATCTTTCAAATAAAGAATCATTTACTGGCCTCTTACTGGAAAGAACCATAGGAGCTTGTCATTTAATTCATCCTCCCCTCTGAGGCTGAAATTCTTTCTAGAACAAACAAATAATACCCGTGACACCACGTGCTGCAGTGCTGCACACTCTCTGTAGCCTGGCTGACGCCACACGAGGGAACAGTGGGGAATCTGTTGAAGTTGCCATTGCATTTTGCTTTCTCATAAACTGCTGTTTGTCTTTCCGCCTTTCCTGTTTTTAGCAGTGCCTAGAAACGGAGACCTGGGAATTGCCTCCCCTATGTGAGCCCCTGGGTTGTTCACAGCCAAGGCCCATTTGACAACATCCTCCTCTCTGGCTATGAGGCCAAGTCCAGTGTTCTTGGTCCAGTGCCAAAGGTGGACATGAACTCTCTAAACTGTCAAACTAAGAAAATGTGACACACCCATGTGGCCTGGAGAGAGCAAAGCCAAACCCAAAGAGATGCTTGCAGGCAACTTTAGATCCCTAACATGTTAGGAAAGGCAAGAGCGAGCTTCATCCTGCCAGCTCTCGAGGATTCTCCTTGGACCTAGAACATGCTAGGATGTTCAGATAAACTTCACTTCAGACACTAACTTCTGCCTTGAGCTGACCTCTTCTCTCATCTTTCTCTCGGTGTCTTCTTCCCCTTCATCCTCTCATAAACCCAAGTTCTATAGCTGTAATAATAATAATAGCAATTAACTTCAATCAAGTCGCACTCTGCACCAGACACTAGATGATGTGAACCTGTGAACAAGTATAACTGAGGATTCAAACCCATATCTCTTCTGGCAGAGTGAATGTGCCGCTCTGCTACTGTGTTTGTTATCAGAAGCCATGGCTCCCCAACATACTCGACCCAGATTCTCTGTTTCTTCCTCGATGAAACCGGTGGCATGCAAACATAGCCAGAGGGCCCAGGCACAGCAGAGAGCGTCCCATCAGACCTGATAGAAAGCCCCCTTCCCATCTTCTAAAACCTTGCTGCCATTTCTGACTTCATGTGGTCTAAGAACCTGGTGTAGACATTGTTTAAAAGACAAAGGGACCTGAAGATCAGCGCCCCCTTACCTGCCATGTGTCCTAGAAAGGTCACTGTGGATGAGAAAACCGCAGTTTCCACCTGCTTTATAATTTTGCCTTTGTGTCATTCATACTCATATAACCTAACTGTAACTGGGCCACTGTTCTCTCTCTTTAAAGACTTTGGCAACTGAGAAAAAAGCTACATGACTCATTTCTAAAACCTGAAAGATGAATGCAGATCTTTATGTAAAGTTTTCTGATGGGGAAGGGGATTGGTCACACTGCCCATCACAGAGCTGAACATCCTCAAAATTCCCTTAGAATATCTTTGTGTCTTCTCAAAATTGAGCTCGTTATAGCAGCATCTACATTTCTGCCTGCTTGGCCTGCACCTGCCCTTTTCCTCACCCTCCCAATCCTCCCGGGCCCTGCTGGGGCTCCTGCATCCTGCTTGCTCTTGGATCTTTGGGCCTAGTCCATCTGACCTGTCTCAGCGTCTCCTCCTCTTGTCCTAGCTGCCTGTGGAAAGAAAGGCTTCTTCTTCCAACAGATGAGTAAGTGGTGATATTCTTCTTATTATTATTTTTTGTTTCCATCACGTTACCATTCACGTTTTAAACTATCAAATGTCAACAAGTGTGGCCATCTTTGTATTTTCTCTTCAAAAATATGTGATGGCCAGAGAAATCTCCATCCGCCATGGTCTTCCTCAAACCACCACTGTACTTTTTTTGCACCCTTTGGTTATATCAACATGATCTCAAATGAGAAGATGAAAAGTAAAAACTTCGTTCAGTGCTCCAGGTATTTCTCAATATCTGGATATTTCTTTCCTCCTAGGAGAAATCCATTTGGATTTCTCACTTTTCGACCAGATGTTTCATTGTCACACAGCCCATGTGACAGCATTGGCCCCTAGTACAGGCAGAGTTGAAAAGTGATGTGATGGGTCACGGTTGCCCCTCTACTCAGAGAAAACTCCTTCTAGACCTCATCACGGTTGCTGAAAGTACTAAGAATTATATCTGAAATCAAGCATTGGTAGCAGAACACAAATATATTACCAAATTAATTGGAAGGTAAGGCATGGGGCAGTCATGAAGGGAGCCCCATCCTCTTTTGTCAGAGGAATGAGAACACTTTGCAGCACCTGTCAGGCCATGTGAATACCCAAGGAGTGATGGGACAGTCCTTGCACCCAGAAGTGGCCTTACAGAGTGGAAGGAGTTTACGTTTTAGCATCTAACAGCCCTGTGCTTAAATCCTGGGCTTTGCACCTAAATTATAATGGGGCTAATAGATTGAACATTTTTTTCTCTCTGCCACTCTGAGTACGTGATTCTAATCTGCCCTAGGCATTCATTGGCCTCAGAGAGATTAGGATTTCTGTAAAAGGAATTCTAAGAGAGAAAGAAGAATTCAATATTCAGCTTCTGATCTTCAAAATAGCATTTTCAACAAGACAGTAGACTTTTACCCAACCTATTGTCTTAAGATGTTCTAAACTCTTTTATTTCTCAATTTTTACCCATCAAAAACCCTGCCTGGAGGCCTCGACTCACAGAGTAGAAACAGTTGTACTGGCTATGCAGCGAGGCCACAAGGCTTTCTGCTCTATGATTGATGGGCTATTTGACCTAGGAAAACTAAAAGAAAAGCCCACCCTTCCTAGCACAGGGGAGCTGGGGATGAAGAAGAAAGGAGAGGCGGGGGTGGGTCAGGGAGCTAGAGGATGTTAAGAGCTCCATGTGGTGCTTTGCTTGGGTATCCTTCCGGATTGTGGAGGGAGGCAAGCAGCCCATCTGTAACCCCCACCCAGCATCCCCATAGTTATTCTGGAAGGAAGCAAACGGAAGAAATGCAGAACCTGTATTTGCTTTCCAAAGCCTTCCACCCATAGATTCCAGAACCCCCATCTCCCCAGTGCTGTGAGGTCACAGGGGCCTAGTCCCTGACTCCCAGCCCCCCTGACTCAGGAAGGAGAGCAAGGAGGGGCGGGTTCTCTGGGAAACTGAGCATTTCAATGCAAAAGAGACAGAATTCTCTAGAGGGACTATTTAGATTATTACATCAGACTAGGTTATAATCCAAAATGGACGAAATTAAAGTTTTTGTTGTTTTTCCACCACCCAGAGGTTAGGAGCTTGTAAGGAAGACCATAGCAGTTGAAAACAAAACAAGGCACATTTCCATTGTATATCCCAGGAGTAGTTTGAATGGTTTAAGGACCAGCTATATGTGTGCTTGCATAAGCGTATGTGCCCTGGGTAAGTCTAAGACTCAGTTTCTTCATCTGTTGAATGAGGGTGAATAATATTTTCCATCTCAATAGCCTCATTGTGTGTTTAAATGGTGGCTGCATAAACATCCCTAGCTCAGTGCAGGAATTCAGTGAGTGTATTTCCTTGCTGGTGCTAAGGTACAGAACTAGGGCAATAAAAGGAACAAGATAGGGCAGAGGCTACTCGGCCCAGGCCAGTGCCTAATAACCACAACCTCTTTCTCCATGGAGAGTTGAACAGACACCCATCTAATCTACAGACAATGGTCACAGGTGGGTTCCTGGTTTTTATTTTGCTGCAACACACATACAAGAGAAAAACCATATATGAGAAGTTGAGCGTGCAGCCACCTGGGCCCACAGAGCTGTTCTCGTTCTTTCAAAGACCACCTTTGATACCTGCTCCTCTCCATGTGAATTTGGAGCCCCAGGGGTCGGCTTTGCCTTATGCTCATCAGGATCTGTGCTGCACTGAGCTCGCCAGCAAACCAGGGCTGAGCTGTGCCTGCAAGAACTTGTTGGAGGCTGGGATAGAGTCTTGGCTCCCCAGTCCCCATTCAGCCTCCATGCCCTGGTAAGAATATATTATTTTCTTAGCTCAAATTGCTGTTTCCAAGTCATTATTTCTCTACGACGAGAAAACAATATTGGGTCTTATGTAATATCAACCTCAATGAATCTGGAAGTGATCATGGAATGGGTGGATTTTTTTTCCTCCTTAAAAAAGAGAAAAATAAATCTAAGATTGTTTGCATATGGCTCAGAATATTTATGAACTATTCCCCTTGTTTCCTCGTCACATATTTTACCCAGTGCATTTGTGTGTGGTACAGAATAAATCTTTATGGGGAGCAGAGGCGGAGAGGGGAAGAAAGCAGTTAAAACACTGGGTATCTATCAAGTCCCTGGGATGTTAGTGATCCTGCGTCTTGGGTGCCCCAACCCTAGGCTCACTTGCTGTAGTTGGAGGGATACCCCATCTAGCTACTCAGAGTAATTATTTGGAGTGAGGGTTTCAAATACAAACACAAGGAATTAACATCTTTTTGTTGCTCTAGTTTTTTTCACATCCTCCTTGTTCTTACCAGAGCAGAAAGTTCAAATAGTTTCATGACCTGAGTACCATCAGCCAAAAGAGATGATTAAATTCTATGGATGGCAGATTGAGCCAGGATCAGAGGAATGGGTTGGCAGGTAGGAGGAAAAGAATTGGTAGAGCGTATAGTGGGTACTGCCATTTGCTATCCGATAATATGGTAGTGTTTTAGCACACAGGCATGTTGTGTCTATTTTGCTATGGGTGTGCCTTTCAACACAGCTTATCACCAAGGAGCATCCCAAGGGAGTATAAGGAATAGGGCTTTGGCTGTATACTAAATAAGTAAGGGAAGCAAATCTCCACGCTATTGATTTTCCTCTCCAGGGAGTTGGCCACAAATTTGGAGATTCTTAAAATCACCCATTCTCCACTGCACCTTGGGATTTTCAGGAATATATTGGCCAAGAGTATGGGGCAAGGAACAGAGAACAGGAGGACCCCACATTTGGTAAGGCAATAGCAACAGCTACAATTAATTGATGTCCTCGTATAGGCCAGGCACTGTATTAAGTGCTTTCCCTGCATTATCTGAGTTAACCCCAGCAGTGGTCTTAACAGGGTGAAGGATCCCTAGTCCCGTTATTGAGATGAGAAAGCAGAAACTCAGTGAAGTAGAGGTACTTGTCCAAGGTCACATGTAAGTGCCAGGATCAACGACATTTGTGGGATTTATGAAGCCTTAAGGCAATACAATAAGTACCAATACGGAATTCTTGAAATCAGATCCAAGGGCTTGGAAGGGACCCAGGAAAGTAAGAGACCTTGAAGCTTAAGGCTCAGCAGCTTCCCAGTGAATCCACCCTGGGCAGTCTTGAGATTTAAACACAGGTTAGCCCCAGGCCATGCTGTCCTTTCCCTGTTGCCTTGTCTCCTCTTTCTCTACCATGGTTGTCACCAACTGCAGCCTTCACATTCCTGGTCAAAAATACACAAACCCAAGTGAGGAGACTGATACACAGAGGGTGCCTTCCAGAATGTGCTGACTTAGAAAGCTCCATGGAATGTTGCAGTTGCAACATAAATCAACAGTGATTCCGGTCACCAGACTTGATGCCTTCCATCTCAAGGAATTACCGGAGGGATATATAGAACTATCTTCCCAAGGAACTTCAATCACTGCTCTAGGTTTTTCACCAAATTTCACGATATTTTCCAGACCTGGTGACATGGGCACAGACTTGTGCAGCAGCCCACTCAGGTCTCCAGGACCATTTGAGATTAGAACCTGCAATGTCTCATCTCCTATCGTATGACTCTTTCCCTCAGATGATATTAGTTGGTCAAATTTTGACAGGCCCAGTATTTGATTCTTCCTTTCTTCATTATAATCAAGATTTTGCTGTAATCTCCAGAAATGAAAGGGGTAGAGGGATTTGAGCAAGCAAACAAATAAATCACAAGTGCTTCAGGGAGAAAAGCATAATAAGCATTGTTTAGTACCCACCCTCTGCCATTGCCTTTGAATAGCCTTGCAATCCCATCACAGTCTAGACAATTATTAAGGAATATACTGCATTTTCCCAGCCCTGCTTACTCTATTCTCCCAAACTGGAAACACAAAGCAGATGATGAAGTAGTTCAAATGCCACACCAGGGAGAAGAAAGTATTGAGAAACTATGCCCAACCTCCAGGCGGTTTTCAAACATTCCAGTAAGTGTTCAATTGATTTATCTTGGGCTGGTGTCATTCCATTGTCTCAAACAAAAGGCCTTCTATGAAAAGACAAAAAGTGGGTTATGAGAGGAGTGGCTAACAAGGCACACTTGGGAAAATCTGAACAAGAGTACAGCCCTCTTGGCTTTGCCTCCAGAAGGCAGTGTCCCCCTTGTATCTACTGGAATGAACAGCAGGATCCACTTCCATTATCTCAGTGTCAGGCTCTAAACCAGAGTCTGGAAAAACAGCTGCTGGGGATGGGGCTGATGACACAGGTGCAGTGACTGATGCCCTGGTCAGCCATCTCCTCCATGTTTGTCCTTTGAGCTCAAGTAGAAAGTTTCTATGGTAGTGTCCTCTGATTAGAATGGACTATGAGATTCTGGGCAAAATGATTTTCAGTGATGATGGCTTCCCACAGTTGTTCTTTTGGGTATTTTGTCTGCTTTTGTGTCTAAATAAATTATGTGACAGATAATTATTTGAGCACGACTTTAAAAGCCTTCTCCCATGTTATCTTCCTTTGGGTGTTCATTCTTTGAGTCATAATCATGACAGCTTTCTTGCAGCTGGGGGTTGCACATTTGTGGTGGAGCCCTTCCATTTGAGATAGCAGTGATTTTTAGAACAAGCTTCCCTAGAGTAAACCCAATTGTTCTTCCCTGGTACCCATCACTTCTCTGGGGATGACATCAAAAAGGGCTGTTCTATTCCCCCCTGTCATGTCCCCCTGAAGGCCTTGTCCCCAACTCTTCTCGGGTTAGGTTAGCTATAGTTAATGCTTCCACAATATCTGATGCATATCTCTGTCCTGGAACTTCTACATAGTTTATATTTACCCATTTAATAGCCTTTTCTTCCTAAAAATGTAATATGTAGGTTGATGTGGAATATTAGCAAATTATAGATAACCAAAACTTTTTTAAAAAATGGGTAGTATTGGCCAGGCGTGGTGGCTCACACCTGTAATCCCAGCACTTTGGGAGGCCAAGCAAGGCTGATCATGAGGTCAGGAGATCAAGACCATCTGGGCCAATATGGTGAAACTCTGTCTCTACTAAAAATACAAAAATTAGCTGGGTGCAGTGGCTCGTGCCTGTAATCCCGGCTACTTGGGAGGCTGAGGCAGGAGAATCATTTGAACCAGGGAGTTGGAGGTTGCAGTGAGCCCAGATCACGCCACTGCACTCCAGCCTAGTGACAGAGTGAGACTCTGTCTCATAAATAAATAAATAAATAAATTGGCTAGTATTATTGCACTTACTGCAACCTCTGCCTCCTGGGTTCAAGCAATTCTCCTGCCTCAGCCTACCGAGTAGCTGGGACTATAGGCGTGTGCCACCATGCCCAGCTAATTTTTGTATTTTTAGTAGAGACGGAGTTTCACCATATTGGCTAGGGTGGTTTCAGTCTCTTAATCTTGTGATCTGCCTGCCTCGGCCTCCCAAAGTGCTGGGGTTACAGGAGTGAGCCACCACACCCAGCCTATATTTCTATATTTATGTATTTTTTTCAAAGCAAAAGATTAGCTAGTGTTTATTGTTTGGTTAGGGTTTGCCTTTTCAGGCTATTTAGTACACTTCTACTGCATTGTGTTAATGGTTTCCAAGTATTCTGCAGTGCGTGGGGAGCTGGCAATGTGATGAGGGGGACAGGATTCTAGATGAGCTACTCCACTCTGAAGACCCTATGACTGTATCCACTGGCAAGAAGTTTGAATAAAGGCCCTTCTTTTACTCTTTCATGCCAGCCCTTGAAAGAGGCCTAACCAAGGCTCTAAAGAAATTGGATGACTACCTGAACACCCCTCTACCAGAGGAGATTGACGCCAACACTTGTGGGGAAGACAAGGGGTCCCGGCGCAAGTTCCTGGATGGGGATGAGCTGACCCTGGCTGACTGCAATCTGTTGCCCAAGCTCCATGTGGTCAAGGTAAGAGAGCTCTACCCACAGGGGCCTGCAAGATCCAGCTCCATCTTAGGCCCAGGTCACCTGTGTGGATGAGTCAAGGACAGTACCACCTTTTGGTCAAGAACCTGGACCCTGAAGTCAGGTAATAAGGACTCAGGGTCACCCTCTGCTGCTTGTTGGCTGTGTGGTCTCCTTGAGCTTCAGTTTTCACTTATAAATAGGCGTATATTGCTTACTTCAAGGGCTGGTGGAAGAGTAAATACAGCGTGAAAGTGCTTGGCATATTGTAGGGGCTTAATATGTGTAATAGTCGCAATTATCATTGTTGTATACAGTCATATCACTCCAAAGGCCTCTTCCTCATAGGATTTCCCTGGCCACACCCCTACAGCTCTATTAAATGTGCCCTCATCTGCATTTTTTCTTTGTGCACAGACCCACCTTCTCACTTCCTCCAGCAGCTTCCTAAGGTGAGCCCACATCATTTTCCCCATCTATCAAATGAAGAGGTGGAGGTTGCAAGAGGTGATGTCACTTTCTTGCTATCATTGCACTTACTAACCATCTGCAACATGTAGTGTCATCCTCTCCTATACAACAAACCCTGGGAATCTGAGAGTTGGAAAGGACATTTAGAGGTCATCCAAAACAATCTCCCACTTCAACCTGGACCACTTTCTGCTGTTTCTGTGACAGGCTTTTGTGAAGCTGTGACTGCAGTCTTGGAGAACGAGGAGCCCTCTGCTTAATGAGCCAGCCCTACCATGTTAGATAGCTCTGATTATTAAATCATTGTCCTTTACAACAAGCCCAAGCATCCTCCCTGCTATCCATCTGTTCTCTAGAGTAACACAGAACATCTCTGCTTGCCTTCACCTCATTTGAAGACAGTAGTTGTATCCCCCTAAGCTCTGTAAATGAGCACTTCTTCCTCCATCCTTTCCTGACCCTCGTCAGCCTACTATCAGATAGCCATACTGTGCTTTATTTTACACATGCTTATATCTTACTGTCTCAGCCAGACAGCAAGCTCTGTGAGGAAAGGACCTTTTCAAAGCATAATGGTGGGCACACGGTGGCCCTTCAATAAATACTCATTGATTGATCATTTGATCACCTGGTGTAAGTCTTTATGATATCCAGTTTATTTCTGTGCTTCACTGAGAAGACTCAGATTCAATCATCTGTCAGCTGAGTATATGCCTATTATACTTCAGCTCAAGTCCTGAGTCAAAAATGCTATCTCCTCTCCAACCAGAGCATGTATCAGCTTGAGTTGAAGTCACTCAGTTGTGTGTACACTGGTGTTTCCATGTGCCTTAGAGCTGAAGACTGAGAGGGAATCATGCATAAAAATGGAGTGGGCAAATACAACCTATTTAGAAAAAACATTTTGGATTTGGGGCCAAGCCAATAGTCACTTGTAGGTCCAGCCAATCTATGTCTCTTTGAAGTTATTAACTACTGCATGCCCCACCCATCATCCTTTATTCTTCTTCTCCTTAGGAACAAGTACCTCTGAAAGGGATGATATAATTCCAGCTCAGTCACACTGTGTCAGAGTGATACAATGCAAAGATCAGGAGACCCGAGTCCCAATCCTGTATCTTGCTGCCAACTAGCAGCATGAGCTAGGGCACATCATTTAATCTTTTTGGAATTCATTTTTCTCGTGCCTAGAAGAACAGAAGTGGATTATATTCCTTCTTGCCTTCTTTTCCTTTCTTCTTTCCCTCCTTCTTTCCTTTTCTCTTGCTCAAACATGTATTCACTACCACTCAAAAACCATTTGTTGAACAAGGCAAACAAATGGATCTCCCAAGCCTTGGGCTTCATCCTGTGATTTCCTCAATTCCCACCAGCCTTAAATGACTCAGCGAAGTCCTGTCCTTGGAGAAAATTCAGTGGGTGGTTCACCCAGAGAAGCTGGAGATCAAAAAGAAGATGGCCAATGAAAGAACAAAGGCCAGCCCTTGGCCCCTATCTCTTTGGATTTCTGCTGATCCAGCTTATCAGATCCCAGAAACCTGGCAAACCTCTAAAGTTCACAAAGAGTGAAGGGGAAGCCAAGTCAGGCCTCCAGTTTGGCTTCGGATGCCAAAACTTAATCTGGGCTGTGGGAGCTAACTGTTTTCATATGAAAGAGCAAATTCAGAACATGAGCATGGAAGTCCCTGCGAACGTCAGAGCTCCGTGTGCATCCTCACCCCCTTGCTGCTTTCATGCTCACTCTCCTCTTGCCTGGCTCGCTTTCAGGTTTATGTCCATCCCTGGAAGCAGAGTTGCTCTGGCCCAGGCTCTCCATGAGAGTTTGGCTTGAAGATTCATTGTCTGGCCCCCTCCTAGTTCTCATCTCCCAAAGTCAAGCCAATGTGTGAAGAAATGACCAGCTCAGCAGCCAAGGCCCAGGGTGCACAGGTCTTGGTTGGGAGAGGCATCTGCAGGCCTTTCCTTGCCCACTGGGATCCTTGCCTAGCATAGTGACGATGTTCAGCCCTGGAGACAAACAAGAAGGGGAACATCAACATCAATATAAGTATATATTTAGAAATTGCATTTCTGCTGTGTTGAAGCTGACAATCTGCCCTTTAAAATCCTGAAAATAAAATTTCAGTATGAAATGACTTGAGGCTACTCTATGAATCAGTGTGTCATTGTGAAAAATACTTTTGGATCCCTTTATCTTATTGTAGACCTTTTTCATCCACTCTGGTAAATTCAAGCCAGTTCCCTTGGTCAGGCCACCACTCCTGCATGAATTTGCTCTTAGCCAAGACAGCCTCTTCTCAAAGGAACTTGGCCCAACCCAAGGGATTATCATCTTTCAGTGAACAGAAAGGTACTGGGGAGATATCGTGGTGGCATCTCTCTGTGATAGCTTTATCAAAGGACTCGGACTTCATCACCCTTGCTTGTAGTTACCTAAGCCAGACAGAACAGTGTGGGGGTGGCTTCTTTGGTGCCCACACCAAACCAGTTATTTTAACAGAGAGAATTTAAGAAGTACTATGTAGTAAAGAACTGGAAAGGCAAAATATACTAGGAGGTTCTACCTTCAAGAGGCAGCTACTACTCCTAGGGCAGGAGGAACAAAGGGAAGAGGTTGGAATTATTAAAACTTACAAACTTAGGGGCTCTGTAGATGAGGGACCCTGCAGAGCTGAATGTGGGTGAAAGTGATGCTCAGCTGGTGCCAGGGTCCAAGCTCAGGTTGGCTGGGATCCAGCCTTTAAAGCAGAGTCCCTGCTATGTGCTGGCCTCTCTGCATGGGTATGATGAAGTGGTCCTGTGAGTATTAACAAAAGAGCAAACTGGGTTCAGCTGCTGCTCCCAGAAATAAATGGAGACTCTGACAGAAAGAGAAAGCTGAAAAGCAAGGGCTTCTCCCTCCCTTCTCCTCCTCCAACCTTGCTGGCTCTCTCCAGTAACTCCTCTTGGCAGAACCTAACAGGATTTACTGGCAAAGAAGAGATGTGATCTGCTCAGTCCTAGCCCCAGCATCAGCATCACAAAAAAAAGTAAATAAAAGAGTAGGTTTGGAGGTAAGCAACAATAGATTAATGGCTGGCACATGAGGGATTCTGAGTAGACCCATTGCTTTATCAGCTATGTAAGGCTGAGTAGCAAAGTAGAAAGAACGGCGGATTATAAGGCAAGGACTGTAATAAATATGAATGGTAACTCAATAGATATTGGTTAAATTAATTTCTCATGTAACATTAAGTCACATAATCTCTTGCAGCTTCAGTTTGCTCATTGCTAGGGATCTTCAGTCTTTAAAATTATTTTATTACACTTGACACTAGAGAACCTTGTCTGATGTACAGATAACTTCAGATTGTAAATTTTGAATCCCAACTTATTTAATCTCTCTTTGTCTTGCTTTTCTCATCTGTAAATGGGAATATAATAGATTCTTCCTTATAGGATTATTTAGACATTTAAGTACCTTGCAAAGTACTTAAAGCAGTCCCTGGAACAGAGCACACAGTGAATAAATGTTTGTTATTATCATTCCTCTGATCAACATCATTATTGAGATTATCAAGGAGTACAGAAGTGAAGAAGCTGTGAATGCTATCCTTACACTGCCCACAAGCTAGAAAAAAAAAGGGTACTGAAACAGTAGTCATGATTCAGAATAGATTATAGCTCAGTGTTATAATAGAAGTTCAACACTGGCCTAGGAGCATAGAGGGTAAAAAATGTTCCCAAATGTCTGTGAACATGTCTGCAGCAGTGAGTTGTTCATCCATCAAGTCATCGTCATCCTTCACTTCAGCACAACTTTCTGGGAAACTGCATATTACCAGCACCAAAATGAAGACGAAAGCCCAGAGTGACTGATCTGGGGCTTGTCTGAGTGGGAGGATCCCAGGGTCAATGGTCTAGGGCCCTCCTCTGAAAACAAAAGCAAGGTAGAGAGGTGGATGTACAGATACAAGAAATCCAGAGAACACCTGTGAGATACCATACAAAATGAACTTCACCAAGGCATACGGTCACCAAACTGTCCAAGGTCAATGCCAAAGAAAAAAGTCTTAAAGGCAGCTAGAGAAAAAGGTCAGAACACATACAAATGGAACACCATCAGGCTAACAGCAGACTTCTCAGCAGAAATATTGCAAGCCAGGAGAGATTGAGGGCCTATTTTCAGCATTCTTAAAGAAAGAAATTCCAACCAAGAGCTTCATATCCCACCAAACTAAGCTTTGTAAACAAAGGAAAAATAAAATATTTTCCAGACAAGCAAGTGCTAAGGGAATTTACTACCATTAGACCATACTTACAAAAGATCCTTAAGGGACTTCTAAACATGGAAACAAAAGAATGATACCTGCTACCACAAAAACACACTTGTAAATAGCCAACAGACCCTATAAAGCAACCACACAATAGAAACTACAAAGCAACCAGCTAACAACTTCACGAAAAGATCAAAACCTCACATATCAATATTAACCTTGAATGTAGATGATCTAAGTGCCCCACTTGAAAGGCATAGAGTGGCAATTTGGATAAAAAATAAGAGCCACTCATCTGCTGTCTTCAAGAGACCCATCTCATATGTAACAACACTAATAGGCTCAAAGTAAAGGGCTGAAGAAAGATCTGTTACACAAATGGAACACCAAAAAGAGCAGGGGTCACTATTCTTATATCAGGTAAAACATACTACAAACCAACAATAGTGGAAAAAAAAAAAAAGAACAAAGAAGGGCATTACATAATAGCAAAGGGGTGAATACAACAAGAAGACTTAACCATTCTAAATATATACACACCCAACATTGGGGCACCCAGGTTCACAAAACAAGTACTTCTAGACCTATGAAAAGACTTAGCAACAACACATAATAATAATGGGGGACTTCAACAACTCACTAACAACATTAGACAGATCTTCGAGGCAGAAAACTAACAAAGATATTCTGGACTCAATTTCAACACTTGACCAATTGGACATAATAGACATCTACTGAATACTCCACCCATCAACCATAGAATATACATTCCTCTCATCTGCACACAGAACATACTCCAAGATCAACCACATGCTCAGTCATAAAGCAAATCTCAATAAATTCGAAAAAATCGAAATTATATCAGTCATACTCTTGGACCACAGTGGAACAAAAATAGAAATCAGCACCAAGAAGATATCTCAAAACCACACAATTACATGAAATTAAACAACTCACTCCTGAATTACTTTTGGGTAAACAACAAAATTATGGCAAAAGTAAAAACATTCTTTGAAATAAATGAAAACAAAGACACAACATACCAAAATCTCTAGGATGTAGCAAAAGCAATATTACAAGGAAAGTTTATAGCACTAAGTGCCTACCTCAAAAAGTTAGAAAGATCTCAAATTGACAAAGTAACATCACACCTAGAAGAACTAGAAAAACAAGAACAAACTAACCTCAAAGGTAGTATAATAAAAGAAATAACTAAAATCAGAGCAGAACTGAATGAAATTGAGACCCAAAAATTCACACAAAGAATCAATGAAACCAAAAGTTGGTTTTTTGAAACGATAAGCAAGATCCATAAACCATTAGCTAGATTAACAACAAAAAAAAAGAAAATCCAAATAAGCACAATCAGAAATGACAAAGAAGACATTACAACTGAGCTCACAGAAATACAGAAGATCCTTAAAGACTATTATGAACACCCCTATGCAAACAAACTAGAAAATCTGGAGAAAATGGATAAATTCCTAGAAATACACTTTTCATTCGCCTTGAAAACTGGAACAAGACAAAGATGCCCACTCATCGCTCCTATTCAGCATCATAGTGGAAGTCCAGAGCAATTGGGCAAGAGAAAGAAAGAAAAGGCCCACAAGTAGGAAAAGAAGAAGTTAAATTCTCTCTTTACTGATTGTGATTCTATTTCTTGAAAACCCTACAGACTTCACCAAAACGCTCCTGGAACTGATCAAAAACTTCAGTAAAGGTTCAGTATACAAAGTCAATATTCCAAGATTGAATTGAGAAGAAATTGAAACCCTGAACAGACTAATTGAGTTATGAAGTTGAATCAGTAATTTAAAAAACCTACCAACCAATAAAAGCCCCAGACTAGATGGATTCACAGCTGAATTCTACCTGACATACAAAGAAGAACCAGTACCAATCGTACTTAAACTGTTCCAAAATATCAAGGAAGAAGGACTCATTCTATGAAGCTAGCACCACCCTGATACCAAAACCTGACAAAGACACAATGAAAAAAGAAAACTTCAAGCCAATATCCCTGATGAACATAGACACAAAAAATTCACAACAAAATACTAGCAAACCAAATCCAGCAGCACATCAAATAGTTAATTCACATTGATCAAATAGGCTTCTTCTTAGGATGCGTGGTTGGTTCAACATACACAAATCAATAAATGTTATTCGCCACATAAACAGAATTAAAAACAAAAACTAAATGATCATCTCAATAGACACAGAAAAAACTTTCAATAAAATTCAACATCCCTTCATGACAAAAACCTTCAAGAAATTAGGTATTAAAGGAACACCCCTCAAAATAACAAGAGCCATCTATCTATGACAAATCTGCAGCCAACATCTTACTGAATGGGCAAAAACTGGAATAATTCCCCTTGAAAACTGGAACAAGACAAGGATGCCCACTCTCACCACTCCTATTCAACACAGTAGTGGAAGTCCTTGCCAGAGCAATCAGGCAAGATAAAGAAATAAAAGGCATACAAATAGGAAAAGAAGAAGTCAAATTCTCTCTCTTTACTGATGATGTGATTCTATTCCTCAAAAACCCTAAAGACTTCACCAGAAGGCTTCTGGAACTGATAAACAACTTCAGTAAAGTCTCAGTATAAAAAGTCAATGTGGCCGGGCACAGTGGCTCATGCCTGTAATCCTAGCACTTTGGGAGGCTGAGGCAGGTGGATCAACTGAGGTTGGGAGTTCAAGACCAGCCTGACCAACATGGAGAAACCCTGTCTCTACTAAAAACACAAAATTAGCCGGGCATGGTGGCACATGCCTGTAATCCCAGGTACTCGGGAGGCTGAGGCAGGAGAATCGCTTGAATCCAGGAGGCAGAGGTTGCAGTGAGCTGAGATTGCACCACTGCACTCCAGCCTGGGCAACAAGAGCGAAACTCCATCTCAAAAAAAAAAAAAAAAAGTCAATGTACAAAACTCAGTAGGATTTCTGTATGCTAGCAATATTAAAGTTGAGAGCCAAATCAAGAACATAATCCCATTTATAATAGCTGCAAAAATAAAATAAAATATCTAGGACTACATCTAACCAGGGAGTTAAAATCTCTACAAGGGGAGCTATAAAACACCACTGAAGGAAATCGCAGCTGACACAAACAAATGGAAAAACATTCCATGCTCATAAATTGGAAGAATTAATATTGGTAAAATGGCCATATTGTCCAAAGCAATATGCAGATTCAGTGCCATTCCTATCAAGCTACCAATGTCATTTTTCACATAACTAGAAAAAACTATTCTAAAAATTCGTGTGGAACCAAAAATGAGCCTGAATAGCCAAAGCCACCCTAGCAAAAACAACAAAGCTGGAGGTGTCACATTACCTGACTTCGAACTGCACTATAAGGCTACAGTAACCAAAACAACATGGTACTTTTACAAAAACAGACAGATAGATGAATGGTACAGAACAGAGAACCCAGAAATAAAGCCACACACCTACAGCCATCTGATCTTCAACAAAATTGACAAAAATAAGCAACGGGGAAAGGACTTCCTATTCAACAAATGGTTTTGGAATAGCTGACTAACCCTATGCAGAAGAATGAAACTGGACCCCTACCTTTCATCATATACAAAATGTAACTCAATGTGGATTAAAGATTTACCTCAACTTGTAAGAATCCTAGAAGAAAACCAGGAAACATTCTGTACATCAGTTTTGGGAAGTAATTTATGATGAAGTTACAAAAGCAATTGCAACAAAAATAAAAATTGACAAGTGGGACTTAATTATACTAAAGAGCTTCTGCACATAGAAACTATCAACAGAGTGAACAGTTAGCCCACAGAATGGGAGGAAATATTTACAAACTATGCATCTGACAAAGGTCTAATATCCAGAATCTATAAGGAACTTAAACAATTGAATAAGCAAAAACCAAATAATACCATTAAAAAGTGGGCAAAAGACATGAACAGACACTTCTCAAAAAAAGACGTAATAAGTGGCCAACAAACATTAAAAAAAAAAAAGCTCAATATCACCCGTTACCAGAGAAATGCAAATTAAAAGCACAATGAGACACCTCCCTCACACCAGTCAGGATGGCTATTGTTAAAAAGTCAAAAAGCAACAGATGTTGGTTAGTCTGCCGAGAAACGGGAACACTTATACAGTGTTGATGGGAATGTAAATTAGTTCAGTCACTCGGGAGATTTCTCAAAGAACTAAAAGCAGGACTATCATTCGACCAAGCAATCCCATTACTGGTTGTATATCCAAAGGAAAATAAATTGTTTTACCAAAAAAACAATTCATATGCATTCATATATTTATCACAGCTCTCTTCACAATAGCAAAGACATGAAATCAACCTGGGTGCCCATCAACAGTGGACTGAATAAACAAAACGTGGTACATATACATCATGGAACACTACATAGCCATGTAAAGAAACAAAGTCACGTCCTTTGCAGCAACATGGATGCAGCTGGAGGCCATTATCCTAAGCAAACTAATGCAAGAACAGAAAACATGAAACTACATGTTCTCACTTGTAAGTAGGAGCTAAACAATAGGTACTCACGGACATGAAGATGGCAACAGTAGACACTGGGGACTACTTGGCGGAGGGATGGAGGGGGCAAGTGTAGAAAAACTATGCTCGTTACTTAGGTGACAGGACCAATCATACCCCAAACCTCAGCATCATGCGTTATACCCAGGTAACAAGCCTGCACATGTACCCCCTTGTATACCCCCAAAAAAAAGAAGGAAGGAAGGAAGAGAAGGAGAGAGTGAGAGAAAGAGAGAGAGGAAGGGAGGAAGGAAAGAAGGAAGGAAGGAAGGAGGGAAGGAGGGAGGGAGGGAAGGAAGGAGAGGGACGGAGGGAAGGAGAGAGGGAGGGAGGGAGGGAGGGACGGAAAAGAGGGAGGGAGGGGAGTTAGAAGTGATACTACTCTCCTGTTACCCCTACCCTAGCCTAGCCTGGAAGGGCTAGAGAAGGACCAACTAATGTTCAGGCCCTAGTGCACAGTGAAACCAGGGGGGCCCTGTTTAAAAATTATTAAGAATTTCCACACATTGACCCCAGAGCATTAAACCAAGAGCAGGGCTCTTCTGAGTGCAAGGTGAGACTGCACAGGTCACAGGTCCATGAAGCTGCCCCAGCTAGAGAGACCTCATTAAAGAAACCATCCTGCTCCCCCCATTAAGAAAATGCATGCAAATGGGTACAAGCTAGGTCTCAATGAATTATAATAATACTTGATGTTTATTGAGTATTTACTATGTGCCAGGCACTCCTCTAAGCATTTGATGTGTATTAACTAATCTATTACTCCAAAGTAGGTTTTATTATTATATCCATTTTAGAGATAAAGAAATTGGAGCTCAGAGAGGTTAAGTAACCTGCCCAATGTCACACAGCTGCTAAGTGGAGCCATGATTGCAAATCCAGTCAGTTGGGATCCAGAGCCCATGCTTTTAGTCACTTCGCTCTTGTTTCTCTCAACATAAATATGACTTCTCCAGAACTCTCCAGTCCACATCCCCCCCGACTGTGGCAAACCAGGGCAAGAAGAGAAATCAGTATTTGCTTACTCTTATGTCATAGTCTAAACCTACATATACATTCCAATATCTAACTTGCTTTTCATGTTTTTTTCCCTTGTATAAATAAAGATGCCTGTGTAAAACAAAGTGAATAAGAGAAAGAACAAAAGAAAAATTGTTGATAATTCTGTCAATCAGAGATAACCACTGGTAATATATAGGTATATAGACATCTAGCCATCATACATGTTTCTCCAAATGCATTATACTTGAACTTTAAATGTAATAGTCTACCTTGGAGAGTTTTCCAGATCACTAGATTTTCTCAGCAGCATCATTTTTAATGTCCCTCCACTATGCCATTTTATTTGTGTAAGATAATGCATGTATTCATGTATTGTTGGACATTGGTGCTGTGCACCATTTTTGTTATTCAAAATAGTTCTGGGATCATAATTGTGTAGCTAAATCTTTATATCCATCCATGATTATTTCTTGAGAAAAAATTCCTAGAATTTGAAACACTAGGTCAAAGGGCAAATTATATTTACTTAAGAAATTAAATTAAAACAAAACAAAAAGAAGCAGCCCTGCCACCTTGCATTTCAAACATATCACTGATGGCCCGTGGTGATGCACGGAGGTTTCTTGCAGTGCACACACACTGGGACGGCCACTAACACTTTCTAATGATTTGTTTCATGCCTTCACACCACCCCTGTCCTACCATCTCTGTTTTAGATTGTGGCCAAGAAATACCGCAACTATGATATCCCGGCTGAGATGACAGGCCTGTGGCGGTACCTCAAGAACGCCTACGCCCGTGATGAGTTCACCAACACCTGTGCAGCTGACAGTGAGATCGAGTTGGCCTACGCTGACGTCGCCAAACGCCTCAGCCGATCCTGAGCACAGCCATTTTGCCCCATCCCCACTGCAGAAGGACTTAACCACTCCCCTAAGACTCCAGCTTCATAGACACCTCTTTATCACTGCCTTGAGGTGCACTTTTTGTAATCAAGCCTCATCTTGCTGGTATCATGGGAACTCCAGCCTGCTATCTTTCACGAAGGTCAGCACCATCCCTGGCCTCCTCACATAGGAATCTAGCAGAAATGATAGACACAGTCCACCTCTCGGCCGGCCAGCCAGATCTGGGCTCAGCATGTTTGGGGTCAGTCATTGTTGGAGAGCCCACATATGGGATTGCCACTAGCTTCTTCTGCCAATATCAAAATACCTTCTCAGACGCTTTAGAAACATGCAATACCAACTCCTTTTCTACCCTCCTCTCCGTCCATACCTACAAGGTCAAGGACAAACATCATCTTCATACTTCTTAGAAAGAGATCTATTACCCCATTAGGGGAGACAGAGAGAGTGAATGCAGGAGGACGGAGCTGGCTATGGACTTGGGTGTCTGGCAAACACAGCTTCAGTCTCACTACTTCTGACACTCCGGTTATTGGGCACTAAGGGCCAGACTGGAAAGTCACTTGAGACACATTCTCAGTTTGTTGCAGTGCCAGGAATGCTGCGCTGCTGCTGCTGCGCACCTGGCCCATGCTGTCCCTGGCTTCCATGCTGTCCAGGCCCTGCCAGAAAAGGAAATTGGCATGCAATTCTAAACTGCAGTGACTGGGATGGGAGGGGAGGGGAGCAGTGTTGATGCCAAAAGGCTCATGGGGTCTACCAGCCATGGGGTTTGCTTGCTTAGGAGTAGTTGTTTCAGTGGTGATTACAGGCCTGGATTTGACTGTGCTTACCAATGAGTGGTTTTTGAGCTATGAGAAAGTGGATGGGAGTGGGAGGAGGAGGGATGGGTGAAGACAAAAGAGTTCTTTATGAGCCTCAATGTTCCCTGGTAAACTTTTAAAAAGGCCTTTTCTCATGATCTAAGTCTTGGACTGGTGGCATCATGTAACTGCTAACCTTACAGTAAAAACCCAAGAATGGGCCAAAAATGTCTTCCCAGTTTCTCCAAGCTGCTTCTGGAATGCAGGTCTGTCTGCTGGGTGCTCTCCAGCAGCTGCTCCTGCCTGATTCAAATGTAGCTTGTAATGGGTAAAAGCCACATTTAGGAGGTGGTCTGATCATGGAACACCTTAGGAAGAAAGTCCATGAGACTTTCTGACTAGGAAACCGTGTGGTTTGAACTTGAAGAAAAATGTAGACCCATCTGGGTTAATTTTCCTACAATCAGACTCAACTGCCAGGTGAAAAAAAAGGAAAAATTTTTAAGCTTATATTTCACTCTTTTGTCATTCTCCTTGAGTTTCATCTCCTAAAAAGCTTACCCAGCCCGAGCTTGGGGAACTGTGCAGAGGAAACTAAGAAAAATGCACTCATCAACTCCCTCTCCCAGTGAACGCCCAGTGAGAAAATCCATTTGCCACAGGCCCTTACCTTCAACAACCCCCCTTCTATAGTGTTTGCTGGGAAAGGGTGAGGCTCCCAAGTGCCGGAAAGCCCCTGGACTTGGCTCATTTCTCAGCAAGGGCAGGACAGCACGGGTCCTTTCCATAGAAACATCAACAAATTCTAACCCAAGCAATCCCTGGACCTACCTGCCTCCAGGGATCTCTGAAGAAAAAAAGTGACCCATTGATCAAATCAGAGGAGAGGAAGCAGGAGGTCTCCCAGAGCCCATTGAGGAAGAGGAACTTTCTCAGTAGGACACTTTATAAGCCTGAGAAAGCTTTGAAAAGGCAGAATGAGTTGATTCATTTCCACCTCTAAAGGAACCTTTCCAGGTCCCCCTGGAAACTGTGCCCTGGAGATGTTTAACAAGGAGAACTGGTGAGGAAACAGTCCTTTTTTACTGTAGGGAAAAGCCCCAAACTGGCCTCCTGGGGGATGAGGGCTGGAATGATCCCGAAGGCCTTTTAATTAGTGTGAAATCCTGTTGTACTCAGAAATCCTTCCCCGAATTTACAGCACAGGCAAGATGACCTAAGAGGTAGTTTACTTCCCTGAGACCCACAGTTGGGCTGTTCTGGAAACACATCTGTGAGTCATAGCCAATTGCCACAGAGAAAGCAGAACCAAGCCTCCGGTGAGGCGACTCCACCCCAGAGAAGTCTGCAGAATTCCACGGACTGGGATTGGATGTTCAGAATTCAGCAACTGGCAAGTCCTTAAAAACAAACAGGCCAAACCAAATCAATATTGCTGTTTCTAGATGTCCCTTCTGTGGCTAAGTTAGTTTTGCAGAGATAAATATATTAAGACAAGGAGGTGGGGGTGTTATATGATCAATTATAGCCATTTAAAAGAGAGGGAGGAGTTACAGAAGGAAGGCACTTCTGGGTACTTAATTCAGAAATTTCTTTATATTTCAGCACTGGATTATCATATAATGCAAGTGACTATGGACTAAGAGTTATGGTGTCTTATGACTAGATTTATTATGTTATATTAAAGTGATGATAATATTAATATTACCTTCCTTTTTTTTTTTTTCCAAAAGAGATCTTTCTCCAGATGCTTCAGCCTGTCTGGGCTTCTTATCATATGTGCAGCACATCATGTCTCAGCAACATGTGGTGAGGTCCTTAGGTGTCCCAAGAACAACTCAGGGAGCACGGGAGGGTCTGCAGTTGGGACCCCACACTACACAGCTATAGGGTAGGAGGCTTCCTTTTCATTGGTCCTGAATGAATACAAATCACTCAGAAAGCATTTTGGTGGCACAGAAAGGGGATGTATTTGTGTAGAGATCTTATTTTATTTTGTATTTATTTATCTTCTTTGACTTGCACAGCATTATTGGGGGTGGGGGAAGCAGGGTAGTGGGAGACGAAGGCAGAAGCAAGAGTCAAACTCAGAATGACTGAGTTGAATTCACTGTCTATTCAGCGCTGCCTGCTTCTGAGGCTGGCCCAAAGAGAAGGTATTGAGTGAGATTTTAATAACTACAAAAAGTAAGCTGGATAAGTAAAATCATGATGGATCCGGAGCACAGTTTCTTCATCTCCTGATAAAGAAAGTCAAATGCTTGATAAATTCAGAGTCACAGGTGCGAGCATGGCTATATTCTTTTAAACAAGAGGTAGAGTGACCTAGCACTAAGCAAATGAGCTGAAATGTTGGAAACACGGTCCATCAGCTTATTTGGCCACACGATCCCAAACTAGTTTTATCTTGGGAAATGGCCCTGTCCTCAGCATTCCCTTCTTGTGCTGGTGGGGCCAGCGAAGTCTTGATCTTATCAGAAAAAGGCCAAGAGTAAGGTTTCCCAGGCTGCCTTTTCAGGCCCTTATCAAATGAAACAACAGAAGCTCTTCACAGTTCTGTGCCCCATGGCCACTCCACAGACAGACAATACTAAGCATCTTAGAATTGTCATAAGATGGGTCATGCCTGAAATAGAACTTGACCATATGAGGGTCCCAGAAATCAGCAAGACCTGGACAAATAGAACTAAGAAGGAGGCAGAGGCAGGAAGATGCGGGTCTACCTTGTAAAGAGTTTAGCATCACTGTGAGTGTGTGTCTAAAATTAAATTAATCTAGAAGCAGCAGGTAGGTATTCGGTAAGTACTTCTGTGACTCGCCTCAATTCCCACTGACCAGGGGTCATCTTGACTGCAGTGAATCAAGATGCTGGTGTCATCCTCCTTGGAAAGAGGAAATGTTAACTCATGGTTAAAACTAAGTACAATGATTCCCAAGGGATCACTTTCTTATTTTTTTAAATGACATTAAGGAGAATCTTAAGAAAGCATCAGAGAAAGACGTGTGCATGTGAAGCACCCTGATTCTGATGTTAGGAAAACTTAAGCGAACAGGACCTGCTGCACACAGCCCCATTGTCTTCTATCCATTTCTCTTTATCATTCAAATCAAGCAACATGTGCCCTCCTCATCAACACATATTCTCCTTTGTCAGTATGCATCTCCCAGCTTAGTGTCAGGATACTTTCGATTCATAATTATGTATGATCCAAAGTGTGCATAATTTCATTTAACATTATTTAAAGAAATAGATCCAATTCTTCTTTTGCAACCAAAAATAAATAAAATACGTTGCCTCAATATAAGGTTGGGCTATTCTGTGTTTCTATAGAAGCAATCTGTTTTTGGTAACATGTACTTTTAAGGATCCAGTCATCTAAAGTATTTTATGTAGAGTTAGAGATTTCACAATATTGACTATACATATATTTAAAATATAAATTATCCAGCTGATGTTTGAATTTGTCTTACTTTCCTGGCCACCTCGTTGTCCTATTTTATAAGCTGGGGAGTTAACTAGCTTAACAAAAGATGCTTAGCTTTTGTAAAAGAGCAAGTGTTTCATTTTACAAAGACACTACAAATGATGGTTACTTGATTTTCACGAGACCTTTAACTGTGGTGATGAAATAATGGGACTTGCTTTCAAGCCTTAATAAATGTAAAATGCCTTTTAATGAAGATACAGCTGAGTGTTTTCCTCATGGATCTGAACCAATTACAAATTTGTGTTCCAGTCTTGATTGGTATCGACTGATTCAAATAAAGTTGGTTTATTTTCAAATATTACGAAAGTGGTCATCTAACTTCTTATTTGAGGTGGGGATTTCCTATGCTGTTTTAGATGACAAGTATAAAGTACCTTTTTTTTTCCACATAAAGGTTAATTTATTTTCCCATTATAAAGGAAAATGTTTATTCTTTTTAAAAATCAAAGCACACCTGGATAATTTTTGTATTTTAGTAGAGACGGGGTGTCACCATGTTGGCCAGGCTGGCCTCGAACTCCTGACCTCAAGTGATTCGACTGTAATCCCAGCTACTTTGGAAGCTGAGGCAGGAGAATTGCTTGGACCTGGGAGGTGGAGGTTGCAGTGAGCTGAGATTGCACCACTGCACTCCAGCCTGAGTGACACCGACAGAGCGAGACTCCCTCTCAAACAAAACAAAACAAAACAAAAAAATCAAAAACAAATGGAAAAGAGGAAGAAGAAAATGAAAAGCACAAAGTTTGTGAACCAGCCATCCTAAAACCAATTTTTTTTTTTTTTGCAAGGCTAAATAAACATTCTTTCATAATACTTGGGCTAGGTAAAAAATTATACTGATGCTCTTTCAGTGTTTCATATTTCTCATCTGCATTATCATACATGGAGGTAGATCAACAGTGACAGTCCAGGTATGATTTAAAGAATTCCTTAAAATATCATTCTTCTTGTGCCCAGAGCTCTCTGTTGGCTCTCAGTGGCTTGTGTAGCCCTGTCAGCATTCCTGGGCTGAAATCCCTACTCTCAACACCACATCACTGACTCTGGGTTCAGGTTCCCAGAGTCCTTAGTAAGCTTTACCTGAAGCCAACGTGACGTCTGATGAAGACTTCTATGAGCATTCACATTGCTAAAGGGTGCAAAATTCTCGGCTGTCTCCTGTGTCCTCTAGACTTAGTCATAACAGCACTTCATTACCTTGGAAGAGATGAAACAGCAGACTCAGGGGTGGATCTTGATGGGAGGGGAAGCCAGGGGCTCAGGGCAGGTGCAGCAGATGCAGCTGGTGGTCACCCCACCATCCTGACTCCCATCTTCCATAGGCAGAGCTCTGATTGGGTCAGGAGGCCACCACCTCCCTCCTCCCTACTCCCCCACCCTACACACACACTCCCACCCTCAGATGACTGGAGCGAGGGTGATTTCATCCCCAGTTCCAAGGGTAAAGCACAAATGGTCTGGGCCATCCTGCTGGCTGTGGTTGGTTTCAAAGTGGGCTCCTGACCAAGTTCCACCCAGTATTGTGAAGTCAGATTTGCTCAGGAACTTCTGAGAAAGATCCCCATGTTCTTAAGAAAGTGACTCCTTAAGTCACTGCTTCTGGTTGTGGGTATGAGGCCTGGAAGTGCTGCTGTCCTCTGGGGACCCTGAGAGGGTAGCAGCCTCAGGGCAAAGGCAACATGCTGCAAAACGCAGCAAGAGACAGAGACAGGACCTGAGTCCTTGATTTGACCACAGAGTTACTAAATCAACAAACCCTGAAACTGGTCCTAACTCTGGATTTCCTGTTCTGTAATTCATCCCAGATTGTTTGAGGGTGATTTTCTTTTCCCCCATGAGTGGCCCAAGGCATTCTAAGTAGTATATTAGCCAAGTTGGTTGCGGCGGTTGTTTTTTTAATAGCCAGTCAGATCATTAGACTGCTCACCCAGGAGGCGTCCCAGGCTTCCACTGTGTGAACGTAGGGCATCTGCTGTCCAGGCTGACCAAGAGCTGGGAGCATAGAAGACATCTTCTCTCTGTGTCTTGGTTTCCTTAATGGTTCTGTGAAAAAACCAAGGGGCACAAGATGGCAGTGACTGTGCCTAGCATTGAGGAAGACTAAGTCTTGTTCCAGAGAAGCTTCCAGAGAAGTGACATTGGAAATGAGAGTATCTCATTACACTCAAAGTTGTTGTGACCTTTGCTGCTTTTATTTCTTTCTTTTATTGTTATGTCTAGTAGCTAACCTACCCAGAGCCCCCAGTAAGTTTTACCTTGTGGGAAAAGGCATGGAGTATTAGACTGGAGAGGTAGGAAGTCAGGATTGAAAACAAAGAAACGAGAATTTGACTGCTAAGTCCATCATTAAATTACTATGTGACCTTGAGCAAGGCTCCTTTCTGGGCCTCAGTTTCCTGAAGGGGGTTATGAAGGCTCCTTGTCTATGAGATTATACAATCTCTGATGAAGAGTACTTTTTGGCAAAAAAGGGTTATTTTAAGTGGAATGACATTTCAACCAATTGGAACATTCAATCTATTGGAAGGTCTCTCTGTACTCTTCTTTAATGGAAAGAAGCCAATAACCAGAAAATACATGGCCATCAGGTATTTGTCTATGTGAATTTTTTCTTTTAAAGTAAATTTCAGAGTATGACTTGGAGTCGATTTACGTTATATAGGTCTCCTATCTTTCTACTTAGATTCACTGAAATCTACATCCATGTGTAATAAACATGACCCTGGGGCCCTGCAGTTGGGTTCATTCAGCTGCATTTATTTATGCAAAGAGTAAAGCACGCTCAAAATTTGGGAAGATTTTAAATTAAAAAATGTGGAAAGAGAAAAACAAGTTTCAATGTAATCCTCCTTTAAGTAGAATATCCCAATGCCCCAAACACTCTTATTTCCAAATTCATATAGGCCTTGGAGTCTAGACTGCTGAGATGCATAATGCAAATGCCATAACAGAGACCAGTTAGAACCCAGTACTATTCCATCTGTGGAGCAGTGCTTGGTTTCACACCATTTTCAGTCTGTCTAGAATTGTTTCCTGTGTGTTAGTCACTGTTACCACCCTGTCCCCAATTACAAACTAAGCTCCTTTAAGAGATAGAGTGTAGGCTATTCAATTTTTGTGCTGTGCCTCACCTTGTCTAGCACTCAGCAAATATTAGATGCTCAAAAGTATTTATTAGTGGTTCACTGGAGAGATCATGAGACACTATTGCAGACTTCTGGGTTCACCTTGGATCTCTCTTCATTTCCTTCTAGTCCCTGACACCCACTGTACTATAATTCTGAAAATAAAGTGAAAACAGAGAGCTAAGGAGAGAAATAGGTGTCTGTGTTAGTTAAATATGCTTCCAAGGTGCTTCTGAAGAATGAATCCTTCTAAAACACTGTGTACAGCATTTACCTGTCTGGCTGAAAAAATGAAAAGCTACCTAAGCTCATTTTATCACATGGTTTTGATGAGTTAATAATTTAGTCAGTTGTCCAAATTAGCCACAAACTTGTGCCTAGATTAGGTGTTATATTTAGAAACAGGTTAGAAGCTTTGAGGTGAGGGTGATTCTGGATGCTATAGTCCTAGAATTATCTGACTAAATAAGGTTTAAACAAATGCATCTTTTTTCTGCATATAGGTTCATTAGGGAAAATTTTGAAAATACAGATAAGAAATAAAAAATAAGTACATTATACTGGTAATCCTTCTGCTCACAGATAACCATCTTTGATTTGTAAATAATTATTTTCCCAGACTTTTTCTAGTGAGATAGGAATATAAATATGAATACTTTTTTTTAACAAAAAGAGAGCTAATATTGAGAACTGAACCTAATGTACCTTCCTGTCCCCATGATAAACAATTCTGGGGCAAAATATATTTTTCTGTTTCTATGCCAAACAATACCAGGACCAGACAAAAACAACTTGCTACTTTCTCCAGAAAATATTTGTTTGCTTATCAAGACCTACAGCTTGCTCGACAATAATTGTCCAAGACCTCACCTTACAGTGCCCATGGATTCAAAGCTTTTACATTATAAACTTTGCCCAATCCCAGCCCGTTTTCTGCCTTTCAAGACCCACCTTATAATCAAGACCCACCTTATAGGCCTAAATGGCCCTAAGACCCTGTAAATATCCTTCCCTTCTGATGTGCTACTAAGACTCTGTCAAGAAGGTGTTCTTCTTTGTTGAAATAAATCTGATAAACTTAGCTTTTCTTGGTCAATAAGTTTTTCTAGCTGTCTTTTTTGAGAATTATCGTTAGCCAACACTCCACACACTGTTTGTTAATGAGATTTTTTTCGTGCATACATCATGAATATCTTTCCATGCCCTTTTTCATCTATAACATTATTCTTGTGTATTACAATACATTTAACCAGTTGTCTATTATTCGGCCCTTAGGGTCACTCTAATTTTTTACTCAATTGATGCTATAATGAAGTACCAATAAGCTGGCTTCTTCATTATGTCTATTTTTCCCTTAGAATAGATTTCTGGAGGTGGAATTTCTAAGTCAAAAGGTGCACCTATTGTAAGGCTCTTGAGATAGATTGCTAAATTTACCTCCAGATTGTTCCAACTTACTCTCTCACCAGCAGAATATGAGTGCTAATTTTCTCACATCATCACCAGTATTCAGATGTATTATTTTTCAATTCTACTCAGATTGGTAAATGAAATATACCTCATGGTTGTCTCTTTATTTAAACATGTGTTGAAGATCTTTCCCAAGGACAAAATTCCACTTTCTTTACTATCTTTAGTTTCTCTCTCTCTCAGACACAAGTGTGCTAGTTTCATCCCCTGTAACTTAGCTACTTGTCCATGAGACTGCCACACCATGGGATGAATTGAGTATGAACTGGTTCTTGTGGCAGTTGTTGCTCCGTTTTGGCATATTTTTAAGTAGATGGCAAAACATAGGTTCTTTCTTTAACTAAAACAAGAAAATTAGAAAAAGAAAAAATTTCTTTTTTTGTCCACATAAGGATTACCATTTTAGGTCAAACCCAGTGTATACCCCCCCAACATAGTCTCAAGGGTACTAGGAACACATTATGGAAAGGGATGTATATGTGTTGTGGGGGTAGGGAGTTCTCTCTGACTTATAGTTTTGGAAACATTAGTATTGGATTTGTGAAGAGCTATTTTCTACCAAGAATTTCCACCAGAAATTCTCACAATTCATTGAGCTCTTGGCCTTCAGCATAAGATCAATCAGGCTGCCATTAGGGAAGATGAGTGTGGATGAGAAAAGAGAAACCTAGAGAGCTGGCAGGCCCTGCCCTGGGATTTGTGGAAGTGTGATATAGGAAAGTGAAGCAAGAGAACCTGAAATCAGAGTCTATATTTCTAGAAAAATGGTCTGCAAAGTACTGTGGCCTCAAAAATAAGACTCAAGAGATAGGCAGATCTTCAGTCTTAAATCCTAGATTAATTAATGGTGGAATGAGACTTTACATTCACCTGGAAACACGGGACTTTTGGAAAATGTTGGTCTTCAATCTTTCTTCTTGCATCCACGTTCTTATGTATCGCACAATTCTGCCTCATCACATTGACAGTGATTCTCAAAGGAATTCTAAAAAAAAAAAAAAAAAAAACCAGGATGGCACTAAATATTTGGCCCTTCATTTATCAAGTTGCCACATAACATGAAAACAAAAAACTAGGAGAAAGGTGATGAATGTGAAAGAGCATGAGACTCTTGCTGAACCACAACATAATAAAGACGACAACAGGGCCAAGTTCAACATCCGAAAGAGACATGGAGCCCAAAAGCTATCGTGTGGTTATTTAATTCTAGAAAAGGGAATTGTATAAGGGTGTTGAGGAAGATAATGAAAGGAGCAGTTAGAATGTAAACTGCCCACTGGAGACTATTTTAAAATGCTTTTTTGGAGTACCTTGCAAGGAGCTCCAAAGTCAATAATAAAAGCTCCTATAAATGCATCAAGGCAGAAAGCCAACTTGATAATCAGTAAGACCACTTGACCTAGAGCTGCACTGAGAGCTCTGAGTAGCTCTAAAATGGAAAGAATATGGAAAGGCAACTATTTTTCCTTTAACTCGTAAAGATGAAGAAAGACAACATGGACATTTTAACTTACTATTTTGAAAGACATTGTTCATAAATATGGATTCAAACATATGCCTAATGCACTGAAGGCAACAATTGACAACAGGAGGCATCCTGAGAGTGAAGCCACCAGATAAAACACATGGTTGCATCATGGAAATAAGCTCCCCTAAGAGGGGCAGTGAAATGCCTCCATACAGGCAAGAACAAGGCCCACACTGCACTCACAGGATCATGAATTCTGAACTATCACTTGTGGCTCATTCTTTGAGATACTGGTCTGAGACTACTGAGCCCAAAAAGCCAGCCAAACGCTGGGCTTCCTCTAGAACATTCTTGGCCATGACACAAAAAACTTCACCTCTCCCAGTGCAAAATCAAGGTGTGGTCACTCCTTTCTGCAGTTCTAACTGCCATATCACAAGTAGTGTTAATGGTGGTCCTCATATGGTAAGTAGTACATACTTATATTATCTCACATTCTCATAACATTCCTGTACCATAACTATTTTCTTATTTACAGATATAGTCCGAGGCCCACAACAGTTCCTTATGTTCATAAGCAATAACAGCCAGGATTTCAACCCAAACACTGCCATCAAGTCTCACAGGTGAGAAAAACAGACTGCAACAAACGATAGTCTTCCTCGGTCAGGAAGGCAGAGATGTGATATGATCAAACACAGTTGTGAAAAATGTTGTGAGATGATCTCCAGATAGAATGTAAACCAGGTAGCACACAATATGGGAAACCCTGTAGTAGCTAAAATTAAAAATAAAAATTGCTTCACAATGTATCTTGGAGACACTTCCGTATAAGTACATATAGTTTTCTCGGTTGTTTGTTTTACAGGTGTATAATCTTCATTGTACAGTTGTACATTTATTTATTTATGTTTTTTAATTCAAAAAGGAAAACACATACACAGTAAAAGAAAAGTCATGCGATTCAAAAGTCATTGCAATGAAAAGAAGGCAACTCTCCTACCCTAAACATTCTCATCCCCTTCCCAGAGCTCACCACTGTTAACAATTTATTTTATTTGCTCCCAGAAATTTTCCACGCACATATACACACTTACACGTGCATCATATGGCACATATGCATTCTTTTTTTTTTTTTTCTTTTTTTTTTTTCTGAAATGAAGTCTTGCTCTGTCACCAGGCTGGAGTGCAGTGGCATGATCTGGCCTCACTGCAACCTCTGCCTCCTGGGTTCTAGCGATTCCCCTGTCTCAGCCTCCCAGGTAGCTGGGACTACAGGCATGTGCCAACACGCCCAGCTGATTTTTGTATTTTTAGTAGAGATGGGGTTCCACCATGTTGGCCTGGATGATCTTGATCTCTTGACCTCATGATCCACCCACCTTGGCCTCCCAAAGTGTTGGAATTACTGGGGTGAGCCACTGCGCCCAGTCCACACATTCTTTTAAAATAAGAATACGGGATATGTTGGTGGGAGTATGTGCATACATCTTATTTATTTTATAAAAAATAGAAGCAGAATGTGTTTCATATGTTCTTTTTGGTAATTTCTTTATTCGTCTTATTTTATTTTTAATTGACAGATAGTAATTATAAAACAAGAAAATTAGAAAAAGAAAAAATTTCTTTTTTTGTCCACATAAGGATTACCATTTTAGGTCAAACCCAGTGTATACCCCCCAACATAGTCTCAAGCGTACTAGGAACATATTACGGAAAGGGATGTACATATATATTCCATTGTATGGAATACGATGTTATGTTTTGATACATGTGTAAATTGTGGAATGATCAAATCAGGCTAACTTGCATATCCATCACCTCAAATATTAATCATTGATTTGTGGTGAAAATGCTTAAAATCCTCTTTTTTCAGCTATTTTGAAATATACATTATTATTAACTATAATCGTTGTGCTGTGCAATAGATTGCCAACACTTATTCCTTCTATTTATCTGTAACCTTGAACCTGTTGATCAATGTCTGCCCCTTCCCTGTCCACCCACTCCTCATTCCCTCAGCCTCTGGTAACCACCATTCTACTCTATACTTCTGAGTTGTTAAGATTCCACATATTAGTGAGACCTATGTGGTATTTGTCCCTCTGTGCCTGGCTTATTTCACTTAACATAATGTCCTCTAGGCTAATCCATGTTGTCACAAATGACACCATTTCCTGTTTTGTTTTGTTTTTTTAAGGCTGAATGGTATTCCATTGTGATTATATACTACATCTTTTAAATCCATTCATTTGTCGATTCGGGTCACTTAGGTTGTTTCCGTATCTTGGCTATTGTGAATGCTGCAATGAACATGGGATTGCAGACATCTCTTCAGCACACTGATTTCAATTCCTTTGGGTATATACACAGTAGTGGGATTGCTGGATCATATAGTCATTCTATTTTTAGTTTTTGGAGGAACCACTATACTGTTTCCAAAAATGGCTGTGCTAATTTACAATACCACCATCAGTGTATAAGAGTTCCCTTTGCTCCACATTCTCATCTTTGTTATCTTTCATCTTTTTGTTAATAGCCAATCTGATAGGTCTGATGTGATATCTAATTGTGATTTGAATATTCATTTTTTTCTGATAATTAGAGATGTGGAGCGTTTTTTTCATATATCTGTTGGCCATTGGTATGTCTTCTTTTGAGAAATGAAAGCAAAAATAGACAAATGGAGTTGCATCAAAATAAAAAGCTTCTGCACAGCAAATGAAACAATAAAGTGAAGACACAAACCACAGATTAGGAGAAAATATTTGCAAATTATACATTGGATAAAGGACTAATATCCAAAATACACAAAGGAACTCAAACTACTCAGTAACAAGAAACTAATCTTATTAAAAATGGGCAAAGAACTTGAATGGACATTTCTCAAAAAAGCACAATGTTTTTTGCATTTTTTTACTTTAATGGGTCTTGGAGAGCTTTCCATATTAATACATGCTTCACATTCTTTGTAACATCTACATAGCGTTTCATTATATGAATGCAACCTAACTCACTTAACTGGTCTACTTTTAATAGATATTTAAGTGATTTCTAGTCATTTGCTGTTGAAATAATGCTGCAGCAAACATCCTTGCAGGTGTCTTTGAACATTTGTAAGAAAATATTTGTAGGCTAGGTTCCTGGAGGTGTGATTATCAGATCCCAGGGATGTACATTTAGTTAACTATTACTTCTATTTTTTATTTTAAATAGGAAATGTATTTGCATGACTCAAAAGTTAAAATGCTAGAACACAGTAAACATTGGAAATTGTCACACTCTTCCTTGTCCCTGATCATCATACTTCCTTCACCCTATCTAAATTAAGACTTTATTTGTGTCTTGTACTTTTTCCAGATTGTTCTGTATTCAGATGCAAGAAAATGCAAATATATATCCTTACTGCCCCACCTTCTTACCCGAAAGCACATAGTGTATACATTGTTCTATATCTTACATTTTCCACTTAATGTATCCTGGAGATCTGGCTATGGACTGAATGTGTTCCCTCAAAATGTATATGCTGAAACCTAATCCCCAGTATGGTGGTATTAGGAGGTGGTGCCTTTAGAAGACGATTCAGTCATGAGGGTAGAGCCCTCAGGAATAGGATTAATGCCCTTATAAAAAAAAGACATGAAAGAAGTGTTCTCTCTGCCCTCCACCATGTGAGGATACAAGGAGATAACAGCTGTCTGCAAACCAGGAATAATTTCCTCCTACCCCAGACATCACATCTGCTAGCACCTTCATCTTGGACTTTCCTGTCTCCAGAACTGAGAAAAATAAATTTCTGTTGTTCATAAGCCTCCCAGCTGATGACATTTTGTTATAGCAGCCCTAACAGACTGACAGATCTTTCATTACAGGTATATAGGGATCACCTCCCATTGCTTTTTACAACTGCATACTACTCCATAGTGTAGATATTCCTCAACTTGATTAGTCCCCTTCTGATGGACACCAAAGCCATTTTCAAATTTTTGCTACTACAAAAAATGCTGCAATTAATAAATATGTACATACCTCATTTTATACTCATATAAATAGATGTCATGCTACCACTTATAAAAAATTAAGGGAAAACAGAATTATATATCTGTGTTGGCTAGCAAATATATAATAATTCATCAGAAGTATAAACAAAGACCTAATAATAACATTCCTTGCTGGGAAGGATGGGAACTTACAGAAAGGGAACAAAGTGGGAAGTTCTCTGTATACCTTTTTACATGTTTTTATTATTTGAGTCATGTAAATATGCTACAGTACTATATAACTACTTTGAAAATTATGTAACATGTATCAAAATATGTTTATGATAGATTTAGATAAATTCACAAGGGATCATTTTCGAAAACAGGCTGTTTAAGGTATCTTTAGGCTTTTGAAGCAAAATTATAACTGGCCATGTGCTTCTCTTCCAAATTCATCCCATAGTTCCTTACCTGGCTTATAGCATAACTGTAAGCATAAATTTTCATGAATTTTTTTCCCCAGGTGGTTAATTGACCATTGCTAAGCATTATCTCTCTTTCCCTGAAACTCTAGAACACTAGAAATAATAGTTACCAGATTCTTTTTACAGAAGTAAATTAAGAAATGTAATTAATAGAAAATGCCCCACATCCCACATAGATCCAACATTAGGTAAAAAGATGACCTACGGCTATGGAGAATTCCTGGGCAGCCTTGGTTTATAGTACCCCACTCATTTGGCTCATGTGTGAAATTTAAATACACACTGCTTTGTGCTTCAAGCCTCACAGGAAATCCCCCCCACCCTAGGGAAGGGGCGGAGTGTGAAGCTGCTCTCACTTCAGTCGTCTTTTGTGGACTGCTGCTTCTGTTAACACCCAACATTCCCCCATTACTTGGACCTTCCAGAAATTTTAGGGTCATACACTATATTCTGAAGCTGCTTTGTTCATTTTTCTTTTAACTACGCTATCTCTTCAACAAGCCATCCTAGAATTGCCAGATGTTTGAAAATTTAGTCCATTAACATTCATTGATTTTTCTTCCTCCTTTTTTCTCTCTCTCTTCTAAGAGCGCTTCTTGTGACAATTAGGTCCCCAGAGGCTTCCCTGTCCTTAGGCTTACAGCCCTCTTCTATAGTTGCATTATGATTTTATTACATGTGAGTGTATTATACATTATGTTACATCATACCAGATTATCTCTTTTTAGAATTAAAGCAAAAAATTAAAAAGCCATTGTCTCTTTTAGAGGGTGAACCCTAAGCTGAGATGACAATAGATCAAAACTTCCATCACCTTCCAAGTATTCATGTGACAAATCAGGGATGGTGACTTTGTTTTTTCACATCTCCACCTTATTGGTTGAATTGTGCCCCCCCAAAAGCTATGTTTGAGATATAAAGCTCAGAATCTGTATATGGAAACAGGGATTTTGCAGATGTCATTAGGTTAAAATGAGGTCTTATATGGGCTTAGGGCTCACCTTAATCCAGTATGACTGGTGTCTTTCAAAGAGGATAAAAATTTGGATGTAGACAGAGGGAAGACAGCCATGTGAAGACAGAGGCAGAAATTGAAGTGCTGCCACCAGCCAAGGAAAACCTGGGGCTACCAGAAGGGGGAAGAGACAAGGATTCTCCCCTAGAGGCACTAGAAAAGCGTAGCCCCACCAACACCTTGATTTTGGACTTCTAGTCTCTAAAACTGCAAGAAAATAAATAGAATAAATTGATTTTCCCAAGCCACTCAGATTGTGGTACATGGTATATCAGTAGCCACAGGAAACTGATATACCATGCATTTGTTCATTTCTAAAAATGTCTAGCATGTTGTCCTTCCCTGACCTGTTTCCACTTATTCCCAGACAAAACGGAATGTCATCCAAGTATCATCAGAGAGACTGTCTGCTGCATCAAAGGTGAGATTTTAACATTCTGTGCCCTGCAGCCTGAGACCAAGTGACTGGTCCATGCCCCTTCCCTGGCATCATCTAGAAACATTCCAGATCCTCTGCACTGAGTGGACACAGGTAGCATCCCAGGAATGCTCAGGAGTTCAGAAGCCTAGCTCCCTATCATTGTTTTGCACACAATCCTCCACATTCTCAGCACTTCCCAGTCCTGCGTTGCCCTGGCTACAGGCATTTGGAAAACGTTTTCCTTTGCTCCTTGGGCTCATCACACAAGGAGGCAAACACATCAGCTTTGTCTACCCCAAAAGCCTTTGAGCTCTCCAGAGACTAAAGGCAGAAGAGACCCATTTTCAAAACCATTTGTCTGAAGAGCACCTGGAGGACTTGCTTATTTGGCAGATTCTTCCTTCAGATTTCCTTTCAGGTGATCACGGATTTGGCATTGGGGCACTTGGCTAATCCTCAAAAAGCACAAATCAAACGCCCCATTCTCCTGCCCCATAATTACGTTACCCACTTACTCCCCATGAGCTGGTGATAAAAGGAAATTTACCGAATGGGTGCTCAACAGGTGGCCTTAAAATGTTTAAATTGCCACTTGAAGGAGGGCTGATGAAAGGCGTATGCACAGGTGTGACTTAGGCGGACGAGACCTGCCGCACTTGTGCAGGGTGGGGCCGCTCAGAGTGAGCACACCCGACGGTGGAGGATTAGGCAGGCTTCTTCCTCTGTGCTTCACCTTTGGCTACCGATCCAGATGCTGAGGCAAAGCCTGGGCCAGTGTCAGGACTGGGGCTGCACCTTGGGGAGTTGTTCAAGATTTCTGCTCCTTCGCACCACGTGGTATCTTCTACCACCTGCCCTGGGACCACCGACCAACCCATTTCATGATGTATTCTGAAGTGACCCAAATAAGCCTCCTTCTTATTGGTAGAAGCCTCCTCCTTCTGGTAACCTTAGAATGGGGAAAGGTTGAGCTCATTTGGGGTTTCATCTTTCAGTTACTGCTCTAGCCAATTGGTCCCACCCTTTAGTATCCATTTTCAGTCACTTTCTGCTTTCATCCATGGAAATTTGCTAAAGAAGTTCCCGTGCAGTATCAGTTTCTCTGGATGGGGAGCTCATATTTTGATTCTGCTCTCAGGACTTGGAGGGTCTCCCATCCTTCTTAGGCTATCTCCACATTTGAAGCTTCCTGCTGTGGAATCACATTTACTTTTTCTCTGAACTTCTTGAATATATATGTTCCTAAAGTCTACTGCAGACATCCTAAAAAGCCCAGTGTTCCCTTAGCATTTGGGAGCTCCAGAATGAGAGGGCCACTTTCTCCCAAGGTCTCTATGACTTTGTTTCATCAATCAGCCTTTCCTTTCGACCGAAATGAGATTCAGAAGATGTCCAGAGAATTGATGTTCCTCATCTTTCCATCTTTTCTCTGTCAGATTTGTATCCGCAATGGGAAAGCATTGTCCACACATTTCCACTATTCAGGGGAGGTGGCTGATAACCACCCACTCTTTCAATTTGACCTATTTAAAAAAATATTTTTAATAACGATCTTCTGTTGACATTATGGGCATAACATGACTAAAATATTTAGGGGAGGTATTTAGTATGGGCTGCTATAATAAGGTACCATCGACTGGGCAGCTTATAAACAATAGAAATTTATTTCTCACAGTTCTGGAAGCTGGAGGTTCAAGATGAGGGTGCCAGCTTGGCTGGGTTCTGGTGATAACCTCTTCCAGGTAGTGGAGGGCTGACTTCTCATTGTATCCACACATGGTAGAAACAGGGCGAGAGAGCTCTGTGAGATCGCTTTTGAAAGGGTCCTAATCTCATTCAGGAGAGCTCCTCCTCCCGAAGGCCCCACTTCCTAATACCATCACATTGGACTTTGGATTTCAACATATGAGTTTGGGGCACATAAACATTCAGTCAAGTGCAGGAGGGTAATTTTTGGATTAGGTAGTGGGCGGTGGTAGGGTGGGGAATCTCTCAATTAGATCTCTCAACTGAATTGTCCTTTTTTTTTGTTTGGCCCTTGATGAAAAAGTTGTGATTTTTTTAAAAAATCTATTTCCTGAAGCATACAGCAAGTGTTATGTACTCTTGACAGTTTATCACATTTTGTTCAGTTACAAATCATTATTTTTTATTTTTTTTATTTTTTATTTTTTTTTTGAGACGGAGTCTCGCTCTGTCGCCCAGGCTGGAGTGCAGTGGCACAATCTCAGCTCACTGCAAGCTCTGCCTCCCGGGTTCACGCCATTCTCCTGCCTCAGCCTCTCCGAGTAGCTGGGACTACAGGCGCCCGCCACCACGCCCGGCTAATTTTTTGTATTTTTAGTAGAGATGGGGTTTCATCGTGGTCTCGATCTCCTGACCTCGTGATCCGCCCGCCTCAGCCTCCCAAAGTGCTGGGATTACAAGCGTGAGCCACCGCGCCCGGCCACAAATCATTATTAACCTCCGGAGAGATGAAAGAGTTGGGGGCACCGGACCCCCAATATATCCCCTCTCTCCCCAAAATTGTGCTGTCATTGTTCAGCCTTTAATCCAGTTCTCCACATGGGAGGCCACATGGTCTTCCTCAGTTATTGGGCATCGGGATCCACATGTAATAGAAAAAGTAGTCTACCTACCATGACCAGTAACTGCCCAATCTCAGTGCTTCACCAAATAAGATTAATTTCTCACTCAGGACACAGCCCAGCTTCCATGACTGAATTCTGAGTGTCTCATGGCTACTGCTGCATTCTCCTTTGCCAGAGACTCCATTTCTCAGCCTTCCTTGCACTAGGGTGGCCAAGTGACCCAGTTCCAGCCAATGAGAGAGGCGAGGCTGTAGGGCTGCCCAGGAGAATTGTCTTTCCTGATCAGTGGAAAGCACATGTTCCGCTGCCCCCTTCTTCCAAGTCCTGTTAGGGATGGTGGTGTCAGCATGCAGTACTTTTTCCCTAGACAATTTCAATAACTCCAAACTGTCTCCTGCATCTGGTTTCTCCTCTCCCACTCTTGTCTCTACATTCCTGCCAATCATCTTATAAAAACACCTATAAACAAGGCTGGCTTCTCCTGCCTGTGGGACATTTTTAGATGCCTATGCTTAAGGATAAGGCATACCGTCCATGAGAAATATGCCCGGTTCTATGGCTGTCTTCTCAGTGTGAGGCAGCAAACAGAGGATGGGAAGCCAGCATGTTGAAGAATAGCCAAGTAGAGAGACGGACGGAGCCCAGGCCCCTGGAGGCATCGCTGAGCTTCTGAACCAGTCCCAGACCCTCTCATTATGTACCTCCAGACTCCTTATTATGGAAGATAATTAAATCTTTTATTATTGTTGTTACTTGCTGAAATAAACTCTTCATGGTCTGGTCCCAACCTGACTCCTCAGCCTCAGTTTCCTCTCTTCATCACAACATATCTTGCCCGCCAGCCACTACAAGCTACTTCAACATTCTCATGCTTCTTTATCTTTATTCACGCTCCTCTCACTGCCTAGAATGCTCTCCTTCTGCTTCTGTTTCAGGCACATATATATTTATACCCCTGCTTCAAGTTTCTGATGGTTCTTCCTACAAGAAGCCTCCATGGATTTCCTCCAGGCATGTTTAGTTTCCTTGTGGCACTGTGTTTCTACCTGTGTGACAGGCCAGGTACACACTTTACTGTGTCTATTTGTTTACACCCTGGTCTTCTCCATAATTAGGAGCCACTTGAGGTCAGGGGCAGTGTTTTGCTTTTTTCTGAGGGCCCGGCAACCAGCACAGCACACTATAGGTTCTTAGTAAATGTGCCTTGATTGAACAATAGATAAAGCCTTTCCCCTCAGTGATGACACTGCCTCCCCATGCCAGGAGCCCATCACTCTGTGAGCACAGCTCAAGCCCTTCTCTTAGCCTTTCATCCTCCCATGCTCTACTTCCACCTTGTCTAATGAATTCCTAGAATGTTAGAGTTGGAAGAGACATTAGAGTTTTCCTAAAGTTTATTATCGGAATGGCTAGTGAGTAAAATGAAGGATTTCAGGAATAAATATATTCGGGAAACACTAAATTAAATAAAATTTAACAAGTCCTTCACCATAGAACTTCTCAGAACCCATTATATGCTAACATGTGGTGGGAATCTCTGATAAAAGGCAAATGGCAGGTAACGTTTCTCAGTGCTCCACCCCACCCCCACTGTGGAACTCGTTCCTGTGGAATATGCTGTAGGACACTGATCTGAAATAAGCCCTTTGTTCTACAGGTAAGAATTTACTTTCTTGAATCCCAGAGCCAAGCTGGTAATGGGGCCGCCTGCTCACCAGCTCGGAATCTCCATCCCACTCTGTGGCTCCATCTTGATCTGCTCCACCACTTTCTGACCACACCACTAATTTAGCACTTTGCATGGTTGGTCATGTATGCACTTACGTCTAGAGCTAAATTATAACTTTCTAAAAGGGAGGGGTCTTTTCAATACTCTTCTAGTCTTCTCGCTGTGCATAGTCAAGCATGTGGTCAATGATATACTTTGACTGAAGAACGAACAGTACATGAATGAATGAGGGAGTTAAACATTTACCACATTATTTTGGAGAGTGATCACATCTCTTCAGAGACTAGAACAGATATACCATTAATTTTTGTACCACTAAAGAGGAAAATGTTTTCCATCACCTCACCACAGTATTTCTTATCATCAATTATAAGGAGCATTCTAATTTTAAGGGTGCTAAAACAAAAACACATGCCTATCTTACTATTAATGGTTACAGTAAAGAAATTTACTCAAAGCAAAACTCAGTTCCACAGATCTTCTCATTCTGCTGGGAACTCATTTCAAAATTGTCCAAACCCTCAGAGTGGGAAAACAGTGGGAAGGAGGAAAGGCTTGGAGTCACAGGGTTAAAGAAGAACAGCTAAGGAAGTTCTGCCAAGGGCCACAGTTGTGAGTGCCTTGAGGTTTTCAAGGGTGGTGGCCATTGCCATTGGGCAGCCTCCAGCTGAAACCCAACAGGCAGGGCACACAAATGGCATCAATTAATCTGAGATTGGTAATGACATGTTTGTTTTGGATTGAAGGAATGCCATTGTGGCTTCCATGCAGTGATTGGGTTGCTGTGGATGAAGGGTGGGGAGATGTGTATCCTGGACACAGTCATTCCATGGCCCTTGGGAGCCATGCAAGATGGTTCCAGGGTGTTTTTGGTCATTGAGAGTCTCTGGTAAAAGCATTTTCTCCAGAAACTTCAAAGAAAAGTTGCAAGTGTGCATCGTGATCCTGTGAGGCTAACACTCACCTGTGGATGGCCATGGGGCATTTCCAGTGAGCCCTGCCTGGCTTATTGGAAGGAACTGTAATGCTCTAGAGTTGATTCACGTCACTTTTTTTTTTTTTTTTTTTAAAGGAAGGCTTCTTTCTCTGACTGTGTAAACACTGGGGCTAAGGGGAAGTCATTTCCCCATTTCCAGAATACAGTCCAAGTTCACAAGTTTGACATTTCAAACCAGACCCATGCCCTTGGTGGTCAGGTTGGTTTTCCTTTGGCCAAACACAACCTTCTGCACTTGAAGAGGGCAGCCTGGGGTGGAAGGGCACTTACAGGGCTTATTTAAAAGGGCACCAAAGTCTTCTGGGAGAGAAAATAGCTCTTTCCAGAGAGATTTTCATGATTAAGTGCAAATGAATCTGAAACACATGGATCAAATTTCCCTAAAATTACACACAGTTTTAAAAATTAAAGGGGTAAAGGGAATGGTATTTCTGGTAACCCCAAAACATATGAAGAGACACACTTAATGCAAACAAAAATAAACCAAACAATGGTGTCTGGAGCCTTCTATTGGTACAGAACCCAGCTGAGCTTTGTCCTTTCTTGGCGAGTAAGGCTGAGGCCCTCCCAACTCATCACCTAACAGGGAGAATCTGCTGCCGGAAGGCCTTCTCCAGCTGAGATGCGCTGCAATTTTTAAGAAGGAGGCAGGGCAGCCAGGGAGAAAAGCCCATTTTCTGTCAGTTAAGCCTCTCCATTAGTTACCTTTACCTTTATGAATGCTGTTAAGATTTGGGCTTTAACATACATAACTTTAAATCAGTAATATCCTTCATGCTTGCATGATTTGTTGGCTCCATATGTAACCTCTTGGCCCATTAAGTTGGCTCCAACTCAAATCCTGTTGTTTCTTTACGTTCAGCTTTCTTTTTGTTGAAAACAAGGGGGCATGGAGTAGAGGAAGAAGCAAGCAGAAGAAATGGGGAGAAGCTAGAGAAAGAAGAAAAAAATGGGATTCTTTCTACTGAAATTTCTAAATGTGGAACTCATTGTCTGTACTGGCTTTGAGGCAGAAAAAAAAAAAACACTAAGAGTTTAAATATTTGTTGAAGTCTGGATTTCTCCTTGCACCCGTCCCCCCATTCCCTCTAGTAAAATTAAAGCTGAAGCTAGCAGTTCATGTCTAGCTCTTGAAATGTCACCGGCAACACTGCTATTATTCTGATTTTCTGGGCAACGCCCGTCGGTTCCCTGCTGCAGTTCAATTAAACTAACTCTGCCTCTCTCAGATCTGGCCTGACAGCTGCATTGAATTTGGGTTCATTGGGTGATTTATCGGGCTGGGTGATGTACAGCCACATGATTTAGGAGTGCAAAAAAACTCTGGAATGCACCAAAAAAGCAATATATGCATTATTATTAATAATAATAATAAAGATAAATGTCAGCCCCAAGTGACTCTGGTGGCCCTCGCCACTCCATTTAACATTTTAACGGTGGCATGTGGCCCCTGCATGGCACTTGGTTCTGTCTGGTGCCTTCAAGGAGGCTAAGAAAAGGTTATTTGTCAAATGCTGGGTCAGAGTAAAGGGGGGATATTTTCAAAGCTCTGGGTCAGACCACTGCAGCTGCATTCCTGTCCCTGTCATTGAACAAGCTGAACTTTGTCACATTATTAAGCTGTCAGCAACGCCAGGGCGTTGTTTAGATTTCTGGTGGGAACTCCTCACACATGCTCCGGGGCTCCATGGGGACTTTATCAACACCATTGTAAAACATGCACAAATGAGCTGTGCTGCAATTGCCCTGGGAAGACCGGCTCATTCGGCCTCATCAGGCAGGAATGGAAATACCAGAGCCGGGCTCTTGTGCCACCCACAGGCAGCCTCCCTGGTGCCCTCTGCAAACACCCACCACACAGCAGGTCCCTTGCTCTTCACGCGACTTCTCCCTGGGTGTTGATGGCTGAGAGTTCTGCCTTTGCTCCAGCCAGATTGGAAGCTGAGCATCTTGGAGTTCAGATTCATGTGGAGCTGATGTGGCCCAATGAGACTTTGGTTGAAGTCCAACTTTAGCCCCTCAGCTTCTCTGTTTATCCCTCTTTCCCCACTCAGTTCAGTTCGTCCCTCACCCCTGAGATCCAAATGTTCTCATATTATTAGTCTTCCAGGCTGGGAGCTGGGAAAGCTTCAGATACAAATTAGAAAAGTTGAATCCTTAAGAATTATCGGGTGTACCTTCTCCTTAAGGAAGGTCTGCAATCAAAGGAAACTGAAAGTGAAAGCCATGCTTCAAATTTTAGCTATCAACAAGACTCCAGGGAAGGGACTCAAGATTAGGGGCCATCCAGCATCCTTCAAATCATGCCACTGCTGTCAGTAGACACTTTACCTTTGCATGGAACTTTCTGAGTGTGGGGAAAGGGGCATGGGCAAAACATGAGTTTTGATGGCAACAGGGATGCCTGCCACGTAGCTCCAGGACCCTCAGGTCTAGCACAGTAGCATTCCCAGCATGGACAGCCCGTGCCTGAAGGGAAGAAGCAAGCTTCAGGACAGCCTGGGGAACACTTGGAATCTGTTCAAACATCAGGATAGCTCTGAGCACCATGGGGGAAAAACCAACTCTGTCCCCTACTGGCTGTGTGACTTTGGGCCACAAACATCTATGCAATGGATATATAACAGTAGCATGTGGTTTGTAGGCTGAAATGAAGACCAATCAAGATAATGCAAATAACAATGCTACATATACTCCTAAACATACTAAGCAGTCAATAAATTGTAACTATTGTTACTCCCATCACAAATCAGCTCATCTAGCTGATCTTCTTTTCTCCAACATCACATACGTGAATATGGCAAGGCAAGAAACAACCTCCTCAGACTGGACCACACAGACAATCACTTTCCAAATAAGGACCTATCCTAATCTTGAGACATCTTGGAGGGATACCAGTCATACAAGCATTCTTAGAAACTACTTTTAGCGTCCCCTTCACCCATTAAAAAATTATTAGTGTTAAGAAAACAGATAGATAGATGGATGAATAAATATATGAAATATATGCGTGAATGAATAGGGAGATAGTATGTCTGAAGTACCTGTATTTATATTCTAAATATAATCTATGCATATACGTGTATACATATGGACATATGCACATAGATGACGAATGGCTGAAATATATAGCATGTATTGCGTGTATCTTAATTGTATATGTTTATCTGTTTACATGTATGAAAACATTTGTATAAAGAGAAATGTCAGATGAAGGGACAATGGACGGATGCATAGAGAGAGAGACCTGTCCCAGATGATTGTTGTCATTTGGAGTGTTACAACTCTGACCCTCTCTTTTCTAAAGAAATCAGAATCCAAGCCTGGGCACTCCTTGGCACCCCTAGCTCTTTCTACTTTGGTGTGCTGCTTCTCCAGGTTCTGGGTCTGGCTCTGCCACCAAACCAGCTGTGTGAATTTGAGAAAGTCACTCGACCCTCTGGACACAAAGGAAGGTCCATTAATGACTCAGTCCTTCTCTAACTTATATGATTCTTTTTCAACTTGCATGATCAAAAACAGAGCAAAGGAGTCAGAGCCGCTGTTCAGAATCCACAGGCCACATGGGCTGAAACAACGTAGGCAGTGACACTTACACAAATGAGCAACCCACACCTAAATAGAAACACATGGCCGCTTCCCCTCCCCATTCCAGTGCACACAAACATGTGGGTGGTCTCCACAGGGAAGTGGAAAGGAACATGTACCTGCTCAAAGGATTTTTTTCCACATAAGAAGAGCCCCACATCTTTCTTCAGACCTCCCACTGCCAACAATTTGGTCCATCACCCTGCAAAGAACTCCTCAGTGAGGGGAAACTTCACCTAACAAGGCCCCTTGTTACCACCCCTGGGGAGCTGGCTAACAACCTAATTAAATTGGGTCCATCATGACCTTTGGACGGATGCTCTGGGCACATCAGGTAGAAGCCACAAACCTCTCCTGGGACATGCAAAGCATTAAATTTCCCCTCCTTCAGTATATTTGGTGATAGATATTGTTAATAACTATCACAGATGCTACCATGTTTATTAACACGCAAAGCCAGTGAAAGGCAAATGGTCACCTTGAGACTGAGTCACCAAGATTCTGAGACAAGTCACCAACATGTCATGGCTCTGAATTGGGATTTAGATTGAGGAGACTCCAGCTACACCCTGGTTCTGCCATCAGAACCACTTCTACTCACTGCACCGCCTTCTCAATTACAGAATGAGAATTACTATGATTGCACTGCCCTACCTCCTCCTCAAAGGGGTTCTGGTGATTAAGAACAGTAAATTCCAATGAAGTTTTTAATAATACCTATTTCCAAGAGGATTAAATAAAACAATATGCATAAAGTCCTTGATACAGAGGCTGGTGTTCAGTAGTAACTCATAATCATTTGCTATTATTATCATTGTCAATGTATCTTATCTTCTAGATGTAGTTAGTGCTGGATGCTGAGCTGGACACCATAAAATATTATTTCATTGGTTCTTACAACTTGAAGGGGGAGATATTATTTTGCATTTTACAGATGAAGAAACTAAAGTGCAAGAGGATGATTTCTTCCAGATCAGGGCTGGGACTCACACCCATGCTCTCTAACTTCAAAGCTGGTGCTTTTTCATTTCTAACTAGATGAAATGGTGTGTGTGGAAGTACAATCCTGTTGATAACTCTTATTATTACTATTTCACTAAAGATCCTGGCTTCCTAAGATATTCTCTATTAGTTAGGATGTGCGTGGTTGCATGCAACAGAATGCTCAACTGCCAGTGGCCCAGATGATAAAGGCATTACATTATTTTACATGAAAACAAGAACAGGCTGAGCGTGGTGGCCCACACCTGTAATCTTAGCACTTTGGGAGGCCAAGGTGGGTGGATCACAAGGTCAAGAGATCAAGACCATCCTAGCCAACATGGTGAAACCCCATCTCTACCAAAAATACAAAAATTAGCCAGGTGTGGTGACACACACCTGTAGTTCTAGCTACTAAGGAGGCTGAGGCAGGAGAATCGCTTGAACTCAGGAGGCAGAGGTTGCAGTGAGCCAAGATCATGCCATTACACTCCAGCCTGGGCAACACAGCAAGACCCCCATCTCAAAAAAAAAAAAAAACAACAACAAAACAAAACAAACAAACAAAAAACAAGAATAGAAGGAGGTGGTTCTAGGTTTGGATCAGTAGCTCTATGAATTCAGGTATTTGAGTTAGCATTTCCATGATTCTCCAACCTTCCCCTCATGGCTGCAAGATGGCTGTCAAAGGCCTACACATCATGTCTTCACACCACAGCATCCCAAGAAGGAAGGCAGGGGTCAGAAGTGATTTACCTCAGGCATCTCTTTCTTAGTCCATTTTTGTTGCTATAACACAATACCTGTGAATGGGTGCTTTACAATGAGTAGAAATTTATTTCTTATAATTTGGGAAACTGGGAAGTCCAAGATCAAGGGTCCAACATCTTGCAGGGCCTTCTTGATGCATTACCTCACAGTGCAAGGCAAGAGGGTGAGAGAGAGAGAAAAAAAGGAGGAGGCTAAACTTGCCTTTTATAACAAACCCAATCTCACCCATGCATGAGGATGGAGACATCATGGCCTAATCACCTTTTACAGGTCCTACCTCTTAATACTGTTACAATGGCAATTAAATTTCAACATGAGTTTTGGAGTCAAACATTCAAGACATGACAATTTCTCTTTTTTTATTATAGACAAAAATCTTTTTTGGAGGCCTTTAGCAGTGCTCTACTTAAATCTTACTGGCTGAATTGAGGCATATACTCATCCCTAGGCCAATCACTGGCAAAAGGGAAGAGAATGCCTCTAATTGAACTTGAACAACCATGAGACAAGAATAATATTGGAGTTCTTCTTAGCAAGGAGGAAGGGGAAAAGGCTATTGGATAGTCAACAATTCCTCTACATGGCATTCAAGCCCCCACTCCTCTGCCACCCCATAGCCCACTCCCCTCTGCAGCCCCACCCTTCACTGCTCACCAGCTGGACCACACTCTGGCCAGCCAGTCTCCTCATCACTTGACCCATGTGTCACACTCAGGCTCCCTTCCATGTCCTCCTCTTGGTATTCCCTCTGTTTATAGTATCTTTCTCTTTATGCCTTTTGCCAATGACAATTCTACTCCACAATAAAGCTCGGTCACAACTCGTCTTCCCAGATAAGTGCAGTCCACACTGATACCACTTTTTATAAACTCAGGAACACTCATAGTTTGAAGTAGAGATGGTCTAGCACTGTAGTTAAAAGCCTGGACTCTAGAGCCACCCTGCTGGTATTTGAGTCCTGTGTATACTACCACACGCGTGACCTTGAAAAAGTCACTTGGTCTTTCTGGGCCTCTGTTTCCTCATTTGTAAAGCAGAATTAACTATGGCACCCACCTCATAGGATTGTTGTAAGGGCCAAAGGGGTTAATATAAAATAACTTTTGAGTGGTGTCTGACTACTGTCTGTGAATTCTCTTTTTACTGGTAAACTATCCCTTTCCCTATTTAACTTCCAGGACTAAAAGAGAATATCTAGATTACTCAATTTTCATGGCACTTATACAAATTGAGGTCTACAGAGGTTAATTTTTCTGACTTTTCCAATGTCATAAGCATACAATGACATCCTGTTGGCAGATCATTGAAATATAGACACTTGGTGCTCTTGGGAAAACTATGTACAAAGTTTCAGAACGTCTGGACCAGGGTGTGTGAAAGCCTAGAACTTCACTACCACCATCAGCAACCCCTGGCAACTTATTAAAAATGATCTTTCATGGTCCTTATTTTAGATCCTCTGAATTAAGTGGTAAGGCTCACATCTGATATTTGAACAAACTTCCCAGATGACTGGTGAAGCAAAGATTGGTACCCACTGCTGGAGCTGGTGGTAGGGTACCCACAGTTGCCATTTCCTTCAGACATAAGGCTCATGTAGAGAATCTCTAGGACAGGGAGACGGACATCTCTAAGGACCAAAGCAGACCTCTGTAGAGACATGAATGTAGGCTTAGACAGGGGGCACAGGGTAAAGGGTTCTCTTGGCACTAGTTCAGTCACCATCAGAGTTCTTTAGGATTCTAGAGACTAGGGAGTTTGGCCAATGCTATGAATTTCCTTGAAGGACCATGTTGAGGAATGAGACAAGATGGAAATGTGCCACTCTCTCAAGACCCAGCCTATCATTCGACTCAATTTTGGTCATTTTCCCCAGAGCTAATTCTATTTAAAATGTCATTTGGGAAGCCCGGGCAACTTGGACGACAAATGAGATAAGAGATCTTATTATTAGTCTTCTATTGTGTAATAAATCACCACAAACTTAGCAGCTTCAAACAACACAATTATCTCACAGCTTCTATGGCGAGGACTCTGTGGGAAGTTCAGCTGGATCCTCTGCTCCAAGATCCCACAAGCCTGTGCTCATGCTAGGGGTGAGAGCTTATCTAAAGGTTTGAGCAGGGAAGTATCTGATTCCAAGCTCACAAGGTTGTTAGCAGCATTCGATTTTTTTATAAGTGGTCAGATTGAAGACCTTAGTTCCTTGTTGGCTATTAGCTGAAAACTGCTCTCCGATCCTTGCCATATGGACCCCTCTGACATGGCGATTTGCCTCATCAAAGCCAGCACAGAAGTGAATTAGCAGGAAAGAAGTGACAATCTGTTGTAACCTAATCAATACTGCTGTGTTCTATTGATTAGAAGCAAATTACTCAAGGAAAAGGGATTACCCAAAGCCATGAATATCAGGACATGGGTATCATTGGGAACCATCTTAGAGACTGCTTACCATAACCCCCATATTGAAAAATTTCTCTCTCAACCAAAGGGGTTGAAGCCATTGAAAAGAACTGTCAAAGATGCAAATATGTTACATGGGCAGGATTATATTAATTCATGTACATCATCTCTCAAATTATTTTATTACGTTAGCTAGTCATCTCAATATTTATTCATGAAATGTTATTGATAACTGACCAGAGTGAGTATTTCCAGGGATACAAGATAAGTAAAAAAGGGGACTGCCCCCAAGATGCTTTTAGTCCTAAAGGAGAGAGAAATTACTGTTGCTGTTAAATTTCTATGCCCAAAATCCTTACTGTGAACTAAAGCACAGGATCTCCTAAAGGCTACTATTAAATGCAACTATATTATCCCAGTAGAGAGAACTCAAGTGATGTATTACATTTTAGCAAGATTTGGCTGCTAGTCACAGAACAGGTATAAATGGAAGCACAAACTCAGTCATGGTGGCAGGCTGGTGGGGGCAATACTGTCCTGACCTTGGAGGACTACAGAAGGGACGCCCCCTGTGAGGAGGGAGGAGGCATGGTAGAGGATGCTGGGAGGGCATAGGAAAAAGGGACATTCTTCAACAACTGTCCTGTCTCAAGTTGGTGGACTCAAGTTTCAGCCAATAAAAAGTTGGCGAAGAAAGGTGTTTGATAAAACACAGAATCCTTTAACCAACATTCATCACCTCCAAACATCGTTAATGCAAAATGAAGTAACAAAAATAGGGTCGTGAATTGCTTTTAGGCATCTAACAAATATTTATTGACTGCCTACTCTATGCAAAGTGTGTGGGCACTGTAGTTACTCCTGCGCAACTTCTTGAGGGACCAAAAGCAGGATAACTCCATGCCTGCCTTGTAATACATTGGGAGACTCATTCTACAGTTCACTCAGGAACCCTGCCAAGGAAGATAAAATATGGCCCTAATCCTCCTTTCACGGAACTCTCTGTGAAGGAACAATGAGAGAAGTCAGCCGAACATTTATAAAGTGGGAGCCTCAAGTGAAAACTGCTTCTTGGAAAGAGAGCAAGAAGGGGGGGCCCAGAGGTTTGGAAATAGCACTTGATAACAAGGCTGAAGGGGCTGCTCCTTATGGGAATTCTAACGTGTTCACTGAACTCATTGGTGTGGGAGAGACTGAGATTCAGAGATGAGCAGATCATCTACTTGAGAGAAGGCATGACGTTTGCCTCCCGGCGCCAGCCCTAGCCCAGGGACAGGACACCAGGCTCCCACTGGGCTAGGGAGATGGGAGGGAGTGTCTTTAGCTGAGGCTCCTAAGCATAGCCAGCCACTTTATCTTCTCCAAAAACACATGCTGGAAGAAGAGAGGAGAGAATGTTTGCAATGACCTACCTAATTGTTGTTATATTTGAAGCACCTACATTTCCTTATTAACACTACAGTTTTTTCGTTGCTCAAACATTCTAGTCAAAACCACACCCCCACAAACAAATCTACCCTGTCACCCCCTTAGAAGAAAAAAGTACCCAGGACTCCATCTGATAAACAGTTTTCACATGATTAGTACACTCTGCTTCAAAGTGTCCATCATCAACATGGTAAGTAGCTTTCATTCTTGTGCCTAGAATGTTTTATGCTAGCCGCTTAAATTCATCATAAGAAATTTGGTGTTTTACCATTAAATGATAATAGAATAACATGCAAAAGCAGCCATATCGATTATTCTGGGAGCTAAATGGGCAAAACTTTAGAATGAGAAGCCTCAGCTAACATGTGGGGCAAGGCCAGTTGAGTCTCTAGGAATGCATGGGCCAGAGGTAACCACTTCTCCTCCTTCCAGTCCCTCCAGGAATTGCAACTCACCTCAAAGACCCCCTGAAAATAGGCACCCCATCACCTGTCCCCCATATTTTCCCTTATGGCTGTACCTGAGGGAATTCGGTTCCATCAGATCAAAAGTGCTGATTTTGGCCAATAACCAACAAGAATTATTAGCCCAAGCTATGTGCCCAACACTGCACTAGAAAGGAAGACCTAGTCTTTACCTGTGTAGGGTAACTTTAACTTAGAGCTGGGTATAAGATTGTGCCCATGATTTTCCTTTGTCTTTTAGTTTCTAACCCTATTTTAGTATTTGTGATCTTTACACTGCCAGAGAACAAAGACATACGTAACACATGTCCCAATTCACTATGTTGAGTTTACATATAATTATGGTTTGTGTTCTTTCACATTTTTTGTTGTTATTTGTTTGTTTATTTTCTGTCACCTAGGCTGGAGTGCAGTGGCATGATCTTGGCTCACTGCAAGCTCTGCCTCCTGGGTTCACGCCATTCTCCTGCCTCAGCCTCCTGAGTAGCTGGGATTACAGGTGCTCACCACCATGCCCAGCTAATTATTTGTATTTTTAGTAGAGATGGGGTTTCACCATGTTGGTCAGGCTGGTCTCAAACTCCCGACTTCGTGATCCGCCCGCCTCAGCCTCCCAAAGTGGCATTCTTCACACTTCTAATATTTACCCCACCACCACCAAAAACAGTTTTTCTTTCAGAACACGAAGACACTACATTAAGAATTGCCAGTGTGGCATGTGATGATATATGAGTACTGGGAAGAGAGGGAAGGTTTGGACAGACAAAGGGTACACACTTACTTCATGTCGCCCTTGCCACCATGAGGCTATACTTATAACCTGGACAAAGACTACCAGATTTGCAGAAAAGTTAGAAAAGGAGGAAATGCTGAATTTTAGAATAAGAAGCAACTTGGAGATCCTATGCTACATTTCATTCATCTCAAAAACCAAACGAGGGTACATAATTTGCCCAGCTCGCAACCAACAAGGAGTACAGCTAGAACACAACACCAGGTATGTCTTGCTCCCCAGCCTGGATTCTTTCTCCATGCTGGGCTGTCCCTGGGAATCAGACATTCACATCATGGCAGGACTCAACCATCAAACACACTTGTTGTCAGGCCATTTGCAACGATTATTTTATGCTTGAGTATATATCATCTGTCTTATCCTCCAGCGAGTTCTGTGTCCTGACCTCTGGGGTGTCTCTGGTGTCCCTTCATGTGCCCAGCCATCTCCTGGGCTCTAGTAAACAGACGCATGTCCAGTTGCATTGAACTTTAGTGGTAGCGTGCTCATTCATCTTTCTGTTGTAACTTTCCTGACAGTAAACTTATAACAACTTCTTATAGACATACACACACACAGAGAGAGACACAGAGGGAGAAACTAACAATAGTTAACAATAAGAATCTGAATCTAAGGAACTGTGACAGTTTTAAAAGCAGAGAATATATTTTAACTCATGAAGTAGAGCTGATCTGGAAATAATCTGGCTTCGATATGCCTCTAGTGTAACCCTTCAAATATAAGAACTCACTATCTCTAATTTCTTTTGTTGCAATTTTCCAATAAAATCTGGCAGTGGCCCAAGTTCTCAGAGGACTAATAGGGATAAGAATGTCCCTGATTTTCCTTCAAAATGAGAAATCATTTCAACGTGAGGAGTCCAGCCACAACTGGCACAACCCCCAATGGTCTCTGGATTTCAGGAGAGGAACCTGGGCCTCTCTCTGGCCATCCCAGCAGGCTCCCAGACTTATAATTATTCAGTCAGCAGCCCAGAATTGTGGCCTACTTAGTTTTCTCTAAAAGCACTTAAGGACAGTTTAATGAAAGGAAAGAGCAGCAGAGAAAGGGGAAAAATGCTTTTTTTAGGAACTGAACAAAATATCATGTTTTCTTCTCTCTCTCTCTTTTTTTCCCTTTTTGCAATAATTCTCCTCAGAGAAAATTATAGTCTTTAGGGCCAGCAATGTGCTCTGTATGTTTTGCTTATTACAGTGGTTAAAACGAGAACCATGGGTGATGGAGTATCATTATAGCATTCCTGATATCCCTGATATATTTGTGCAAACATAGTTGTGGGCAATGCATGGACAACGATGAGCCCGTGTTGTCTGGAGAAGTTTCTCCTCGTCTTTGTTTATTTGCACAGCCTCTTGCTTTACTCTGGAATCCTCCGTTTGTATTCCTTTTTATAGTTTCTGCCTCTTTAAACTACATTTTTCTTTAGTGTATCTTCTTTTCCACCTCCCTCAAGCAGGCTTGAAATGTTTTCATGCCAAATAATTTGCAAGAGAAATGTTTCAAGTTAGAAATGGAGTGAAATGGCGGCTGTAATCACAACGGTGAATTTCTAGTCGTTACCACTTTACTCCCTTTGGTTTGTGTCCGTGTCTTTCTCTATTTTCTGTTCCTGTCAGTAGGAGCCCAGGGAGAGACTCCCTTCTCCTACACAGGGGGCCAGAGAGCCAAAAAATAAAAAATAAAATCACAATACCATTGAATAGCAATGCTGGATAGCACTGAGCCAAATGCTTTGAGACATAAAAGAGCAGCACCCTCCATTCCATTCCATGCTCTAAAATTGCTTGAAATGTACTGAAAATAAAGACATGAATTATTAATAAGGGCAGGCAGGTTAGAGGCCATGGAAGTTCAGAGAAAAGGGGTCTCTGAGGGCTAGAGAATTCTAGGAAAGCCCCATGGAGGACTGGGGCCCTGCAGGATGAATGGGGCCTTGGGAAAGCAGAAAGGAGGGAGAAACACTTTTTCAGGAAGAAGGAGCAGGTAGACCGTGATGACTGCTCAGCCAGGTCGCCAGGGTTCTCAACAACGTGCTCAACACCGGGAGGCTCACTGGACTCTCCATGAGAGAGCTTCCTAAATAGGCACGACCCCTACTCTATAGAGATTCATGTGCCCACTTTGCTGGCCTCTGGTGCTAATGATGCTTATTTTATGAGTTTGAGCCCGCTTCTTAAAATTTATTTCTGCTTGAATTCTCATTAGATTCTGTTTGCAGATAACAAAAATTCTAGGATTCTAACAAAAGTTACAGATTCTCTCCCCAGAAAAATTAACATAAATACAAAGTTTTGCTTATAATTTTAGGAACCCTCCTGATGTCCCCTCACGAAGCCCAGGTTTAAACGCCTTGACTAAACTGTCCTTGAAGACAGAGACTGATTTTTATTCATCTTAGTAGCCCAATGCCCAAAACACAGTAATTGGTCAATAAAGATTGAGTGAATGATACAAGAATGAATTCTGTCTTTCTCACTTTTCGGCCCCCAGGGACTTCCCTCAATCTGCCTGCCTTAGGCCACAGGCTAACGTTACCTACGGATCCCAGGTGCCCATGTGGAAGACTCTCATGGGACCTGCTCATATCTGTGGTTTCTGCTCCTATCCTTGTGAATTCTAATAATTTATGTTGCCTTGACATCTATTTCTGCCATTTCACTTTCTCATACGAGAAACAGGTCTCGGTCACCTTGACACAATTTCCAGTTCAACACAGCACCCAAATGGCTCAAGAACTCAGAGGCATCTCTCCCACCTGGCAGATGGAGCTCCCTACCTTCCCTTCCTTCCTTTAAAGAGAGCATTCGGGCATTTGCCCTCTAACTTGAATGACCCACACCCTACTCCTTTATCTGTGCTGTTAGTTGCAGAGCTCTCTTCTCTCTCCCTGCCTGACTCTTCACTTCTGCCTTGCATGGCCTAGGAATGGAGCACTGCCCTCCAGACTCATTGCACCCTCCCTGTCCAGATCTGTAAGTAAAAGTGTTTGAACCTGTTTCCCATTGTGGTGGGGGACTGAATTTGCGCTTTCCACCTGGAGAACCAGGGACTGCCCCAGGCTAGAATTCCCCCCCCCCCGCCCACCCTGGAATGCCTTGTGGAGGGGAACAAAGGAAAGGGATCCTAGCACCAGAGTGATGGTCAGGCAGGCGTGAACTGGACACAGCTCAGACAAGAGCCATGAGGGCATCTGCCAGTATAACAAGGTTCCCATGTGAGGGACCCTTTGATCTGGGGCAGGACAAATAGGCGTTGGGCTCTCCACTAAGTAAAAGAAACATCCCATCAAAGGCACACTGTAAATACTATGTCTAGCTCTACCTCATTTCCTATTACGGCAGGGCGGCTAGCCACCCTGTCACTCTGGTACTGGAATTCCAAATTAGCTGGGGGCTCTCAAAACACCTAAAACTTGTCCTTTTTGTGAATCCAGGTTCTCATTGCTATTTGACCATCTTGCATCTCATCTCCCAAGAGTTGAGCTGTCTGGCATCTATGATGGTAGCCAACCAGCTAAAGAAACCTATGTCAAAATGTGGAAAGAAGAGAAACACATAAGGCTTTCATTCCTCTCATTTCTTTTCTAGGTAAACCATGTGCATCTTCATGGGCGCTCTCTGAAAGCACTGCCTCGATCTTATTTTCTAACCACAAAGTGTCTCCCGTGAGGAGTATTGATGCCTACTGGAATGAGATGCGTGTCCTGGAGAGGCGGGAGATGAAGATGCTCTGTGCCAGGAGGCGGCTTGTAGCACCTCTTTGGTCATACTCCATGTTTTAAAAAGTTATCTGAAATGTGAAAAAAGCACATTTCCCTTTCAGAGTTATTCTAGAACATTGTCTAACAAGCCTTCCGAGGAGTTGTTTGATTCTGTCCTGGAGAGATATATTTTTAACTTATTTAGTGTTGATCAAGAGCCCAGATTCTGTAAAGTTAGACGCTAATCTGTAGAAGGCTGATAGGTTGTATGACAATTTTATCTGATAGCAATGCAATCAATTTCTGTCTGTTAGAAAAGGTAACCCCAAAGGTTACTGTTTTATTGTCTTGTAGTACATTAACTAGTTTTACAGTTAAAGTTTTTAATCTTATTTCAGTAATTTTTCATTCATTGACGATCTACACTGCCATCTTTTGTATTCTCTTTTAAAATAGTTTTAGCGTCCTGCAGAATCCCTGATTAATAAGTTCAACAAATGTTTGACTCGTGTTCACTCTTTACTTGTAAAGGAATTTTTATTTTAATTTCTTGAAAACTATCAACTACATTTCAGCTATGGGTAGAGGCCAGTGTCAGAGGTCTTTTAACACCCAGGGTGCTGTAGACAAGCATATCTCAGACTCTAATGTGTACCTGAGTCACCTGGAATCTAGTTATAATGCAGATTCTGATTTGCTAGTTCTGGGGTGGGGCACTTCTCATAAGCCTCCAGGTAAAGCCAGCTCTGCCGTCAATGGACAACACTTTAGTGAGTCTGTAGGATGCAAACTGTCTTCACAAACCCCCCAGGAATCTGTGTCTCTTCCCTATCCCCCACCTCCCTACAGTCACAGCTGAATCCAACAATCCTGACTACTAAAGAACTGGGCTGGTGGAGAGTTTCGGGGCACTTTGGGGTGGTTTAAGCGTGTGTAGAGGGGTGTGGGTAGGAAGGTGGGGCAACGTAAAGGAAATGAAGTGATTCATGCTCAACTGCGATTGCCTGAGCATTAAATTCAGTCAGCGGGAAACCCAATCTCCCCACTGCAAAGGGAAACGTCCAACTTGGAGTGCTGCTCTCCAGACAACACAGCCTCCACCCTCTCCTGATGAGACCCACCCAGGCTGTTCACCAAGGACCCCTCCAGAGCTCTCAAGGGCATGGGTAGTTCTCAGACTTCGTGTTTTCTATGGCTGTTGAGCTGTTTGCACCTCCTTTGGGAAGAGCAGAAGTAGGTCCCCTTTGTTTTTAGTGGGCACATTTCAACACTTTGGTGGCTGACTCTGCTCTGCTGTGTGCTTTCTTACGTCATGGTGCACTAGTATTTTAAATCCTTTACATTTCTTGGAAACAGAGATCTCAGAGACTCCAAGAAACACACAATTTGTTTAGTTCACTGCTACACAGGAGCCTCTACCAAAATGGAAAGGCATGCATTCCCACGGAGGACTGAGAGCTCTGGTCCTGGCTCTCAACAGCCAGTTCATGGAGTGGGCTGTAGTGAGAAGAAAGAGAGAGAGAGAAGACGAAAGAAAGAAGGAAAGTAAGAAAGAAAGAAAGAAAGAAAGAAAGAAAGAAAGAAAGAAAGAAAGAAAGAAAGAAGAAAGAAAGAAAGAGAAAGAAAGAGAGAGGGAGAGAGGGAGGAAGGAAGAAAGGAAGGAAGGAAGGAAAAAAGAGAAAAATAAGAAAGAAAGAAAGAAAGAAAGAAAGAAAGAAAGAAAGAAAGAAAGAAGAAAAAGAAAGAAAGAAGGGAGGAAGAGAGGGAGGGAGGAAAGGGAAACAGGAAAGAAAAGAAAGAAAGAAAGAAAGAGAGAGAGAAAGAAAGAAAGAAAGAGAAAGAAAGAAAGAGGGAGAGAGGGAGGGAGGGAGGAAGGAAGGAAGGAAGGAAAAAAGAAAGAAAAAGGAAGAAAGAAAGAATAAAAAGAAAGAAAGAAAGGAGAGAGGAAGAGAGGGAGGGAGGAAAGGGAAACGAAAGAAAGAAAGAAAGAAAGAAAGAAAGAAAGAAAGAAAGAAAGAAAGAGAAAGAAAGAAAGAAGAAAGAAAGAAAGAAAGAAAGAAAAGAAAGAAAGAAAGAAAGAAAGAAAGAAAAAAGAAAGAAAGAGGAAAGAGGTAAAAAGAGGGAGGGAAACAGAAAGAAACAGAAAAAGAAGAGAAGGGAAGGGAAAGGAGAAAGGAAGTAAGAGAGAGAAGGAAGGAAGGAGGGCCAGAGAGAGGGAGAGAATTGTTGATAGATCATAAGAATATGTTCTGCCTTTTGGGACGTGGTGTTAAATGTCTTCACTGAAATTATATTGGCTGTACCCAACAAGTGTTTGCTTTGTTTTCATTTTTGTTTTTATGTCCTATCTTCGTTCAGTAAAATAAAAAGTTGGCAATCACATGTTCATCCTCCAATTTTAGAGAAAATGTTTCTAATCTGGAAAGCCACACACCCAAGAACCACCGACCCTGGGCTCTCAGGCTACAGATGACAGCCCTGAGTAACTTAGTCCTCTCTTCCAGCTGTCTAGAAAGCCAGCACTTTATTCTGCAGTATAGAAGCAGGTAACTTTCTACCAATCACCTCCCTGGTCCTCTTCTCCCGCTCCTCTTCTCCTCCCATCACCATTCTGCCTAGAGGGAAGAAACCTTGATGAAACAGATAACAAAGCCTCTTCTGCAGTCTTTTAATGCAAAGTCTGAAGACTGGGAAGGAGCTGGAGTTTGAAGGCCTGGGATTGAGCCTTGGTCTTGCCACTTGGAAACTGCATGCACTTTTATAAGTGGTGTAATTTTTTGAAGCTGAAAATCTTTCAGAGTTGCCAAGATAATAAAATCAGAAACATATATAAAAAGCTCTGTAAAACATAATGTAAAAGAGCTGTGAAAATATAATCTATTGTTACAAACCCCCTCCATCCCTCCACATGTCTAAATATACACATGAAACGCTGTTGAGTGGAGAGCTAAGATTTCTGGTTCACTTGTACCCACTGTTGGTGTGGGGACGGTCAAATGATCTTAGAGACAAGAAATCTGATTTTCAATTATTTATTAGATTTCATTCATCTGGGGTCTGTTGGATCATCAAGAGCCATCCAGGTAACTGGAATGTGGTCAGAAAAAAAAAAAAACTGTTAACTCGGTAAGTTAACAGTTTATCGAATGTTCTGACATAATCTCATTTAAAGACAAAAGAAAAGTGAGTGTTAATGTTCCCAATCACACATGATACACAAATGTTCTAAAGATAAGTTACAGCCCAAAGTCACACCATCAGTAAGTGGCCAGGACAGGATGTGATCCCAGTTCAGGCTGATTCAGAGGCCCTGCTGTTTACCCTACACTATCCTCAGGCTATCTGAGAACCAGCACTGAGCCCTTACTCACTTGTCATGGGGAAAATTCTTGGATAGGGTACTCAAGCCTCAAATTGCCCCCAATTCTACCATTTATCAGAAGTGTAAATCTAGACATGTCCTTCCTGATAGGTCCTGTACAATTCATAGAAGAAATATAAAATTTCTAATCATTTCCATGAAAGCAGTTAAAAGCAAACATGCACAATAAAAAAAAAAAAAAAAAAAAAAAACAGAACAAAAAATTCAAGGCCTGGTGCAGTGGCTCACCCCTGTAACCCCTGCCCTTTGGGAGCCCAAGGTGGGAGCCCAAGGTCAGGGATTCGAGACCAGCCTGGCTAATATGGTGAAACCCCATCTGTATGAAAAACACAAAAATTAGCCGGGCATGGTGGCAGGCACCTGTAATTCTAGCTACTCGGGAGGCTGAGACAGGAGAATCACTTGAACCCAGGAAGCAGAGGTTGCAGTGAGCCACTGCACTCCAGCCTGGGCAACAAGTGAAGTTATGGTTCAAAAAAAAAAAAAATTCAAAAAGCAAACACAAATAAGTTATAATCAGTAGGCTTCTCTACTGAACTCATCATTATCCAGAACTTACTCTTTTTTGCTTTAAATTAAATGTCAATGATCATTTAATCATTTATCAGTCCTACTTTTCTTGGTAAGGCTGGTAAATGAAATGTCTTGTGCCTAAAGGGTTAAATAAAATATTTTTATACTATTTACACTGAACATTATCTAACTTCTTAGACTAATATTGGACATTATCTCATCAGTGTATTTTAGATGTAACATATGCATCTGTTACCAATGCTAAACATCCAACTGGGGGAGTGGAAATATAATATAATAAAGAGAATGTATACAGGAGGAAAATTGAACTCCAAAATGCTTTAAATTACAACATGATGCCTTCCACTTTATTTAATCAAGTCCTTTCTTATAACTCAGTTAAAATAAGAGAGAAGAGAAAAGAGAGAGGGAAAGTAATACTAAAATTTATTCCTAATTTTAACTCTGAAGTATACAATAATCATAGTGATTTGATGAAATAGTTTGAAGTTTCCAAAGCAAAAAAAACAATAGTTTTGTGTTTCTTCTTCAAGGCTTCTCTTCAAGAAGACAAATTCAGAAACTTTACCTTAATCATTTTAATATTCTGACCTAGGAAAATTAAGATGTTGGTAATGTGAACACGTATGCTGTAGAAATGGTTGTGGACCACAGGTGGTGGGTATGAATGACAAGGTTCAGTACCAGAAGGTTCCCTGGAGCTCTCAAAAACTTAAAGAACACATTAGATTAACTTAATATTAGTATTTCAGTCACATCTAGTGAAGTGACTCATGCTTGGACTCAAAAAGCCACATGTCTGCTCTATATGTTAGTCTATGATTGACTTAAAGATGGGAGAAAGAAACAAAATCTGTGCACTTAAAAATTCCTTGACCTTGTTCATCTCACAAGCCATCTCTCTTTTCTCCTTTAAAACCCTCCTGCTCCAAAGTCACCAAAAGATTGTGAGAGCCAGCAATGACTGCCTCAGATGGCAGCAATGGAAGCCACACACCCTCTCCATGATGGCGCTCCCATCCTCAATACAGGGAACTTTCAACTCAAGGGAGATCTACTAGAACAGGAGCCAGCCAACTACCCCTGTTTTTCTAAATAATGTTATATTGGAATATAGCTACACTACTTATTTACGTATTCTCTAGGGCTGCTTTTGCAATACAAAGGTAGAGGTGAGTGATTGCACTTGAGACCGTGTGGCCACAAAGCATGAAATATTTGCTATCTGATCCTTTACAGAAAAGGATCGTTTGCTTGCTCCTGAACTAGCAAGAGCTTCAGCTTTGGAGCACTAAGATTGGCATTTTATAAACTCCAAAGCTCTGGTTCTCAATCCTGCTGTCACCTTTGCACATCTGAGGGAAAAAAAACATATTTTCATCAGTAATTCTGTCTTACCGCTTAGTAGAAAGGCTCCCAGCACGCACATACATGAGCAAAGAATTTCTTACGAAGCTAGTGAAATGTAAACTTCAGGGTCACTCACATGCACAAGGCCTTGGGAAGGGCCCATGTGAGGTGTTCATACAGTTATCTGTTTTTGAATCATTTGAAAAAATAAGATCCGGAGACTGTTGTCTCTTTCCATTCCAGTTTTTCCCCAATGAGTCTTTTCCATGTGTTGGGTAGTGCTAGGATGCCCTTGGGAATTTCGAGGAGCCAACTGAACAGAAGTTGAGATGGGGAATTGGGGATATTTGTAGCTTGGGTGTAGTGGGATGTGGAGAAATAGACAGAGAGAAAGACATTTCACAGTCTCTTCTTTGTATGGTTAAGTTACTGCTAGTACCTCTCAAGATAGGAATGACTTGTGGGAATATTTCCATTGACCACCATGCTGACTCTTTGGTGCTACAATGCAAAAGTGCAGGCTTAGTGGTCTTAGCGCTATGTGAACATGTTCTGGGATACCCATCGCTGAAAAATGCGTGGTAGTGGAGGAGAAACAGGTTTTGAAATGTGTAAATCCAGAAGCTAGTCTGTGGAAAATTCTTCCAAGCCCTCACATTCATGTATGAAGGAAACTTGATAGATTTTCCCAAATCTGACAACAGTCTTAAAATGTTGAATGACACTATTAATGCAAGTTGTGATGCTGAAACTTTTCTACCAATGATTGTAAAAGTCTCAATCAATGATGCTAAGGTAAAGATCAAATTATCTTTCTATAGAAAACATTACAACATTGTTATTGTATGAAGATATGATCAGAGTATTCAGCCAACAAATATAACTAGTACCATAGAGTGTGTCGAACTGTTTATTAGTTAATAAAAATAGTATGTTGTTGTCTGGATTTTGTGGTCAGCTTTTTAAAACTCCTGATTTCTTGTGATTTTATTTTCACTCTAAAAAAAGTATCATAATTATATATCTTTTTTCATAAATAGGGCCCTCCAAATCACATAAGGTTTAGACCCACACAACCTGTACTACTTACATACTTGCACACGCTGGTTTCTTTCTTAGTTTTTTTTTTTTTTTTTTTTTTTTTTTTTATGCTGGCCATCATACTCACTATACGGAGGCTGTGGCCCAGTAATGGAGGGATTCACAGTTGAAAAACAGCCTTAAAGATCTGTACAATGAATTAGTAATGTAAGTGAATCCATTACTAAATGGAGCCTGTCTCACTCCAAGCTACCTTGCTACCTGGTAGATGGAAAGAACACGCATCTCAGAACCAGGTTGACCTGGGTCTGAACTTAAGCATAGCATCTAAGTTTCCCGAGCCTCGGTTTCTGCAGCTCTAAAACAGGGAAAATTGAACCAACTTCATAGGGTTGTTGTGAGGGTGAAATGTGAGGACCTGGGACCTGTGTTCAAGGCAGAGTCCAGAATCTTCATACACCAGATCTCCGACACCGGCCATTCCCTTCTTCACCATGCACGTGTCCCGGGAGCCACCAGCGGCTCAGGCACAGAGAACACAGCTGGCAAAGAGACATTCAGAGGAAAGCCTCTGTAATTAATGTCATATTCATTCAATTTCAAGTCTAGACAATATTTTTCTAAAACAATTGCTTCTGAGGGCCAATAATGAAAACAGAACAATGTCAGTCATCAGAACTCAGAAAGGGAAGGATAAATATTGCCCGACAGGTCCATTTTAACTTTGATCTGAAATTCTGCATTCTTCTGGGAGACTTGTAGTAAATGATTTCCACACTTCTCCATGGCTATTGGTCCTTGCTGTCCACCACCCTGTACTTTAGAAACAAAAGACAGGAGTGCCAGGAGAAGACAGCCTTAAAACTCTTCTTTAAAGGATTCAGTAACTGGGGTAGCAGATGTCAATTGCCCTCCAGATATCACTGTCCTAGATATAGAGTGAGCTGAGTACTCTGAAAGCTGTGGGCAGCCCCAAATCTTAGACCCAGAATATATTCCCAGTCAGCATTCCAGGGGTCTGAATTTTCCATCCTTATGCTATTTGAGGTTGATCCTAAGGGTGGCCACCTGTTACCCTGGGGTAGCTGAGAAGAAAGTGAAAGGGAATTGCAATTTTTCCTGGTATTGGGTCTGCGGAAGGGGGTCTCTACTCTTTCTCATCCCACCTCTACTCTCATCCCATCCTCATTCTTCCTCATTAGTTAAAGGCAGAGATTAGGGAAAGTACTGGCCACAGCCACCCAAGTATCACGACTTAGGCAGGGTAACATTTTGATGGAACTCTATGCAAATGGCACCCCTGGAAAGGGGCACAGTTGTAGTCCAGGTGCTGTGGCGTCTGACAAGTCTATGTCGTGCTCTTCCGGGGTGATGCTCCATCTCTGCCGCAGAATATGTAAAATGTTAAATCTCCTGTCCAGAGAAGCTTCTTCCTATCTCCCTCCATAAAGAGACTGTGACTGGAAACAGGGCAAAACACAGAGAGGCTGACAAGAGGAAAAACAGAAAAAGAAAACCAGAGGAAGACAGAAAGAGGAAGCAGCAGCTTTTGTTACAGTCCCAGGGAATAAACCAACAGCTCTTTAGTAAACAGAATTCAGCAAAGAAGCCTGCAGATGTTCCCATGAACACAGGGCACAGCACGGGGACAGACCACCCGGCGCTCAGACTCCATCAGATCCTGGCGTTTTGTCACCCAAAGGAGCTTCCCTGGTCAACAGGGTCCCTGTGAGTCATTTGTATCTGCCCCACTACCCCAGATTCCCACAGTGGAATGAGGAAAGTTCTCCCGGGATCCAACGGGAAAATCTGCATTCTCCCCTCCTTCCTAGTTCAGTAGCTAGTGATACTTAGGAGACAGCACGAAAGCGCAGCTAAATCCAAAGCAGCATGCCATCTCCTGGTATGCTCACTCACCAGGCACCCAGCAACCCATTTGAAAGTCCCCTTCCATCCCCCAAACATAAGTCTTCCTCCTGCAATTTCCCCAACCCAGTCAAAAATCCCTTTCTCTGTTGAGAGTATTCTCAGCTAGGTACAAAGGGAAATCTGATGTGACTAAATCTTACTCAAGTGTGAGTGACTGATGATCTTTTTCAACTCTCCCCAGAGATTTACATTGTAAAACGCAACAAGATAAAAACAAGGAAAGCAAGAACCATGAAGAATCTCCATTGAGTAGGGTTCCAGGTAGGGTGACAAAGGGAAGGAAAACCTCCAGGAAGGGTAGAAGAGTTTGGAAAGCTGAGCTGGTCTCCCAGAGCTCCTTAAATCCCATCATGAGGGCACCTGCTTACTCTATCTATTCATGTTGCTTCTGCTTCCAGGAAGTCACACCTCCCCATATAGAAGAAACCCAACTCAACTATTTTCTGTCATAATATCTAATAAGAGTCAGGTGCTATAACGCAGGGGTTCTCAAAGTGTGAGCCACAGGCCAGCAACGTCAGCAACAACCCAAAATTTGTTAGAGGTGCAAGTTTCCAGGCCCCTCCCTAGACCTACTGAATCAGAAACTCTGGGGATGGGACCCAGAAATCTGTTTCAACAAGCTCTCCAGGGTATGTTGATGGACAGTAAAGACTGAGAACTGCCTATATAGGGCATGATGAACTGGGAGCCTTCCTCTTCCACGAGCTTGAGCAACTCAGTTCACCTCTGTGAACCTCAGTTTCCCCAAATATAAAATATGACTGAATTTAATCAGTGTTCTATGGAAAATGGGTTTCATCAGACGCTTCGTGAAAAAATTATTTTATTATCAAGTAATCCTGGGAAATCCCTTCTTAGACATCCATAATACATGTTAGCCTATTAAAGACTCCCCAAATCCAACCATAAATAAAGAAACTTGTTTAACTGTGTTTAGCCCTGTGCTTACCAGACACTTTCGAGTATGAATTCTCTTTCTTAATCACATCCATTAACATCTGGAACAGAAGGGTTTAGGTGATTGCCAGGGTCTCTCCCTCTCCCAGCTGTAGCATCTGGCAGGTCTATGTCATGCTATTCCAGGGTGACACTCCATGTCTGCTGCATCGTATGTAAAATCAGCTCTCAGGAGCATCTCAGCTCACATAGAGGGCATCCTGTGCCCTACACCAGAGTTTATCCACATGGTGATTTATGCACATTCACTGATTTTGTTAGTGTTACATAAAATCTTACCCTTCCCTGCCACCTAGAGAAAAACCACAAGATAGAGGAGAGCATTAAACAGCTCCAGGGCAAGAAGTGAGAGGAGTGAGGAATAGAATGAGAGGTGAGGAAGTCATCCTGGGGGTGGGGGTGGGTTATCAGGACTGAATAGCCGGGCCCAGCCCGGGGCAGAATTAAAGCTATGACAGCCTTCACCTATCTGCAGAACTGTTGATATCACTTCACAGTTTCTTGTTTCTTAATCCCTGCCTTTCTTAGAGGGCAGACAAAATGAGTCACAGGCATGGAACACCCTGATCTCTGAAAGCAGATGATGCCAATAATCATAAAAATTATTAATAATCATAATAGTCTGCAATTTACAGAGTATTTCAGTATATATTCTTTCTTAATCTTTGCAACAACAAGGCTGTGAAGTAGAAATTACTTTTATCCTTATTTTGCAAATAAGAAAACAGAGGCTCATTTGGGATTTTTTTTCAATCCCACTGAACTGGGATTCTACCCCTGGCTTCTCCAGTCACCAGTTGCATAGCCACAGACGAGAAATTCAGCCTTTGTGCCATAGTTTCTAATAGCCTGTAACCAAGGGTAACTGGATTGAATACCAAGGTTCTTCTACCACAAAGGCACATATCTACTCTTGTAAATCAATTTCCATCTGAAAGTACTCCTTGGTTTGTGCAATGTTGAATTAACTTCATGCCTGGCCATTGCATCCCTGACAACAGAGAGTATACCCACTCTGTAGTAATAGGAATATGGTTTCTAGACTTGATTAAACCAGATTGAACCCAATTCCTCACACTAGTTGTGTGATTTGGGGTTTTGTGAGATTAATTGTGTAAAGTGTTTAGCACAGTGCATAGTAAGTGCTCCCTAAGTGTCAGCTACACATCCATCATTGGAAGAAGACAAATCTTAGCTGAGTTCGGGCGCCAGGAAAGATAGCAAGCACTAAAGTGATGAAAAATCACTGACTATGCCAAAACCAGGAGACAGATAATTCAAAGAACGTTGAATATGAGACTGAAGACTTTGGTTGAAATCTTCACTTTGCTGCTTAATTCCAGGTGGCCTTGCACAAACAACTAAAATGTTTGCTTTTCTCTTCTGCTTCTTGGGGGTTGTAATGCCTGACTTGCCTTCTATACAAGACTATTTGAAGGTTAGACAGGCCAGGCATGACCACTTGTAACAGACACTGTTGATTGCCTACATAAAAGCCATTCACTCCAATTTCTTGATAAACAAGCCTCAATTTTATTCAGGTATCTATCTCTTCCACATGGTCGTGAACTCTAGGAGGTGTGTTCTGGTTAGTGTAAGCTCATAATGGTGGCTCCATTTCCCTCTGCTAATGGCTGGTAGAAAGAAGGGCCTGTAATGCAATTCTGACCACTGAGATGTGAGGGGAAGTCTTTGAGGGGTTGGACAAAACATCTCCTTGCTTTTATGAGGAGGCATAAAAAGAAGTGGTATCTTCTTCCCCTGCCACAGCCATATCTAGATGGTCATACTTGTCCTGTTGCTGCAGACATTTTGCTACCGTGAGGGGACATGCTTGAGCATAATGCCACCTCTCTGAGGATGGCAGAGCAGAGAGATGGAAAGAACTTGGGTCTTTGATAATATCATTGAGCCACTTAATTAACCATCCCCGAATGTGCTGTATCTCTGGAACTGCCACATGAAATAGTAAATGTATTCTTTGCTAAAGGCAGTGAAGTCAGGATATTGTGTTGCTTGCCACTGAGAGCATCCTAATACATACACTACTGTGTGGTCTGCTGCTGTAAAGTGCCGACACATAATACATATGTGACACACATATAGTTATATATAAACTATTATTTGTATTGAATGCTCCAAACTCACTCCTTAAGTGGGAGGATATTAACAAATTACCAAGAAAAGTCAGAGTGAGTTGTAGCACTCGGGTAACAAGACATAGATCAGTGATGGGGATAGAATCAAGGTATAATATGAAGAAGCCTAACTGAGCTTCACAGTTTATTTTCGTTTAATGATATTTAGAACTATACCTCCCTCATTTTTTGTGTGTTTAACAAATGATAAACGTACCAAAGAAATTAAATATATATAATAGATATGTTATATATGTATATATGTTATATATGTTAATATACATATATGAATATTATATATGTTATATATGCATGTCATATATGTGTTATATCTACATATATGTGTGTATACATATACAACATAATATGTGTTATATATGCTATATATAGCATATATATGTGTTGTATATGTGTGTTATATATGTGTGTACATGCATATATATATATATATATATACACACATACACATAAGGAACATATAAGGAGAAAATTCTGCCACTCTACCAAATCACGTGTATTCTCCTTTGCCCTCAGGACTTCCAAAGCTCACTCACATCTATTGTGCATCAGAACATGGGCAAACCAACTGCGTGAAATAATTTGGAAGTCACAAGTCCACTGTGTCTATTTTTTTTTAAGTGAAATGGAGAGATGCTGGCTGAACGAAGTGTTCCATTTTCTAAATAGAATGCTTTATTTGGCCAGACCAGATATGACCTAATGATGAAGATTCAATTGCATCTGAAAGGAAGATAAATTAAAATATAAGTTGTAAAAGTGCATATTCTTACTAAACTGAACATGGGACAGGATTTTTTCTTCTAATAGCTCTCCACTCTTACTGTTCTCTCTGGTTTGACAGAAAGTGGTAAATGTCTTGGAAATTATTTAAAATGTTGTGGGATTGTGTTTGTTCTAAATTATGGATTGGGAAGGCAGACAACTGTTCCTGGTAGGGAATCAGGATAATGTCACAGGAACATCTTGACTGGACTTGTGACTCCCAGTAATGGGAGAGCACATGCTTGCTCCTGACACATAGTAAGTGCCCAACAAGTAAGTTTTAAAGAACTGAAGCCCAATATTCTGTTTATCCTAGGCAAAAGGCCCTGAGCATCACTGAAAGTGGCAATTTCATATTATATGGAGAAATTTGAGAGGTAAATTGTAATAAATTTGTAGAATAATGTTGTATTTGTTGGCAAAACCTATGCTTTTTCAAAAATATATGACAATGATAATTGATGTCCATGATGAGCTCCTGGATTCACATCTTCTAAGTACCTTAACTGGAAGCATTATTATAAAAAGCATGGGACTGGGAGTCCACTGAACTGGGATTCTACCTCTGGCTTCTCCACTCACTAGTTTCATGGCCACAGGCAAGAAATTCAACCTTTATGCCATGCCATAGCCTGTTTATTGGCCAAGTGAATGATGACGATAGTGCCTACCTTATAATGTTGTTGCGAGGAGTGATGGGCATAATGCATGGAAAATACTTGTCAAGTTCCCTGGTATATTAGTTCTTGTTAAAATCACCTAAAATGTCATAAGTAAATAAATAAAGTGGGCCACAGCTTTTGAATCTAGTCTATGATACTATTTAACCTAGTTCTGTATGACCAGTTCATGGATAATATACACATGGGAACTCAACTAACCAGATTCTTTGATAACCAGAGTACCTGTCTATTATTGTGCTCATCTTATTGTATCATCATTATCAGTCTGCAGATTTCTCTATAGCTAGAAAGTGAAGATCACAGTGGTATGAACGCTATGCATCATTTTTCTCTTCAATACACAGCTCAGCATTTGGCACATCGTAAGCACTTAATAAACATTGTACTTGTAAAATGAGTCAGTGAGTGAGTGAGTGAATTTTGCCTTGGGCCAGACCTGTTTTTCTGTAAAGTATTAAATGATTGACAGGGAATCCATTGGCAGTTACTAAGATAAATCAGGATGAAGTCACTACAGAGAACCCTCTCTGGAGGCTAAAAACTATAGGCTCCCATTGCTGGATCCGCTGCCAGATGAAAACCACATTGTGTGGCAATTTACATTGTGTTCTTCTAACATCGAGAGATTCAAGACAGCCTGGCTCCTGCCATCTTACGAACAATTCTGCCCCAACACACTGGCTACTGTTCTCTCTATTGAATTGCAACTTTTTCTTTTGGATATCGATAAACAGCTGCAGAGTCAAATTAGTACTGTTTACCGTCAAATTATGATGGAAACTGATCCTTTCTTTTCTTTGTTTATAACGCCTGTACTGCTTGTCCCAAACCTCCAGAGTAACTAAATGCGAGTCGACGGCTTCTGACGGTGGTTGCTATCCCAGATCAAACAGAAGGCAGATTTTGTTTGTCTTCTAAAATAAACTATCTTTTCAGGTTCACGGGCTCGGAATAACAACTATCACATTTCGCCAGCTGTTTTTTATTCCTTTGCTAATTTTACAGCTTGGTCTTTCAGAAGGAGGGCTCTGTCTTTGTTCCATTCCTATGGTGCTGGTTCAGTGCCAGGGGAACAGAATATTCATAGAAGTTTGGGAAGCCAAGAGAAAGAGGAGAGTATGTTTGTGATTTGGATGCATGGATAACAGTGTTCTGAAGGCTCATCGTGAAATAAAGTGTTTATTGTCAAAACCGAAATACTGTAGCAATCTCTAAATAATAGAGTTTTTAAAATCCTGGTTCTATTACCTAACATTTGTTTTCCTTCCAAGCTCTTCACTATTGCATATTCAATAAGCAGACCTTCGATGTATTCCTCTAAGTTCTTTTTTTAAAAGATTGAACAAGACAAAGATAAGTAGCCTGTCACTTAGAAATAATCTGCAGATTGACATGATTTCACTAATCATTACTTTGGGGACATGAATATGCAACTTGTTTTAAAACCAGTCAAACGCATTGCCCTTCTGCTTGTACTTTTCTGTCTTGTTCATCAGCTTGCTGTGAAGAAGAATCTTGCAAATTGCCTTGTTGGAATCCAGGCACTCTACTTCGGTTACATTTTCTGGATGAGTCAAACTACTCTCACAACAAAGAGCGTAATATTGTGCTGTCACAAACAGTTTTCAGGGAACCCATGCTGGCTCTTGGTGATTACTGGAAATTTATTTCATGCTTGCAAACCAATTTTTCAGCAGTTTGATCTAGAATCTCACCAAAGGGCCCTATCACATTGTTTGCTCTGCAGTTAGCATCTATCTTTTTAACCTTTTCAAAAATAGAATCAATAATTTGCAAAATTCATCTAATACTCATCCTGAAAAAGTGAATTTACATACACCAGATAATTTAATCTTCATGATGATTTTATAAGGCAAGTACCATAGCTCCACTTTATAAAAGAAACCAGCACTCAGAGGAGTTAAGCCCTACAGCAGGAGTTGGAAACCCGTTTGCCATCCCTAGTCTCAACTCTCCTGCCATTGCCCCATCCTGGCTTCTAAGTCATCTCTGATGTGACCTCACCCTTGCATTTCAAATTTCCACTCTTCTTCCATTTGAAGCTCCAGCCAAATTAGACTACTACTGAGCTTAAACATGTCTGGTACTATCTTGCTTCCATGCCCATGCCCTACCCCTTACCACATAGCTAGGTTTCAGCTAAAATATTCAGCTAGTATTAATGTGTAGATATCACTCTGGTAGCTGTTAATTGCAAGTTTAGCTTGAATTAAGGGATTTGGGGGGACCATGTAACTTAATTACTGCTAGTTTTGAAATGTCTTTGTAAGAGTAGGGTCGCCATGATGCAGCCATATGGAAGACTAGGATATGGGTCACACTTATTTGAATATTTGTTTTATACGGATTTTTATTCACTCTTCAGACACGCTACTCAAGAGTGCCCCTCAGCTGCTGAACAAGCATTTGTGGCTTGTACAACGGCAGAATGAGCCAAAAGCTTAGTGTTGTGAACTGTTTTTAAAATAAAGTATCTTGAAAAAAAAAAAATCACAACTTACACACATCTTTCCCACACGAACACACATATATACACAAGCAGAGCCATTACTATGGCTGCCCAGTTGTTTGACCATGAATAGAAAGAGCCCCTTGCTGGGAGGGCCTTGGGCATTTTGGTCTTTAAAGCCAATGAGCTCAATCTGAGGAAAGTACTTGGAGGGCCCCAGGGGCTGGGGCAGAATATCTAGGAATACCAGGCTCAGCAGACACAGAGCTTCAAATACCCTGCACTGCCTTCCTTCTCTTATTGGTGCTACACCTGGGAGCACGGACTCTTCCACATTCCTGAGTGTAGTGGAGAAAATGTTAAATCTGCACAGCCCTTGGCATGGTGGGAGCAGCTAGAATGCTCGCTGTTAACATGTGTACTTACAGTTTCCTCAATCCGTGAGAAGCTGGAGCTTCTTGTCCAACCCACCATTCATTCCATCATTTCTTCAATAAGAAAATATTAACCACCTACCATTGAAAAACACGAAGGAGAGTAAAAAGATGGATAAGAAATGGTTCCTAAGCTCTAGATTATAACTTGATGTGAAAGATAACCTCAAACATCACAAATCAAGGCAGTAGTACATAAACATACAAAAACAAAACAAAACAAAACACTTTCAAAGTTCAGAAGAAGGGAAGTTCTTTGTATGGTTTTGTTGTTGTTGTTGTTGTTTTGTTTGTTTGTTTGTTTTGAGATGGAGTCTCACTCTGTCGCCTAGGCTGGAGTGCAGTGGTGTGATCTCGGCTCACTGCAAGCTCCGCCTCCCGGGTTCACACCATTATCCTGCCTCAGCCTCCCAAGTAGCTGAGGCTACAGGTGCCTGCCACCACACCTGGCTAATTATTTGTATTTTTTAGTAGAGACAGGGTTTCACCATGTTAGCCAGGATGGTCTCAATCTCCTGACCTCGTGATCCGCCCACCTAGGCCTCCCAGAATGCTGGAATTACAGGCATAAGCCACTGCGCCTGGCCCTTTCTAATGGTTTTAGAGGCAAGCTAGAAATGGAAGAATGGGAGGGATTTTAGAAATAAAGATGGTTGCAGGGACAGATGCATGAAGGTGGAGGTATGCAAGAGGCGTTCAGGCAATGGCAAGTGGATCTTGGCTACAGCACAGGCTCCATCCATACCACGGGGACTAGTAAAGGGAAGATTGAAGACAATTGCAAACACCAGGCAGATGAATTTGCATTCTTCTGGAAAGGTGATGGAGAGCCATTGAAGACTTGTGAGCAGGGGGGTGACATGATCAACACTATGTTTAGGAAAGCTAATCTGGTAATCACGTGAAATGGAATGATGTGGAAAGAGCTACATGTGTAGCTCATACGTCACATGCTTTGACTTCACTCTGTTTGCAAATCCTTCTGAAACATCCTCTGAATCTTCTCACCTCCGCTTGTTTACTTACATTCACCACAAAACATAAGAAAGCCAGAAGTGGGATCTCAACATCTTTTTTTTCTTTTTTTTTCTTCTTTCTTTCTCTTTAAAGAACAATATATCTGTGCTTGTTCTAGTTATTTAAAAATGGCTATGGTTGAATCAGACAAGCTGTTAAATGGTGGAAGGAACTTCAAGCTGAGGGCTTGGATCTGGTATAGCACAAAGTTCATTTTCATTACATCATCACCACCTCTAGCTACTATTGAGGACTCACTCTCCACTAGATATTAACTGTAAACTCATTTAATCTTCATAATACTATAAGCTAGAGGGAAGTGGCTGACTTTTCCACTTGATCAACACAAAATTTTGCTTCTAGATTCTTTTTGGTGTATGCATAGTCCAGGCCCAGAATAGAATTTCCAATCTGCATCCTGGAAACCTGCTCAGGGCTGAAGCTGGGTGTAATCTGGTGTTCTGGTTTGGCTTTATCTTTGGACGTGATGAGTATTGAGATCTGGATTTCTTTGTTTCATTCTTTAAATATTTCTTAAGCATCTGCTATGTGCCCAGCATTTTGGTGAACAAGACAGACATGTTTCTTGCTCTCATGGATGGTTTTTCTTGGAATTCCAGAAAGGAGAAACATTTACCCCCAAACTCATGATAATGAGAAAACCTGGGTATAAGACTTGATTCAAATGCTAATTATTCTGAAACCTTAGCCAAGCCTTTAAGCCTCCCAGAGCCTGAGTTTCCTTGTGGTTAGAAAGACAGAGGTCACCTGGAAGATACCAGCTCTCTATCAGAGACTATGATTTTCAGAGTTTCAAAAAGTGAAGTCATGCTGTAGTCAGATGCCTTTCCCATCCCCCTGCCTCAGCCTTTCTGCTTTCCAGGGCTGGAAGGCTCAGGCTTCAGAGGAGTGTACTTATCACACTGCAAGCCCTTCCCCACTGGTGCTAATTGAGGTCATTCTTATGCGGGCATGTCCATGTCCCCAGAGGGCCGGATAGGTCCAGCCTGGCTGTTTGCTCAGTGTCACTCTGAATCAAAGACTGCTCCATTTAAACTTGACATTGTTTCTCTGTTTACTTTACCTAATAAGCGAATCATTTACTCCATAAAAAGCACATTTTGGAGATGGGGTGGGATTCAGGAAAGGGAGATGCTGGTCCTTCTTCCTAACCTGGTCTATGAGCTGAATTACTCAGTGAGAGGTGATGCCATTCCCTGAGACACATGCCAGAGACGTGGAGATAAATAAAGCTGCTATTCTCCTCTCATTGGAGGAGGTCATGCTGACGGAGTTATGCAGGATTCTTTGGAGAAGGGAACCCAGGAACTTGATATCAATCTCATTATATAAAGACACCACAGAGTCTCTTTGAATGTAGGACTCTGTTGACCCACAGTGTGCCATTAAATTGGAAACAGGATTGAGTAAGGCAGTTGCAAATCACAAAGCATTTAAGCCATTTTCACCTTCCTCTACTTGCTCCAATATGAGCATGCAACTTACTTTGTTCTATGACATTTGGCAGCTGCCAACCTCAAAGCCATTTTCATTTTTATTTTTCATCTCTGGTTTTAGCCATGCACCAGAAGGTTGTCTTTTCCCTTTTTCTGCAATTAAAAATTTTCATTAAAAAACAAGAAGTTGATAGGAAGATAACTTCTTACACTAGAAAGCAGAGGGGAAAGTATGATGTATGCAAAGAAGTTACTTAACACCTTGGGCCAGTCATTATGTTCTCTAAGCCTCAGTCTCTCCATTTAGAGAATGGGAATGAAAGCTGAGAAGACTTGAACAAGATATCATGGATAAAACCATAACACGGCCAGGCGCGGTGGCTCACGCTTGTAATCCCAGCACTTTGGGAGGTCGAGGAAGGCGGATCACGAGGTCAGGAGATCGAGACCACGATGAAACCCCGTCTCTACTAAAAATACAAAAAATTAGCCGGGCGTGGTGGCGGGCGCCTGTAGTCCCAGCTACTCGGAGAGGCTGAGGCAGGAGAATGGCGTGAACCCGGGAGGCGGAGCTTGCAGTGAGCCGAGATTGCGCCACTGCACTCCAGCCTGGGCGACAGAGAGAGACTCCGTCTCAAATAAATAAATAAATAAATAAATAAATACCATAACGCTCTTCCCTTCACAGATTTATTCATCCATTCAATCAGTGAGTGCCCACTCTGTTCATCACAGGAATAACTTTTAATTCCCTCAAAAATAGGAGAATGCATACCTAGCTACCAAACCTATTAAAATATACTTGAAAATTGGTTCCAGTAACTCAGTGTTTAATAATCATATCATTTGAGTAGCCCTTTTCTCTTTATCTGTCTCCCTCACCCTCCACCCACTAGTACAAACTTCAGTGTGGAGAAAAATATCTTCTCTCAATGGCCCCACCTCACCCCCCTTCTCTACAAATCTTTTACTGAGTTCAGGGAATCTGATGGAGAAAAGAGTCTTGAGAAAAAACACACATGAAAAAGAATAGATGGCCTTTGATTGATTTAGTTCCCAGTTAAAAACCCAAAGGACATCAGTTTATTCAATCCCACAAATGTCTAGCAAGGATCTATTAGACATTCTGCTGTGCAATGTGGTAGCTCAGGAAGAGCTGGGTGCTAGTCCTCTTTCTACCACTAATTGGCTCCCTGACACTGGCCAACTCCACTGCCTCTCTAGGCCTCGTTCTCTATAAAGGGGGACTGGAATGAGTGGCCCCCTTCCAGAACTAACATTTTATGATGCTAATAAGCGCAGGGGAAAGAAACTGAAAACCAGCTCCTGCAAAAATAGAATTACTTTGCCATTTCTGTTCTTTATTTGATCACAATTACTGAAATTATGTAGAACATATTTCCATGTTGAGTCTAATTACAGAATTTTCTAATTTTATTTTTTGTTGTTCCCATTTGAATCCAGCTTGTTTTTGTTCATTTTTTTGGGTGGAAACTTTTTAGCACTGAGCGCATTTTTATGAGTGTCTTTAAAAGGGAGATTTAGATGTAGTTCCTCTGCCTTGGTATGGAGTTCTCTGAAATTTACAAGAGAAAAAAAATATCTAGTCACTTTGAATTTAGGTCAAACCAAATTTTAATATCCAAAGAATTTAATCAGAAGGCTGGAGTCTACATTACTGCTTTAAGATACCAGATTTGGCATGTGTTCTATTTTGTTATGAAGGACCTTACCCATCTCAAGGCTAATGCAGTACATATTAGTATTCAAGATCTCAGGAAATCTCATTTTGCTTTAAATTTAACTCTGTATATTCTAGCATTTGTTAAGTAGAGAACTCCCTGCTTCATATGTAGTCTCATAGATCGCATCAGATTTATTTCCCTAGTTTAGAGTGATTCAGGAGTTACCAAATGGTTCAACACATTCCAAAGCAAATGTGATAACATCTCATGAATTCAGATCTCATTAATTTAGAATTTATGTATCTTGAGGGTGCATAGGCAAATCTAAGCAAATAGTAGTGTAAATGACTTTTAAGGAATGTTTAATGATCTTAAGAAGACATTGTTTTAAGTGCATTAACAATATCTTTAGCATTAAAGAAGGTGCTAAATACAAATGATTCTAATCTCCGAAGTTGATAACGTCGCCCCTCTTTGCACAATACATATTTTGCCATTATTTGTGACACTATTTATAATTAAAATTATTTTTGAAACATTTTACAATTCTAGCTTTTTCCCTTTGGAGTGTATCGGTTCCTCAATTTAATAGAAATTTGTAATATTGCTGCTATATAGTATACCACATTGAAAAACGGAACGTTTGATCACATTTGATCATAGTGCAAAATTTGTTTTATATGACTCACCGAGGGTAATGATGAAAGCACTTGTGACAAGAATATTTGAGGTGAGTCTGGGTAAACACAGAAGGAAAACGCGTCATGAAAAGATGGATCCAGTTATCTTATTACCAGACAAGTAAGGCCCAGAAAGGCAAACCGATTTGTCTAAAGCTCTGCAGTTCAGCATGAAGTGAAGCAAGAATGAGAAAGCGTGGCTTTTGACTCTTACTTCAGCCTTTTCCACTACCCTGGTCTCTACTTTACAGAAGGGGCTGACTTCCATAAAGTAGAGACCAGGGTAATGGAAGAGGGTCCCCCCAGGCCCATCTTGCACTTCTATAAATGATCTTACATCGACCCAGTGTCTTAACTTCACACACCCCCTGAATCTCTAGTTTAAGGTACACTGAGAGCCCGCCTACAAAATTGCTCAGCTTCCCCCAAAATCAGGTACTTGGCTGACCCTAAGACTTGTTTTTGTTCCAAAGCATCTGACTCCGTGGTAGTCTCATCTAGACCCAATTACTGTAGGGGGTGGGGGATATATATATCCTGCCACATTACTTAGCCTGACGCTTCTGCCCATTTCCACCTCCTGCTCACTGGTAAACCAAGGGAAAGTGGGTATTTTAGGGAAAATGCACTGGGAGGTCACCAAAGCAACCTGGATTGTCTTCAAGTTGAGCTCAAGAGCCACAGGCCGCAGTAACTTGATTCTTGAAATATTCACCACTGATCCTGGAAGCTGTTTTCTTTCTGGTTTGTGATTTTCAATCGGATTCCAAACAACCAAAGGGGGTTGGAGTGGGGGGGAAGAAGAACAAGCAAAGAGAGAAAAATCCCTAACCTTCCAAAACCAGACATTTATCACTGTTATTCACACAATGACCTCAAGGGAGGTCACTGCTACTTTACAGCTGGCGACAGTGCTGTGGTGAGCATCAAAAGGCATTTTTGGCCTAACAAACCAATTAGCTGATGATCATATCCACTTCCTTGTTCCTTCCTAAATTTCTTAAACATGTGTTTCTTGGAATCCACCACTTTTGCCACATAAGCCCAAGTGACAAATCATCACCCCCGAAGAGCCAATGCCCCACAACAAACCACCAGCATCTGTTGCAACTGCCAGAGGACGGGAGCCAGCGATAAGCCAAACTACCAAATTTGGTAAAAAGAAAAAAAAACAAACAAAAAAAAAGCTGTTTGTGCTGGCGAAGTAGTATATTCCAAAGTGCAATGATGGCACTGGCTTATTTGCAAAATGTTTTGAGATCTATTACAGTTAGGAAGCTTGGCGAGAGAGAGGACTGTCATCAGGGACAGGCTGGCTGGCTCCCAGAGAACCGGTAGCTTGACGAAGTCACCGCAGTCCACATGCTGGTCCTCAGCTGGGCAGGTCCAGCAATTAGAGTTAGTCTGCACTTATCCAGAGGGGAAAGGTCAGTTTCTTGTGGACTGGTATTTGATAGCCAAACATATAGTGGGTTGATGTATAAATCAGAGACTAGTCTATTAAGTAACAGTGGAGCTGACATCTTCAGGAGCCAGTGTGTCCCCTCTCCCCTCCGGTACCTATTTGAAATGCTCTTCCTCAAACACCTGGGGAACCATCCTAAGAATCTGAAGGTGGCTAGCCAGACAGCTTTGACTCAACAAAGGCAGAAAGATGGCCCTAAAAGAACTTTCACCCCAGCCAAAATGTCTCTTTTGTGAAGAGGCCTAGATGACCACTGCATATTTCTGTCTTTCTACAATTCCAAGCTGCCTGCCTCCCTTGTGTTCTTAGTCTTTCGTAAAGACCCTGGAGCCAGTAAGTGGTAGAGCCTGTATTTGAAGCCATCTCTGTCTCTCTGAAAAAACTGTGTACTCAGCCACTTCAAAGATGTCCTCGGTATTTTCAGATAGTCTGAATCTCCTCCATTGCTTTGATTATTTGCTTTCTAACGAAGAAAGTGAAGGGTGGGACTATTGTTAGCCATGGCAGAGAGAGGAGGGAAGAGATAGGACGGAATAAGGTCTGTACACATTTAGAGACACAGCTCTGTTACTAAACAAGAATCTTGTTCAACACCTTTGTCTCCCTCAATTCTAGAAAGACAGGCCCAGAAACTTCACCTGGTTACCTAAGTCTACATGGCCATGGTTTACAAGGATGAGAGAAAAGTGTCTCTAATCCCTTTGAGTTGATGATATTTGAAACCCCTCTGCACGTAACAAGATGCTGATGGATTAACTGCAATGCTGGAAAGGAGAGAGAATCTCAAGACCAGTTTTTTTTTTTCTGTTAAAAATAACAAAAATAACAACAACAATGAAAAAAGTCTACCTTTTAATAGTTAATCTTTCTAAAATGCTTTAATTGATTCTCTACCTCAGTAATTAAGGTCTAACAAGCATGACTGAGCCTTTCTTAGATTATTGAATAGATGAATGATGACTATAGAATATTATAGATATAGCTAGAGTTGCTATAAGATTGTTCCAGGCTGGGCGCGGTGGCTCATGCCTGTAATCCCAGCACTTGGGGAGGCCGAGGCGGGTGGATCACGAGGTCAGGAGATCAAGACCATCCTGGCTAACACAGTGAAACCCCGTCTCTACTAAAAATACAAAAAATTAGCCAGGCGTGGTGGCGGGCGCCTGTAGTCCCAGCTACTCGGGAGGCTGAGGCAGGAGAATGGCATGAACCCAGGAGGCGGAGCTTGCAGTGAGCCAAGATCGCGCCACTGCACTCCAGCCAGGGCTACAGAGGGAGACTCCATCTCAAAAAAAAAAAAAAGATTGTTCCAAACTCTGGGTTTTTTTCCCCCTGTCCCCTTTCCCTAATGCAAACCTGTTTTCTTGTGACTTTTCCTCAAAGTTAAGGTGAGTTAAATTCTAGCTATGTGACAATTACGAGTAGTTAAGCTCTGTTTAATTAGAATTGTGCAAGCACAAGGTCATAGAAAATAATAATTTATAGCTTGGGGGACTGTAGTGATCATATAATTCAACAACCTCATTTCATAAATGAAAAAATGAACACCAAGACAGAAGTGATTTGCTTAAGGCCACTCAATCAACTAGTAACAGAGTAAATATGTAAATCACATCTAACTACAGGTTGAATTTTATTTTTACCCAGTGGGAAGGAAATTAACAAATGACCTGGAAAGTTGTCCCATTGGTGTGGAGGAAGGACATGGGCATGTCCTCATGGCCCTCTATGTCTGTATGAAGAGCTCAAATGCTAAGAGGTTTCAAATATCACCAACTCAAAAGAGATTAGAGACACCTTTACCCACAAAAACCATGGCTTTGAGGCCTTAGGCAACAAGGTGAAGTTTTTGGGCCCCTCTTTCTAGAATTGAGGGAAACAAAGATGTTGAACAAGATCCTTGTTTAGTAACAGAGTCTTGTCTGTTCTGAGCACAGCTCGAGACCCTCTGTGGAGAGAATGGGGAGTAATGGAGGAAAAGATTCAACCTCACTGGTGGTCAGAGCTCCAGGAGTGAGGCTGGGAACAGAGCAATGACTGAGGCAGAGGGAAACTGGTCTCAGGATCTTATCTGTGGCTGGGCTGTAAAGCAAGGTTTGAAGCATCACAGCTAAAAGAACTAGTGAAGATTAAGAAGATCTGAGGGAAACTGGTCTCAGGATCTTATCTGTGGCTGGGCTGTAAAGCAAGGTTTGAAGCATCACAGCTAAAAGAACTAGTGAAGATTAAGAAGATCTGAGGAGAAAATGCCCAAAAGCTGTCCAGAGATGATGGGTTGCAGGAAGAGGAAGGCTTCCGAGGGCTGCCTGAGGATGAGCTTGTGGTGGATGCCAGGATGGCTGTCCTGCAGAGTCTGACAGGTGGAGGGGGAAGCCCTAGCTTGAGTTACCTCCTCTCATTCTTCCTACCCCTTCTTCCCCCACCCCGACCCCATCAGACTCAGCAGGACCTCCCTCCTTCGGGAAATAGTTTTAATTAGGCATGGGAAGAATTTTCCACAGCACAGCTTCTGGCTCCACACATTTATTCTGTCTTCCTTCCCTTCCATTACTCTCGTACTCCCCATGCCAGGTGCCCCAGGACATGGTGAAAATGATAGATGACCTTTGTCCTGCACCTTCGTACTACTACAATAGGGGACAAGTCCACCTAGTGGCTAGTAGGTGTATCCCTGCCGTTACTGCCCCAGGACAGCAATCCCATTACAGGGTATATACCCAAAGGATTATAAATCATTCTACTATAAGGACACATGCACACGTATGTTTATTGCAGCACTATTAACAATAGCAAAAACTTGGAACCAACCCAAATGCCCATCAAAGAAAATGTAGCATATATACACCATGGAATACTATGTAGCTATAAAAAAGGATGAGTTCATGTCATTTGCAGGGAGATGGATGAAACTGGAAACCATCATTCTAAGCAAACTAACACAAGAACGGCAAACCAAGCACTGCATGTTCTCACTCATAAGTGGGAGTTGAACTGTGAGAACACATGGACACAGGGAGGGGAATATCACACACTGGGGCCTGTCAGGAGGTGGGGGGCTAGGGGAGAGATAGCATTAGGAGAAATACCTAATGTAGATTACGGGTGGATGGGTGCAGCAAACCACCATGCCATGTGTATACCTATGGAACAAACCTGCACATTCTGCCCATGTATCCCAGAACTTAAAATATAATAAAAAAATTTTTTAAAACCCATACATAAAAATGATGACAAAGAACCCTAACATACTCCAAGGAACCTGAACTCACGTATGCCCAACTCTATTGCCCTTTAGCCAGATCCCCAAAATGCCCGAGGCTGCTTTAAGGTCACCTAACTGGAAGGAAGGTGTGATGGAGGAAAGGTCGGGAGAAAAAGTGATCTTAACTGGTTGAGTTAAAATGGCTTACTTTTCCAAATTTTACAAAGACATATGAGCACTATGTCCCCTCCTATACAAGGGGTGAGGGCAGGGGGAGTGAGAGGGAGATTCGAAAGCTTCAGTCTCATCAGCTTCACAGTAAATCCAGGCCTTAAATCTGGAAATGGCAGACCCGTTGATAAAGCTGAATACGTGCTTCCCCACTCCTCAGTAGGCTGGGTCACCTGACATCTGCACCATGGAGCAGATCTTCTTAAGTTTGTAGCCAGGGGATGGCAGTGGGGGTGGTCCCAAATAATCCTTAAAATGAATCCATATGTGGCTGGATTTGTCTGATGAAGTGGAGGAGGGTGAGGAACCAAGACCAGCAAATGTCTATATCCAGGGGTTGATTAGCATCACTGGGGAGGAGAGGAAAGAGTCTCATGGTGGTGTGGGAAGCTGGGAGAGGAGGGAGGAAAGTGTGGTGTTGCATACACATGTTCACACACACACACACATGTATACACATGCATATATACACACCAACCAGTTCCAAACTCAGGTCTGGGCACTGTGGAGACGGGCTACAATGTGAAGCCGGAGCAGAGGATTTCTAAAGGACCTGGGAAGTCATGGGCACTCATGTGTTTATCCAGTCGAGCCCCAGTGGGCTAAGTGTGTGACAAAGCGGGATAGTGGCCCCTCCATGTCTGAAGAGAACACAGCACGGCTCTGGCAGGGTGAAGGCTGGCAGCAGTCAGAGGACATGGCCCTGAACATAAACCACGGTATTTCTGCAGGAGGTGCTGGAGCAGGGGCAGGGAGAGGCAGCCCAGGAGGTCGTGCAGGCAGAAGACATCATCGGCGGGGCAGGGGTGGGGGAGCCAGAGTGAGAGAGGACACCACACAGTGACCTCAACTGGCACAGGTGACACATCTTTCCAGGACTCCCAAAATGGCTGGTGGGGTTCTATGGAGGACCGAGGCCACGTGTGAATAGTTGGGAAAACTTAGCGAAGACCCTATTGTTGCCATTGAGGCCAGAGAGATTCAAGGTCCAATTCATGGACATCAGCGTCTCAGCCTGCTTTATAAGAACCCCATCTGAGCCATATTATTGATCTGAGTTTGAAGGCTAAAGGATACGATGGCCAACATTTAGGGTTGAAAGGGTCAGATTAGAATGAGATTCTACTTATTCATTTATTCCTTCACTCATTAAATATTAACTGAGCTTCCACTATGTGCCAGGCACTGTTGTGGGTGAAACAGAGAGTTCCAGCTGTTAGACTGCTGAGGGAATCAGCAATCGCCGGGTAAGGAATTGGATTGCTCCACCGCACTTGCAGCTGGTGCGCAAGCTGTGGCAGGAGGCAGCACCACTTAATGGTAAAGATTCTACACCCTGGAGCCAAACTGACATAGATTTAAACTCATAGCCCCTCCTTACCAGCTGTGAGAACTTAGGGAATCCACTTAGTCTTGCTGAGCCTGTGGTGTTGTGGTCCTTACCTGTAAAGTGGGAATAATAACAAGATGTACTTCTTAGGTAAGCATGAGGATTAGAAAGTAGAATCCACATAAGTGTTTAGCACCATTCCTGGTGCACACAAGGGCTTGGTAAGTGGGAGTTATTCATATCCTATTCACATTATCATTCTCTCATGCTCCCCATTTGAAAGTTATGCTGCAGTGCAGAGCTGTGAGCCAGACCAGCGCACATATGATTGAAGGAAAGAAGACATAGTCTTCAGCAAGCATCAGCAGGAGACAGTGCTGTGGCCTCAGTGGCACCAGAGCCTGTTGACAGCAGGTGTGGGGATGTGGCAACCGGCTCCTGCACTGTAGAGAAGGAAACTGACAAATGCCACGAAGGAGCTAGAGAGCTGCACACACAAGCATGCAGATAATACCTTCCGGAGACTCTTGGGAAAACTGCGGGGGAGGGGCATTTGGAGGGTGGCTTGGGGTTCCTGTGGTCACAGTTGAGGCCAGAACCGAGAGCTGAGCTTTGTTGGCTTGTGTTTCTCCCTCCAGGTTGGAGGGTGGGAAACTGTGGGCTATCACAGAAGTACCCTCCTCTTATGAGTCCTGGGTAAGGAGGTGGCCCTGACCTCGTCGTGAAGGATGAACAGGAGTTTGTCAGGTAGGACATCAAACTGTTTAGGGAGCCACCACAGTCCTGCAAGGGAAGGAGGAGGGAAGGGAATGGGAATGAAGCTGGAAAGTTAAATTGGAGCCAAATTGGGAAAAGCCTCCTATGCCAAACTCTACTCAATTTTGCAGGTTTGGGGCCGTGGCCGGGGGGGCACTGGAATTTTATAAGCCAGAAATGGAAAGCAGATAGAGCAGTCAGGTATATGCATCTTACTAACGGTTCCCTAGGGCAGCGTGGAAAGCGGATTGTGTACGTGTTAGGGGTGGGATTTAGGGTGTGAGCAGCAATCAGAAAAAAGTCAAAGTTATCAACACTTTTGTGTGCTGAGTGCTGCCAGCTGGCACACGAGGATGTGGTTTTTTCCTCTCTCTGCAGGTTTGCTAACCTCCTTTCTTTCTCCTCCTGCAGGGAGCTCCTGGTTCCTCTGATTCCTCCTCCTAAGAACACATAGACCAGACTGGCATCTAGGTTTTCTAGAAGTCCAGAACGAGGCCACCCCTGAAACAGCTATGTCTCAGAGAATAAAAAATCATTCAAACTAAATAGAAGACAAGAACCATTCATTACCCGGAACCGTTCTAATATGCTAGATATCAGAGTCAGCTAGGTGTGAGCACCTGGGCCTAAGCCATGTATATAGGGGTAGAATGAGTAAGACACACTGATCTGAGAACCTGAGAAATGGTCCTCTATGACCAACTTGATTCTCTTTATCAAAATGGTTTTTCAATTGGGAGATAAACAAGAAGAAACTACAACCTGGGCTCTTTGACTCTTGCTTTTTATATGACCAAAACTGTCAGAAAGACATGGGGGAGTGAGCTGGGGGATGAATGCTTTTTGTTGGATGCACAGACCCTGAAGCTTCCCCACGCCTGGCTCTGTAGAGCCTGCACCCCCAGCCAGTCCCACTCCACAGCCCTTCTGCCTCCTTGTTGAGCCAAGCCATACCATGCTCCGTCTTGCTTCCCAGCTTGCCCAACACTCTCAGCCATACCCGAAATACCCTTCTTCCTCTGTCCTCCTCATCCCATCCGTCCCTCAGGTCTGAATCACTCTTTACATCTTCCATTGGTTTCTCCTAATCAGGCCAGTCCTTAACAAAAACAACAACAGCAGTGAGGACAGTTATCCATGCTGAGCCCCGCCGGCTAGACACTGAGAGTGCTTCGCTCAACCATGCACTCATTCAACACACTGTCTGGATGCCTACCAGGGCTGTGGCTGTGCACAGAACAGACGGGTCCCTAACTTCGTGGCATCCTAAAGTGCTTCCTGTCCTCACATGAGCCCTGGAAGCAGGCTGCCCTGTTCATTCTGGACACAAAATTCAGGTGTAGTGGGCCAGAGGACCATCTCCTATGCTGTACTGATAACGGCGGAGCAACCTTTAGATGCTGGTCAGTGTAACACACACTGCCAAACACTAAGACCCAGGGCCATCTCCTACTGTGTGTGTAGCTAGCATCATGTCAGACCTGAAGCACCTCCCATATTTCCTTATTGTTTGGTGTGGGATGGATTTAGCTCCTTAACTGAGGTCGTTTAAGGCCGGGCCCAATCTTGGGTGTCATTATTTCCTGTAACACCTAGAGCCATGCTGAGTCTAAAATACTTGGAGAGAGAGGCAAAGCAAGTCTTATCTGGCTTCCAAGCTCCTGTTTGCTTTTGCCCATAAATTCAGCCACAGAGGGAGGGCCAGGGGATCCCCTGGATACTGCAAAACCTGCAGGCTGCCCTGCTTGTCTCCAGCCCCCACTGTCTTCTAACCCTTTAAAGCCCTCCTAACACAGTGGGGGCACAGCTAGTTCAGTTGCTACCCAGAATCTTCTAAATGTACTATGTAATCATGCAGGTATTCTAAACATACTGTAGCATTCTCTTTTCTTCTCTCAAGTAAATAATGAATAACAAGTCAATCATATAGCACTGATCTTGTGCCAGGCATTGCTCTAAGACAGGGGTTTTCAGTCAGGCAGCATCAACATCACCTGCAGGCCTGTTAGAAACAGCAACTAAAGGGCGTTCTCTGGGGCAGGGCCCTGCGATCTGTGTTTTCACCAGCCTTCCAGGTGATTCTGTGAGCACCAAAGTTAAGAACCCACTGCTCTAAAGGCCTTTCATGTATTCACTTGTTTCATTCTCATTCCAACCCTATGAAGTAGGTTCTCATGTGAAATTCTACTAATACTTTGTAGCTGGGGGAACTAAAGTACAGAGGTTTGTCCACTGCTCAAACCAGGATTCAAACCCGGACAGATGTACTTCAAATCCCTCAGTGGGGGCAAGAGGGCTTAACCTCAGGAAATCTGGGGACCTCACATTGCATCTCTCTCACCCCTGGAAAAATATCTAGAGAAAAGAAGCTGGTGGGCACAGGACAGGCCTCTGGGAGTCTAGTTGGGCAAGGACGTGCCTGGCTTCCCGGAGGTCATGTGAGCCTGTGAACTGTGGTTGATCTCAAGGCGGGAAAGAACAATTTGACTAAGTGTCTGAAGGTGGTGCTGTGGAAAGAATAAAGCACTTTTCAAATCTTCCTCTGTCAATCCCAGGTTGTTTGATAATGTGATCCGCTCAGGATCTGACACAGTGATGGGGAGTTCGGTAGGACGCTGCCGGGGCCCCTGCCACAGAAAAGGTGGGGTTTATCTCAGACCAGGGACCTCAGTTTTCCCATCACTGTAGAACTATTTAATTTAAAGGAAAGTGGCTGAGAGGGCAGAAAGAACATCCGGGAAACACCACCTCTAGGCTCTCAGGCCCATCTGGGATTCTCCATCTGGGGTCTTTGGGGTGGAGTCGAGGATGGCCACCATGAAATGGTAACACATTCCTGCGGCTGATACCATGCAATTTTCTTTAAATGTATGCTTAAAGGTTTTACTAGCTTTGTGGATTGGGGTAGAGAAGAGGAGAGAAGAGGCAGGGAGATAGAAAAAAAAAGAAAAAAAACAAAGACAGAAATAATAAAGATTGAAACTGATTGTAGTAAACTAAGTAGAGCAGGTATAAAGAGCTTTCATCTTGCTTCTTCTGTGCTGGTCCATCTCCTTTTCTCTAAGGAAAGGGAATTAACATTGCTGAGAACCTACAATGTGCCAGTGTGCTGGGTGCTCTCCACATACCCCCTTGCTCAGTTGACATTACCACCTCCAAGGCACGTATTATCATTGTACCCAATTTGCAGAAGATAGAGGAAAGAAAACCAGTTCTCAAACGTCTTTCTGTTTATTGCCAATCCAACACTTTCAGCTACATCATGTTATCTTGAAGGTGTCTTGATTCTTTTGGCTGCAAAACAAGTCCCTAGATATAACAATAAAGGATACTTTTAAAATTCATGAAATGCCTCTTTCATTCTTCCCTTGCCCCTGCACCTCGTTCCTGTACTCTGTTCTCTGTTCTCATCTCATTGACACGTGGACTTGTCGAATTAGTCAGTCCAGATGGGAATATTCATTTATTTATAAGGACATGAAATGGCATTGTTGGTTTGGGGTAGGGAGAGGGAAGGATGCAAGGACAGGTTTTCTGGCCCCATCAAAAACTTGCCATAATGATTTAAACCATGAGGTTATATATTCATTCACTGAAGGAATAGTTATGAATTTTAAAATTTTTGAAATAAATCCTGAAGTTCAACATGGTAGTTTAGGCCTACTTTTACCTCTCCTTCCTCCCCAACCCCACTGAAATAACAATAAATAAATGCAAAAGAATAAATTCATAACCAACATGAAAGGATCCAGCTGCAATCCAGAAAATTTTACAAATACCTGGACCAAAAGAAGATGGGATCATATCGATAGATAAAGCTGAGTGGAAAAATCTACATCCCAGAACCACATGCAGGGGGAGAACTGGCCTGGAGGTGGAGCCGCCCTTCCCAGCAAAGCCCTGCAGCGGCTCCCAGATCAGAGCCTTGGGGCCACAAGCAGGGATGGACTGCGGGGAGATTAATGAAAGGCCTTTCCAAGTTTCATAACTCCCCGCCCTCCTCCTCAGAGAGCAACCGGCGGCCATGGCATTGGCCTGTGTGAAAAAAAGAGCATCCATTTGGTCTTGGCTTTGGGAACATTCCTCCCCTCACTGTTCCCTGTTCAATGATATGGATTTGGTCATACTGCTTGGTTTTGCAGCATACAAAATTTTCATAACCAGAATACTTCACATTCATGTATTGCTTTTCTGTTTTCCAAATTAACCTACAGACATAACTTGGGAGACCTAGAATATAAATTGTATACACCAGAAGTAAAGGCAGAAGGAAATGTTACAGCTCAGAAAACGGAGGTGGGAAGGTGGTGAGGGCCAGGGAGTGCGGGTGTGCTGTTTTCGGATATTCCAGCGCCTGCCTGTGTCAGGACGGTTCCAGGCCCAGTGAGGCATGGAGCAACCAAACAGATGTTCTCAGCCCTAACAGCACCTCCATTCCCATCACAAGCCAATAGATTCCTCCTAACAGTTAACAAATGCCAAAGTGAAGATTTAAGTAGGTTGTTTAATACCTATAAAAGTAGCCACAAGAATGAATGAGGATAATAGCAGTGTGTACAAAAATCCATGGAAGACATGAGACAGTGTAAAGGTGCTAAAAATCCGTGTCATAGTAGGGGGGAGTGGATACAGTTTAAATAGGACAATTTCAAGAAATAGATTATAAAGGAATTATCTAAGGTTGTGGTGGGAATTACCAGAAGTAAAAAGACATAGCCAAGGAGTGTACATCCAGGGCATGAGCTCAGAGCTGGGGCAGAGAGACGTACTCTCCAACAGCCCTTGCCGCTTTTTGTTCATGTGTATGCATTACTGTTATAAATAAATTAAGTTAAATGATTAAAAAGCAACTTCACCTACCCCAGGAGGAATGTGAGGTGGATATTATCATTCCCATTCCATTTTATATGTGAAGAAATAGTAGGCTGGGCGAGGTGGCTCACGCCTGTAATCCCAGCACTTTGGGAGGCCAAGGTGGGCGGATCACCTGAGGTTGGGAATTCAAGACCAAACTGACCAACATGGAGAAATCCCGTCTCTACTAAAAATACAAAATTAGCTGGCTGTGGTGGCACATGCCTGCAATGCCAGCTACTCAGGAGGCTGAGGCAGGAGAATCACTTGAACCCAGGAGACAGAGGTTGCGATGAGCCGAGATCATGCCATTGCACTCCAGCCTGGGCAACAAGAGCAAAACTCCATCTCAAAAGAAAAAAAAAAAAGAAAGAAATAGTAGCCCAGCCCTGTTGTGTGATTAGAAACCAAGTCTCCTGATCATTGGCTTCGAATTCCGCCTGCACAACCCAAAACCTTCTGCTTTTGGATGCAGACTGACTACGGTTGGAATGCTCAAGTGACTGCTGTGAACTTTGAGCAGCTCACTGTTCATCTTTGAAAATAGGAAGAATACAACTACTACCCCTCCCTGGGTTACGCTAATCACCTAGCACAGGGCCTGGTACAAAACAGGCCCTCAAAAATGTCAGTTTCAGCCAGGCGTAGTGCCTCATGTCTGTAATTCCAGCATGTTGAGAAGCCAAGGTGGTTTGAGCCCAGGAGCTCGAGACCAGCCTGGACAACCTGGAGAAATCCCGTCTCTACTAAAAATAGAAAAATTAGCTGGGCATAGTGGCACAGGCCTGTAGTCCCAGCTACTTGGGAGGCTGAAGTGGGTGGATGGTTTGAGTCTGGGTGATCAAGGCTGCAGTAAACAGAGATCTTGCTACTGCACTCCAGACTGGGAAACGGAGTGAGACCCTGTCTCAAAAAAACAAAACAAAAAACAAACAAAAAAATAAACTGTCAGTTTCCTCTCTTTATGTATAGTTTTAAACCCATCCAAAATTTGGAACATTAATATCATTTGTTGATCAGGTTGTCTTTCTTATTTCATGTGATGTATCACGAATTCTGACTAAATTGAAAGCAATTCACTCCTGGCCCTATCAAAGGATTTGTCACAACTTAGCAAGGTAGAAAATGTCAAGTTTAAAACATGTGGCAGGAAGATGTGATTTCATGGACACACGCAATCAATGGTCCAAGTAGGTGAGTGTTTGTGGTTGTGGGGTGAGGGATACTGGGATACTTTCAGTCCCCTGAATACCTCTTTCCCACTCACCACACTGAGAGGTCACCCTTAGAGTCACTCCTTTGCACCTGGAAGAATTGTGGATCTCCCTGGTTCCCTGTGAAAAAGTCTAAGTGTCCCCAGGCATAGAAAAAGCAGCTGTCCAGCTTAGAGAACAGTATCCTGGGACTAGACCACTGGAGAACGGCCTGGGAACAGATAGGGGAGGAGAAAGAGGGAGGAAAACAGAGAAGCACTGAAGGAGAAGGCACCAGGGACAATTGCCCCAGCTACCTGGGTTTGTTCTGCTTGTTATAAAGACACTACATCATTGGCACACAGTATATGCTAGGTTGGCACTCTACTAATGCTTCACAGGCATTTACACATTTAATCATCACAACAATCCCATCAGGTTGTCACTATCATTCTTCCCATTTTACAGATTAAGAAACTGAGACACAAAGAGGCTAAGTGTCATATCCAAGTCACACGGCTGCATGATAGAGCCTGGAAATGAGCCCAAGAAGCTTGACTCCAATGTCAAACTCTGCACCACCACATTAGAAACACACTCCGCATGCAGAAACACACACACACACACACATGCACGCACGCACATGCACGCACACACACACACGCACGCACGCACGCACGCACATACACCCTGGGAGGACTCTCAGGGAACTCCTGCTTTCACAGACTGCTAGGTGCCAAGTTCTGCTTTTTAGAGCCAGTGAGATAAGGAGAACTTGCTCTATTCCATGTAAGAAAGCTTATTGTTACTAGCATAGTAGATGTATCCTCTGTCAATCCAGAAGAAAGAACTAGACCTGAAGGGAGGAGCTTGTAGGGAGAAGACAGTAGCTCAACATAAACAGTATAAAAAGAAGGGCTGCTGTGATAGGTAATGAGCCACTAGTCAGTGGACGTGTTTTCGGTTTGGCAGCTGCAGTCTAGGAACGAGCAGATGGTCTACATCCTGGGGACGAGATTGGAAGAGATGAGAACCAAAGCCCCTCCCAGCCCTGGCAGTCAATCTGAACACACTTCTCCAGACCCTCTGTTGCAAAGCAGTGTGCCGAATCAACAGGAGATGCACGTTAAATAAAACCCAACCAAGCCTCTCAAGAGTTTACAATGCAATTCTCAGGTTTTCCAATATCATCTTCATAGAGTTCCTGGAGGAATTTAATAAAGTACAGTGAAGATTCATTCCTTTCATCTCCTAAGGGTAAGTCCGTTCCGACCTGCCCAATAACCCATTCTCTTCTCTGTCTGCTTCCGGAGAGCACTATGAGGAGTCAGTCTTATTTAAAAAAAAAAGAAAAAAAGTAAGAAAGAAAAAAAGAAAGACACATGTATGGTATGTTCTACATCTTTGCCTCTGAAGAGGAAATGCTCTGTGTTACTGTAAATAATAATTTGCAGGTCAGTGAAGGTTGTTAAATGCCCCGATGCCTTTTCTCACTTCCCTCCAGACTCTCGTAATTACTATTGCTCTGAACCCAGCGGGCAAGATGCACATTTCTCTGTCCAGGAAATGACAGCAGCAGTGTGGTACCCTCTTCTCACTTCGGGGAAAGACTGTGTATCTGCATATTAAGCCCGTCCAGAGCCCATGTCAGAGCCGGGTATGTGCCTGCCTGGAAATAGCTGCATGGAAATGCAACAAGTGGTTGCCCAAAAGACCTGAGGCTGCAGTTCATAGCCCCTGGGTTCTAAAGCTGGCTCCACCACAAGCTGTGTGACCTCAGACAAGTCACAAAATCTTCTGGGACTCTGTTTCTTCATCCGTAAAGCCAAGAACACAGCACTTACCATGACTCGTAAATACTAATATATAATGAGTACTCATTCTTTTATTCAATATCTCATTCAAACACATATGAATCATCACTAAGGACCAGGCACTGTTGTAGTCCCCGGGGGTGCAGTAGTAAACAAAACAGCGAAAGTCTCCCTCTCCCTGGAGTTCCACTGGGAGAAGCAGATAAAGAAATGAATAAACAAAACATATGGGATTTCTAAGGGCTTTGGCAAAAAGCAAAGCCTGGAAGGGGAAGGAGGAGTGCTGAGGAAAAAAAGGGGGCATCTCTAAGAGGGTATTGAGATATAGGCTCAAAGGAGGTAAGAAGGTGAGCTGAGAGATCATTGGGGAAAGAGTAATCCAGGTAGTGGAGTAGCCAGTGCAAAGGCCCTGAGGCCAGACTGGCTGAGGAAGAGCAACTGGGAGGGATGCAGACTGGATTCAGAAGGACGTGGAACTGAATAGCGTAGGCCTTGCAAGGCTTTGGGCTTCTCTGAGACAGGAGCCACTGGACAGTGTTGAGCAGAGGAGTGACATAACCTGCCTGGGGTTTTAAAAGAATCTCTCCAGCTTCTGTGTTTAAAAAAAAGAGAATCAAATAACGTATTTCCCAAGGTGTTTTGAAAAACACAAAAGTACAACATGAAAATGAAGCACAGTAAAAACTCAGTCCTCCAAGCCCCTCAGGAAAAAAGTTGTTCTGGAGACCAGGTGTGGTAGATTAAATACAGCCACAAGTTCATCGTCACTTTCCCCACTGAGAGCTCAGATTTATTTCCCCTCCCTTCATCTAGTTTGTCCTGCAGCTGCTTATCAAATATGGCCAGAGTATTGCTGTGCCAAATCCAGGCCCAGCCTTTTAGGAGACTTGCAATTTCCTCTCTTTTCCGCTTGGAATTCTCACTCTTGGGACTGCTCTTCTCAGAACCCAGCTGCTATCCATGGAGAGGCCATGTGCAGGTACTCTGGGTGCAGCCCTAGGAGGGCTCCCAGACAACAGCCAACATCAACCACTAGCCATGTGAGGAAACGCTCTCAAGATGTTCCAGTTCAGTTAAGCCCCCAGATGACTTTAGCCTCATCCAACATTCTGTGGGGCAGAAGAATCTCCCAGCTGAGCCCATTTAACCCATAGCATCATGAGACAATAAAATATTTGTTGTTATAAGCCACAATATTTTGGAGTGCTTTGTTATGCAGCAATAGATAACCAAAACTTCAGGGTATTCTAGAGTTCAGAGTCTACCCAGTAAGGTATCAAAACTTGAAAAGGAAAAATATTAACTATAATAAATGGAAAACTTTCTAAAACAGAATATACATCTTCCTTCCTTCCTAAACAGAGCTTACCCACATTGATTAATCTTTTCTTGGTGATTCAAATGTATCCATGTGAACATCATCATATGTTTGTCTTGTTTTAAATGATGCAAAGATTCCCTAAGGGTCTATTGAAATGATTGGAGCTTTTTTCCTTATACTTACTGGCCCTGCACCTGTTTTCTTCCTTAGGTATTTTTAAAATGATTCCTCCTCCTTCATTTTTCTGTTTGTGCCTGTTTATGTCAGCTTCTCCTCATGCCTTTTCTAATTTGTCATATACATTTTGAGTGGAAGAAACTTCTTTTTTTTTTTTGAGAGACGGAATCTTGCTCTGTCACCCAGGCTGGAGTGCAGTTGCGCTATCTCGGCTTGCTGCAAGCTCTGCCTCCCGAGTTCACGCCATTCTCCTGCCTCAGCCTCCCAAGTAGCTGGGACTACAGGCGCCCACCACCATGCCCGGCTAATTTTTTGTATTTTTAGTAGAGACAGGGTTTCACCATGTTCGCCAGGATGGTCTAGATCTCCTGACCTCGTGATCCGCCCACCTCGGCCTCCCAAAGTGCTGGGATTACAGGCGTGAGCCACCACGCCCAGCCGAGTGGAAGAAACTTCTTAGAGTAATCTGAAAAGTATGAATAAACAGGCTTAGAGAAAGGGCCTGATTCTACAAAAGGGCATGACTTTATGTTTGTGGATTTTGTGACAGCAGTTTTGCTTATAATCTAGTTCTTCCCAATATTCCGTATGAATAGGGCTGCTGGATAACTGAGTTTAGGATGGGGGAGAAGTTTTTGTTATTCCTGTAAATGTGTTTAGATACTAGCTCATAGAATCACAGAGCTGGAAGAAACCTTCCAGAGATGTTTACATTCCACTCCCTCAATTTACAGATGAGACCCAAAATATTTGTTTGACTTGTACAAAGTGAAAGAGTTAATAGCAGCAGAAGCAGGATTAGAGCCCAGGCCTCTACCTCACAGGGCAGTGTTCTTCTACCAGGTCCTTCTGAGCACAATTTGTCCTGTGATCTGTAAATCCCGAGTGAGGCGAGGAAGCCCAAGAAGTACATTCCTACGAGAGCTCATGAAGCATAGGAGAAAGCTCTGCTCATCTGTGCCACTTACCAGCCACATGATATTGGGCAAGCTACTCGGGCTCTCTCAGCCTAATTTGTTCAGGATAGTGAGTTCCAATATCCAGGATTGTTATGAAAAATAAATAACACAGGCCAAGTATGAAGCGTGGTGTGTGGCACTCAATTATTATTCATTTGATGATTGTCATTTTTCTGTTGTGCCTTCTATTAGTCTTAGCCCCTTAGAGCAGACAAAGTGTGAGGCTCCTCGGATTAAAAGTCTTTAATTTTAGAAAGGAGGAAACTGAGATTCGTGTCTTATCAAAATCTGGTGTTAGAGCCGTAAGAAGCTAACGCGCCTCTCCTTCTCCCCATAACCTTAACTACTTGATAGGAATAGTCCAGTCTCTAGACCCTTCCTTCTGTGGGTGGCATTGCCAAGGTTGTCTGGTGAAGGGTTCCACTAAGATATGCATAACTTGCGGAGGTAGATGAGGAGCTGTTGGGAAAGCCTAGCCCAAACAGAATCCAGGTTAGCTGATTCGCGTTTTGTTGTTGTTGTTGTTGTTGTTGTTGTTGTTGTTGTTGTTGTTGTTGTTGTTGTTTGAGACAGAGTCTCACTCTGTCACCCAGGCTGGAGTGCAGTGGCGTGATCTTGGCTCACTGCAACCTCCGCCTCCCGGGTTCAAGCCATTCTCCTGCCTCAGCCTCCCGAGAAGCTGGGACTACAGGCATTTGCCACCATGCCCAGCTGATTTTTTGTATTTTCAGTGGAGACAGGGTTTCACCATGTTGGCCAGGCTGGCCTCGAACTCCTGACCTCAAGTGATCCACCCGCCTCAGCCTCCCAAAGTTCTGGGATTACAGGCATGACCACAATGCCTGGCCTGATTCGTGTTTTGGGGTCCTACTGCTGGATTAGGTCTTGTCCCGGGATGGAGAAGAATGGTGGATCGCCAAACAGCGAATGTTTGAAGAAGGGACATGACCCTTGAAGCCAGCAACGAGATGCAAATGCCTCCCTTCCTGCACTCCTCCTCCCACCGTCAGTGCTCTGAAGACTGTGAGGCCCCCAATACTTGTTTTGGAGAGGTTTTAGTCAGTGCTCAGAGGAAAGGGGTGCGGGAGAAGAAGTCCATTAAATCAATAACAGATCTTTCTTTCCATCGGCTGGTTTGAAGTATTGAGCCAATGTCAACCAATCTAGAATTTCTAAGTTGTAAATTTAAAAATTGAATAGTAAGATTTTTATCTGAGCTGCTTCGTGAAAGCCACTATTCAGAGTCCAGTTTATCACACTCCTCACATAGTCTGAGCTAAGGTCTGGGGTCACGCCAGTCTAGGGAATTCAGTGAGAAAGTTTTCATTTCTACCTGGCTCAGGCTGTGGGGCTTGGATATGGCACTTCTACTGGATCTGTGTGATTTTCCTCCAACTTGTTTCCCTCAACAGATTTCCTGGACTGTGAACTGATCAAGCAGAAATATTCAGAGCAATGAAGGACACTGCAGGGCCCTGAACAACCTCACTGTCCAGGATTAAAGAGTCAGTCAACATCACATATTCAGCACTATACTAGGCACTGTGGAAAATAACAATGATGTCAGCAACAACAATAATAGTAATGACAATGAATGTTTATTGAGCACCTACTATATGCCAGGCACTCAACTAGATACTTTTCCTAGATTATTTCTGAGTCTTCCAAAAATTGGATAAAGTGGTTGTCATTCCCTCTGTTTTATACACAAATAAATGAAGACTTAAAGAAGTTAGAAAAGTTGCTCAAAGTTCTACAAGTAGTGAGAATAAGGAACTATATATGATAATTTCCTTGTCCTTGAAGAGTTTTAGGAAGCACCATCTCTCATCTGTTATCTAAGAATACTCTCTTGCTTCTAGTCTCACATGAACATTCATTCAGTCAATAAGTTTTTATATAGTGCTTAGTATATGTATCTGCAAATACCACCTTTGCAGATACGCCATTTGTATCTGCAAATACAACAGAGAGAAAATACACAGAACAATTATTCACTCAACCCTGGGGAATGTAATGAAAGGTCAGAGACAGAAATCAGTGTGGGCTGGAGAAGTAGGGAAAGGTTTTATGGAGGAGTGGGACTTGGGTTGGGTCTTGAAGGATAAAAGAATTATTCAAAGAGCATTCCTGGCCAGGGGAACAGGATAGGCAATAGCACTGGGGCATGAATAAGCACAACAGGGGGAAGTACCTTGGGAGGACACAGGAATGTCATAAGTGGAAGAATGAAACTATTCAGATGCCCCATGGGGATTGGACAAGAGGATGGCATTCATCTAGGAATTTATTTGGGCTATTGCAAATGATAATCCAGCGCTTCAAGTTTCTTATTACCTGAAAATATGGAGTACATAAAAATGATGAATGAAAACAAACAATATTATTTTGCAGTAACATTTAAATTACTAACTCTTCTATAAGAGAAGCAGTCTACCAAGTTAAGGAGTGGTTAGGAAGATTAGGAAAGTGTTTCTGTCCCTCACTGAGAATTAAACTTTTTTGTTTGTTTGTTTGTTTGTTTGTTTGAGATACAGTCTTGCTCTGTCTCCCAGGCTGGAGTGCAGTGGCGTGATCTCGGCTCACTGCAAGCTCCTCCTCCCGGGTTCACGCCATTCTCCTGCCTCAGTCTCCCGAGTAGCTGGGACTACAGGCGCCCGCCAACACGCCCGGCTAATTTTTTGTATTTTTAGTAGAGATGGGGTTTCACCGTGTTAGCCAGGATGGTCTCGATCTCCTGACCTTGTGATCTGCCCGCCTCAGCCTCCCAAATTGCTGGGATTACAGGCGTGAGCCACCATGCCAGGCCGAGAATTAAACTTTGTCCTCCAAAGATTCGTGTGTGTGTGTGTGTGTGTGTGTGTGTGTATTTGTTCTAACAATACCCCAGAAAACTAGAAAAATAAGAAAGTGTAACTCCTCCTCACCCTGATGTAAAAGGCTCAATGGGGACCGCATTTATCGTGCCCATACCCCTCGTGGATTACTCTAAAGGTCTTGGAAGGTCAAAGACTACCATGGCTGCTATCCTACTTTCCCCCAGTAACCTCCCAAGAGGGCAGATGATTCCACACTGAATAAATCCAATTTAGGGGAAAACTCCTGTCGGGAAAAGGATGGATCCCTATGGTAAGACAAGTTTCTATAGGTAGAGTGGCATTTCCCAGCAATGTAGATATTTACACAACAGAAGTAAAAAGAAGAAAGTACTCCTGAAAAGAGGCAGTGACTTGAGGACAAAGACAGAGGAGCAAGATTGCAAACTGGGAACACCTTCAAAGGAACCCTTCTAGGATGATTTAACTTCTTAGGTGTCCTTGCTCTAGGAAAATTAGATACAGGTTAAAATTGTTTTCTTTTGTGGCAGAGACTCTTAGCTGTCCACCTTGTGCTTCCTTTCCATTATACAAATTTCCCTCTGAGAAATGACTGCTCAACCAGGTGTCTCATTTCCAAGCCCCCTTGCATCTAAGTGGGGCCATGTGGAGTCTCGTGTGGAGTCTTCTAGGGCCCCGACTGCCATGGGCATGAAAAGGTCTTTTTCCTTCAAATCCTCCCTTGCTTCTTCGCAGGAAATCTATTCATAATAACATTTCAATCAGCAGGATAATAATAATAATTATACTAAAATTATTAACTTATAGTTTGCTCACATGCATGATCTCATATGATACCACAAACCCTGTAATGTGGCCATGGTATCACCTACTTTTATCCCCATTTTAGAAAGGAGGAAACTGAGATTCGTGTCTTATCAAAATCTGGTGTTAGAGCCGTAAGAAGCTAACGCGCCTCTGGATAGATGCTCCCTAAAAGAGAGTTGGTGGGTCTTTCCTAGGGAAATTTCTGTGCTCTGCTCTATGTCACTGCCACTGTCACGGGTACCCAGCTTCATCACCTTCTGTCCAGTTGCTCCTGTTAGACGTTGCTACCATTTTCACACCCAAATAAGCAAAAGACCAAGAAGGAGTCCTTGTTTCCAGTGGTTTAATGTAGAATTTCAAAGTGATCATTGAAAATGTAGAAAACAGTTCAAACTAAAGTCAAAATGTTGCGGTAGTGAGCTAAATCTCTTAACATAGGAATCTTTGCGCATGTTAGTTGTCCAGCTCTAAAAATGGCACAGAGTTCCATTGCCTCTAACATTACATTTATTCAATCAGTTGATAGATGGATTTAGAGCAGTGTCTCTTGATCTTTCATTATTAGACTCCTCTAAAAAGTCTTTTTAGATATTTCCCCCAATATCCCCATGAAAATTTAATGGCATAGATATACTATGCATTTATTTTTGTACTATGGCCCTTTGAAGGGTCACAAACCATTGCTTTAAGTTTTTTTCACATCCTCACCCCCTGAATTAATTTGCACCCCATAGGGGCATTGTCACCTCCTAACCCACATTGACATTGCACGGTGTAGAGCATTTGCTTTGAGTGAGGGATATAAAGTGAGGAAATTGACCAGACCATTGCCCTCAAAAGCATACACTCCAGCATGAAGTGGGCTTTGTCTTACATCATCAACAACCCTAGGAAAGGAGAGAAGCCAGAGGACCTGGGCTAATTTCTGTGTAAACCACCAAAGGTGATTTTAAAACCCTTCTCAATCCAGGAGTTTAGTAGCATTAGATTGGGTTTCAGTTCTAAGCCATCATCAGTGGGGGCTCTACATACAGAAAAATTGGCAAAGACCTGAGGTCTATGTGGAAATATGGTTGGGAGGCATTCACCACACATTTATGGCATGAAGAATAATTTTTGCTATTAAAAAACTGTTTATAATGAAACACAAGACAGAATGGAACAAATTCCTCCAAAAAATGAAAAATGTTTTTTTTTCAATCACTTCTATTGAAAAACCATTCAGCCAGATTTAAATAGCCAATCCTACTCAAGAAAATGTTTCAGTTTCTTTAACAAGGGAAAGAATTTGAAGCCGAAAAGCCAACCGCTACTTCATTACTTTAATGAAAATCCCCTCGAATGCTGTGATCTACGCAATCCTAGGCTCATAGGTTGAGTCACAAAGAAGTGGCAAATTCTAAGAAAGGGACTGAGTGGGGAGTAATTCCATTCCACGTTAGCACCTTAAAGCATTACTACTTCAGTGCTTCTGGTGGGCGTGAGGGAGAAAATTAAACATGAGCCACACTCCTTCATTCAGCAAGTATTTATTAAGTGCTACTATGTGCCAGGCACCATGTGAGGTGTTTAACAACAACAAAAAGAAGCCCATTAGGGAAAGATTTAGGACTTCTCTAGCATCCAGAGCAAGCTTAGCTTAGTACTTTACACTTGGGAGGTTCCAAATATATTATTAGAAAATTCTTACATGAAAGCAAGAGACTCAGGTCCTAGATGTACCTCTGAGTTTAGCTGTGTGGCCGTTTGTCAGTTACCTAATGTCTCTTGGACGTGATCTATTCATCTGAAAATTAGGGGACTATTCTAGATAGAGGTTCTCAACTATGGCTCTCACCCAGGGTACTTCAAGGAAATACTGATGCTTGGGGCCCTCCCATCTAAGACCTACAGACTCAGACTCTCTGGAGGTGGGGCTGGAGGACAGGTATTTTTTAAAAGCTCTCCCAGCTATACCTCCTTTGATAAAACTAAAGATAAAACCCTAGATAGAAGCACATCTGAAAACAAGATGGCAGCTCCGACTTCCTGACCATTCGGGCATTTCTCAAAGTAAGAGAAACAGGGCAAGATTTGCCTCCAGTACTTCCTGTTTTAGCATATTTATGCTTTTCTTCCTCCTTTCCCCCTTTACCATCTGTTTCCTGATTCCCTTTCTCTCTTGACCCATTCGCTATGGCTTAGCACTTAGTATGCTTTTCTTCCTCTTTTGGCAACACGTATGATAGCATTCATTTGCAGCTAAAAAAGAATTCATCTCCAGAGTTCCTCCTCTCAGGAAAGGAGACATATAACAGCAAAATGAAAGGCTCAATAACACTGAGAACATCATCACAAGCTTCAGGCAAAATAGGTTGGGACACTTCAGGAGCCATACTGAAATCAAACCATGTAGAATACTACCTTCTCTGGCTATGTGTAAGCATCATATGCACTTGACCCCTAGTGGAAAATTAGACAAAAATTCTCCAAGATTTAACCTAAAATGCTAAAAAAAATTGTGGAATGGATTAAGACGTCTTCTGGTCAAAAACTGCCACCCAGTGTTCAGATGCCCAGGCCCATCAGACAATTTTACTTGATATTTTCCAATTTGTGGATATGCCTCCTTTAAAAAATGGAAATTCCATTAAATTAAAATATCTGCTAAATTATTTCCATACATTGAAAACCCCATGTGCCTCTATAAAGTCCAGTTGTTTTAATTACCTGAAGACACGGACACAGATTTCTAACTTATATCCACAAGAACTTATATTCTTGAACATAGAAGGTATTCAACTAATGTTCCCTTCCTTTTCTTATGAAAGAAGTATATTTTACATTGCTAAAGTAAACACAGGACGTTTTTCTTCAGTGACTTTCTTTCAGCCCCCCAAACCAAAAATGCTTCAAGGGAAGACGAGGATTCCTACTCAACTTTTGATTTCTATCACTAAGCAGACTCTTTGTCACTGCAGTGAACGGATGAATTAATGAATGAATGACTCCCTCAGGGAACACTTCATAATTTTTTTATTGTATAAACCATCCTTCCTTCTTATTCCCAAACATGTACTTTTTCCCACCACAAGAAGACTTGTACTACTTCAAGATTAAGTAACCCTATGGTCATACCCAAATGTCAACCACACTATCTGCACTGTGCCCAAATGCCATCCTCCCTGCCCTTCTCAGGCACCCATGAAGCTGTCACCCATGGTGATGGTGTGGCAGCCTATGATATCATTATAAAGAGCTTTCTACTCTGGGCATCCTATCTGGCCACATGAAAGTTCCCTGTAGTCTCAGTTGAGAGAAGATTAGTAATTCACTTAGATCTCATTCACAAAGCTGTTTTTGACTTTTATTCTGAAATAATTTTATGTTCGCAGGAAGTTGTAGAAATGTACAGAGAGGTCCCACACATTCTTCACCAAATTTCCTCCAGTTCACCAAACTAGTGTGCAGTTGGCAGAATAACTTTTGCTCATGTATATTTATGTGAAGGAATGGGAAACAGGATGAACAACCATCCGTTTGCCCAGAAGTGAGGAGGCTCCCAGAAAGAATATGGGACTTTCAGTATTAAAATGAGACGGTTCCAGGCAAGCTGGAAAGAGATGGTCATACAAACACCAAGGAAACATCCATATAAACTTGCTTAGCAAGCCATATTTGCTAGGGATAGAGCTCCATTGCTCTTTTTGAGCCTCCTCTAAAACTTGCTCCCAATGGTCTCACTGTACTTCTACCTATTTAATTTCTCCTTCTGTTTGCAGGCCCTTCCCCTCAATAACTGGATCTATCTTCCCCACAGAGCCGTGTTTTAGAATTATGCTCTCATGCTTTCCTGAGCCCCTCTTTGGCTACCAAAATTTGCATTTGTCCCAGTGAAGTGAAAATAGCCCCGGACCGGGCAGAAATGACAAAGGTTCCCATCTCTCTCCTACCACCGATTGACTGAGTGACTTTGTGCAAACCATCTTCTAGCTCTGGACTTTTTACTTAGAAAATAAGGATACTGGTCTAAAACAAGCTTTCTCACCCTCGGCACTACTGACATTTGTGACCCAATAACTATTTGTTGTGCAAGCTGTCATGTGTGTTGCTTGTACAATGTGTTAGCAGCATCCTTGATTTCTGCCCACTAGATGCCAGGATCATCCCTAAGTTGTGACAAACAAACATGTCCCCAGACATTACCGAATATCACCTGTGGGGTAAAATACCCCTGGTTGAGGACTGGTCTACATTATTTTTAGTCACTTCCAGTTCTAAAAACATTTGATTAAATCAATTCCAAGTAAATTATGCATGATTAATAGTTTCCCCTCAGCTTCCCAAGAATATTTGCATTTTCCAAATAGTACCTATTTGGAAAAAAGTCTAGAAGAATCTTCGGCAAAATATTAAAAGTAGCCCTTTCTATGGTGGGGTCACAGAGGTTTAAATGTTCTTTCATTCCTCCTCCTCCTCCTTTTCATTTTTTGGTTTAATATCTACATAATTAATCCATTACTTGCGTTCTTTTTTTTTAATGGATGTTTAAAATCCAAACGAAATCAGTTTGTGCTATTCAAACCCAGCACTAAGAAACACGAGTTTAAACAGAAGAGATTACAGTGAAAACAGGGCCTTACAAAGTCACATCATTTTGAGCTATTTAAACCTTTTCACATAGTTGTATTTATTATATATTATGAAATTCTTATGATGTATTTACACAAATCAGATTGTTTCAGCAAACAATGAGTTTTGAAAATACCTTTCCTACTAAAAGCAACCCAGTTCAGGGCACCTCAGCTGGAATTAACCAAACCTCATCACCTTTCACCTCCCAGAAACAATCAACCAAAGGAGGAATCAGCCTCTGACACTCAGCCTGTCTGGCTGAGACAGTCTTAGGGGATGAATTCTTGGAAAAAACTAAAAGCACTTTCAAAAGCTTGCGAATTATTCGCTCCATACACATGCTAAATATTTAATTGAACCATATGAAATTGTCAATAGTTGACTGTTTCTAACCTACAAAAATTTAGATTTCATATGGTTTCCCCTAGTAATATTCAGTAATGGTCAAATAGGTTAAGAAACCCAACCATCCATTGCAGTTATCCTGCCAGGTGCTTTGACATAGGAAGTTGGTGGAAAGGTAGAGAGAAGGGTATGGATCCAAGTCTTGCAGGCCTAATGGTCTGACTAGACCCATGATGTCACCAAGAGGAAAAAGCTAAAACAAAATAGTGGCTCTGCCCTGTGCAATGTGCAAGCTCTTGAGGGAAGGGACCGGGTGCTATTATTCAGGTCTGTGTGTCTCACTCTGTGCTTCTCACACTGCTTTACACACAGCAAGGACCTGAGTGTTACTGTTTAATGGTTATGGGAGTAGAAACATCTAAAGCATATTGCATAATAAAATGATTTATTCTGACCTTCATTCATAGATTCCTTCTTCAAAAGTGTATCTATTACCTAGAATATGCAAAGAAGAATGCTACACAATGTGGTTGGTTCAATAATTTTGTCCCAGCTTTCACGCAATTTCTAGACTATGCAAATTGGACCTGAAGAAGTGGTTTCAACACTAGAATCCAAGCAAGACATGGTTCCACTTGAATGGCTTTATCATTGAAATAAGTGAACTGGGGAAACGCCTTTGAAGTTATGTTCATGACCCCAGTTCCTCTGACAAACTACAATGCACTGTTAAAGTGAAGAAAAAAGCCTCATTGGAAGGGAAAAATATGTTCACTTCATTAATGATTAAATCTTATGCTTAGCAACTTCTTTATGTACTCTCAAAAACCATGAATTTGGTCCTATTGTCAAAGCTGCACATTAGCAGTAAATACTCCGCAAATACTTCAATCTACTGAAGTCAAAATTGAAGCCATGAGGGAGGCAAATTATAAATTTTTTGGATTATTTTTGGGGTTCATTTTCCCTTTTGTAGCATTTATGACTTATGAACAAAATTGACTTGAATCAGGCCTTCCCACTGGTAGAGAGCCAATTAGAGTCATTCCAAATGACCAAAGCTATTAGCTTTGACTTGAGCTCAATAGAATAAATAAGTCATTTTGCAAGGCTGTGTTAGGCCATTCTGGCTGCTATATAACAAAGCCATAAACTGGGTAGCTCACAAACATCAGAAATTGATTTTTCATGGTCCCGTAGGCTGGGAAGTTCAAGATCAAGGTACTAGCAGATTTGGGGTCTGAGGTCCCACTATCTGGTTCATCAATGGCACCTTCTCCATGTGTTCTCACATGGTGGAAGGGGCAAGCAAGCTCTCTGGGGTCTCTTTTATAAGGGCACTTATCCCATTCATGAGGGCTCCACCATCATGACCTAGTCATCTTCCAAAGGCCCCATATCCTATTACCACCACCCTGAGGATTAGAATTTCAACATGGGAATTTTGGGGAGATACAAACATTCAGACCACAGCAAAGGGGAGGCTGGTCTTCCATTTTCTATAAGAATTTCACCAAAATGCTCAAAGTCTGAAAATCTCACATGTTTTGATCATTTTCTTGTTTTGCACTGACATTTGCATTGTTAATCACTTCTTCAAACATGGTTGACTGGCTTTAAGTGACTGCCAGAATTTGAGCAGGACCATTTATAAGAGGCACAACCACACACCAGCATGTGGTCCTGCTTCTTGGAACCTGCTGACTCTCATCGTTATCATGATGGAAAAACCTCTAGCTGGAGCTCGGTTCCATCCTCTCTTCCTAACAGAGCATGGCCTACCTAACTTACTTTTTAAAATTCCTCTTTAGGTATCCAAGATCTCCAGAGAAAAAGAAGACTACTGGGGGCAGTAGGAGGGTCAGGACAGAGCAAAGGTCAACAGAGCTCACAGCCCACCTTTCTGCCTCCTATGTCACCTAGGGCCAGTCATGCGCCTCCTGACCTCATCTACCAATCACAGAAACTATATTAGATAACCTGAAGTTGTTTTAAATTTTAATTTTCTGTAATTCAATAGCCAGTTATGAAAAAAGCATGCCTCTTTTTTTTTCTGCTATCCCTTCTTCCCTTCTCTCTCTCCCTCTCTCTTCTCTATACCTCTCTGTCTCCCCCTTTCTCTCTCCCCACCTCCTCCCCTCCGTCACTCTCTCTCCTCCTCTTTTTCTCTCCCCCTCTCTCTTTCCCCCTCCCTTCTCTCTTTCTCCCTCTCTCTTTCTCCTTCTCTCCTCTGTCTCTCTCTCTCTCCCCCTCTCTCTCTCCCCTTCTCTCTCTCTTCCTGTCTTCTCTCTCTCTCTCCTGGCAAATGCTTCCCAGCAGCCAAATAGAAGTCATTACCAGAAGCACCGCAGCTAAACAGAGGGAAATGTTTAGGTAAGCATTATAATGGGCATGGAAATAAAGAGACCACAATTCAAAGCATAAGTCATCATAGATGAGAATGCACATGTTTGGGGCTAGTTTTATGAGAAATGAACGGGATGATGCTGCGCTGGCGAATCCCTGGACTTGTGTTTTCTTAATGCCAGGAGTGATTTATTTTCTGGTAAACAGTTTTGCTCAAGTAGGGCATCCAATTACTACAAACCTTGTTTGGTATAAAAACTAACTGCATAGAAAAATATTGCCTTAGCAAGGTTTAACTGGTTGTTAATCCAAACATGTGGCAGAGCCCGAATTCCAGGGCTCAAAATATCCTCCCGATTCTCAGCAGCATCCGAACGTCCAGAGATCATAATCATCACTCTCAATGAGGCGTGACTCAGAGGTAGCGTATGGAAAGAGGACATTTCCAGAAAAACCATGGTATGGAAACCAAGCCTGCTGGGAGAGGCAAGGCCTCCCTTCGGTAAAAGTTCTGCTCTGCTCCTTTGAAGTGTGAGGTTGGGCTGCTTGGGGAGAATGTTAAGAAAGATGAAAAAAAAACTTTTAAAATCCTCCTTTCCACACAAATCTCTTCACATACAGCTCTGTTCCCTGGGATGTTTCATCACCTTAAGAAATATATTTAAAACAGACATAGTAAGAGTATCCTTTTGCAAGTAAAGCAAAGCACTAGACTTTTATTTTTCACACACAAAAAAATTTTAATTGCCTCCTTCAAATTTTCAGGGTTTACCTCTAGCATCCATAAGACCTAATTATCATACTTGAGATGTTTTGCTTTCAAGCAAAAAAAAAAAAAAGTTTGAAAGAACTTAAGAGAGAAAAAGAAAGGAAAATTAAAGAAAGAAGGGGAGAGAGAGAGGAATAAATCTGCTCATCAAGAAAATTTAGCTTTGTGTCAAAAATATGTCTCAAAATGAGAAAGGGAGGAGATAAATTTAATATCCAAATCTTCCTGTTTCCCACCTCTTTTTCCATGGGGTTTCCTGCTGTGCTAATAGTTTTCAGTTGTCTCTAGGAGGTATCTGGTGACCATGTATTCTGAGTACTGCAAATGCATACTTTGCCTGCATGTCCTGGAGGATTTGTTTAAAATACTTTTCCTATTTCAAGGTGGCAGTTGGCAGTCAGAAAGATCCTAAACGACTTTGGAGCCATTTGAGTCGAAAGGAACGTGAAGTGTCAGCTTACCCCAGCACACAGACGCAGCGGCCCTGCCACAGGGCAGCAGGCTTCTGGCTCTGCACACTGGATTCCCTGCCACAGGCAATACACTCAACTCAAAGAATCATGGCGCACCAGGAGACTTGGCCTATGGAATTATTGGCTCTGCCATCCCTCTGCTGGCTAGCAGGCAGATAACAAAACCATCCCACCACATTGATTCATGCAGATCACATTAATTTAAGAATTCCAAAGATGGGGATTTCATAATCCTCCTTGGTTGTTCATTCCAGTCTCGCAACCCTATCAAACAAGACCGTCTTCATCTCTCACCCTAATCTCCCCTGATGCAATTCTAGCCTCTCAGTTTTTTTCTGTCTTCACTAGAAATGAAAAACAGATGGACACCATCTTCTGCATAATAACCTGCCATAAACTGGGAGACCATTATTAAATCAACCGATCAACCGGGTCCTTGTCTTCTCCAGGTTAAACGACGCCAATGCCTTCAGATTTCCCTCATAGTTCCTGGTTTCTAACTCATTATTTTCATGACTTTGTGTCACTCAAATCGTAGAGGCATGAACTCAAAATTTTATGAGGATTTGACTAATACTAACTAAGTGCGTGAGTGTGTGAGTTTGTGTATGTTCGTGTAGGAGGGAGGTTTAGCTTACAGTTCCAACGAGTTAATTTTTTTAACTTTTTTCTTTGTGAAGGATATCAAAAAGAGTTTATATAACATACGAGCACAGTTCAAAAAAAAAACAAAATAAAATCAGGGCACATGCACCCACCACAAGTTATTTTTTCTATTAAAGCTGACCTTGCGTTTGATTTTGCTTTATTTGAGAGGAGGTGGAGGGAGATTACGTTTTAAATCACATTTACATTTGGATTTCACTGATTAAATTTTTAACCAATGATACTTTTTAAACTCTTACACACGTTTGTTATAGCCGCCTTCAAATCTGACAAAATTTAGCCGAGGCATCAAAATTTTATAAGACGGCCCATTCTAAGAAGTCCCAAACTACATCAAAAAGTCTTTAAAAGGGGAAATCTTTCCAAGGAGCCAAGTTTATTAAGAGTCTAGTTCTCTATTATTAAAATATTCATGTCTGAGCTAAAACAATGTTTTCATCAGGAAATGTCAGGAAACAGGCCATTTAATCATGTTTCTCTCAGATGATATTTGATGGTATCATTCCCATCATTCAAACAAACTGCCAAGAAGCAGATGTGCTTGGGATCCAAGCGAGTTAGAGATTCAAACCTCCCTAGAGTTATTGTCATGAATTTTCTACTTCATATCAGTCCAAAAGATACCACTTCATGAAAACATCTGAAATTACTAGCACTAACCAATCACTTTCATTTTGTATGTTTTAGGGAAAAATACGTTAATGAGGTGCCGTTATATCATTGATCCATAGCTTACCATTTATAGTCCATCTGAATCTCTGCTTGAGTCAAAAGCCAAAGAGCTTCCTGGAGATAAAGCCATAAATTTCAGTTCAAAGATTTGCAAGTGCTTGTTCTCAAGAGCCTGATATTCATACGTCTCTCATCACAGAGGGTCTATCCCATGTCTAATTGCAGAAAAGGCCTCAGTTTACCTTTGTGGTTCTAATTCCAAAGCTCTTGGTTGTCAACTTTTCATGTTGGAGAAAAGAATCGGAAGTAAAAGCTATGCTGCAACCTTCCCTGTGTCTATTTTTTTTTTCCTCTAGCAGAATGACGTTATTTCTTGCTTGTTTTTGTTTTGTTTTGATTTTGTTTTTCCATTTAACCTCCTCTGCTTGCTGATTCACTCTTGTGGCTGAGACTGCACCTAATTTGCTTCGTGTTTACAGGTGCTTCTCTCGGGACTTGATCAAGGCTTGTGAATTGGTCACAAACTTGTTTTTGTTTCTTTCAATATTCCAGACCCAAACATTGAAACCGTTTTTGAATACAGACCTCAGCTGGCTTCATCACACATTCCCAGGAAGCTGTGCCCTGTTTGCTTCCTGCATCCAGTCCCTTTATCCAATACCCACCCTTTCCCTTGGCTTCTGGGAAAATATTTTAGAAACCATCTCCATGCTTCCTGAGAATATATAAAGACTATTTGTTTCCATTTTTTTCCTAGCTAATGTCCACATTTTATTCTTATTCCCATTGCTAACACTGAGAAACACTCAGGATTTTCTTTTTTCCCTCCTTGGTAGCAACTTCCCTGTGGTCATTTCCTGCAAGAGTCTCGCTCCACCTGTCAGAACCAATGCCCGATTACTTCCCATCTTTATAATGCTCCAAGGTTAGAAACAAGGCTGGACCCACCAGCAGACTCAGCACAAGATCCAAGGTAGGGTTGTGTTGTGCTACCTATCCTGGAAAAGAAAACCTTGTCTATTAGGACCATCTGCCTGACACCATCCTGCAGTTTCAGGCTGGTCTTTTAAGAGGGAAAGGAGTGAAAAAGAGAAAAAATAATATAAAAAACTGATCTCAGCACTACCCATGGAGTCATTAATGTGGTTTCTAGCAAACTGCTCATAAAATTCATAGCAGCAGCTAATTGCTACCATGTTCTTCCTCATATACTCCCATATTAAATTTGAAAGAAAGAAAGAAAAGCCCTTTCAAAGCCATATTAATCCATGCACAGCAGTGGAAAGCATGATCTAAAGTGAGTCTTTCGTATCACCACAGCTATGTGGGCTAGCTGTCAAATGGTGGATTTCATGTCACTCACAATACAATGAACAATGCCTTTGCCTGCCACTGGCACTGCCTGGGCCCAGCTCCCTTTACCCCGGCAGCAGTAACCAGCACAGAGTGCCGTGTGAGTGCACACATTTGAATGTCAGTGTATCAGCCTCCAAGCCGTCTCCAGGGAATTCAAGCACAATCTTGGCATCTATCTTTCTGTTTCTGCCTCCATCCCATATACACATTTGCTCGCAAGTCCGCAGCGGAAGAGTTGTGGCCAGCGGCCAAACTCCAGCTGCTGCCTTACCCCCCATGAAGATATTTCACTACATAAAGCCCTGCAATGTGCTAAGACCGGCCTTGCCTCAAGAAAGCTCTTGTAAGGACTTACAGAACCACAAACTCAACAAGTCTATCATACCTTTTGAAACTCTTTCTAGTAGAAGGCTTCTTTTGGAATTAATTATTCCAAGCATTCATCTGGACTGGGCTGCTCCTCAGCTGGTCTGAGCTTATGTGGATGCATTGGTTGCTTATGCTCAGCTTCTGTTTTGATTAGACAGGCCACCGATAGCATGCTGACTGGGGGTGGCACCCATTCCATTTGATCTTGGCATCCCTCTGATTGTCCAAACTAGTGTCAAACCAATTGTTGCATATTGTTAAAATGTATTAAATGAAATAAGTCTAGTCAAGAAACCAATATGTTCAAACAACATATCAGAACAGCTAGGTAACAACTAGTCAAAGACATACTGGGGTCTGCAATGAGCATTTAATTTCAGAAGGTCCTGCTGCAGTATGAAAATCTGACTCTCTCCCAGGTATAGCAGGGATGTCATTGCAGAATCACTACAGATTACTGTTTCTTTTCTCCATCCACCCTGAGGGTTAAGCAGGTAAGCTACAAAGAACTGACGTAGGTCTTTCTAGTGGATAAAGATAGCATATAGCATCTTACTGGAGGTACTATAACTCTTTCTTCTGCCTCAGCCTCATGCCCTATAGAAGCTGAACACCCTTCATTAACACCTCAGACCCACTGTAGCCCTGAGCCAGCCCAAGCCGGGCAGTAAATTAGAAATCCTGTCCCAATCAATAGGCATGTTTGGAGTTAGTTTGGATCATCATACAAGCTGATGGCTCATAGGAATTAGGTGATCATTTTGTGTCCACCAAGTCACTAACCTTAGCCTCCTCCTCGCAATCGTTGCTACTCCATATCCCATCATTTCCATGGGGGTGAATGCCCTGCTCTGAACCACGGCCCACTGATGCAGGTCTAAACCCTAAGTGTTACTGATACCCTCACCTCTAGAAATAGTTCAAGGCTTCTCTTCTCTAAGTGGCTTCTTCAATCCCCTCATTCTCTGTCTGCTTCCAAGAGGAAAAGTTCTGAAATCATAGAGTCTCAGAACAGAGTTCAATCTCAGTCCTAAGCAGTGAAGCTTTGGATGGGAGGAGATTAAATGGGCATGAACCTGGCCAATTTCTCTTTCTCTTGGGTTCTTTTTGTGTGCATCCTCATATCAGAGTGATATGTCAAAGTGTCCTGACTTTAACCTAGGTCTTGGATTAGAGGAGAAATATGGGGTCCTTACAGTTCATACATGACCCAGCCCACTGCCATAGGGAAGACTATGGGTAACTATGGCCAGAACCTGAGTTAGAAATAAAGCATCTTCCCCTTGCCCCTCTCCCTTAGGAACCTGTAGCAATGATAAGCAGCTGGTTGAGTATTAGAAACTCATTATTTTGAAAAACACAACATTCTATCCAGGCCTATTAACATAGCCTAGGTTCAGGAGCCTATTCACCATACGCCTCCCTACTGGCTCGGGTTTTGCTGCTAACAGACAAAAGTGCCTAGACACAGAGGCACCCACCCTCCAGACGAAGAATATGCCTCTGCCCAGATCCTTTTGCTGCGGAGTTTCAGCCACCTTGTTGGTATCTTAGGATGTTTTCATCAATACACATTCAATCTCAGTTCGGCCACGTCACTATGACATTTAATCAGCCCTCCTCCTTGGAGGCCAGTCCTAGAGTTGGCTTTCTACATCCTGACATTCTCCTCTTTTCTACTGCCCTATCTTGGAGTCTTCAGATTGCCTTGCAGCCATGATAATAGAAGTGCTGGGTATATGGACAAAAGTGGAATTGGCTTGAAGTAATTTGTGAGACCTTTCTTTCCATTTGAAACCAAAGAATCACAGAGGAGACAGATAGTATAATGTCCCAAGTCTGTTGGAAATGTATACGTTTTGACCAAGACAAATACAAATCTCAAGACATTCCCTTCCTTACCTCAAGGCAATAGTCTTCTGCTTTCAGTCTCCTCCCCAAATGATATTAGAACCACCCACATCAGAAGGTGAGAGAAAGAGGCACAGGGAGGGGTGTATTAGCAGAAGGCATGGGATAAACTTGGCAATATTTGGGTCTTCTTGTGAGTGCTTGATGTCTTGTTAAGCATCGCCATAAGGCCTAGCTGGCTTGATGTTTGAGTTCCATTCCCACCTGCAGGTAAATCCTAACCACTTTGATCCTACTTTTGACTAAGAGAATGACACAAAATATCCTAAGACATTACGGGGATAACCCTACTAAAAGATAAGGAAAGCAAAACAGCTGATGTGTTGCTGGATGCAGAAAGGCAGGGGACTAAAATGCAGCCAAATCCTGGAGCAGCTTTGCTTCTACCCCCAGGATGTTTAGTGGGGAGTCCTGAGTATTCCTTCATTCAACAGAAGTCAAGTAACGTCTCTACCTGCTTTAATAAAAATAATCACTCAGTTGAATAAACCCGTATTTTTGCTCAGGAAGCTCTCAGGGGAATATTTAAAAGATATGTACAAAAGATGAACATTAAATCAAACATGAAGATATCAGTTTGGCTTAACAGGAAGGAAAGTGTCAAGGAGGGCAATATCCTCCTGACAGGGTGGCCCACCATTCCAGTTTGCCTGGGACTAAGGGGACTCTTGGGGTATGGAACTTTCAACGCTATAATTGGGAGAGTCCAAAAAAAAAAAAAAAAAGGACCGTTGGTCACCCTGATCCTGGTCCACACTGAGTGAGGCTAGTGACAATGTAAGAGTTAAAGGAGGGTGTTTTGTGGTAGGATGGGACCAACTACACAATGTGAGAGGGGTCTAAGGCTATTGTCAATGCTGCACATTTGGAGGATGACATCATGAAAGCAGAGCTCTCCAACTCCGGCTTTGCTTCTGTCCTGTCTGGAAAGAACAGTGATCTTCAGGCCAACAAGAGCAATATAAAAATTGGTGAAGGATCTCCCAAAGCTCAACAGGGATGTGTAGCCAGGATGAGCTGGTCCAGCTGCCCAAAATGAAATCAAGAGTCTTGGCCCAGAAACTTAACCTGAGAGAAGTATCAATAGAACTACCAAACCCTTGTAGACAATCTTCACAAAAGAGTCCCTAAACTTGAGTGTGCTCGATGTCTTCCTGGGAAGTTTGTTGGGAATGCAGATTCCAGGGCCCCTCCTTCAGATAGGCTTATTTGATGGGTCCAAAGGAGGGGGTCTGAATTTTTAATAAACGCACCACGCGATTCTCTTAAAGGTAGACTTTTAATGGACCACTCTTCGAGAAACATTTGAAGAATATTGGTGAAAAACCAATTGGTAAACACCTATTTGTTGGTGGACAAACAAAAAAGACTAGAAATTTAAGAGAGAGAGAGAGAGGAAAAAAATAATATATATATATGTATGTATGTGTGTGCGCCATCGTAATTTTCAAATAAGAAATTTCTAAGGTGGATTTCTCAAAATACAGCCGACTGAGCTACTTGCCAGTCCCTATCAGATGCAAGGCATGGCCTCTCACATGCTAGGACAATACGAATATTAGTGGCAAAGCCTGGTCTGCTGATGCCCAGTCTCTCTAAGAGATTTTTCCTCTGAACACACCTAAGCACTATTCTGAGCTATCTGTTTATTTGTTTGAAGTCAATGCCTTTACCCAAAAGCATGAACTTGAAGACAAAAATCAAAGATGCCTTGGCAAACTGAAGCATAATATAGATACACATATCACTTGGGTGTATATTTGGTCATCAGTGGGTTAGACAGCTGCAAGTATGCAAATCAGAGCCCTGGAAGCCACACTGTTAAAAATGCCTGGGCTGGCACCTCCCCACCACTCAGGCAGCCCACATTCTAATAATGGCATTTCCTTCCTATCTGGTTGCTAATTCTCTGAGTTGCAAACAAAGAAGCAAGGAGAAAAAGAAGTGACCTGCCAACTAGCTCCATAGAAAAATTCCTCCCAGATTTAAGATTTTTATCTCTTGTTAACTTTGGTTTCTGAAATAATAACTAACATGTGCATAGTGCTTTATTCTTTAACAAGGTTCTTTCATGTATATTATTATCTCATTTTATCCTCCCATCAGTCCCATAAAGTAGATAAGACAAATGGTTTAATGACACTGGGGCCGTACAGGCTGAGCTGGAGGCAGAGCTCAGATGATCAGAACTGGGACTCGAACTCGGTGTCCTGATCACAAATCCAAAACCAGTCCTTTGAGCCAGACAATCATCTCTTTAAATCCTTTGTGGAAAAGAAGACAGTGCAAAGTACTTAATAAGCTAATTAGTCCGTTAAATAAATGGCTCAGATAGTTGTGGCTGCTCTTCCGATCACCGTTATATTTGTGTTTGCTTTTCCTCAAGATTAACTTTATTATGTCCCTGAGTTGGCAGATGCCAACACATATCCACAGGGAATTACATTTCTGCACTGGAAGGAAGCTCCCTCTTGGATGTCTTGCAAGATCCATCAAGGAACCTGATGGAAATTGAGCCTGTCATTAATGAGACAGGGCAATTTGGCCCAAAGAAAACAAACTCCTAAAATGACTGTGCCAGCAACCTCCTTGCACTTCTCGCTGAAATAGAGCAGGAGCCAGTTCCCAGAGGGCAGGGGCCATGTAGTCAAACACTGTGCCATTGTGCCTAGCGCAGTGTCACAGGCAGAGTGGGTGTCCAGAAACATTTGTGGCATGGATGATTCAGGATGGCCACACGCTGTGTGAGACAGAAGCTGAAGAGCAATAAATCAGGGTCTGAGGGTTCTCATCCAAGCTCCAGTCTGACATAAAGCAATTTTCTCTTCTTTCTCATGGGTAAAGCACTCTAGATGAGGACAAACTAACCATCTTATTACTGGAAAATCTATACAAAATCCACCAGTGGAGGTTAGGCACTTAAACCAAAGTGGCTTAACAAGAAAGGGGGAAGTAGCCCAAATTCAAAACTCAGAACACTAACCAGGAGAAACATCAGTTTCATTCACTTGCCTTTGTAAAATGATCCTCCTCGCTAACCTGAGGTTGACTGTATGCTTAAGGGTTAAATGTATTACCAGCTGGCAAGTGACCTTCCTGAGAGAGAAAGGGGAAGCAAGAGAGGCCAATGCCTCAGAAATAACTAGTTTAATAAAAATAATCTCCCCCTCACATTTCTGACACCACCGGGCAGTCACACCATCCTGCCTCAGGTCACCAGACGCAGCTCCGTGAAGTCAGAGGAAATTATAGAAATCCATCATGGCTGAGTTTTCTGACCTGGTTATTACTTGCTGCTTTTTATCTTCCAAACAGTCCCTAAATTTAATTGCCTTGTTGTAATGGATTAACCTCTGAGGTCCACAGTAGCATTTATATTGTGTTCAAAGGGAAGGTTGATGGTTCTGAGCCAGTGTGGGGAGTGTGCTTTTATCAGACCAAAGCTGTCCTCGCTCAGTTCTGAGTAACTCCAGTAAACACTTGTCTGTGAAGGTCCCATGAATGTCTAGACAAAGAGAAACACAAAGAGACTCTCATCTGATCCGAAGGAATCAATGCACCCTCTCCAAGCTAATTTCAATACGGAGGAGAAGCAGGCAAAGGCCACAGGGACTGTGACTCTACAAATAAGTACTAAAAGCACCAGTTTTAGAGGAGGGACACATGTGGGTCTTAGTCTTTCCTGTGTCATATATCTCTCTACTTCTTCTAGATCATTCTCATCAGAAAACAGCCCCTCCTGTCTCCCATCTACTAAAAGGACCTCGATCCATATTCCCATTTCTTTGCTATTCCTTAAAATAAGTTCCTTAAAAATATTAGCTAGGCAGGCAATCTGTCACTTCCCTTCCACTCTACCTACACTTCTCTTGTCAGAGTCATCCACAACCTTTCATGATGAAGCCAGATTCCATAGACACATTTTTTAAATCCATTTCCATCACCTTTGTAGTAGCACTTGACACAAGACTGATCCCTTCTTCTTGAAACATGATTTCCTCCTAGATTCAGTGTGAAACCCATCCTCTCCTTGTTTTACTTTTCCTTTCTGGCCACTCCTTTCCCAGTTCCATTTCTCTTACTCACCTATCAATCATGTCAGTGTTCGCTCCTGGGCCCTCTTCTTGTTTCTCTCTATCCTCCTTCTCTAGACATTCTCATCTGTTCCTATGGCTCTCAATGCCATCTATATACTGATGACTCTAAAACATGCATCTCTAGTTTCTAACTTTGTGTTTGAACTTGAGACTAGCATATTCAGTTACTTGTCTGGCATCACTGATATATCCCAGAGAGATCACAAACATATGCTCAAATCTATTTCTTCAAGTATTCGTCATCCCAGTACATGGCATCACCATCCACCCAGATGCTCAAGCCAGACCCAACTGAGAGTCACTCTTGAGCCTACCCTTCTCTTACCGCCAATCTACTGCCAGTATTGTTGATTCTATCTCCAAAGTACATTTCAAACAAATCTACTTCTCTGCATCTCTTTTGACATCATCTGGTTCAAGCTGACAACTTCCCCTCTCAAACCCGCAGCCAGTGAACCCCAGTGCAGGCTCACACACTCTCTGTCAACTCCACCTTACTTGCCTGTTTTCTGTTCCTCAAGTACACCAAGTTCATTCCCACCCCAGGACCTTTGCACTTGCAATTCTCTCTGCTCTGTCTTCTGATTTTCTCATGCCTGGTTCCTTCCTGTCACTCTGATAGTAGCTTAAGTATCACCTGTTTTGAGATCTTCCTTGCCTACTCAATCTAAAAAATTATGAGAGACTTAAGTTCAAATTCTAGCTCCCTACTTTCTAACAGTAAGGAAAAAATGAAGAGTGAGAATAGGAAGCAGGAGAGTGAACAACATGTAACACCAACTGATATGGTTTGGCTCTGTGTCCCCACCCAAATCTCATCTCGTAGCTCCCATAATTCCCACATGTTGTGGAAGAGACTTGGTGGGAGATGACTGAATCATGGTGGGGGGAGGTCTTTCCCATACTGTTCTCATCATAGTGAATTGGTCTCAAGAGATTTTTAAAACAGGGGTGTCTCTACGGAAGCTCTCTCTTTGCCTGCTGCCATCCATGTAAGACGTGACTAACTCCTCCTTGCCTTCCACCATGATTGTGAAGCCTCCCCAGCCATGTGGAACTGTAAGTCCAATTAAACCTCTTTCTTTTGTAAATTGCCTAGTCTCAGGTATGTCTTTATCAGCAGTGTGAAAACAGACTAATACACGAACCATGGTCTTGGGTTCAAGATCTGGCTCCGACACTACTTGCCTTATGAGTCTTCCCACTATATTGTAGCAGGTAGAAAGACTCTAGGTAAGATGGATGGGCAATGAGCAAGAGGGAGTTTATGGTGGGATGGCTGTTAGACTTTCTGGCCAATATGTGAAGGAGGCTTCTGCCAAACAGAAATGACCACAGACAGCAATTATTGGCTGAAAGCGAGCTTTAATAAAATGGATGCAGCTTGTATATCCCCAAAACAAGCAATAAACTTCACTCAGCAGGAATATGAAGGATTTTAACTTATAATCCTTTCCTTTGAGCCCTAAAAATACACATGACAATTAAGAATACATAGATCAAATAATAATCATGACTTGCATTTGCTAATGCTCTTATGCTAGCTGGACACCCTACTCTCAATATCCTGTTCAGTCCTTCCACAACCCTGTGAGGTAGGTTTTCTGTTCTATTCCCACTTTATAGAAGAGAAAACTGAATATTACACTAAAGCTCGCACAGGTAGAAAGCTGAGATTTGAACCCAGTTGTGTATCCTCCCTGGGGCTATAATATTTCCTATAAAAAAGATGTCTTGGGCAAGATCTGATTGGGTTCTAACTCAGGAAGTTAAGCAAAGTTCATTATTTTGGGAAAAGTCCTCTTAGAGGAGCTGGAAATCATGTTCAGTCTTAGTGTATGTGTTGGAATAGGAAAGACAAAATCAAGAGAAGAGGGCATGGAGCAGATATGCCTCTACTGAGTGCACAACCTATGGACGTGAATAGTAGGGGACACATTTGGAGAGAATGGGAGGCTGCAGTGGCCACAACACAGTGTGCATATCCTGCCTTCCCTCCTTCCTTCATTCAATCATTCATTCCACAGATGTTCATACAATACCTCCTGTGTAGCACAGTCCTGGCAGCTTGGGGAATATGAGGGACAACCAAGGAGACATAGTCCCTGCCCACACATGGCTAGAGCCAAGTGGAAGAAACAGATATTAACAAATAAGCACAGATAAATGCCTTGTTTCTTTGATATAAGACATTATCAATTGTAAGAAACACAACTTCATAGTTTGTAAGATGCAGCCCAGTTTGGAAGCTTTAAACTATTGGGGAAGAGATGTAGATATAGCATGTAATTGCATAATTGTGAGAAGTGCTATGAAGAAAAAGTAGAAAGCACTATAGGAGATGCTAGTGGGGTGTGGGAAGGATTAATTTAGGCTGCAGGAATCATAGAATCCCTCTTGAAGGAAGTGAAGGATGCTGGAAGAGTAAGGCGGGTGAAGAAAGGGGCTATCATATGTGCAATCCCTCAGGCAGGACTCATACTATAGATGCAAGGACATGAGGGGCCAGTGTGGCTCCAGGAAAGCCAGTGTGTGTGTGTGAGTGGGGGCAATGTCACCAGAGTGTAGCAGTGGCCAACAGCTTCAACATGTGGGCTCTTGCAGGTTACAATAAAGACTCTGGGTTTTATTCTAAGTCCATGGAGAACCATCAGGGGTTTTTAAGCAGGAGAGTAACATGGTCCAATTCTTGTTTTTAAAGGTCACTCTGGCTACAATATGAAGAGCAGATTGTGGGAGCAATAGCAAGGGGATTAGTTAAGAGACACCAGCAGTAGTCCAGGAAGAAAGGATGGACCCTTCCTCAGGGTGTGGAGAGAAGCTGATGGATTTGAGACACATTTTGGAGGTATAATTGAGAATACTTGGTGATATCTGTATACTGAAGAGGGTGTAAGAATTAAGGATAAACTATCAGGTTTCTGACATGAGAACTTGAGTGAATGGGGATAACCTTTCCTGAGAAGAAAAAGAACAAACTTTGGAGGAGAAGCCTACGATTTCTTTTTTGGATGTAAGTTTGGGATGTTTCAGAGAATCCTAAATAGTCAATTTGGCACTTAGATGTGAGTCAATTCGGCACTTAGATGTGAGTGTGGAGTGCAGAAGAGAGGTCTGGGTATTTCCATGTCTGCAGTTGGTGTCTTTAGATTGGAAGTTTTCAGCATAAATGATGTTTAAACTCATAAGATTAGAACAGGTTGTCTAAGGAAAGAATATATTGTGAGAAAAAGACCGGGTGAAAGCTGAAGGTGCCCCAGCATTTAGAGGTGGTGTGAAAGATGGAAGTCCAACAAAAAGGATGAGCAGAAATGGCCAGAGAGAGCAGGGGAGCCAGGCACCCAAAGTGAAGGCCAAGAGAAGAGAGTTTTAAGAAGCAGGGAGTGATCAATTATGTCAAACACTGCAGAGATGGTCAGGAAAGATGTACCCTTTGGATTTTGCACTGGAGAGAACATGTATCACTTTAGCAATAGCAGGTTTTGGCTTGCGGTGAGGAGAATACAGAGTGAGATGGGCTAATGAGGAAGCGGAGGCAGACTGTGTAGGCAGTGCTTTCAGGAAGCTTGGCTAATGACGGTATATGGGAGAGGGTGGAAACTAGTGAGGGCAATGAGGTCAAGGGAGGATTTAGTTTGCTTTTGTTTGGAGAGCCATTTGCCCAAGTGGAAAGCTAACACAGTGATCCACACAACAGTGGTGGGTTGAAGATATGGGAAAGAAATGACAATATTAGAAGAGTAATATTCCTGAGCCCCCAGGGAATGTTGCATTCTAGAGCACAATGCAAGCCATACATGCAATTTTAAATATCTTTGTAAATATGTTAGCAAAAGTAAAAACAAAGAAGTGAAATTAATTTCAATAACATATTATGCCCCACGCAAAATATTCAAAATATTACCCTTTCAGCATGTAATCAATGTAAGAAATTATGAATGAGATATTTTACATTCATTTTTATCCTATTTTACACTTACAGCACATTTCCACTCAGACTGGATACATTTCAAGCGCTGAATAGCCACATGTGGCCGTTGGCTACCATATTGGACAGCCCAGGTCTAGAGCACAGGTAGAGGCATTGACCTCTGATGGAGTAAACAACATTTTCTCCCTTGAAAGATAGAAATGAAAAGCTGCAGAAAGGTTTGAAGATTTGGTGGTGGTGAATGAAGGATATTGGGAGGAATTTTCAAGATCATTTAGTACAACTACCAGGACGTTACTTAATCTTTCCATCAACATACTTCTGCCCCTTTGAAATTCCCTTTTACTTCCATAATACATTGAGAAGTCACTGGGCTTCTTGAGTGATAGAAGGTAGGCATATTTTATGTTGGAAAGCCTCCCATAGTATATTTTAAGAATCCCCTTTTAAGCACCGTAAGGGCTATTTTTATACATTGTCTTCTCATACCTTTGGAGAGACAAAGCATCTTTCAGTGGCAAAGCAAGTGTAAGTTCTCGGTCCTAAGCCCAGTCTTGCCATTCACACTTCACTATGCTGGGCAGTTCCCTTCATAGGGATGGATGGTCTGAGCAACAAGCATAAGAAAGATAAAGAGACCCTGCTAGGTATCTAAACGGCCACATGCATCATCAATAGTGATCAGAACAACAATGACAATGATACTCACAGGCCCGGCCACATCCTCCTGGTGCTGGCAGTTGATGCCCCCTCAAATCTATGTTTCACTCATCTAAGGATCAGCAAAACCCCAAGTGTGAGTCTGCCTAGGCCTTTTCCTCCTCTCCCTTCAAACCCACATGTATCTTGAGGTAAATCTAATCCACATGTTTCTGATTCATTTACACTTAACTCATCAAAATGTTGTTTTCTAACAGCTATTTGATGGCCAAAAACTCTTTCTTAAAGCTCCTTTCTTACAAATAGGATGTTGTGGTTTGCCAAGAGAAAAAAAATAAAGTTGGGCCCCAAAAGGTTTGAATCTGACTCAAAACTAAGAAATCATGAAGTTTGGACCAAATTTGGCCAGAAGCTTTCTCATTATTCCTCATAACCTTTCTTCCCCAGGTGATTTTTCAACTCGCAGTTCAGTGATAGACAAAGTGACAATGCTTAGGCCAGGCAGGGTGCTGGTCCAGGATTGCATTTGACGCTGGTTGAACGAGAAAATAAGATGCATTCGCAAGGGACATTTTTCAGTCAATTCACTTTTCCTCCCTTGAAATTCCCTTTACCTCCGTGGTTTACAGTGGGCCTCTTGTCCACTAAATGGCAGCTCCTTTACTCACCCCAGGGCGCTTTCTGCACACACAAACTGCTCCCCTCGGGTGGGGGCTATTCATGGTACTTGGAACCATGCTTCTTTCTTCATTTCCTCTTCTCAATGAAAGCTCTGTGTCAAAGGTTTCAGGAAAACAAAAATCCCAGAGCATGAAGAATTTCATGGCCCTGCAAAGAAACAGAAAATACATTAGGTCAGATATTAGGCTGATAAACTCACCAACTCCCTTTAACTTAAGACTTTAATTAAAATGACCCCTGTAAGGGGGATTAAAAATAAACACTCATTTATGGTTTCTCTCTGAAATCCTGTAAAATCGACATGAAAACACTACTTCTGGTTTATTGTAGCTTCCTAAGACACCCTGGCCAGACGGATTTTATTCCTGCCATTTGGAATTAAGACAAATCTTCAGCAGCCCTCACAGGCATAGATACTCTGATCTTCCTCCATGTTTGTTTCTCTTTGGGCAGCTTCCAGACACGGGCCATTGGATGCATGTTACACTAGCAAGATGAGTTTATGAGGTCTCTCTGCTGTAGGAGCAAACTGTGTAGTCTGGCAGTAGTAACTAGGACACAATAAATGTCCAAAAAGTATGTGTTGAATTAGTCTGTATCAACAAAACTCAGTGGGTCTACGGATCTAGAGGAATAGAGAAGAACCATATTCATGGTTTGCAAAGCAAGGGAAGAAATGAAAAGTGTGGTGGAATGAGGAGAAACGCAGAGAGAAGGTACCTAGTAAAGTCATTTTGCAAACAACTCCAACCATTGCCTCTCTTCCCAGCAAGCAATGAATGACAATTTCTAGAAAGCTTTACCAAGGTGACACTGGATAAGACAGGATAAGCCAGATTTTGTGACATATACCAATCTAGAGCTATTTTGTTATATCTTCGTGGAGCAATGGCAGAAGCCCACACTTTGGTGTATCTGAAATTCCCACTGGGAAGACAATAGGGTAATGGAAGAAATAAGGCACAGTCTTTGGACTGGGAAGGAAGATTTTCCTGTTTCTCTCAGGCCAGTAGTTCACTGGGCCCAGACCGTAAGACACGGATATCCTGGATCGATTCCAGTAGTGAGGATGAGCCGTCCCTGGGAAAGTGGCAGGAGTCAGCAGCAACAGCAATGTAGAGAGATGGCCAGTTTCTGGGCAGCCAGGACGTAGGGCAGCAGCTGTGATGCCCTACAAACTCAAGCAGTGAGGCCCATTACCAGTACCAGTACCAAACATCTGGTGTACCAGTGCCAGTAGGAAGGTCGAGAGCAATCAGCCCTGCCTGTGAACTTGAGGTGAGCAGCGCCTCACCCTGAGTCTGGAGTCAAGTCATCACCAGCCAATACCCACATGAGACAGCAGAGAGGCAGTATCAGATTATTCCATGCTCAGCCAGAAGCAAGATCAGAAGATGGAACCTGAGGGTTTGTTCCAATCACAGCCTTCTGCAAACCTCTCAGAGCATCTGAGTGACATTTTGGAGATGGTTCTGTCCAGAAAGTCTGCAGGCATGAACTCATGTTCTCACAATCTTGGACTTTAAGAAAGCATAACTTGGTTCTTTAGAAAGCCTTGGGACATACATAGGTGACATGAATAATGCCATCCTTAGGGGCCCCAGCCAACTATTTAGTTCCCTTATCTAAGACTGGCACTTTAGGATTCCCCCACATTTGACACCACCTTTCTGTCATCTTCCGCCATCATGTAGAATCTTTTCCTGACGTAAAAGGATCAGAAATGAAGGTTAATATGTATTTTTTTTTAATGTAAAGAAGAAGGCAGCCGGGTGCGATGGCTCACGCCTGTAATACCAGCACTTGGGGAGGCCAAGACGGGTGGATCACGAGGTCAGGAGATCGAGACCATCCTGGCTAACACGGTGAAACCCCGTCTCTACTAAAAACACGAAAAAATTAGCCGGGCGTAGTGGCAGGCGCCTGTAGTACCAGCTACTCAGGAGGCTGAGGCAGGAGAATGGCGTGAACGCGAGAGACAGAGCTTGCAGTGAGCCAAGTTCGTGGCACTGCACTTCTGCCTGGATAACACAGCGAGACTCCATCTCAAAAAAAAAAAAAAAAAAAAAGACAAAGCTTGTGTACCTTGAGTTATACTCCTCGATATCCACAGATTTTCCAACCTGGTGAGGTATCGACACTTCCTTGAATTAACTCCTATTCTACGTTCAAGAGGATTACAGCTATCGCACTTGGGGCCTCCCTTTGGGATGCTCCTCACATGTACCTGGTAGGCCGCTGGCCCCCGGCCCCCTATTTTCTGTCCACTCTTCATGAAGAGTGGTTGAGCTCCCCAACCTCTTCCTGTACTCTTTGGGCTAGGGAATCTTCCCACATCTCATTCAACAACATGTTAAAAATATCGCTTGCTGCTCACCAACTAATGGAGATGACAGAAAAAAAAATCTATCATTTGTCATTTCTGCTCCCACCATATCTCCTGAAAGGAGTGAATTCTGGAAACCAGAAGATCTTTTTAATAAGCTGAGCCCTGCATTAAGGTTCTCAAAATAATGGGCTTGCACAAGTTGAAGGCAATGTGATGAAAGACATTTTCCAAAAGCCTTTCACCAGGACTCACAATATGAAATACATTTTGCACTATAGTCCCCCACCAACACACACCATTTTAATTTCATTTTTTAAAATTTATTTCATTTTTAAGAAATGACAGTGTCACCCACTAAATTGATTTCACAGCTCACTATTGGTTTATGATCCAGTTTGGAAAATACGGAAGTAGATTTGGGCAGGGGTCTGCGTGTGTGTGCAAGTGTGTGTGTGTGTGTGTGTGTGACAGATTGTGTGTGTGTGTATGTGAGAGAGACAGAGAGAGAGAGAGATGGGAGAAAGAGACACAGAAGTGGGTCGGGAAGGGTCAGGAGAAAGGAAGGAAAGGTCTATAGCCTAAGGGTAACTTTGGAGTAGATGGTACATGTTTTTAATGAGGATTTTTATTAGTCTCCCCTCTTGATTTCCAGTAAAACCTACATTCCTCAGTGATGCTCCATGGAGTGGATTAGCCTGGGGGACAGGGTGTATAACAAAGAGTTATGCCTGATTCAAGGTTGGCAGGGAATGAAACCAGAGGCTGCCCAGGAGAGCAGAAGTGTGTGGATTGTGTATGTCAAACGGCCAACTCTCCAAATTTCATAGAATTCCTTGCACTGGGAAGTCAGCAGAATTTAGAGAATGGCAGGTGAATGTGATAGAAAGAGGGAAGGCTGGGAAGCCATGAGGACTGGATCTTATCTAGGGTGGCCTCTAAGAAGTCACTTTGCCATGTGGGCCTCATCATCACCTAGAAGAATGGAAGAATTTTAAGATTTGTAAGATCCTGTCTGCCTCGAACTTTCAATGATTGCTACATTGTGTTCTTTATCCTTAAGAGCTCACTTCCGCAGCACATACACCTTATCCTTTAGTTATCTACAGTCATTGAGATATCCTTCTTATGGACCAAATAAAATGTCGTTGTTTATCTCCTTTGAATTTTTTTATTATACTTTAAGTTCTAGGGTACATGTGCACAATGTATCTCCTTTGAACTTTATGCCAAATTAAGGCTCTGTCTTTGAGACATCTCCTCTGACACTTCCATACATGATGTGCTTGCCCCCTTGCCACAGATACACATACCCTCATGTACATGCATGTGAACACACAAACACAGACTGTAGATGTACTGGGTATTTGGCTGGGGGGACTGTGGGTGCACTGGTCATCTAGTTGTGGGGACTATGGATGAACTGGTCATCTAGTAGGGGAGACTGTGGATGCACTGGTGGTATGGTCGGGGAGACTGTGGATGCACTGGTCATCTGGTTGAGGGGACTGTGGAGGCACTGGTCATCTGGCTTGGGGGACTGTGGATGCACTGGTCATCTGGCTTGGGAGACTGTGGATGCACTGGTTATCTGGCTTGGGGGACTGTGGATGCACTGGTTATCTGGTTGAGGGGACTGTGGATGCACTGGTTATCTGGCTTGGGGGACTATGGATGCACTGGTCATCTGGCTTGGGGGACTGTGGATGCACTGGTTATCTGGCTTGGGAGACTGTGGATGCACTGGTTATCTGGTTGAGGGGACTGTGGATGCACTGGTCATCTGGCTTGGGGGACTGTGGATGCACTGGTTATCTGGCTTGGGAGACTGTGGATGCACTGGTCATCTGGCTTGGGAGACTGTGGATGCACTGGTCATCTGGTTGAGGGGACTGTGGATGCACTGGTCATCTGGTTGAGGGGACTGTGGATGCACTGGTCATCTGGCTGAGGGGACTGTGGATGCACTGGTCATCTGGCCGGGGGGGCTTTGGATGCACCAGCCATGTAGTTGATGGGACTGTGGATGAAGTGGTCATCTGGTTGGGGAACCGTGGATGTACTGGTCTTCTGGTTTGTGGTACTGTGGATTCACTGGTCATCTGGTTGGGGAGACTGTGAATGCACTGGTCATCTGGTTGAGGGGAGTGTGGATGCACTGGTCATCTGGTTTGTGGTACTGTGGATTCACTGGTCATCTGGTTAGGGAGAATGTGAATGCACTGGTCATCTGGTTGAGGGGAGTGTGGATGCACTGGTCATCTGGTTTGTCCCTCCATGTCCCTCTCCACCTGATCCCTGCCCTGAGGCTGATGTGAGTGTATACCCCACCAGTAGTCTCCTGGATCTTCTACTGCCCACTTGGTTAGTGAAGAGCCCTGCTGGGGTTAGGAGAAAAAAAGAAGGATGAATTCTGGGTATTTATTCTAGCTAGGTATCCTGGAAATTTCTTCCCCCACTTCCCTCCCTGTGAGTCTGCCCTGAGCTGCTCTGTCCCTCACTCTTCTTCTCAGAACTCTCTTCCTTCTGGTTCTGGCAATGTCTTCTCCTTGCCCCTCTCTCCCCTGTCAGTCTGGCAGTGGCAATGACTCTGTTGCTTCCAGCCCTTGTTCCTGCCCCCTCCCTTGTGGCTCCTCTGCATGTCCCCTGCACCTGTATAACAAATAACCTCTCACAGAATTTGGACAATTCTAATTGGAGTGCATCATCTGTCCCTGTTGACACCTTATACAGTGTAAGAGTCATAAAAGATCTCTACACTTCATCCTCGGAAGCTGGTGACAAAAAGAAGTTAATGAGATTTTGGGTGCTTTAAAGCCAATAGTTACAAATTTAAAAAAAATACATGTTTTCTTAATCCAGTCTATCGTTGTTGGACATTTGGGTTGGTACATATACACCATGGAATACTATGCAGCCATAAAAAATGATGAGTTCATGTCCTTTGTAGGGACATGGATGAAACTGGAAAACATCATTCTCAGTAAACTATTGCAAGGACAAAAAACCAAACACCACATGTTCTCACTCATAGGTGGGAATTGAACAATGAGAACTCATGGACACAGGAAGGGGAACATCACACACCGGGGACTGTTGTGGGGTGGGGGGAGGGGGGAGGGACAGCATTAGGAGATATACCTAATGCTAAATGACGAGTTAATGGGTGCAGCAAAACAACATGGCACATGGATACATATGTAACAAACCTGCACATTGTTCACATGTACCCTAAAACCTAAAGTATAATAAAAAAATACATGTTTTATAAAAAGGTAAAATTTTTCTGTTTTTTAATAATATTAATAAATGTGGATTAGGAAAATTAAATAAAGCTAAAATTGGTGATAAAGGTATTAGAGAAAATATCAGTTCTTGAAATGGCACAAAAGCTTGAATCACAAACTTATCAATAAACTCATGAATTTCGATAAATGCTTGTATCCCTTATGGTCATATGAGTCACATAGGGCACTATGTTGAGCCTCTTCTCTGTTAAAAATATACTGTGTAAATATTATATATACATACATACATTACATATGCGCACACATAAAAGCCCACCCACAATGAGGAAATACAGTGATTTATGCTATGTATCCGTTTACATGATATATCATTTTATTTGGCTAAGAGTATTAAAGAAGAAACAAATATTGAGCATCTCATTGATTACGGGCATATGTAATTTAAATCATATGTTGGGATAGTGATGATTCCATAGTTTATTTCTCAAAAGTTGTGTGACTATCTTGAACATCTTAGGAGAAAAAAGGATCTTAAGCTAAGTTCGTAAAAAGATACAGAAAACTCTGAATCCTGAATATGCAGTCGGATTATGAAAAGCATATGGCCAGGGCCCTCTGTTCACCTCTCCATTTCTTAAAAGAATTGTTCACAGCACTTAGCTCAGAGTTGTACACCTAATAGATAACTGAAGTATGGACCTGACTGTTGATCAAGTTACATTAAGCCAAGTTAAGACCTTACTATAATTCTTTCATGTACACACACACACACACACACACACATCTGCAGTCAGATTAATGCTTCATTTATCTGACATTATTTTTGTACATTTCCCAAGTAAATAAAGCTCATTCATTTAAAGTTACATTTCTTTAATTGGGATCACAAAATTTTCTAAAAGAAAATACACACTACTCTACCTTCTTAAACAGAAAATTCTCAACATGGTACAGACTGTAAACATTGACTCATGATGGTTCCAATTATGAGCATCAGTCATTTTACTTGGCCCTCACATTCCGTTGAGAATCTTTTAGCGATCGTCAGGCTATTTATTATTTTTAAGCTGCTTTCTAAACAGCGGAGGCAGTGAGGCCTCTCCCCTTCCTAACAGCCCCTTACATCTGCTGACAACTTTTGTCCCCAAAAATAGCCTGACATTTGGTCTCTGAAGAAAATATGTTTTCTGCCTGGGAAGGATCCAGGTGTAGGATTGAGCCTGAGTATTGAAACAAATCTTTTGGTAACTGTAGCCATCACCCTGATTAGATTCTTAGGGAACCAAAAAGGCAGCTCCACCCAGGAGTAAAATACACTGAAGGGCAATACTCCCAGACTACAGCCCTCCTTCTTTTGTCCCTCTAGGGTTCTCCTGGCTGCTCCATGCCCTCTTACCCATGGAGAGGCCCGTGCCCTGCCCACTTAATCAGAGCACACAGCCTGCTCCCCTATTTATGGGAGAGGTTTGTTGGGTGAACAGCCTTGTCGTACAAAAAAAACAAGGGAACCTTATGACCAAAGATCATCTCATGTTGAAGAAAAGCTGATTCCATAAAAGGATTGGATGAATAAAGACATCAGTGGTAATTCAGAGAATAGAAATGGTATTTTTTAAAAGTATAATTAGTATCCACAGAGAGTTTTAAGAAGATAATGCATTCAGAAACCTAGAACAGGCTATACAAAAAAAGAGAAGCACTCAAAGAACAAGAAAGAATAGTTGGAAACTTTAAAAATAGCAATTTTCAAAATAAAACAGCCATATCAACAATAAAACAAAAGTGCCTAAAGATGAGGGTGATGGTCTGGAATCTACAATGAAGCAAACTGCTCATAATGTAGAGCAATAAGACAATGAAATGGAAAATGTAATAAGAAAGTTAGGAAACAAAAAGGAGAAATCTACCCGATCCAGTATATGTCCAATAAAAGTTTTAGAAGGTAAGAACAGAGACAAGGGAGGGGAGAAAACAATCAAAGAAAGGAGGAATAAACTTTCCCTAGCTTGGGGAGCAATAAGAATCTGCAGATTGGAAGGGGTTCATAAGATCTCAACAAAATGCCGTAAAAGGTTCCACCCTGGGGATAGGAAATATTACAATATTTTAAAAAATAAAAAGAAAACTTTAAAAGTTTCTAAGAGAAAAAGTTTTTATAAGGGAGCTTGAATCAGACTAACATCAGACTACTTGTTGCTAACAGTAGATGCTAGAAATCAGTTAAGTAATGCAAATATACACATTTGGAGAGAAGCAAGGGACCCAGAAAATGCACCTGTGTATTGTGCAAGGAAGCTGGAGCAAGACACTGCTAGTTATTTGCCCAATATAACTATTACCTTCTTTTCCTAACAGAAACCCGGTTTCTTGGGGCAGGGCAGTGGGTAACCAAAGTACCCAGCTAGAATTATTTACATCACCAGACTCTCTTGAAGCTAAGAGTGGCCAGATAACCCAGTTGTGGCCAGTAAGTGTAAGTGGAAGTTGAGTTTGAATTGAAACTTTCCAGATGCCTTTTTCAAAAAAACAAACTTACCATCTTGTTTCATGCCTTTGCCCTTTTCCCACCTCTGTTTTAGAATGTGGACTTGACGTCTAGAGGCACACGCTGTCTTGTGAGTAAAAGCACCGAAGCCTATTGTAAGGAAGCTAATAGAAAAGGATGGAGAGAGCCTGGATCCCTGATGAAAAGCAAAATCATAAAAGTATTAAAAGAAAGGTGGGGAGATTTAAAAAATAATTTTAGAGGAAAAAAACTATTATAAGTATGACACAAAATTCAGAAGCCATAAAAAGATTTAAGGAAAATTTTAAATTTCTGTATCAGAGAAAATAGCCGCACAAAAAGTCAAATAAATACTGATGAAATGGAAAGAACATAATTGTAACTCATATCATAAAAAGATAACTTCCTCAACATATAGTGAAATTCCTAAGAACTGCTACAGAAAAAAAAAAAAAAAGGACTTAATTAGAAAAACAGGCTCAGTGGCTCACGCCCGTAATCCCAGCACTCACTTGAGCCCAGGAGTTTGAAACCAGCCTAGGTAACATAGTGACACCCTGTCTCTACAAAAAAACACACACAAAAAAAGACAAATATGCAAAACAGAAGAGCATAAGAATCATTCTTTGCCTAGCCCTAGATCCTGAAGATTTGCTTCTGTGTTTTATAAAAGTTTTATAATTTTATGTCTTATATTTAAGGCCACTAGCCATTTTGAGTTAGTTTTTGTGTGAGATATGAGACTTAGATCAAGGTTCTTTTTTATGGGGGAGCTGTTGTGGGTGCCCAATTGCTCCAGCACCATTTATTGAAAAGGCTATCCTTCCTCCAGGAAATTGCTTTTGCACTTTCATCAAAAATCTGTTAGGCATATTTGTGTGAATCTATTTCTGGGTTCTCTTATTATATTCTGCTGATGTATGTGTTTATCATGCCATCAATACCACACAGTCTGGATTACTGTAACTATAAAATAAATCTTTAAATCAGGTAGTTGATTTAAATCAGGTAGTTGATTCTTCAACACTTATTCTTTTTTATTTTTTTAAGACAGAATCTCGTTCTCTCGCCCAGGCTGGAGTGCAGTGGCGCAATCTTGGCTCACTTCAAACTCTGCCTCCAGGATTCACGTGATTCTCCTGCCTCAGCCTCCTGAGTAGTTAAGATTACAGGCACCCACCACCACGCCCAGCTAATTTTTAATGTTTTTAAGTAGAGATGGGGTTTCACTGTATGTTGGCCAGCTGGTCTCAAACTCCTGGCCTCGTGATCCACCCGCCTCAGCCTCCCAAAGTGCTGGGATTACAGGCATGACCACCGTGCCCGGCCCTTCACCACTTATTCTCATTTTTCAAAATTGTCTTAGTATTCTAGTGGGGTTTTTTGCCTTTCCATATATATTTTAGAATAATTTTGTTTATATTTACAATGAATATCTTACTTGGATGTGGTAAGGGATTGAGCTAAACCTGTATATCAATTTGGGGAGGACTGACATCTTTACTCTGCTATTGTACTATTCATGAACACAGTATGTTTCTCCATTCATTTAGATTGTCTTTAATTTCTTTCATTACCATTTTATACTTTTCAACATACAAGTCCTGAACATGTTTTGTTAGGTTTCCATGTAAGCATTTTATCTAGTTTGAGCACTTATAAATAGTATTGCATTTTGCTGTCCATGTGCTGTTTGCAAGTATATAGAAATACAACTGAGTTTTGTATGCTTATCTTACATTTTGTAATCTTTCTGAAATCATTTATTAGTTCTAGGAGGTTTTGCTTATGGATTCCTTAGGATTTTCTACGTAAACAATCATATCATCTACAAATAGGAACAGTTTTATTACTTCTTTTCTAATCTGCAAGCCCTTAATTTTGTTTTTCTGCCTTATTACACTGGCTAGATCCTTCAGCATCATATTGAATAAGAGAGGTAAGAGTAGGCATCCTTGCCTGATTCCCAATTGTAGGAGGAAAGTATTCAGTCTACTACCTTTAAGTATAATGGCAGAGGTAGGTTTTTGCAGATCATCTTTATTAAGTTAGGGAAGTTGCCTTTATCCCTATTTTTCTAAGAGTTTTTCATGAATGGGTGCTGAATTATGTCAAATGTTTTTTCTGGATAATTGATATGATCCTATGATATTTTTTCCTTTAACCTGTTTATATAATTAATTACACTGATTAATTTTCAAATATTGAAACAGCATTGCGTCCCTAGAAGGTACAAAAATCAAGGATTATTCATGTAAACTGGTTCTGGTATCTTTGCACCATCCTTTCTCTGACCTCACCACACTTCCTCATGGGCTGGAGAGGTTGCCAACGCTAGCTGTGGTGGACACTAATTCAGGCAAAGACTGCTAGGCCATGGAGCTGGCATGTGTCATGGGGCAGCCAGTGTTCCAAGCAAGGAAGTGCCATGGATGCATCAGGCTCAGGGGAGAAGTGAGATGTGCCCTCCATGCCAAGCTTGCTGCCTGCAGTGCCCAGTGAGGCACCAGCCTTCAGTTGGCCAACAATTCCTACTAGAGAACAATGTGGTTGGTTAATTCTGACTAACTATGCCTACAACCATGCAAAGCAGGAAGGAAGAATGTATCCAGCTATTATTGGAATGTAGTACTCATGCATGGAAACTCTCATGTTTGCTTACTTTGCCTTGCTACACTCTGAGAACTCACTCTGCATTTTTATTTGTGTGGAATAAATTCTCTTCAACAAATCCCAGACTTTGCCACATTTATCTAGTGCTAAGTCATAAAAATACCCATAGACCTTGAATATTGCTAACAGGTTAGGACAATGTGTCTGTGGGAGATGAAACTTGGAGGTAGTTTCTTCTAGCCCAAATTCTATATAACACTTAAGCAGCCTGGAAAAAACAGGCAATATCTGGTGTGCAAAAGATCCTTCTCTGAATCTAGGACCTCTAGAGAAGCCAGAAAACAGAGGCAAATCTCCATTCAGAAGCAGAGGCCATCTGTAAATCTAATTCTCTCACATTAGTCATCAAGAAAGGAATTCATACATGTCTAAGAAAGTGGAAAAACACTGTTCAGCATTTTAAACTGAAAGAGCTCTGTTTTCTATGTTTTTCCTCTAATTAGTGTTTCTTAAACTTTTTTCATTATGTCTCACTCTAAAGAGCCTTTTTAGACACATATTTCCTAAGTGTCTCCCTGTCTTCCCCATGAAATTTGAGTATCATAGATATACTGTAGATATTGTTGGGTAAAGTTGAGTTTGAAGAGCCACAAACCAGTGTGATATCTAATTCCCTCCCCAGTCAATCTTAGCCCCTTCAGAGCAGTATTGCCCCTGTTGAGAATGCATGTCCTAAAGGAATGAGTGCCAAATTCTTCACTAGAGCAGAAGAAAGGAATAGTCTAAAACCACCTCTAAGGTTGCACCAATATCCTGTCCTCAGAATTACAATGACAATAATTCTCCTTTATCCAAGTGCAACTATTAGTATGCATTAGTCCAGACTCAAGTAAAAACGGATTTATTTCTATTAAAGAAATGTCAGGAAAGCTGGTGTCAGGGAGTCTTAAAAGACCTGGCAAGTCATAATCAGGCAGCTACCTTCCCATCTTCAGTCTCTTCTGGGAACGTGAGATACCTTCTAACTATGTTCTAGGTGAAGGCTCTCACCTGTTCCTGCCCAGGGCTGCGCACCTCCTGCACAGGTACAAATGCCTGAGTATCTCAATCACACAATCTTCCAATGTTCCTTTGCTGTTAGATAAAAGTTATATGGAGCCATTTGTTGCAATATTTGATGGCTGGACTCCGATGCCATAGTTTAGTGGACCAGCTTAATTTAAAACATTGTAAAAATCTTGGAATTATGTTTTGGGCTCGGAGTCTAACAGACTTTTGGTAACTGAACCATGCCACATGTATCGGGGGTGGCAACTGTTGTATATTAAAGTTGTGCATCTGATTTTACTCAGATGTGCTTCTGTGACACATTTCCACTGAAAGTGGGGAGCAGTCACCATGGTGTCAGGTGGCAGGGAAACTGAAGCTTTGTGGTGGCAGCTCAGTGTGCTGGGAGCTAGGATTTTCAGGAAAGACAGTTGCTGAGTTTGAGGAAGCCTCTAACATTCTCTCTACAAACTGATTTAATGAGGAATCTTGATTCATTAGATAATAAACATAAAATGAATTCTTTTATCGAGTGTCTGTTACCAACTGGGCTCCACTGAACTACCCTTTTGCCCTGGTGGGGGCACTCTTAGCAACACCCAAGAGGACAGCATGCCTTTCCCATTTCATTTCAGTTCTCTAAGAGTCAGTGCTGTCAATATTAAATCTCCAATTCCATATTCAAGGGGTAGTGCTTCTCCTTCCACCTTCTCAGCCTCAGGGAAGACTGTGCATGGAGCTTGACTGGATTGGCCAGGGGTGTACAGTGAGACACAGTCTCTCTCACGTGCTTCCTTCCTCCTGTTCTCTCCTCTTGTGTTGGAATGGAGAGCAGAGGAAGAGAAGGTGTGTATCTAGTATGTGAATGTCACAGTGAGCTTTCAGACATCACCTTGGTTAGTAGTAACTGCTGACTTCGTTCATTATCTATGAACTCAACCTGGTCAAGTGGTAGCTCCAACAGCCATGCTGACAAAAAACTCTTCTAGGCATAGGTGGTCTCCTGGAGACTAGGCCACATCTTTCACTTGTTCTCCAGCCAATGGGTTCATCCACTTGCTCTGATGCCCTGAACTCCTTTGGTCTCTGGCAAGACTGTTGAACCAAGTCCCAATCCTTACCTTCCTAACCCCAAATCTGGGGCCCATGACGTGTACAGGATCTGTTTTCCATCCTCTCAGGAACAAGGAACCCTAGAGGGACAGTCTTTGTTGCTGCCTGGTAGCACACCATGCCATCTCTTTCTGCTGCTCTGGTAGCCCAGAAATGGGCTCTCAAGCCTGGTGACTGGATGCTACCATCAGGAAATAAAAAGCACAACTCCTTCTGCAGTTGGATTTACTTTCAAGAGTCTGCATAAAAGTGTATGAGTGGTGCTCCATCCTTTGACTTCAAAGAGAGCAGAAGCCCCCTGGGAAGGGGAAGGGAGAATGGTGTGGGGGCCACATAACACTCCCTTATATAGGCAGTTTTATTCCACTCCTGGTTGCCCTTTGATAGCTATGGGAAGAAGGGATGGGGAATAATAGAAGCCACGCTTCTCAGCAGCCCAGTGGTGATGTCTGACCCATTAATGACAAGCAAACAGGACCTCCTTCTCCCTGTTGTCTCCCTTCCAAAGACTTTGACTCCTTTGCCCCCATCATAATGACTTGCAAATATGCCTTTAGGTTGTTGTCATAACAGATCTGGCCACCGCTCCACCTGACCTCAACTCCATTGTTCAAATCCGCTTGGCTTGACCTTAGTGACTCAGTCCAAATTGTCAAGAGAGGGACTCCAATTGGCTCCGCTTTGGACAGAGGTTCATGAGGGAATCAACCCGACGTGGACATAAAAGCAGATCACCAGGGAAGAACATGTCTTCCTAGGTCTATTTATTCATCAAAGATTATGGCTGGGGTGACTGTATCATAATATTAATGAAACTTAAGCATTTTAGAGAGTGAAAGGGACACTCTTCCCCAAGGCCAACAGGCATAAGCTGGGACTTTCCTGAATAAACCAGAATGGATGTATGCCCTACACAAAGGAACTTCCAAAGAAGAAGCACAGCTAGACAAGTACACCAAGTACATTGGTGCCACAGCAAATCACATTCAGCTAGCAGCAGAGGGTGAGACCATTGTTTTATCATCATTACTGTGTTGTAAATGGGTTCATATTTGATGATTTTCTATAAAAATATGATTCATATAGCTAGAGAAATAGAAAAGATATATAAAGATTAAAAGTATCACCGTCTCCCCATCTCTCTTCCCATTTTAAAACTATACTTTTTATTTCTTTAAATTGTCATACTATAGTACAATATGTAAACACATAGCGTATCTCATTGTTGAGCCTTGTACTTATGAGTGTTCAAGTTGCTTTATCTTTTTTCTTTATATGACTATATTATTTTAATTACAATATTGGCTGAGTTATGGTGATTTCTCTGGAAGGAAATCCACACCCCCACTTTATTCTGTGGGAGAAGCTCTAATGCCAGGCATTTCCCCTCTCAGGGTGGCAGCCACCTGAATCTCAGACATAAAGCCTCAGAGTATTTAACTTGGCTTGCAAGAGTCTCCTTGCAAACTCAAACTTAATGAAGACAGGAAAATTATTACAGAGGTGTTCTTGATGGCGTTCAGAGTAAGGGAACATCTGCCATTGGTCAGTGACAACAGGGCACACCCCTCTATGTGTCTCTGCCAACCTCAGGCTCCCGGAATTTCCCTGAGGTCTTGTTGGTCAAAAACCCAATAAACAGTCCAGGTTGTTTATTGGAGAGGGGCTCTGCCTCTCACCCACCATTCACCATTGCCCTGGGTGGCCTGGCCACCCTTGCTTTCAGGTTGGGAAAATAGCAAATTCAGGTTTATGTGATGCACTAAGTTGTCACCTGTAAGAAAACAGAGAGAGAGAGAGAGAAAGCCTCAAGAAATCAGTTCATCTGGGCATGGAAAGATGAACGCATTTAGGTTACAAGGACCATAAATGGATTATAGGTTTTGTTTTGTTTTTAAAATTTCAGAATGTTTTCATGATGGTTTAAGCCCATACAAATATCATTTTTTAGACCGCAGGTTGGCAAAGTATGCCCTGTGGGCCACATCTGGCCAGCAGCCTGTTTTTGTAAATAAAGATTTATTGGAACACAGCCACACTTGCTTGTGTACATACTGTCTGTAGCTGCTTTTGTGCCACAAGGCAGAGTTGAGTAGTTGCAACAGAGAACATATGTTGGTCCACCAAGCTTAAAATATCTGCCATCCAGCCTTTTACAAAAAAATTTGCCAACTCCCGTTTTAGACCAACATTGACACAATCTCATTTTCCTCACTAATTTAACATGAGGAAGTTTATATATTAATGCAAAAATAGAACACATGGCCCTTCCTCAAAATGTACCCCCTCTCATATCTTATAAGCATGTCACTGCTTTTCTATACAAGAAGCATGTTTTAGAGTAGCAGTAAAGAACAGAGAGTTTGAGTCCTGACTCCATGCTCTCCAGCTGTGTGACTTTGGGCCAGTTCTTCAGTCTCTCATGCCTCAGTTTTTCTCATCTGTATACGGGGATTGTGATCATACCTAGTTCATCAGGTTGTAATGAAGATTAAATGAATCGATACACGTAAAGAGTCGAGAACAGTCCCTTCCCATAGTGTGGCCTCAATGAGCATTGGCTTCTAATTGTTTGCTTTGTGCTACAATTGACTTCCAGTGAAACACACATGTATCAGAAAAGGGGCAAGAAGGAGAACATGGAAAAAGAGAATAGAAATCCATTTTGCACTTTAGCAAGATCTAAGATCTACCTAGCCCAGTCAGCCTTTGCTTCCTTCTCGGAGCTGTTTCCCCAGCTTGCTACACTGATTTTTATTTATTTTTCCTAAAAACCATAAAATTTCTGAACTGGATGCATTAGAACATGGCCTGTAGAATGCCTCCTGGAACATCCGAACTAACAGCTGGAGAGAATGACAATTCTTAGTTGCATTGGAAGCTGTTGAATTCACGATTCCCCCAGATCCAGTTATTTCTATTCACTCTCAGGCTTCAGTGAGCTCATTGTTCCTTGGATGGAATCACCAGCTTGGGCTCAGCACCCAGCCCTTTTCAAAGTGCTTAATAAATTAGTGGCTCTCCACATGTACTTACCCATGTGGCACGAAGTGAGACACACAAGGTTAAAAAAAAAAGGCTGATCTGAGTTTGAAAACAGGAAGACTAATCAGGCCTTTGCTCAAAGCAGGTCGGGATAATTTGCCCCAAGCACCCAGCACTGCGTTGTCCCTTGACAGGGCTGCTGAATCAATTAGCCTAATTAAATGAGGTGGAAAATTACTCTGGCAAATAAGTTGCCATGAAAGGTAAGTCTTAATTTGGCCTAAGGGAAAGCAAACAGCTCTCCGGTGTCTTGCCAAAGTCTATGAATGGGGAATAATTGGCAATTTATGTGTATGTGTTTTTAAGGCCGTGGGACAAATATGTTTTTGTTGACAAGCAGCTGAAGCTTTCCCTGGTATAAAGACAGGGTTTCTAATTAAGGGATAGTATAATTATGTGTGTTGGCAGAAATGTCACATATGCACCATGGCTGCAAACATCGGGGGCCTGCGACCCAGCTCATCACAGGGGGTTCAGGCCAAGATGGACCTCTGGGGCAGCACCTCACATCAGGCCAGTCAGTCATTGCTTCCTCCTCGGTAATGTTTCCCCAGCTTGCTACACTGATGAGGACTCTGTCACAAGCCACTGGGAAAGATAGGCTATGAAGTTTGAACATGTGTGAAAATGCACCTTCATCTCATAGAATCCACTGCAGGCCTCAAGAATGATGTTGGAGAAGTCTACATTTTTTAGTGTAGGAAGGTGATTGAAATTACGTGATATGAAAAAAATATATATATAACGGTCTATGTCAGCATGGAGAGTGGAAAGTACGCATCTCCCTCTTCTGCAACCCAGGATCCAATCTCTGGGGCCAGCCTGCCCCAGCTCCATCCTGCAGGGGGAAATGTGAGATCCTTCATTACTGAGGTTCTAGGTTCCTGGGATATCTCAGAAAGGCACATCTCCAAACGCAGAGAAGTTCCCTCCCAGTCATGTTGACTGCCTCATGCAGGGTAACTTTGATAAGTTTTTTCACACACACACACAAAAGTCTGCTTTGTATGTATTTCTCAGAAATCTCTTTCTCAAAAGGAATGCAGTCTCGAAAGAAAGTAGGCTGTGGAGAGAAAGAAAATCCCTACAGTTCTGGGTAACTAAAAAATTAAATTATTAAAACAATCACAGCATGTGAACTTCTCCCAAAACCCTATTCCAAGCTTCCCAGTCAGACCTAGAGCAGTACTGTTCAGAGCCCAAGGGGGCAGTGCAGACAAGCAAGGCCAACACGGCCTTCTCGGCCAACTTGGCTTCCTTGGGGTTTTCCTGGCCCCTCCCATACAGTGCAGCCCTTAAGCCCCTACTGTTTACTCACTTGTCTGTGAGCCCAGCTTAGCTCCGTGCAGAGCTTCTGGAATCCTGGCCTGTGTCTTGCACTCTCCTTCGATCTAGCTGGGGAAGTGAATGATTAGTTAATGACCTAGCATGAGGCAGAACCCAGAGTTCTAAAAGATCCTTGAGAAGAGTGTCCTTGAGGTGATGGGGGAGAGGCTCAACAAGAACCATCTTTTAAATGATTGAGGACCATGGTTGTGTGCCCTGAAGGCACAAGAAAAATTAGTGCCAGCCCCTCTGTATCATGACAGGGCTCTGTGTTTGAGATGGCAAGTTTATGAGGCAGCATAGCATGGGGTTAAGAGTAGGAGTGTCTTTTGCTCTGTCAGTAGCCAGAGGGAAGGAGGGAGGATAGGAGAAAGAAGGAGGAAGGAAGCAGGCAAGGAGTGCTAATAGTAATTCCATCATCACCGTGTGCTGTGCTCTTCATAGACAGTATCTCATTTAAACCTCCCCCAAACCTATGGGATTTATCATTCAAAACACGGCATTTTAAAGTATGCCCTCTTGATTAAATAAAGCTCAAAAGTCATATAATTAAATGTTCCATTTGATCTGTAGCCCTCAGGCCATCCCTGAACTTTACCTCAACTCTGACACCCCCACCCCATCTTGAGCTTTATTCCATCCCAAACCCTCTCCATCGCTAATATGAGGCTTAGAGATGGGGTAGGAGTCAGGAATGTGTTAAGGTGTCTTCCTCAGAAGTTATTGGGGAAATTTTAGAACTGATATTTTTTAAATGGATTTTAATTTTTATTTTATTTATTTATTTATTATTTTATTTATTTAATAGATTTTATTTATTTGATAAATAGATTTTATTTATTTATTAGATCTCCTTAAAAACAAAAGTAAGCAATGAGTCTTCTAACAAATTAAATAATAAAATGATAAATGAAGAATAAGTTAATAATTCCTCTCACAAGTTCGGCTTCATGTGATAATTAATGCTAATAGCCCAGTTATTCCTCTCTGCTCTTTCAAATACAAGCGTCACAGATCTAAATCTATATATCAAAGCTGACATTTTAATGGTTTTCTTTGAGTATCATAAAATTTACTGTGAATGCCAAAAATCTCTACCAAAATGCCAAGTCAAATTGTCACATTACCACTATTTTTCCCATTTTAAAGATGAAGGAACTGAGCTCTAGAGAAATTAAATAACTGGGTCACATTCACACAGCTAGAGCCATGCTGGCTGGCTGGCTTGTGTGCTGTCTTTCTACCACACAGCACTGCCTCACGTTTCATATGGGACTTGGGGCTGAGCTGCACAGCCTAGAGGTCATCTGCTTACTCATCTTCCTACGCCACTCCCAGGCCAGGGCTTGACCTTTGAGTGTCTGGGATCATGAATCTGCCTGGACAAGTTGCTTCATACCTCATGCCTTAATTTTCCTGTTAATAGCCCAGTAGCTTACTGTGTGGGATTGGTCTGAAGAAGAGACGGAAAAAAAAAATAGTTCTTGTGAAACAAAAATATGAAGTCAGAACAAATGCTTCAAGAAAAAGCTTTCTTTTCTGACAGGTGCCATTTTTCTCAAACCCACATAGATTTAAAATGGGCCAGATGTTGCCTTTTTCAGCATTACACAAGGATCAGGTAAATGGATCCATGGGACCAGTTCCTACTCTCCATTTCCTTTTAAGGTACTTAAATAATATGGGCACGGTCAGTTGTTTAGGGAAAGAGACAAGCTCTTGAGATTGAGGTAATGAGAAGATCCATTGAGAAGAGTCCTAGAGAAGGGCCTGCACTGGACTTTGAAGGTACCCTCAGGCTGCACAATCTTCTCTGAGACTTGTCAGACTCTGAGATTCCTGCCAAAAGTCTATTTTTTTCCATTACTCTTCATCGATGAGGTTTTCATTTGAAACCTGAATGCACAAACCAAGAGTTCCTTCCATCTAAACTCAAGAAGAGAGCCACATGAGCCAGAGTTGACTCTCTGCGTTCAACTTTTTAGAAATGGTAGGGCAGGGGAGTGGCAAGGATTTTGTTTTAGTCTGTTAAGGGACAACAAGCTCCCAAGGTTCCATTTGAGGAACACACAGGAGGCTGAAAAGAACCAGTAGGCAGCTCCTTGTCCTAGCCCTGAGGTTACCCATGGATCAAATGATTCTGCTGTGTTCTCTGCCCCCTTCAAGTCTGACAAGCATTGACTGTCCCTTATTTCTTAGGGTCTGTTAAGACTTTTTTTTTCAATTTGAAACACATAGCTTAATTTGAAAACAAATGAGTTTTCTTAGAAGAAATAATACTTGTCACCTATTAAAGAGGCTTATTGCATTCCACGCTGAGAAACAAGTTGCCAGAACCAGGGGTTTAGATGGAGACGGGTGGCAATGAGCTGGCTGATGTCTCCTCTCTGGACTTAGCATTTCCAGATCCACTGTGGCCTGACTGTGACATAGCCCTGTGGGCCTTGGCCACCTTGGACCCAGACACACATCTGCCAAGGTGATGTAACAAATGCTTGTCCAGTCTGGTGATCAGCAGGACAGAGACAGGCACCCAAAAAATTATTTTTGGCTGGGTACGGTGGCTCACGCCTGTAATCCCAGCACTTTGGGAGGCCCAGGCAGGCGGATCACTTGAGCTCAGGGGTTGGAGGCCAGACTGGGCAACATAATGAAACCCAGTCTCTACAAAAATTAGCTGAGTGTGGTGGCCTGTGCCTGTAGTCCCAGCTACTCAGGAAATTGAGGTGGGATGGTTCTCTTGAGCCCAGGAGGTCAAGGCTGCAGTGAGCCATGATTGCACTACTGCTCTCCAGCCTGGGCCATATAGTGAGATCTGGTCTCAAAAACAAAGAAACAATTTTTAAGCCAGAAACCCACCCCATTCTTAAGTAAAGACAACAAGGATTCAATAACCCTATCTAGACCTTCACCACACAGCAGAGTACGTCGAGCCCCTCCAAAATTGTGCTGCCCAAAGGGGACACAACCTGCCCAGCAGCCCCTCCACAAGGCTGAGGGGGCTGTCCTCCTGTCATTCCAGGAACCCAAAGCAGGCCCCAGGAAATGAGGGCTTTTTCAAAATAGCATCCTGGGCTCCCTTTTCACCTCTCTGTCTCTGCAAAACCTACAAGGCTCTGTGGAGTTGGGTTGGAGCCAAGATAGGATTAACTGGAATTGTAGAAGTTTTCAGAATAAGCAGTTTCCTACTATTAGCAACTTCGCACCCATAGCTAAGGCTCAATCCCCCTTCCCCTTTCTTAGCCAAAAAGGATATATATAATAATTTTGCTTTGTGAGATAAAGTGTGTGGTGTGTGCATGTGTGTGTCTGTAGGTACGCATGTGCACAGTGGTCCTTGTGAGTGTATACACACCTACACACAAGGACTGCACAGCCATATCCCTACCTTCACCACACTGCAGAGATGGACATGTCCCACTTCCCAAATATATATATATATATATATATATATATACACACATTTATATATATACACACATATACATATATATACACATATATATAGTAGATACTTATATAAGTGTTTTCAGTACGTGTGTGTTTGTGTGTGTATAAACATAGATAGATATTTATCCCTTCTCCTCTTCCTCATTCTCCTCCAAAGTCTTCATCAAATCTAAAAACTGTTCTTTTCCATTTCTACCCAATCCAGACTTTCTGTTATGTCTGCTTCAAGTGTCACAAAACAGAGGTTAAATTCTGAGCCTCAGTGATTCTACCTAGAGCCACTGTTGGGCGCTTTCCTTACTGGCCTTGACCTGTCTGGGATATCGCCTACCAGCAGTCTCCAGAAACATGCCATCAGCCAGGATGCATGGCCCTGCATCTCAAGTGTTTTTTCTGGGTTATGCTATAAATTTTGGCTGAGACATCAACACATGTCAACATGTTACTTTCAGTGACATGTTTTTCTTTTCTCTGTTAGCTTTGGTTCAGGGCTGTAAATCCATTTGGGGAAGCAAAGTGTCCAAGCCTAAGCAAAAGTCATCTAATATGCTTCATGGATTGTGGGATTTCTCCATGCCTGACCCCTCCTTCCATCACTCCCCTCCCTCCTTATTTTCCTTAGAAATCGAAGTGAAAAGGATATTCAGTTGGATATCCTTTAGTGATTAAAGTGATCAAAGTGAATTCAACTGGCAGGGCATAAATGAACACAAACCAATGAGCTCCCAGTGACCTCTGTCTTTGGTTGGATCTTAATGAGATCCCTCCCCGGTACACACATTTGCTGCCTCTAGGGAATTGTAGCCAACTCTCCTTTTGTTCCATCTGAGCTCTGAATTTTCTTTTTTGTCTTTTCATTGACAACAGTGGTCTCTGTCCAGATTTTAATCCCGCTTTGTCTAGTCTCTTCTTTCCTTTTTCATTATTCAAAATATCTTTGATCTGCTTGAAATAGGGCTCTGGGCTACCTGAAACATTCCTTCCAGGCATTCTGAGAGCTCCAAAGACTCTCCTCTTGCCCCAGGGGGGCTGCTTCTCCACACTCTTCCTTTTGCCCTTGACAGAGTGAGTTCCCTTGGCTGTGCTTTCATTAACTGTAATGGAGAAGGAGGCGCCACAAGCAACTCAGCTCAAAGCTGTGGCTTATGAAAAGTGATCTAAAAGGTTTGCTATACATTCCTCAAGCTGGCTGAAGGTGGCTAGCAGAAAGTCAGTTTATAGGGAACGAAAGAAACATGGCTTTACTGCCTCTCTATTAAAATAATAAAAATAAAAAAAACTTCTCAGGTTTTGAACAAATAATATTAATGTACAGCTTGAACACACATCTTAACCATCAATCTTAAATCTAAATCAGTTTTGGCTGTTCCAAAAACCCATTTGCAAAGGATAAAGACTTACCACGATTAGGGTATCCTAAAGAATTAGTCATGGACTCTGAAGAAATTGATTGCAGGAGACAGCTTACAGCTGTGAAAAGAGCAATAAGCCAGAAATCAGCCAACCAGGATTCTAAGCCCAGAACTGTGAGCATGTTATTTAATTACTTTAGGTTTCAGTTTCCTCATCTGCAAAAGGGGAGGGGTGAACTTAAACCTCTAAATTTCCATGGGTTTCAAAAATGTTTTGAACAAGTAAGTAATATTAAAATAAGCCAGTATTCTCCCAGGGCAAATACTTTGCAGGAAAAGTATATATTTATTTGGATATACAAGTTCTAGTGTTTGTTTTAAAAAAATTTTCATTGCTTCATAGTCATACCTTGTATATTCCAGCTTCTGTTAGAAGTCTTTTATGACTCTGTCATTCATAAATTTGTCCAAACTCCTTTTTAATCCATTTACATTTCCTGTCTGTACAGCCTCTCAGGGTAATGAGTTCCATAACTTTATTACGTGCTAGGAGAAGTATTATTTCCTTATTTTCCCTAAACTTACCTCAAGCTTCTAAACTGCCTGCTTGCCCTGTATTTCAGAATCTGATGAACAAGTTCACCCATAGTCTTTGCTTTATAAAATGAGATTAAAATCATTTTAGGCTGCTACAAAAAGCAGCGGCCCACCCCACACCTTCCCCTAATTATTACAGTTACTTATACAATAAATGTGGGTATTGATGGCATAAGAAAGTCCTGGCTCCAAATGACTGAGAGTCAGGAGAGCCTCGAGGCCTAAAGTATAGCTTTAGAGTCAGACGGGCCGAGGCTCAGATTCCAGCTCTGCTGCTCGGTGGGCAGTCTCTCTGAGCCTCATTTCCTCATCTGAAAAATGGAAAACAGTATTCACCTCAGACTTTGTTGTAAGAGTTAACTAATACAATTTTTGTAATGTGACTAACACAGTGCTAGGTCCATTGTAAATATCTCCCCAAATCGAGTGGGTTTTTGTGATCATTAATGAATGTCAGGACACTAGATAGCCCTCTAGGTTCTAGAATCATTGCTCATATTGTGAACAGGGCCCAAACAACTAGTTGACAAAGAACAATCTGAGCTTCCATGCAAGAGATGATGGAAAAGTAGGGTTGGAGAGTGAAGTTTTGGACAATAGAAAGTTAGTAGACTTTAAGAAGAGATCCTTGGCAGCAGATCCACAGAAAACCTACTCTCAGCTTGAACTAAAGTGGCACGAGACATGGACAATAAATATTTACAAGGTGCTAGAAGAGATTTTAAACCAAAAGAAGGAAGGGGAAGCCAATATGCTCTTTCCAGAGCAATGGCCTATGGGTCTTGAGAGTAGAAATTCCATTTCTAATGCTTACCAATCAGCGGTGCAATCTTAAGCAAATCAATGCCTATATCTAAGTCCAGGTTTCCTTGCACATAAAATGGAATTAGTCTGGTTCACTGACTTACAAACCATGCTCCTTGGAACCGGTATTAGGGAGGAGAGGAAAGAGTTGGGGAATGAGGATAGGATGAGAGTCTTCATCCCTAATTCCATCAAGTAGCCATATTTGTAAAGTCCTAGAATTGACTCATAAAGGAAGATGGCATGGAGTCAAAATTACTCTTAAAAAACCCTAAGTCACCCAAATGTTTACTGTGGGAAGTACAAAAGAACCAAAACCAAGTGAGGAAGAGCAGCTCCCATCTCACACTTACTCTGGGGTATGCCGTCATTGAGCCAAGTTTTTCTCTCTCTCTCTCTCATACACACACACACACACACACACACACACACGTATGTATGATGAAATCTGTTCGAATGTATAACCTAATGCTACTGCAATGAGATTCCATTTAAGATTTAAAATTTGGTTTGTAAAAAGGCTTCTCCAGCTATAAAGAAAAATAATCAATACTGCTAAACTAGACACTGGGGTGCTTTCCACTCCAACAGGCTGGGATTCCAACAAGAAGAATGTAAGCTTGAAATTCAGGATTCTTATTAGAGGGGTTTGGAAAGAATCCATTCACATGAGAAGAAATTGGGACAATTTGTACACCTAATCAGACAACCAACAGGTGCAGGAAATGGAAAGAAAATAAGCCAAAATATGTAAGCATTTCTGGAAGCCTAACAACAATAATAAAAAGAAACACTTGGCATCTAGCAGATTCATAACCAACTGGCATCCCCACAATCAACTAGTTACAAGAAAGGAATTCAGGACACTCTATAGGGTATTCCCTGAAGACATCATCCCAAAGTGTAGCTAGGGCCAAAAAGGCCAATAAAATTCTATGCACATCATCAGCATGATTGCTTTTTTGAAAATATAGACAATTTATGTGATTCCTGAATAAAGGCATGGTGCAACACAACCGGAGTAATTTGCATTGTTCTCATTCCCACGCCCCCTGACCTCGACCCCCAAAAGACGTAATGAGCTGAGCAAGGCAACCCAGAAAACAAAGAGAGAAAACAGAGCAGAAGAAACAAGGACAATGGATTGAGGGAGGGATAAATGGAGGCAGACTGAAGCATATTAAAAAAAGGAAACTGAAATAATTAAAGTGATGGAAGTTTCTTTAGTGGGGAACATTTAGAAGGGATATTACTAATATCTATGAAATTACAAAGGAGAAAGCAAGGTGGTCATGGGTTTTCCCATGGCTCCCTTCCTTCCTCACACTCATAGGAGTTTAGAAAAAGTAGTTTTGGGGCTAGACTAACAAAAAGCATGCTCTATTTATTCAATAAAGCAATATATATTTAAAGGATACATCACAGGTATTGCGTGATACATCACAGGGTACATCACATTTATCCATGGGAAATATATGGAAGTTGTTATTCTGTCAAAAGAATCCAGCAGATGTTATAAATATATTCAAGAAAGGTTAGAAAAATACAGATAAATATGAGAGCTTTATTTAAAGAAAATGCATCTCTTCATATATCTTTGCCCAAAGAATAGTCAGTTTCTTAGGCAGGGGAAGTCGTCTTCTTCAACCAAAAATAAGAATCTGGACAACATTGCTTAAGGGTCTTTGCATTTCCATATTAGTCTGCTAATATCTGGAGGTAAGGATTAGGTCTTGTATTCCTTCATACCCATGTAATTATCCTGCTAACACAATGCCTTGTATCTATTCAGCGGTCATTAATGTTTGCTGAAACAAATCTAATTGCATAGATTCATTGGAAGAGCTGGTAAATATAGTCTCTCTACAAGCCCTCTTGGTACTTTCAGTGTTCCCTTTGGATACATAAGATCAATCTCTAATAATCATTACATTTTTGTCATCTGGAGAACGTTCTTTCTTTTTTAAAAAACTTCTTTGAAAAATCCAACCTATTTAGCTTCCCAAGAGTTCCATCTAATAAGCCTTTTAGAAAAGCACGCAATTTGAATAACAACAGAATAAATTCAACTTTTGCCTATTTGTGATACTAGGAAACAGGGCCAATCAATTTCAAAACAAATCTCAGGGTTAGTGCATCCAAATAAAACAGCGGTCAACCAACAATTTTCTTCAGAGCATGACTGTTGGTGCTGAGCCTGAGGAAGAAAAGGGTTATCCATGAGCTATCGGGATTTGTCATCATTTCCTTTGAGGAGCAACCAACCGAGACACAGGAGACAGAAAGTCTCAGCCTAGTTCTATCATCAATGAACTGTGTGACCTCAGGTGAATGATTTAGCCTATTGGGCCTCAGTTTCCTCATCTGTAAAATGCAAAGGTTACTGACTAAGGTCATAATACACAAATCGCAGAATTCTATTTACTTAAATCTACTGATCGAGGAAAATACTGTTTTTGGAATGAAGTTTTGATTTCTAATTTTGAGAAGGTAGATTTTCTATCTTACTCTAACTTAATGTAACAGCTCCACAAGATGTTTGGAAGGCTGGAGAAGAGTGTGTGTGTGTGTGTGTGTGTGTGTGTGTGTGTGTGTGTAATATGGGGTGGGAAAGGTGAAGAGGGTTGGATAAGGCAAGAGTTTAATAATAAGCACCCCTTAGGCTCCCCTCATTCTGGGAGAAAACAGTTTTCTCACATCATACCACATTTCCATGTTCATATTTATCAATGAGACAGCTCTCCAAGATGAAATATTTCTTCTGAGAATTTTCTCAAGGCCCACCCTTTACTCCACCATCGGATGAAAAATTCCTAGAGAATGGAGACCTTAGGCCACCATCCTGAAATGGTTCAAGAAGGAAAAAAGCAGAGTCCCATGTGAAAAGAATGGAGCTAAGAGAGTTTCAAAAGAAAGGACTGTGGAGAAATATTGCAAGTCTTGCGAGAGAAGTAAGAGTGATGTGGCTCATTCTAGACAGCTACAATCCCAAAAGAAAACATAAGGCTTCCCCCAGAAGATCCTTCAATCCTTCTAAAATTCCACATCCTCACCAGGCACATAAAACTAAAATTAGTGCATCATACACCACGCCGTGACACACCAATAGGGCATGGCAAAGAAAATGAGAACAAGAAAGGGCCTGCTCCTGGAAAGGCTCATGGACCCAGAGGGTCAGCGCCTGGCACTGGGTAAATGCTATAGAAATGTTTGTAAATAAACGAAATAAAAATTAAAACCCTTATTGTTCAAACCCCATGTGAAATACAAGCCTGCCACACACATTTTGAAATATTTTCAGCATTGTTACCTATAAGATGCTCTCCATTCATATAAATAATAGGCCTGAGCTGTGACTGTGTTGCAATAAGACCAGATGGGGAAAGGTCTTGTTCACTTGCAGCCAACTTCATATGTATTGAAGGTATGCTTTGCCCTATGGCAAAAGAAGACAGAGTAAAGTAGCATGTGTGGCCTCTGCCCAAAAGAAGATCGCAATCCAGTTGGTGAGGTAAATTATACAGGTGCCCAAAGTTGATGATCTACCCAAGAGATGCCATTAGACAATACAGAAGGAATGTATTTAATACAATAGGCAAGAAGACAGAGAATGAACTGGGCATGTTAGGAAGGGCTTCACAGAGAAAGGCTTTGAATGGTAGGCATAAAGGGCACTGTGGAGAGGAAAAGAGAGACTTCCAGAAAGTTGGAAGACTGAGTATAGGCACCCATATCAGAGGAGATTGAGCAATTCGGGCAGGCTAGCATGGAGAATCACCATTTGGCAACTTACTCTATGATGTTGCAATAACTGGGTAAATCAATTGGGTAGGCTAAGCAGCTTGGACTTCATCCTGTGAATAATAGGGAACCCTTCGGATAAACACAGCAAGATAGGCTGTTGGTCATGCAAAATTTCCTAAGCCTAAGATATTGATCATTTCTATCAGTGGTAGTCTTTGCACTGAGTAACCATGGAAACACTACACTACCCAAGGGTGCCCCCTCACATGTGGTCTTCTTCCTAAGTTAAGGGCACCCTGGCAACCTTGAACAACATCTTAGAATTAGAAGAAATATAAGAAGTTACAAAACCCTATTCCTCAAACAGTGCAGAATTTTTTTTCTACAAGATCCTCAAGAGTGGCATATTCCTTGGGCTGGCACAGTACACTGCATACAAGAGGAACTCAGTAAAGGTTTGTGAGTAAGCAAAGTAATCCAGCCATTTCTTAAACAATTCTGATAATTTAGATCTCCCTTGCAGGCTTGGGCAGCATTTAATCATTAGAAAGTTCTTTCTTTATTTGAACTTAGGTCTACCTTTCTATTTCTACTACCCATTGGTTCTAGTTCTGTCATCCAAAGAAACATAGAACAAACCTACTTATTCTTCCACGTGACCACTTTTTGAATATTTGGAGATACTCATTGGGTCTTCTTAGTCTTTTCCTCTCAAAAACATCTCCAGTTCCTTTCTAGAGCAAAGGAACCAACATGCTGTTTTCAATAGTGCTGTATTCTCCTGTCTCTCTTTAATTTACTGAGAAAGATGGGTTGCATGAAGGGTTGGATTATAGATTTTGGGAGGAGAGGGATCCCACCAGAGGCTAGATACATGAATCCCTGAACCTTTGTATCTGTGCTATGATTCTCAGTGGCATGTTTTCTGCCCCCACTTGCAGCCAAGTCTCCCGATAAGCCTGATCTTTTCTCCCCACAAGTCCCCACGCCCTCATGCTGTAGGGTCTCTGGCGGTCTGTCATCCTCCCCCACTTCCATTTTCAACAGATGGCATTTTCGCAGCTAAGAGCTTTGCCAGTGTCCCCTGGCAGCTTTTGCTGCTAGCCTCTCTGTCTACTACTCTAAATCGCAGCCATTACCATTTAAGCCCACTTCCTCCAGGATGGTCCCCAGCGCCTCAAGCAAGCAAGAGCAGCTGGTTGCTCATCCTCTACACCGTAATCCTTTAAATCCCTGAAAACCTTCATTGAATCACAGTTCCACCAATGTCACCACACCCTTCAGCTTCAGGGAATGCTCTGCCACAAACCTTCACCTTCTAAAGCAGAGGATCATAGTCAGCATTTTTAAAAAACAAAACAGAAAACATCAGAGTGCATGATAAAAAATGTAAATATTGTTTCTAGAATTTTTTATATACATTAATACTTTAGTTATATATATCCTATATCCATATACATATATATTCTTCATGCACTGTGATGAAATGTCAGTGTCTTTGTTATTGTGGGTTATGGTCAAAAGTGTTTGATGAACACAGGTTTTCCCCAGCCCAAAGCTGTGGCTGTCCCTAGTTAATGTCTGAGCCTACAGGGCTATCTGATAAAAAGAACACTAGGTCAAGGCCATTAGACTCTGGGTTCTCAAGGTAGATATCACATCTCTCTTATTCGTGAAGGCATCCCTGCATCTAGTTCAGTATCTGCACAAAATAGATATTTGCTAAATGAATGAACACCAGTCACTAACTAGGTGACCTGTGGGACTCAGTCCCCTACTTACAAAATGAGTTTTCAGCACTTTATGATGAACTCTGAGTCCCCTGAAACCCAGTCCTGAGAATCCGAGACCATCTCTGTGTCCTGGAAAACACTTTTGCAATGGCAAAGATTGGCCTGGTAACTTCTCTTTTCCCCCAAACTCACACTGTACAAATAACCACCTATGGGTAGGAAGTGTGAGGATAAGCTGGTGTTGAAAATGAGCTAAGAAAAAAATAAAGCAAATCCTGCCCAGTGTATGTCAGGTTGTGGTTTGTACTAGATTAATGAAAGCCCCACATGGCATAATTGTGTTTACAGTGAGCTTATAGGAGTTTTCCCTCAAGGTAGGGAAAGGGGATCAGGTTAAACAAATTATTTAGCTTTTCCTGACCTGACCTGGCAACAGTGATGGGGAGCAGTAGCTGAGGAATGGCCTTCTCAACGTCAGCCTTAACTATGCTCACCTCCAGCTCCTTTGAAACCAGACACTGGTCTTCCATCTGGGAAGGGGAAGACAATTCTGAGGCCTGAAACTCCAAATTGCTTCCTGTGGGCAAATTGTGTGGCCAATTGTGTGGAAGTGATTTCCAGCTACAAGACAATAGTATTATAGGAATTAAAGGTCTTGCTTTTTGGATAGCAAACTTGTAGCAAATAGCAAATCTGATTGTCTAGAACTAGAATCTATCTCTTTCTTTATTATCGTTACCACCTCTTCTTCCTGAAACAGAAACACTTTATGGAGTTATATACAGCCCACTTCCACAGGAGGGTACTATCCTGCACTTCTATTAAAAACAAAACACAAATTCTATCTGGATGCTGAATTTACACGACAAAAATCCAGTTTGAATTAACATTGACTGAATGGATTCAATGAACTACATGTTGCACTGACATGTTTGACTTTGGTCTAAAAGCAAATTAATTTTAACTACAGTTTGGGGAGCGTGGATATAATTTTGCTTTGTTTTTATGGTTGACTTTTTTTTCCAGTCAATCTATAGACACTGCCAGTTCTCTTTAGTCTCTGAAGATATTTTTAGGTATGAGACCGTACTAACAGGATGTATGTAATTTATTGGCAGAACTTTTCTGTCAACCTGTCAGTCACTTTTTATTCCAAATTACATGGGCCCAACCCAGGTCTGGGATGCATTCACATTAAATGATCGTGGATCATTTATTTCAGAAATGATAGGTTGAAGAAAATGTGCTTTGCGTATGAGAAATAAAATCCCACAGCGCATCCAGTTTCCTGCTTCCTTGAGAGCTTCATTTTTCCATTTGGCCCTTATTTAACTTTTCTTCCGTCTTACTTAAAGGTCTTCAGAGGATCCAAATTCAGACCAGGAAAACCACCCACTCCCTGGCCCTGGGTTGTGTAAGACCACATTCCCAGAGGGCAGGAAGGAAATCACAGTCACAATCGATGTTTTGTAGAACTCTTGGGAGTTCAGCAAGGGAGTGAGATGAGGTGTTATGACCCACATTTTGCAGGTCAGGAGATCTAGACAGGATCAGGTGATGTGGACAACGTCACACAGCAAGGAAATAGGGAAGCCAGAACACAAACACTACTCACCCGTCACCAAATCAGGTGTTCTCATGACACTACACTCTTTTCCCGGAAACAGTTTCCACGGTTTGTGAGTCTTTTCCTAGCTTATTTCACCAAGCACAGTACCTGTCCCAATCCAGCAAATTCTTATCATCAGGGTTCACTCAGAGAAGCATAACCTCTGGATGGCATGTGTTCTGGGATGGGCCTTCTGCAGTCATGGAAGTAAGCTACATGGATTATGTCAGTCATCTGCTTGCTATCAGGGTGGGCTGGCAGAAGGGGAAGGCGGGGAAGTAGGGGAGGCCAAAGACAAACAGGAACCCTGTGCACCTCTCACTACCTCCAATCCGGTAATGCAAGGGGCGCGTGGGTGGAGCTGCACTCGCACCTGGTCCAGGAACTGGAGAAGCTGAAGCAGGAGGTCTGTGGGAGCTGGAGCTACCCCGGGCCTGGAGGCTGCCCTGACGATGAGCAGACCAGCCGTAACACACTGACAGCAATTATACAGGGTCTACTCTATGACCATTTTCACGTACTGTTTAGATTTTATGTATTTAAGCTTTTTGTAGACGTATAAATTACATATCCTGAATCTTACATGTAACTGTGATTGACTCTGACAAATGCACATGTCCGTGTAACACACACCCTTATCAAGATGTAGCATGCTTTCATTACCCCAGAAATTTCCCTCCCAGTCAACACCCCTCCCCAACACTACCAGAAGCTACCACTGCTCTCATTTCTTTCCCAATAGATTAGCTTTATTACTAGACTAGTAGTACTAAAGATAATCTATTAGCTTTAGTACTAGTTTAGTTTAATATTAGTACTAAAGTTAATCTATTAATCTAAAGCTAATCTACTGGGAAAGAAATCTGACTAGTTCTATCAATAGATTAATACTAAAACTTTATGTAAATGGAATCATACTGTATTTACTCTTTTGCAATCTGGACTCTTTACTTAACATAAAGTATACTTTACTTAACAAGTAAAGTTGTTAAGTAACCATACTTAACAAGTAAGGTTGTCCATGTTGCCAGTATTAGTAAATCATTCCTTTTTATTGCTTAGTAGTATTTCATTATGCTAAATCTATCCATTCACCTGCTTATGGACATTTGGGTTGTTTTTATTTGGGGGCTATTATAAATACAGCTACTATAAACATTCTTGTACAAGAAATTTGGAGGAGGAATACGTGATTTCTCTAGGGTACTTAAAAATAGAATTACTGAGTCATAGGGTAAGGACATGTTCAACCTTATTACAAGCTGCCAAACTACTATTTTTCAAAGTAATAAGTTACAGGCTAATTGTGTCCCTCTAAAATTTATGTGTTAAAGTCCTAACCCCTAATATCTCAGAATATGACTGTATTTGGAGATAAGGTCTTTAAAAGAATAATTAAGTTAAAATGAGGTGGTTAGAGTGGGCCCAATCCATTATGAATGTGTCCTTTTGCAAAGAGGAGATCAGGACAGAGATACACATGGAGGGGAGGCCATGTGAAGACACAAGGAGAAGACAGCCATCTACCAGCTAAGGAGAGAAGCCTCAGAAGAACCAACCCTGCTGACACCTTGATCTTGGACTTCCAGCCTCTAGGATTGTGAGAAAGTATATTTCTATTGTTTAAGCCACCTAGTCTATGGTACCTTGTTATGGCAGAGTAATACATGGTAGTGCCATTTTTATACCTCCTAACAGCCATGTATGTGACTTCTGGATGCTCCACATCCTTGCCAAGACTTAGTGTTGACAGCATTTTTATCTTTGGCCATTCTAGTGGGTGAATAGTGCATATAATTGTGATTTTCATTTGCATTTCCCTGATAACTAGTGATGTTCAGCACTATTTTGTGTGCTACTAGCCCAGGGGTCCCCCTGCATCCTCACTGGCCTCTTTACAAACCATTTTCCACAAAAACATCTGATCCCTTTTACCACCTAAAATCTTTAAATGACTTCCTATTTTTATGAAGCTAAAACAGAACTCTTCTGATGGTTTGAAATAAGGCCCTACGTGGCTCTCCACTCCATGCACACTAGACTTCTTCCATCCTTTGTTCTCTCCTCATTTCTCCTGCCATCGGAACTTTTGTACACTGTTCCTTGTGCCTGGAAAATGATGGTTTCTTTTCCATATTCAGACAATGATGGCTTCTCTTGCTTACTGAGCCTGTAGCTCACTTCTTCAGGGAACCCTCTGTTCACCTTTCTAATTAGATCCTTTTCCTCTCTTAGTGGTAGTATCTGTCCTTTACAGCCAGCAAAAAATTGCAGGAAAGAAAAAAACCAAGGTGTTCCCCATCTTTGAAGTTTCTTCTCCCCAATTTTTGACTGACACAGTCATATTCACATTTTACTGAAGTCATATATGTGAAGTCATAATGTGAAGTCATATTCACATTTTTCTTTCTCACTGAAGCAGTCATGTTTACATTCTGTGGAAGGGAAGCTTATTAGAAGACAAATCCCAGAGCCTAGGGCACAGTGGATTAGTGGACTCTCCCTCCAGATATTGGCTGAAATTTGGGGCCTGGAAAGACAAACTGGCTTGACATTGGAGAGGGCATGATGTGGCAGCATAGGGCTAAGTTTACAGTTTTCCTTTCTTGATTTATTTTAACATGAATCCATACTTATAACAATGCTGATTTCACACTTATAACAAAGTGTTGAATAGGAACTTGGGAAGGAGGCAGGGAGGTCTAATTTAAGGCTGATGTCCCATAGTAAGACTGGTCCCAGTCTTTAACTTTTACAAGACACTTGCTGAGGATTTGTAATAAATAAACATGGGGGGAGGAACAAAACCTCAAATTCAGTACTATGACTATGTCTTTAGAGTTTGTGAACAAAGATATTGGAAGCAATGACATCAGCACTCAAACCATGGAATTCAACTTGCAATGTTGTCATCTTGGGGGAATCTATTCTGTTTCTTAAATCTCCATTCGTCCTGTGGCCCTAGGGAATAATTACTTGTCATCAAGGTGGAAGTCAATTCCCACTGTCTCCTGCCACAATCCAGTTTGTGAAGAATACAACATCTATGTGGAGTTTAATAATCTCCATTGACATTTTTGTGAAAAAAAAAACAAAAGCAAGTGAATCTAACCCAGAAACACTGCCCATTATAATGTATCTTATACAGGATTATCTTATAATCTTTATTCTGTTTAACTGGTAGGATTTTTTAGCATTTCATTATGCAGTGTTTAATTTATATTACTTACACCCATTTTAATAAATTTAGCATAGAGGGTATGGATAATATCTTCTTTGGAGGACTTTAAGTACTCTTCTTAATGGTAGATATTCTCTATGTATTATAGACTTCGGATTTTGAAGCACTGAGTTTGCAACATTGTAATGAAATAAAAGCAGTTTTAGAAAATTAATATGAGAAAATGTAAACAATTTAATGAGAGGGGATGCTGTTTTGTTAAATGCCTAGGATGTAAAACTGAAACCCTTAAGTTTGGCTTGAAGATTCCTAGCAGCCTAGGCCAAAAGGAGATCATGATGTCTTCTAATGAAATAAATTATTTCCCTTGTGCTAAAATGTGCTTGTAATATTACACACAGCCCAATATATAAAACCCCAAAATACAATTATGTCTTCAGTTTGAGTTGCAGAGAAAACACAAAAATTGTCTTCAACATAATCCTAAAATAAAATCTGAGGGTACATTATCCATCAAGATATATATCTCTTCAGGAACCTTGAGCACCAGCTTTGCTCTGATAGTGTAGGCTTGTGATAACTAAGATCCTATGATGATGCTGGGCAAAAGCCAGTTCTTCTGATGTTAGTTGCCAAGGCAATGGCAAAGGCACCAAAAGCGAAAATAAGATTTCTCCAGGAAAACATGAAACCCCCAAGTGTCATAAGTAACTGTAGAAGAGGCTCTCTATCTTGGCATAAACCTGAGCTACTTGAGGGTGACTTGTATCCTTATATGGTTAGGGATCTGGGCTTCCTTCTGCCACCAAGATGCAACTTTGCAAGTCTCAGAGTACTTGTGCCGGGAGGGAGAGGTAAGAGATTAGTGCAATCATCCAACCCAGGTAGTGGTCATAGGTGGTCATTTGACAAAATCATTGAACTAAGTGAAAGCTTTATAACTATAAATCATAATTTTCAACACATGAAAAACAAGTTCCTGCAATGAAGATTGTATCACAAAATTAAACTCAATGTTTCTAAACAAATTTGTTCCCCTCTTTTTCCTTATTTATAACACACTCCCCCAGCAACTGTCAACCAAAAAACTTCTGAATAATCACTAAGTATGTATTGTCATTGAGGTGTCATTTGTTTAATCTGACTATCTCTGTATTTTAATTGGTATGTATAGGCCATTTATATTTGATGTAATTATTAATATGGTTGGATTTAGGTCTACTATTTTATTATTTTATGTTTGTCTTTTTTTATTCTCCTCACTTTTCTGCCTTGTTTTGGATTATTTGCCTATTTATCTTTTCACTTTTTGGTTATATCTCATTGTACTTTCTTAGTGGCTATTCTACAAACTACACACCTAACCTTTCACAGACTAAATATAGTTAACATTTTACTTTGAGTAAGATGTAGAAGACTTCAAGTAAAATGTAGTTGCTTTAGCACTATATATATCTCTTTAAATATCCCCTTTTTATCATAGTTGACGTATGTATTACTTTTGTATACATTTTCCACCAACATAATTTTTGCTTTCAATAGCCATACATATTTCAGGAAACATAAGAGAAAAATAATCTTATATTACAGCCAGATATATACCATTTATTTTGCTCTTCCTTCATTCCCAAAGTATAAAGTTTTTCCCTGATACTCTCTTCCTAAAAAACTTCCTTTAGTATATCTTTTACAACAAGTCTGCTGGCAAAATTACCTTACTCTTTATTTCATCTTTATTCTTGAGAGGCTTTTAAAAAATACAGTTTGACAGTTCTGTTCTTTCAACACTTTGAGGATACTCTTCCACCATCTTTTGGCCTCTTTTGTTTCTGATGAGAATTTCACTCTCATTCAAATTTGTGTTGGCCTATATGTGGTGTTTTTCTCTGGATGCCTGAAATTTTTTTCTTTATCTCTGGTTTTCAGAAGTTTGATTTTGATATATTTGGGCTTGGTTTCCCTTGGGCTTCTATTGTTGGGGTTCACAGAGATTCTTGAATCCATATATTTGTATTTGCACTACATTTTGGAAGTGTTCAGACATTATTTCTTCAAATTTTTCATACCAATCTATTTATCTTATCCTTCTGAGACTCCACTGATATAAATGTTGTTTTGATATTGTCCCATAGGTCCCTGACAATCTATTCCCCATAGATTTTTTTCTTTTCTCTATTCTTCAGGTTGGATAATTTCTGTTAATCTATATTCAAGTTCACAAGCTTCTCTGTTATCTTCATTCTGCTATGGAGCCCATCCAATGAAATTTCTATTTCAGATATTATATATTATACTTCTAAAAATTAAACTCCATTTAATTTTTTTAGTTCATATTATTCAGTTGAGAATTTCTCTCTTTCCATTCACTTCAAAAGTGTTTGCTTTTATACTAAGGAGCATGACTCTACAAGTTGCTCTAAAGTTCTTCGTCTGATAATTCCAACATCGAAATCACCTTGGGTTTGGCAACAGTAGATTGTCTTTTCCTTTGGGAAGTGGTCCCATTTTAATGTTTTTTTTGTGTGTGTATGCCAAGTAATATTGGATTGTATCTTGGAAATTTGAATAGTATGTTGTGATCCTCTAGTTTCTGTTAAAATCTTTGAAAATTTTTCATCTATTTGTTTTATTATACAATCAACCACCGTAGGTTCAGTCTGCAGTCTTACCTTGCTTTTTGTTGATGTTGGTTTTAATGGCAGTTCATTTTCATGGCCTTTGCACTGCTGTTTGTGTTTGCACCATTCAGCTGTTAGTCTGGTAGGTGCTTGGGCAGTTTATATCTTAGCTCAGTTCTCAAATACCTTACTATACTTCTTAGTTTCTTACCCACACATGCATAGTTCAGGGACAAGCCTGACACTTATGTTAGATTATCTATGACATTTAGAGATCTTATCTTCTAGCTTTCTTCTCTTATTCATTTCCTCCAAACCTTCATCTTCTAAAGACTCCTTTAGACAGTTTTTATAGCCAGAAATATGTGTTCTTCTCAGAGCTTTAGCCTCCTATGCTGTCATGCAGTTTTGCATGACTGGGGTTGCCTCAGAGAAGAGAAAAAAGAGAGAGAAAGAAAAAGAAAAAGAAAGAAAGAAAGAAAGAAAAAAAGAAAGAAAGAAAGAAAGAAAGAAAGAAAGAAAGAAAGAAAGAAAGAGAAAGAAAGAAAAGAAAAAGGAAAGAAGGAAAGAGGAAGAAAGAAGAAAGAAAGAAAGAAAAAGAAAGAAAGAAAGAAAGAGAAAGAAAGAAAGAAAGAAAGAAAGAAAGAAAGAAAGAAAGAGAAAAGAAAGAAAGAAAGAGAAGAGGGGACGGGAGGGGAGGGGAAGGGAAGGAAAAGGAGAGGAAGGGAAGGGAAGGGAAGGGAGGGGAGGGGAGAGGAAGGGAAGGGGAAGGGGAAGGGGAAGGGGAAGGGGAAGGGGAAGGGGCTTTTTGTATTTTGTCCAGAGTTCTTAGTTGTCTTCAATGGGAAAGATGTGCTCTAGTAGGCCTAGATCTTGGCCAGTAGCAGAAGTCCTCTGCGAAGTTTATAAAAATATGAAAGACATGGAGCTCTTCAGATTTTCTAGTCCTTCCTGTGTCCTTTGGATAATTTGTATCTTTCATGTGTTCATTTAATCCTAGCTATCAAATTTGTTGGTATAGAGTTGTTCACAATATTTCTTTATTATTTTGTAATGTCTTACAGTATGTCCCGATAAATTCTCTTTCATTCCTTACTATCTGATTTGTTGTTTTTTTTTTTATTTTTCTCTCTTTACCCTGATCAATTTAAATCTAAGAGTTAAACAACTTTGGTGATCTTTTCAAGCAACTAGTATGGAGTTTTGTTGATATTCTACTTAGTTGTTCATTATTTCATTAATTTCTGCTCTTAATTTTACTATTTCTTTTATTTCACTTATTTAATATGTTCTTTTTCTAACTTCTTAAGGTTGAAACTTTAAATTATTGATTTTACACCTTTTTTTTCTTAGATATGCATTTAAAGCTATAAATTCCCTCTAAGCACCACTTTAGCTGCATCTCACAAAATCTGTTATTGTGTTTTGTTTATAAGTCAGTTCAAAATACTTTCTCACTCCCCCTGTAATTTCTTCTTTCATTCATGTATTACTTGTGTTGATTAATTTTCAAATATTTTGGAATTTTCCAGTCCTCTTTTTAAAATTTATTTCTAATTCAATTCCACGATAGTAAGAATACATACTCTATATGATTTCAGTCTTTTAATATTTACTGAAACCTGTTTTGCAGCCCAGAATAGAATCTAGCTTAATTAAAGTTTCAGATCTTGAGAAGAATTTATGCTCTGCAGTTATTTGGTAAATGTAATCCATAAGTATTAATTAGATCAATTAATCTAATTGATATCAAAACTACCAATTATTGATAGTTTTAAAGAGCCTTTGATGTCTTAACTGATTTTCTACTTGTTCTATCAATTACCGAAAGAAAGTGTCAAAAATCTCTGATTATTATTATAAATCTCTCTTTTACTTCCTTGGTTCTGTAAGTTACTTTCTTTATGTATTTTGTGGTCTGGTTATTAGGTGCATGTATATTTAGAATTATCATATATTTATTATGAATTGACCCTGCTATAATTTTGAAATGTCTCTCTTTGTCTCTGGAAATACTCCTTATTCTGAAGTCTATCTTGTCAGATACTAATAGCCATGCCAACTATTTTATAGTTAATATTTGCCTTCTGTATCTTTTTACATGTTTTTACTTTTAACCTATATGTATTTACATTGAAAGTGGGTTACTTACAGACAGCACAGTTTTGGGTCTTTCTTCTTAATTCAGTCTTAAGAATCCTATCTTTTATTTGTTTATTTATTTTTCATATTATTATTATACTTTAAGTTTTAGGGTACATGTGCACAATGTGCAGGTTTGTCACATATGTATACATGTGCCATGTTGGTTTGCTGCACCCATTAACTCGTCATTTAGCATTAGATATATCTCCTAATGCTATCCCTCCCCCTTCTTCCCACCCCACAACAGTCCCCGGAGTGTGATGTTCCCCTTCCTGTGTCCATGTGTTCTCATTGTTCAATTCCCACCTATGAGTGAGAACATGTGGTGTTTGGTTTTTTGTCCTTGTGATAGTTTGCTGAGAATGATGGTTTCCAGCTTCATCCATGTCCCTAGAAAGGACATGAACTCATCATTTTTTATGACTGCATAGTGTTCCATGGTGTATATGTGCCATATTTTCTTAATCCAGTCTATCATTGTTGGACATTTGGGCTGGTTCCAAGTCTTTGCTATTGTGAATAGTGCCTCAATAAGCATATGTGTGCATGTGTCTTTATAGCAGAGTGATTTATAATCCTTTGGGTATATACCCAGTAATGGTATTGCTGGGTCAAATGGTATTTCTAGTTCTAGATCCCTGAGGAATCGCCACACTGTCTTCCACAATGGTTGAACTAGTTTACAGTCCCACCAACAGTGTAAAAGTGTTCCTGTTCCTCCACATCCTCTCCAGCACCTGTTGTTTCCTAACTTTTTAATGATCGCCATTCTAACTGGTGTGAGATGGTATCTCATTGTGGTTTTGATTTGCATTTCTCTGATGGCCAGTGATGATGAGCATTTTTTCATGTGTTTTTTGGCTGCATAAATGTCTTCTTTTGAGAAGCATCTGTTCATATCCTTCGCCCAATTTTTGATGGGGTTGTTTGTTTTTTTCTTGTAAATTTGTTTGAGTTTATTGTAGATTCTGGATATTAGCCCTTTGTCAGATGAGTAGGTTGCAAAAATGTTCTCCCATTCTGTAGGTTGCCTGTTCACTCTGATGGTAGTTTCTTTTGCTGTGCAGAAGCTCTTTAGTTTAATTAGATCCCATTTGTCAATTTTGGCTTTTGTTGTCATTGCTTTTGGTGTTTTAGACATGAAGTCCTTGCCCACGCCTATGTCCTGAATGGTATTGCCTAGGTTTTCTTCTAGAGTTTTTACGGTTTTAGGTCTAACATGTAAGTCTTTAATCCATCTTGAATTAATTTTTGCATAAGGTGTAAGGAAGGGATCCAGTTTCAGCTTTCTACATATGGCTAGCCAGTTTTCCCAGCACCATTTATTAAATAGGGAATCCTTTCCCCATTTCTTGTTTTTCTCAGGTTTGTCAAAGATCAGATAGTTGTAGATATGTGGCATTATTTCTGAGGGCTCTGTTCTGTTCCATTGGTCTATGTCTCTGTTTTGGTAGCAGAACCATGCTGTTTTGGTTACTGTAGCCTTGTAGTATAGTTTGAAGTCAGGTAGCATGATGCCTCCAGCTTTGTTCTTTTGGGTTAGGATTGACTTGGCGATGCGGGCTCTTTTTTGGTTCCATATGAACTTTAAAGTAGTTTTTTCCAATTCTGTGAAGAAAGTCATTGGTAGTTTGATGGGGATGGCATTGAATCTATAAATTACCTTGGGCAATATGGCTATTTTCACAATATTGATTCTTCCTACTCATGAGCATGGAATGTTCTTCCATTTGTTTGTATCCTCTTTTATTTCATTGAGCAGTGGTTTGTAGTTCTCCTTGAAGAGGTCCTTCACATCCCTTGTAAGTTGGATTCCTAGGTATTTTATTCTCTTTGAAGCAATTGTGAATGGGAGTTCACTCATGATTTGGCTCTCTGTTTATCTGTTATTGGTGTATAAGAATGCTTGTGATTTTTGCACATTGATTTTGTATCCTGAGACTTTGCTGAAGTTGCTTATCAGCTTAAGGAGATTTTGGGCTGAGACTACAGGGTTTTCTAGATATACAATCATGTCATCTGCAAACAGGGACAATTTGACTTCCTCTTTTCCTAATTGAATGCCCTTTATTTCTTTCTCCTGCCTGATTGCCCTGGCCAGAATTCTAACACTATGTTGAATAGGAGTGGTGAGAGAGGGCATCCCTGTCTTGTGCCAGTTTTCAAAGGGAATGCTTCCAGTTTTTGTCCATTCAGTATGATATTGGCTGTGGGCTTGTCATAGACAGCTCTTATTATTTTGAGATACGTCCCATCAATACCTAATTTATTGAGAGTTTTTAGCATGAAGGGTTGTTGAATTTTGTCAAAGGCCTTTTCTGCATCTATTGAGATAATCATGTGATTTTTATCTTTGGTTCTGTTAATATGCTGGATTACATTTATTGATTTTCATATGTTGAACCAGCCTTGCATCCCAGGGATGAAGCCCACTTGATCATGGTGTATAAGCTTTTTGATGTGTTGCTGGATTCAGTTTGCCGGTATTTTATTGAGGATTTTTGCATCATTGTTCATCAGGGATATTGGTCTAAAATTCTCTTTTTTTTTGCTGTGTCTCTGCCAGGCTTTGGTATCAGGATGGTGCTGGCCACATAAAATGTGTTAGGGAGGATTCCCTCTTTTTTTCCATTGATTGCAATAGTTTCAGAAGGAATGGTACCAGTTCCTCCTTCTACCTCTGGTAGAATTCACCTGCGAATCCCTCTGGTCCTGGACTTTTTTTGGTTGGTAAGCTATTAATTATTGCCTCAATTTCAGAGCCTGTTATTGGTCTATTCAGAGATTCAACTTCTTCCTGGTTTAGTCTTGGGAGGGTGTATGTGTCGAGGAATTTATGCATTTCTTCTAGATTTTCTAGTTTATTTGCATAGAGGTGTTTATAGTATTCTCTGATGGTAGTTTGTATTTCTGTGGGATCAGTGGTGATATCCCCTTTGTCATTTTTATTGTGTCTATTTGATTCTTCTCTCTTTTCTTCTTTATTAGTCTTGCTAGCAGTCTATCAATTTTGTTGATCTTTTCAAAAAACCAGCTCCTGGATTCATTGATTTTTTGAAGGAATTTTTGTGTCTCTACTTCCTTCAGTTCTGCTATGATTTTAGTTATTTCTTGCCTTCTGCTAGCTTTTGAATGTGTTTGCTCTTGCTTCTCTAGTTCTTTTAATTGTGATGTTAAGGTGTCAATTTTAGATCTTTCCTGCTTTCTCTTGTGGGCATTTAGTGCTATAAATTTCCCTCTACACACTGCTTTGAACGTGTCTCAGAGATTCTGGTACGTTGTGTCTTTGTTCTCGTTGGTTTCAAAGAATATCTTTATTTCTGCCTTCATTTTGTTATTTACCCAGTAGACATTCAGGAGCAGGTTGTTCAGTTTCCATGTAGTTGAGCAGTTTTGAGTGAGTTTCTTAATCCTGAGTGCTAGTTTGATTGCACTGTGGCCTGAGAGACAGTTTGTTATAATTTCTGTTCTTTTATATTTGCTGAGGAGTGCTTTACTTCCAACTATGTGGTCAATTTTGGAATAGGTGTGGTGTGGTGCTGAAAAGAATGTATATTCTGTTGATTTGGGGTGGAGAGTTCTGTAGATGTCTGTTAGGTCCGCTTGGTGCAGAGCTGAGTTCAATTCCTGGATATCCTTGTTAACTTCCTGTCTCATTGATCTGTCTAGTGTTGACAGTGGGGTCTTAAAGTCTCCCATTATTATTGTGTGGGAATCTAAGTCTCTTTGTAGGTCACTAAAGACTTGCTTTATGCATCTGAGTGCTCCTGTATTGGGTGCATATATATTTAGAATAGTTAGTTCTTCTTGTTGAATTGATCCCTTTACCATTATGCAATGGCTTTCTTTGTCTCTTTTGATCTTTGTGGGTTTAAAGCCTGTTTTATCCAGGACTAGGATTGAAACCCCTGCCTTTTTTGGTTTTCCATTTGCTTGGTAGATCTTCCTCCATCCCTTTATTTTGAGCCTATATGTGTCTCTGCCCATGAGATGGGGTTCCTGAATACAGCACACTGATGGGTCTTGACTCTTTATCCAATTTGCCAGTCTGTGTCTTTTAATTGGAGCATTTAGCCCATTTACATTTAAGCTTACTATTACTATGTGTGAATTTGATCCTGTCATTATGAAGTTAGCTGGTTATTTTGCTCATTAGTTCATGCAGTTTCCTCATAGCCTTGATGGTCTTTACAATTTGGCATGTTTTTGCAGTGGCTGGTACTGGTTGCTGCTTTCCATGTTTAGTGCTTCCTTCAGGAGCTCTTTTAGGGCAGGCCTGGTGGTGACAAAATCTCTCAGCATTTGCTTCTCTGTAAAGTATTTTATTTCTCCTTCACTTATGAAGCTTCGTTTGGCTGGATATGAAATTCTGGGTTGAAAATTCTTTTCTTTAAGAATATTGAATATTAGCCCCCACTCTCTTCTGGCTTGTAGAATTTCTGCCGAGAAATCCGCTGTTAGTCTGATGGGCTTCCCTTTGTGGGTAACCCGACCTTTCTCTCTGGCTGCCCTTAATATTTTTTCCTTCATTTCAACTCTGGTGAATCTGACAATTATGTGTCTTGGAGTTGCTCTTCTCGAGGAGTGTCTTTGTGGCGTTCTCTGTACTTCCTGAATTTGAATGTTTGAATTTGAATGCCTTGCTAGATTGGGGAAGTTCTCCTGGATAATATCCTGCAGAGTGTTTTCCAACTTGGTTCCATTCTCCCCGTCACTTTCAGGTACACCAATCAGACGTAGATTTGGTCTTTTCACATAGTCTCATATTTCTTGGAGGCTTTGTTCATTTCTTTTTATTCTTTTTTCTCTAAACTTCTCTTCTCACTTCCTTTCATTCATTTCGTCTTCCACTGCTGATACCCATTCTTCCAGTTGACCGCATCGGCTGCTGAGGCTTGTGCATTCGTCACATAGTTCTCGTGCCATGGTTTTCTCCATCAGGTCCTTTAAGGACTTCTCTGCATTGGTTATTCTAGTTAGCCATTCGTCTAATTTTTTTCAAGGTGTTTAACTTCTTTGCCATTGGTTTGAACTTCCTCCTTTAGCTCAGAGTAGTTTGATCTTCTGAAGCCTTCTTCTCTCAAATTGTCAAAGTCATTCTCTGTCCAGCTTTGTTCTGTTGCTGTTGAGGAGCTGTGTTCCTTTGGAGGAGGAGAGGTGCTCCGATTTTTAGAGTTTCCAGTTTTTCTGCTCTGTTTTTTCCCCATCTTTGTGGTTTTATCTACCTTTGGTCTTTGACGATGGTGACGTACAGATGGGTTTTTGATGTGGATGTCCTTTCTGTTTGTTAGTTTTCCTTCTAACTAAGACCCTTCTAAGTCAGGACCCTCAGCTGCAGGTCTGTTGGAGTTTGCTGGAGGTCCACTCCAGACCCTGTTTGCCTGGGTATCAGCAGTGGTGGCTACAGGACAGTGGATATTGGTGAACCGCAAATGCTGCTGCCTGATCGTTCCTCTGGAAGTTTTGTCTCAGAGGAGTACCTGGCCATGTGAGGTGTCAGTCCGCCCCTAGTGGGGGGTGCCTCCCAGTTAGGCTACGCGGGGGTCAGGGACCCACTTGAGGAGGCAGTCTGCCCATTCTCAGATCTCCAGCTGCATGCTGGGAGAACCACTACTCTCTTCAAAGCTGTCAGACAGGAACATTTAAGTCTTCAGAGGTTATTGCTGCCTTTTGTTTGTCTGTGCCCTGCCCCCAGAGGTGGAGCCTACAGAGGCAGATAGGCCTCCTTGAGCTGTGGTGGGCTCCACCCAATTGGAGCTTCCCAGTCACTTTGTTTACCTACTCAAGCCTCAGCAATGGCGGTGCCCCTCCCCCAGCCTCACTGCTGCCTTGCAGTTTGATCTCAGACTGCTGTGCTAGCAATGAGCAAGGCTCCATGGGTGTAGGACTCTCTGAGCCAGGTGCAGGATATAATCTCCTGGTGTGCCGTTTGTTAAGCCCATTGGAAAAGCGCAGTATTATTAGGGTGGGAGTGACCCGATTTTCCAGGTTCCATCTGTCACCCCTTTCTTTGACTAGGAAAGGGAATTCCCTGAACCTTTGTGCTTCCCAGGTGAGGTGATGCCTCACCCTGTTTCGGCTCATGCACAGTGCACTGCACCCATTGTCCTGCACCCACTGTCTGGCACTCCCTAGTGAGATGAACCCAGTACCTCAGTTGGAAATGCAGAAATCCCCCTTCTCCTGCGTCGCTCATGCTGGGAGCTGTAGACTGGAGCTGTTCCTATTCGGCCATCTTGGCTCCACCAAGAATCCTATCTTTTAAATGAAGTGGTTAGTCCATTTACACTTAGTATAATCATTGGTGTGGTTAGATTTAAGTCTACCATCATTTCTATTCATTTATTTGTCCTATCTGCTGTTTTCCTGTCTTTTTTGGATTTGAGTTCATTTTGCCTTATCAGTTGGCTTTTTATCTATTCCATCTTGTGGGGTTTTTTTTGTTTGTTTGTTTTTAGTTAAGATTTACAATATGTAACTTTAACATATCACATTCTGCCAAAAAGCAAGATTGCATTGTTTCATGTATAATGTAGGAGATTTACCCACCTTTTGTGCTTTGAATACATTTTAATTCTCCATTTGTTATAAACCCCAAAACATATTGTTGCTATTTTTGCTTTAAGCAGTCTATTAATCTTTAGGGAAAACTAGGAAAAAAGAAAAAAAAAAAGTCTTTTACATTTACAATATATTTAGCATTTCCAGATCTCTTTATTACTTCTTGTAGCTCTGAGATTCTACCTAGAATCATTTTCCTTCTGACTGAAGGTCTTTAACTTTTTTTTCTAGTGCTGGTTTGGGTGGTGACAAATTCTCTGAGCTTTTGTTTATGTAAAAATGTCTTTTATTGTACCTTAATATTTGAAAGGTATTTGTGCATTTTTGTGGGATACAGAATTCTTCATTGATTTTTTTCTTTTAGTATTTTAAAGATGCTTTCTTTTGTCTTCTGGGTTGTATTGTTTCTAATGAGAATTTAGCAGTCATTTTTATGACTGTTCTCCTTTTTGTAGAATGCCTTTTTCTTTTATGAATTTCTCTTTATCTTTAGTTTTAAGCATTTTGATTATTATATGGCTAGGTTTGTCTTCATTCTGCTTAGGATTCATTAAGTTTTTATCCCATTCTTTCTATCTTTTCTTTCTAGGATTCCAATTACGCACATTAGACAACTTAATATTGTCCCACAGATCACTGATGCTCTGCTTTTTTTTTCTTGTTTCTTCTTTCTGTATGCTTCATTTTTGATAATTTATCTCCCTGTTGTCAGGCTTATTGATCTTCTGTTCTGCAGTGCCCAATCTATTGTTAAGCCTGTATATTGAATTTTTTCATACCTGACATTGTATTTTTTAATTCTAGAATTTCTGTTTGATTCTTCTTTTATGTATAATTTCCATTTCTCTATTGGGATTTCCCTTTTTTTAATATATTTCATATATTTTTAGAAATCTTTGACTATATTTAAAATAGGATTTTTTAATCCTTGTCTGCCAATTTCAACACCTCTGTCATCTGGGTTTATTTATATTGATTAATTTTTCTCCTACTTATAAATCACATTTTCCCATATTTCTCCATATTTATCAGTTTTTTTAATTGCATAGTGGACAGTGTGGCTACTACATTGTTTAAAGGCTTTTGTTGCACAAAATCCTTTAGAAAGAATATACCATATTTCATTGATTCTAAGAAACTAACTTTTCCATTTTAAGTTTTCTGAAATCAAGATGCATCCAATAATTAATGGCATGTCATAATTTAATTTTTCTTACTTACTTTTACATAAAATAATAGTAGATTTTTAAATTGGTGGCACTTAGATTTGATGAAATATGGTACTAATGTTCATTCCATCAACAACACAGGAAAGTTATTCTGAAAAAATTCATCAACATCAATAATTTTTTCCCAATATAATAGATGAAAAACATATAATTTTATTCCTATTTGCATTCCTTGATTACCATGGGGTCATTTTATAGATTAAAAAACCTGGGGATGAGGAAAGCAATTAATAACCTGATATAAGTCCTTCCTCATCCCCTCTACCCTACATACTTTGGGCTACATTTTACTAATCTGAGAAATACAAGAATCTCAGGACAGCTGCTGTTTGCTATTTTTCTCCAGGCAAAACAAAAGTAATAGTTACATACTGTGAGGGTAGATTATCAAACCAAGATGCATTAGAACATGTACACAAGTTGTTAAAATACTGACAATGTTTTCTATGCAGGTTGATAGCTAGCCACTGCCTGAAGATGCCCAAGTGTTCCAAGACATCTACAACTATCCCAACCACTCCCATGGTTCTCTAAGACCATCCAGTTATCCAGCAACTAAAGGGTTAATGCCTAGTTCAGTAGACATAGGATCCTTCAGAAACCTGCTCCAATTCTGTGACCAGTGTCTTTTTGTTTGGTTGGTGTGTGTGCCATACTAGTCACTGAATCTTTTGAATGTCACCCCTGTTGAGTATCAAAGATTAATTGATTAAACTGATCCCAGCTTATCTATTCAGGAACAATTCAGAGGAAGAGGAAAGAGAACAACTCAAAAGTGGCAGGAGAAAATGTATGAAAGAGAAGTCTGTGTGGTTACCACATTGGCATGCCTGGGATAGCCAAGAAGTATCTTGAGGCTTCAGGACCTCTAAGAAAAACATGGAAATTCAATCAATCAGACATCTGCTGAATGCCTGCTAGTGTCCTATAGAGTATTCATGGGGAGCAACAAGGGCACACATTTCCTTCATAGAGGAATTTAAGATCTAGTGGGAACAGAAGGCCACGATTGTACAAAAGGGTCCCAAAGGCAACGCTTCCCCCATTTCATATTATTGACAATGGTTAGCCCTTAAGAGAAGCTGGGTGCATAATGGGATGAGAAAGGCATTGATCTTCTGTAAATCCTCAGAGCCACCACATGCACTACCAGCTACTCTTTGACCTTGAAATATATCCACTGAGAGAAGCCAAGAAGTGGTTATCATGTTCAAAAGTGGGACAAAAAACAAGCCTAGCCTAGAATCCTAAATCTTGTCCTTAAAATCTTTCATTTCACTCTTTGAGATTTTATTTGCCTAAAAGGTAAATTCTGTTTATCCTGTTGGTCATTTGGTTAGCATTATTTATTGTCTACTTCAAGAAGGGCACAGTTTGGTTCCTGAAAAGTCATGCAGACAATAGGGCAAGGACAAAATGAGATTCAGAACAACTGAATATCTGATGTCTTTACAATAGGAAAGCATCATGAGCTTCGTGAGCATTTCTTCAAGGGAATTACATAGCGTCAAAGTAAGAAGAGATTCACATCTGAGTTAACAAACGAGAATCCCAAGACCTGAAGCATTGTCCCATTTCTGGCCCTTTAAATATACCTGGACTCCTACCAGGCAACACATCAGGCACATGAGAACCGGTTTGCATAGACCCAGCTGGTCCAGCCTCAACTGTTCCAATTCCAGACCTTCGCCTAGGACCCGTGCTTGATGTTTTTGACCTGCTGCTGCTTCTTGACCCGCTGCTGCTTCCCTGGCTCTGTACTCAAACTCTTCACACAATGCCTTTGATTAATTACTGTGATTGATTTAGGAGAAGACAGAGTCTGGCTTCTTGGATTTCCCAGCCAGACCAATATCACTCACTGAGTGCAACACTCTCCTTCCACCACGGTTCATGCACTGAGAAGAGACTTGCTAAAGACTTAGACAGAGAAAGCTGATGGTAAAACTGCACCCAGAATCAGGGCAAATCATTCTGCAAATACCGAGTTCTTCCCTTCCTCAAGACTGAAGCAACTTAGCAAAAAAAAAAAAATCTGCAAGTTAACAACTTTCCTGCTATTTGTAGGAGAAGGAAAGATCTCTCTAGTTCAGTAATGTTTTGAAATACCAGAGTTTTCAAGGTGCAAATCACTACATTTATATTTACTTACAGTGTAGAACCTACAAAAGAAAGATAAACAGCATAATACAACTCTAAGTAAACGACAACAACAGAAAAAGTCAGCTCAAATTCTATCCACCCCTATCTGCACCATTGTCACCACCACCATTCAATTAAACACTAAAGCTTTTTAAAAATCATACCTGCTCTCCAGGATATTACAATTTTACTTAAAATGATAAGTGTAAAAACTAGAGATAAACTAATTCTCATAAATTATTTTCAAGAATCACTTAATTCTTTAACCTTTTAAGCTCTTGTTAAAAGTATTAAAATTCTAATTCTTTTCAAATGAATTTGGAGCATCTAAGATCAACACACCATATTATTTTGGTCAATTTAGTCCACCAGCAAAAAAGCAAAGTAGTCAAACCACTGATTTAGAATTGTGTGGGTGCCGCCAAAAAAGTAAAGCAAACCGATTATATAAGGTTGTGTAGATGCTGCCAAAAAAGTCATCACCAAAATTGCCCACTTTTCATGATTGTACAAACACAGGCTTATTGAGAAAGTCCATCAACAATGATTAAAAAAAAAAAAAAAAAGAACTTCTGTCTCTCTCCTGCTTTGTACTGGAGGGTCGGTTACTAAGAATCTCAGATGAGTAGAGAAAGAACTATTAAAAAATTGAATTCCTGTCTACACAATGCCAAAACATCTAGTAAGTCTGGTTAAAAAAAAAATGTCAACCCAGATGTTTGGCACTGCATAGACAAAACATCCACATGACTGGCTGAACTTGTGAATAAACTGCTGAAATGCACCAGATGTTCTGGATTCTTAGGGCTTCAAGGCCTAGCAGTCCTTGGGGACATCAGGAGAAAGCAAATGTCCCCACTGGACCTTCACCACCTGCATGCCTTCCCTGGAAACTGCAGTGGGTGTGAGCAGGGTTTAAATTAAAAACGTCAACAACCACCTTAGAAAAACCAAGTGAAAAGTACAAGAAGGACATAAAGTGATATCTATCTGAAATACACGTTTTGGGAAGTCACCGAGTCACACTGATCTTGAGGCGTTGTGGTTGCACTTTTAAAGATTTTTTTGCCCCTCAAGACTTTCTCTTTCAGCCCAAGCTCTGGCCTACCCTTTTCCAACCCAGGGTGCTGTGGATTTTTTTCTAGGCAGCCATCGAAGCTGAAATGTAGAGCCTTCTCTTTCCCCATCATTTTGCCTCTTCATTGCTCCTCTCTTCATACCTCATTTTATGGCTTTCCTTTCCTACCATGTGCAAAGTAAGAAAGGGAGCATAACAATCATGCCAAGGATTCTTCTGGTACAGCTGAGAAATGGGCACCCCTGGCAGAAAAGGCTCAGTGCTGGCAATGGCAGGGCCAAGCAGGAAGGAACGGCAGGCACGGGATACAGAGATCCAGGCACAAGGAACAGAGACACTGCAGGATGCTGCCCCACCCAGAGGAAACCCGAGGGGCTGGCAGCCAACGGGGCTCAGGGCAGCACTTAGGAGGATGTTAATTGACAGGGTGGGACGGAACCACAGAACCGGGAGTCTCCTCCAGCCAATTTGTCTAAAATGGCGCTTGCAGGAAACTGAAGGCAACAGAAAAGAAAAAAATCTCAAAAAACACCATGTGATTACTAAGTTCCCAACTGTATTTAAAAAACAGCTTTGGCTTCCGGCAGAAAGTTCTGCTATGCATTTAATCTGTTATATAATTTTTGTTTTCAGAAAGGGGTTTGTTTTGTTTCTTTTTAAAAATGTCATTAAAAGATCTCCTTTGTGTCAGTATTTTCTGGGCCTTCCCTGGGACAATTTATGCTGTTTTGTAAAAAAGGAAAGAAAAGAAAAGAAAGAGAGTGAAAGAAATGAAACAAAAAGAAGAGAGAAAGAAAGGAAGGGAGGGATGAGAGGAGAGAAAGAAGGAAAATAAAAGGCAAAGACAGACTTATTAAAACAATCTTTCTACTGCCACTGGAGGGGGACTTGACTCATTAGGATATAATTAATAGGACATGGGAAGTGATGTGGGAAAGAAAATAGAAAAAGAAATAATTCCTCGTTTTCCTCATGAAGTTGGTCCCAGTGTTTGCTGGGAGGGAGCAAATCAGAATACTAACTGGAAAGTTAAAAGAACATCAGCTACACTCCCACCTCAACCCCAAGACAGAGGGGACACACCCGAGTTTCACTAATACTAAAAGATGGGAGAGACAGGCAGGAAAATTTAAATACAAAAATATAGAGTATTATTTTCCTCTTTTTGGATTAAAGAAAAAAATCCCTTCTCCTATTTCTAACCACCCCCCACCCCTGTCTTCCTTTCCCCTCCCCTTACCCTCTCTTCTCTCATGGATTGGCTTTCTTTAAAAAACTATATTTCTGCCCAGGCATTCAAAAATGCTGAGTGCCTCAAGCAAAGTAGTAGAATAAGCATGTTTCTTACTGTTTCTTGGCAACTCTGAGGCCCAAGACCTGCTTCCAATTAGAGATCATGTGGCTTCAGTTTAGTATTATCATGAAAATGAAATTACCACTTTAGAAAAGTCAAGTTATTTTGGAAGTGAAAACTGCAGGTCAGAGCCCACCAAAATTCCAAAAAATTTGCTCAAGAAACATCTTGTTGAAGGGTCAAAAAGGCCTGGCTGATAAACATCCTGGGGTTGTGACTTGCACCATTCCTCCAGTGGGCCTCCCTGGACCCTATTGCGAAGGTCAAGCTCATTGTCTTGCAAGAAAAGGCATCCTTCTGATGGTAAGTCCAAGCTCACCCTGCTTGCAGAGAGACAGCGCCAGCTTCTCAGCTCCTCTTGCCATGCTTGAGCTGCTGATCTTGACGACTCTCCTGGCTGGTACATACCTACCTTAGCTAGCTTTTTCTCTCTACTAAGGTTTGTATCTTCCCTCCCCAACAAGATTGTAAATTCCTAAGAGCAAGGCCCATGTCTTTCCTTTTTTGTAGTTACATAAATTCTTAGCATAGGAAGGAATCTCGTCCAATCACTTAATTTGAAAGATAAGGCCTATTAACTAGTTTCTGGCAGAAACATCGTGAGGACTAAGGCCTCTGGCTACATCAGGATCCTCCCTGAACCCACAGATTGCCTTACCACCAGGATGAGCTTGAGATGCTTTATTGACTAGACATGAAAAACCTTGTATACCAACACAGTGGTTAAGACCCTAGAGATTCAGAAGCACAAGGTTCAATCCCTGGGGCCTCCACTAACTACCTCTGTGACTTGAGACAAATTGCTTTGAGCCTTCATTTATTCATCTGTAAAACTGGGTAAATATAAATATCTACCTTGTTGGTTTACTGAAGATTAAACAAGAGAATGTATGGAAAGTACTTAGTCCATGTGCATACAGTTGGTAAGCACCAAATAAATGGTTATTGTTTTGTTATCATTATTATTGCTATTATTATTATTATTTGGAATGTGTTTGATAGAACCCAAACACAGGGGCATATGTGTGTGTCTGTGTGTGCGTGTTTTACAGAAAGCTCCACAGCATGTCCTATGAAAACATGGGTTTGTTTAGAGGAAATGGCCTGTGTCAGCTTTCTGGAACCATCTCTGTGTCAGCTTTCTGGAACAATCTCTGTTATTACGAAATTCCAGGAACTGGAATAAAATAGCAAGGGAGTGGGGGAGAGAGCCAATGGGTTCTTCACAATGCAGCTTGAACCAACCAGCTAGCAGGTCAATAATTTGTTGAACACACATTGTGTATCAGGCACTGTCAGATGCTTTAGGAAATTCAGGAAATCTTAAACGCAGGCTCTTCAAATGTGCACACTCTAGTTACAGATACAGGGTGAATGGAAAGAGAACTAAAATTCCAGCTATGTGTAATGTGTCTCATGGGATCTATTGACAAGTGCTGGAGAAGTTCAGAAGAAACAGAGATGGCTTCCAGGTGGTGTGGGCAAGGAAGATGTCATAGACAGGGTGAAACTTAGGTGGATCTTGAAGGACTGGGAAGACTCAACCAGGTAAAGATGAGAAAGCAGTGTTCCTCGTACTAAGGGAAAAGTCTGTGCAAAGGTCCAGATGTGGAAATTTCAAGGTGCATTTAAAAGCAGTGAGACCAGACTGGCTAAAGCTAACAGTACATCTGTAGGCTTAGGGAACATAAGAGTAGAAGAGTTTCTTGGAATTACACTGTGAAGTGCTTTGAATGCTTTGCTTTATTACAGGACCTCAGTATGGTTGTGCATAGAATGGTGCACCTTAGCATTTTGCAGTGTACAACCTAAACAACTGTACTTAGCAGTTTGGCTAACCTTTGGAATTCATCCTTCAGGTAGCCATGAGGCACTGAAGGTTTTTGAGTAAGATGTCAGGATTTGATTTTTATACAGGATGTTGGGGACCATGCACTTAACTTGGAAGAGTTTTGGAAATGAGCAAGTCAAAAATAATTCACCACCAATTTGGGTGTGGGAAAGGGGAGAAACAGTGGTGCTTTAAAGCCCTGGCTTTTGGCATTCACAGTCTGAGTACCTTTGGAGTCTACGGAATTGTGATCCAAATTAACAGAGTTTCTGAGCTGACTGGAGGCAAAAAAAAAAGAAAAGAAAAAAGAAAACAACAACAACAACAACAAACCTTTAGAGTAAAACATATCGTAGATGGAGGCTGGGCGCAGTGGCTCACGCCTGTAATCCCAGCACTTTGGGAGGCCGAGGCGGGCGGATCACGAGGTCAGGAGATCGAGACCATCCTGGCTAACACGGTGAAACCCCGTCTCCACTAAAAAAATACAAAAAAAAAAAAAAAAATTAGCCGGGCGCGGTGGCGGGTGCCTGTAGTCCCAGCTACTCGGGAGGCTGAGGCAGGAAAATGGCGTGAACCCGGGAGGCGGAGCTTGCAGTGAGCCGAGATAGCACCACTGCACTCCGGCCTGGGCAAAAGAGCGAGATTCTGTCTCAAAAAAAAAAAAAAAAAAAACATATCATAGATGACTAATCTTTATTATTGTGGGCTGTTCTAAAATTCTCCTTATCTAATGGCACAATTTCTAACGGGGCTTGGGGGAGGAGTGGCAGGCTGTGGGGCTTCAAAGAGGGCAGAAGGAACCGTGGTACTACCTAAAACTCTTCAGAGAGGCAGGAAATGAAGGAGCAGGTGGTTGAGAGGAGGATCGGGTCACAGTTACTCCATTTTCTTTTTTGCTGTCTTTGAGAACAATTGTTCTGTGGCCTACATCAAAAATAGAGACAAATCCATAATTGTGCCAAGAAAAACTCCCCTGGATATAACATAACACTGAGTCTAACATGAAGTGGTGGGGGGAAAGGCGGGAGTGTGTCACACGATGGTGTGTGGTCCTCCTCACACACGCTGGCAATTGATGAGTGACTTTTGGTTTCACAGGTTCCTGCCAGTGCAATTGAACCCTGAGCCTTTACTCAACATCCAGGGTGACCTGAGGCTCCAAGCCACACCTAGCTCCAGGGTCCACACATGTCATGGCTCCCACCAAACCCCAGGGAAGACTGAAACTCAAAGGAGACCAGAGAGTTTCTGCAAGCCAGAAAGGTGCGAAACAGATGCTGGGGTGGAGAGTGCCAGAGGATGGGGATAGACACGTGCCAGTTTCTGCCACCAACTTGCGGATTCAAGTTTGAGCCCTCATTTGCAAATGTCTGTGTAAAAGACTCCATTTCCCATGACCTCAATGGAACATGACTTGGCTGGCTGGAGAAAAGCAGCTTGCCCAGGGACGTCACAGGAAACTTACAGGAGCTCTAAATGAGCCCCACTGCTCAAAGGCAGGAGGACCATGTGGAGGGAAGGGATCCCCCAGCCACACCAAGAAAAGCCTCTTCAGACCCTGAGAAAGAAGAGATAGGAAGGGAGAGCGCAAGGTGGAGCATGGCTCTTCCACACCCTCCAGGGCAACAGGACCAGGGTCCCCACCTCACCACTCCCCAATCTACCACACTCAGACACGCCTGGGAAGTGCGAGCTGTTCCCTCAGAGAGACAGGCCCAGGCAAAGCCCCGCTGACCCTGCAGCTTTCCCTTCCCACAGCCTGCCCAGCCCAGGGCAGACCCCTAACCACCCAGCCGCAAGGTGTGCCTCGGGACAGAAACAATGACCCGGGATTGCTGACAGGCAGGCCAGCGTCAGCGACCCAGAGCGAGGTTCTGGACGGCTGGCATTCTCCTCCACAGCTACTACCTGGGACAGCAGTGGGGATTTAACAGCATTTAACTGTTTTCTTTCATTTCTTTGAAGTGCTGCTTGGCTCATTTCAACCAGGGGCTCCTGAAGGATTGCAGAGCACCGCAGAGGCACTCCGTGTGTGAAACAGCTGAACCACAAGAGGAGTTCCCTGAGACTCTTGCCGCTGGTCAGAGCTGCTCAAGTGACACACAACGCATTCCTAACTCCCTCTTTCCTTGCCTTTTTCTCATAACACAGGTGTGTGTGTAGATACAAATGTAGATATATAATATATAAAACCTTACAACACAACACAGTATAACATAGTGAGAGATAATATCATGCAGTATAATATCCTTATATACCACCATTGAGATCAAGACCCTCGATCTTAACCAGCTTTTGGACAACAGTCCGTTTTACCAACCCCAGTTCTCTGGAAGTCAGTTCAGAGCAAGATTGCCCTGAGATCTGTGCCCCTACCGTCATTCTCTGAGGAAATACCAGTTGTACTTCCCGTCAGTGTTCCAGATGTTCTTTGTGGGTAGATTTTTTTTCTCACTTCACAAAAACAGAAGCTTCCAGGTTACATGTATAGCCAATCATCAATAGGCTCCCCGGCTTGGGCAAACAGTTCATCCCAGATCACATCCCAGCCCGCAAAAGCGGGCTCACACTTGCAGATGGCGGAAGAGTCTCCTCTAAGTGCCACAGGCCCTTCCGCCTCCCTTTTTAACCCCTGTTTGCCTCCTTATCTTCTCCTGCTGCTAATGTTATAAGAATGAGCTGTTCTCAGTGAGAACACATGGACACAGGAAGGGGAACATCACACACTGGGACCTGTCAGGGGGTCAGGGGCAATGGGAGGAAGAGCATTAGGACCAATACCTAATGCATGCGGGGCTCAAAACCAAGATGACGGGTTGATAGGTGCAGCAAACCACCATGACACATGTATACTTAAAGTAAAATAAAATAAAATAAAATAAAATAAAATAAAATAAAATAAAATAAAATAAGAATGAGCTGTTCTCCCACAGTCTCACCTCCACCCATGTCTAGATGTTGATCCCTAACTCTCTTTGTATAATAAAGATGTAAAATTCTGCCAAAAGTGCTCAAATATCTCTGGGCATTCAAACCATCCATTCAGGCCACGAAATCTGAATTTGTGAATCACCCAAGCCATCACCATCACCCTTAAGTCACCCCCATCTCCTATTGCGACTACAACTCCTGATGGGCTCAATGCTACATGTGCCTGTGTCAAATTTCTTCCAGAGATCTCCCGTTTATTCATTCATTTGCAAATGTTTGTTGAACAGGCACTAAGAGCCAGGCGCTGGGCCAGGCGTGGTGGCTCACATCTGTAATCCCAGCACTTTGGGAGGCAGAAGCTGGCGGATCAATTGAGGTCAGGAGTTCGAGACCAACCTGGCCAAAGTTGTGAAACCCCATCTCTGCTAAAAGCACAAAAATTAGCCAGGGATAGTGGCAAGTGCCTGTAATCCCAGCTACTCAGGAGGCTGAGGCAGAATTGCTTGAACCTGGGAGGTGGAGGTTCCAGTGAGCTGAACTCCTGCCTGGGCAACAAGAGCAAAACTGTCAAGAAAAAAAAAAAAAAAAAGAGCCAGGCGCTGTTTGTCCTAGGCCCTGGGAATCAGGCCAGTGAGTAAAACTGGCAAAGACCCTGCCCTCCCGAATCTTACATTCTGATGGGGGAAAAAGATAATAAACAAATGCTGCGTAATAGAGGCTGATGAGTACAAAAGATAAAAATAGAACCAGTGAAGAGGACAGAGAAGGACCCAGTTGGTAGCACTTCAGATGTTGAGGGGCTGGTCAGAAAAGCCTCTCTGAAGGGGAGACCCTGGCGGGGGGTGGCAGTGCAATGTGAGAGCATGGCATGAGTGTATTGTTCACCTATGAAAACACAACTCTCAATTCTCCTTGGCAGTGGAAGGCAGTCATACAAATTAAACTCCCTTTATTATTGCAGCAGGGAATATCGATCACATGCTTTTACACCTGTCAGTGCATTTGCTTCTCACAACTCCATGGGGTATGATTCACATTTTAAAATGCTGCAACAGAAGCCTCAAGAGGGGAAAGGACTACACAAGGCCATTCAGAGAAAACCCAGTGGCAGAGCTAGATTGGAACCCAGATCTTCTCACGACCAGCCAAGCACTTCCTAGGAGAATAGATCATTTTAAACAGTCTTAACCTCGGGTATATTTTGCTTAAGACTTCCATCAGAGGTATGTGCCTCAGAACTGACAAAAGTCTGCTCAGGTATATATCACTGTCTGTGTGGCCCTCATTCCCTTCCAGCATGACCTAAAACTGCTGCATGGTTACAAATGGGCTAATGAGTTACTGAATTACCACAAGTATCCTACTCTTTGGTAAATAGGAGCTGGCTGTAGTCAATAAAAAACCCAACAGAAAGGAGATAAAGAGCAGCATATGCACACTATGTGTACTACATTTGCTAAAACTACCAGTCCTGTGTAACTTTGGACACATCTTTTTCCATCTTTGACCTTAGTTTCCTCATTTGTAAATAGAAAATTTTAAATTAGGTGATCGCTAAGTCTCTCTCCGCTTCTGGCATCCTACAATTCTATGCAAACATGTAGATTTGAGTAAGAACCATAAACAAGCCCTTTGATGATGTGTCACATTGTACCTGGCTAGAGAGACTTTCCTGGCTAGAGATACTACTGTCCATGATTCATTTTCCCAACAGAGATGCTCTTCCCAGGCTGAAACACTTTGTAAGATTTTCTGAGGTATGTTGATTTCTTCTAAATCAGTGTTCATTGTTGATTGGAAAACTGAGGCAGGGTAAAGCCTTTGGGGATGAGGATGAGAATAAAAGGGAGGAGCAGGAAGTGGGCAGAAAACAAGAAAAGGAGAAGAAAGAAAGATAAGGTAAAGAAAAGGAGATAGAAGTGGTGGTGGGTGATAGAGGGGTAGGAGCAGGGACAGGAGATGTCCTAGAAAAGTGTTTCCCAAGCTTTGTAATTTGCTTCTTGTATAAGGCACATAGGCTTCATTAATAAGAAAGTGTGTGTGTGTGTATTCTGAAGTGTGTATTAATCATACTGGTGATGAGCAGATGAAATCAATGATTCCCCCAACTTCCTCTGAAATCTACTGGAGAGACCACATATATGATATTTCCTCAAACTGGCACCAACATATTCATCCTTCGTGCAGTGGTTTCCTATTAAGGTTTCCAGGGCAGTTTCCTATTATGATCACTCCTCACTCTGGGATGCACCACCAAATTCTCTTTTCTTATCCAACCCCATCACTGGTTTTTCCTGCTCTCCTGGAGGAGCAAGTTTTGTGTCATCCCCTTAGCTAGCTTCAGCCAGGGAAAGCTTTCACGTCTCAGCTTTCACACTCTTTCTGTAAGTGTTCTCTATGAAGGAAAAAAACACTGTTTTTCCTCTGCTTTCACACTACAACATCAACACAGAAGGCTTCTGTGACCAAATGTGTCCAAGTTTTTCCCCACAAATTAAGCAAACAATCAATTCTGCAGCAGACACCAGCTGGGTTTCCTCGAATTCAATTCAATCCTGACACCATCTACCTGGAAGTAGCATCAGATCCTACCCACAAGTTGAGGGTTCAGCCACAGAAGACTGCCTCCCCCCACTTCAGACGCCAATCTCAATTAATAAGTTGTCACCTATACTTCTATCTGATCAGTTATAAATTGGGGATCCCATGACCCCCTTTTGGGATTTGATTAATTTGCTAGAGCGGCTCACAGAACTCAGAGCAACAGTTAATTACATTTACCAGTGTATCATAAAGGATATTAGAAAGAATACAATGAAGAGGTGCATAGGGCAAGGAGTGGGGGAAGGGACATGGAGCTTCCATACCCACCCTGGGTGCACTGCCCTCCAGGAACCCCCACGTGTTCAGCTATCCAGAAGCACCTGGAACTCAGTCTTTTTGGGTTTCTATGGAAGCTTCATTACAAAGGCATGATTGATTGATTACAGCATTGGCCATTGATGATCAATTCAACTTTCATCCCTTTTCTCCTTCCCAGAGGCTGGTGGGTGGGGCTGAAAGTCCCAACTCTCTAATTCTGCCTTGGTCTTTCCTGTGACTATTTCCCATCCTGAAGCTACCTAAGGACCCCTAGCCACCAGTTATCTCATTAGCATACAGAAGGACACATCATTTGGGAGAGTCCATGGATTTTAGGAGTTATATCCCAAGAAACAGGAGGAAGACCAAATACATATTTCACAATATCACATTTGTTATTCCACTTTCTTCCTTCGGTTCCTTTTCCCGCTGAAATCTTTTTACTCATTTTTCTAGGTGTACCTTTACCTATGACAGTGAAACAATGGGTCCAGAGAACAGAGATACCAGAGAAGGGAATGATTATGTTTATATAAGGTAGAAAACCCTGAGGAAGAATTACTGGAGGAGATGTTGTAGGGAAGGACAGGACTTCCCCAAACTCTCTGCACCCCAGTTTGGAGTCCTTCTTTGTCATATGCTCTCATGACACCTGCCTGCTTCATGGCCTGTACTATACTTGTAAATGCAACCCTGGAGATGAGTTGTTGAGTATCTGTGGATCTCACTAGGACATATAAGACCTAGCCATGTTGCTCACCATCACATTCCCCAGAGCCAGCATAGTGCCTGTCACAGAGCTGCACCTAGAGCATACCAATACTACAGAAATAATCTTCAGGTTGGCTGTGTGTACCTCTATGGGGAACCAAAGACTTTCCAGAGGGATACACAAATGTGAATAAATTGGGAATCATTCTCCAGATCCTTGACTCCAGAAATGCTCTTGAACTTGCTCCCCCACCAGCCTGCCATTCTGCCTCTGCACTTCCCTTTCACAGACAACATTTTCCCTACTTGACAAAATATGGCATATTTCTTGCCCACTCAGATCTTGCTTTGGAACATTACTCTGGTGAGTATAAATCTCTAGGATACCAACCAAGGGGACAATTCAATAATGCATGGTTCCTGAAAGGAACCCCTTGACAATGAAACAATGAGGTCTTTAGTAAGAATTATTGAAGGGCCGGAACCTTATTTCTTCCAAAAAAAAAAACAATTAATGGGATAGCTCTGTGCCTTTAACTGTGTGTCTATCTACCTGTCTGTGAGTTGGAAATGGATGGTTGCCATAGGGATGCACCAATTTGAGTTGAAAATTTAAGTCAGATTTTTTTTTCTGGCAAAAAAATAAAACATAAGGCTGATCGTCTGACTGTGTGAACTGCCTTTGCCAAAGTGATTTTACATGACTGGACATTTTCAAAAACTGAATGAGTTCTAAGGTTATGACAAAAAAATTTAAAGCACATACACAGTATGTCAGAAATTACAACATTTGCAACCAGTAAACTTGTAATGAAACATTTTTAGATGTTGTGATAGATTGTATTTTTGTTTCTATTTGCTGCCATCCTCATACTAAGACTATACTTGGGTCAGGTTTGGTCATATGACCTTCTTTTGCCCATTGAATATGAGCCATAGCTGCACGGAAGCTTTAAGAATGATCACATGGTTCTGGCAGAGATATTTTATCTCTTAAAAATGTATGTCCCAAACAGCAGGTGCTTCTTCCATGTGGATCCTGGAAAAAAGAATTCATGTGGAGCAAAGCCACAGCCAAAATATCAAGTAAGCAAGAAATAAGACTTTGTTGTTATGAATCTAAGATTATATTTTATATATTATATGCTTAATTTTATATATTATATGCTTAATTTATATATTATATGCTGTTATACAACAGCATAACCTAATTAAAACTGACTAATATATCTGAGAAGCTAAATACCTCTTTAAGTTTTATTTGAAGAGTATGAGGGCAAATATGTTACAGACCAACATTTTAGATCAATGACCATTTCCCATTAAATAAGCCACCTTTTATCCACCCTGGAGATGAATTGTTGAGTATCTGTGGATCTCACTAGGACATATGAGACCTAGCTATGTTGCTCACTGTCACATTCCCCAGAGCCAGCATAATGCCTGTCACAGAGATGGCACTCAATAAATATTGCCCCAGTGAGTGTATGGATCTATGGGTCCACTCTCTGCTGGAGTTTAACCCCAGTGTAGGCAACAAGAGTTGAAGCTTGAAACTGATGCTTCTACCACTCACCTTATGCTGGGCTTTGTACCCAGAGCACGAGATGAAGCCGTGTCACAGCAGCTTTCTACTCACCTGCCTGGGACAGAGGGGCCGCTAGACACAAGGACACACCATGAACTGGCAGTGCATAGAATGCTTTTACAGTCATCCCTCAACACGAGGTGAGGAAAGTCACAGGACAAGTAAATCATACCCACTCCTAACAATTCCATTTCTTATTACTCTCAGAAAAGCAATGTAAAAAAAGAGTAAGGTCTGGCTTGGCATCTTTGCACACCATAACTGCATAATGCTTTTATTGGCAAGATGTCACAACAAACTTATGCATTTGGTTTTTTAAAATCACCATTGATAGATAAGAAACCAGGAGATTTTGATATGTGTAGGGTCACATGGCAAATTAACAGTGGAACTAAGGTTCAAGCTAAAACCACAAGAGAGTCAACGTATTTATTGAATAGGCTTTGTTCAACCGTGAGCTCTTGGGTTACATCTGGTGACTTCATTCCAATTGTATGTAGACTGAGAGAAACCCCAGTCTGACAGAGGACATATTAATTAGAATGTAAGAGGATTTAGGAGGTTCTAGGGTTGATGCCAAATTCGGTGTGAGGACAGGCAGTGAGTTAAGAGGAAATGAATGGCTGAGAGGGGCAGCCTTTTTGAGAGAGAGAACAGGGGAAAGGAGAGAGTTGGTAGAACTCAGCCTGAGATGCAGGGACTGCCAAAGAGGTCCCGGTGCAGGGAGAAGTGGGTCAATGTTTGGTGCTTTTAGAAACTCAGAAGAAAAGTGGTTTAAAAATGGGGCTACTATGGGCACCTGTAGTCCCAGCTACTCGGGAGGCTGAGGCAGGAGAATGGCGTGAACCCAGGAGGCGGAGCTTGCAGTGAGCTGAGATCGTGCCACTGCACTCCAGCCTGGGTGACAGAGTGAGACTTCCTCTCAAAAAAAAAAAAAAAGAAAAAAAAAAAATTGGTGCCACTAGACTGGATTTAATCCTGACTTTAGGGCTTTCTTTCTGGGCAACCTCAGAAAAGTGACTAAATCTAGTTAACTAGCACCTACCTCGTGGAGTTATTACAAACATTAAACAGAGTAATTCAAATAAAGCAGAGATGGAACACTACAGATGCTCCTTGACTAACAATGGAGTTACCTCCCAATAAACCTACTGTAAACATCGTAAGTTGAAAATGCATCTAATACACCTAACCTACCAAATGTCACAGCTAAGCCAACCCTACCTGAAACATGCTCAGCACATTTACATTAGCTTACAGTTGGGTAAAATCACTTAATGTCAGCCTGTTTTATATTTAGGAGTTGAATAACTCAGGTAAGACTATACCATAGAGTACAGTACTGGCTGTTTACCCTCATGGTCGTGTGGCTGACTGCGAGCTGCAACTTGCTGCTGCTGCCAGGCATCACAAAAGAGCCTCATATGGCCTATTGCTAGGCCAGGAAGAGCAAGATTAAAAATTCAAAGTCTGGTTTCTAGTAAGTGTGTATTGCTTTTGCACCATTATAAAGTAGAAAAGAAATCATAAGTTGAACCATTGTAAAACGGGGATCCATCTGCACAGCCTGTGGATCAAATTGAGTCCACTCCTTGCTTTTCATAAATAAAGTTTTATTGGAACACAGCCGTGCCCATTTGTTTACGTATTTATCTATGGCTATTTTTACACTCAGTGGCAGAGTTGAGTAGCTGCAACAGAGAGCTCATGGCCTGCCAAACTGAACATATTTACTATCTGACCCTTTCCAGAAAAGTCTGTGACCCTTATTCTAAAGCAATTAATACACATTTAGTAAAATACATTAGCATGTAGCCTGGAACAAAGTAAGTGCTCAATAAACATTAGTTCTTGTTATCTAATCCCATGCTGTCAGAGGTAGGACCAGGTTAGGTAAGTGATTTGCCCAGGAATGCTAAGCTAGGTAATAGAAAAGAAACAGGGCTTAAGAAAGAGGATTAGGTGCCAAGCCTGGTCTATCAGAAGACCTAATCCAAGCAGAATGTGTGCAAAGGACACAGGAAGTTCAATTCAAGGAAATCTGCATGTCAAATCCAGTGTCTTGTGAATTGAACTGGATGTAGAAGCAAATTTTATTGTAATCAAGAATAAAAAGGCTATGGACAGAAACTTTCGTAAGATGTGTTTCCTTGATAAGAAAATCCAGGAAGAGAGGCCTGGAGAGAAAAGTGTTCAGAAAGGATGGCTGTGGCAAGTTACCCTAGAGTGATAAAAACCAGCTAGCAAATGTTCATCTAAATTAAATTTGGGAACTGTCCAGTCATTGTAGTTCATGATTTACATACCAGGAAACTAGATTTAAAACATTCTATTTAATTTGTGTTTTGTAACCCTGAAAATACAATCCAGAATATAAATAATGAAAATAAGCATAGACAGGTCAATGATACCTTTGTACAATCAAATTATCATTTAAGTGTGTCTGAGGTGGAGGCGGTTATTGTATATAAGAAGTTATATCAGGAGTTCTTGAGTAAGCATGCAATTTTAACATGAAACAGCCAAACTGGAGACAAAAATAATCTTGCTACTAGTTGTTTTTGTTTTGTTTTGCTTTTGCTCACCCAGTGGCGTCTAACATAGGGATGGCAAATACTATTCATGTAAATACTTGTTATATGTACTTCCACTTCTCTACCCAGAGTAGACATTACTAACCGTTCTTGGCGCATTTTCTCACTGATCCCAGACTGCTTCAGAAGTCTCTGGAGTGTCATGCTGTATGAATCTACTATGTAGCATTCAAGATGAAATAAAATTATCATTCCCAGATCCATGGTACATGGTAGATGCTTATGAAATTTTTATTGAATGGTGATGAATAGATAAATGGATTAATGAATGAATGAACAGGTAGGTGATTCAACTGTAGACCTCTCTAAATGCAGCAAACTGTTTTGTTTGTTCATACCATTGATCACATGAGAAACCAAGTAAGGTGGAGTTGGAGCAGGGTTGGGTCATTACTGGAGACGAACAATTCCAGCTCATGCTTGGAGCCTCGAAGTCATGGTGACAACTACATCTCTAACACCTGAATACGGGAGAAAATGGCTCTGGAACCCACTTGTTGCAATTATCCAGAAACAAGAGTTACCACAGTGAAGGCTCATTCATTTGTTTATTCGACAAATCTTCATTTCATCAGTCAGGCTCCCAGCAGGATGTGGATAATGGAGGAAACAGATAACCTCAGATGGAGTCACTTTATGAGTTTAATGAAGAGACTACTTACCAAGGATAGTGCAGTACCCTGGGGCTGGAAACGGAGGGAGCCATCACCCTCCCTGAGCCCAAGAGGAGCTGCTGTTTCAGTAGAGGGACTCAACCAACCTGTATGCAGGTTTACTCCTGGTTCCTCCAGGGGCTGCACGAAAGGGAAGTCAGGGGCAAGGGAGCCCACTGATATAGTTCATAAAAGTCAGCTTCCTGGCCTAACACAGGGAGGAAGTGTAGCAAGTGGATCTGGAAGGACAAAGTAGATCAACACAAAGCTGAGCAGTAGCATTGAGCAATACCTTGTCCTAGACACTGAGGGCTCAAGAGTGAACAAAACAAACAAGGTCCTTATTCATAGGAAGCTTAGAGTCTAATGGAGGAAGAGAAATGTTGAACTAATTGATACGTTAAAATAAGATGATTTCAAGATACTTTAGAAAACACAAAGCTAGTGGTACGTAACAATATTGTTTCTATTACATTTTCCTAAACTAAAAAATGAACCATCACCAACAGATAATGCAGATGCCAGGAGACAGCACTTGGCCTAATTGGCTGTTTATTCTTAAAAAGGAAACCAGGCACTATTTTCCTATCTTGTCTTTTGATCACATGCTTGCTTCCAAAGTCATTCTGCCTTTGATAGTTTGAGAAAACAAATTTTTGGTTTTGGAATGGGTGCCTTGTTTAATCCTGGTTTCTGCAATCTTGGTAAATCAGGGAGAAAGATATGTCCAGTGGGCAACACAAGAATGTTTTATTTGCGTAAGAAAAAGAAAATAATTTTTTTTTCTGAGTTGCAGGAATAGAGTCTTGACCATGTTTTGGTGTTTAACATCCGTTCACCTCAAGAAACTTTTTTATTTCCAATCTGTTCTTGATTCTATTCAAAGAGAACTATGACATTTCTCTCCACTAATAACATTTTAAAGCTTATTACCCTATAGGCTCTTTCTTAAAGGTTATGAAAGGAAGCTGCTTTGGCCGGAAGTTTTGGAGGTTTTCTTTGGGGGGTACCTGAAGGTTGGCAAGTGGATGGGGGTGGAATAGAGGAAGAGTGTTTATCACCAGGACACCAAGTTCTGATCCCCAAATCAACAAGCCATGCCCTAAGTTAGGAAAACGGAGAGGGGCTGGCTGGACTTCAGAAAGACATGCAAACAAATTTACCATACGATGGGTTCACGATATTAAATTAAGTATTCAGCAATCACAAATCTTATAACGCATTCCAGAACAATCGAGTGTGTGAGAGAGAATGAGACCTCAAACCAGCTGAGCCAGTATTTAAAGCCTTTTTAATTTAACAGAACCCGTTTTTTATGGTATCCAGGATATGTTTCTGGCTTTTCAAGCTGTCACATGATCTCTTGTCCAGATGTGAGGGTGTATATCTGGGACTGGACCAGCCAAAAACCGCAGCACTTTCCTTCAGCTTGTAGCTTGTTACTGTAACTCAACCGTACTCCTCTCAGCTACAGAAGCCCCACATTAATATGTGGTACAACAACAATAACACAGGAGGGGATAAAGTTAACCAAAACATTCACATGAATCTGGAAAAGAGCAGAGGCGCGGGGCGGGGCGGGGGTGGAGAGGGAAGGAGAGCCAAGTCAGATAGGTTTATTTGTCAGCTCCACACAACACTGAAAATGAAACCTCCAAGTGTGTGGTGGTCTGAAAACTTCCCTTTTTCTCACCTACTGTGAACAGCTTTTACCCAAGGACAAGACTTCCTGGAGCTTTCTTCAGGAAATTAGCAAATGCCTCTGTTTGGAACGTCAGGTTGCAGGAACCCACAGCAAGGCCAGAAAGTGCCTCAAGAACCACAGGGTGTAGAGCTCCTCCTTCAAAGAAATTTCTGGAAGCCCAGGCCTTCACCACAGAGCGGGCAGAAACAGGAGGGAGAGGGCAACCGCCTGCCTGCCTGCCTGCCTGACTTTGCACCTTTGCCAATGACCTCTGAGGGACCAGCTCATCAAGCTGCTCAGATGGCTTCTGGCAATCAATTACATTCGTCACGAGGTTTCTTTGTGTATAAAGTGGGGACAGTAATAGAATCTGCCTGGAGGGGATGTTTTTAGAAGTAGAGGAAAGCACTTAGCATCTTGCCTGCCTCAGTGAGTGCTTTCATTCATTCTTGAATCCACAAATATTGACCGAGCACCTACTATGCACCCCTGTTCTAGAGGCCTGGGCTGCCTCTCTGAACAAAACAGACGAAGATCCTGACCACAAGGAACTTACATAAGAACAGGGGGAAAAATCATATAATAAACAAGAAAACAAATTCATACCTACAAAGGCAACATGAGCTACGGCAAAAAGGGGAGAAAAAGCCCGCTCGGGAGACCAGGGCATCCGGAGAGCAGGTGCCATGTAATAAAGCGATAAGGAAGGTGGCTTTTAAATTAATTAAACAAAGCAAACGTTATTTATAATAATCTTGTCTGAATTCACAAAGGACATCTTTCACCCCACTGGGCTCTTCCACCCTATGTCTAGCCCTAACAAGTGGCTTCATTAGAACAGATGTGCACAGCCAGATAGTGCTGGGGGGCCTCAGAGGCCTCCGCCATTGAAGATCCTGCTCCCCTTTCTGCCCAGCCCACCTCGGAGGCTCACCAGGCCTAGAACTGCACCTCTGACTGGTCACATAGTTGGAACAAGTGGCCTCTCTTGAGCACACATTATGCAACTGGCTATGGCCGGCTCACCTTTAAAGCAGAGAGGGTAAGGCAAGGAGAGCTCCATGTCCCCTTTCATGCTATTCCGATTCTCCTCTAATGGGGCACGAAAGGAGAGAGCCAGCAATGTATTAAGGGGAAGCCTCGTATTCTTCTTCGCCTTAACTCCCATCCTTGCAGTGCCACAGAACGGACGCCAGAAGAGAATTCTATCCCAGGCCCTCCCACGACACACTCTACTTTCAGGACACTTTTCCTTCTTCCTTTGAGTGTCAATCCTTCCAAATCCTCTGTGCACTGCTCGGTTTGACTTCAGCTCCAGTGGTGAAAGGGAAGATTTATTTCCAAAACGTTCTGTGGAGAGTGTTTCATAGAAGGTGTATTGTTTCTAGCAAGATCTTCACCAGGGCTGAGGAAGAGGCAAGAAATCTCCCCCAGAAATAATGCCACATTTCTTGGAAATCATTGACTCTGCAAAAGAAATAAAGAAAAAACCTATAATCATTTCAGTTAAGTTGTATGCAGGTATCTATATTTTATGTTTAAATACATCTGGGTATGTGATACAATGCACATATACACATGTTAAATCATATAATCTCAGGGTCAGAAGGTGCTTACACTAGAATTTCCTCGCTTACTATAATGCACTGTGAATTATGCCTGCATTAAGTGTAACATGGGTTACAGCCAAGGAGAAATATCTACCCAGCTGCAGTGCAGCCAGCCTACTGAAATTCTGCAGATGGCACCTGACAAAGCCAGGATCTTAATTCACAGCCTAAATTATGACAATTAAATTAATTTCAAAATACTTTTATTTAGTTTAAGGTGAGTTTAAAGGCAAAGAGGTTAATAAAAGACTTACTGAGGCCGGGTGCGGTGGCTCACGCCTGTAATCCCAGCACTTTGGGAGGCCGAGGCGGGCGGATCACGAGGTCAGGAGATCGAGACCATCCTGGCTAACACGGTGAAACCCCGTCTCTACTAAAAATACAAAAAATTAGCCGGGCGAGGTGGCGGGCGCCTGTAGTCCCAGCTATGCGGGAGGCTGAGGCAGGAGAATGGCGTGAACCCCGGGGGGCGGAGCCTGCAGTGAGCCGAGATCGCGCCACTGCACTCCAGCCTGGGTGAAAGAGGGAGACTCCGTCTCAAAAAAAAAAAAAAAAAAAAAAAAAAAGACTTACTGAGTTTTAGCAGTGGTTCATATCTCTGGCTACACACTAGAATCACCTGGACTGTGGTATTTTTAATTCATACCTATAGAGAGTCTTATTCACAAAGTAGTCCAGCATGCATTATGCTAGGTTAATTTTTGCAGCAGTAAAATATTCTGCTTATAATAATGAAAATTTGTGGCAAGAAGCCTCAAGTATAATTAATATAATTTCCCCTCAATAATGTTTAAAATGAAATCAATCTCCTCTACACTCCATACCCATACTGTGATTTTTTTTTTTTTTTTGAGTTGGGGCCTAGGCTGGTGTGCATTGGTGCTGCAATCATGGCTCACTGCAGCCTCAAACTTCTAGGCCCAAGTTTCAGCCTCCCAAGTAGCTGGGACTACAGGCACACCACCACACCCAGTTAATTTTTCTACTTTTTGTGGAGATAGAGTCTCACTATGTTGGCCAGGCTGGTCTCTTACTCCTGGCCTCAACTCATCCTCCCACCTCAGCCTCCCAAAATGCTGGGGTTATAGGCATGAGCCACTATACTTGGCATGCTCTGATATTTTTTATTGGCCTTTGCAGAGGGCCTTTTGATTCATCTTACTGCAAGAAGGTAAAGTAGTTGAAAGAATCATAGTCTAGTAATCAAGAAACGTGGTCTTCCGGCAGGCGGAGCTTGCAGTGAGCCGAGATCGCGCCACTGCACTCCAGCCTGGGTGACAGAGCGAGACTCCGTCTCAAAAAAAAAAAAAAAAAAAAGAAACGTGGTCTTCTGCTCTGACGCCAATAGCTGTATGCATCTGTGTTTACCTTTCTGGCCTCAGCTTGCTCGTCCATAAAATGGGCAGATTGTCCAAGGTGACCTTAAAAACCCTTCTTTTAGAAACAGAGCATTGAGGTTGTAGAAGGAGTACGGATTTTGGAGTCAGAGAGATAAGAGTTCTATTTCCAACTCAGTCACTTCCTAAGCAGGCGACCTTGGGCTTGTCTCTGAGTTTCAGAACAGCCATTGGTAGGCATTTATTGGGAAAATGAATTGAGATGTGGAAGCACTTTTGCAAAATAGATGCAATCACATATTCTTTTTTATTCCATTTGATTCCCTTTCTCTCCTCAGACCCCCTCCTCTCACCCCCTGAATTAACAGAGGATTCAAGTAAAGTATGAGTTTCTTCCTTTTTTTTTATTGAGACGGAATGTCACTCTGTTGCCCAGGCTGGGTGCAGTGCTACGATCTCAGCTCACTGCAAGCTCCACCTTCCGGGTTCATGCCATTCTCATGACTCAGCCTCCTGAGTAGCTGGGACTACAGGCGCCCGCCACCACACCCGGCTAATTTTTTGTATTTTTTTAGTAGAGACAGGGTTTCATCATGTTAGCCAGGATGGTCTCTATCTCCTGACCTCGTGATCCACCCACCTCGGCCTCCCCAAGTGCTGGGATTACAGGCATGAGCCACCGGGCCCAGCCAAGTAGGAGTTTCTTAACCAAAGAAACCCATCCAAATGACAAAAGGAAATTTCTACCTTGCACCCCTTTCTGTCTAAGTAGAATTATTCTTAGATTCTACCCATGTGACCAAGAGAAACAGAATTGTCCATGCAATTGGCAGGCTTTCTACATTCAATTCACTTTCCAGAGTTGGTGATTCCCTTTGGTGCCTCGCAGGCAGACATTTTAGGCTATGGGAGGGACATTTTGGAGGCAAGCCTTCCGTGGAAACCTCCAAATCCCATTCTGTAGTCATCCACTGGCTTTTCCAGTGTTAGATGAATCCTACTTGTCTCAGCCACTTCCTTTAACCTCATCAAGGGCAGGCCCTCAGAGTGGCCATCTTTGGGTAAATCTATTGCTTCAGTCTTTTCAGGGGAAGGAAGAGTCTCTTGTGAGAGAGGAGAAATGAAGCTAACATATTCTTGTCATCCCCGAAAGGCCTTCCAATAGCTTGGGTGTGCTGGGAATTTGTCCAGCCCTCCGTGTGGAGGGCTTTCTACCTTGAATGAAATAATCCACTTGAATAGCCCAGTAAGTCAAATCCAGTGGGAGATAAGCCAAGAATCATTCCTTGCCGCTTTTAGCCAACTTATAAGTTTGGTGTCTGGATTATTTTGTGAACCTGGCCACTGGAAAAACATCTAAATCTGACTTGTTCCCTGAATGAATATGACTTGGGATGTGGGGGTGGAAGGGAGAAGAGAAAAATGAACCGGAGCTGTGTGAAATTTGACAGTTTCAGTTCACAGGGGTTTGAGTTAACTTCTTTCAGTTTCAGCTCATGCAGGCTTCCCTCCTTTGGAAAGAAGATTTGACTTTCAGGTTGAAAGAAGCTAAACGGAGCCAAAACCACATTATTTGACGTACTTTCAGGTTGAGTCGAGGAGAAGAAAGAAGTGGAAAGGTTGCCCCAGCCTCATTCCAATTTCTCCTACAAAAACTCGCACCTGGTTTACCTCCAGGGTTCTCTGTTTCCTGGTTGACTTTCCCCCCAGCTAGATTCAAGTTGAATTGTGAACCCAAACCCTTACATATTTGGCTTATCCTGGTGGCCCACTCCCTGAGCTCCAGAAGAGCAAAGCCAGTCTGAGGAGGGACAGGGCCGACCTTGAAAGATCCGTATACCCCCAATTGTGCCTATTGCCCTGTTGACCTTTCTAAAATCCTCCTTGGGGCCAGGGACAGTGATCAGTAAAGAATCTGGAGTTGAACCCCACTCCTGCAACTATCTGTCGGGTCTTACGTGGGTTAATCACCAGGATCTTGACACAAACCTTAAGGATTTTTTAAGTTCTAAAATTTGTCTTATTATAACACGAAAAATCACACTTTTCCCCCTTTGTGGTGAAGTCGACATATTTAGTAGAGACTCATTCGTCTGTTAGTAGCCCAGTCCCCAGAAAAGTGCTAAGGGGTTTTGGAGGAGTTAATTTCTAACATTAAGAAATGTTTAGAAGAATGGGATGCTGCTAGGCCCTTGAGGGGGGTGAGGATCCACAATTTGACCACAGACAGAAGACACCCTACTACAAATGTACAAAGCTCCCCTGAAAAACAAAAGTCCCCTCACCAGCCGCAGGGACTGCAGCAGTCCCTCCCAGTCCTACCCTTGTCTCACTGAGGCTATCATTCAGCCCAGATCACATCCGTCCACTCTGAGGTCTTGGCCTAAGGAAACGGGTCACAGAGGGACTAACACCCCTACTCCATGTTACCTGGCATTTCCAAATAGAAGGATCAAGGGAAAGGAGAGGGAGAAATATATAATCTTCCACATAGGAAGAATAACTGCTTCTAAGGTTGTTTCAATTTCCAAAAATTAATTTGCATATACACTGAGACAATTCCTGCTGCAGGTGGAACTACTTTAGGTAGTGATCACTTATTGGATGGAAAAAGAGACAGCAGATAGAATCCAGAGTAAGAAGAGGACCTCTGATGAATACAGATGGGTCCCAATCAGTAAGACTGTGGTTTACCAGATGTTTTGAGTAACCAGCATGTCCATATTACATAGTTAGAAGAGACTTAGTGAATCCTATCAGGATGGTTTTCGGGGTTTTTTTGTTTGCTTTTTCTCTAGAAGAAAAGCAGCTAAAACTCTCAAAGTCTGACCTGAACTCAGTATTGAATCAAGCTGACCTTTGATGACTTAGGTCACAAGAGCTGATTCCACAAGCCACACATGGTAGGCAGCTCTCATATCTCAGAGGACTGCAGACAGCCCAGAGGCTGAGCAGCCAAGGCACACATCCACACTGTGCTGGTGGGAAGACTCTACCCTGCTACAAGGGCCTGCTAGACCACGGCTGCAGGAAACAAGGATTTTGGGAGAAGGAGGTAGTTCTAATAAAAAAACCCTGAGGCACAAATCCAAAACGCTTCTTCGCCTGGATCAAAAGACTCCTTGTTATCAAAGCAAAGGTTGTAGGGCTGCCTTTCTCCAAATTCCGAAAATCCCTTGCAGCAGTAATTACTAATTATCCCCCAATAGCTAGCTGTGCTCTCTCTCTTCCACACGACTAAGATCCATGATTTTTTGTGTGGTGCCTGGATGCCAGATTAAAGACCATATTTCTCAACCTTGTTTGCAGTTAAGTGTGGCCATGTAACTCAGCCCTTGCCTTTGTGATTGAAGTGGTGTGTATAACTTGCTGGAAGTGGTTTAAAAAGCCAGGTTGTGCCCTTTCCTCCTGCCTTTTTCCTGCCCATTGGCTGGAATATAGATATAATGGTTAGCACTCCAGCAGCCATCTGGGACCATGAGATAACCTAGAGAAATCACACATAATGGAGGGCTAAGATTAAAGATGCCTCTACCTCCGACACCACAAAAAGCCGTTGGAACCCTGGACTCACCACCTCCAAACTTCTTGAACATAAGGTGTAAATAAACTTCTATCTTGTTTAAGCTGCTACTCACCTAAGCCTAATTGTAATTGATAAATTCGCTCAATAGGTTACATATTTTCTCCCTTTATTTCTTCTTCCAACAATTTCAATTATTCAGTTAACACAAATTAAAATGCTAGCTATCATTTATAGAGTGCTTCTTGTGGCCAAGCCACTGGTCTAAGTGCTTTATATGAATTAATTTGTCACAACAACATATGAAGTAGGTACTTTTTTCTGTCTGACAATATTTATTTTTATAAAATATTTTTTATATATTTTATATATTTTTATAAAATATTTGTATAAAAATGTATGCAATAGCAAAATATAGGAAACCTATATTGGTAGGGAAATAATTAATTGTGTGCATATGTGTGTATTAAAAGAATTATGTGGTTCTATATATATTGATATAGAAAATTATCCCAGGTGTGTAGTTAAGAAAAAAACAAGGTATCAAAATGTATTTTTTACAAATCAGAAAACTGAGGCATAGACTGCTTAAAGAACTTCCTCGAGGTTACTTGTAAAAGCTTCTTGTAAATGGTTTGGTATCTGAATCCAGTTTATCTGATTTCAATTGTGAAAAATAATAGAGAGGGAAGGTTGACCTGGGTTTTCACCCACCCAATGAGGTTCACAGGGACAAAGGAATCTATCCACTGAGCAGAAAATTGGATCAGATGACTTTTGAGATGCATTCTAGTTTTCAAAATTCCATAATTCCAGGAAAGGGCAACATTGTAAGATCCCTAGGTAACCAATAAACATTCACTTATATGCCTTACACGTCTCTTCCGGGGGGAAAAAGAGTGAACTGTTTTAGATATATTTTCAATTTAGATATACTATGTCAATGCTTTTGTTCCAAGAGGATTCTAGAGTCATCATAAAACTCAGTCAGAACTTGCATTTCTCCAAGTTTCTGGTTAATCAAGCCTTTTCCCCATCCACTCAGGATTCATTCAGTCAAGAGCAACTAAATTCTTTCATATTCAAGTCACTACACGGTCAGGGATATTTAAAGATAAAACAAAACAAAATAAAAGACATGACATTGTCCATGCCCTGCAAAAGCCTATGAACTGCTAAAAGGGTCCTGTAGAAGAGTCTTAGGCTTGAATTCAGAAGACCTTGGTTTGCCTGGACCTTAGGAAAGTCATTTTTTCTCTTTGAGTATGTTTCTTCATATTTGAGTTGGGATCGATAGGACTTAGCTCAAAAAGTTAGAAGAAAGATTAAGTAGCAAGAGTAAAACACATTGTAAATCAAAAAGTGTTATAAACACGTAATTCTTCACTGCTCTTCCTAATCTATGCACCACCTTCTCATACACTTTCTCTGCCATTAATCCCTCATTACAATGCTGCAGGATATGTAACATGGATAATACTATCCCCATACGACAATTGCCTCAGAAAGAAACCAAGATGCAGAAACATGAAGAACCTTGGCCAAGTTCACAACTGTTACATAGCAGAGTCAGCTTTTAGAGAAGACGCCAAAGCTGAAATCCTGGCTGTGCCATCTCCACAGAGTGAAGCAACAGAGAGGGAACCTGGTGATTAAGAACATGGTCTCTGCACTATTCACAATAGTGAATCAACCTAAAAGCCCATCAATGACAGATTGGATAAAGAAATGTGGTGCATATACACTATGGAACACTGTGCAGCCATAAGAAAGAATAAGATCATGTCTTTTGCAGGAACATGGATGGAGCTGGAGGCTATTATTCTTAGGAAACTAACCCAGAGACAGAAAACCAAATACCACATGTTCCCACTTATAAATGGGAGCTAAATTATGAGAACTTATGAACACAAAGAAGGAAACAACAGACACTGAGGTCCACTTGTGGGTGGAGGGTGGGAGGAGAGAGAGGAGCAGAAAAGATAACTATTGGGTACTAGGCTTAATACCTAGGTGGTGAAATACTCTGTACAACAAACCCCTGTAACATGAGTTTACCTATATAACAAACCCTCACATGTACCCTTGAACCTAAAATAACAGTTTAAAAATAAATAAAATAAAATTTAAAAAAAGAACACGGGTTCTAGAGCCAGACTACCTGACTCTGCATCCCAGATCCACCACTGCAACCCCTAGGACTCTAGGAAAGTGATTTACCCTCTCTGTGCCTTAGCTTCCTCATCTGTAAAATGGGGATGTGATAAGATCACAGGGTAATGAAGGTTAGGTGAGTCTTTGCAATGTTTTGCTCATGTATTGGAAGTTTTATTTTCAAATCTCTCCATTACAAATGGCACCTTTCCTAAAGGACCGTCCTGTGCCAGGTTCAGAGGAGCTTTGAAGTTTGTTGTCCCCTTTTGCTTATCCTTCCTTCGGTTCATGGATGTCTGGTGTCCACACCTTTAGCCATGGTCCAAAACCTCAGGAGGGAAAAGGACATTACAAGAAGCACATTGCTTCCTCAGCTGGGAAGCCAGAACCGCTGGCTGTGAGCTCACCCTCTGAGGGGAATTTCCACCTCTGAACAAGACGGAGTAGACTCCACTGAGCACCAGAAGCAAAGTAGGAAAGAGAGACCAACCCCTCACTGTCCAAGCTCGACTCTTACCATGTAAACACTCCCTGGCTGTACGCAGACACCCATGGCCACACTGGTGTATACATTTACATTAGAGCGAAGCGGGTGAATTGGCTCAATTCACTAACACTCTTGTTTTATTTGGAACCATGAGCACTGGGCTGCCAAGTGAAATGGCTGTCTTAGAAAGCGCTTGTGTATTTTAAAGAAACATTGCATGCATTTTAACCAGAGATTTCCTCTGTGTGTTTATTTCCAATAGTGTGAGTGCCAAAGGGTGGTCAGTTTGCTGCATCTCATCTGTGGTTGTTGGGGTGAGATGAGGGGCCCGCCTGAGGACACTGAAAGATGGGAGACAGGAGTAAATTGGAAGTCAGTGGGGTTCATCTATTCCTCATTGTTCAGTGGGGGGCAGGATGTTGGAAATTCTTCCAAAGTCAGGGTGCTTGTGGATGGTGTATTTTATGCAAGCCATCATTGTAATGCTTCCTGTTTGAATACTGCTTTGCGGATTAGAATTCCTTCATACACACTCTGCCAGTCACTAGGCAGCAGGAAGTCTGCTGGTCTTGTCTCTTGACATCCTGGGGTGTGTGTTGGGTGACCCTATGCTCGGATAGGGCGCACAGCCTGACAATGACAGGAGCCACACCTTTATAAAACTGCTGCCATGTCCCTAGCATGTAATCTTTGATGGGTGACTCAACCTACCTCATATTCCTATTTAAGGGCTTGCAAGGATTAAATGAATTAATGTGTATAAAGAACTTAGGACAGTACCTGACCCATGACAGTCACCTGACCCAATTGAGAATGCAATAAACATTAATGAAAATAACAATGATGAAGTTAACGGTGATGATAGCAATGGTGACAGTGATGATGTGAGGATGGCGAGGATGGTGAGGACACTTCGCTCTCCTCCTTTTTGGTAAAATAACAATAACAGACTCCAGTCACTTAAGGCCAGGAAGCCACCTGATGGGCACTTTATAACATTGTGTCTAATCTTTACAACTCCTGTCTTATAGTTGGAAAAACTGAGGTTCAGAAAGGTTAATGAACTGGCCTGGGGTCACAGCACTAGTCAAAGGCAGAGGATTTGGATCTGTCCATCTCCAATCCATGCCTTTTCTTCATGTCACACTGTGCACATCTCCCTGTCACCTTCCAGTAATTGGAGTCACCTGAATACTTCCTTTTAAAAGTTCACAGCCGGGCGCGGTGGCTCACGCCTGTAATCCCAGCACTTTGGGAGGCTGAGGCGGGTGGATCACGAGGTCAGGAGATCGAGACCACGGTGAAACCCCGTCTCTACTAAAAATACAAAAAAATTAGCCGGGCGTGGTGGCGGGCGCCTGTAGTCCCAGCTACTCAGAGAGGCCGAGGCAGGAGAATGGCGTGAACCCGGGAGGCGGAGCTTGCAGTGAGCCGAGATTGCGCCACTGCACTCCAGCCTGGGTGACAGAGCAAGACTCCGTCTCAAAAAAAAAAAAAAAGTTCACTTCTGGACCATTTACCCTTCGCCTCTGCATTTTTGTTTCACATTTATCTTTACTTTTATGTCGCCTACCAGCTTATATTCCCAGGCTTCCTTTTGATTATATCCCTCATTTGCAAAGTGTCTTGTGAAACTCCAGAGTGTGTTCTGAGGTTCCAGACTACTTCAACACCAGCTTGGAAATCCTGGGTTACTTGGACAATGTATTGATTGGAAGTGACAATGGCATAGGATCCATTTCAGCAGCCTGTAGAAATTGAGCCACTGGCATGTGCCAGGCAGAGTCCCATGTGCAGGGACAATGGCTCCATTCTCACAGGCCTACATTCTGGAGCATGATACATGCAAATCCCAACACATAGAAAAGAAATAATTATATCATCTCTACTTCACCAAAGCTGCATTCTTTATGGGGAAAACCATACATTTTAAAGTGTTCATGGTTTTGGCCCAGTCTTGAATTCAAAATAGCAGAATCCAGCCCCTGCTGGGAGAGACAAGAGTAGGGAGGCCCAGGTTCAAGTCTTGGCTCTTCTTATCTGTGACCTTAAGCAAGAATTTTCCCCTCTGATCTTCACATTATTCCTCTTCCATAAAGATAATACCTAATGTCTCCATAACAATGCTTTGCTTTTACCTAATACTTTTAGCCATCAAATATGTTTCACATCAGTATTTCATTTAATCAGGCCAAACCTGGCCACCCAGGTCATGTGAAGCATCAACTCCCTGGATCTCTCTAGAGTGCAGTAGCCAACAACCCACACACCCACCATTGAGTGGCCCTACCCCCTTGTGCAGATCAGGGCAGAGAATTCTAAGAGAAGAACCCTGACACCACCAGATACGCTGGCTGAGGATGTCTTTAAGTGTACGCACCTTAGAGTGCTGAATTCAATTCCCACCTCTTCACTTGCTAGCTGTGTGACCTTGGGAAAGTTGCTTGACTTGTCTGTATCTTGGTTTCCTTATTACTAAAGAGGAGTAATCATATTTGGGGTAGTTTTAAAGATTCAGTCAAATAATGTATGTAAAGAATTTAGGACACCAAGGAATTAAAAATTGGTATCTTGAAAATAACTAATTCTTATCAAGTAGAGTGAGGAGGAAGAAGAAAGGGGGCTCAGGAGAAATAGGAAGTGTTCAATATACGTTGAACATTGACCCTGTGAAAAGACATGGCAATGTATCCTTGTTTCAACTACCCACTAACAGATGGACACCTTCTAAACGTCTTGGGAGTGGATACAAATTGACTAATTTTACAGGTGGATAAACAAGTAATCACTCAGAAATACTAAGGTACTGACATCACACAGATAGCTAGTGAGTTTCTTAAAGATGGGAGCTACATGGATCTTACTCACCACTGTATCTCCACCCCTTCCCTGGAAGGTGGCTGTTGCTGGATATGTTTGTTGTTGCTTTGCCTGCTTCACCAGGCAGCATGTTCCTCTCAGAGGAACAGTGAATAGGAGGTGATGCATGCCCAACAAGTGCCATGCCCAAGGAAGAAAGTGTCACCACCATGCAGTTGTCCAAAAACCGTTCCTCTCATGCAAATGGCCTCCTCCCCAACCCACCAGCGGGAATGATGCCTAATGCACACCTCCAGGCTTCTACCTCCATCTCACTTTTTACTACCATCTCAACTCCCATCCAATAAGTCCCCTATGGTGGCACTTCCTTAAACCTGGAATTCCTCCTTCTCCCTTAAATCTCAGGGATTAAGACTCTGGTGGCTCCTGGCTGATGCCACTTCTTGGCCTAAACTTGCTCCACTCTGAGGCATTGCTCTCCCCTCCTCACATGCCTCCCCTTTATTCATCTCACCCTCCAAGGCCCACCCTTCCTGAGGTGAGGGAGTCCTAAAGGATGGACCTCTAAGGTGGATGTTGCAGGACTCAAGCCAAGGCCACACAGTTACCAGGGCCCTTAGGCACAGCCACAGTGGACAACAACAGAAGACAGTGAGGACTCAGGGCACAAACAGGACAGAGTTAGAGTTCACAGGAAAAACAGAAGAGATTGGAAGTTTCATGGTGAAGGGACCACATGAGCTCAGTCAAAATAGCCAGGAGGATTTTGACAGGTCCAACTGGGTATAGAAGGAGATGCCCCTCTGGGAAGGCCTGAACCAACCATTACATCTGAAAAAGGACTGGAGTACATGGGACTAGCCTGATGGTGAGACAGAGACCCAGATGCACCATAATGGGGAGTGACAGCTCCCTAAGGCACTTGGAATCTTAAAAAACATGGGTTTCAAAGCCAAACAGCCATGGGTTTTACTCCTCCCTCTGCTCTTTTAAGCTACAGCACCTACAGCAGGTCACTTAACCTGCCAAGCCTCAGTTTCCTTATCTCTAAAATGGGACTATCATTATCTCAACAGGATTGATAAGGAGATTAAATGGTAAAATGTGCATAAATCCCCAAGTCCTGACTCTGGCCTATATTCTGAGGGCATAAATGATTCTCCACTGCCTTTGGGATCAGGTGCTAACCCCTTACCCTATGACAGTAAACCTTTACACAAACACCATTAGAGTAATTTAATTTTATACTCAGAAATTTATTTTTTAAAATGATTTTCAGAATACACACTACAACATATAAAGCTCAACAAAATCTTGCTGGTAGAAATATACACAAAAATGTACAGTCCTGTTCATAGCAGGGGTCAGAATTTGGCCAGCATAAAATTGTCATGCTCCTCAGTAGAGGATAAGAGTGTATAAAGGAAAACCCTGGACTCAGGAGTTGCCTCAGGGTCCCTCTGCAAGATTCAAAGTCTCACTGGAGCAAGGCCAAGAGGAGTGGGAGACAGAATCATACACCACTGAGCCTGAAAGGGATTGAAGAACAAGTATTGTCATAAGGATTTGTCTTCCACACACATTTTGCCTAAGTCTGGCTCTGGTCCCAGGCCACACTGCAACAGGAAGAGCCATTTAAAAGGAGTGGCAGGTTTTAGAGGCTGAATTGCTTCTGTCAGCCTTGTCATAAAAGGACCTAAGAAAATGCTGGAGTTCAAATGACCATCCATATTCTAGAACATTCCAGAATCTTCCCAGGAGTTCTCAAGCCACTAGCCAAGCTGAAACATGGCACCAAATATTTAATGGGAAAAAAACTGTTGCCACCTTTTGCTTTCAGAATATCTGCCACAAATTTCAGGACCTGTCTTCCAACTGCCCTCTATCTCCCCTTCCACTGGAGCCAAGTGCGCACAGGATTCTGGCAGCTTCCTCTTCCCTCACACCAAGTTCTAGCCTTCTCAAGAACCAAGCACCTGCCACCACTGCTTCCACTGGCTGGAAGGGGCACCCTGCTCTTGGTTGGGATGTGATAACTATAGTGATTGAGAAGCAGCCAGGCCTTGGCCTTCTTTCCTCTGCCCAGAACATCCATCTCCTGTGACATCTGCCCACCTGATGGACCACAGGCCCCTTTCTGTAAGGGCAGGCTAAGGTCAGAGCCAAGACAGCTTCAGGAAGAAGCTGGACAGCTTGGGGATCACCACCTGGGCTGCCAGTGCACTTCGGTCCTGCTGATGCCTGGACCCTGGTCGGGCATCCGAGATACAGGCACTGGAGCTCAGCTGGCAGCCCCGGCCTCTGATGAAATTAAGCCCCAGTGAAATCTGAGCTCCCTGCTTCTTGGGCTGTGTTGACTCTGGGTGCACCTGTCCTATTCACATCTGTGCCTTCAAAGAAGTATGTAGGATCAGGGAAGAGATGCCTCAGGCTAGTTTGGGGAGGTGCCCAGGAAACTGTGCCAGGTGCATACAAGACACCATGCTCACAAGGCCACGTGTGGGAATACTGGGTGGCCCAGGTAGGTCATAGCCTTGATCCATGGACACGCCCTCCTCCTATCGCTAACCTGAGCCAGCCGTCTTAATAATGCCTATGTGTAGACAGCAAGGAGACTAAGTAAGAATACGGACAGTTCAGGGAAACTTGTCCCTGAAACTACAGAAAGAATCTAACCCAGCTTTAAAGAGGTAGAAACGGACGTCATCTCCTCTCATTAACTTCATTGTGATGGATTTCAGATACCTTCTCTGTCCACTCAAGGAGTAGCTAAGATGGTAAATGATTCCTGAGGGCAGATAAACGGTTTCAGCAAGAGCACTGATCCCAGACCCGAAGACAACACAGGGATTTCCCTGAGTACAAGCCTCTCCTCCCAGAGCTCCCGCTTCGGCCTCCCCCTTTGGCCCTGTGGCACCCAAGATGGCAGCCCTGCAGCAGCTTCTATGCCAAGACTGATTTGGCAGAAAAGCCCCTGCCTCTGGACTGGCCCAGGCCCAGACTTATATTAATACCTATTACATCATCACATTGACTGGCTGGGGGAAAGTGAATGCTCTTAGGATTGGTTGGCTAAGGTTCTGAGTCTTGCACGGTCTAGGTGAGGAAAGAGCTTTCTTTTTCAAATCCTGTTGAATTATGGTTTTATACAGTTTCAGCTACAACTCCTTTTTTTTTTTTTTTTTTTTGAGACAGAGTCTTGCTCTGTCACCCTGGCTGGAGTGCAGTGGTGTGATCTGGGCTCACTGCAACCTCCGCCTCCTGGGTTCAAGCAATTCTCCTACCTCGGCCTCCTGAATAACTGGGATTACAGGCGTGTGCTGCCATGCCTGGCTAATTTTTTTGTATTTTTAGTAGAGACGGAGTTTCACCATGTTGGCCAGACTGGTCTCCAACTCCTGACCTCAGGCAATCTGCCTGCCTCCGCCTCCCAAAGTGCTGGGATTACAGGCATGAGCCACCACGCCTGGCCTACAACTCTTTTCCTAATATTTATAATGCAACAGGACTAAGATCCATGTTGACTATAACCAGGAACAGCATAGAAGGCAGTGTAGTGACCCCCACCTCCACGGTGCCTACTTAAAAGACTCTAATGGCCCCTTAAAAAACTCTCTCCTGAAGACTTGTCACAATCCAAGGAATTACCATCTTTGGAGTTTCATTCCTTTGGGTAAGACAGTGTCCTCTGTCAAAATATTAAAATTTCTGGGAGGGATAGCACATTGAGTATCAGTCTCCAGCATCCAAGAATTCATTTATCACACTTTCATCACCCTCACCCAGATCATCGCTGGCTGCCCAGCACTGCTCTCCCCTCCTTCCCATTCATCTTGTCCTCTTCTGACAGCAATTGCTTTTTAAAACAGCCCACACCAGTCCCTGTTGCTTCCCTTTCTAAAATGCTTTGCTAACTCCCCTTCATTTACAAATACAACTGCAACTCCTTAGGGTCCTTAGAATTGAGGGCCTTTTGTGGTTTGGCCCCTGCAGGAAGATCATAGCCCTTCAGTTGGCACACCCCAACCCTAGCACCTTATGCTGCACAGCGGGCTCCCCAGCATTTTTCTCAATATCCAGGCCCTTTCACTCCTGTCTTCTCCCATGCGCTTCCATTGGCCTTCCTCCACTTCTCCTCCTGAAGAACTCCACCCCAGCCTTCGAGATCCGCCCGATATTTTATCTGGATTGTGCTGGATTTCCACATCCCACCTCACTCTGGGCACTGTCTCCTGCCAGTCTCTTCATCCCAAAGTTCTGGAGACCGCATTTGTGACACGGTCCCATGTTATAGGAATATAATGGGTATTACACTCCTTTATGTGTGTGTGTGTGTGAGTGTATAAAATGGGTATAACAATATTCCTTTCCCTCTTTCAACTGGGAGCTCTTCCCGGGCAAGAACTACATCTTATAAATTGTCCCGGCACCTGCTACGTAGCCAGCCTTCCACAAACATGTGTTTTCTGCCACCCCGACCGTCAGCTGGGAGATTTTTATATGAGATAAGGGAGCAATGTGGGGTGGGGGCAAGGAGTGGAGTAGGATAGAAGCAGTCAGTACATTATACATTGGCCTAAAGACCCAGGCAGCTACAGGAAGCCTGCATAAAGGAGAGGAATCCTAAAAGGCTGGGACCCAGGACAAACATCACCAACCTAGTCATGTTCTCCAGGGCCAACCAAAGCTTAACAAACAGTGCTAGTAGCTACTTAGAGCTTTTTCTTCTTCTTCTTCTTTTTTTTTTTTGAGGCAGAGTCTTGCCCTGTTGACCAAGCTGGAGTACAATGGCGTGATCTCGGCTCACTGCAACCTCCGCCTCCCAGGTTCAAACTATTCTCCTGCCTCAGCCTCCCAAGTAGCTGGGATTACAGGCACCTGCCACCACACCCAGATAATTTTTGTATTTTTAGTAACAATGGGTTTTGACCATGTTGGTCAGGCTGGTCTCAAACTCCTGACCTCGTGATCCACCCGCCTCAGCCTCCCAAAGTGCTGGGATTACAGGCATGAGCCACCATGCCCAGCCTACTTATAGCTTTTTAAAACCTCTCTGCTAAATTTTACATTATTTCTTTGATTCTCAAGTTATTTAGTAGTAAGTTCACATTTCCAAATGTGTGTGTGTGTTATCCTTTTGTCGTTAGTTGCTAACTTAATTGCATTGTAGTCAGAAAACATCGTCTATGTGTTCCTGATTTCTTTATTGCCTAAAATGTGGCCAGTTTTTATAAACATTTACACTGGGGAGAACATGCAAGCCCCAAGTGTAGGGAGCAGGACTCCCTATAGGTGCGCCACATGGATCTTGTTCATTGAATTGTTCAAAGGCTCTTCAGCTGTACTAACCTGTGATCTGATGGATCTAAAATAGATGTGTTCAACATCTCGCACAGTGATGGTGGGATTCACAGTCACTCCTTTTAGTTCATTCGACCTTTGCAAACTTATCTGTTCTCACTGGCCTCAAACAGGTGTCAGCTCCAAGGAGGAGAGGGTTTGCAAACCGCAAAGCTTCATGTACAGGGTATCACTGGTGAAACTTTTTGCAGCACCTATTATCATCTTGAGAAGAATAAAAGCCTTTTCAATAGCTGTGTAGGTCTTCCTCTCTCACCTTCATCATCATCACTCCCCATCACGGAACACATACTGTACACAGGCTCTTCTCACTTGATTCCCGGTTTTCTTTGGAGGTGCCATTAGTCACAGAGAGAAGAGCCTTGCTCAGATTCCTCATTAATAGAACTGCAAAACCTGGAGCAGAGCCCAGGTTGGCCTGCCTCCAAAACCTATGCTTTTATGATGTTTTGTTTCATTGCTTAAGTTGTTTTTCTAATAAGGAAATATTTCATATACATATGTAATAATATACATAACACTATATAGAAGGTATAAAGAATAACAAAACAAAACCCATGCCCCCACCACAAAGCCTAACACATAGCCACTATAATTGCTTCTAAATCCTCTGTGCCCTCCCCATTCTCATTCCCTTCACCTCTTCTCCAGAGTAAACACTTTCCTGAATTTTATGGGATTTTTATCACCTTGCTTTTTCTCAATAATCTTACTATCTATGTACATATACATATATGTACGATAATGTATTTTTAAGTTTTATATGATTCTGAATCTCATAGAAGTGGGTTCACATTATACATACTCTTCTGCAACTTGGGAGTTTCATCTGTGTTGATGGGCTGGAATTCATTCCTTTTCACTGCTGTATAGTATTCTACTATATGAATGTACCACTATTTATTTAGTTTTTGTTTTTTTTTTTTTACCATTGATGGACATTTAGTTTGTTCCCACTTTTTGCTACAATGATGATGCTATAAGCATTCTGATCCCTTGATGTAGACATGCAAGAGTTGCTCAAGGGTATAAATACCAGGAGTGTCTCTTAGTCAGCTTGGGCTGCCATAACTGAATACAGACTGGGTGGCTTAAACAACACAAATTTATTTTCTAACAGTCCTGGGGGCTAGAAGTCTAAAATCAAGGTGTGGGCATAGCTGGTTCCTGGTGAGGGCCCTCGTCCTAGCTGATAGGCAGCCTCCTCCTTGTCTACCTATCCTCATATGATGGAGAGAGAAACAGCAAGCTCCCTGGTGTCTCTTTTTTTTTTTTTTTTTTTTGAGATGGAGTCTTGCTCTGTTGCCTAGGCTGCAGTGCAGTGGCGAGATCTAGGCTCACTGCAACCTCTGCCTCCTGGGTTCAAGTGATTCTCATGCCTCAGTCTCCTGAGTAGCTGGGATTACAGGCATGTGCCACCACACTGAGCTAATTTTTTGTATTTTTAGTAGAGATAGGGTTTTACCATGTTGGCCAGGATGGTCTTGATCTCCTGACCTCATGATCTGCCCACCTCAGCTTCCCAAAGTGCTGGGATTACAGGCATCAGCCACCATGCCTGGCCTTTGGTGTCTCTTTTTATAAGGGTACTAATCCCATAATGAAGGCCCCACCCTCATGACCTAATCTAAACCTAATTATCTCCCAAAGGTCCCATATCCAAATACCATCATTGGTGGAGAGGTGACAGGGTGCTTCAACATATGAATATTGTGGGAGACACCATTTGGCCCACAGCAGAGTGGAGCTGCTGGGTCATGGTGCATGCATCTCTTCAGCTTTACTAGATATTGCCAAACTGTTATCTAAGGAAGTCAATTCAAAAGCTATGCTCCAGACCTACTTCTTCCTAACTCAGCCACTCACCTCCTTCAGTATGCCTGCCAGGAGCATCCTTGAGCCAGATTCAACATTTTATCTCTCTAAGAGCTTAGGAATTTTGCATGTGTCATGACCTGTTCCTCTCCCCTGCTCCCTCTCTAACTGGTTTTCTCTTCCCTCACCTTGAATGTCTCTTCTCCTGTCTTCCCAGCAATAACACCAGCTAAAACACACCCACACTCCACCTGTACTCCCTTCTGGAGAGAAGCCACACCCTCAGGAATGTGGAGTGCTTCCAGGGCAGAGCATAAAGGAGCAGTTGTCTCTCAAAGACACCAAAAGAAATGGTGTCTAAACCTTCTTATAGTTAGCCACCAGAGATGAGCCAGGCAGTTATTAATTCAGTGGGCACTGAGACTCATAGAGGTGGAGGAAGTCCAGGAATCATTATCTAGTCCAGCCCCCATCCCAGGAGGAAACAAAGGCCCAGAGGAAAGTGCTTTGCCCAGCGTCACCAGGCCAGTGAGGTGAAGCTGTCCTGGAACCCTAGATCTGTGTTGCTAAGCAGAAGTTGCCATCCAGGCAGCTTGCAGAAAGAGGGGTAACAAAATTATGCTATTTCTGGGCTTTGCATGCAAACAGCTAGGGTACACCATAGTCTAAAATTGTTTTAAAAAAAAAAGATTTGCCTGTTCAGGGAATTTCTTATTGAGGGCTAATTTTAGGCTCAGCCAAATCAAGGAATGATCAATATTTTATCACAAAGGGTTTGTTTATAGCAAGTGACGATTAATGTCTTGTTACCCACTTTTCCTTCATGCATACAGTAAGTGTTTATTGAGCAGCTGCTATGTGCCATATTCTAAGCATTGATAACATATCAGAGATAAAAATCAGGTGAAAATTCCTGTCTTTCTAAAACTTACTTTCTTGATTTTTTTTTTTTTTTTTTTTGACAAGTTCTTACTCTGTCACCCAGGCTGGAGTGCAGTGGCGCCATCTTGGCTCACTGCAATCTCCACCTCCCTGGTTTAAAGGACTCTCGTGCCTCAGCTTCCAGAGTAACTGGGACTAAAGGCATGCGTCACCAGACCCAGCTAATTTTTGTATTTTTAGTGGAGAGAGGGTTTCACCATGTTGGCCAGGCTGGTCTCAATCTCCTGACCTCAAAGTGATCCACCTGCTTCAGCCTCCCAAAGTGCTGGGATTATAGGCATGAGCTGCCACACCGAGCCTCTAGAGCTTACTTTCTAGTGGGTGATGACAGACAATAAACAAGCCAACAAACATAGAAATACGTGTGTGCGTGCCTGTTTGTGTCTCAGGTGCCAGGAAGCACTATGAAGAGGAGGAAGCAGGGTAAGAGAGGGTGGAAATGCCAGCCAGCAGAGGATGCTGTCATAGCTAAGGGCACTGCGGAGGGCCCCTGGCCTGCCCTATCAGAGCTTTGAACAGAGGGAGAGGAAGGATGCCACGCGGGAAACACACTCTAGGTTGAGGAAACTGCAAGAATAGAGGCCTGAAGCAAGAGCCCTCTTGGTGTGTGCAGGGAAAGAGCATGGAGACTCATTTGCCCCAAGCAGGGTAAACAAGAGGGGGCCTAGAAAGAGGCGAAGTCAGAGAGGTAATGGGGACTGGATCACGTAGGGCCTTGCAGGCTGTGATCAAACCTTTGGAGCTAACTTAAGTGGGATGAGAAATTCTATCAGTTTCCTAATGCTGCTGTAACAAAGCTATAAACACACACGCTTAGTGGCTGAAAACAACACAAATTTAATATCTTACAGTTCTGGAGGGGAGACGCCTAACACGGGTCTTACTGTGTTAAAATCAGGGTGTCAGCAGGGCGGTGTCCCTTGCTGGAGCCTCTAGAGAATCCCTTTCCCTGCCTTTTCCAGCTCCCAGAGGCTGACTGCATCCTTTGGATCTTGGTTCCCTTTCTCCATTTTCAAGACCAGCAATGAAGGGTCAAGACCTCCTCACTTCACAACTCTTTAATTATTCTTCCACCCCCACAACTCAACTTCTCTGACCTCAGCCTGAAAGGGGTCTCTGCTCCCAGGGACTCATGTCCCCAAGACTCGTGTCACCCTAGGTTGTGTTGGACCCACCCAAGATACTTTTTCCATCTCAAGATCTATACCCTTCGTCACATCTGCAAAAGTCCCTTTTGCCGTGTGAGATAACACACTCGCGGGCTCTGCGCATGAGGCTGTGGACATCTTTGCGAGCCTTTAATCTGCTGACCACCATCTACACTGCAGGGTTTTGGGTAGACAGAGGAGTGATGTTACATGACCTGCTTTCCAAACAGCTGCAGGGCTGGGAATGGGCCATGGGAGGCAAAGGTGGAGGCAGAGACAACAATGAAGCGGCTACAGCAGTTACTCAGATGAGAGGGGAGGGTGGCGTGGATAAGAGCAGTGGGACTGTGAGGAGCAGCCTTATGATGGGTGGATTTTAAAGGGAGAATCATTAGGATTTCCTGACAGACTGGACAGGGAGGGTGGCAGGAGGAGAAGAGTTGGGGTAATTCCATGGATTTTGTTCAGCGCATGGGAGAATGGAGTTGCTGCTCATGGGGAAGGCTCCCTACAGAGGTGGGAAGACATGACATCATATAATGATTCCACTATCCAATGTTCAGCTATGCATCCACTCTGGCCTCCCAGCCTTCAGGATCTTATACTTTAATCGGGGAAAAAAGACACACAAGATAACAGAATTGATTATCTACTGAAACATCAGAACTTATTCCTACAAATGAACACTGTCTCCAAAGCTCTCATCTTGGGAATCCATATACATTTGTTCCAAGGCTGCCGCCAAAAGATTTTTGGGATCTCTTTCTAGGAACCCAGTTGATTTACAGACCATTCAAGAAAATCGGCCTTGTCACTTCTCCCTCCAAAGGTAAGTTTATAAAAGCATTGACTTTATTCACTGGACCTCAGCTTCCAAAAATGGAAGCTATTTTCCCCAGGATGACCATCTGCTACCACAGAGGATATTCACATGTCCAGCTGTGCTGGTATCACTAGAAGTCAGCTACAATTTCCAGGCAGGACAAATTTCCTTCCACACACCAGCACCCCTTCACTGGAAGTGAGAACTACTGCCCTCCTGGAGCTCCAGTTTTTATGCTGTTAACACTGGGCAGGAGGTGAAGGGAGCGCAGATCTTTTTAACAGCCCAGCGCTCACTTGGATGTAGATTCTGGCACAATATGGTTTTTAAATTGTGTTATTCTGCGATAGTGGATCATCCACATATCTTTAAAGAGACATTTGAGCTCATCGCAATACCAGGTATATTTATGTTCTCTTAAGCTACTAGTTTGTTCTGATGTTATGGTCCCAGTAAATATGTAACTAATTGTATTTCTTGCTTTATTCTAGAGGCTAGAAAATCCTCCAGACTAAGTTTGCTCAGTTGTAAAATGTGGGTGATAACAGTATCTTCTTCATATGATAGTTTTGAAGAGGAAGTCACATATTTCACAGAAAGCACTTCACATAATGCCCAAGAAACTCTTGAGGTATCCTGGCCATGATTGTTATTCTCCATCCTCATGTGTGATCACAGTTACTAGATCCACAGCCCACCTTTTTTTTTTCCTTAGAAGAACCTACTTTTTGGCTCCAACTGATTTTGTTGCTTTCTTCTCATTCTTGCCCGATTTTCCTAAAGTTCCCTTTGAGTAACTTGACTGCCCAGTTGGGTGGGTGAGTGAGCAAGGTCTTCTTTTCCTCCATTTCCATCTCTCCTCTAACTCCCAGGACCATCCCAGAGGCAAGCAATGGTCCTGACCAAACCAGCCTCCTCTGCTTCCTTCATGACTGACAGACAGCTGGACTTCACCTGCATGGAACAATAAAGGAAATTTATAGGCTCAAGGTGGGACATGGTCTTTGCGCTATCTGGGTACTAAGGAGGAGAGGCAAGGTCTATTTATGTAAAAATCCCCTTTCTATGAAACCAACCCCCAAGTTTTCTACTAACCTGAAAAAGAAACACATGCTAATGCCAGGGGACTTTTCTTCTCCCACAGAGAATTTTAGGAACAAAAACAGAGGGCTCCTCGATTCTATGGCTCATGCTTAAAATCTGGTTCACCAGTGGCTCAATTGTTTGGAATTGTAGTCCAATGGAGGAGATAGTTTTGACCAGAAGGCCCTTTAGAAGCACTCCCCCATCCACTGAATTACAGTCACTCATTTTCTCTGGTTGAATACAGGTTAGAGTGGGCCCCGGAGCAGCTTGAGGCTCCTCTCCACCCCTTCTTTCCCTTTCTTCCCCACTCTCCCCAACCCCACTCCACTCTCAAAGAGGAATCATATACCCCAGGTGATCAGATCATCGCCCAAATTAGATGACAAAATAGATTTAAAAGTGCCTCACCTCACTCTATGCCTGGCACATCATGGGCACTTTATGAATGTCAGTTTAATTGTGTTTCCCATCTCCCACATTTGTCCACCAAAACTATAAAATTCAGACCCCAACAGACCATATGCCAACACTCCAGTGATGAAACTCCCTATCCTACGGAGCCTTCCCAGCCCATTTATTCCATCTCGGTACAGCTGCTGATGGACCAGCCATGCCTGTCTTTCTTCCTGAGGCTCCGGACTTTGTAGAAACTTCCAACCACTTGATTTGACAAATGACTTTCTGAGTGGAGGGAGGTTTTACATTTAATACATATCATAAGGGACATCAGAGCTATGCTCAGGAGATCAAATACTTTCTTCAGCTAAGAATGTAAGCATTATCCCTATTAATATCTTTCCAACAAAAGCCCTGTGCTCCCCACCCCCATTCCTCTATGATCTCAGTTTATTAATGTCACAGGCCCCTCCCCTGTCAAGCTGTCCTCACCACAGACTCTCATTCCAGCCTGATGTCTACTCTGTAGAACACACCTCCTTGGCAAGCATTTAATGCAAGAAAAAAAATCCTCCATCATCATAAATTGTAAAATCAAACAACTGAACACCATCCCCTGGGAAATAAATTCTGAAGAGTTAAGAAGGGAAAAGAGAGAGCCATGATTATTTTAATCCTATTCCAGATGCCCAGGTACTCTCCCCAAACAAAACCCAAATTAAACATGAGCCTTATTCAAAGGGATAATGACAACACAAGTGCAGAAGACAACGTTTGGCAAATAGTAGATGCTCAATTAATGTTTATTTAAAAATAAGTAAGTGCGTACATACAAAGCAACGCTGTGCACCATGCTCAGCCAAGCCCCAGCCTGACCAAACAAAGTGAGTTATTGAAACCAGAGTCCCCACACTGAGAGCATGCTCTGCTGTTCAAAAGTGCCTTCGTGCTCATTAGTTGGTATGACTAATGCAGCATATTGAAGCTTGCACCTGGCCTCGAAGGGCTGTATCTCTCGGAGGTCCCTCAAAGAATGGAATAATACAGATACCCACAAACACTGAGAAAATCCTGTTCTCACAAGATTTTTGAACCATCTAAAGACTTTAAGACCTCTATCCTCACCACAAAAATTGCTGAGATTAGGAGCACACCGATTCCTTATCAAAACTGGAGTGAATAAAGACCTCTTTTTTACCACCACCACCAACAAAAAGTGTCAGAAGGGTACTGACATTATAAGGTGGATACTTTGGATGTAGAGGTCAAAAGGACAAAAATGTACCAGCCAGAAAATTTCTTTTACTTAGCCAATCAAACCCTGTAGTCAATGTCAAAGTCATGTATCTCTCTGGGCCTCAATTTATACATCTGTAAAGTAGGAACAAGGAGGTTGGCTCCACCTACCTACAAAGGTTCTTGAGAAAATAAAATTAGATAGTGTGAAAAAGATCTTTGAAAAATCACAACCTATACACATAAACCGGCCACAATAAGGACAGAAGCTGTGAAAACCAAGGAGAGATCATTCTTGGTTTTGAGTTAAAGGAGGTGTCCTTCCCCAAGACGGTACCAGGTAATAGGAGCAACAGCGATGAGGTCATCACAGGTCATGTCCTGTCATCAGAGGCAGTGTATCACAGGGTCAGGGCATATTGCTTAGGGCCAGAGCCTCCACCATCCTGGGCGTGAATACCAGAGCTGCCATCTGCAAGCTAAATAATCTCATGCTGGTCTTTTGGCCTCTCAGGTCCTTTGCTCCCTTGCCTGTAAGGTGAACTAATATCTTCTCCCTCCTAGAAAACTACTGTATGAATCCAATGAGGTAACTGAGGCCAGAGCATGCAGAAGTGCTGCACAGATGTCAGCTCTGCCTGAAAGCACATCCTTCAAAGAGAACATTCCACTCTCACAGACCCTCTGAGGGGGAGAAGGCGCTTCCTTGCAGCCTCCTGTGTGAAGTTTTCTCAGGTTCTGCTTCATTGCTCTGGGTTTCCGCCCACCACCCTCTCTGTGGCACCTCCACAGCCTTGGAGGGTCGCATGCTGGGAGGCAAATGGCCCTTTGCCTCATGCCCTGTTCTCCACTGTTGGAGGTGGTGCCCAGAGGGAAGGAAGAACAGCCTGGTGTAGTGGCTGGCAGCTGGTGGCTGCCTGATCCGGATGCCATCTGGCCCAGATGGCTCTAACATTTTCCAGTAGCCCCCAAGCAGTGCCCTAAGCAAAAGGGTGACTCAGGTGAGATTTTCCTACATGGTTTTCCCATCTACATTTCAGTATCCTCCCCTCAGCAAGGCCCAGATTCCCCCAAAAGTGCTGTACTAGCTTGTTCACTCCTGACCACATCCTCCCATCAAATCCTCCTTGGACTCACAACTCTAAGACCCAGAAGGAAGGTAGAGATCATCTCATCTGGATCCTAACCTGGGTCCCTGAGCCCCCTAAATATCCTAGCAGGCCATAACGGGAGTCCTAGAGGTATTCTTCATATTTTTAAAACCATTCATAAGCATATGAGTGTGCTACACATGAGACCAGGCAGGCTAATTATGCCTCAGGTGCTTTGCTTTTGGATGGAATTATATCCACTCACTGTGTTCACTCTAGTTAGCTGGTGTTCACGGTTCTGATTACAAGTTTGTCATTTTAAATGTCAACAATTACTCTTTTAATAAATGTTGCTTGTGTCGTAGACAGGCTTTTTTGTCTAAAAAAGAATCAATAGAGGAAAAGTAATAAAAGGGCTCCTTTGAGGCAAAGAGGTGAAGAAACAAATCACCTCCCCATTTTACAGATGAAGACATGGAGTCCCAAGTGTTTCCCAAATTCATGTGGCTACTCTGGGGCAGAAGCAAGAGTCTAGCCTTGGTGTTTTTCCTCCTATTCCAGCGCTGCTTGTACAAGCTGTTCTGCCACATCCCAGGTTCTGTCCTCTCCTCGCAGCCCTGCCAATTATTAAGCAGCACCTAATAAGAAAACTACTGTCTCGCTGGCCAAGTGATGTACATATGTCAACAAGTCTTTCCTAGAACTGGCCTGTCCATCAAGTAGCCACTAGACACATGTAACTATTTAAATTTAAATTAATTACAATTAAATACGATTCAAAATTCAGTTCCTCAGTCACCCTAGCCACATTTCAAGGACTCAGAAGTCACATGTGGCTGGTGGCTACATATTAGACAGTGCAGGCATGGCTCATTTCCGTCATTGTGGAAATTTCTACTGGGCAGACTGCTGTAGATGCACTGACTCTAACAGGCCCCAGCCCTGTGACTGGGGGAGACATGAAAGTGCTTCTCATGGTATCAGGCTCTCTGCCTGGACTTACAGTCTATGGGTCACCAATGACCTGGGGCCAGACCATTTCTGACCCCATTCCCTGGGGTCGGTTGGAACTGTAATAAGTCCACCCAGGTCAGAGAAGGAGACCTGGCAAGAGAAACAGTCAGAAGGACCACCTTCTCCTTAGGCAAGCCCTGTGGTTTCCATGACCAGAAACCACGTTCAAGGTTCAGTCACTCTGAATATATATGTCACTCTGTCACAGGAGAAAGAGCACTAAAGGGGAGTCGGGAGAGGTGGGGTTCCAGCACAAGTGTTGCCTCTTATCAGCTGTGTGCCTCCAGCAAGGCCCCCTTCTCTGGCCCTCAATCCCCCACTAGGTAAACAACTCAGTCTTCTGGAGTCCTAAAATTCCGCACTGACCCCATCATCATTTCATTCCTCTCTCTCTGGTATGTGTCTTATCTTTTGTGGATGTGTGTGCATTTACAGAATGTTTCATCTTAATCAAGGAAATAATAGAGAGGGCAGGAGAAATTGCCTTGGCGACTCCAAAGTGTGTGTTAACATAGAGAAAGAGCTCTTAAAACCTTCTAGGGTAGCAGAGGCTGTCAGGGTGCTGTTTTCCATGCAAGAATCCAGTAGAGGGGGATATTGCATAGAGGCGAATTCCTAACAGGCTTTGCCTTCAGCTTGTCATTGTTAACACCCAAGCTCAGAGGGGAGGAAATGTCTTTTTCGTCCTTGCAGGACCTCACAGCTACTCTCTGTGTACCAGGACTCAATAAGTCTCTAAAAGCCTCTGGATGGACACAGGAAAGCCCCTGGTGTTCTTTCTGTGCATTTAACCCTAATGAATTTTCCCTTCCCATTTCCAAATTACAAAATCAAAGCTATTTTCTCAGGTGCCATATTTAGCAGCTGTCAGAAGTTGGAATCTGGCAAGATCAACAATTTTTGAACAGCTCGAAATTCGCTAAAGTCCCAGATGGGTTTTCCCCTTCTCTGCCCTCCCGCTCCCTTCTCAGAGCCAGCTTTCAGAGTCCACCTCGGGCGCCTGAGACCCGAGCAGTGTGCCTCTTTCAGTAAAGCTTGGTTTTAAGGAAATAAAAACACATTTCCCTTTCACATGCCTCATTGCCTTATTTTCCCTCTCATTTTGACAAAATGGGACTCTGCAGTCCTCCTCCTCAGATGAAGGCTGATTAGCAGCCACGGTCACTAATCTCTCACCATCTTTTTCTAAAAATGAGACTCACCCAGCCTCAGCACAACAACTAAGAGCAAAAGGTTTGTCAGAATTTCCAGCTCCTGTGATTTCTCCCTTTGGTTCTTCAGAGATAACGGTGAGAGTAAAAGATGTAGAGATGAGAGTAAGACATGCAGAGAAGCCCTGGCTATGAGCGCCCATAGTGGGGGTGGGGCAGCAGCCCTTGCAACTTCACAGTGAGATTCCACAGAAGGGCTCTTTCCCTTATAAATGTCCCACTTACGGCTTAAAGTTCAAGAAGGTAGGCCTGGATCCAGCCTCACCAGCCTCAACCTATGCCAGGCTTTCTGCAGCGCTGGGAGGAAAGGGTGGAGAATGCTGAAGACAGAGATCTCCGGCAGTCACACCTTTCGTGGAAAACAGAGACACCTGTCTTGATAGGTGAAGCGGTGGATGGTGGCTCAGCTGCTGTCTCAAAGCAATCAAAGAAAATGTCTGTGATAGGTGGAGGGAGATTTGGTTCCCCAGGGTTAGTTCTCCAAGCTGAATAGACAAAGGTGCAAGAAACAGGGAAATTTTCAAGCAAAATAAGGTGTATTTGCCGGAAAGTCTATCTGAGTGAGAATTCTCAAAATATTTTCTAAAACTCCGAACTGTTTGGAGAACGTAGCCACAGTATATACAGAAATAAATGCCCCGTTTTCATTAGGAGAGCCTGTGTGTATAAAGGGACGCATCCAGGCTTTGGGGCCAGACATTGGTTCAAATCCCAACCCTGTCACCTTCTACTCAGATAACCTCAGACAAGTCACCTAGAACCACCGAACCTCCATTTTCTCATCTCTAAAATGTAATGGCACCTACTTTTACAGACTTATTGCAAGGAATAAATAAGATAATCTATGTAAAAGCACTCAGGGGCCAGGCGCGGTGGCTCACCCATGTAATCCCAGCACTTTGGGAGGCCAAGGTCGGCGGATCACCTGAGGTCAGGAGTTCAAGACCAGCCTGGCTAACATGATGAAACCCTGTCTTTACTAAAAATACAAAAATTAGCCAGGCATGATGGTGGGTGCCTGTAATCCCAGCTACTTAGGAGCCTGAGGCGGAAAAATCACTTGAACCTGGGAGGCAGAGGCTGCAGTGAGCCAAGATCGCGCCACTGTACTCCAGCCTGGGTGACAGAACGAGACTCCATCTCAAAAAAAAAAAAAAGCAAGCACTCAGCACCATGCCTGGCATATAGTCAGCACTTGCCAGATGTTAACTGCTACCATTACATTGCTAATAAAATAATACCACAACATTCTTCTGAGTGCAGAGATACAGACATACAAGAAAACCCTCTCTTTCTACAAGAAATTTCTTCAGGATTAAAATTCTGATGGCTGTATGACTTAAGACTAACTCACAAGAAAATGTCATGGGGGACTGTGATACATACTTCCTAAAATTTGTTTCCTGTTCTACCCAACAGCCCTTGTGTTTTTGGAGTTCTAAAACTGAAGCCACGTGGTCAGTATAAATGGCAGAGTATTAATCAACTGAAAATAAATATTTCTGAGATCCAAGGGTAATAAAACCCTGTGGAAGCACCCACCCCCAACCCATTACTCAAATTCAGACACAAAGAGACTGCGTCTGTCCTCATCCTCACCATGATGACCCTGCATTTCATGCAATGGAATATTTACAGCATCATAGTGGAGCTTGGGGTACAAGTGGGGCATGGTGCCGATAGCCCTGTGTTCGGTGGGACGCTGCCCTGGTGGTGGCAACTGGTGCATGCTTCAGTTCTCCTCCTTGATCCTCAGCCACGCTCAGGTCGGTGTTTGCTGCGCAACTCAGCGTTGCTGCTGCCCCTGCTCATGAGAATTACATTGTCATGTAATAAGTACCTTCCCTGAGTCCATGAAAATAAAACATAAAAGTCTTAAAAAGAAAGGAAGAAAGATAATCATTTCCATGTTTGAGGACCTCAAGACTGGTTAGAAATTAACTATGATACCTGCCCCAAGTGGTCACGATGTTGTCCAATAATAAGTTATCACCAGGCTGGGCACGGTGGCTCATGCCTATAATCCTGAGACTTTGTGAGGCCAAGGTGGGTGGATTGCCTGAGCTCAGGAGTTGAGACTAGCCTGGGCTACACAGCAAAACCCCGTCTCTACTAAAATACAAAAAATTAGCTGGGTGTGGCAGCGTGTGCCTGTAGTCCCAGCTACTCGGAAGGCTAAGGCAGGAGAACTGCTAGAACCCAGGAGGCAGAGGCAGTGAGCCAAGATCGCGCCCCTGCACTCCAGCTTGGGAGACACAATGAAACTCCGTCTCTAAAAATAAAAATAAAAATAAAAATAAAAATAAAAAAGTTGTCACCAATCATTGAAAAGTGGGCTAGTTTATTCATTCATTTCTAATCAAGCAGATGCCACAGTGTTATTTGATAGTAATATCTGACCTTTAATACTAATATCTGACCTCTCACTTCAAAAATCGGGAAATATTTCTTCACATGGTTCCTCTGACACTGTGAGCCAATGGCCTCTTGCTGGGCACTCATAAGGTATAGTCTAACATTATTAGCCTAATAATAACAACTTTTTTTTTCCTTTTTTTTATTATTATACTTTAGGTTTTAGGGTACATGTGCACAATGTGCAGGTTTGTTACATATGTACACATGTGCCATGTTGTTTTGCTGCACCCATTAACTCGTCATTTAGCATTAGGTATATCTCTTAATGCTGTCCCTCCCCCCTCCCCCCACCCCACAACAGTCCCCAGAGTGTGATGTTCCCCTTCCTGTGTCCATGAGTTCTCATTGTTCAATTCCCACCTATGAGTGAGAACATGCGGTGTTTGGTTTTCTGTCCTTGCGATAGTTTACTGAGAATGATGTTTTCCAGTTTCATCCATGTCCCTACAAAGAACATGAACTCATCATTTTTTATGGCTGCATAGTATTCCACGGTGTATATGTGCCACATTTTCTTAATCCAGTCTATCATTGTTGGACATTTGGGTTGGTTCCAACTCTTTGCTATTGTGAATAGTGCCACAATAAACATACGTGTGCATGTGTCTTTATAGCAGCATGATTTATAGTCCTTTGGGTATATACCCAGTAATGGGATGGCTGGGTCAAATGGTATTTCTAGTTCTAGATCCCTGAGGAATCGCCAGAACCAAAAAAGAGCCTGCATCGCCAAGTCAATCCTAAGCCAAAAGAACAAAGCTGGAGGCATCATGCTACCTGACTTCAAACTATACTACAAGGCTACAGTGACCAAAACAGCATGATACTGGTACCACAACAGAGACATAGATCAATGGAGCAGAACCCAGCCCTCAGAAATAATGCCACATATCTACAACTATCTGATCTTTGACAAACCTGAGAAAAACAAGAAATGGGGAAAGGATTCCCTATTTAATAAATGGTGCTGGGAAAACTGGCTAGCCATATGTAGAAAGCTGAAACTGGATCCCTTCCTTACACCTTATACAAAAATTAATTCAAGATGGATTAAAGACTTAAATGTTAGACCTAAAACCATTAAAATCCTACAAGAAAACCTAGGCAATACCATTCAGGACATAGGCGTGGGCAAGGACTTCATGTCTAAAACACCAAAAGCAATGGCAACAAAAGCCAAAATTGACAAATGGGATCTAATTAAACTAAAGAGCTTCTGCACAGCAAAAGAAACTACCGTCAGAGTGACCAGGCAACCTACAAAATGGGAGAAAATTTTTGCAACCTACTCATCTGACAAAGGGCTAATATCCAGAATCTACAATGAACTCAAACAAATTTACAAGAAAAAAACAAACAATCCCATCAAAAAGTGGGCGAAGGACATGAACAGACACTTCTCAAAAGAAGACATTTATGCAGCCATAAAACACATGAAAAAATGCTCATCATCACTGGCCATCAGAGAAATGCAAATGAAAACCACAATGAGATACCATCTCACACCAGTTAGAATGGCCATCATTAAAAAGTCAGGAAACAACAGGTGCTGGAGAAGATGTGGAGAAATAGGAACACTTTTACACTGTTGGTGGGACTATAAACTAGTTCAACCATTGTGGAAATAATAACAACTTTTAAAAACCTAGAGAATAATAAAATGAATAAAGTGCCTCAGATACTGCACTTAATTCCATTCCCTAAGTCAACAACTACAACAATGCTGGTTTGAGTTGATTGATCCAGTTCATGGATGAACCTGAAGCCGTCTCAGCCCCACATGTAGGTAAGATCTGAGAGGCGCCAAGAAACTTACCCTTGGTGGCAGCATTCCAGCAAGTTATTCATATTTTGAGTGAAGGGACTGGGAGTTTGGAGCTTTGTTTGTTTTACCTTTTCATAAAGCAGTGGAAACCCTCTTTCAAACAAAATCTCTGAAGGCCCCTATGTAGACGATACTAGCTCATTCTTAAGTAGTATTTACTGTGTGCCAGATGTTTTAACTCATTTAGTCTAACAGTTCTACAAGGTAGATACGGTGTGCTGTTACTGTTCATACTTTACAGATGGCAAAACTAAGGCACAGAGAAGTTAAACGATCTGCCTAATGTCACACAGCTGTAGGTGCTAGAGCTGAGTTTCCATCCTGCCTGGTCTGGCTCCAGAGCCCACCCTCTCATGGATCACACTGTGTGACCCCAGTATAGAATGTTTTGAAGGAGGCATATAAAATCAGAACAGCTCTGGCTGGAGCTCTGATAGAGGGCAGAGGCTTCCAAGCTCTCTATAGTGACCCTCAGGCACATCCAAGGAAGATGAGGACTTCAGGAAGCCACTGGATTAAGACTTTATCTACCTAAGATCACCGTAAGATCGCATCTACTTCTTGAGGAGTAACAAATTGGTGCATTAGTAGGAATCTATTTCCAATTACCAGGGTCTTTAGAGAATGAAACTTAGGTTAAGTGGTGACTGCGAGACCCTGGCTACAGGGCAGGGACACAGAGGGCACACGGGCAGAGGGAGTGCTGGACTCGAGTCTGGATGGTAGAAGGGGAGGGGGCTGAGACAGGCAGTGCCTCCAGGACAACCAAGTCTCTACTTGACAGGTGAGCTGGAGGTCAGGCTAACAGCAGTGCTTGTGACGAGTATTTGAAAGGGCCTCCGGGCAGGCCACTGCCTGGGTGCTAAACACTAAACACAGGTTGGTCCCTGGCAGAGGCATAGCGTGACTAGAGCCGTGAGGGTGGGTGAGGAGAACAGTCTGACGTGAGAGTGTCAGGGCTCCCCCCATGAGGTGACACTCAGAGTTTCGGTTTTTACCTTGATAAAAATTTTGCAGTTTTCACAATTGCAGAACAAACAGAACCATGACTCATATTTCACAATTTGCCTGGCAAATTCACCATGCGATCATGTTTCTGACAAGTGCATGTTTTCCAGGGGTGAGGGGACATCAGGATAGAACATTTGGCCCGAGGGGCATGTTATAATGGGGGACAGTGAGACGCACATTGCCCCCACCTCATGTCTTAGTTTCAATACCAGAAGCCAGTGATTCATGTTGTACACAAGTCTCAGTGGACCTGGGAGTACATCACAAATTCTGAGGTATCCACGTGTATATTTTACTGTCTGATTTTTAATCATCTCTGAGCCACGTTTTCATCCTCTGGAACTTCATGGGATAAATTACTTGAGGTTCATCATTTAAAAAATTTTTTTGAAATCTGAATGGCATAAGTTTGAGTAGCAACTTTCAAGATAATGTAATTTAAGAGATGATGATATACGTGACGAAATGTGACACTTTAAAGGAACAATTAAAACACCCAGTGAAACTGAAAAACCAGAGTTTCGCCCTCTGGTTTCTAACTGAGGAATTGAGTCAGAAGTTCTGTAGCCTCCTGTGGAAGAAATAGACACGAGGGCCAACTCTGTGTCACCTGTAGATAACACCTAGTACCACATCAGCAGCATGAGATAATGAATTATTATTTGTCAAATGAATGATAAGTACATAGAAGCAAACAAATAAGCATACAGTCCACACCAGCTGAAATACAGGGCCAATCTTATTCTTAGGGACCATTTCCCTATTCAACATTCTAATAATATTTGTTCCTTTTTTTTTTTTTTTTTTTTTTTTTTGAGACAGAGTTTCGCTCTTGTCACCCAGGCTGGAGTGCAATGGCACGATCTCGGCTCACTGCAACCTCCACCTCCCAGGTTCAAGCAATTCTCCTGTCTCAGCCTCCTGAGTAGCTGAACCACCATGCCCAGCTAATTTTTTTGTATTACTAGTAGAGATGGGTTTCACCATGTTGGTCAGGCAGGTCTCAAACTCCTGACCTCAGGTGATCCATCCGCCTCAGCCTCCCAAAATGCTGGGATTATAGGCGTGGGCCACTGCTTCTGGCCATTTGTTCCTTTTTAAATAAGCATTGATTAATTTTGGAAACGAGGTTTATATAGACAGCAGAAACTTATCTTCCAATGGTTGTATCTCACATTCGTTGTGCACCTTTTACTCAGATCACTTGAAATGGTCCATATTTTTGATTCTCAGAGCACTAGTGGGCTGTTAAGCCCCAAGGTAACAGTGATGTTTTCCCATATCTCATACCATCACCTTTTGCACTCTCCCTTGGGTGCTCTTGTGGAATAGAAACCTGATTTCAACAAGAGACTTGGTTCTTATCAGAGAAAGATTCAATTGAAAAATAGTCTGAAACTAGGATTTGTTGAGTTCGTTGAGTTGGGACAGCTTTAAATCATCATGTCATGTAATCCTCCCAAACCACCCAGTGTGGCAAGTGTAATTTTGTTCCTTTTAGGAGATGAAGAATTGAGAGACATCCAAGCCACAAAACAGGAAGGGACGGAATTGAGATCCTAGGCCAGGTTGAGCCCAATGCCCGTGGTCTTTATATCAAGGGCTAATAGCCTTAGTGAAGATGGGGGTGTCTGCCTGCCCCCTCTGCAATGTCAGTACCGTGAAGGCTCATTGAACCTCAATTTTCATCATGTAGAAATTTGACCCCTTCAACTCTGCAAGGGCCTCCCAACAGGTCCCAAACCCAAGCTTATTCCCATCCAGGCTGCCCCCCACCTTCAGCCAGAGTGATTGCAAGTTTGGTCAGGTCACTCCCTTGTTGAAAACCCTTTAACACTGCCCATTACACTCAGAATAAAGGCCCAAATCCCCCCATGCCAAAAGATCCTGCCTGACCAGCCCTGTCCACCCCTTTGGACTCCCCTGCTTCTGCCCAAGCCCTCTGCTTCCCAGACATGGGAATTCACTTTCTCCTTCCTGTCACAGGGCCTTTGCATATGTTGTTCCATCTCCCAGAGGATTCTTCCCACCACAACACATTCCCCCTTTCTCTTGTCTTAGCTTAAACGTCCCTTCCTCAGAGAGGCCCTTCACGATGACCTTCTGCAGTGCATTCCAGAGCACCCAGCACCCATCTTTCATTTCACTCATCACTGTTAGATCAGGATAATGGTTTACATAATTGTTTCATGTCTGTTTCACACACTACCCAGAGGAGGAGGTATGAATTAAATAATACCTGTGAGGGCAGGAACTCTGTCAGTCCCACTTATGTCTATGTTTATTACCAGTGTCTGCTTCAGCACGGGACATGTAGGAGATGCTCAAGAGATGCTTATTCCATCCATGAGGCAATTCATCACCAAATCAGTACACTGTTCATCTAGTTTTAGGCCCAAGGTCTTGTAATCTCCAAGCATGTTTACCATCTGATATCCCTGAGTTTTATCAGAACCAATGTGTGGAAGCTGGCAGAGCTGAAGTGTAACATGCATTACAGAAAACCATTTACCACTCTGGGATCCCCTCTCCCCACTATGTTTTAATAAGCTTAATAATAGCGACAACTAACATCTATTAAGTGCTATGTTCTCACCAGTATCTTAAGAGACTTTCATACAACCTAAGTTTACATGACATGATCTGTTTAACTTAAGCCAGATCCTGTCCAAGCTCTGTTCACCTCCAGAGGCTCCATCTCACTTACAGTAAAAGCCCAAGTTCCAGGCATGGCCTGTAAGGCTCAAAGGATTTGCTCCTCTCTGACCTCATCCTCAGCACACTCTTCCCATCTCACTGGGCTCCAGCCACACCAGCAGCCTCCTTGAAGCTCCTAGACTACACCTGACAGCTCCTTCATAGGGCCTGTGTGCCTTCTGTACCCTGGGCACGAAATGCTCCTGCCCCAGATAGATGCAGTTCTAGCTCTATCACATGCTTTAAATGTCATCTTCTCCACGGACCTTCTCTGACAGCCATCCTGTACTCCCTCAGCTCCTTTCTTGCTATGTTTTTCTTTTTCTCCATTGCATACCACCATCTAATATGCCATTGCTATTACCTGTCTGCTCATTCATTGTCTGGCTGCCCTCGCTGCAATGTCAGTGCCACAAAGGCAAGGATTGTTGCCTATTTAGTTCACTGCTGTGTCCCTACTGCCTGGTGCATACAAGGAACTCAACAAATGGACGTTCCATGAATGATTGCAAAAAAAAAAAAAAGATATCAGGGGAAATTCAGCCAGATATTGGGCAAAATTCACCCCCAATATTTCACGTAGGTTCTTTTCTATTTTCCCTAAGTGTCAGCCAGTCTGAGAAATAAAGGGACACAGTACAAAAGAGAGAAATTTTAAAGCTGGGTGTCCGGGGGAGACATCACATGTCAGTAGGTTCCCTGAGCCGTAAAACCAGCAAGTTTTTATTAGTGATTTTCAAAAAGGGAGGGAGTGTACGAATAGGGTATGGGTCACAGAGATCACATGCTTCACAAGGTAATAAGATATCACAAGGCAAATGGAGGCAGGGCGAGATCACAGGACCACAGGACTGGGGCAAAATTAAAATTGCTAATGAAGTTTCGGGCACGCATTGTCATTGATAACATCTTATCAGGAGACAGGGTTTGAGAGCAGACAACCAGTCTGACCAAAATTTATTAGGCAGGAATTTCCTCATCCTAATAAGCCTGGGAGCACTACGGGAGACTGGGGCTTATTTCATCCCTACAGCTTCGACCATAAAAGATGGCCACCCCCCGAAGCAGCCATTTCAGAGGCCTACCCTCAGGGACGCATTCTCTTTCTCAGGGATGTTCCTCGCTGAGAAAAAGAATTCAGCGATATTTCTCCCATTTGCTTTTGAAAGAAGAGAAATATGGCTCTGTTCTGCCCAGCTCACCAGCGGCCAGAGTTTAACATTATCTCTCTTGTTCCCTGAACATTGCCGTTATCCTGTTCTTTTTTCAAGGTCCCCAGATTTTATATTGTTTAAACACACATGCTCTACAAACAATTTGTGCAGTTAACGCAATCATCACAGGGTCCTGGGGCGACATACATCCTCCTCAGCTTACGAAGATGATGGGATTAAGAGATTAAAGTAAAGACAGGCATAGGAAATCACAAGGGCATTGACTGGGGAAGTGATAAGTGTCCATGAAATCTTCACAATTTATTTTCAGAGATTGCAGTAAAGACAGGCATAAGAAATTATAAAAGTATTAATTTGGGGAACTAATAAATGTCCATGAAATCTTCACAATCCATGTTCTTCTGCCATGGCTTCAGCCTGTCCCTCCATTCGGGGTCCCTGACTTCCCACAACAGATGTTCTCATTTCATCCTTACATTAATCCTGAGAGATACACACATCACCCAAACACCTTCCTTGCCACCTTTTCTGCCAAGTCTACTACTGCTCCTGTACTTTGCTCACTGGTCGGGTGGCAGAAAAGAGAACCAGGAAACTCCGACCTCGAGACATTCTGGGTTCACACCCTCACCCCTACTAAGCCTGTCTGAAACAGGTGCCCTGTTTCAATTTCCCACTTCTCTAGCCTAGCCAGAAGTGAGTTTCCTTATGCATCAGTCATTCACTTGTACATTGTTTTCCCGACATTTGCCGGAGGCGGAGGCCCCAGGTGAGTGAGGTAGGCCCCACCCTTGGGGAGCTCAGAACTAAAAAGCTGCCTCCATCTCTCAATGGCCTCTTCAGATTCTTTCTGCTGCACCATTTTCCTGCTCATTTATTTTTCTAATTTCAAACATAGATTTTGTTACCTTTCAAAATATGAGGCATTTAAGAAAAGCAGTATTTTAAAATAGTGCTCATGGCTAGAACTGAGAGAGATTCTTTCACACCTCCCTGTCCCTACCTCCAGGGACAAAAGGGGTGCAGCTTGTTCTCAAATAGAAAAATTCAGCATTTTTCCAAAGCAGGCAAGGGTTGTGTTTCTGCACGTAGGACAGGTTCTGAGCCCTGGGATAGTGGTGAACTTCATCATTTTCATTTCAGATGCCATTTCTCTGGATTCTTTCCCCAGCCTTGACTGCTCAGCGTTGCTATTAATTCTTCCAAGCATTTTGCCCAATAAACACCCAAAACATGCTTTTCGCCCTTGCACCCACTTCCTGTCCTGCATCTACCTCTCCATCCCTTCCACTAGCTTCACATCTCGGTTGTTTTCAAAGTTGTCCCTTGTATTCTGGGCAACCCGTTTCTTGTTTCATCAAACCATTCTGTTCTCAAGTATCTTCCTCTCTTTAAATCCCTCTTCAACCATCAGCAAAATCTGCTGCTGCTGCCTCACAAGGAGGGCCCCTCCACCTCGACACCCTGCCCTGAGAATCTGAAGGGGAAGGAGTGATAGTAGAACTGAAATTAAATGTCAGTTTCAGCTAACCTGAGTAAGGCACACTTTCACCAGAGGGGATCACAAAAGCAAGGGATGAGGACTGCTTGTCCTCTACACTTATAGACTAGACTGTCAGGGTCAGCCCCTGCTTCTGAATGGACAGGGTATGGACTTGCTTACCCACTCAGATTAAAGGAAGTATCAGGGCACCATACACTCATTAGTTCATTAATGCAGTCCTTCACGCATGCAGCAAATAGTGATTGCAAGGTTTATTTCTTTGACTGCTGGAGATTTTTAAGGAAGAGTTTCTCAAAAGCAGGATGCATTGAGACCCAGAGGCTGAGGTTCAAGGTTAAAGGGTCCAGGCCGGGAAAGAATGACATTTAACTATCTAGTTTCCTTTTTTTGTGTTTGTTTTTTGCTTGTTTTTTGACAGGGTCTCACTCTGTCTCCCAGGCTGGAGTGCAGTGGCGCCATCTCAACTCACTGCAAGCTCTGCTTCCCAGGTTCAAGTGATTCTCCAGCCTCAATCTCCAGAGTAGCTGAGAGTACAGGTGCATGCCACCAAGCCTGGCTAATTTTTGTATTTTTACTAAAGACAGGGTTTCACCACAGCCAGGCTGGTCTTGAATGCCTGGCCTCAAGTGATCCACCCACCTCGGCCTCCCAAAGAGCTGGGATTACAGGCATGAGCCACTGCACCCAGCCTAGCTTCCTTTTAATATTGGCCTAGCAGTCAGCCAAATCCAGATGAGTCTGGTATAAAAATGAGAAGATGGCCAGGGTTGCTGGTGACCTGGTCAGGTCATGGATGTAACTTCAAATTAAGAAAGTCACCCAGGTTTTAAAATTGCCCTACCCACCTCTCCAATCATCCTCAGGCTGGCCTGGTACAGTACACCAGCTCCAGCATCCAATTCATAATTGCTCCCAGATGATAACAGAGGCAAGGGAAGAGAAGCCAGGAGCAGGCTATCATGATATAGCTCATTTTCTAACTTCATATTATTAAGACATCCCTTCTCTTTAGAATGTAAAAAACCTGGAGAATCCCAGGCCTAACCTCCAAAGATTCCTAAGGTGGAGCCCAAGAATCTGTGAGGTTAGCAAGACCCCATCCATACCAAGGGATTCTGATATTGGTGGTTCAATGACCTACCTTGACCAAAACCCTCTCCCAGAACCCCATGTCTGGCTCCACTCATGGGCCCCAAACAGGACACATGTAGTCAGGGTTGGGCAACCCGGAGATAAGCTCTGTGCTCCTGGGGTGAAAAGGCCATGGTTTTGTGGTCGTTCTTTTGGAATGCATTGCAGCAGGAGGACTAAGCATTTGTTCTTCATGCACGCAAGCTGATGACTCAATTCTGACAGCAGTCTTCTTGTAAGACGGCCTCCGACGGGCTCCATAAGCAAAAGATTTAGTCAAGTGTGTTAATTCAGGTAGGGCTATAATTAACTGACTATGGCTTCATCTAACCCTCAGAGTGTCCTTTTTAGATTGTATTATTGTTCCCGTATATTAATTCTCCTCTCTCCACTCCACCAGAGCTTCTGCCAACACAGCTTTCAAGCAATATAAGCAAGAGATAAATGTTTATTCTTTTAAACCATTGAGTTATTGAGGCTGTTTTTTACTGTAGCAAAAACTGGCTAACATAACCCTGTTTTGACAGGTACAGGAGTAAAAGACATTCTTTCACCAAACATACTTATTTTAAAGACCTACTGTGTGTCAGGGATTATTCAAGAATAAATGTTCAAACCTTACAAACACAGAATTTGACCACAACTTCCAACTCAGCTTTAGCCCCTTCTTCAATGGAAACAAATCGTGTTACTGCTCTACTTAGAACACTTTAAGCATTCTCCAGCTAACTCAAATTAAAGCTTAAGTCCTCTATAATGGCCTGCAGGGCCCTACACACAGTCTGGGTCTCATCTCCCCCATGACCTTTTTCTACTACTTCCTATGTCCACTTTTCCAGCTGCCCTGGCCTACTTGCCGTTCCTTGAATACACTGAGCATGCTCCTACCTTAGGGCCGTTGCACCTGCTGTTCTTTCTTCTTTGGCGGCTGTTCCCCACAATATGACAGGGCTCACTTCCTCACCTCCTTTAATGTCACCTATCAAATGTCACCTTCTCATTGAAGCATTCCTTGACCACCCAATTTGAATTGTAACTCTCCCCATGCCCTCCCTATACCTCTCCCCACCACATCTCTCTCCACTGCACGCATCACCATCAAAATGGTGTGTATCAGCAGTTCTCAGAGTATGCTATACAAGCCCTGAAGGTTTCCGAGACACATCAAAACAATTTTCATAATAACATGAAGCCATTACTTGTCCTTTTTCCCTTGCAGTGTATGTCCTTTTTCTCTTGCACTTGCAGTATGTCTTTTAATACTCTGAAAAATATACATAAAGGCCTTTTGCCACCTACCAAACTATGATAGTTGTCTCAAGGAAAAGTACTTGTATTATTGTTTGAGTTGCAAGCTGAACTGCCTGTTTTTTTTTATGGATTTTTCTTTTGATCTTCACAGAAACCCTTTTTAGAGATTAATTGTTTTTATTCCCATTTTATGGTTGAAGAAACCAGAGCTTAGAGAGTTTAAGCAAAATGCTTGCCTAATAAGCCCCAGAGCTAGGAGGAAAATACAGGTTTATTCATTAGGTTACATCATTAAGTTACCTTTAAAATTCTGGCTGGGTGTAGTGGCTCACGTCTATAATCCCAACACTTTGGGAAGCCTAGGTGGGTGGATCACCCGAAGTCAGAAGTTCGAGACCAGCCTGGCCAACATGGCAAAACCCTATCTCTACTAAAAAATACAAAAAAAAAAAAAAAAAAAATTAGCTGGGTGTGGTGATGGGCACCTGTAATCCCAGCTACTCAAAGGCTGAGGTACAGAGAATTGCTTGAACCCAGGAGGCAGAGCTTGCAGTGAGCAGAGATGGCGCCACTGCACTCCAGCCTGGGCGACAGAGAGAGACTCTGTCTCAAAAATAAATAAATAAATAAGTAAATAAATAAATAAATAAAATTCTTTCCATGTATAACACTCCATGACTATACCACATTGTAGAAGGTCTACGGTGATCACAGACCTCTTGTGGTTAACGGTGTTTGAACTTCAGAGTTACATAAATATAAGAAATAGAAACAAACATATTGGGCACCTTATATGCCTCATTTCTAGACAATTAATACCAGCCTCGCTTTATTCCTTCTAGAGTTCCAGTTAGATGTTTGCTGGATATTTCCATTTTATCCTCCGTGTATTTTAATCTCTTTCTCTTTTTTTGCTGGATTCTGTGTAATACCCTCAGGTTTATCTTCATTTTGCTAATTCTTTCTTCAGTTTTGTCTAATTATCTGTTCAGTGCATCCACTGACATGCTTTTAATGCATTAACCATACTTTTTATAAGTTCTATATTTTTAAGTCTGCCTATTCCTTTTCATCTTATTATATTTTCATCATTATTCATCTTGTTTCTTACATTTTTTAATTAATTTATTTATTTTTTCCATAAGTTATTGGGGTACAGGTGGCGTTTGGTTACGAGTAAGTTCTTTAGTGGAGATTTGTGAGATTTTGGTGCCCGCATCACCCGAGCAGTATACACTGAACCATAGCTGTAGTCTTTTCTTTTATTTTTGTTGAGACGGAGTCTCGCTCTGTCGCCAGGCGGGAGTGCAGTGGCGCGATCTCGGCTCACTGCAAGCTCCGCCTCACCGGTTCACGCCATTCTCCTGCCTCAGCCTCCCAAGTAGCTGGGACTACAGGCACCTGCCACCACGCCTGGCTAATTTTTCTGTATTTTTAGTAGAGACGGGGTTTCACCGTGTTAGCCAGGACGGTCTCGATCTCCTGACCTCGTGATCCGCCTGCCTCGGCCTCCCAAAGTGCTGGGATTACAGGCGTGAGCCTGCGCGCCCGGCCCATAGTTGTAGTCTTTTATCCCTCACCCCCTTCCCACTCTTTCTCCCAAGTCCCCAAAGTCCATTGTATCATTCTTATGCCTTTGAACTAGCTGTTTTCTGTATTCATCACATTTTTACTTGCAAGAATGACTACTGACAGACAAGGTATGGTTACTCAGACTTGAGTATTTGACAGGCATTTTCTGAAAAACAACAAATGCATTTGTTGCCAAGGATAAAATATAGGCTTTCTTGCAAAAATTTAAAATTTTGTGAATTTTATATCTGTCACTATTCAATACTTAAAGACTTTTCTAATGAAATTGGTGATGATATTAATAAATGTGATTTTGGGGATTGGATAATAAAATGTAGCAACATTTGAAAGATTTACATAATTGGGTGAACTTATATTTTTCAAAAGATCCATTCACAATGCATTGGTAAAACACTCATTCAAAGTGCAACATAGACCAGTGGATTTAAATAAAACAGAATGTTGTTATAGTTTCAGATTCAACATTGCAAATGACCTTTAAGAAACAACTACTTGTTGAGTTCTGGTGTAGTAGCAAAGAAAAGGACTCACAATTAAATGAAAAGGCTCCTGACATACTCCTCTCTTGTGCACCTGTATGTCTGTGTGAGGCCAGATTTTCTTCATATACTTCAGCCAAAATAGTACATCAGCACAGATTGAATGCAGATGCAGATATGAGAATCCAGCTGTCTTCTACTTGTAAATTAAAGAAATCTGCAAAAAAGACTTTTTTAAATATCACTCTTTTCTAAATTTTTGTTTGTTTGGGAAAAAACTATAATTTTTTACTAAATATATGTCATTTGTGCTAAAATATAATGGGTATCTTATTATTACTTTTAAGTATTCATATAGATGCATTTTTAATTTCTCAATTCTAATTTCTAGTGTTGTAAATATCAATAGCAATAACTTTTATACATGAAAGTTCTTTGAGGTCCTCAATAATTTTTAAGAATATAAAGGGGTTCTGGGACCCAAAATTTTAAGAACTGCTGCTGCATATAACTCACTTATTGCTGTAACTATTTTTCATCTTCCTCCATTACAATGCATGCCATAGTAAGGCAGGAGTTGTTTCCTGTCTTGTTCATCACTGAGTCCCCAGAGTTTAGAATAGTGCCGGGCAATTGTAGGTGCTCAGTAAAGATTTGTTGAGTGAATGAATGAATGCCACTCAACAGCAACCTCCACTTCTTGAGGCCTGTGTGCTGACTCTCCTATGAACCTCCCCAGGGCATAGAGTGTGAGGTTGAGCTAAGATCCCCACATCCATTTATCTGTTGTAAGATATTTTCCAACTTCCTGCCCATTCCAAATCAAACCGATCTCACCCATTCTGAACTCCCCATGCACTGGCCTTCTAACACTGAGTGCACACTATGTCCTCAATCATTCATCCTGGCCCTTAAGGCCACCACTTTGCCTTGTTTACATGCAGTTCCTTTTCTTCCCCTCAGACTGTAAGATCCTGGAGTGCTGTGTTTCACGGTTTGCCTATTTTCAGCTGTAATCACAGTGCCTAGCACTGAACAGGTATTCAATAAATGTTTCTTATATAAGTGAATAATATACAAAATGAACACTCTTTCACCTGAATATGCACATATATACACACATTGAGAATACTTATTTGTTTCCAGCAGCCAATGAAAACCTTTCTCCAATGACAGCATAGTTCCCATACTTTTATTTCCCTATAGCTAAGCCTTTCCCTTGCTCCCAAAAGTTCTCTAGCCAACCCTGCCCTCAGGCACACCAGTGCAACAGTGCAGGTGACTCGCTGTCAATGCCTCTTTGTAGGACATCCCTCAATGATCAGTGCCCCAGTATCCAGGCTTCTGCCTCATAACCACAGGTCCAGTAACCAGGCTTAGGCATTGTTCCCTTGCAAGAGTCCTGGCCTCCATGACAGTAGCATTTCTTGAGCATCCACAATGTGTCATGAGCTTGGTCATAAATATGTATAATCCCCAGGCATCTCAGCAACCTGATAGGGAAGAACCACAGAGAACATGAGATAAGGACAAAGCCTAATCAATTTGTTATATCTACATGCCCACAGTGCATGCTCAGTCAATATTTAGTGAATAAAAGGCTGAATGAATGAATCCTACAATATGGGTGTTCACATCCCATTGTACATATGAGCAAACAGCCTCATAGAGGTTATGCAGCTCATCCATCATGTTGCCAACCCCTGCATATATTTAGGGCCACCAACGGTCTACACCCAGTGGCTTGCCCCCACAAGCCTCTGTCCACTCAGGCAAACTGGTTTTCAAGTCACAGACATTCTTGGTCTTGGTGGATCCCACTGTTCATTCAGCAAAAATCTCTCAGTGTCAGCCACCTGGGACAAGTCACCTCAGCCCTTCCAACTCCCGTCATCCTTAGCAGACCAGGCAGGTGTATTTTCAAAGTACCAGTTAAACCTCTTGATTTCAGCTGGTTGGTCCAGACTAGCAACCCAGAGAGCAGGACGCCCCGTCCAAAGAAGGCCATTCTGCTCTCAACAAGTCTGCAGCTAATAGCACTTCTTTTAGTCCTCCTCAGTTTCTGTTGCTGGAGGAAGAAAGATAAAGGAGGCTGGGAAATTCAGGCCAACCTACATGCTCATATTGCACCCAGGCTCCCAGTCTGTGGCTGCAGCTTTCCCTGGAAGGTAATAGACATGTGACTTGGGCAAGGCTACACTAGCCAATGCTTTGCTTCCTAAGTGCTCCTAAGAGCTGCAGTTACCAGGGAAAATGAAGCTGGGAAGGATCACGGAATGCCAAGGTTTGCCACCTTCCCCAATACCCAGGCCCCCCATGGCCTGGCCACAAGCATCCTTTGCCCAGTTACTCCCTGACAGCACAGGAGCAAATGGCCTCTTGTGCAATCTAACAGTGCAGCCAGCTGAGGAGAGCCAGGGCCCCAGACAGAATGTGAAGGCCTGGACAGGAGCATTCTTAAGCCCTGTGAAGCACTAGCCTGGTCAAGGGACAGCACCTACTTGGCCACAGGAGTAAAAACAAGGGAGAGGTGGGCCCTTCCTCTGAAGCCTCTGCACACAGGAGGCTGCGGGGCCTTCAAAAAAAGAAGAGGAAGGAAGGAAGGGAGGAAGGAAGGAAGGGAGGAAGGAAGGAAGGAAGGGAGGAAGGAAGGAAGGGAGGGAGGGAGGGAGGAAGGAAGGAAGGAAGGAAGGAAGGAAGGAAGGAAGGAAAAAGAAGAAGAAAGAAAGAAAGAAAGAAAGAAAGAAAGAAAGAAAGAAAGAAAGAAAGAAGAAAGAAAAGAAGAAAGAAAGAAAGAAAGAAAGAAAGAAAGAAAGAAAGAAAGAAAGAAGAAAGGGAGAAAGAAAGAACGAAAGAAAGAAAGAAAGAGAAAGAAAGAAAGAGAAAGAAAGAAAGAAGAAAGAAAGAAAGAAAGAAAGAAAGAAAGAGAAAGAAAGAAAGAAAGAAAGAAAGAAAGAAAGAAAGAAAGAAAGAAAGGGAAAGAAAGATTGAAAGAGAAGGAGATGGAAAGAGAAAGGAAAGGAGAAAGAAATAAATATTGTATTACTTTGGGTTGTTTTCTATTTTAAAAAGTGATATATTTCAGTAGTAGAAAATTCAAATAATACATAGAAGCATTAAGAAACTGGGTGCAGTGGCTCATGCCTGTAATCCCAGCACTTTGCTGGGGTCAAGGCAAGAGGATTACTTGAGGCTGAGAGTTCAATACCAGCCTGGTCAACATAGCAAGACCTCATCTCTACTAAAAGTAAAAGAAAAAAAAAATGCCCAGGTGTGGTGGCACACCTGTAGTCCTGGCTACTGGTGGGGACGAGGTGGGAGGATCCCTTGAGCTCAGGAGGTCGAGGCCGCAGTGAGCTGTGATCACGCCACTCAGAGTGACAGAGTGAGACTCCATCTCTAAAATAAAAAGAAGAAGCACTAAGAAGAAAATTTAAGTTACTTGTTACCTACTTGTCATCTAGAAATGACTACTGTGGACATTTTGTACAAATCCTCCTGTCTTTCTTCTGCATGTGTCTTTATTATAATATATTGATGTCATAATGTTCCTGTTGTAAACAGACTTTCCACCAAACACTGCATGATAAGCATTTTCTCCACCATAATAAATAATATTTTGTGATTTTTAAAGCATACAGAATATTCCACCATCATCTGGAATTTCTTTAAGCATGAATTTTTTTAACTATCCCCTATTATTGAACTTCCAAGTTGTGTTCCTTTTTTTCTTTTCTAAGCAACATGCTGATTATCTTGAACATAAACTGCGCCCTTCTTCAATTACTTAATTAGAAGGGTTACTAGAAATGGAAGTATTGGGTCAAAGTGTACCTACATTTAAAAAAAATTTAAGAAGCCTTATTAAGGTATAATTAACATACAATAAATTGCACATATTTAAAGTGCACAATTTCATAACTTCTGACACATGTATATACCCATGAAACTATTGCCACAACCAAGGTGATGAACACATCCGTCACTCCCATATGTTTCTTTGTGGCCCTTTCTAATCCCTCTTTCTCTCCCCTTCCTTTCCCCATAGCAATGACTGCTCTGCTTTCTATCACTACAGACTAGGTAGAATTTTCCAGGGTTTTTTATAAATGGAGTTACCCAATACATACTCTTTTCCTCTGGTTTCTTTTCTTCAGCATAATTATTTGGAGATTCATTCATATTATTGTATCACTAGTTTATTCCTTTTTAGTGCGGAGTCTTACTCCACTATATAGTCAGGAAAGTGCACCCATTTTTAACACTTTTGATGCCTACTACTAAACGAACTGTGGGGGCTTCGTGAGGCTCTTTATCACAAAAGCATGGACATTTGGAGCTGACTGCCCCCTCCACTGAAAAGCTAGGATTGAAATTCCATTTGTTCCAAGTGTACCATTCTGTCCCCAGAACTGCATGGCCTCTGACCCTCCCTAGTTCCAACATCCATTACCAGGAAAAAGGAAAAACTCCAAGAACAAAGAAAAGACCCAAGAGAAGACGGGCCGGCGAGGGCAGCAGCAGTGTACCTCGTGCCTCAGTGCTCCAATCCCAGAAGGGACCTACTTCCTAGATGCTGCTCTGCTCCCAAAGAAGCTGGCCCTGAAGCAGTGGCCTGAGCCATCACACCGTGGACAGTCATGGGGATGATGAGCAGGGCACAGGGACAAGACAGGTTCTCAGACCACACAGACAAGTGCGTGTGAGGTCTATTTGCGCTCCCTGTAACCTGTAACCCTGCATGAACGTTGTATTGATACAAATAGAACTATAAAACAGGGAGGAAAAAAAGACTGCATTTGCTTCCCTGCTAGACCATGAAACCACTAAGAGTCGGATCTGTGGCTGACTCATCTTGCTTCATGGCTTCTTGCTCTGGTGAGTTTTCAATCCGCTTTTCTCGAAGGCTATTGACTACATTTTCTTTGAAATAGCTCAGCTCCTGCCCAGCACCACCGAGGCAGAAATCAGGTGACCACAGAGAAGACGGCAGGGGGCTGGGGCCTGCCCTACCCCCACACCAGTCTCATTAACTTCTCTGCTTCCTTCAACATGCAGCTGCATGTGTTTTCTTTAGAACCACATCCAAACTCCCCAGGTGGAGTCAGTCATGCCCTCAAGCTGCCTGTTTTCCATTGCACTGGGATTATTTGCTTAACCATTCAGCAAGCTTACTGGGGGCCCACTGCGTGCTGAGTGCTGGGCCCTTCCGCTCGTGGAGTCCAGAGTCCAGTGAAGCACCAAGGCTCAGTGGAGATGACTCCCATGCCAGGGGTCAGGAGCAAAGATGGCACTGTGCAGAGGACACCATGGGCCCACTGAGGAAAGACGCCTCTCATGGAATGGACAGAGAATCAAGAAAAACCTCCTGGAGGGATTAGGCCCTAAAACAAACCCTAAAGAACAAAAAGGGGTTATCTAGATGCAGAAGTTAGGAAAGAGGCAGGGTCCAGACTGCATGGATCAGAGAGCAAAGGCAGAGAGGCAGTGAGGTCAGGGGAGAGATGCACAGAGGGAAGAATCAAATCCCTCACCCACCAGGAGAACGGAAGGCTGGCCAGTCCAAAAGGGCTGAAGAATCTGGCTGGTGGTAGAGTAGCAACTACTTAGGGGCAAGGCAAGAGAGGCAGGTAGGAACCAGGGCACCAAGAACTTTATACTCCATGTTAAATGGGCAAAAGGGAGCCACTTGAAAATCTGAATGAGCAACTTAGTTAGAAGTGTATGTGAGGCAGATTGTGTGCTACAGTATGGGAGAGGGATTTCGGAGGGTGACACCGGATCAGACACATTAGTTATGGGGGAAGTAAAATAATCAACAGAAGAGGCATTAAAGGACTAAACTAGGGGAGTGTTGGCTGGGATGCAGAGTAGAGTATGATGGATGTTAAGAAGGTAAAATTTGTAATACTTGATGTTCGATTCCAATGTGGGGACTAAGGGTGAAAAATAAGTCGATAGTGACTCTTGAGTTTCCCAAGTGGCACACATGTGGATAGCACCTTCCCATCAATTAGGACAGACATGGCTTATTCACCACTCCATCCCCAGAGACCAGTACAGTTTCTAAGATATAGCCAGTGCTTCATAAACGTTTCTGAATGAATGAATTAGTCTAAGAACAGTCCTGCTTTACCTACTCCAAGGGGGCACCTGCACAGAGCACAGAGTGAAAGATGTCCTGGATTTGGGTAGCTGCAGACCCTGCAGAGAAACCCTCAACGTAAAGATGGTCTCCTGTCCCAATAACATGAGCTTTACAGAGGAGGATGCCAGCAGAGGACCCAGCTATATCAAGGAATGGAGGATAGCAAATAACACAAACAGACATGACTTGGATCCTTGCTCCATTCAGACCATTGACAGCTCAAGGCTGTGGAAGAAGAAACATAGGAGCTTGACCCAGAGAGAGAAAAGATTTGGAGATTTTAGTCAGCAACAGACACTGAAGGTGGGCAAGGTCAACATTTACTACGTTATGAAGAAGACCTTTAAACAAGGAGATTCCCACCATCTTCTTAGTAGGAAGTGGTTGTTGGAGGTCAATGAAATGGAAGCCACTTCCTGCAAAAGGGATTTTGCAGAACTGTGGATCCCCTTCCCTGAAAAAAAGGTAAGATAAAAAACTATGATAGATTTAAAGAAGTTTTAAATTGATTGTGGCTAACAAAATTTCCAGAGCATAAAGAGGACCCTCGGGATTTTGTAGCAAGTTCCCAGTATAGGATGGGATAACTGAGGGCTTCCACACTCCAGCCTGTCCCTTTTGGTTTTTGTCAAGAATTACCTCATGGGTTTTATGAAGCCCACTCAGAGCCCTCCTCGCTGAATATCCTTGAACATGTTTTTAAACTTCTCATTCCTCAGGTTCCTCATTGCACAGAAGGTGTGGTAATACCAACCTTGGAGGACTGTTATGGGATTGAATGAGATAATAGACACAGTCTAAAAAATGGCAAATTTTATTATCAGAGGCATCACTGTTATTATCTTACAACAAGTCAACCTTTCTGAGTTTCACCACAAAAACACATAATCAGGTTTCCTGAGAATTAAATTAGATAATGGAGAGGGATACGTTTTGTGCACTGTAAAGAATTCTGTAAAAAATAAAGTGATTATTGTTGTGTGGGTATGAGGAGGGAAAAACAGTCCCCTCATTCTCCTGGAGAGACTGAGGGTTCTCACCCAGAGCATGTGCATTTTTATCTTTAATTCAAAGCCTATGACTCAGGTTGGAGATCTGCTCACTGGACTGCTGGAAAGCTAGGCTTAGGACTCCCCTGCAGGACCACCCAGGAGTCTGAGCAGCCACAGGACGCCAGCATCTTGTTGACTTAAGAATATGAACCATTGGAATGTATTACACCTGTCTGTCCTGGCTACCTAGCCTTTTAGTCCTTCAAGGTGTTTAATTTAATCTGCAGAACTCTATACAGTGGGACCCTCATTCCCTCTGAGGTTATTGCTTGCTTTTATAACATTAAGCTAGGAAGTTATAAAATTGCAGAGTGTGGGAAAAATACCAAGTTCCTAACCTTGGTTTGACCACCTACCAAATGTGTGGTCTTGAGCAAATCATTTCACTCCTCTAAGCCTCGATTTCCTCTCCTATAAAATGGGGCTTATAATCCCAGCTTATCTCTCATAATTGTTATGAGAATCAATAAAACATTTTGTGCAGTATAAACAATTGTATAAAATAAATATACAAAAGTATTCTTACTACTTCTGCTATATCAGTTAGGCTAGGCTACATTATTCTTCAATAAATACAAGTCATTTTTTTATTCATGTAAAGTCAGGTGTAAATTGAGTGGCTCCTCAGGGCAATTCTCCTCCATGCAGTGATTCAGGGATCCAGGCTCCACCCATCTGGAGATGCCAACATCTGAACATCTGGTTTCCAGAGTCATTGTAGCAGAGGAAGAGAGGGGTGATGGTTTGCCAAGAATTTTATTAAATGTCATGCCTGAGAGTGGTTGGACATCATTCCCACCTATATTCTGTTGGAAGCACCCAATCATACAGCCCCAACATCATTACAAGCAAAAGTGAAAAATATAGGGGAGTCAATGGAACAATTGGTGAATACCAGTGTCTTTACTACACCTGCACTAATGACAAATAATTTACATGTTTAGGAAAATGCATGACAAAGAACAAAGAGCTTAAAATCAAACAAGCCTGGGCTCAAATCCAAACTTTGTTGCTTGCTACCTGTATGACTTTGAGCAGTTTGGAACCTCTTTCCTTATATTTCAAATGGGGGTATTATGGAACCTACCTTACAGTTTTGCTGTAAGGATTATATGAGATAATAAGTATAAAATGCTTTTTATCTGACATATAATAATTGCTTAATAAATGGTAACTGTTTATTTTTTTCTATTCTCTGAGCTTTGAAACTGCTGATTCACTTCCGTGAATATTCTGTGGCAACCTGAGAGAAAAAATTTAAGTGTCTGTCACACTCACCAGCTCCCACCTGAGAAATACTTTATTGCTAGTAAAACCTGAGTAAACTGAGCTTCAAAAAAGAAGCAGTCATCTGAGAGGTTATTCCTCGTCAAATAAGCCTCTTATACTCTGCTCTGGGCATCAAGGACCAGGGTTCCCGCTGTACCATAGAAGACCTGTGTGCAAATTAGAAAAAAAAGCCCTTCCTCTTGACATAGAATAATCCCATTGGCCCTACTGCTTGATAAGTGTGGATTTCACTCACTCCTTAGCCTGATACCCTTAGGCAGTGACCAACCTGCACAACTGTACCCACTGATCTGCCTGGGATATATAAACAAAAACATCTAGTCATGCTCCTGAGGAGGTCACCAGAAAGCTCTGGGGAGACAGACTTATAACCAATTGACTTCACTCCACTTTAGAGCAGAAAGGACAGAGCAGACAATTTTGTGGGCACAAAAGGCAACAAGTTACCCTTTATTCCTTTTCTCCCTTCCTATAAACAAGACTGTCCTGAACTGTGGTGACTTCCTGTCTTGGTTAGTCCATTCAGAGTTAAAAAGACTCAGTGTCTTTGGTCTCACTGAGTAAAGGCTGGTCACAGTCCAAGGTACAGAAGTTCAATCATTATAGTTAGGTCTAATTCAGACCACATCCAATCCTTCCTCAGGAATCCTGAATAACCCATTTTCAAGTCCCCCCCACCAATCTCTTTGACTAACAGTTTGTTTTACTTTGGACAACTCAGTTAAACTTTCCTTGCCTCAGTTTCCCCCAATACAGAATGGACATGGGGTATCAATCAAATGTGTATTGAGGGGAATCTATTAAGAATATTGTAAACTTTCAAAAACATAAACCAACATAAATTCATGGAAGCCATTGTTCTTTCATGTATGTGATTAATGTACTTGCATAATAATTAACAATAATATTTTCTGTGAAATATCTTTATTTGTTCTAAGCAGCTTCTTCAGATAAGGATAAAATAGGCGCTAGAGTGTGGTATTAAGAATTACAGTGGGCCAGGCATGGTGGCTCACACCTGTAATCCCAGCACTTTGGGAGGCCAAGGCAGGTGGATCACCTGAGGTCGGGAGTTTGAGACCAGCCTCACCAACATGGAGGAACTTCATCTCTACCAAAAAAACAAAATTAACCGGGTGTGGTGGCAAATGCCTGTCTGTAATCCCAGATACCCGGGAGGCTGAGACAGGAGAATCCCTTGAAACCAGGAGGCGGAGGTTGCAGTGAGCTGAGATCGCACCATTGCAATCCAGCCTGGGCATCACAGTGAGACTCTGTCTCAAATAAGAAAAAGAAAAAAATGAATTGCAATGAACTACAAGTAAAAGAAGTAAAAAAAAAAAAAAAAAAAAAAAACAAAAAAAAACCAGTGGCATAATTAGTTAAGAAGTCTTATTTTTTTCACATGTAGCTAGAAGTGAAAAAGGAGGCAGCCCATGGCTGGTACTGTAGTTGTACCATCAGAGACCCAAGCTCTTTCTGCTTTCCTCTCAATCATTCTCAGCTTGTGCTGCCTCCTTGGGGCCATAATATTTTCCAGCATCAGATTTTTATTCCAGGAAGGAAGAAGGAGAAGGGCAAAAGGACTCCCCATCCTCCTTAAAGGAACTACTCAATATTTCACTTGCTTCTCATTGGCCAAAGGAATGTCACATGACAACTCCTTTCTACAAAGGAAGCCAGAGAATGTAGGTTTTTAGCTGGGCATGCCGTTCTGGCAGTAAGAAAAATCAGGAGAGTGGATATTGGGTAGACACCTAACAATGTTCAGATGTATTTGTAACAAGTTGATTGAAATAAGGGGGGAAGGAGTGATTTAAAAAAAAAAAAAGGAAAGCACATGAGGCAGTTCCCTAAATCAGTCATCTACTTCCACAATAATGCTCCCTCGCAGTAACAAAACCTCAAGGACACGCAACAGTAAACATCTAGGGTCAGCTGGAGGTCAGCTAAGTGGCTCTGCTAATTTTGGCTGGGCTTACTCATATGTGTGAGAGTCGGCTGGCAGTTGGCTGATCTAGACTGGCCTTGACTGGAGCAACAGAGATGGCTTAGCTCTGCTGCTCAGTTTCTCTTCCTCCAGGCGGCTAGCTTGAGCGTGTTGTCATGGCAACGGCAGATGCACAAGACAGCAAAAGGAAATACATACAGTCTCTGGAGTTCTATATGTGGAACTGATACTTCCACTTTACCTTGTTGGCCAAAACAGGTCCATGATTAGGCTCAGAAACAGCATTGGACAGCAATACAGATGTGTATGGTGAAGGACATAGATACAGGAGGGATGAAGAATTAGGGTCATTTCAACACTCTGCCATATCCCCTCTCTATAGGTTCTTAGACCTAGTAGCTAAAAGAGGCATTAAGTGGTTAAAAAGGATTATCTAGAAAGCAGAGTGTATCACATTCACATTCACTCAAAGATCTGCTGTTAAAAGAGTCATGTCCCAGCAGCATGATTGCATGTTTTAAAATTATAAAAATAATATCCTAGATATTTAGAACACCAACACCACATTTTTGGGAATAACACCCTAAAGGAAGAATTTTCTTTAGATTATTAAAACTTTACAATATTGTTTCCAATTTTTTATCTTTATAAAATACACATAACTTAAAATTTAACCTCTTAATGATTTTTCAGAGTATATAGTTCCAGTGGTTTTAATACATTCATTCATAATGTTGTATAAATATCACCATCATCCATCTTCAGAACTTTTTCCATCTTGTAAAATTGGAATTATTTACCCATTAAATAATAACTCTCAATTGCCCCCATCCCCTGGCAACCACCATCTCTATTATTCTGAATGCTCTAGTAATTAGCAGATTTAGATTAGATCTAGTAATTTTATACTCAAATAATTACCTCATATAAGTGGAATCATACAGTATTTGTCTTTTTGTGACTGTCTTATTTAACTTAGCATAATGTCCTCAAGGTTCACCCGTGTTGTATCCTGTGTAAGAATTTCCTTCGTTTTTAAGGCTGAATAATTTTCCATTGAATGTATATACCATTTTATTTATTCATTCTTCTGTAGAGGAACACTTGGGTTGCATCTGCATTTTAGCTATCATGAACAATGCTGCTATGAACATAAGTGTACAAATATCTCTTTGAGATTTTTCTTTCAATTCTTTTTGGTATAGACCTACTAGGTTGGTGCAAAAGTAATCATGGATTTTGCTATTCCTTTTAATGGCAACAATCACAATTACTTTTGCACCAACCTATAGATGCAAAATTGCTGAATCCTATGGTAATTCTATTCTTAATTTTTTGAGGAATCATCATACTGTTTTCCACAGTAGCTGTACCATTTTGCATTCCCACCAACAGGGCACAAGAGTTCCAATTCCTGTGTATCCTCATTAATACTTGCTTTTTGCTATGGTGTTTTGATAGTAGCCATTCTATTTGGTGTGAGTGTTACCTCATTATGGTTTTGATTTGCGTTTCCCTAATGTTTGGTGATGTTAAGCCTCTTTTCATGTGTTTATTGGTTATTTGTATATTTTCTTAGGAGAAATGCCTTTTTTTCGTTTTTGTTTTTTTTGAGACTGAGTCTCATTCTGTCGCCCAGGCTGGAGTGCAGTGGCACGATCTCAGCTCACTACAAGCACCACCTCCCAGGTTCATGCCATTCTCCCGCCTCAGCCTCCTGAGTAGCTGGGACTATAGGTGCCCATCACCACGCCCAGCTAATTTTGTTTTTGTATTTTTAATAGAGATGGGGTTTCACCATGTTAGCCAGGATTGTCTCGATCTCCTGACCTCATGATCCACCCACCTCAGCTTCCCAAAGTGCTGGGATTACAGGTGTGAGCCACCGCACCTAGCCCAGAAAGGCCCATTTTTAAATTAGGCTCTTTGTTTTTGAATTTTAGTTCTTTATCTATGCTGGATATTAATCCCTTATCAGACACATGATTTATACGTATCTGCTCTCATTCTGAGGGTTACCTTTTTACTCTGTTGATGATCACATTATTTCTTACAGCTAATTTTGGGGGTAGATTGTCTTCCCAGAAAATGGAGAGAAATAATGTCTCAATTTTTTAAAGGTAGAAGACACAGGATGAATAAAGTTTCAGGTTTAAGATGAAAAATATAAATTCTTAAGCTATAGAAATGGCCCTTCACCTGATTTTGTACCTCACAGTAATGCAAAACTGAACCTGTTTCAAAGCCACCTTTTCTGTACAGTGCTGCTATTGTGTGGTGGGTGGTACAGATTTAGCCAACCCTACAAAATCCACTTCCCTAGACACATCCTGCAAGGTTTCTGTGACCACTAGTGGTAAAGCACCACAATGGTGCTCATTAGTCAAACATCACTGCCGGTAGTCTCATTCCTCCTGGAGGCACACACTGAAAGAGAGAACTTTTCCTCTGGGGTCCTGTGCTTGTGTGTTCATGGTCTTATAAGTCACAGCAAAGAGAGAGAAAAACACAGGAGAAAATGAAAATGTCCACAGGAAACAGCCAACTGTACAGAGACAGTGCTTTGGGAAACCCTAAATGGGACTTTATTTCTCTACAGGGGGAAAGAACAAGAATGCAGTCAGCTCAGGTTTATACCAGGATAAAGTGAAATGGGTGGAAAGATGTGTGAGTTCTACCTTAGGTAAGTTGGCACCCCTCAGTTTCCCCAAAGAGCAGGTGGAACTGGGTGAGCCTGCGGTTCCTTCCAGTCTTTGTAGTCTGTGTTTGTGGAAAACCAGGAGGCCACCAGCACAGAATATTTGTGTGGGGCCATGTGTGTGTCCTCCCCAAAGGGGAGGAGATAGCAGGCAAGCTCAGCTTTGGGGTGACCGGGAAATAGTGAGAGCCCTCAGCCCAGGAGAGCAGGCCCCTAACAACGAGCCCTTATAAGGGGCAGGTACATGTACACAGTGTGTTCCTGAAATGAGCTGTCAAAAAGAGGGGAAAGAGTACCCTGAGGGTGTGTTTTGGACAGGAGAGTGGTAGTGAAGGGGGATTCAGAAAACAAACTTTGCTTTGGAACTCCAGAGGAATAAGGACAGGGAATGCCCTCCAAGTATACATGGACAACATTCACAGCAGATACCTCAGCTCCCAGATCCAAAGAGGGTAACCACATCCAACAGGGATGACCAGGTAGCATTTCTGAACCTGATGTGCAGTTCTAAGAGGAAAATCCTTTTTTTTTTTTTTTTGAGATGAAGTCTCACTCTATCGCTCAGGCTGGAGTGCAGTGGCATGATCTCGGCTCACTGAAACCTCTGCCACCTGGGTTCAAGCAATTCTCCTGCTTCAACCTCCCGAGTAGCTGGGATTACAGGTGTCTGCCACCACGCCAGGCTAATTTTTGTATTTTTAGTAGAGATGGGGTTTCCCCATCCTGACCTGGCTGGTCTTGAACTCCTGACCTCATGATCCACCTGCCTCGGCCTCCCAAAGTGCTTGGATTATAGGTGAGAATCCATTATTATATTTAGTATTTCAATGCAGGGACTCAGAGCCCTTAAACTGATTGGACCTAAAAAAACCATTCATGGACCACTCATGACCTGACCACTCTTGTTCCCTTCCTGTCTCTGTGACACAGACAACAAATGCCATCACTTCTCGGCCACAGGTGGAGACCCTGGCCAAGGATACATGACCAAGGATACACGACAGAGCTACAGATCAGTCCTGAACAGAAATGCAACAGAACAGCCTCTTGTTTCCTCAGCCGCACTTCTAGACCGAATTTCCTGCCCTGAAATGCTGTCCACAGCCAGGCCAAGGAGCGGAAAAGAGAAGCCTTTTAAAATTAGCATACTAGCTTATGGGGCGGTGGGAGGAGGGGGATGAAAAGAAGGATCTTGGAAGAGCTCCAGCTATTTTATTCCTGCTTTTTCATTCCAGTTTTGGAGATCTGGGACACATTGATTCACAACTTTATAGTTCTTATTCAGCATTGATTTATGGGCTGACCAATCTGGGCCTAATCAGTCAGAGAAGGATTGGGGTTTTTTTGTCCAATAATGTTATATTTACGAGTCCATGAAGTGCACCGTGGCTGCAGCCCTGCCTGGAGTCAATAGAACAGAACTTCTAAGATCTCAGAGAAGGGGGTTCCCAGACCATTTTCTGCCCCCATATCATGCTTAAAGCTCCACTGTACATTAGAGGCCCCTGGTGTCATCTCACATTTAAACTCCAAACGGCTTGCCTGTAAATCTTTAACTACTGTGAACAGCTATGACAGTCTCGAATGTCCGTGGTTCTGTGCATCTGTCACTCTTATTTTCTTCTTTCCCTCTCTGACTGTGGAAGTAACTAACCCGCAGCTGGATGCTCACTGGATATTTCACAGCTGCGGAGACCAGGGCAGCGTTTGTTCACTCAGAGAAGCCCAGCCAGGGCTGTGCGGAGTTCAGCGGGTTATCATGTGCTTCCGGCTTGATTTGTGGTTATTCTGGTTCAGTGACTATAAAGAAATGAGCAGCCTGGCTAGACAGGAACTAGTTGAGAAGCCTGCCGTGGAGGGGAGGAAACAGAAATACTCAGACAGCAAGCATCTTTATGTTTTTCTTTGACGGGAAAGACATTTTCCTTGTCACACTCTTGGCAGCTGTCTGTTCTCAGCCTCCAACTCTGGTTAGCCCCAGCCGAGTCATTTATCTGCAGGACTCCTCAGGCAGCAGTGTCCCTAACTCCCTGCCCTACCGTGGGTACCAGCAGTAAATGTCCATCACCAGCCTCGACTCCCTAATTCACCTGACAAAGGATTCCACTGCTTGATTTATCCTGAGGAGAGAAAAATTCAGCAACAGCAAGAAACTTAGAAAAGCCATAGGCATCTGACAGATGAAGGAAGAAAGCTGCCAATTCTGCATTTCAGAGTCTGAACCTATGAAGCTGACCAGATCTACCTGGAAAGAGAGAGTCTTGAATGCCCTAGGAAGACTGCGAACCATTACTGCGTGAACGATCAGACAGGTCATCAAGTCAAGGATTGGCAAACTTTTTCTGGAAAGGGTCACGTGGTAAGTATTTCCAGCTTTGAGGGTCACATACAGTCACTGTCACATCTTATTTTTTCACTACAACTTAAAAATGTAGGCCGGGCACGGTGGCTCGGGACTGTAATCCCAGCACTTTGGGAGGCTGAGGCGGGCAGATCACGAGGTCAGGAGATCGAGACCATCCTGGCTAACACAGTGAAATCCCATCTCCACTAAAAATACAAAAAAAAAAAAAAAAAAATTAGCTGGGCTTGGTGGCGGGCACCTGTAATCCCAGCTACTTGGGAGGCTGAAGCAGGAGAATGGCGTGGACCTGGGAGGCAGAGCTTGCAGTGAGCCAAGATTGCGCCACTGTACTCCGGTCTGGGTGACAGAACGAGACTCCATCTCAAAAAAAAAAAAAAAAGTAAAAGTCATTTTCAGTTCACAAGCTGTACAAAAGCAAGTCACTGGTCGTAGTTTGCTGACCGCCCCTCACCCCCACCCGTGGTTTAGACAAACTAAAATTGTTTTTTATTTTAAATTTTGTATCCACTCGCGCTGTGCATACATTCATGTGCATGAGCGTGTGGCCTGACAGCTTCAGGCAGTCCCAACGCGCCACACCTCACCTTCCTAGGGTCGAAGTAACACTGGGAAACTCACTCCAGAGAGCCAAGACGCACTATAGCAGAAAGAACACAGGCTTCAGGAGACATGAGGTTTCCTCCCAGCTCAGTGCTGCATCTGTTCTGTGCCCTGAGCCAGTCGCTTGCCCTTTGTGACCTTCCGAGATCCATTTGCAGGGTGAAGGGGGTCAGGCCAGGTGATGTCCAAGCTCCCTCCCAAATGTGATATTTCCTGTAGGCATCCCAGACCCATTTAGGACCAAATGAGGATGTAAGAGAAAGGAATGGATACAAATGTCTTCTATTCGTTCACTCTAGCTCAAAGCACAGCCAATTTTGAGGTGACCACCCCCCACATCAGAGAACCCCCTTTGGGAGCAGAGTGGCTGGCACAAGCTCTGCTCAGGGAGACCTGGGAGGAATGCTTGTCATCCTGGGGGTGCCAGCCACCCCTGCCATGCTCACCATGGAAACAAGCCATGCGGCCCGCACACCAGGCCAAGAATCTGGGCAGCTCGAAGGAGCCATGCCATTGTGGGCAGACACCGAGGCTCCCAGAAAACAAGCAAAGGCGAGGCCTGGAAGCTGCAGCGGAGACAGGTCATCATGACCTTCCCTCCCGGGCCACTGCCAGACTGGCCAGCGGACAGGTCTTCATCTCCATCCAGGCAGCCCAGGCATCCCTCAGGAAGTAAGAGACGGAGCTCACCGCTGCCAGCATGGGCCCAGGGACTGCTCCCTCCATCAGCATGTATTGGGTACCAGCTACACGCCTAGATGGCGTTGGGCATTATAGGGACAGGGTGGACAGGATACAGTGCCTGCTCTGGAAGGAATGGCTGGGTTGGAGAATTAGCACCCTCCAGTGACCACATGGGCAGCAGAAACAGTACCTTGTGTGTTCTGAAAGAAGAAGCTAGAGCTGAGGGCCTTGAAAGATGTTCCTGGTGTCTCTCAGCAGGGGCTTTGCACATGTACTTTATGGAAATGGTTTGAGCCCACGGGGCATCCTGCCAGCCGTATCCATGAATGCAAAGGTTAGAGTCAGCATGCTTGAGCAAAGGAGGAGTAGGGACCTTGCTTTGTAGGAGGCTTAGTAATAATTTGGTAGCAAATGCCCTTGGACCTTGGGATACTAATACGGTCACCATAGAGACCTATAGAAATCCTTGCATTTTCTAGTTCTCATGCAGAGTTGGTTGTTGAAGTCAGATGGTCTAAGGGGATGAGAGAGGAGGGTGATAACATACAGTAACAGCCAAGTCACCTTGTACATGGAATGTGATTAATAACATTGACCTTAAAGGGCCTAGGAGCCATTGGTGCTTCAGAGCCATCAAGTTGGACAGCCCACCGGCTTCTCTCCTCCTCTTTCCTTCACCTTGTCCTCTCCTTCAGCACCTCCTTTCTCCCTCCCCACAGGACACTGATGCTGTGGCTGATGGCGGATGAGGGTATTGGTAAGGCTCCTTGTTTTCCAGCTTTCTGCTCTAGTTTCCTGGCATTTTCTCATTTTTCAGAGACCTAGTGCTTCCAGAGAGCAACTTTGCCGCCACCCGGCGGGAGACCCACTAGCCAAAGGCAGCTCAACAGTTCCAGGGCTTTGACCTACTACCAAAAGGAAGTCTAACAGGAGAGGCAGCCCCAGGTGGTGGTACAGCCAGAGCCCTGGAGACAAACAGATCCTGTCTCGTTCGGTACCAGCTATGTGACCATGGGCAAGTCACTTGACCTTTTTGTGCCTCAGTTTCCTGATCAGTGAAATGGGAGTGATAGGCCCTACCTCCTAACCCCTTGCACACAGGGTTACTGCAAGGAATAAATGAGATCCTATATGTAGAGCACATAGCACAGGGCAGGGACCTGATAGGAACCCAATAAACACTTGTGCAGATGTCCTTTTGGTAAAGGAAGACGGCCAAGGGCCAGTCCCTGGGAAGTATGTGGCTATGGTTTGAATGTCTGTGTCTCCAAAATCCATATATTGGAAGCTAAGACTCCAAGTGATAGTATTAAGAGGTGGGGCCTTCAGGGAAGTGATTAAGCCATGAGGGCTCTGCCCTTATAAAGGGCTAGAGGGAATTGGCAAGATGTTTTTCCTCATGCCCTTTCACCTTCTGCCATGTGAGGATGCAACAAGGGGTGTCATCTTGGAAGCAGAGACTAAGTCCTTACTAGACACTGAACGCACAGGTTCCTCAATCTTCCCAGCCCCCAGAACTGTGAGGAAATAAATTTCTGTTGTTTATAAATTGCCCAGTCTCGGGTATTTTGTTATAGCAGCACAAAAATACTAAGACTTATCTGCCTTATGGGCAGGCTGGCTTCCTGTCTCCCAGAATGGCAATGCACACTGGTTAGCCTGCCCTTGCCCAGGGCCTAGCAGTCCACCAAGAAGGTTCAGAAACCCCATCTGTCTGTGCTCTGCAGCAGAGCCACTTCTCTGGGCCAGTCTCCCACAGCATGTTCTCGTGGCATAGACTGAGAGCCAAGGGGCGGCGGTCACCACAGGGTTCTTCCTGTGGCTAGCTCCAGAGAGCCAAGCCCACCTCTGCAGGCGTGAGCACTGCCCATGTCACTCTCACTCTGTGGTGCCCCATCTTCAGGGCCTCTGTGGCTGCGATGCCCCTCCTCTGACTGACAGTTGCTCTCTTTAGCTATCCCACTGCTTTGACCCACGGTACTACTTGCGCTGATCATTTGCCTACTTGCTGTCAGCTGCGTTCCCAGCCTTCTTTGCTCTGCTCTAGCATAGCAGGGTGAGCCTCCACATGCTGCATTTCCCAGACGCCCTCCAACAGGCTTTCAGTGAGGTTCTGTGAAGAGGAGGCACTGCCAAAAGCCTGGATAGTTCCTCCCTGCTGGCCTCTGGTGGGGTCTCAGGCAGTTGTGACAGTGCTATTGACACCCAAGTGTGGCAGTGGCAGTGGCTGCAGTGTCAGGGGCTTTGGCCTAGCGGTGCCGCTCTTGGCTTCCTGCTGAAGCAGCTCGGTTCTACAGCCGTGGCTTGGAATCATACCGATTCTGGTTTCCAAGGAGACGTTCCCCCTTGGCTCCTCCAGCCCACAGCTGGTGGCACTTTCCTGCAGCTGCTAGTCTTCGGATAACCTTACCTGACTGCCACTGCTCCTCCAGTCCTTCCATCACCCGGTTTCTGATTCCTCAATTAGATCCCCTCAGTGTGAAAAACCAGGAGGGCTTCTGTTTCCTGACCTGACTTATACACCACTTGAGTGACCATGATTCATCTCTTCAGCATGGTTTTGCACATCTCTGTTCTGGCCTGCTGTGTGCTGATTTTAAAGTTTAATCTTCAGAAGATAGCTTTGTTTTTATTTCCCTTTTTCAAAGTTTTTAAATGGAGCCACCCCGAGACCCCAATGTTCCTCCTACCATTCATTCACTTCCCCTTTTTGAACTTTGGTGAAGCCATAACAGCACTAAAAAAAGAAGTTAGGAGTGTATGCCCTCGGACCCAGCATCACACCTCTAGGAATTTACTTACACAACATAATTACAGAAGAGTAAAAACATGTATGCTCAGATAGATTCATTATAGCATTGCATGTAATAGTGAAAAATCGGAAGCATAAATAAAAAACTGGTTAAGCAAATTTTGCTTCATATATAACATTGCTTTTTAAATGAAAGATTTCTATCACCTATTATCAAGATTAAAAAAAAAACAGGTTACAGAACAGCAGGCCTACTATGATCATAGTTAAGTAAAATTGCACACGCATAGGTATTGTATTTAGGCACAAATGCTTCAAAGAGTAGTTGCCAAAATATTAACGGTGGTTATCTCTCAAGTGTGGAGGAAACTTTGGGTGAGTTTTATATTCATAAGCTACCTAGATGGGTTCAATCACTACATCTGTATTTAGGATTTATAGGCCAGCTCCTCTTTGTTCTTGAAAGATTTCAGTCTTTTGTTGTTGTTTTTAATCTAATGCAAAAGAAGTCAGTTAAAATCAGAATGAAATACTGTTCAAATCAACAAATGAATAAAAACTTGATGCTCCCAGTTGCCGCAGTTGATGCTGGTTTTGCTGTTTCTTCAGCTAAAGGGCAGATCACAGGGCAGGACAGTCACTTTGGGCCATCAATTCTCCTCCTGAAGAAAAGAAGGGGAAAGCTCAGCTCAGAACTGAGTCTATGACCCTCACTCCACCAGAGTTGCCTCCTAATGATACAGGACTCAAGAGAGAGGATGTAACGAAACTCGATAACCATAAAAGGACATTTGGACAGCACTTTCTGGAATACCAAGCCCATCACATCCATTTCTGATTTTGATCGACTGCGGTACAGCGATGTTATCTCCATTTGATTCAGATTAGGAGACTGAGGCTCAGGGGGATTAAAGAACACTCCCAAAGTCAAACCACAGGAAGCCTGGCCTCCCTGTGAATACTAATTTCACCACACCCTGCTGCCTGTCTCCACCACCTTCAAACTGCTTACACACTGGAACTGTTGATAATCCCTCCCTGTGTGAGACACCAGGCTGGGATCCCCTGGAGGGCAGGGACCTTATCCTATTCATCTTGTGTCCCCCGAGGCACCAGCATTGTAGCACTCAGTAAATGTTTGTTGAATTAGATTGAACTTCACTGGAACATTTTTAGAAGTAGGAGGCCAGAGCTAACACACTCTGCCAAAAAAAAAAAAAAAAAAAAAAAAAACCAAAGCTTTGGTTAGAGTTGAGGAATCTACGCACTGTGGGGTACAAAGACAAGCAGAAGTTCTTGGGGAACAGTGGCAACTCAAATAAGCAGGAATTCCAGAACAGAAAACCCCTCATTACTTTCTTGCTACTCACAGTATGTCTTGGATCAGTAGCATCTGCATCTCCCCGGAGCTGTCTAGAAATGCTGAGTCTCAGGCCCCACTCCAGAGCTTCTGAATCAGAATCTGCATTTTCACTAGCTCTCCACGTAGTTCCTGCTTATCAAAGTCTGTGAGGCACTAGAGGTGCACAAACTCTACCAGCGGCAGAACGCCAGCTGTGAGCCCTACAAGTGCTCCCAGACAGGGTTTTATTTTGTGCAATGTGGTCTCAGACCCTTCGTTTGTTTGTTTGTTTCTTTCTTTCTTTTTTTTTTTTTTTTGAGACAGAGTTTTGTTCTTGTTGCCCAGGCTGGAGTGCAATGGCACGATCTCGGCTCACTGTGACCTCCAACTCCTGGGTTCAAGCCAGTCTCCTGCTCCAGCCTCCTGAGTAGCTGGGATTAGAGGCATGTGCCACCATGCCCAGTTAATTTTGTATTTTTAGTAGAGACAGAGTTTCACCATTTGGTTAGGCTGGCCTCAAACTCCTGACCTCAAGTAATCCACCTGCCTCAGCCTCCCAAAGTGCTGGGATTACAGGCGTGAGCCACCGTGCACGAATCTTTTCATTTGTTTCTGAAGACAGAGCAGCATAGCATGTTTGCTTCTAGCAAAGAAGCACACTTTATTAAAATTCTAATAGGAAGAGAAGAGCCCCACCTCACCACGGGAAGCCAGATTCTGGAGAGTGTGGGTCATCCCAAATTTTTGAAATTCTACATAGGTTAGTGGATCTCAACCAGGGCACAGTGGCGATGTCTGGAAACATTTTTTGGTTGTCTCAACTGGGGAAGCTGGTCATTCTGGCAGTGAGTAGAGGCTGGGGATGCTGTTTCCTCCATATTTATTGCCCAGTCACTCTGGAACTTGGTTTCCACTCAGTCCAAATGAGAGGAGTGGGTCTATCAAATTTATGGAGATCTGGGAGTTATGGAAAGAATCAGAAGAACCATTAAAAGCTTATTCTTGTCAGGTGCAGTGGCTCATGCTTGTAGTCCCAGCTACTCGGGAGGCTGTGGTGGGAGGATCACTTGAGCCTGGAAGGTAGAGGCTGCAGTGACCTGAGATCGCGCCTCTGCACTCCAGCCTGGGTGACAGAGTAAGACTGTCTCTTAACAAAAAATAAAGTATATTAAATTTAAAAAGAAGCTTATACTTCACAAGTATGAGAAAAGTTCAACAACTCAAGGACTACAGGAGGGCTGGGCCAAGCAACTAAGCACAGAGAGAAAGGGGCCATGCAAAGGAAGAAATGCGGTAGGGAAAGCCCAACGCCCAGAAAGTGGATATAAATTTTTTTTTATTACACAAAATACTTTCTTATTCATAAGAAAGACTTAAATACCCCCCTTTTCCCCAAATACACCAGATTTTGTTTCATTTCTCTATTTTCCAAACTTCTTGAAATGTGTTTATGAGAAAAAAAAAATTTTTCCAAAAACGACTTTAAAAACAAACAAACTTGTGAACGTCACCAGAGATGGATGCCCCACCAACGCTGAAGCTGGCCTCGCTGCTGCTTTGGTGACATGCTTTGAGCTCCTCTCCCTCCACACCACGCGGAAGTCGCAGGAATGGGATGTGAAAGAGTGTTTCTCTAAGCATCCTTCGCAGGGTGCCACCGCCGTCTCCAGGCACTTTTTCTGCTAGGAGCTCAAGACCAGAGAAGGGCATGTGAAGGGCCAGGAAGCCGGGGCAGGGGCCGCCGTGAGAGAGCCGAGGAAGAGGGTGCGAGGCGCAAACGGGTCTGTTTCACGTTGAAACGCTAGGGCAGTGCGTTCCGCTAGGCAGCTGCGCAGAGCAACCGCTCCTCCGCCGGGCGCTCTTCGCTGCTGGGGAAGGACAGGCAGGGATGCCTGGTGCAAGCGATCCCTTGGCCCCGGGGCAGCCCAGCCTCGCCGAGCTCCATTAGTTGGCATCCGGAGCATCTGGCAGCGGCTCAGGCTGGGGCCCCAGGGACGAAGCCAGTTTGGTGAGGGCCCGCGCTATGATGTCCAGGTGACCGTTCATGGTCCGCAGCTCCACCAGGATGTCCCCGACGTGGGCCTCCAAGCTCGCCGCAGCGGCGGGCCGGGCTCGGGGCGGCGGGGATATACCCGCGTCCACGGTGCCCTCCTCCCTGCCCGCGGTGCTGGGGCGCGGGGCGCGGCTCCTTTCCGGGCCCTCGGCCGGTGCCAGGACTGGCGGCGGCCGCTCCTTGTCATCCCCGCGTGTGCTGGGAGAGGTGGTCGAAGGGCAACCGGGGAGCCAGTCGACCAGACGCGGGGCGGCCTCCGGAGAGGAGGCGACGACCGAGTAGCGGCCTGTGCGCCGGGAGGCGCCGGGGCCTGGGGGCGCCGAGGCTGCGGGGAGCGGAGGCAACAGCGGGGGCAGCACTGGCGGACCTGGGGAAAAGGCCTGGGGCTCACAGGAAGAGGAGGAGGGAGATGGCAGGGCGGCAGTGGAGGGGCCTGGCTCCTCCGAGGAGAGGAACAAGGTGGTCGAAGACTGGGAGTCCAAGGTACTGGGCTCTGAATCTGTCAAGGAAGAAACGAGAAAGAGTCACTCAGGCATGCATGCTCATCAGCATTTATTGTGCGCCAACTCTATGCCCAGCTCCATGCTAGGTACTTAAATGAATGAGAAGGTGGAAATGTATTTCCTACCCCTCAGAGCTTGCAATTCAGTAAGGAAAAGTGGGTTATATGAGCAGTTAATGACGGGAGAACAACGTGAAGAGGGTGTGGTACAGAGCCTAGGTACTCAGGGGCAGAGAAGATCAGACAGTCCAAGAAGGCATCCTGACCTAGCTCTCCACTGGGTCTCGAAAGGTGGCACGGGTGTGAAGACAGAGAGGGAGGTCCAGGCAGGGGACCATGCTGCAGCTTATTTGGAGGCAATCTTGCCAAGGACAGCCCGTGAAGACTATGACAAGAAGGGCCTTCCCTGTTAAACAGATGACCCTTCACTGCCCCAGCAGAGCAAGGCTCTCAGGGTGGAGGAGAAAGTTCAGGGCCGGGAGCTAGGAGAACTTGGTGCTGATTCTTGCTCTGGCAGAAAATGCCATGGGACCTTGGGCAAGCCCCATCCCTCCTTGGAGACTTGGTTACATCCTCCCATTTATATAAGAAAGTTGGGCCCAATAGCCTCTGGGACCCTTCAGGACAGATCATTCTGCCTTCAAAAGTCTGCAGCTTGAAGCATTGATCTAAGTTCACAGTGGACTCACTTAAAAATCTGGAAGCACTTTACAGACCGACTTTTGTTAGTTCTCCCCTAATCCCTTGAGCTTCCAGGTAGAAAGCAGGTGGCAGCTCTTTGTGACTGGATATGGTAACAAGGTTTACCAACCTCAGATCAAAGGAGCCACATGAATGCGAGCTACCTTAACTGAGCTATCTCAGCCACCCTGGTCGCCGCCTTTGGGGAGATGGTCCATGCTCACCCTGGAAACAGTTCTGAGTTTTTCTGGAGCCAGGTTTGGAGGCTTCTGTCCTGGTTCCAGCTAGAACCATCTGTGCTTGGCTTTCTGCATTGTCTGTTTGGGTGCCCACCCTGTGGTGCCCCACCCTTTGGGGATTCCAAGCTTTTCAAAGGCAGAACTTGCTCAAGTACCTCAGCTTATTATCTTGGGGAGGGTGACCTGATGAAAGAGTCAGTGAGTAAACATATCCCCTGCTGCCTGTGAACATGTGTGCTCTCACCCTCGTCATGGGTGAGCTGTTCCTTCATCTGGTGTCTGGCTCAGTCTCAGAGAAGCCCTAGTCATCTGGGGAGAGGTTGGTCCCTCATCCCTCCCGACTCCAGTGTCCAATAATGTTCTCACAGAGCTCACAGGCCCCAGATGTTCAGATGTCCAGTTTGTGTGGGAACTGTGTCTGAGGGGATCAGAGAGGCAATTATTCCTCAGGTGACAGCATTTGAGGAGAAGCCAGCAATGTGCCTAAGAGCTTCTCTGATGGAAAAAGTTCATGGGGCCAGGCATGGTGGTGCTCGCCTGTAATCCCAGCACTTTGGGAAGCCAAGAGAGATAGATTGCTTGAGTCCAGGAGTTTGAGCCCAGCCTGGGCAACACGGTGAAACCCCATCTCTACAAAAAATCATGGTGGCATGTGCCCGTAGTCCCAGCTACTCAGGAAGTGAGGTGGGAGCATTACTTGAGCCTGGGAGGTTGAGGCTGCAGTGAGCCGTGATCACATGACTACGCTCCAGCCTGGGCAATAGGGTAAGACCCTGTCTCAAAAAAAAAAAAAAAAAAAAAAAAAGCTTATGGGTACTTTCTGCTGTTGACTTTCACAGAACTGCCTCTCCCCCACCAAAACTACATTTCCCCAGGTGTCTGTGATTATTTTCTTTTATAAACCAAGAATCATGGCTACTTCTAAGAACCCAACCACTATGAATTGAAAACGATAGAAAAGAAACTCCACAAACTGTTTTCTCTAGTTTTACTTGAGAAATGTTAATGAGCTTCACATATCCAATTCTCGTAGCAGACAATAAAACCTCTATATTAAACTAAATAGAAGTCTAATGTGTAAAATGAAATAGAGGCAAGCGCACAGAATATTCTAGGGTAGAAGAAACCTAGAGACCTAATGCCATCATAAAGGTAGTGATAGCAATGATGCTGAGATTTCTCTGGGCTACCAGAGGTATAAGAAAGGTGAGCTTTGCTGGTCGCGGTGGCTCATGCCTGTAATCCCAGCACTTTGGGAGGCCAAGGCAGGCAGATTATGAGGTCAGGAGTTCGAGACCAGCCTGGCCAACATGGTGAAACCCTGTCTCTACTAAAAATACAAAAATTAGCTGGGCATGGTGGCATGCACCTGTGATGCCAGCTATTCGGAGGCTGAGGCAGGAGAATCGCTTGAACCTGGCAGGCAGAGATTGCAGTGAGCTGAGATCGTGCCACTGCACTCCAGCCTGGGTAACACGGTGAGATTCCATCTGAAAAGGAAAGAAAAGAAAAGAAAGGAAAGGAAAGGAGAGGAAATGAGAAAAGAAAAGAAAGGAGAGGAAAGGAGAAAAGAAAAGAAAAGAAAAGAAGAAAAGAAAAGAAAAGAAAAGAAAAGAAAAGAAAAGAAAGAAAAGAAGACCTCTACAGCCATTCACTTAATAGGCCCCAGCAAAACCTTGAACCAAAGAGCACTGGCTCAGTGAGGGTAAACTTGTCTCAAAGAAAAATGCTTCACTGTTGTTTCAGCTAAAACTTTAAAACATGTACAAAAGTTGTCACGACTTAACCCAACCACACTGGTAAACAGAACTGAAAATCAGAATCACCTTTTTCACAACCCACATCACCTCCCAGAACTTTCTCCTGGCTCTCAGGAAAGTTGGTTGCAGCCCTAGCTCAGCTAAAATTGGCTAAATGATTTATAGGTCTCTTCCATCCAAGCAACTGCTCATTTTATCCCAAATTTGGTGCATGAGCTTTTTGAATCAATGACATTTTTATGCATCTTTGGGATTGCTACAAAATGCTATCACAGTCTTGCTGTACAAACACAGGTCTATGTGGAGGTTGGGGGCTTTCAGATGCACAGAGTTGAGTTCTTCAGCCTCCTTAACTCCCTTTCTCAGCCCTCCACATGGTCTCTGGCCCTTAGCCTGCTTTGCTAGCCTTCTGAGCATGATGACTACATGACATTTTGTGTACTTTTTTTGTTAGCTAGAATTTAAGCCCAGTGAACACAGGGACATTGCTTATTTCATTCTCTGCTGTATCACCAGGGCCTCAACAGTGCCTGGCATATAGTAGATGCTTAATAAATACTTGTCGACTGAACACCATGTAATCATCATAGTCTAGAAACACGACTCTAAATGCAATAAACAGATCCAGCTGCATGTTGTTTGGTCATTCAGCACTCCAGTTATTTATCGAGCCTATGCAATATTGGGTACATATTTATACTTTTCAAAAATGTCTTTCTTGTTTATCTGATATTCAAATTTAACTGTGCATCCTGTATTTTATCTGGTACCCTCATAGGAGGTTGACATTTTCATTCTGCCTATTTTATAGATGAAGAAACTAAAGCAAAGATAGGTTAAATGTTTTCACACAATTTCAGAGTTAGAAGGAATCTTTGCTGCCATTTTGGATTAATTGCTTAAAACGAGGAAGTACAGGCCAGTGAAAGAAAGTGACTTACTGTTTAGTGACACAGCTGAGAACAGAAGTGAGAACAGAGAGAACAGCGTCTCCTCTCTCCTAGCTATCCTTTCAGGATCCTGATCATTCAGTCACGGAACAAATACGTACTAAGAGCCTACTGTGTGCCAGGTGCTAAACTATATTCTAAGACACAGCCAAACCAGGCAGAGTCCCTACCTGAAGGAGCAGATCAGGCCGTGGGCTCTCTCTCCTCCCACAGAGTCAGTGGGAGAGCACACGGGGTGCAGATCTCACCAAATCAGACTGCCTCTCTGTGCGTATCAAAACCCAGATGGCAGATCAGATTAGGGCGGAAATCCAAAAGATCTGCACAGCAGACATCCACCAGCTATAGTTAGCACTGATTTGCTTATAAAGCTTCCACCCTCATTCACAAGAAGGTGGACTAGAGGCTGGTGGTGAGCCGTTGTCACCCAGCAGTTGAGTGCAAACTTTCCACCATAGCACTTCTTTCTCTCTGCTTTGCCACCCCCATCCCCCTCATACATATGGTTGGTTTTTGAGGGGAGAGCTGCTACTTCTTGAGGTGAAGGAAGTGGAATTTAACTAAATATCGGTTATTCTGGTTCCTTCCAAGTCTAGAAATATCTTTGCAAAGGTCACTTGAAAAAAAATGTAACTAACAAGCATTTGTTAGTATGTAACTAACAGTCTCTCTAGAAATTTTTTTAAACCTGCAAATTAGAATAATAATGAATTACTATTTCTCACTTATAAAATTGTCAAAGTATTCTTTTGCTAATGCTCATTGTGAACAAGATTGCCAAGAGAGAAGCATTCTAATATACTGGTTCTAGTTGAGTAGATCAGTACAGCCTCTCTAGAAAGCAACTTAGAAACATGTATGACACTGTTTAGTGAGACAGGGAAATTGCCAAATCACATTATTCAGATGAGTGCCACTGCTTACAGGAAAATGTGTATAATAAAGATTGGGAGAAAATACATGATGTTAGGCATGTACTGGGATTGTAATTTTCTGAATTTTCCTAAGATTTCTGCAGTGACTCTGCATGGATATGCCTTCCCTCATCACTGACCTTCTGAGCCCAAAGTGACTGCTTCCTACCCAGCCTGGTATCAAGGTCTTCTGACCACTTTCTCTTCAATCTTGTTGCTGAGTTGAGCTGAATAACTTGGCTGGTAACTATGCACCTTGAAAGTCCAGTTGTTTGGGCATTTTTTGGGGGGATGGGGTGGGGTTCAGTTAACTTTTTTTACATCCATTTGGTATTCTCCACCACTGACACCTCCCAGCCTGGGGCTTAGGCTTCCTCTGTGGAAGAGTTGAAGTGTGCACCTGGCTATGGGAACATGTGGCTCATTTGCAAATAAGACCTTCAGACCCTCTCCTTAAAAGCTGTTCCTTTCACTGTCTTCCCCTTCTCCATAAATGGCCTTCCGTGTATTCAGCCAAACACCAGGACTAATCCTTGACCCTTCTCTTTCCCTCAATTCCCACATCCAATCTGCCAGCAATTGTTGTCAGCTCTACCTTCAAAATATACCCAACATCTGACCATTTCTGTCTCTAGGCAGTGGCCCAGCTGTTGATGGCTGAGCTGAGATCAGAAAACAGGTCTGAGTTCCAGGTCAACACTTTCTCTGCCACACCTAAAGCCTACTAGATTTGGATGGACTATTTAGAATGCATCTCCCAACCCCTCTCAGCTACTCCCTATGACTTGCCCCAGGAAAATCCTTTGCCTAATTCTTGGTCCCCCTTTAATACATTTTAGGTAACATCTAAATTTATTCATTGATTCATTCAAGAAATACTTATTGAGCACCTACTGTGTGCCAGGCAGGATGCTCCATAGTGCACAAACCAAGCCTAAACTCTGTCCTCATCATGGGAGGCAGAAAATAATCATACAAAACAAATGTGTGATTGCAACAGTGATAGAATCTACATGTTATAAGCTAAACGTACAAGAGGAAGATAAAAAAAATCCCTTCTAAATAGGAGGGTCTGACCTCTGGGAAGGTTCTTCAAGGGAACTCTGCTTGAGTGGAGTTCTGAAGGATTAGTAATTAAGTAGGAGGGAGGAGAGAACACTGAAGCATGAGCAAGGGCCTATGGCAGGAGAGAGTATTGCAAATGTGTGGAACATCTGGAGAAAGCCACTATGTCAGGAGTGGAGAGAGCCAAGGGAAGTGGGCATGAGGTATAATGATGCTCAGGAGAGGAGTACTATATGATTTACACTGCCAGTTATCACTCAATATCTATGCTCCCCTTCTTCCTCCATTTTTGGTGGGCTATGGCAACTTGGAAAAAAATATTACATTTTCCAGCCTCTCTTTCAGCTACCTGTAGCCATGTGACTAAATTCTGCACAGAAGGATGCAAGTAGAAGTGCTGTGTGCAATTCCTCCTTCCTGTGAGCTGAGATTTGGTTGCAATGGCTGGCACTCAAGCAGCCCTCTTGGACTGTGAAGTGAAAACTGCATACTAAGGATGACAGAGCAGATAACTCAAGTAGTCTGAGTCCCCCATCACTTTAAGGAGTTGCTGTGCCAATCCTCGCTGGTTGAACTGCAGACTCTTCACATAGAAAAGAAAACCTTATCTATCCAAACCCCTATTAACTTGGGTTTTCTGTCACTCATAGCCAAACCAAATCTTGATATACATGACCTTGTCAGACTTGTTAGAGGTTTTGACTTTATCCCAAGAGTAATGTGAAGCTTTGAAAAAGTATTAAGCTTAAATGTGCATATGCATGTACGTGTCATGATCAGTTTTATATTTTGAAAAATTTACCTGTCTGCTGACAAGGGTAGACAGAATAGAAACAGTAGAAACAGGAGGTTGTGGCCGGGCGTGGTGGCTCACGCTTGTAATCCCAGCACTTTGGGAGGCCGAGGCGGGCGGATCACGAGGTCAGGAGATCGAGACCACGGTGAAACCCCATCTCTACTAAAAATACAAAAAACTAGCCAGGTGTGGTGGTGGGCGCCTGTAGTCCCAGCTACTCGGAGAGGCTGAGGCAGGAGAATGGCATGAACCCGGGAGGCGGAGCTTGCAGTGAGCCGAGATCGCCCCACTGCACTCCAGCCTGGGTGACAGAGCGAGACTCCGTCTCAAAAAAAAAGAAACAGGAGGTTGCAGTTGCAGGTGAGAAATTATAAAATGACAGTGGCTTTTGCTAGGGTTGTGGCTCTGGAGATGTAGAGAAGTAGATTCTAGAGATAGCTGGGATGTGGAAACAACAGGACTTACTATTGTTAGGGATATGACGGGGTGTGGGGAAAAGAAGGCCTCAGAGAAATGGGTACCCTACCTGGCTGCCACTTCAGTGCAAGGTTCCAGAAATGCTGGCTGCAGAAGGGGAACTTTCCCTTTCTTATTCTTTGGAATCTGGGTGGCCCCTTCCCAGCCCACACCCAGCCCTTGAAAATAGCTCAGCTCTGACACACCTCACCAGAGGCAGCCCTCAGAAATATTTTCCCAGGAACCTGGAGGGAGGAGAAAGTCTATAGCCTTGGGGGACTGGAGGAGAAGAGGAATGGAAAGAGGAACAGACCTGTCTGCAGGAGAAGCAACATCTCCCTGCACTGCAACCAGGCCATTGCCTTTGATGGTTCAGACTTGGCTAAGTTGCTGCCTGCTCTCTTCAGAACCACCGGCATACAAAAGGGAGGGCTGAGTGTCTGATGAACTCAGCCCAATAATATTCACTTCTTTTATTTTCCAGGAACGTCATGAGACCCACAGGGCAATCTTCTGGTTTTAAGACCTGGTGAGTCAAGTCTATGAATACCTCTGACTCAATCTGATCCCAAGTTCTCACCAGGCATCTCCTAGGAACGTGGCTCAGCAGGAGAGCTGGAACTGACCAGCCCTCTGCAGGGAACAGGAGGGTTGGTTTCTCTGCTTTGGGGTTTGGGGAGGGAGGGGGTGAGAAGGGCTGGCTGCAGTGGAAATGATGGGATTCCTGACTTGACGCTGACCATGCTCACAATAAGGGCTGACATTTATTGAGTACTCTCTAACTCCAAGCCATGTGTTATCTCTTCTAATCTTCACAGAAAACTAGAAGTGGTTTCTGTCATCAATCCCATCTTACCATTGAGGAAATTGAGGCTCAGCTATGTTAGGAACCCTGGTCACTGGCACAGAGCTGTGATATGAACCAAGGCAGCTGATGCCAAGGCTATTCCATGTGAGGGAGGGCATGTGCTTTCTAGGGTTTTTGCAGGCATGGGAGGAGGACTGAGGAGAGCTAGCATTTGAGGAGGGTCTGCTGCCCTCTAGGCCAGTTATATGCCACCTTGACTGCACAATAAAATCACCTGGGGAGTTTTATAAACACTATCGGTGCCCCCAACCAATTAAATCAGTATCTCTAGGAGTCATACCCAGGCATCCTAGGATTTTAAAGCTCTCCAGGCGATTCTAATATGCAATAAGGGCTGCTCAATAAAAGCAAGTTTCATATTTTTTATTTTTTTCATTTAAAGACCCTATATCCATTTGTAAATGGGGAAGCTGAGGCTCACAGAATTTGGATGGCTTGCACAAACCCCATGGCTGATAAGACCCATGTCTCGATCTGTATCTCGCTGATTCCAACACCCATGTTTGTTCAGTTCATTCCATCCTCTCTCATATTTGGGCATCCTCTATTTTGAAAGCATGCAATATTTTTAATATAAATTTCTTTTGCAATTTTCATTTTGTTTGTTCAAGTCCAAGTGCTGTTTAGGTCAGCTGCCTGAGAGGAGCAATGCAGTCTACAGCCACTGACTGGGATGGGCTGGCCCAGGGGCGGCTGAAACCATGGCCTTGGCCTCATCTAGGCTCACTTCTGCTGCAGCCAATGCACCAGGACCTCCGAAAAGATGTCCAGGAGCCCTGGCTGAGAGGCGCCCACTGAATCTCCCAGGCAGAATACTGGCCATCTTCCGTGGCTTCGACCCCTGAGGGGCCACCATCTGAGAATGAGAAGGCCCAGCCCTGGGGAAATCCCTAGTCTCTGTTTCCAGCAGTGCTAGTGATTTCCCAAGGAGTGACATTAGAAAAGTCATCACACATTTATTTCTGTATATATCATTCAGAGCCTAATTTTCTGGTGGCTGAAGGTTGAGCTCATCAGAAACAGACTTCATCATCAATTGAGTTAATAAAGCCAAGTCAAGACAAGGGAGAAGGGCAGCTATCCAGATGGATTCAAGCAGCCAAGAGGTGCTTCTGCTCAAAGACTACCTTTAAAGGAGGGAAGAGAAAGAAGTGAGAGCAGATACCTGTACACCGTGTTCATAACAATATTATTCACGAGAGTCAAAAGGTGGAAGCAACCCAAGTGTCCATCCATGAATGAAAGAATAAACAAAATGTGGCACAAACATACAATGGAATATTGTTCAGCTTTAAAAAGGAAGGAAATTTTGATATATGCTACAACATGGATAAACTTGGAGACCTCTGCCAAGTGAAATAAGCCAGTCACAAAGGCCAGTACACAAAACATTGTATGATTTCTTTTGTATGAAGTTCCTGGAGTGGTCAAATTCATAGAGGCAGAAAGTAAAATGAGGGGGAGTTAGTGCTTAAAGGATACAGAGCTTCTGTTGGAAAGGATGAAGTTCTGGTGATGGTTGCACAACTGTGTGAATGTACTTAATGCCACAGAACTATATACTTAAAAATGGTTAAAATAGTAAATTTCATGTTGTGTATACTTTACCATAATAAAAAGGTGGAGGAGAAGTTTGACACCTTAATTCACAATTTTGTCCAATCACTTGAACGATCTATATATGGCATTACCATAAATGTTTATAAAATGGGAATGGGAAGAGCTGATACAATAGACTGCTATTGAGAACATGATAGATCAGGTATGGGTCAAGCATCCCAGGAGGCTCCTGAGGATGAGGATTACTTACCCAGTACTGGACTCTAACTAAACATTAATGCCTCCTCAAAGATATCTGGTTTTTTAGTCATCAGGGTGTCAAATTCTACTAAAATGGCTTTGTTGAGACTGTGTGGATGCAGGTTGGGAGAAAGTAAAGTCTAGAGCCTGACACTTTCAGAACCACTCTTAACACTCATCTGCATTATAAGCAAAGTGCTGCAACCTCCAAGCATTTCACAGCCAAGCTGCTGGCTCAGGTCACTCATTCCCACTGGCAACACTGGCAAGTGTTTGGGTCAAGAGCCCCGTGCTCCTCACCCAGACTTCCAGACACCTCATCCCTTTATTGCTCACCCTGCTCCAACTATTCCTTGAAGGCACCAAGCACATTCCCACCTAATGCCTTTACACTACCTGTTCCTGCTGCCTGAAATGCTTCTCCCTCAGATATCTGCAGGCTGTCTCCCTCATCTCCTTCAGCCTTCACTCAAAGTCACCTTCTCAAGTGTGCTTTTCTGGCCACCCTAGTTAAAAGCGCCACCCCCCACTCTACCACATCATCTTCCTGTCCCCCTTGATCTGACCACAGATGCTATCACTGTTCCACTCATATCCCCAGGGAATATGCCAGTGAAGGAAATTGCATGTGCAAATACATGAGGCTTGGAAGACTGTGGCCTCAAAGGCCGTCTGAAATGGCTGGAGTGGAGCATGCATGGGGCTGGGGGACTTCATGGAATGGCTTAAAGGGTAACGAGGACAGAAGGTTGAGGTAGTTTGTCTACCAAGCTAAGGAATTCGAACTTTAGCAGGCAATGGGGAGCCACCAAAGGGTTTTAAGTAGGAAAGTAATAGATTTGATTTGCCTTTTAAAAAGATTACTTTGGCAGCCAGTGGAGTGGAGGCTGAAATGGATGGGGTGAGGCTGGAGGCAAGAAGACCAAATGTGAAAGTAACATCGCGAACATTGATGAGTTCAAATGATGTTGCAGCAGAAGTGAATATAAGAGTGACATCCAGCCAGCCAGTATTAGAAGCAATTTTTTTTTCTAGGAATAGATTGAATTTCAGCAAAAAAGAAACTTTCCTGCCACCCTTTATGACAATCCTGTGAATGCTGGCTCCTGCCCTCATTCAAGTTGGCCACCCTTGGTCTTTCATGCATCACCATTCAATAAAAGCAAGCCTGGGTTTTATGGCATTGTTTGGAGAGCCCCGAGCCAAAGTTTTCTACTCACTTAGGCAAGGCTGTTCTGCCAATTCTTAAATTGGCTGTTTTTTACATATAGGGTGTGAAAGATATCTCTATGCATCTCTGGGAACACACCCATTTGGAAGGAGACATGTGTGACTATATATAATATCTTTATGTGCTTTTTGAAGGGATGTTTATACAACTTGCATATTCTTTGGCATGAATATTTTTGTAGAATGGAGAAAGGGAAAGACAGCATGAAAAAGCTATTCCTATGCCATAACTGACTTTGGCTCATGAAACGAAATGCAAAATAGATTATGTTCCTTAGCAATGCCTCCTCGGTTGAACGTCTCCCAAGTCAACCCACTTAATCCTTCCTCCTGGAGAGTCACTCACCTTTGAACCTTATTTTCTAAAACTACCATTAAAAAAAAATAACAATGATGAAGCCCAGTCCATGCCTTACTGAAACCCAGGCTCCCTGCCCCCAGAGGAAGAGCTCACCAAAAGAGTCATCTCGCTTATAAAACTCGGGTTGCTTGAAGAACTTGATGGAAAGAGCGGGGTAGTAAAAGACGGCATTTTGGCTTTAACAAGGCTAGGAAGCCCAGTGTGGGGCCAGCTGTATAGTCTGAACAAACCCAAGAATATTAGAAGCCGGGGTCACATGGAGCTGGGACACCACCAGGAATGTAGGGAGCAGAGACAGCCTGGCGAGGAGCGGAGGGAACGACTGTAGCCCCCTGCTGCCAGCTCCCACGTGAGTCAACCAGGAGGGCGGGGGATGGCCAGGATAGGCAGGCAGGAGGACTGATCCTGCAGGGTGAATGGGCAAGCTGTGCCCAGCTGCATGGAGCCGCATGAACTGGCTGAGTCCCCTAGCACCTTCCATTTGCTTGGGGAATAAAGTAACACTGCCCAGCGCTGAACACACTTGGTAAACATCTGGTTAGAGGATAATCCTGTTTATCTCGGCGTTCCATGGTGCCCTGGGAGCAGACGCTGGCTCTTAACAACTGATGCCTCTGGTGTCTGTTGCCACCTCTTACCACCACGCCCTTGCACTTAGAAGCAAATAATCCCAGGAGATGGCAGGGCCATATTCAATTCCCTAATTGTCCCATCCAGGCACTTTTAATGCCCAGTCCTTTCTCCTAAGAATTCCTCTGAGACCAGAGCTCCCAGCCTTGCCACTGTGTCTCTCCCTCAGCACATCTTTTCTAATTTGGGTCTGAGCTTTTCCATTCCTTCATTTCATGCCATTCCTCCTAATGATAACCCTTTGTGCCAGGCTCAATTATATACAAAGCTTAAATGAGCAACCCCAACTCTAAATTTGGCCCTGTCCATTGGAGGGGGTGGGGGTGGTGCCTTGGTCATTTGGCTTTGCTCAAAAAGAAAGATGTTACTCCCCATGGGGAAACAACGCCAAGGAGGGGGGAAAAACTTTTGCAGAAATAAAAATCTAGAATGAAGAAACATACAAGCGCTGGCTACCCCTCGTCACTGGGGCTTGAAGCTGCTTCTGTATCTTCAGCCAGGCCTGTTAGGACCCTTTGTCCCACCACAGGCGTGCAGAAGCTACAGACGTGCTTTGATTTTTCCTTTTAAAAATGTCCTCCGATCTGACCCTACCTATGCTGTCCCTGCAGGGTTAGCAGAGGGTGAGATGAGAGCATTTGCCAGGAATTTCCTGACTTCTGTGAGTTTTTCTCAAGATCTGGTCATGAGTCAACATGATATACTGGGACACATGGTGGAGCTTGCAGTGGCCTCCCCTCCCTTCTGGAACTTTAGGAAAACCATGTCTCTGCTGAGTAACCCTGGGCAAAAATCCAGAAGGCCCCCTCCCTCTCCCTGACTCTCCCTCTGTACAGTCCCCAAGTTAGAGGAGATAAGGGAAATACATTTACAACAAACTTGATCAGAATATTAATATTCTCCAGAACTACACAAAGATCCCTGTTTATGCAGCTCACCTCCTTTCAAAATTAAGCTCTCGTGTGGTTCCATTGCTCTTTATATTTTGGGCATTTAGAAAATGGGAGGAGAGGGTGATGAGGAGAGGAATACAGAAGAAAGGAGAAGCATTGCCCAGATTCACAATGACAAGATCTGAGACCCTAACACACCCTCTGAGAGGCCCAGGTGAACTGGGCTGCCAGGTAGGTAGAACTATCTATGCGATTTTATTGATGTTAACAACCCATCTGAAATACTCAAACGATGTAGATTCATTACAATTTCATGTGCGAGTTCTGACTACCAGAACTGACTATCCTGGCCAGTGGAGTCCAGCCATGATCAGTTTCTGCTAGTGATAGTTTAGAATTACCCCTAAGAGTTTGGGGGAGAAGCTCAGTGAAAATCAATGACATCCTTCAATAGATCTTTGAATGAAAACAAATGGAGTGCTACCATGAGACTGTTAAATATCTGTGAAGCCTGGCCTCAACCTGGGTTAATGGGAGCAGATTCTGGGAAGCACTTTGCAAACTGTTAGATTGCAGCAAGGAATTGTTGGTATCACCATCGTTGAGGTTCACTAGCTTCAGCTCTTTGGGCCAGAGAAGATGAAAGTCTTTTATGAATATAGCAGAGACTCACACCTGTAATCCCAGCACTTTAGGAGGCCAAGGTCGGCTGATTACCTGAGGTCAGGAGTTCAAGACCAGCCTGACCAATATGGTGAAACCCCGACTCTACTAAAAATACAAAAAAATTAGCTGGGCATGGTGGCGGACAGATGTAATCCCAGCTACTTGGGAGGCTGAGGCAGGAGAATTGCTTGAACATGGGAGGCAGAGGTTGCAGTGAGCCAAGATCATGGCATTGCACTGCAGCCTGGGCAACAGAGCAACACTCTGTCTCAAAGGAAGGAAGGAAGGAAGGAAGGAAGGAAGGAAGGAAGGAAGGAAGGAAGGAAGGAAGGAAGGAAGGAAGGAGAGAAAGAAAGAAAAAAAGAAAGAAAGAAAAGAAAGAAAGAAAGAAAGAAAGAAAGAAAGAAAGAAAGAAAGAAAGAAGAAAGGAAGAGAGGGAGGGAGGGAGGGAAAGAAAGAAGAAAGAAAGGAAGAAAGAAAGAAGGAAGGAAGGAAGAGAAAGAGGAAAGAAAGAGAAAGAAAGAAGAAAGAAAGAAGAAAGAAAGAAAGAAAGAAAGAAAGAAAGAAAGAAAGAAAGAAAGAAGAGACTTTCTAATATCCTCGAGAGTTTAGAGGTGAATATCTTTATTCCTGTCTTTCAAATGCAGAAACTGAGGGGCAAAGACATCAAGTGAGTTGCAGTCATTGAGGAAAATAGGACACAGCACCTCCCACCCCTTAGGCCCTTTATCTCCTTCTAGCCCAAGACCCTCAGGAAGGGTCAAGGCATCCTTAGTTGTGGAAAGCATAACTTGGGAAGGAAAATCTCAACTTGAAGGAAAAGCTTGCTGAGGAGAGAGGCCCTGTTTCTCCTCTCAGCCTTTCCTGTGTGCTGATATCAACTGTCCAAGTAACAGATGGAGGTGGTGGGGCAGGTGGGCTGCTCTGCTGTCCCCGGCTGTGCTGGGGTCAAACTATCCACTCTCCCCATCATAGCTGCCAGCCTGGCACGTTGTACCACCTGCCAGACCTGGTTCCTGAGGCCACAACAGAGTTCTCATACTTTCTACCAATCTGAGGGAAATGTGAGATCAGTATTTTCCAGGGCTCTTTCAACCGAGGTGAGGAAGGCAACTGTCCTCTTCTCCACAGGCCTTTCTCCCCTTTCCTCACTTCCCCTGTCCTCTCACACGCAAGCACACAGGCCCATGGTCTCACCACCCCGGAAAAAGACAGCTCCCAGTTTCCTTCTCATTATGGGAAAAAAAAATTCTGAATGGCTGTTTTTTCACATACATATAACAGCAAAAGGAGAACAATATGACGCAAAGAAGAATAAAATTTTAGTGAACTGTAACTTTTACATTTTTATTTAAAAATGTTTATTATACATTATATTTTATTATATATGTTTATTATTTCTTTATTTGTGCATTTGCTTATTTATTTGTTGTAAGCCAGCAGAGCCTTTCTTTCTCCTAGCTGACCGTTTTCTACCATCTGCTGTCTGCCTGTTGAGGTGCCGGCTGCTGGGAGAGGCTTCCCGGAAGCGAGGCTTCCCGGAAGCAGAGCTTCCCCTGAAGCAGAAGTTCCCTGGATGTTCACAGTTGGAGCCCAGGCTTTCTGTGAGACCCGGACCCAGGCCACTTTCATTGGTGGGCTCTGGAAACATTTTCTTTCAAACGCTCTGGGCTGTAGCTCACTTACACATAAAATGAGCAAAACAACACTCTTTCCTACAGCTATGCCATGAGATTTAATTGTTGCAAATTTGTGAAGTGTTTTAAGATCCTTGGATTAAAGACGTTATATGAGAAAAAAATATTATTATAGAATGGATTTCTGCTTAGTTGTCATATGTTTCCTGTAACTCTTCCCCTGTGTCTTATATAACTTGGAACAAGTAGTATGAGCTATGAGGCCTTCAGAAAGCCTTTAAGTAATTTCTTGGCTTGCTTTCTTTACCTCTTAAAAAAAATTCTTCTTCTACTTCTCCTTTTTTTTTCTTTCTAATGCAGCCAAAACTTGTTCCCCTCTAATCTGTATGATGAGAAAGGAAGTTGCTTGGTTAGGGTGGGCCCTTGTCCACCTGAGTACTTCCTCGTCTCTCCTCCCTTCCTCTCCCTCGCCTTTGCTCCTCACCTACACCTCTTCTTTTTATCCTCATATACACGTTCATAAATTGAAATAAATTTGACTTTGAGCCCTGGCTCTAAAATTTGCTCTGCCTCTTGGACCAATTGCCAAAACAGGTTACTGAGTGAGGCTCCCTAAAGCCGAGCCTGATGTGGGTCGAGGCCTGGAGATGGTGACACAACAGAGCCTGGCTGACCAAGGAGCACAGGAGGCCCTGGGTGGCTCTTCCCCACTAGGACTTCCCAACATCAGCGTCACACCTGAATTGCGGGAAAACACCCAGGCAGCTGCTAAGGTGGCCATGAGGCAGCAGCCAAGAATGCTCCTTGTCCTGGCTGCAGCTGTGTCCCTAAACATGCCTGCATGTGTCACATCCTCCTCTGGGCACACGGCAACACATCACAGATCAGGGATACACACTGGCCCTCACAAGTGGCACTCTTGGGCCCCATGCCAGTCCTGAGGCCATGGAGATTGTGAGCATAAGATAGGCCCCAGGTGATGAATTCTTTGTAACCCAGTATCTCAGCCTCAAGATGCTTTTAAACATTTTTTTTTCCTTTCTTGCTTTCAGCCTTGAGGCAGACTTTGAAACTCCACTTCTTCCTTTCCCACCGTGCACGCTTGTCTAATTATGAGCTTGCTTAGAAATTCCAGGGACCAACTTTGAAACAAACCAGGCAGAGAGACCCAGCTGCAGTATCCTCCCACTCAAGAAGAGTTAGGAACGGTGAGCCCCCCACTGCCGGGCTGAAGTCAGTATGATGCGAATCAGACCTCCCCACAATCCATTACCGAGATGGCCACAGAGCAGACACGCGGACCTGCACCCTTTTTCACTACTCCTGCCTATTCCCACACCTTTTCCTTCCTAAAACCCTTCCCTTGGCCTAAAAAGTTGGAATGATCTTCCAAAGGCATGAGTTTGGCCATACCCCAACCACCAGCATTTTCATAAAGTTGCTTTCCTTTCTCCACACCTCTCTTCTGTTTTCTACCTCTGAGCGGCGAGCAGTCAGACTTCAGCCAGTTACAAAACGGGGCCCAGAGTCGCATTCCCTCTGCCCTCTGCCCTCAGCTAATGGACCATGAACAGATTAGAGGAACCCCCTTCCACTGACCCTACACCTCTCTGGCATCACTGCAAGGGACAGAGTGTCCCCAGAGGAGGAGGGAGCACTGACGCTTGGCTGTCTAGCCCCGCACAGGGACCAAACAGCTACTGCCATCCCCACACCACCCTCACCCGAGAATTCTCAGTCAGGGCCCCACTTCTCTGCTCCCCACAGACCGGAAGAACCCAGTGAGGGAGGGCTAAAGTGAGCCTGAGCCTGGGGACAGGACAGAACCAGGCAGCCTTCCTCCTGCACCTGGGCTTTTTTTTTTTTTGTAATCTTTCATTTTTGTGTGCACATAGTAGGTATACATATTTACGGGTTACATAAAATACTTCGATAGAGGAAAGTGATGCATAATAACCCTATCATGGAAAATGGGGTATCCCTCCCCTCAAGCATTTATCCTTTGTGCTACATGTAATCCAATTATGTACTTTTAGTTATTTTTAAAAGTACAATTAAATTATGATTGACTAGAGTCTCCCTGTTGTACTATCAAATACTAGGTCTCATTCATTCTTTCAATTTTTTCTTTTGGTACCCATTAACCATCCTCACTTTCCCCCACCCCGTCTCCCCCTAAAATTTTTGGAAGGCTTCACAAATTTGCATGTCATTCTCGCATACAGGCCATGGTAATCTTCTCTGTATCCTTCCAATTTTAGTATATGTGCTGCCGAAGCAAGCACCCTGGGCCCTCTTTGTCTCTCATTCCTTCCTTACTCCTCCTCACCTGCTTCTCCCCAACCCCAACATTCATTCTTTTTCCCTCTTCTCCTACTGGTCTCCACTCCCACCCTCAGCCTGCCCTAGCTCCTTACCCCCAGCAACCTACTCTCTTCTTTTTTAAATTTAATTCTATTTTTAATTGGTACATAATAATTATGTATATTCATGGGATACATGATGATGTTTTGATATGTATAATGTATATTGACCAGATCAGGGTAATGAATATACCCATCTTCCCAAACATTTACCATTTCTGTGTGTTGGGAATATTCAATATCCTCCTCTTAGCTATTTGAAACTATATGACCGTTAACTAAGGTGGTACAGAACACTAGAACTTATTTCTCTTATCTAGCTGTAATTTTGGATTCTTTAACAAATCTCTCCCCATACCTTCCTCTCAAGGTTGGTTGGTTATCTGGGGGTATGGGGAGCTGTGTGTTGCCTCTTCAACAAGAGGAGAGTAGGGACTGTGTCTCATACAGTGATACAGTCCCCTCCCTAAATGTTTTACTCACCCCTGCAGAAACAAAAACCAAACCAGAGAAGTATTTCACTTTTAAAAGGGGGTTTCCTAGAGGCTGTTTCCTAGCGTCTATGTAAATTCGGTCCTATGATAGACATGCTAGAACCTTCTGAGCTGAACACAGTTAAAATGGTTTCCTTCCCTTAGGAATTCTGAGGACCTTAACATGATAAAGAGCATGACAAACATCCAAGAGAGAGAGGCAGAATGTAGAGTTTTCCAAATTTATTTCAAACTCCCCTTTTCTAAGAAATATTTTGAGAGGCAAGGCAAACATCCCTTTGACCAATATTGCAGGAGATGCCAGCTCCTCCAAGGCTGGCTCCACCCTGGAATTATGGACAGTGCCCAGCATACGATCCTGGATAGGCCACCCCTTCACAGAGACCAGCACCTCTGCCCTCCTTCAAGGCAGAAAAGCAGAATTGGCCTCGTCTTCCAGAACCTTCAACTGTCACTTTGACAAGTGGAGGACTTGCTTTACTCTGAGACTTAATTCTGGGGTGTTTCAGCCATGGACTAACAAAGAAATACCCAAAGCTACTCCTCTCACAATAGAGCCCCTCAGTTTTTCACCCCCAGCAGCATCTGCATTAGCACAACAAAAGTATTTCAAAGTCTAAAAACTACAGACTCAGCACCTTGGCCTGTGGCTACTTAATTACAGCCCTTCCCCCTCCTGCTGCCTGCCTTCTTGGACCTGCTCTCACTTCTTCCAAGCCCCTCAGTAATTGACTCTCACCTCCTGGCTCCCTGGGGGTTCAGCTTGGTGGTCCATGTGACAGGGCCCTTATCAAGAAGTCTCCAAACTGCCCTGTGGCCTGGACACGTGCCCATGGACCAATTTTGTTTCCTTCAAATCAGGGAAAGGAGAGGGGAGTCTTCTTGCTTCCTGAGAGTGTTGGCAATGCCTGAGAGCATGAGGGGAGGAGAAGGGAGACCGTCCCAGCCAGCCAAGGACAGGGTGGGGTATTCCTACAGGGCACCATCAGCATGGAAGCTTTGAGAAACAGGGCACACCCTGTGCAAAGGATGTTTAAGCCTACAGCCATTGCCCTGCTGCAGCCAGAGTGTATACTCCCATCATTTCCTCCCATTTCCCATTGGCATTGTCCCTACAAAGAGGGGTAAGAATTATGTGAGATTTGGGCAGGTGATATCGCCTGGACAACCATCAGGGCTGCTAAGAATCACAACCAGCACTGTAGGCCCACCCATGTTTCTTCCTCTGCAAAGGCCTGAGTACTCGGGGTTGGGGGAGCAGCTGGGAAAGCACAGCTTGGGGGACAGAGACACTCTGAAGGTGCAAGTCATGCTGCAACTGGGAGCCTCAGTGTGTTCATCTGCAGCATGAGCACAAGGGCTCCCCATCCCACCCACAGCGTGTCAGCCAGGGGCCTCTGGGCGCTCTGGGGGCAGGAGTGTGAGAGAGCTGAGTACTAGTCCCTCCACCATTTCCTAAAACTTCCCATTCCTGTACTAGTCCCTCCACCATTTCCTAAAACTTCCCATTCCTGCCACTCAGCCTCTCTTCCCTATGAAGATCAAACCCGCACTCTCCCTGTCTGCCAACATATGCGGGTACAGGAGACCCAAGGGTCCCATCTCATTCGATTCCAGCTGCAGAGGTCATGGTGAGAGCCCCCTGAGCTGCCTCACCTTGGACGATGAACAGTGTGAATCACAGCAAAGACAGCCTAAGCCCCTATCTTGCCACAAACCCCACCCTGACTACTCCTGAGAGTCTCCTCACCACTCACCTCTGCAAAGAGCTTCTCAAGAAGCTCTGGAAGACTGTGGCAGAGCAAGTGTTACTTTTAACCTGTCAAGATTTTAGCCCAGATGACCATACCTCTACCTTCCTTACAGGTCTTCTAGAATAAGACAGCAGAACAAGGGTAGGAGGACCGGTGGGAGAAGGAGAGGAAGGAAGAGGGAACAGAATGGGGACACTCCTGCCTCTTCACCCCTCTCCGAGTCGATGGTCATGGCCAATGCTGCTGCTTATAGGCACTCTGAAGCTGGTTCCCAGCATAAATCAAATTGAAGCCAAAGGTCAGGAGATGCCTTTGCCAGACAGAAGAGCCCTCCAGAGGACCCGGTACTACCAAAATGCTCAGGATACACACTTCCGGTTACTACCTTGCTGCTCTTTGTCTTCCTGGCTGTTGCTCACGTCTTCACCAGCCTAATCTCGGGCTTCAGGAATCCTAGACAGAGTCCCAGCCCTTCACACGTCGCTCTGTCTGGAGGAACCTGACTGTGATCTCTACTGCCCAGCCTGATGCTGCCTGCTTCCTTTCCCTGAAGTCACAGCTCAGTGCTTGAGGCAGCACAAGGAAGAAGACTCTGGGAGAACCCCAGTCTGTGATGTGGGAAAGAAAGGACACAGTATCCAAGGACAACAGAGAATGGAAGATACAGAGAACGGGAGGGAAAGGAGGACAAGGGAAGGAAGAGAGGAAAGGAGGGGAGAGGAAGGGAGAGGAGAGGAGGGGAGGGGAGAGGAGGGGAGGGGATAGGAGAGTAGGGGAGAGGAGAGGAAGGGAGGGGGGAAGGGAAAGAAGGGAAAAGGAGAGGAGGGGAGAAGGGGAGAGGAAGGGAGAGGAGAGGAGGGGAGGGAAGGGGAGGGGAGGGAAGGGGAGAGAGGAGGGGAGAATGGAGGGGAGGGGAGGAGAGGGAAGAGAAAGGGGGAGGGGAGGAGAGGGGAAAGAGGAGGGGAGAGAGAAGGGGAAGGGAGGGGAGAGGAGGGGAGAGAGAAGAGGAGGGGAGGGGAGAGAAGAGGGAAGAGAGGAGGGGAGAGAGAAGAGGAGGGAAGAGAAGAGAGGAGAGAAAAAGGGAAGGGAGAGAGGAGGGGAAGGGAGGGAAGGGGGGAGAGGAAGGAAGAGAGGAGGGGAGGGGAGGGGAGAGAGGAGGGGAAGGGAGGGAGAAGGGGAGAGAGATGGGGAGGGGACGGGAAGAGAGGGGAGAGAGGAGGGGAGAGAGAAGGGGAAAGGAAGGGAGAGGAGAGGAGGGGAGACAGAAGGGGAGGAGAGGGCAGAGGAGAGAGGAGGAGATAGAGAGGAGAAGGGGAGGAGAGGGGAGGGGAGAGAGGAGAAGGGGAGGAGAGGGGAGGGGAGAGAGGAAGGGAAGGGAGGGGAGAGAGGAGGGGAGACAGGAGAGGGAAAAGGGGAGGGGAGAGGAGAGAGGAGGAGAGAGGAGCTGAGGGGAAAAAAGAAAAGAAAGGGAAGAACATGAGGCCAGAAAATCTTTAAAAATGAACTTTCTCTTCCCAGAGGGATGTGAATGGGAGAGGAATGCCACAAGAAAGAGCCCATACAAGTCAATATAAATATGGTTATTTTAGGACTCGGTGGAGAATGGCTGCTGGTGGTCTCCCCCTTCTTCCTGGTGGGTCGGCGTTCATCCCAGGGAAGAAAACTGGGTCATCACAAGTCTGGCCCTGCGGCCCGACCAGGCGGCCAGCGTGGAAGCGCAGTGGGCGGCCACGCGGGCGGCGGCCCGGGCCACACCTTGAGGCGGTCAATCTGTATGTGTGAGCAGCACTTTGATATCTGGCCACGAAAGGACAAGTTCTCAAAGCCCCCATTCATGGACCCTACACACAAGAGCAGCACACAGAAAAAAATTGTTTCCCCATCGGTCTAGAAAGGTGGGTTCCTGTTTATTAATCGAAGACCACATAAAGAATGCATGGTTACAAATGTTCCTTCTGAGGAGCACAGAAGCTGGTTAAAAAAAAAAAAATCCATCCGGCGATTACTTGGGACAAAAAGCTGCTGCTGCGGCCCCCATGTTAGTTTTAGAAGGAAAATTCTACAAAAGTACGGGGGGCCTATTTTCACCAGGCCTCACTGAGGGCTTTCCACGGGGCCTGCGCAAACTCGCCCCCTGTTAGAAGCTCTCAGACGGTGGGGTCACCGGTGCCGGCCGCAGCTCTCCCTCCCCACCACCCCTTCTTCCTGCACTGAGAAACACCCAAGGGGATTTTTTTAAAAAAAGGTCATTGGCAATTAGCTCCCTGTGGAAATCAGAGAACATTCGAAAAGAGTTCCCTTGGAAGAAGTTCAGAGAAACTCATTCTCAAGGCAAGGCTCACCCAGACCGTGAGGGTCCCACCCTCCATCTGACCACAAGCTCCGTTTCCCACCTACAGCAGGGACCGAGGAGAGGGAATTAAGGAGCAAACAGGAGATAAGATAGAGGCTTGGGTTCTCTTTTGAAGCTTAATTAAAGCAAACCGATCAGCCTTCTACTGCCCATGCCGCAGACTACACAAACGGCGAACATAATCACTAACAGGGGGCCCTGTCCTCCGCAGCAGGCGGGTGGCAAGGAAGCCAGTTCAGGCTTCCAACGCAGGAGAGAAAGCCCAACTGTGATCATTCAGTACAGATCGCACCTGGAGGCCAAAAAAACTGCTGATCTCTCCAGATAAGCGGGGAAAAGGGACGGGCAGAGGAAATGGATTCCAGGCCATCTTCATTTAATTTATTTCTGTGGCGGATCCTAACTTATTTCTAGGTGAGGGGATCAAACAAGCCTGTCACCAAATCACAGTCATCTCAAATATGCACAGACTGCACCCCATCCAGCTCCCGGACCACCAGCACGTTTTATGATTTCTTTACACTACAAATATTTGGCCGTGCTGAAATCACCCAATAAAGTCAATCCGGGGCTTCATCTGCAGTTCTGAGGCGCTCTCCAAGTGCTTGCTGGAGACTGGCCCAAAATAACCACTGCTCATCTTATTCAATATCTCAGGAAAATGTGTCCTCCTTCCCGTATCTGCCTCCCATGACCTGGGAGCACAGGGGCGGTCCCGTTTGCTGTGTGTTTGTTGCTTTTGCTGTTAAAGCGACTGCTGTTGTTTTCCATACACAGTCGCAGACGCGGTCAGGATGAATTGCCTGTGGGTGACAGCCAGGTCCTATGAGCAGACTACAGGCCAGTCCTGACCCTCCGCTACAAAGTGAGTCCGGGCCAGCCACTAAGGCGGAGGCCTTGCCTGTCATTTTGTGCAGCCACAAAGGTAGCCTCAGGGCCTGAGTCAGAAGACCAAGACTCGGAGTCCTTCCATCCTGGGCCCTTCTGCCTCCTGCCCTCCACCTTCCTCCTGGGAGAATGAGGCCAGGGCAAATTTAGGGGTGGATGCCATAGGAACAGGGAGAAAAAGAGACAAGAGGAAGCCACGGTTCAGGGGTATCATCCTGAAGACGTTGTCATTCAGGGTAAGCAAAGGGTGGGAAGAAAAGTAAGCGGCAGCCACCATCATAACTCCACAAGGACGTCAGGCAGGCAGGCGCCGTCGTCAGTGGGGCCACTGTGTGTTTCTGACCACAGAATAAGAGCTCACCCCACATTAAGACCTACACATTTCTGCATCCTCTTTCTCTTTGAACTTAGGAGTTCTTGGAGAATATAATCTGGGTTGCCCCCGAAGCCATCCTGGCTTTACTTAGAGAAGTTGGTATGATTTTCCCATCTTCATAGAAGAGAAAACAGAGGTATGGAGAAAATAAAGTGAATCAGAGGAAGTCAGGCAGGATTCCTGAGGAGTTTCCCAGCCTCTGCACAGCAGGGGTAGGGCTCAAACACCTATCGGGAGGCCTGGAGGCATCTTCAGTTGGTTTGACGGGCATCTGTCCCCAGAAGCCTCTATGTCATTGGGTACAGGACCTGCCCTGTGGAACCTGTTGAGCAATTTTCTCCTCACTCCCACAGGCTTCCAATGCCTGACAACATCATGAAGGATGAAGTCCTGGGCAGCAGCCAAAGCTCCATGCATTCCACCCTGACCCTTCCCAGCCAGGACTGTGGACGCAGCAGTCTCCATCACCCTCACCACCACTAACCACTTCTCCAGCAATGACAGCTAGCCCTGGGCCCCAGGGAGGGAAAACAAAAATCAGCCCCGCTGTTCACCAGAAACATCCCTGAAAGACTTGACAGGGCCTGAGGCAAGGCCAACAAAAATCAGTGTTTCTCCCAAAGCCACACCATGCTGCAAAGTTGACTAACAATTCTCCTTCTTTTTAGAGATTGCCTTGCCCATGACTTCTCCAGCTTTGTCTCTTTCCTCCTGCCTCAGAAGTTGCTGAGATACCCAACCTGCCCCCACTTCATGTTGGCATGCAATTCAGAGCAGGTCCACATCTCCCCTAGTCCCTCCTTACCATCATTCAGCATGAGTTCAAAGCTTCTAAAATGCCCTTCCCCATTCCGTCCTCCTGAGATGGGTATGTTCTCCCTTGCTGCAGGAAGTTAACAAGCCTAACTTTATTTGACAATAAGTACCTTCTTGGTAGTTATCCGCTGGAAAGCAAAAATATGAGCAATCCTTCTGATCACAGGGGCCTCTGCAAGCTTAGTTTCCACAAGGATGGTGCTGATGCTCTGAGATATCCACCTGGTAACCAACAACTGGTTTTCCAAAAAGACGTCACAACCCCAGCCGTGGCATCAGTGATCCATGTCTTGCATCCTCTTTTATTTCTCCTGGAGGCCACATTTCCAGTATGCAGCCAGGCTTCATGGGGAGAGAGGAGGAGAGACACCCTGAGCTCCGAAATGCAGGGAGTTGTCTTTGTGTTATTTTGCTATTTTTATTTTTGCATTGAAAGTAGCTTTATTGTTTTCTGATTTTAAAATAATAAACACTGTAAAAAATTCAAACTCCAGAAAGTATTTTTTTAAATGAAAGCTAACCTAAAGCCCACTAACCTGCTAATCATCACGAACATTTTGATAACCATCTTTTCATCTATCTCCTTATATATGGGAACATAGATACATTTTCTGTATAAATGGGATATCACACATATTGTCTTTTAATACAGTGCACACATTTTTCTCTTCCATGATCTTTTTTTCTCATATCCCGCCTTCCCCTCTTCAGTGCTCCTGCTCCAGGTAACCAGTGCTACCTGAGGTGCTTCCTTCCACACTTAGCTCCTTTCTACTCTCTCCGCATGCAGCAGAGCCCAGTGAAAGCCCTGCTCCCACTGAAGGCGTTGATTTTAGACAATGGACCCTGGTAGAGACAAGGATGGAGATCCACACATGTAATTAAGGAGTCAGAAGACCTCTAACCCGTAGACACTGATGTGCTGCTGTAATTATAAAGATTGTTGGTTGATTGCTGGGCCATAACTGAGTTGCACTCAAAATATACTTGTGGGACAAACAGAGTCTCCTCCTCCTCCTCCTCCTCCTCCTCCTCCTTCTGCTCCTTCTCCCCCAACTAAATTGGATAATAAGGTGACAGGGGTCTGTGTGGATTTTAACACACCCCATTGCCCCATTGTCTGTATGTGGCGGTGATTTGGACAGGATGGTACCAAACCAGGTTGTTTTCAGCCTTCTTGATGGCCTCTGCTCAACACTACTGAACAGAACTCTTCTCTGCTCCCACAGAGCGACTGTTTCCTTCCTGACTTTCTCTCATCAAATTATTTAGATCTTGATCTTCCTGACCTTCCCCTGAGTAGATTTGCCGCACTCTGCATTGAACTTTTCATGCCTGTCCATGCATGCCAGTTGTTCACCATCTTGAATGACATCTTCAAGACACCAAATATGATAAATGCCCGCTTTGTAATATGCTGCACTCTAGAGCATGCGATGAAAATGGATGTTATGTTAATCAAATCTATCTTTTGAAAATTCCAAAGTACACTAAAAATTAATTAGATGGTAATTTTTTGTTTCTACAACAATTCCTAGCATAAGAAAGAAATAGCCTATTAATATTTGGGGCTACAAAAATACGTGATTTGTACTCAACATTTCAGGAACATATTTATTGTATTAAAGTGACAGGGGGCACATCTGGGTCCCTGTTTGCATGTGTATTTCTGCATCCAGGAGCCTGTGCCTCTGGTCTCTGGCCTTTTAAAATCTGTACCAGGTTGCCTGCCACATACCTCTCCCCTGCCTGTCACTCACCACAAGCAGCCCCTCACAGGCCAGGGCTCTGCTGTGCAAACAGGTGCCTCAGAGTTCACCCAAAAGAGTTTTTAAAAAAACAAAAGACAAAAACTTTCCACTCAGAGCAGGCAAGCTTTGCTTTTTTTAAAGTAAGTGTTACTTAACAGAAGGCCTCATAAAACTCATAAAACACTGGAACATCTGGTAAATGGTGTCAGCTTTACACGTTCTCCAGCACAGGGTACATGACTCTTGTTTCCACTGGCGTAACTCAGGGATGCAGAGCCCCGAGCTGGTGCGTCTCTGGGCTCCCTGCCCATCCTGATTTTCATAGGATGGTCTCGAGCCAGCAGGTCTGCCTCTACTTTCAACCAGCCCAGCAACAGACAACCAACAACCTCAGAGCCCAGATACAAGAGGCAGCAAGGGAGGTGAGGAGAGTGAAACAACCTGAGGACCCAAGGACATGACCCTGCTGTGACGGGCACACACTGCATGCTGGGAGCTGCGGGGAGCAGACTAGGATGTCGCATATGATTGGCAGCCTGCCTCTTTTGGGTGCCTTCAAAATAACGTGAGAATCTGTGGTTTAAATGTTCATTCATTTATCCTAGATATTAAACACACTGCTTTTTGCCCAGGTGGGTTGCCAGGGGTTGGGGAGGGTTACTCAAAAACATTTAAAATCAACATTTCCAAAGTCCTCTGGAAATGAGGTCATCGTTCCATCAGCAGACACGATTTTCTATACCTGTTTTTATATCCTGGCAAGTAGGGACCCCAAAGGCTCCACTGTGAGACTCTGACTTCACCGTGAGAAGAAAGCTTCTTTCTTCCCAGCTGGTCTCCTTCCTACCATGTGACTTTGAATCCCAGGGATAGCCACAGGAAAACATCAGAGAGACACTATCAACATTTCCAGACTCTAAGCAAATACCTCAGCGAGCAAACCCTCATGTCCCCTTAGGAATCTACTGCATTTAGGGCTCAGGATCATCCCACTCTCCCAAACACAGCAGAAACCTGGAGATGCAAGCACCCAAGGGTGAGATGAAGACCTTTAGCTGGAGGGGGACTGACCACATGTTTCTGGGCAAGTCCCCCAACTGAACTCCAATGCTTTTATCTGAAAAATTGCTCTGTCTCTCTCCCAGGATTGATGTAAGAATCAGCTGACTTAATACACACAATGGTGGCTTATAAGGCATTCCACAAATATTACTTATCATTATACACATATAATCGCTGACTAGTTTGCCTTTTCTGTAGTCTGCATTAAAGAAAAAAACTCAGTTCTGGCTAATAAAATGTAGCAGAAAGTCTGCTGAAAGGTTTCTGGGAAAGAAATGTTGCTGATGATGAAATACAATTATGTTAGAGAAAAGAGTTCTCTAGTATACCTCCTTCCCTGGTGCTTCCAGTCTTTGAAAGTGGAGCTGCTGCAGCTATTCTGTAACCATGAGGCAACAAGCCTATGGGTGGAAATTCATTATGTTGAGGGTGGCAGGGAAGAGGCAAGAAATGGCCTGGAGGCTTGGGATCGCTGAACCAATGCCAGCAAATGTCTGCTTTTGGACTTCTTGTTATGTGAAAAAAACAAACCCTACTTAGGCAAGCCACTGTTGATTGGGTTTTCGGTTATTTGCAGCTGAACGCATTGTAAAGGACTTAATCCTTCCTTTATCTGTTCTCACAGGACCTTGTATTTTCTCTAAAGAACTTATCACAGTCATAATTATTTAAGTATTAGTGTGATTATCTGCTTAATGTCTCTATCCTCAACTAGATTTTAAGTTCTGTGAGGGTAGAAACCACATCTGTCTCGTTCACCATTGAATCCCTAGCTCCTATCTCAGTGTCCAGCACATAGTAGATGCTCAGTAAATACTGGCTGAATGAATGAATGACTGAATAAATGAATTGCACTTATTCTAAATAGACATTGGTCAGTTCACTTCCCGTTCTCAGGAGGACTAGTGTGGCAATCTCTCAAATTAGTATGGAAGTTTTGGCAGCATGGAGGGACCTCCTTCTACTATTTTCTCTCCAACACTGACTTGAATCAGCTTTTCCATGCCAGTCAAGCCACTTTCCCTTATGGAGAATAATGCCCAACACAGACCCCTTAGAAGGACCTCAGTAAATCCCGGCTGAACAGATTTTGCAGCTCCCAAGAGTCGTTTTCCATAAGATAAGTGCATCCTGCTTTCTAAAGACAATTTGAGTCTCTCCCTCTAAACATTAAGCCCTGACCGCAGCTTCAACAGCAGGAAGATACCTCAGGAACCAATATCCCCCATAGCATTACCTGATTTTGCTTCAGGAAGAAGGAAGAAAAGTTTCTTAGGGAAAACCCTTCTTTCCCCTACTGCTGCTCCCTGGGCTGTGTGTTACCACTTGTAGTCTCAGCTGGAACTAGCAACCCAAAAGCAGTCCCAGAAAAGAGAAGGAAAAAGAATTAAATCGCACCACCCACGAGGGATCAGGAGTTTACAAAACACTTTCCCCGTGGTTGGCTGCAAATGCAGTGCGGAGGGTGGTCTCTTCGCCTCCATTGCCTGTCCGTTGTCCTCCCTGTGCCAGAGGGGTATATATTACCTTTTTCCTTCTGCTAAATGCCAACACACAAACTCCTGGAAATGATCCATCAGCAATTCGGAGAAAGGATCTCCCACGTAAAGCAGGAGGATCCTGAGTTTCAACTTCCTGTCTCCATTCACACAGTACCTTCCAAAAGGAGGCAGACTGGCTCCCTGGAAGCCATAAAGCATAACGGTCAAGAACCAAGATTCCAGACCTGGGAACTCTGCCACTTCCTCGTTATATAATCCTGGGCATTTTATCCAATCTCTATAAAAACTCATTCTCTGTTTTAGTAAAATGGGGAAATAAATGAGATAATCCATGTGAAGTGTAAGCTTGCCACATAGCAAGCCTCCAAAAACTTCACATATTTTTATCCAGGTTCAACTCAAATCACACTTACCTATGAAACCATACTCTGGGAGGTTGTTAAATGTCCTCCAAGGCATTTTCTCCTGATTGACCGGTTCCCACCAGCCTTCTGCGTCCTGCCTATGTCTTCTCTGAGTCCATCCACCTTTCCCAGGCTCATTCCCTCTAAAAGAGCTGCTCCAACTTGAGAGATGCCTCCCAAAAGATTGTGGAGCTCATCGTGGGGATATCTCAATTACTGCCTTAGTTACCCGAATCTTGCTGTCCTGTTCTTTGCCAGCCAAGTTACCTCCCCTCGGTCTGTTTTCATCATCTAAAAATCAAGAATAACCATTTCTACTTTGCAGGATTGTTATAAGGTTTAAAAATTAAGTATTTGTAAAATGCCAGGCACATACCGGGCACTCAAATCAGGCTTAATGTTCCTATTCATATTATTATTATTCAAGATCCAAGTTAGCATATGCCTAAGTTAAACAGAAAAAGAAGAGAGAAAAAGCAAAAGCAAAAACATTTTTTTTCTTTTCTTCAAGCTGAGATGCAAGTTGGCAATCAGCTGGGGTCTGGAAAGGGAGCTGGCCAGCCACCCAGCATGCTGCTGCTTCCCAGGAAGATCCTGCTTTAAAGCTGAAGCCCCACTGGGCAGGGTCCAGCGACGCTTGGCACATGACTGGCACCACCACACAAATACAGAAGACTGTCTGGTTGCAAATGCATTTACCGATTTGGATTAAAAATAAAGTCCCCGGATGGACCCACCAAGCTTATATTTTAGGAGGATTTCTTTCTCTCTCTCTCTGGAAATGTTCTGGACTCCTGAAAATAGAGGTTTATTATGGAAATGCTGACAGACCCTTAAATAGAGCACTGTATTTGCAACACTGTAATTATGCCTCCATTGAAAAGCTCCAAAGAAAACATGATTTCCTTGTGCAAATAAATCATGCATGGCTTTAAAGGCCCAGATTTGGATCATTTGAACCATAAGGAACCATCGTCTTCCATACGTAAATGAATTATAAATAATAATGGCTTTAAAAAAGGCCCACTACTATGGCATTTGTAAAACTTAACCCACATCTCACTATTGTCTTATTGCATGAGTAGGCACCAGATTAGCCTTATTACAGCATTGATTTGATTGGCCTAGAAATTGTCCTTGAATAAATAAGACATTCATATCTTCTTCCATTTATGTCCCGCACAGAACTTTCTCCCACACTCTCTTTCCTTCTGTCTTCCACTCTAACATATTTGCTCTGTGTGCCATTCCTCAGCAAGACGATCTGAGGTTAGACCCTGCAAATAACCACTTCAACGTGATGCAGTAGCTCAGATGTGTCCAGGGGCTACAGATCCGTTTGCACCCACCATGGAAGGTGCCACATGCACTTCTCTATGCTCTTGACACATCTCGTGGAGGGTGTGGGGCCACCAATACTTTAGAATTGTATCTTGACAGGCACTGCATGTTTGACATACAGCATGTGTCTGCAGCCTCGGCAAAATGTGCTCCAGATTTCATAGCCACTGCCCCGAGCACTGGATAAGGGGCCATTATGTGAATCTGCAGCAGCTCCAAGCAGTAATCAGAGAAGCAGACCACGGTCCTGGAGGACAGGCTTTATTCTCCCATCCAGATTGTGGTTTGCTTATTTTCAAACAGTTATTGATACTTCCAAATTGCAGTCACTAAATGACAGGTTTCATTTAGATGATCATCAAAAACGAAACTAGCAGAGTTGAGGCTATAATTCTTTTTTTCTTAATAGCAAAAGAAAATCTGCAATATAACTATATAGAGCTACATGTGGTTATAAATACTGGATTATACCTACAAAAAATAAGTGTTACATGACATTTGTTTTTTTCAACAACAAAACTGTAGCTGGATTTTTTTCATACATATAATTTTCATATTTGGGGATAAGTAAACTCCTAAGAGGCCTTTTGAATTACAAATGAGAGATTAAATTAGGTTCCTTCTGATTTTCTTATCAAGTCTACTTTATTACATTCTAATTAGTTGAAATTGGGTAACAGAGAGTTGCCTGAATCTGCATGTAACACGTATAAACCCAGAGGCCCTGTGGCCCAGGCTTGGTGAAGTGCTATGTTAAAAGCAATTCAACAGAAAAGATAGATAAATATAATTGAAAGCTATTTAAATCCTTTCTTGTTCTTTTTAGAAAACACCAAATCAGGGGAGGACATACGTTTCATATAATAAAATAGTTTTAAAACTCTTGTTATGGACTGAATTGGGTCCCCCTAAAATCCATTTGTTGAAGCCCTAATCCCTAATGTGACTGTATTTAGAAATAGGACCTTTAAAGAGGTAATCAAGGTTAAATGAGGTCATTAGGGTCATTAGAGAGGTGGTCCTAATCCAATATGACTGTAGTCCTTGTAAGAAGTGACATCAGGTTAGCATGCATGAAGAGTAAAGGCCATGTTGGGAGACAGCCATCTGCAAGCCAAGGAGAGAGGCCTCAGGAGAAATCAATCCTCCCGACATCTTGATCTTGGACTTCCAGCCTCCAGAAGTGTGAGAACGTAAGTTTCTGCTGTTTAAGCTATCTGCTTTGCAGCATTTTGTTATGACAATCCCAGCAGACTAATCCACCCCACTTTAGATATCTTTCATGGTTATTCTCTTACACCTATCAGTGGCTCCCCCTAAAAATCTATTTATTCCTTCCCTCTCTATGGCTCTCACACTCTCCTGAAAGCCCACTTCATGCCTGCTTTCATTTTTCTCTCCCTATTCCCCTCTTTGGCTCAGCTCTTTATTATGTGTGTCGACTGGGCCTCTCTAGTAATTTGAGATATTTTTCTTCCTCTTTTCTTCTTTTCATCTTACCTTAACCAATATAAGAGACACTGAAAAATTAAAGGCCTTCCTCCAAAGGGAAGGTGGGGAGAGAGACTATAAGTATGTATTACAACCTGTTGTCCTTATTACACACTTCAAAATTATAATACAGAAGCAACCGGGACAAGAAAGAAACGGATGAAGGTTCAGAAAGATAGAGATACAAAGCCAGGTGCAGTGGCTCACACCTATAATCCCAGCACTTGGGAGGCTGAGGCGGGGGGGGTGGGTCACTTGAGGCCAGGAGCTTGAGACCAGCCTGACCAACATGGCGAAACCTCATTTATACCAAAAAATAGAAAAATTAGCCAAGTGTGGTGGTGCATGCCTGTAATCAGCTACTTGGGAGGCTGAGGCAGGAGAATCACTGAACTCAGGAGGTGGAGATTGCAGTGAGCCAAGATGGTGCCACTGCACTCCAGCCTGGGCAACAGAGTAAGACTCCATCTCAAAAAAAAGGACAGAGATACAAACAGCAGCACTGCTGACATGATGCCAGAAGTGGAGTAGGAAAGGCCAATTCTCTAGTTATTTAAAAAAAAAAAAGGAGTCTAAATGTTTGACTACAGTCATGCATTGCTTAAGAGGATAAGTTCTGAGAAATGTGTCCTTAGGCAATTTTGTCATTGTGTGAACATCGTAGAATATACTTACACAACCTACATGGGCAAGCCTACTATACACCTAAGCTATATGGTATAACCTATGTTCCCAGGCTACAGACCTGTGCAGCATGTTACCGTACTGAATACTGTAGGCAATTACAACACAATGGTAAGCACTTGTGCATCTAAACAAATCTAAGCATAGAAAAGGCACAGTAAAAATATAGTATAATAGAGAAAAAAATAGTACACTTGTATAGAGCAACTCTATTATAATCTTAGGGAACCACCATTGTATATGTGGTCCACCGCTGATGGTAATTTATAACAATGCATGTCTGTAGCATGTTTGCCACCATGAAAAGTTGGCTAAAAGCTTTGACATCCTGTCCACCTGGTCAGAAATGAATGTGAAGGTAAACAAGAAATGGTGTGTTCAATTCTCAGCAGGCTCTCCTCTAGGGGAAAGCAGACAGCTAAGTAAACCTCATTTGGCCTAAAAGAAGAGAAAGGAGGGAGAAAGAGGGAAACCGGAAATCCTCCACAGAACAAGTACAATTTTATAAGCATCAGTAGAAGGTCTGATTTTTGTTTTGGAATGGGCTTGTTTATAGTTGACAAGCAAAATATTTAGAAATGTAATGGGAAGAAAAGGTCACAAACAACTCCAACAAATTCTACTATTAGTCAGCAAAATGCCACCAGTCTGGATTCAGGCATCTGTGTACAATTACAACAGCATTCACAATGCACTGTTCACCTTCAAAGCCCTTTCCCCAGCATTAATGAATGAATTCTCACAACAGCCTTGTCAGGGAGGTGTGATTATATCTGTGTGGGAGAGAGAGGCTGGAGTGGCCCAAAGAGGTTCTCCTTTCCCTAAGCCTAAGAGAGATACATCCTGGAGATGCAAATTCTTGGCAGTCTCTGGTCAGCTAGGGCCCTCCCAGGTCTCCAAGGACTGTAGATCTCCTGGTTTCCCCTGAGTGCAGGAGCCATCCAGAGAGGAGGCCACCAGCTTTACTGCTGCAAATCACTAAGAAGTGAAAGACACACCTCCTTCTCTCAGGGGTGATGAAAGCTCATTTCTGTATCCAAACAGGCATCTCTCCTCCAACCATTAGTTTTCCGAGCTCTCTTGCAACATATTCTGGCTTTGTCCTGGGCTGACTTAGTAAACTGTAACTAGAATTCTCAGAATTCTCTTCCTTGTATAGTTCTAAGTTAGGGTTGGCTACAAGAGACTTTAGAGTGGGATCTGGGAGGTGAAAGTGAAGTAGCCTCCATTATGCTGGGAAGGAGGTATGGGGCTCCAAGCATCTTTTTAGCTTAAATTGCTGCTACTGGTCCACTGCCCATCTGTTGGAAGACAGCAGAGCTTGGCCTGTGGCTCTTTCAGATCCTACAAGATTTCTTCCTTCAGCTCCTCTGGGTCCTGAACCAGGCATGTGCTCAGTTCTATGGAGAAGGACACCTGCTTCTGCAAACCAACTGCTTTGTCAAGGTGGTGAGTGCTATGGTCTGAATGTTGGTGTCTCCTGACAAATTCATAGGTTGAAATTTAATCTTTGATGTGATAGTGGAAAGAGGAGAGGCCTGTGGGGGAGTGCTTATGTCCTCACAAATATAATTAGTGACCTTATTAAAAAGATTAAAGGGAGCACATGAGAACACAACTAGTAGGCACTACCCTTGAAGCAGAACACAAGCCCTCACCAGACACCAAACCTATGGTGCCTTGATCTGGAGTGTCCCAGCCTCCAGAACTGAAAGAAATACATTTCTGTTGTTTATAAATTACCCAATATAAGACGTTTTGTTAGAACAGCTTAAATGGACTAAGGCAATGAGTGACATACGTGGGTTCCAGTTTGTCTTCAAGGCTTCGTGCTGGTGCATTCCAGTTTATCCTTGGCCATTCCCACTTCATTTCCAACCTTTTCTTTCCAATTGATGATCCTACGGACCTGCAATGGCCTCAGGCCCATCACCAGATGAGGCAACAGCCTTCCATAGACTTCCTCACCAGCTTCCACAACTGTGTAAAACATAATCCCTATAGAAAAGCCCTCATTCACCTTGTCCCTCATAGTGGTTCAGCTTCCTTGATCAAACTCTAACTGACACAGGGCATTTGATTACTTATGTGATCACAGGATCTCCAAACAGAATGGGTCCCCAACCAGGAGTCTACCCCCTGGAAGCCTACAGGGCATGTAAAATGGCATCCGTGGTTTCAGTGAGCCCCTCAGTTTCCCCCATTTCTCTCCTGTAGATCTGCTTGGTCTCATTTCCTGTGAACTAGGACTTAGCAGACCTGTGAATCTGAATTCTAACCCAACAGCACATGTCCAGTCCTGTCTTATCCCTCCTGCTCACCTCCATCCCACTGGTGAGGGCAAATGAAGAAGCAAAGACTGGACGAACAAAGTGCACCCAGCCTGTCCCCTTACGGGTCAAGTGTTTATTTAATGAGGAGCTGCCTAAAAGGTGTTCCATTCATGTAAGTTTCAGTCTCAAGTGTGAGGCTAGTTTGGGGATTTAGTGACTTCAGTAAGAAATCTGAATATTTTCCAAGAAAGGCCAAATATGGAAGAAAGAGGAGAATATTTCAGTATAACCTACCCAAGGAGCCACCGTTTATCCAAGCAGAGTGCACCCATGTTCCCTCCAGTTCACACCACACAGGAGAGTCAGCAGGAGTGTTGGGGATGGATGGATGGATGGATGCTGTGCTGGACATCTGCAAACAAGCCCTAAGATCCAGACTCTGCCATTTCCCAGCTCTTCTCTATATTCAAAGAAGGATGACCTCTATAAACTACCAAGGTTCCCCACTGCTTCCTGCTTGGTTTGGACAATGAGAAACATGGGCAGGATATTTGAGAATGGGCAGAAAATAGAAGCCAGGTTTTCATACCTCTCCCCTAATAGGGGCTGAGACTTCTCTATCCAGGACACTACCAGTTGGATTCCCCCCAGAACCAGCTTTCAGCAGGTAGCTCAGGCTCTTGGCTCAGGTACTGCCTTTGTTCCTCCAACCCTAGGGAAAATAGGAGTTTTCAGCAATTGCTAATCTTGAGGTTGCCTTGCCTTACCCTGGTTGCTCTTTCAACTCTTCTAAAAACCTTTGTAACTAATTTCCCATGTTAAGTTTCCTCTATTAAATTATTCTGCATGGGTTTTGTTTTTTCTGGAGAGACACTGGCTGATACATATGCTTTCAACTCTAGGGATTAGAATTTGCCAAAACTGATGCCCTTCCAAGATTTTTAAGTTCCCTAGGCTAGCATCATTTTTTTCCATTGCTTGTAGACAACAATACACAAAGTGTTGCCGAAGAGGAAAATTGAACAGTAACTCTGCACCAAGTCTTTGTGTGGAGGGTGGGAGTAGAAGACAAGGAAAATTGACTCAGGTTTTCCCCCTAACTCAATAAAAGTAGGTATATACTAGAGGGGTTTCTCATGTCATAGTAATGGGTTTCTACTTATCATTTCCACACTGTCTTACCCAAACTTCGCTTCTTTCATATATTCACCAGCATATATTGAGCATCTGCTAGGCCCTGGGGATATGAAATGGACAAAATACTACTGACCTCAAGGAACTTCTAGTCTAGTGGACAAGTGTGATCATGTGCATGTCCTTTCTAGGATCAGCCCTTGCCATTAGAACGTGTAGTACTGACGTAGAATTATCCAGTCCAATCAAAAGAGCCAGATAAGTTCTTCACAGACCAGAACCTTTCCAGAAACTTCAGTAGAGGTATTCACAAACAAAAGCACATCCCTTCAAAGTCATCCTCACAGCAATCCTTATCACTAGGGTCCTTCATATAAGAAGGCAGCAACATGCACTCCCACAAAGGAGACCATATTCTCCCTCTTCAAGTTCAGATCCCAGTCTCTTCCAGATTTGGACATTCTGATCATTGATATCATTGCCATGAGTGCTCTGACCACATATTAGTCCAATCTACTAAATCTTCAAGGGTTTTCTTGGCCTACATGTTCGGAAGATCTCTTTATCTTCCCTTTTCCTACTCCAAGCAAGACACTGACCCTGCTACTCTTCAAGGTTTCTTCAGATCATGCTTCCACCTCTTCCTTCTTAATCAGTTTTGTATCTTTCCTCAGCACTTGGTAGGTTCTGGCAAGTAGAAGGCATTCAGTGTTTGTTGAATGAGTGAATGTATAGATGCAAGGATGATGAATTTGGAATGAGAAGCAATCAATGATGTGTTAACTAAGGGTTGTCTACAAAGCACTGGTTTGGAAATCTTGCTTTAAGTGCAGTACCGTGCTCATCTGTGATCATCATTGGAGTCATATGCCAAAAATAAGACTTTCAAGGAATAATACTGAAGCCTCATCCCCAGGCACAGACCAGCACCCGTGTGTACAGAGGAAGGCTGGCTGTTATACCTGGACCTGCAAGAGTAGTTTTGTCCCAAGATTCAGCCAGTATTAGAAAATCAAGATTTCTAAGGAAATGTTTGAGCCATCCATTTCCCAGAGTCCCCCCACGAAGTTGGCTCGGTATGGATCCAATATTTTAAAATCCCTCACTGGCATTTCCAGTTGCAGAAAATGTGGATCATCACAAACTGCAGCAGACAGCTTCTTCATTTTCCTTTGCAGGAGCGGCCTGCAAACCCAACACCCACAGGCAAAGCCCTATGCAGTGTCAGTTAGAGACCACAGGAGAGTGTCTGTTAGTGGCTGTAAGACTTTCCCTCTTCCCAGACCTCAAATCTTAGAATCTGGCTCATTAAAGATAGACAGTAGGCTCCCCTGAGCCCCAGAACTTTCCCCAGCCTACTAGAAATAACCAAGAAGCCAGAGGTGACTCAGCTCCTACTTAGACCCAGACTGACTTTTCTACCAGCCAGTGCTGTTGTTTCAAGGTCCAGTCTTGACGGGAGCCACCCACACCCCAACCTGTGAGTAGCTCTTCCCTAGGAAAAAAAACAAAACAAAACATAAACCAATAGAAACCCTGAAGATTAGGTAGCAGATTTGCAATGACTTGGGCGCCATGTAGAATTAACACAGAATGCCTCATGCCATAAGATGAAATCACAGCACCCAAAGATGAGCCAAAGGATGGCCTCCACGTCTCGCTGCATTACTGAGGCGAGTGGCAAAGGCCTGCCCACTCTCTGCCTTCTGGGCAGGAAGTCTTACATGGCTCTTGCATTCCATCCAAAAGACAAAAGACGGGGTGGATTTCTCTGAACCCTCGCCAGGTCACACTGAGGTGGGTGTTGGGTCTTTTGAAACTGTCAGAATGAGTATGCTTCTGATTATGGGGTTCCCAAGACTCTGAGCCAGTTTTTTTTTGTAAGCACATACATTTTCTTTCTGGACCACAGCCACGTTGCTCTGACTATGTTAATCCCCACAAGTAGTCACAGTGCTTCCCAGGGCATCCAGGGAGTTGCTTGTTTTAGGGAAATCCTGTTAGTTTGAACTCTGTTCAAGAATGTGCCCAGTGTGCTTCAGCCCAGGAGCAAAGTGGATTTGGCCTGGAGAGTTAAAAGCACTTGGGTCCTTGGGGGTAGGGGACAGAAATGATCTGTGAGCCTGTAAGCCTGGAGGAAGAGTATGCAGATCCAAGGGTCAGTTAACTCAGCCCTGCAATGTTCTGACCTACAAACTTGAAGATTAACTGGCTACTGGAAGATTCTCTGCATGCCCCGATTAGTGAAGGGTCAGTATACGTTGATGTGATGAGGGCAATTGCGAAGCAGGATTGTTCTTGTCACTCCACCTCTTGTTTTAGGGCCTTCCTCTTCCAGTAGGTTCTCTGGGCTCTTGTCTGTCTAAAAGACCCACGACTTCTCAACACAGTGCCTTTGCTGGTAAGGAAATATGCTGCTATTTCCAGACGTTTACCTCTCATTTTCCCTACTCATCAAAGCTTGCCTGTCCTGTGTGTCTACACTGATAATAGGAGATGATAATTACTCCCTGTTAATGTGTTTTCCAGGATAATCCTTAAAAATAACTGGATCAGGCCACTTTCTATATGCTGGGAATTTAAAAGAGCCTCTTACATCCCCAAAACTCTCCACCTCTGACTCAAGGCCACTTCGAGGTTTACCATCAAGAGTGACTCATTTGGCCCAAAGTTTTTGTTGTATGTCACAAAGCAAATCGAAGAGGTAGTATAATCTAGAGGACAGAACATGAGACTGAGAATCAGGGGCCTCAGTCCTCGTACTGGTTCTATTGTAGCTTGCTGTGTGATCTCAGGCAGTCACTTCACCTCTCTGGTCCTTAATGTGCCAGGCGTCCCCAAAGGTCAGAGCAATGGCAATTTACTGAATCAATCAAGTTACACAGTCCCAAAGACTGCCTGTAGAGAGTACTTCTAAATAGTCGATGATCAGATATGTTCCTGCCATAGACTAGCCTGTTCGCGAGTTGAGACCCTATGATCACTCATATGTGTGCACTCATCAGATTCCCTCCTGAGATTGGGTTTTATTTTATCGGCAGAAGAAGAGAGAAAAAAAGAAAAAGGGAGGGAGGGACAGAGAGAGAAAATGAGCCAGAACATAAAAGGTGCCAGGCAGAAAAGGAAAAGAAAGCAGAAAGGGAAGGCAAAGGCAGTGGCGCTGAGGAGAAAATGGGACTCCTTGTGAAACATGCTTCCCTTTCTCACAACCCAGCTAAGATATACACAGCGCCCGTGGCCCAGTAGCTAATCAAGCTAACGGAGAATGTTTCGAATTTAAATCCAGACTCTACCTATCATTCTAGGAAAGTTATCTAGCCTTTCTAGGCCTTGATTTCCTACTCTATAAAAGGAAGTTAATATTAGAACCTACCTCAGTGGGTTACTTGGAGGACTAAAAGGAATAAAGCACGTTAAGCTCTCTCCTAATAACGCAGAACTTTTCCCCACTAAAGACTCACTCTATGTAGGCTATTTTTATTATTAGGGAGGAACACAGATTACCTGAACTCCAGGAGGTGTCTACAGGAGGAAGTATTCCTCAAACAGGAAGACAAGGATGGTGCAGGTTGCAAGGCTTCTGAAGTCACACCATGTAAAATGGGAAAATTAGCTCTGCTGAATGAGCTACACTAAGGAAATGCCTAAGGCCTCCTTATAAACCCAAATAATCCATAGACACCAAGCTATTAGTGCTCAGAGTGCACCCCTGGCCAAATGCCTGATCAAACATCATATTTTGTTGGTGCAAAAGTAATTGCAGTTTTTGCCATGAAAAGTAATGTCGAAAACCGCAATTACTTTTGCACCAACCTAACAGCATGGGACTGAACCTACATGTGTGATATGTTCCCTATGACGCATTTTAAAATTTGATGGTTCATCACCAATGGTAATTTTTAGTTAAGAATGGATAGGCGGGGCATGGTGGCTCACGCCGGTAATCCCAGCACTTTGGGAGGCTGAGGTGGGTGCATCACTTGAGGTCAGGAGTTCGAGACCAGCCTGGCCAACATGGTGAAACCCCGTCTCTACTAAAAATACAAAAATTAGCCAGGTGAGGTGTTGGGCACCTTCAATCCCAGCTACTGGGGAGGCTGAGGCAGGAGAATCGCTTGCACCTGGGAGGTGGAGGTTGCAGTGAGCCAGATGGCGCCACTGCACTCCAGCCTGAGCAACAGAGCAAGACTCCATCTCAAAAAAAGAAAGAAAGAAAGAAAAAAAAAAGACCAGATAGATCAAAGATCAAAGTTAAAGTATCATCTAGAATAAGGTCAGCTGAAGCCTGAGGATACAGCTATGCTCAGAGGGAATGAATGAGGATGGAGGATGGGTTGAGTGGGTGGGTTTTCTTCTTAAGCCATAACTTGAGATTCTTATCACAATGATAATGATGGGGGCTCTCAGCTAGGGCAACTTACTAAACTACTAGGGCTTAAAGAACTTTGTGTGAAAGAAAAATGATCTAACAAAACATGTTTTTTGAATTATTCCATAGAGTTCTTTTCTGAAGAACTAATTTTTAAAAATCCGAAGTCCTTACAATGGCTTCAATGTTCTATATGATCTAACCCCTTCTGTGACCTCATCTCCCGACACTCTTCCCCTGCTCCTCCTCAATCACTGCCAAGCTCACTCTCTCTTTAATTTGCCTTATCCTGTTTCCAGAAAGTTCTCCCCAGATATCCACATGGCTTGCCCTTTCACTTCATTTAGGTCTCTGTCCAAATGTCACCTCATCTGAGAACCCTTCCTAACCATACTAGTCACAAGAAAACCCTAACAATCTTTTCCTCTTACCCTGTTTTATTTTCTTCATAGCACATAGTACCATCTGAAACTCTAATAATAGCACTTACATGCTAATAATGGCACTTTAGTACCACCTTACATCCTGATGCACTTAGTACCACCTTACATGCTAATAATAGCACTTAGTACCACCTTACGTGTTGATGCACCTAGTACCACATAGCATTTAGTACCGTGTGCTCATTGGGGACATTTTAAATTTTCTTATGTTCATCTTAGTATCCATATACTAAGTGCCTGGTACATGGTAGACACCCAAAAACTATTTCTTGAATTAATGAATGAATGAAATTGTTGAGTGGATGGATGAATGAATGAGTGGGGATGCAGTTAAGTGGCACAACCATTAAGCTAATGTTGGCTCCAGAATGTGACTCTCTTGGAGAAAGCTGTGTGGTAGTAATCCTACATGTTTTGTTTTATGAAAGAAAGCATAAAATAGAAGATTTGCCCATGACTTTAATCCATTTTGTATTCTTATTTGGTTCTAAAAACATAAATCCCCCTTTCAATTCATTGCTTTGTGTAGAAGAGCCCTGGATCCAGTTGAGGAGAGCTGGATTCAATCCTGATTCAGTCATTTCCAGGTACATGATCTTGGATGAGACATGTGACTGGCCCGAATCTGAATTTCCTCATTGGTAAAATGAAGCTAAAATAACTTCTTTCTCAAAGGCTGCTAGCAATTAAATGAGATGCTATATACAAAGGCACTTGGAATCGTGAAATATGATGTAAATGGGGATGGTAGATGGTAACGCCTTCTTACAAAATATAGAAAGTGTTCTTTTGAAAAGTAGATACTTGATGAATTAGAAGGAAGTAGAGACTGCAGTCAGGACTATCTCTAGAGCATTATTTTTTGAAACTGTGGGACTTTACCTCTTAGTGGGTCATAAAATCAATTTGATTTAAAACCAATTATTTCCGGGTGCAGTGGCTCATGCCTGTAATCCCAGCATTTTGGGAGGCCGAGGCAGGCGGATCACGAGTTCAGGAGACTAAGACCATCCTGGCCAACATGGTGAAACCCCGTCTCTACTAAAATACAAAAAAAAATTAGCCAGGCATGGTGGCAGGCGCCTGTAGTCCCAGCTACTCGGGAGGCTAAGGCAGGGGAATTGCTTGAACCCAGGAGGTGGAGGTTGCAGTGAGCTGAGGTCATGCCACTGCACTCCAGCCTGGGCAACAGAGCGAGACTCTGTCTGAAATAAAAAAAAAAACACTATTTTTTGCAGTAAGTAAGAAAAGAATAGAAAACATCAAGATATTTCATAAAATCTTTAATTTTGTGATGTGTTTCTAATGTCATAATTTAGTAATGAAGTAAATTTGTCACTGTGGGTCATGGGTAAAAGGTTTGAAAGCTACTAGTTTAAAAGAATCTATTATTACAGTGCTAATTTGGGTCACCAAAGCCTGAACTAGATTGGAAGTATGAGTGAGTAGAAAATACTCACACCATTTTTCCACTGCTCTCACTCAACACCGAAGACTTCTGTGACCGAATGCATGAGGATTTTTCTTCATATACCAAGCAAGCCATCAATTTTGCAGTGGACAGTGGCTGGGTGTCCTCTAATTTAATTCAGTTCTGACACTATCTACCTGGAGATAGCATCAGATCCCATAGGTTGAGGACTCAGTCCCCTACGACTGTCCACCTTTCAGATGCCAGTTGCGAATTCAGGCCTCTGGAACTTCTGATCGACTGACTTCAAGTTGGAGTTCCCATGACTCCCAATTTAGGTTTGATTAATTTGCTAGAGTGGCTCACAGAACTCAGTGAAACACTTACATTTACTGGTTTATTATAAAGGATATTACAAAGGATACAGATGAAGAAATGTGTAGTGCAAGGTATGACGGACATGGAGCTTCCATGCCCTCCCTGGGCACACCACCCTTCAAGGACCTCCACATGTTTCAATATCCCAGAAGCTTCCCAAACCTTGTCCTTATGGGTTTTTATAAAGGCTTCATTGTACAGGCATGATTGATCAAACCATTGGCCATTGGTGATCAACTTCACCTTCAACCCCTCTCCCTGGAGGTGTGGGGGTGGGGCTGGTCACCAGAAAGACCAAGGGTCCCAACCCTCTAATCATGCCTTGGTCTTTCTGGTGACCAGCCCCCATCCTGAAGCTACCTAGGGGTTGCCAGCTATTGGTCAATCATTAACATACAAAAATTTATCACTTTAGAGATTCTAAGGATTTTAGGAGTTTTATGCCAGGAAAGAGTAGAAAACTAAATATATATTTCACAATATCACAATGAAAGAAAGAAGAACAATAATAATAATTATTATTAGCTCATATTATTATTATTATATAATCATCATAATAAGTCTATGTGGTAAGTTGTCTCTTACACAAATTTTTAAGAGGGTTAAAACAGGTCCAAGGTCACACAGCAAATAAGTAGCAGAGCCTGGTTCCAACCCAATTTTTAGTTTCTGTTTCTCTCTCTACTCCAGATCGTACAGTCCTATCACTAGACTATCTGCTTCACCTCTGAGAGAATTGAAGAAGGTGGGAAGCCAAGGAAAGAAAAGGTCAATATTGACATCAAGGCTTCAGTGCTGAGTAACTGAAAAAATCCCTGTACAAATGTCCAAAGTGGGCACATCAGCAGAGTGAGTTGGTTTGAGCAGGGGAATGGGAAAAACCTGAATTTAAAATGATGGACTGACACCCAACTATCTAATTATCAGGTCAAAAGAGAACTTCAAGCCCTTGGTAGACATCACTGGCATTTCAGAAGACCCAAAACCCCTCTGGGTTTGTGTATCTTGGGATCAGAACCAGCACTTGTGTAAAGGAGCACTTCCTACACCCCAGAGTGGCTGTGAGTGCTTGTGAACGGTGGCGCCCACCTCATCATGGCCCCAACATCCTAGTAACACATTTGGTTTGTGAAGCCCATCAGCCCTTCCCTGTTTGCACACCTTCTTGCCTCCTCCAAATAGTAGTCCTCCACTCAGAGGTCAAAGAACATGTTAAAAGTCATTTCCTGTTTTGCAGCTGCAGTCTCTGAAGGCGTCTCAAATCTCCAACCCTGTCCCTTGCCAGGTTGAAAAGAATTCACTGAACCCATCACTTGCCTTTATGATCAGATCTTCTACATAGCTCATCTAAATTTCTCACGTGACAATGTGAGCCTCAGTGCTTTCAGAAGATGTGGGCACCAGATGGGCTGTGGCCTTCTGCGTAAACGCTGACCAAGGGCAACCACAGGCTAACCATCTGAACTGAAAGTTAATCTTACGACAACAGTGAACATTAAGGCTTATATGTCAATGAAGAGTTAACAACATGGCACAAACACATTACAAATTATTACACCGAGACTGGTGTGAAGAGACTTAAGCTGTGGGTTCTGGAGTCAGAAAAATAAACAACAACAACAAAATATGTAAATGGCTGAGCTGTCAACCTAGGCTGCTCTGTAACATTCATGATTAGTCTGTATGGTAGGTGGATTTGTGGTCCCCGCAAAGATATCCATGCCCTAGTTCCAAAAACCTGTGGATGTTACCTTAAATGGTAAAAAAAAATAACTGCAAATCTTAAGGATTCTTGAGATGGGGAGATTATCCTGCATTACCTGGGTGGGCCCTGCGTGTAATCACACGTCCCTAAGTATAATCACACATGTCCTGTAAGAGAGAGGCAGAAGAGATTTGACACACACAGAAGAGAAGAAGGTGATGTGATCGCAGAGGCAGAGACTGGAGTGATGTGGTCAAAGCCAAAGAATGACAGCAGCCATCCAGAGCTGGAAGAGACAAGGAACAGATTCTCCCCGAGAGCCTCCAGAGAGCATGTGGTTCTGCTGACACCTGGATTTCAGCACAGGGATGCTGATGTCAGACTTCTGGCCTCCAAAACTATGAGGAATACATTTCTACTGTTCAAGCCACTGTTTGTGTAATTTGTTATGGCAGCCATAGGAAACTAATACAGTCTGGAACATAGAGATGTGAAAATGCCAAGCACAGTAATGGTATTAGCAGATACAAATAAACAAACAGCTCTGGTAATCAAGCCCAATGCTTTTCTCTGTAGGCATTTACCCCAGAAGGCATCTGAGATGAAGAAATGTTTGTTTCTTCCCTGCATGCCTTTCTTCATCTCTTTCCTCCTTCATATACCTTCTATTTTCTCATCCCCCCTTAAAAAAAAATCTAGTCTGTAAGGCATAGAAAAAGGAGCACCAGCTTTGGAGCCTCACCTCAAATTCCACTACTGCCTATTCACTGAGAAAACTTAGGCTAGTCCTGTGACCTCTCTCAGTTTTCCCATCTGCAAATGGGGGCAATGCCACCTACTTTTTAGGGTTTTTGTGAAAAGCAAAGGAGACAAATCATGTAAATCTTGATACAGTCAGTTTATATCATGTACTCATTTACCTTGCAAATTGAACTTTCCATATTTGTTGGGGGTATTGGAGAGAAAATTAGAGAAAAATAGAATTAGCAAAATAAATAAGCAGTGCTGGTAATTAAGCCCAGTGTTTGTCTTTATAGACATTTACCCCAGAGGACATACAAGATGAAGAATATAATCTACTGTTTCATCTGTGACTTCAGGCCTCAGGTGCTTCTGCTGAGTGCAAGTCCAACATTCAAAGATATGTTTCTTATACAGCGTGGTTTCTAATCACAAGACAAATTTTTCATCTGATACTTAACATGGTGCCTTCTATGGCATTTTTGCCAATAATTTAAGCATGCATGGTGTGCACCGTATAGCTGACTGCAGAACGTGGACCCAGGCACGATGCGGCTGCACTGTAGCGTCTGGTCTTTATCCTTTTGCACAGGTATGCCCTGAGCTTACCCAAATCCTTCATTCCCCGACTGAGCTAACTCTTACCAAGCTCCCACAAGCACCAAAGGCTACTGGCCTACTGGTCTTTCAGCAGCCATGGAGTTCTGGAACAATTATCCTGCTTGTATCTTATCTTCATTCCATAAATTTAATGCAAGTTGCAAAGGTGCCACCAAGGGGCCTAATGATCCCCAACAGTTTGGGAAATGTAGAAAGCACTAAAAATTCATGAGATCCATCAAATACCAAGTTATCTCAATAACTTTGTTGCCCTCAGCAATTTCCTCAAAAAAAAAAAAAAAAGACCTGCATATTTAGAGAACAGTGGTCTTCCTACAGTGTTCTCCCACCACTTCAAAAGCGATTTTTAAAATTGTGGCAGAACTTACTGCTAAACATCCACATCCACATCCAACAGCTTTTTGGGAGGTTATAAAACAAATAGGCAGCTCTTTTGGAGTCATAACATAGCAAAAACCTAGTCATACCACTGAAAAGAGGAAACCTGAAATTTGCCCTACCCATCTTAAAATGGGAATCTCTCAGGGAAAAGAAAAAGGGGAGGGGGAAGCTTTCTGGCTTCTTTAAATAACTTCCTGTATTTAATTTCACTGAAAACCAAGCTTCTGGCCCTACCATGCCTTCAGCCTTCTCATTACCTCCAGCAATTTACATTGCATCTTTTTTGAACTCTGAGTTCCCGGACAGAGTTGAATGTGGTGTGGCAAATTAGTGAATCATAAAAATTAGAGCTGGAAAAGGCTTCTGGGGTCATAGGGTTATCCTCTGCCAATTCTAGATGGTTCTCTGTGGTTTATTCCTGAGTGCTTTGTTCAAACTGGTTTTAAGTCAACAATACATCTCACAGGGAGGGGAGAAAGCGAATAACAACAAAAAAGTCTTTTGCCCTTCCGTTTCCCTAGCCAGCCCAATCCAGGAGAGGGAAGCCTAGGGCCACTGACTGTAGAAAGAGGGATGAATCATGGGATATGAGGGCTGGAAGGGACTTCAGAAGGTATCTAGCCCAACATTAAATTTTACAAAGAAGGGAGGGAGGTTCAGGGAGTTTAATGCACAGTCCCACAAGGATTACATGAGACCTATGTCAATGAAAGCAGGGCCTGGCACATCAAAGGAACTTGACAAATATTGGTTCCATTTCCCTCATCAGATCATCTTCTGCCTTTGTATTGGAGTTTGTTGTTTACACACATTAAATGATATCTTGTGAATTCCTTGAGGGTGGGGACTCTATTTTATTTATGTCTCCCACAGCACCTAGATCTGGGCCTTGCATAGAAAGAATGGCTCAGGAGATGCTAGTCATGTTGAATTATGTTTCAGCAAAAAAGTTCTCTCTTCCTTATACAGATCTCACTAGCTTATATCCATGTTTGTGCTTGCCCCCATCTCCCAGATCTTGGAATAATGGATGTACATTACAGGAAGTGGGGTTTAGGGTCAACGTGCGCAGGACCTTCTATGGACTACATCTGAAAGGAATTGGGCTGCCATGGCATGTATCGGGCAGAGCTGAACACTTGGGCAGAGACAAAAAGGAGGGGACTTGGGCATCCAAATTAGGTTTAGAGTATTGACCTCTGAGGTCCCATTCCACCTTCAAGATTTTAGACCCTGTGATATAAAAGAGCTTTATTCCAAATGCACATAAGGTTTCAACTAGTTGAATCCCTTAAAAGTCAAAGCCCTCTCAAGACAGATCCCTGCAGTCTCTCACCCTTATAAATCAAAGACATCAAAATATGACTCTAACTGTGAGGGAGGGGAAAGAAGGGTCCCCAAAGTTTTCTCCCAAATGCACCTCTTGATCTAGCTTAGAGACTTCAAAAGTTATCCTCTTAATACACTTTTTAAAACCTCATTTAACATAGTCAAAAGTGGAATTAGTTCTGTGAGTTAGTTTGGCAGAGAGATGAAATCACATCAAATCCATATTCATTATAGACATCCCAAATGTCAACTATGAGGATGGATGGGAGCTCTCGTGTAGGAGGAAGAGTAGCTCAAGAGAAACACTCCAGGGTTTACAGAGATCTGCCTTTTGCCTTCCTGTTTCACCTCCTTTTAATTGATTCATCCCCAAACACTGGAAGACTCATCCATTCCAGTCAAAACTGTTTCATTCTTAATACCTCTCTTCCTACTTTTAGCACTAGCTAGTTATGTCTAAATGGGCCCTTGAAGACATTTGAAAATTCTTATATGTTGTTTTAAATTTTAACTTTTTTAAAACTGGGAGTGTCATTGTAGAAAAATTAGAAAATGCAGGTAAGCAAAAGAAAACCCTCACCTCCTAGAGAGAATTCTATGAATATCTAACATGTAAGTTTTCAAGCCTTCTTTCTCCTCCTATCCTCTAGAATGATGGGAAAGAGGGTAGTTAGAGAATAACTGTATAACCTAGACCAGTGGTCCCTAACCTTTTTGGCACCAGGGACCAGTTTCATGGACAATAATTTTTCCACAGACAGAGCTGAGTGGGGAGCATGAGATTCTCATAAAGAGTGCACAACCTACATCCACGTGGGCAGTTCACAATAGGGTTGGGGATCCTATGAGAATCTAATGCTGACAGTAATCCAACAGGAGGCGGAGCTCAGGCAGGGATGCTCACTCACCTCCTGCTGTGCAGCCTGGTTCCTAACAGGCCATGACCAATACTGGTCCGTGGCCCAGGGGTTGGGGATTCATGACCTAGACCACACTGAGAGTCAGCTGTACCTGCTTGCTCTTGACTTCACTCTTGAACTCTGAACGTGGAATAGTCCAGAGTAGAGGTGAATGGAAAAAAAAAACCTACAGGAAGAAGGCAGGCTGTTTCACACAAAAGCATCCTCTTGTGAGTGGGGAAAGGGAAAAGGGACAGGGTTGGGATTTATTCAGACTTTCAATCACTGTAATCATAACAACCATTTATTCAACATTTATAATGTGTCAGGTCTCCCTCATCTCAATGAGTTCACACCTCCTGGAGCTTTCCCAGGGGTGTGCTGGTGAAGGGTTAGCATCTGGCAAATCTTGGAGGAAAGCCCTGGCTTGTAGCATTTACCATTTCCTGTGGTGTAAATACCCCTACCAATTTCAAGCTATGACACCAAGTCGGGAAGAGATGCTCAAGAGTATGAAATCATATAGTATTTCCACCATTCAGATGGAATAGTCATCAATAACCTCAAAAGCATAGATAATAGTGAAATGCAGTAACAGAATTTGGATATGGTGAGCTTTGTATATTTTGTATGTTTTCAATATAAGTTGTTCAGTGGAAAGTTTGTATAACTTAATTTTTATTAATGGTTGTATTTAACAACTGGCTTGCAAAATTCCTGAAAAGTGTAAGCTTTTGTGGATCCAGCATCACCCAACTCCATTGCACCACTGAGCCCTCCTCATCACCTCTTCTTCATCTTGCTGTGTAAATACAACCTGACTCATGAGCTTTTGTTTTACCCGAACTTAGATTTTGTTTTTTTGTTTTTGTTTTCCTTTTTGTAGAGAACCGGGTCTCACTATATTCCCCAGGCAGGTCTCGAACTCCTGGGCTCAAGCTATCCTCTGCCTCCCTAAGAGCTGGGATTACAGGCCTGAGCCACCAAGCCCAGCAGATTTTGTTTTAATCTTTTCCATCTTCAAGATGTTTTGCTTCTCCTTCCCCTCCTCTGATTTTGGCTTTCTGCAACAGGAGAGGTTATGGTGGAGAAGAGAAGCTGATGTCCAGAGGGAAGGACTTTCCCATTCAATAAAGATTTTAAGAAAGGGGAAGCGTTAAAGCAAGAAATGTGATGCGTGATTAAAAGTGGTGCTCTCCAATATGGCAGCCACAAGCCACATGTTGTTGCTGAGCACTTCAAGTGTGGGTGGTTTCAACTGAGATATGCTATAACTATAAACCACACACCAGATTTTTGAAGGCTTAGTTCAAACATATATAAAATATCTAATGAATAATTTTATATCAACTAATTATGAAGATGATAATATTTTATATATGCTGAGTTTAAAAATGTATTATAAAATTAATTTCATCTGCTTATTTTTACTTTTTAAAATACATTGACCGGGTGAGGTGGCTCACATCTGTAATCCCAGCACTTTGGGAGTCCAAGGCAGAAGGATCATTTGAGCCCAGGAGTTCAGCCTGGGCAACATACGGAGACCCTGTCTCTACAAAAAATAAAAAATTAGCCAGGCATGGTGGTGCACGCCTGTGGTCCCAGTTACTTGGGAGGCTGAGGTGGGAGGATCACTTGAGCCCAGGAGGTCGAGGCTACAGTGAACCATAATTATGCCGCTGCACTCCAGCCTGAGCAACAGAGTGAAACTCTGTCTCAAAAAAACAAGTAAATAAAAAATGAAATACATCTAGTAGAAAATTTTAAATTATATTTATGGCTTACATTTGCTTTCTGCTGAAGAGCACTGCTACGGAGAGTTAACAGAGATCAAGGGACTTTTGCTAGAGACGGCATTTTGGATTATTTAATCCCAGGTTTCTCAAGCTGGAGGCATAGTTTCTGAAACTTGCTGGCTTGGTGGGAAGGTTTATTCCCATAGAGTCTTTCAGGAACTCAGGCTGACCCTGATTTATTTAGTGCTGACGATTGGGTGCACTGTGAACAAGAACCAGCATGTGCTGGCGCAGCACTAACAGAACACTGCTGTTCGTTCACGCCATCTGACTTCCTCACTGCATTACTGTCCCTAAAACCAGCAGCACTAAACTGCATCTAATGAGAAACTCCTGAAAACAGCTGGAGTCAAGTTATATCCCCAAGCTGTTATTAAACACGTGCCATGTGCTGGCCCTGAGCTGGGGCTATGACAGAGTAGGGTTCAAGCTTACAAAAGAAATAGCCCCACGAATACATGGCCAATTGATTTCTGAAATAGGTGCAAAAGCTTTTTAGAGGAAAAAGGATATTCTTCCCCACAAATGTTGCTGGAGCAATTAGATACTCACATGCCAAAAAAATGGAATTCCATCCATTCTTCAAACCATATACAAAAATTAACTCAAAATGGCTCATAGACCTAAAACTTTAAAACTTTTGAAGAAAAAAAAGGGGAAAAATACTTGTGATTTTGTGGTTAGGCAAAGATTTCTTAGATATGATACCAAAAGCACATCCACACAAGAAGAAAAATTATAAATTGGGCTTTATCAAAATGAAGAAATTTTGCTCTTCAAAAGATACCATTAAGAAAATGGATAAAACAAGCCACAGACTAGAAGGAAATATCTGTAAGTCACATATCTGATTTGAACAAAAGACTCGTGTCTAGAATATACAAAGAACTCTCAGAACTAAATGATAACAAAGCAAAGAACCCAATATGAAATTGGGCAAATGATTTGAAAAGACAGCTCACCAAAGAAGATACACAGATGAAAAGGTGCCCGTCCTTATTAGGAAAATGTACATTAAGGACACAATGCAACTTAAAATCACAATCAGATACCACTAACTATTAGATACTTATTAGCATGTCTAAAATTAAAAAGACTGACCATAACAAGTGTTGACAAGGATATGGAGCAACTGAAGCTCTCATACAATGCTGGGTGGGAAGGTACAATAGTACAATCACTTTGAAAAGTAGTTTGACACTATCTTAAAATGTTAAATACAAAAAAATACACAACTACCACATAATTCATTCCACTTGTAGGTATTTACCTAAGAAAGATGCAAGTGTATGTCCACAGAAAGACTTGTACATGAATGCTCATTGCAGCTTCGTGTGTAATAGCCCAAAACTGAAAACGACCAAAATGTTCGTCAATGGGTGAATGAATAAACAGGTGTCTAATACCTGTCCAGTGGAATAATACTCAGCAGTAAAGAGGAATGAACTATATAGATGTAACAACATAGTTGAATCTCTGAATAATTACACTGAGTGAAAGAAGCCAGACCAAAAAATAATACTTATTGTATGATTCCATTTATATAAAATCCTAGAAAAGGCAAACTAATCTATAGTGACAGAAAGCAGATCAGTGATTGTTTAGGGATGAAGGGGGAATCAGGGGGGACCAGGAGGGAGAAATTATAAAAGGCCACAAGGAACCCTTTTGGGGTGATAGATATGTTCATTAGCTTGATTGTGGTGATGGTTTCAAGGGTATATATACATGTCAAAACTTATTAAATTGTACACATTACAAATTTGTAGTTTATTGTAAATTATACTTCAAAAAAAGTACAAAGCATGACCCCTCTCCTTGGGGAGCTTTCAATCAAGATTCACCATGGCTTTCCCTGTATTTATGGAGATTGCGGGAGGGAGTCTCATGCCTGCCTCTCCCCCACCTCCCACATTAAGCTCTGCTGCTGCAGCGAAGACTCTGCTAAGAATCCTAACAAGTAAACAAGAGTGATTCCATTTAGAATCTGGTCCCATCTGGCCCAAGCCAGGGCCAGACCCCAATAACCTTCCCACCTCTCATGCCTCATTCCCATATGGACTCCGTCTTGCTTCCTTGCCCGAGTGCCCAGTAAGGAACTCTGTTCTCAGCTACTCAGGTTGAAAAATTCATGCTTGAAAAATACTTGTGCTATTTCTTTCAACAAGACCTGCATTTTTTATAGACTGGCAGAATAAAAAAACTCAAAAGGCTTCATGTCTAGAAAGGACATTTCAGGCTCTGTTGAAGCTGGGAGGACCTTACCACCGCATGGACAATCTCCTGCAATCACTTACCTTCTGCATGTTCATGGCACATGTTCAAAGTTGGAGACCTTTACCCTCTGGTTATTGGCCTGCTGGTAGAAGGAAGCCGAGCTAATCTCTCACCTCCCTTCCAATTCAACACTCAGAAAGGGCAGGTAGTAGAAGAGCCCTGGAGTCATTGCTGCCTGTTGGAAGCTCAGTCATGCTGGTCTCCACTGAAATTGCACCTGCAATGGTGAGTTCCAGGCTGAGACGTGGGGGATAAACTCAGTGTCCTATGAAAATACATTTGAATGAGACTATGCCTGCCAATGGGTGGCTTGAGGTCTCCCTGCCGCAGAGTCCTTCTTCCCTCCAGGTAATAATACCTGGGCCAGGTTAGCTTTAGGTGGGGGTTAGAGGACAACCTGGACCTTGTCTCAGAGCCACCTGCTTTCTAAGATGGCACAGATGGGCCCTGCAAGAGGGCCTCTTTAAAGTCCCCCTCACCCAGTGCTGGCTGAGCCCCAGGTCAGAATCCAGTCAGATAAACAAAGCAACAGTACTGTTTCTAAACATGTTTTAATTCTTCTGTGATTCTTTGGAAAACTTAACATAGGATCAAGAAATCTCAGTTGGAGGAACAGTAGAAATATTCTAGCCTGACTGCCTCACTGACACATAAATCTCTACTCCATCGTACCTGAGAAGTGGCTGTCTATTCCTTGCCTGAATGCTTCCTCTGACAGAGTTTTATTTTAAAACAAGCTCTAATTGTTAGAAACTTCTTCCTTATATGTGCAGCTGTGAAAAAGAATGAGGAAGTTCTCTCTGTACTGGTGTGGAAAAATCTCCAAGATATACTATCAAGTTAAAAAAAAAAAAAAAGGCCAGGTGCTGAACAATATGTCTAATATACTAGCTTTGGAACTTAAAAAATAAGAAAAATAAGAATTGATGCTCACATTTGCATATATAATATATGTATTTTAAAACTCTGATAAAATACAGATGAAATATAAAAATAACGGTTGAATACTGGAGAAAGGGGAGAACTAAGCAGAGAAAAATGAGAACTAAGACATTTGTGAAATTGACTGCATGCCAGCAACTGTTCTAAGTACTTTATGTGGATGTACTCATTTAATTCTCACAATAACCCTATTAGATAAGTACCATTATTATCCCCATTTTTCAGATGAAGAAGCTAAGGTTCAGAGAAGTTAAGTAACTTGCCAAAGGCCGCACAGCTAGGAAGTAGCAGGACTGGGACAAACTGAGGCAGCACAGCTTTCAGAGACCACACTCTTAAGGACCATCACAAACTGTCCCTACTAGAGTACAAGGGTGGGAGGGAGGCTTTGTCCTGTATTTGTCTTTATGCTTTTTGTTAGGTTGGTTGGTTGGTTGGTTAGTTGGTTTATTATTTATGTATTTATTTATTTGGTTGGTTAGTTGGTGGGTTGGTTTGGTTGGTTGGTTGGGTTTTGAACCACGTGAATGTATGATATATTTAATAAGAATTTCTCTGGCTGCTGTCAGGAGACAAGGTTAAAAGTTGGGGGACCAGTTTGAACAACAACAAAAAAAAACTGCTTTCCTGCTTTTTTGTCATAGGTTGGTTCTTTGGGCAGCGATCAGGTCCTGCTAAATGAACCCTTTCCAGGAAGGAAAAGAACATTTTCAAGTCTGTCTGCTGATCCCTGGATGCCCCAGGCTTTCATACTTGTCACCATGCTGGTTAGTCTTCCCCAGATACACCCTGGGACCTCATTGCCCTCTTAAGGTGGGGCCCCAAACCCAGCCCAGTTCTTCAGCACTGGTCTAGCCGATGTGACTATTACCTCCTTGTTTTGAGAACTGCATTTCTACTAATGCAGCCTGTTTGCACTTGGAGTTTCCACAGTACTCATTTCTGTGTTGCCATTAACTGTAACGTCCAACACTCACCCTCATGTGCTCCTGCCTATTCAGCTCCTCCCCATTCCTGACTAGTACAGTTGTTTCTGAGCCCATGACTGGGACATTAAATCTCTCCCCATTAAACTTTATCTTGTTAGCCCATTTGATCTATTGTTCCAGCCTGGCTCAGTTGGATCCTGACACCATTTTCCAAAATAGTCAAGATCCTTCCCAGCCTCATGTAAGACAAGTACAATTATTCCCATTTGGCTGTTAAGGACACTTAGCCCCAGAGAGGGGACATGCCTAACATCTCACAAATTGTGCCAGGGAAGGAACGAACCAAGGGCTCTTGACCTCCACTCAGTGCCCATTCCAGGAAGTCCTGGTATTGTACTAGGTCCACAGACCGGGCCTGCCGGAAGAATTCCATCCTGCAGGCACTATGGCTCAGGACTGCCTCCCAGGGTCCAGCCCTGGCACCTTCAATAGGAGCTGGACAAAGGGAGTGCACTAAGGCAGACTCATGTGCAAGCTTCACAGGCAAGAAGGAAGGCCGTCATGTGCATGGCACATATTCAAAGTTGGCTGGTGATTATAGCAGCTTAAAACATCATGTTCTAGATGAGTTGCTGGGGGTTTTCTGAAGGGTGTGCCGAAATCAGAGATGCCGTGGGGATGACATCTTCCTTATCTGTGAAGTGATGTGATGTGGAGTTACTCAACGAGCAATCCCCAGAGACCACAAACCAAGAAACTGATCCAGGAATTCCACTCTCGTCCGCCCGCCAGATGTGCAGGTTGAAGTGTGTTTCCACGTTCCACATGTCTTCTCTCCCAGAGACGAGATCAGACAGCTATTTCAAAGATGGGTAAAAAAAAAGCGAGGGTGTTGCCTACCTAATCCACAGGCTGGTCACATGTCTGATTTGGCAAAATGGGTGAACAAAGTGAAAACAGGGCAATTTCCCAGGATCCATTAATTTGTGGTCATGAAGACACCAGAAAACATGGCAGGGGAGACAGAGAACCACGACTGGGCTGATCCGCGTGCTCCGGCACCACCATCTATGGGAAAAGCCAAGAAGACAAAGCACAGGGAGCAACAGGCGCCTCCTGGAGAACTGAAAATGCCTTTGAGATGAGGTGATGCTGCGTTGAAGAGAAGTGAGCCAATCAGATTCGTTGAAAACCAGCCCTCAGTAAAGGTCATGGCAGGACACGCCTCAACATCTCAAATTAAGTCTCAGATGCCGTCAGGAACTCCGGCTTGACTAGATAGGAGTGGAATTTAAAATGAAAGCTTTCTAACCCGGAAACCAAAACGTGGTCTCTAATTCTGACCCTGCCTTATTGTAGTGGCTTTTGAACATCCTATGACCAATGTGTGCCTCAGTAACCCTGTTTTCAAGGTGACTTGTTGGGAGGATAAGAGGCAGAACAAAAGAGATGATGAAATCCACCCTGCCAGCCTCACTGGTGTCCTATAAATTCAGAGACGATAACATCAGGACATTCTTCTGAATTACTTAAAGAATGACAGAGAATAAATAGGATTCTTTATGACTGCTATATGATGAAATTCATAAAATTGCCTGTGGGGGTGTTTTCTGAAATCCTGAAACACAATTTCATTCTCAACTATGTAACAGTTTTCACCCTGTCAAAATTCTTAACAGAGAGTCCCCAGGACCCCGTCATGGGAAATTAAACCCCTGGAGAAGTAGAAAAGCTACTAGAATATGTCCTTCTGACCCCAAACCAGGCGTAGGTTAAGTGCGGGAAGATGTTTCGAGTATGTTCAGTTGTGAACTGGGTGCAGCTGGCACCCCTTAACGGATAAAACTGGTTCCAAGAATGAGTCATACTGATTATACCCTTGGGACATCATTCATAAATATCATCTGTCCCCAAAGACTTCCAAAACACAGGAGTCATGGCAAAACACACACACATATATACATGTAAGCAAGACTTCTAACAATCGGGCCATTGTTCGCAGCAGAAAAACCAGGCACACCCTTTATCTAAGATAAAAAAGAAAATGCAAAAAGCAATCAAATGAAACCTATCTTGCTTAACCTGTAAAACAACAGTTGGATTAAAACATGTCTATGATCCATTTTCAGCAAGCCACTTTCCTGGGAGCATTTCAGTGAGCAGGAAGCTTTTTGGGGACAGCCCTCCCCCAAACAATGAAGTGCTCCTTGCCACCTGTACTCATGTCCCTTTTGTGGCTACCTTCTCAACCAGTCCCATCCTCACTGAAGGGGCACAGCACCTGGTTAATTAAACCTTCTTCTTTCCTGTAAAAATATGTTATCAGAAAGTAGTTTTTGTTTTGTTTTGTTTTATTTTATTAGGGAATACAACTTAAGAAACAAAAGTTAATTTCAGCATTTCAGGCACCTAGTCTCCTGGAGAGGGGTTGAGATGAGGTGAAAGGGTTATGTATAATCTTCTCCCTAATTCCACAAGGGAAAACCTGGATTCAGCACCTCATGGGATTCCCTCCCACCTCCCCCTTCATCCCTGCACAGAGCAGAAAGTCTCTAAAGGGCCAGCCGTACACATGGCCATTTGGTTTGACTGTGGCATCTTACCCTAAACAAAACTCTCCCAAGTATGCCTTTCTACAGAAAATGACTGGCCTGAGAAAAGCTGGCCAGCCACATAGTGTGAGGCCAGGTGCAGAATATGTTCATCCTTGCTAAGCCTGAAGCAATGGGGTAGAAGTTGAGAGGTTTCAGACTCTGTCCCCAACCTGTTGTCCTTGCCTTCTTGTGCACACCTCAGAGGTACACAGAAAACTCCATCCCACGGCCCCTCCCCACTGCTCTTCCCTCTACTACATTTCAGGAGCTAGGAACTAACAGGAGCTCTGCCTGCCTCATATGAAAACTTCAGTGAGGCCATCACTCCCACACCCACACCCTGCAATAGCACCAATCCTAAAAGAAATCCCCCCCACACACAACCGCCTGCTCTTTAGAGGGCATTAGACATAACACTTCCCACTGAACACACATCTAATTTGCTCACCCAGAGATAGTCAACTCCAAGTAGAAACTATTGTAGCGTTGATTCTGCATGTTCAAAACACTCACACAAAGAGAGAGGGAGACAAAGACAGAGAGAGACAGAGAGACAGAAGGAGGGAGACAGAGAGTCAGAGAAAGAGGTAGAAGAAGAGGGACAGAGAAAGTGAGAGAGGAAAGGAAGTTTTCATAGACCACTAGGGCTAGAAGAGACCTCCTTTTAATTTTTTCAATAGTTATAGGTCAACTGGAGTTTTGTATTTTTTCTGAGTCAATTTTGGTAATATGCTTTAATAGGAAATTGTCCACTTAAATTTTCAACTTAATGGTATAAGGTTATTTAAGTTATCCCGATAATTTTAAACTCCTATGTTTATAGTTATGTCCTTTTTTTCATGGTTTGTTAATGCTTAATTTTTCTGCAGATATCCAGTAGTCTTTAAAGAACAAGCTTTCGGCTTTCAACAATCCTCAGTTGAATCTTTGTTTCTGTTTCATTAATCCCTCCTCATACTATTATTTCTCCCCTCTTTCTACTTTCTTTATCTTTACTCTTCTATTTCTCCCAACTTCCTAAGTTGGGGATTTAGCTCATTGATATAAATATTTCTTTTCTTTTCTAATTGTAATGCCCACTCTCAGACAGACAATTACACAGTCACAGCAAACCTCCCTTGAATCAGCTTTACTTAGAAGAATACAAACAAGAAACACAGCATGCCTGCAGGCCAGGATCAGACACTGCTCTTCATAGCAGTCCTCACAGTAGTTCAAGGACTAGTGTCTTGTTTTTAAAATGAGGAAATTGAGACCTAGAGAAAGAAACAGTTTGACAAAAATCAACAGCAAGCTGGACCTAGACCCTAGGTCCTCTGTCTCTTTTCCATATTGTACTAATTGGAAAACTAAGATAACTGTTTAAGTAGTAGCTGTACCTCCCATAGTGTCATAGTATCTTTGACTCTACTTCAGTTTCTTCATCTGTCAACTAGAAATACCATTCTTCTCGGCCAGGCGCGGTGGCTCATGCCTGTAATCCCAGCACTTTGGGAGGCCTAGGGGGTGGATCACCTGAGTCGGGAGTTCGAGACCAGCCTGACCAACATGGAGAAACCCTGTCTCTACTAAAAAAAATACAAAATTAGCCAGTCGTGGTGGCACATGTCTGTAATCCCAGCTACTCGGGAGGCTGAGGCAGGAGAATCGCTTGAACCCAGGAGGTGGAGGTTGCAGTGAACCAAGATTGTGCCACTGCACTCCAGCCTGGGCAACAAGAGTGAAACTCTGTCTCAAAAAAAAAAAAAAAAAAAAAAAAGAGAGAAAGAAAATAAAAAGAAATATGATCCTTCTCTTGTCCCTCCCAGATCACAATCTTTGGAAAAAAAGAGCCGCCCATATTTAAGAGTTTTTGTTTGGTTGTTTGGTTGCGTTGTTGGGGGTGTGTGGGGGTAGATGTGTGTTGAATCGGCTGGTGAGGGGGGTGGAGGTTATTGTGGGTAAGTATCATTAAAAACTGACCCTGCTCATGATGGAGTCTGGTTGAAGTCAAGATGCCTTGGTTTGCATGATCCATGATCTTAGCGTTTATCATTTAAAATTAGCACCAAAGTGAGATCCCCACAGATAAGTAACTTTTAGTTCTTCAAATTACATCAGTGGGTACAGCAGGTCCCCATAGAATTCAACAGAGGAGAGAAGTTTTGCTCAGGGCTTTGATACCTCATTGTCTGGAAGGGCCAGAGGGAATGGACTCACATTTATTTGGGGCCAACTCTATGCCAAAGACTTTGATAGGCATCTTCCCTACCATATTTCTTTTTGGAAAAGCGTTAATTACAAATTTAATTTCTTGTTATAGATCTGTTCAGATTTTCTATTTCTTCTCTAAAGAAGTTGGTTTTGGCCCTGGCATGGTGGCTCATGCCTGTAATCCCAGCACTTTGGGAGGCCTAGGGGGTGGATCACCTGAGGTCAGGACTTTAAGACCAGGCCTGGCCAACATGGTGAAACCCCATCTCTACTAAAAATACAAAATTAGCTGGGTGTGGTGGTGCATGCCAATAATCCTAGCTACTTGGGAGGCTGAGGTGGGAGAATCATTTGAACCCAGGAAGTGGAGGTTGCAGTGAGCCGAGTGCAGCTGGAGTGCAACTGCACTCCAGCCTGGACAACAAGAGTGAAACTGCATCTCAAAAAAAAAAAAAAAAAAAAGTTGGTTTTGGTATCATTTCTCTCTAAGATTTTATCCATTTCAACTAAATTGGTCTAATTTGTTTGCATAAAGTTGTTCATAGTATCTCCTTAATCCTTTTACTTTCTGCAGGGTCATTACTAAATTTGGTAATTTGTATCTTATCTCTCTTCACTCTTTGGCCAGTCTAGCTACTGTTTTGTCAGTGTGGTTGATCTTTCCAAAGAATCAACTTTTGGTTTCCTTAAATTTCTCTGTTGTTTTTCTGTTTTCTGCTTCATTCATTTCCACTCTAATCTGTATTATTTCCTTCCCTCTGCTTTGGGCTTAGTTTTCACTTCTTTTCTCTAGTATCTTAAGATATGAACTAAGATTATTAACTTGAGATCTTTCTTCTTCTCAAATATAGATGCATAAATTTATAAATTTCCCTTTCATGAAATGGACCCTTTTAAGAAAGGACGTTTGAAAGTCAATTCCTCTATAAAGCCAAGAATTTTGGCAAAAATGCCAAAATGAATTTTTTTCAGAACTCTAAATTAACTAAAGGCTTGCAATAATCCAAGGAACGCTTAAGGATCAACTTTTCCATTTCTGCAAGAAAGGCAGTTGGAATTTTGATAGAGATAGCACTGAATCTACAGATAAATTTGGGGAGTATAGCCATGATATGGTTTGGCTGTGTCCCCATCCAAATCTCATCTTGAACTGCAGCTCCAGTAATCCCCATGTTCATGGGAGGGACCCAGTGGGAGATAATTGAATCATGGGGATGGGTTTTTCCTATGCTGTTCTCTTGATAGTGAATAAGTGTCACAAGATCTGATCTACCTGTTATAAAGTGCAGTTCTCCTGCCACACGCTCTCTTGCCTGCCACCATGTAAGACATGCCTTTGCTCCTCCTTTGCCTTCCGCCATGATTGTGAAACCTCCCCAGCTATGTGGAACTGAGCCCGTTAAGCCTCTTTTTCTTTATAAATTACCCAGTTTGGGGTATGTCTATATTAGCAGCATGAGAACAGACTAATACACCATGTTAGCAACATTAAGTTTTCTAATCCATGAATATGAAATGCCTTTCCATTTTTGTATGTCTTCTTTAATTTCCTTCATCCATGTTTTGTAGTTTTTGCTATATAAGCTTTATACTCCCTTGGTTAAATTTATTCTTAAGTACTTTCTTTTTTTTGATTCTATTATAAATAGAATTATTTTCTTAATTTTATTTTGGATTATTCATGACTAGTGTATAGAATTACAACTGATTTTTATACATTGATATTGTATCCTGCAACTTTACTGGACTAGTTCCATTGCTCTAAAAGTTCTTTTCTGTGGAATACCTAGGATTTTCTGTATACAAAATCACTTCATCTGCACGTGGAGATAGTTTTATTTCTTCCTTTCCAATCTGGTTGTTACCTTTTTATTTCTTGTTCTCATCTAATTTCCCTGGTTAAAACTTCCAGCACAATACTGAATAGCAGTGATGAGAACATCCTTCTCTTATTTCTTACTTCAGGAAGTTTTTCACCATTAAGTCTGTGGGATTTTCATAGATATCCTTTATGGCTGGTGGGTATGTAAAATGGTGCAGTCACTTTGGAAAACTTTTTGACGGTTCCTCAAAAGGTTAAGCATAGAGCTCCCACATGACCTAGCGATTTCACTAGTAGGTTTATGTGCCCAAATAATTGAAAACACATATCCACATAAAAACCTGTACATGAATGTGCATAGCAGCATTATTCATAATGGTCAAAAAGCAGAAACATCCGAAATGTTAATCAACTAACGAATGGATTTAAAAAAGTGGTATATCTATACAATGCATTATTAAGCCATGAAAAGGATTGATATACTTATAGATGCTACAACATGGATGAACTTTGAAAACATTAAGCTAAGTGAAAGGAGGCAGACACAAAAGGCCACATACTGAATGATTCAATTTATATGAAATGCCCAAAACAAGCAATGCATAGCAATAAAAATTAGATTCGTGTTTGCAAAGGAATGGGGGAAGGAGGCAATAGGCAGTGACTGGTAATAGGTATAGGGTTTCTTTTGAAATAATGAAAATGTTCTGAAATGACTGATGATAGTTGCAAAACTTGGTGAATATAGTAAAAGCTGCTGAACTGTACACTTTAAAAGGATGAATTATATGGTACGTGAAGTATATATCAATAAAACTGTTATTTAAAATTTTTTCTAAGCACTTTAGCTGCATCATATATATTTTGATGATGTGCTTTTGTTTTCATTCAGTTAAAAATATTTTATTATTTCCTTTGTCACGTGTTGTTCAATTTCCAAACACTTGGAGGTCTCCCACATTTACTTCTTTTGTTAATTTCTAATGTAATGCCATTGTATTCAGAGAAATACCTTGTATTATTTAAATGCTTTTAAATTTATTGACACTTTGCTTTATGACCTAGGATATAGTCTGTTCTGGAGAAGTTTCCATATATGCTTGAAGAGAATGTGTATTTTGCTGTTATTGGGTGGACTTCTATACATCTATAGAAATAGATGTCGGTTAGGTCAAGTTGGTTAATAGTGTGTTCAAGTCTTCCTAAATCCTTACTGATTTTCTGTCTAGTTATTCTGTCAGTTATTGAGAGTGGGATGTCAAATGCTCCAATTATTGTCAAATTATCTGTTTCTCCTTTCAATTCTTTCCATTTTTGCTTCATATATTTTGGGACTGTTTTCTTAAGTGTACATAAGTTTGTAACTTTTTTATCTCCCTGGTGAATTGATCTAATTATCATTACAAAATGTCCTTCATTGTTTCTTTTTTTTTTTTTTTTTTTTTTTTGAGACGGAGTCTCGCTCTGTCACCCAGGCTGGAGTGCGATGGCGCGATCTCGGCTCACTGCAATCTCCGCCTCCCGGGTTCACGCCATTCTCCTGCCTCAGCCTCTCCGAGTAGCTGGGACTACAGGCGCCCGCCACCACGCCCGGCTAATTTTTTTGTATTTTTAGTAGAGACGGGGTTTCACCGTGGTCTCGATCTCCTGACCTCGTGATCCGCCCGCCTCGGCCTCCCAAAGTGCTGGGATTACAAGCGTGAGCCACCGCGCCCGGCCCATTGTTTCTAATAATACTTTTTGTCTAAAAGTATATTTCATCTGACATTAATAGATCCAATTCTAGCTCTCTAATGGTTTCTATGTATACAGTGTATCTTTCTCCATTTTTAAAAATCTATTTGTATCTTTGAATCTAAATTGTGTCTCTTAAAAGTAGCACATAGTTAGATCTTGTTTTTTTCCAGGCTGATAATCACTGCCTTTTGATTGAAGTGTCTAAACCATTTGCCTTGAATGCAACTACTGATATGCTTGGATTTGTATCTTCCATGTTCTATTTGTTTTCTATAAATCCCATGGCTTTTTAAATTCATCTGTTCTTTCTTTACTACATTCTTTTGTGTCAAATAGATATTTTCTAATATGACATTTTGATTCCTTTATTGGCTTTTAAAACTATTTTTAAAAATATTTTCATATGGTTACTCTAGGGATTACAATATGTATCTGAATTTATCAAGATCCACTTTGGATTAATACTAACTGAATTCCAGTACTATATTGAAAACTTGTTCCCATATAGCTCCATTTTATCTCCTTTCCTTTGTGCTATTACTATATACAATAAATCTTTATATGTTATAAGCCCAACAATACAGTTTTATAAATATTGTTTACACAATGATCTTTTAAATCTGATATGAGAAGAAAAGAGAAAAATATATAATACAGTTCTTATATTTACCTACATAGTTACCTTTCCCTGTGTCCTTTGTTACTTCCCGCGGATTCAAGTTATTCTCTGGTGTCATTTCCTTTCAGCCTAAAGGATTTTCTTTAATATTTCCTATAAGGCAGGTCTGTTAGCAGTGAACTCTCTCAATATTTGTTTTTCTGGGTAAGTGTTTAATTCACCTTCATTTTTTAAGGACAATTTTGTGGAATATAATAACCTCAGTTTACTTTTTTCTTTCAAGATTTGAATATGTTATCCATTGCCTTCTAACTTCCAATGTTTGTGGTAGAAATTCAACTTTAATCACAATTGTTATTCTTGTGTACTTAATGTGTTGCTTTTCTCTTGCTGCTTTCAAGTTTTTCTCTGTCTTTTAATAGTTTGACTATGATGTGTTTAGGTATAATGCTTTTTTTCCTCATACTACTTGTTTGTTGAGGTTCTTTGATATTTAAATTAATTTTTAAATCAAATTTTGGAACTATACAACTATTATTTCCTTAAATATTTTTTCTGCCTCTTCTCTCTTGCTTCTCTTTCTGGAACACATGTTACACATATGGCATATGCTTGATAAAGTCCCACAAATCTCTGAAACTCTGTTCACATTTTGTCATGCTATTTTCTTTCTGTTCTTCAGTTTAGATTATTCCTGTTCATTTATCTTCATGTTTGCCAATTCTTTCTATTGCTATTTCAAATCTGCTGTTGAGGGATTCTAGTGAACTTTTTATCTCACTTATTGTTCTTTTCAACTCCAGAATTTCATTCTTTTATACATTTCTCTCCTCATTTATATTCTCTATTTGATGTGTCATCACCATACTTTCCTTTAATTCTTTAAATATGGTTTTTTTTAGTTCTTTGAGCATGCTTATTATATCTTCTTTGAGGTCCTTCTCTGCTAAGTCCAAAATCTGGATTTTCTCAAAGACAGCTTTTTTTTTCTATGTATGGATCATACTTTTCTGTTTTTTTTAAATATGTCTTATAATTTTTTTGTTGAAAACTGAACATTTCAGTTAATGTATTGTAGCCAGTCTTGATTCTGATTCCTCCTCCTCAAAAGCTGTTGTTGCTGCTTTGGTTGGTTGGTTGGTGACATTCTTGGATTAATTCTGTAGAGTCTGTCTGCCCGCAGTATGTAGCCACTGATGTATCTGCTCAAGTTTTAAAAATTTTTCTTTTTTTAATCTTAACTTCCTACACCGAATGTTTAGCCAGAGATGTGTGGATAATTAGGGCCCTCTCTGGTCACTACTGAGTGTGTGCACAGCCTTGCATCTGTGTGCAGCCTTCCACAATTCCAGAAATGTTACCAATGGCCACAGTGGCTATCCCACTCCTTGAATCTTCCTGTTCTTTTTGGGCAAGTTGCCTTTTCTGTTGCTTGCCTGAACCAGAATTACAAACTCAAGATGGCTGCTGCATTGGCCTGTCTTATTCATTCGCCACCAAGATGGTTACCGTTTTAACAGGGTTTTCCTGCACTTCACTCCAAAGCAAGTCAACCCCCTCCAGCAGCAAACCTGCTGGGTTTTATGGCTTATCCTGCCCTGTTAGGAGCTACTGTGCTGATGGAGCTTGAGTGAGAGTTGGGGAGGTGGGAGCAGTCCCAGTCTACCGTGGCACAGACTCCCTTTGTTCTTAATTAAGGTTCAGTAGTTTGTAATGAATAAATACTTCTCAATTTGTTGTGTATCTTTAGTTAATTTTCCATAGTCCCAAAATGGTTGTTTTTTACAATTTTGTCCAGTTTCATTGTTGTATTTGGGGAGTGTTAGACAGGCTTCTCATTCTACCATTCCAGAAGTTCCACAAGTCTCCATTCTATATTTCATTTAATCTTCATAAATACTATTAGGTAATTTTATTATTACCAATATATGATGAGGAAACAAACTTCAGAGTGATTAAGTAATTTGCTGGAAGTCATGGCTCATATTTCTCAAAGGTAGTACAGTGTTTTCTGGATTCTACACCAGGATCTGAATTGTTCCTGATTCTTTGAAGACACCTCCCCTTACAGAGATGCCATCTTGAAGAATTTTGTATATCTTGACAAGGTTAGGAGTCAACGCTTAGTCTTGATAGGTCCGGTAACTCTGTTTTGGTATTGATGATGCAGATAAAAGTTGTTCTTATGATGTACAACCCATGTTCCAGATGCCAAGCAATGTGCTACTGTATTTCAAATGTAATCCTCATAGCAATGCTAGAAGGGAGTGAGACCTAGTCATGCCCACTATGAAAATGTGGAAGCTGAGACGCAGGAAAATCTCATGTTTTAAGTGCTAGAGATAGGATTCAAACACAGACTTCAGATTCTAAGGCGTAGTGTTGGACATAGTTCAATAGTCTCCCTTAACTGGAATGTTATCCTGCTAAAAATAAAGTGGGAAACACGGAAAGAGCCCTGAGAAAATTAATAAAAATAATGAAAGATTTAGAACTATAAATCAATGGAGAAAACTAACATGAGGGACAATTTGGTCTTGAGAGGAGCTAAAATTAGCAATCTTTAACTACATGAAGTGATACTAACATTTGCTGATAAGCACTAAGTTTTTATTTCATTGAAGGAAAAAAGCAAAGCAAAGCAATAGAAGTATATTTTTATTTCATCAGGAAAATCTTGCTTCTTTCAAGGATTCAGGAGATGCTTTAAAGTTTGTTACTCAAAAGATTATGTAATCTTCAACAACTAATTGTTTTTCAATTCTCCTCATAGTATGGCTTAGGTAAAAGCAGGGGGTGACTTGCAAGACTCTTTCCACCCTACCTGCCCTTCCCAAATTAGAAGAGCAGACTCCCCATCCAACCCCCCAGTGCCTAAGCTCCATATTCTGCTTGTCTCTGTGTCTCTATACCTCTCTCTGGTTCATGTAGCCAATTAAAGCAAGACTCTTGCAAGATACACCCCCTTCAGGCAGGCCAAATCTGTTTATCAGATATAAACAACTACTATGTGAGTTCTAATACAGAAGTGTGTAAAAAGCCTCACTTGCTCAAGCATTTCTTCCTGACTACCATTAAAATCCCCACTTAATACTTTGGGTTAAGGTATAGTCTCCAGAATGTGACTGGTAAAACACATGCATCATGGTGGCCACATCTATTTCAGTAGATGCACACATCAGCTTGGCTAGGCATCCCTTTGGAAGAAGGAGTGGCTCTAAGATAACATCAATTTATATCCGGGGAAATTTGATTTATGGACAAGAAAGGTAGAAAGGTTGAGATTTTGCCTGAGTGGATAAATGGGTCCATGGGTACTGAGACAGGAAAAGCGAATGAGAGGAGGGCAAGCTCACATTCAGAAAAGTGGCATGACACATTTGTTCTTCACAATTGTCCTTCAGTCTAGTCTTGACTCAGATCATCCAAAATTTATTCCTTGGGGCCGAAAGTCAGAAATGGGGACCTAAATCCTGTGCAAACTTGACTACATCTCTGCCAGCCAGCTGGAACCATAGCATATGTTTTTACATTCACTTTTATATGAACTTCATTTTGCTAGCGATTTCATTAAAACCCACTTCCAGAGCTGATATGTGCAACTTGAAATCCTCCAGATGAATAAGTTCTGTAGATGGTGACAACACTCCCGCCACACTCCATGGATCAAATTGCTCTTTATCCACTTGACTTGGCCAGAATGTAAAGGCAAACGCTGAGCAAATGCTATGAAATCAATAGCTACAGAGTGTTGGTTTTGGGTTTTTTCCCCTATGTAGACTCCAAAGGAGACTGACACTCAGATTAGACAAATCACTTTTCGTAATCCTAAAGACTGCTGCATGAGGTATCCAGAGTATTAATCAAAGGCTGAGACTGCGTAAAATGTGAATTAAATTTCTTAATGGAGAGAGACATGAACTCTCTATCCTTAGATCTCTGGCTGTGGATGTCTGTAAGGCAATGAAAAATTCTGCTACCCAGTTTATAATATTCTGAGAGATATATCACCAAAGTGGCACAACTTACCATGGTTACAGTTTGTTTAGAGAACTCAGTTTCCGATGCGGTCAAAGGGAACTCGGGGTGGCTGGCAGAGAATTTAGGGTAGCCCATGAAAACCAGAGTCCTGTACGTTTGGAGCCATTTGAACATCCTTTCCACCACAGGGGGCTTGCCTGAGTCTCAACCAAACACCAGCACCTTAACTTTTTTTATTTAGTCCATCGAATTGCAATGAGGTGAAATCATTTGCTTTCTATGCCAGTAAAACCAAGGTGAGCCTAAAAGAAATTAGACTAAAAGCAAATAAGATTTCATGCTAAAATTGAAAATAACCCTGTATCATGGCCACATGTGAAGATCAAACTCATACCACCTAAAGTCACTGCTGTGACACTGGTCAAGTTAGAGATGAATGGCAAAAAAAAAAAAATGAGAAGTTAGTAAAAGTGTTTGTAAACAGAGCTTTTTCTTCCTGCTCTCTGCAAAGATCTTTTTGGGTGCCATGGCACTGCAGGGTCAAGCCAGTACAACCGTCTACCCCAGAAGGAATGAACCCAGCAGCAGCTGGAGATGATTCCACTTCATCTAAGACTGTCTCTGGTTCTTTGAGGATGGATGGGGCTATGAACCCACATAGAAACATTATAGGATACAGTATTTGTATGTGGGCAACTTTTTCCTAAGGGGTTAAAAGCCTTTTATGGGCATTATCTGACTTATCCCTACAAACTTCGGGTAGATGGTAAGATGGGAGGGGAAGCCAGCAGTATAGATGGGAACACAAATCAGAAATCCGTAAAGCCTATGTTAGGAGATACAATGACTTCCCTAGGATAAAGCAAGCTGGTGGAAAGGAATTTGAGGCATTCAGCTTTTCCAAGGAGTTGGAGGCTACAGGATTGCATGCCTCCTCCAACATACATACACACATGCAAACACACAAGTTTGAACCTCTCTGTGACTCAGTTTTCTTCATTTCTAAAGTTGGGATTACAGTGTATACCTCATAGGATTTGATGAGGATCCAAGGAGATGATCTAAGTAAAAAATAATAATGATGATCCATAATAAAAAGACAGTTCCCTGTTAATCCCTTTCCTTTCTCCTCCTCACTGCCACATCCATCCAGAAAATGGGCCAGCCACAGAAGGAGGCAGAACACATGAGTTTGGCAGCAGAAGGAGTGGTGCTTCTAACAACCTCTCAAACAAACTGAGTATACTATATATTCTAGAGTGTACATGGTCTAGGTTAAAGCAACATGCTAAAATGTATTTTGCATTTTGTCAGGCTGTTAAGAGTGCACTGAATCACTGGCTGAAACTTCAGCCTCTTCTGCCATGCCCATCTGCTTCTCTGTGCCTCTACTGGCGTTCTTAGTAATTGGGAGGAGGCGAATTTCCCCCCAGTTGAGAGACCCCATGAGATTATCAGCAATTGTGCAGTAAATCTTAAAGATCTATCCCCCCTCGAATGCAGTATGCTACGGCACACCAGGTTACAAGATGCATAATTAGAGCTCATTCGGCTGACAGATTAATGGGGTTGTAGCAAAGGCCAGATAGCAGTAAATTAGGCAGCTAAACACTGCAATCTCTGGCATAACATCAGCACTAAATAGCACATCTTTTGTAGCATGTTGGGCACTTCTCACAGATTCTTAGAAGTGTATCTGTTTTATGAGGTGTTTTCCTTTTAAGGAACCTCAGCATAAATACTTTTGTGGGCAACTTGGCCTATTGCTATTCAGCACTTTCATTGCCCCAACTATTTCAGAGTCACCTACTTAATATCTGTATAATATACTGTCACAGTCTATTATTGGAAGAACAGCTAAATATAACAACAATGACTTCTTAGTAGCAGTCATACTCTTGCTAACTAGCTTTAAAAAAAGACTAACAAGTTCATGATTATTGTACATATGTTTTTATGACCTTGGTAAAAGTTGGTAAAAAAGGAAAGTAAATTTCAGAGTGTTCAGATGGATGAAACAAATGAACCTGAGTGATTTGGGTATTTTCATTCTAGATAGGACAGCTCACCAAGATAACACAACGTCAGACAAATTCACGCCCATAGAGCTGACAGTGGGATCTTCTCTCCTAGGGTCTCTTAATTCTTTTCCACCTCTTTTCAGATTTCTACAATTTTGAGAGCATTTTTCCAATCCCGCAGCACCTTTCTGCCTGTTAATGAGTTTCCTCCTTGCCTGTCTCTAACGCTTCTCTAAACGAGAGGTCTTTGAATTATTTGTTTGTGTATATCCTAAAATAATTTTTTTAACTACATTTTTAAGAAGACACCTAAATTTCATCAACATATGTTTAGGTTGTTATGAAGGATGTACCACCTGACAGCCTGTGCACTCTGCTTATGCATTAGCTATATTTTCATCAAAACTTTCTTGCAAAAGATTTAGGTGATTCTGTTTATGTCTGCCATATGACCTAAATGGTAAAGCAGTCCTCATTGTCAATCCAATTAGCCAAATCATACTCACTTTCTCATGGAGAAATTCTAACTTCATTTTCCAATTCAAATGAGTGTGTTAATATGTCTCCCCAGGGCAACTAATTCATTTCTGAAGTGTCACCCTGATAGACGGATGAGTGGGTAGATGGATAGTTATGACACTACATATATGCATGGAGGCTTGCCAGGAGTTTGCCATGGGACAGAATGGTGCTCTGCCCCCTTTCAATATGTCCCCCCAACACGCTTTTTGGCTTTTTTTTTTTTTTTTTGAGACAGAGTCTCACTCTGTCGCCTAGGCTGGAGTGCAGTGGCATGATCTCTGCTCACTGCAACCTCTGCCTCCCAGGTTCAAGCGATTCTCCTGCCTCAGCCTCCCAAGTAGCTGAGATTACAGGTGCCAGCCACCACACCCAGCTAGTTTTTTGTGTTTTTAGTAGAGAGGGGGTTTCACCATGTTGGCCAGGCTGGTCTTGAACTCCTGACCTCATGATTCACCTGCCTTGGCCTCCCAAAGTGCTGGGATTACAGGCGTGAGCCACCATGCCAGCCCATGTCCCCACTGTTTAGAGACCCAGAGGATATTTAGACCCTGAGGAAATGCTCTATAGTGGGAGGGGGATGGGTGAAAAGATGCCTTTTATTTTAAAAGTGTGAGAAGGGCAACTGTGAAGGGATGGTGGGAAAGAGTGACGAGAGGTGTGTTCTCAGGATGGTGAGTTTTAGGAAAGGGTGTGCATGAAAGTTGAGCATCTGAAAATCAATGGCATTAAAGCCACCAGCATCTGCATAACCCCTGAAAAATCTTCAGGCACTCCCCGGAAGGATGCACACCATAGTGTGAAGATGGCTGTTCTTGATCAAACACACAAGCTGGGGGGCATTCTGGGGCAAGCAGTGAGAAACACCTGCTGTACCAATACCTGCCTCTGCTCCTCTAGCCGCTGCAAGCAAGAGGCCTCACCAAGGGTGCCTCACTCGTTTATTCACTCAACAAACATCCTCTTTGTGTGACGCTCAGTGCTATGTGTGCTCCCTTGGCCTTGCATTCTAGGGGTCATCTTGGATAATCACTGCCATCAAAATATGGAGACTCCTATCAGCCCTCATTTGTGACAACTTCATATCACAGCAAAACTCGGGTGTGCACAGGCAGCAACTGGTGATTTGGTTAGAAAAACCTATGTAGGGTATTTCCAGATGCTTGAGCCATCTAGATTCCAGATCCAAAATAAAAGAAAATAAAAAAGGTAGGAGGGGAGCCTGAGGGAAGAGGTCATATCCTAAACTCATCATTAAATTGCGGGGAAGTGTGAGTGATGAAAATGGTCAGGAAATATGATCCTTTGGTGAATTGGGATCTCACTAATATTTAATTGGGTCTCCTGTGAGACATTTAAATCTATGGGCAGCTATCAAGGGTGAGAATTCTATTCTAGTGGCCCCCAAATGATTTCACCTTCACTTTCATTTTAGTGGTGGAGGAAAGCCAGGACATTTGCTAAAATATTTGAACTGTGGGTATGTGTTTTAAGGCCTGTATGTGTGTGGTAGTCACAATTGAGGAAATTCAGAGCTTGATGATCTCTTTCAGCACATTGGTTACCAAAAACCAGGGCAGCCACACTGGAGGTCTGGTCACCCTTGTACAAGCCCTGGATTAGTCAGTTTCCTAAAACAGATTTTTTTTCCAAGAAGGATGGCTAGGAAATGACCATCTTCAATGTTTCTACAAGTATTTACAAACCTCCTTAAGGCTGAAATCTAGGTGCTTTCAAATAAACAAAAATAGTTTGCAAAGCACTCCATAGCCTCTGCACTCCAAGCCCCTTCAAAATAAACGAAAAGGTAAAATGTTGTGTGCGTGTGTTGTTGTTGTTGTTTTTCTAAATTCCACCACATCATCACAGGCTTGGGGACCACAGACAGATAGGAAAATCACTAGACCAGGAGGAAGGAGACAAAAGTTTTAATCTCAGGTTTATAACGGGACCAAGAGAGTCCTGAAAAGGGTTGTGAACCTCAGCCACACACTTCCTTGCTGTATAATCTTAGATAAGTTACTTAACTGCCCTTTGCCTCAGTTTTCTCATCTGTTGAAGGATGAGCCTACCTCTCAGTGAATTGTGAAGAACTGAATGAGATTAGGCATCAGAAGTGCTAAGCCTCACACCCAGCACATAGGACAAGCCTAATCATATTTGCTATTACTGTTTGTGGCATGGGGCAAGTAAGTCTGCTCCGTTTCTCCAGACCCCTGTTTCTTCCTCTTCACTGTCCATGTAGAAAAAACAAAGGCACATTTTATTGTTTTTAAAATGTAGGTTTTACTAAAAGGCAAATGGATCAAAGTCCAATTTCCTCCTCCATTAAATTGTAAATATCTTGAAGCCTGGGACCAGAATCTTGCTTTCGTATTCCACCCCCAGCCCCCGACCCTGATCCCCTGCATTGCCTAACAGTAGGCATCAATAAATATTTATTGACTTGAATTACCTCTACATTTAACTTTGTGATAAGGGAGTAAATGAGTGAGACAGTTTTTGTGGGGGCGTTAGGTGAGTCTGGGAGCCTGAGTGAGAGTAGGTGTGTTTATTAGTGATTTAGTGAGGGGAAGGGGGATGACTGCACATGGATATAAACATTTCTGTAATTACTGAGACTGCTTTAACTGACCCAAGACTTCACAGGAACATAAATCTCTGCCTAGCAGACAGAAATGCTGTTATTTGAAAAAAAAAAAAAAAAAAAAAGAAACTTATTGAACCCTCAAATGAATCAAATTTTGAAACTGATCTTCCAAAGATAAGTTTGTGTGAGGAGAAAATGAGATGCATGTTTTCCATCTTTGCCCTTTTTTGTCTTTGTTTATCAAAAATATCACCTAGAAGAGAACTTTTTTGCACTTCAGAAAACAACTAAAATCAACCCCTGCTTTTCTGTGGGGGCTCCACTCATCTCCTCTGTGAATAACACTAAGTACAGATAAAGCCCTTTGAGACAAGCAAGGGTATCCAAGACTCTACTTCAGAAACCTAAAATTAAAAACAAATCTAAACAGTGGATATTAATTGTTTTATATATATACATAAATATTTTTTTTTTTAGATAAAGGAAAGAAAAAATAAAAACACCAAGTGTTTTGCCTGGCTTGTGCATTTGTGATGACTCACTTCAAGAAAATTCTAGGGGAGAAAACTCACCTCTCTTCTACCTCTAGGAAATTCCCTTTTCATGGGAATGAAAATCTCAACTTCCATTCTCTCAGATCTGGGGACCCATGGTGTGGGGAAGTGGGTCTGTCACCCCACCTTGAAGCTGCAAGCCCTAAGGCAGTCCAGTGCTTTTTTTCTAACCAGATCATATTTTTCGATCTGAACAATTTTATAGTGGGGGCTTAAGCAACTTCCTACATTCCTGTTGTTGCTCTTAATTTCTTCTACTTGGACTGAAACCCCTACAGGGAAGCTGTAAAGAAAATAGAATAAATAAAGAAGGAAGAAAATGTTTCTCTTCTCTTTCCTCCCTAAACCCCCCTCATAAACATCCCACCCCAGGTCACAAAATGTATGGCGAGCGTTAAGCCTTGGCAGTATTTTGACACGATGCACAGCCCTTTTCTCCTCCCTTTTCCTTTGAGGTTCATCTTGCAGCCCAGGGCTCTGTTCCCCTGCCAACTTGGTGGGAGTGTTTAGTGACTGGAAGGCTGTGGCCTGCTCTCCCCAGAACTTCACACTTCATTTTTCCATATCCCTAGGAGCAGCAGCAAATATTTCACCAGCCTGGTTTGCTGGCTACTGCCATAAATCAGACTTAGGCCTCAAAAAAATATCCAGGCCTGTCAAGGCATTAAGCTTTTATTTTCTGACTCCATCCAGTGGTAAATGAGAGCTTGTATTTTCCTTTAAAACTGTAAAGGGATTTTTAAGGATTGTCGCTGGATGGCTGCCAGCTATGAAAGATACAATACAGAGTGTAACTGGTTAGGAGAGATTTGAAAAAGTCTTAAGTATGAAAAATGTCTTTTCTTAAAGGTTTTTCAATGAAATGGGAAACAGGGCTTAAATTTCATAAAGACTTTAAAAAAAAAAAAAAAAGACCCAAACTATTCATGAGAAAAGCATTAGGAAATGGAAGAGTCGTGCTCTTTGAGAAATATGAGTTATACTTGTTCTGCGTGCTCTCTGCCACTGGCCCCCTTTCTTCCTCTCTCTTTCTCAGTGTACACAGATACTTGGGCCCGTTCATTAGTCAGTTCCTGCCATCATTACTGACGATATGACAGCAAGAACAAACAGACTGGACAGTTTTATGTGCTGTATATTAATTGCTTCATAATTTAGGCCTGCAAATAGGACAGTGAGGCAAGTCTACTTGGAAAACCCCCTGCTTAAAATTCTAAGCAAGCTTGCAAGGTGCAAATCATGCCTATGAGATCACTTCTGAATATTTCCCCTGGATGAGTAATCAAATCTTAAACTCCAGATGCTGAAAGCCAAAGCCTTCTTGCAGTTAGAAGAGAGATGGAGTTAAAATAGGTAGGTATTGCACCAAAACACCATGTCCAGGAAATCTGGAAAGAGGTGCAAGAAACCAGGCTAAGATCAGGTAGTAGGTGTAGAAAAACAGTCTACTTAGATTTTGTGATGTGTCATGTTTCATTAAGGTACACATTTAATTTCAGTAAAATATAATTAAGTGAGAGTAAACATAATCTTTCCTCTGCCCAGTCCAGGTTGTTGCATACACTTGCAGCCTGGGGTCACAAGGAGGTGTGGGAAGTGGGGGACAAAATAACTCAGGAAATAGTGAACCTCTATTTACAAATGTTTCAAGGTAGCATTTAAATCAGTATGAGACCAATCAAGACAGTAGGAGTGCCATTTAGGCAAGGTGATCTGATTCTGCACTCAGGAGAGCTGGGGATGAGGTAAGTCGGAGTGATGGGAACACAACACCAATGGGATGTGGGAAGTGGAGATCAAAAATGAGGAGAAAGGAATATCATTATAAGGAGGGTAGGGGGAGGAATAGACTGCCACAGCTGACTTTGCAAGGACGCCATAGACCATCCACCCTATTGGTGAAGTTATTTATGCAAACCTCTCACACTCCAACCTCAAGATGATTATTTGTGTTAAATCTTGGGTGTTCTCAAGGCGGGGCGTTGTTTTCCTGTGTGTTGCTCTTTCTTCTTGAAGGAGTTCAGAAGAACCTGAAACCAGACTTTCTGGCCTAACATGGTTTGAGCAATGGTTTGAATGTTGGTATAATCCCAGAATGGATCCTCTTCTGAAGTCCTTTCCAGCTGATCTCTCTCCACCACTCCCAATCTTTCAGTGGCACATGGAGCTGAGCTATGGGTGTCTGAAGCCTCTCCAGGAGCACACCTCACCTCCAGCCTCCCACTCAGTGATCTATCACACCCTTCCAATAGCTCTTTAACTTGCCAAGGTTCCTCTTGCCTCTGGTCTTTTCCTTCGTCCTGCGACATTACCCCCCAAAGTCTGCAAACGGTGGTCCATGGACAAAATCTAGCCTGCCACCTGTTTTTGTATGGTCCACAAGCTAAGAATTGTTTTTTTTTTAATATAAAATCGAAAGAAGAATACTTTGTGACATGAAAACATTATAGGAAATTTAAATTTCAGTGCCCATAAGTTTTATTGGAACCCAGCCATGCTCACTCGTTTACATATTGCCTCTGGCTGCTTTCACAGTATAACAGCACAGTAGAGTAGTTGTAACAGAGATCATAGGACCTACAAATATTGATTATCTGGCTATTTACAGAAAGTTTGCCAACACCCTGTTGTCCCTCCCCTGATCAACCACATCACATTGAGCCTGACTGACCTCTCTTCTTCCTTGACATCACCTTTCAGACTCACTCCCAGGCTAGCTGCTCCTGCCTTGCACACACTACACTTCATGCATAGTGAGTATTTTGTACACTGAACTCATTTCAAAATGATTTGCATTCAAACTACAAACTGGCAACACTACTGGATGAAAACATAGTAAAAGTCATCAATCGATCATAAAAAATACCCTAATTGAAATCTGGAATAATAAATCTAGAAATGTTCATGGGGGTTATCCATAAGGAGTAGTATTATGGGTGAGTTTAACATACTTTTGATTATCAATATTTTATAAATTTTCATAATGTGTATTTTCTAGATTTTCTCTATAATGTACATGTTCTGAATTTTCTATAATGTACATTCATAATGTATAAATATTATATAAATATTATTTTTAATGGAACTTTTACAAAAATGTGTATTGAGCACCTTTTTCATGCAAGGCAGTGAGCTAAGCACCATGGAAGACACACACATTTTGCCTGTTTGGGTTGAGTATTCAAGAAAACAACTATTATTTGCTGAGGAAATGTGTTTAGGTATTATTAGATAATATATATATGTGTCTATGTGTATGAGCCCCTAGTTTATTCCTTCTTCCCAGGGTTATCCACTTACTTACTGTAAGTCCTTGAATATGTCTATATCATTTCTAAAAATGGAGTATACATGTTTTACTTTACATTGAAGGTATTCTGCTATAATATCATCCTTTTACTTTTACACTCTTTAAAATAGTTTGTTAATTTCCCAAAAACGTTTTGGGGGATCTTCTGTGAGGTCAATTCCCCGGTATGTTGTGGGTTTAGTTGTCATTGTGAGTGGTATTTCATGTTCTATCATCATTTCTCAATGGTAACTGCTGGTGGGTAATGAATCTTGAACCATGCAATCTTGCTGGGGAAGGGAAAATATAAATAACACAACGAAGGGGCCTCTTATTGATCTGTGTTGCAAATTCTGGAGCTGGGTCTGCACCTGTGGTCTAAGAGGCTGAGGTAGGGTGTGGCAGGGTGAGAGTGGGGGTGGGGGGCATCTCCATCTGTCACTGATGGTGTGTTCCACACTTTTCATAACTGAGACTTCTGCAGGCCTGCTACGTGTGCACCTGGCATCTCATGACACCACACCACTGCCCCACTGACTATCCAGCACACAGCCACTGCCCACGAAGTAAGCTATCATTTCCTTAAAAATCCCTAAACTTCCTCATATCTTTCTACAGAGTCTCACTGAGGCTCTAAGTCCATAATCTCTCCTGTAAATATATTGGCAGGAAGCAGCCCTGGCTCTGTCCTCTCTCTCCTTAAGTAGCATTTGTGCCCTCCAAGCTATCCTGGTAGGTTTAAGATGGCCTCCAGGATCTGGCAGATGGTATTGGATGGAATTCATTATTCTAGGGCACACCTATTGGTTCAATAGCATCTGAAGAACTGTGGAATGAACTGAGCATCAAAGGTTTCAGGTCTTGGCTGGTCCCTCTTATCACCACCACCATCATCTCCGTTAAGTCATTCCATTGTTATCATAACTTCTTAGCTCCCCAGTGATTTACTAAGTATGCCATTTTGGCAGGTATAAAATGAGATGGACAATATATACTCTTTGTCCACATCCATGGAGTGTTGGGAATAAGTTTTTGAGAGCCTTGTCAAAAGACTCTAGGTAGTCAAATCCCCCTTAGCTAATGTTTGTGCAGGAATAAGAAACGCTAACTCTTACTAGCTAGCTAGGTTCAACTTTTTCCCCACTGACTTGCCTTCTAAATGCAGTGAGTCATCCAGTACCTTCAGTAACTAGAGCAGTGGCTCTCGATCACCTGGGAGCTTAGAGCACATAACTACACCCGGACCCCACCCCAGAGAAACTGAATCAGAATTTCCCTATCTGCTGTGCCAAGAGTGTCATGTTCTGCTCTCTGAGACCAAGCAGAACACTTGGGTGGGGGGCGAAGGAGTGGGGTGGAGAACCTGTCCTCTAACCCCACCTTTCTCTAACCACATCTAAGTGAAAAACCACAAAACCAAGTAAACAGGCAACTGAGGGTTGATACAGTGATTGAAAGGGGGCGGGGGTGTGGGATGACGAGGATGGATGAGGACAAGAGACCACATCTCATTAACAGAGTCTTTCTCAAATTCAGACCTCACACTCCATGGTGGAAGGGATCTTCGGGTGCCAGGGTCAAGGAGCTGACACTGCCCTGGGAAGGACTGTACCCTGCCAGTGTCCAGGCTGGAGGGGCTGAACTCAGCTAACTAGAGGCCTCACCACCCTTTCCTCCCTGCAGCCTCCAGGCAGCCCTCCCGCCCCTCCCTGGTGGCCCCCCCCAGGCTTGCACATGCACTTCATTATCACCACTGTTGCCTGTGCTTCTTGGGTGTTCCACCCATCTCTGGTCTCCGCCCCGAGTGAGGGGATTAACTTCCTGCAATGCCACAGCTGCAGCAGGCTGTTTCTGCAACGGGCAGCAAGGGGGCCATATGGCCCAGGAGGATGTGTATCCAACAACTAAGGGTGCTGAATACTCATTCTGGGGGAACTTGGGGTGGGAGAGTTTGCTCTCTGGGGCATTTCTGAGAAAGGGGGAAATTGGCACTTGGAGGCCTTGTCTGACACCTTTACCACAGTTACCAAAAGACAGAAAGAACATTGCTTCCATCTCCATTATCCTCCTGAAGTGACTTCTCTTTCCCCATGCTGTTCCTCTTTGCTCCCTCCCCATAATAAGAAATGCCTTTTATTGAATGCTGGCCATGTACCAAGTGCATTCCACGTGCTCTCTTCTGTAATATTCTGTTTGTAAATGAAGAAACTGGGGCCGAGGGAAATGAGACTCAGCTTGTTAGTATAAGTCAGAGGTGGTGCTCAAAGGGCCTGACCATCATTAACCAAATCCATCAGAACTCAGAGCCACATGGGAAATTCTGATGGGAGCAGCATAAGCTAGAGTTGGGAGCACCCACAGGCTCCCAATAAGGGAGCTTTGGACCAGGCTTTGGATCAAACAGTTACTTAGCTCTTCAGCCTCCAACTTCATCTGTAAAAGAGGACAATAGCACCTACTTCATAGGGTTGTTTGAGGAAATAACACAGGAGGGACATTTAAGACCAAGTCACGTGTAGCATAGGAGTTTCATAAAGTAGCCATTTTATTATTAATCTCATTGTTAGTTTTAGAAATATAACTGCTAAACATTTACTCACTCATTCAGTAAATATCGATAGAGGGCCCTGTACCCATCACTAAGGTACATCTGTGAACCAAAAATCAAGTGCTACTATCAGTTGATGGGTTCATTCTCGCCCCAGTTGGAAAGCCCACTGTGGAAAGCAGGTCACCATTGGAAGGTTGCCTGGAAATTGTGGGATTGTCAGAGGACAAGGACGAGTGTTTTGAGTTGAAGTGGCCACCTCTCTTCAAGCGTCCTTGAATACTGGAACCAAGGCTCAGGAAGATCTGTCCCATGAACAGGAGGGTTGTGGGGAGGAGAAGAGACCAATCCTTATTAAGCACCTTCAGGTAAGATTCCTGAAACTCATGATACAGAAAATACTTGTAGGAGGCACTTGAGATGCTCTCAGAGGCCATGAAGTCAAAGCATTCAATAGCACAGACTGACACGTAAGAGAAGATACAGTCCTGTGCTGAAGAACTACAGGTCTGGAGTCAAATTTCTTTGCTTCCCATTGTCTACACCCCTAACTAGCTGTGTGCTCTGAGCAAGTGTTTTATTCTCTCAGACTTGATGTCTTCAGCTAGAAAACAAATGGAAATGATAGGAGCACTGGTCTCATAAGATCTGGAGGTGTCAATGGGAGGATATGTAAAAAGGGACTCAACAAATTTTACCCATTACTATGATCTGTCAGTCTTTCTTACTACTCCAAGAAGAAAGTCTGGGTGTGCTGGTGAGTCCAACACTTTCTAATCTTCCCTTTAACAGGAAAGGAGCAATCCTCAGGCCCACAGCCTTCTACAGGTAAGGTAACCTCGTTAGGACTTCACGACAGTGCTTTATTTTCATGGTGTGCGGGGGGAGAGAGGATGATTGTCTTCTAATTATGGCAAGTGATATTGTTTTTTTTTTTCTGATAATGATAGAAAGCTTCCTTTTAAAATAAACATTTCAATAAAAACAAATCAACTTCAATACAAATGTTAAAGAAATAATAGAGCAAGTGGATACGGCAAACATCTTAACCGTGGCATCGAAATGACTGAAGTTTGGAAACAATGACAGAACAGCCCCCATGCCACTGCTTTTGGCCTCCAGTTAGAGAGGAGAGGCTCCAAAAGCCATGCTTTGAGCCTCATTCTAACTATCTCTAACATCACTGTCCTTTCCTAATAGGTCCCATCAACAGAAATATGCCTTTGCTTCCAAGCCACTCCAAAGAGACCACTGCACTTCAGCAATTTCCTCCTTCGTGTACCAGTGCTGTACATTTCACCCCCTGCACTCCAGGCTGAGGGATATGGCCCAGTCCCCTGATAGGATCAAGTTGTTTCTTGAGTCTTCTTAGAAACACAACTATACCCTGTTTCTAGGTGTGGTCTACTTTTGCACATAGCTAACCCCACTCACAGGGTATCAATTCCAACTACTTCCTTCCTCAGGCAGCAATTTTGGCACCTTTTTGTACCCACTCACGTTCCAACCACACACCCGAGATGAATGAGCATCTCATCAAGCTGGGGAGGCCAAAGCCACTGAAGGATTCTGCTTCTATTGTGGCTCTCATTACTGTTTCTCACATTAGAGTGCATGTCACACTGGGAATGCATTGCTGGATTAAAGAGTATTCTTTCACACAGCCATAATTATGGGTCCTAGAAGTCAGTGAACTAGAGAGTCCAGGGGATATGGATGAGAATAAAAGATGAGAATCATAGAATTTAGATGTACAAGTTCCCTAAAACTACACAGTCCCACTCTTCTGCTTTACCCATGAGGGGAATGAAGCTGGGAGAGGTTAGTTGACCTGCCCAAGGTCACATGCATTCCAGTCAGAAAACTACCATGTTCCCCTTTGGGCTTCTGAACCCAATTTGACCCTGGACCTCACTAAAAATTCTCTCCCTGTCTTCTTTCTTCAATGGATAATTTAGAATAGAAATAATAATAAATATAACACTTTGTCATATATATGTAGCACCTTTCTTCCAGTAAATGGTGTTCTTTCAGCTTGCCCACCCATGCTGCAAAGAATGAAAGTGTTTCCACTATGGACTCTGGTGTTGGTTATTGACTGGAGCCCAACTTCTAGCCCACACACATACCACTATCAAAGATATAGCTCAGAGTACAGGCCCATGTCTGTTATTATTAGCTACTCAAGGGGTATTGTTTAAAAACAAAAGACCTTCCCCAACATAATACACATTAAGAATATGTTTAGAAAGCTTAAATCTTAACTCTTTTAAAAATTAACTATTTTTGTTTTAATTGGATAGTTATTTGATTCTCCATGGAAGAACAGGCTCTTTTGTGTTGTTAGTAATAGGTTGTACTAATATTGATAGTACTAGTAGAATAGTGGCAGCGGTAATAGTAACGATCATCATTTATTAAATGTCTACATGGTAGGCATTTATATCCAGTCTTTTATTTAATCCTCACAAAAATCTTCATGATATGTGTTTTTTCACCTTACTGAGGAAATAAATGAAAGTTCAGAGATATAATTTGCCCAATACGCAAAAAAGTGAGGTCTTACCTTTTTGACAATAGAGTAGACATGATTTTAAGAAAATCCCTCACCATACTAGGTAAAATATTAAAAAAAATTTAAATGTATGACAGATCTAGCTAGAAAGTAATTCCTTGGGCCCCATGAATGATCAGAATGCCCAAATTCAGAGTCATCGTCAAGTGATGGAGTCAGCATTTCCTGCACATGAGAGACAAAATCTGAAGCCCAAGGTGAGTGAAATATCAGAATGGAGACCCACAAATAAGCTAATATCATGGAAAGGCAGCACTCCATTGAGGGAGCTAAAAACACAGCTATCCCACAGAACAAGATGGAGATACATGACTGGCTTGGTCTTGACTATGAGGAGAAAAAAAAAAAAAAAAAAGAAAAAGAAAAAGTTCCCCCTCCCTATTTCTAACCCTATTTCTAATTACAGATGTGTAGATTTATGACTTTGGGCCTGAATATACACAACAAATGTGGCTAAAATAAAACTCTACAAAGTTAAATTGATTCCAAGTTGGTGATACCTTCAAGCACCTGGTGATACACTCTGGAAGAAAATACTTTTAAATGGAGCCTCAAAGAATTACTACGTATTATTAAGTTACAAAGAAAATGAGCTCTGTAGAAAAAAAATCAGTAATAAAAAGTAAATAAACAACCCTGAGTGAAAGTCAGCAGAAACAATAAACTCTACAATCAGACCTTCAAAGACCACAGATACTGGAATTATTCAAATATAGAATATACAATTAGTATGTTTAACAGGTTTATAAATATGAGAGGAGATTGAAACTATGTCAAAGGTAAAAGAGACTATCATAATTAGCCACATTTGGAAAGTACCAAACAGAAATTTAGAAATTAAAAATGTAATAAATGAAATAATTTCAATAAATAGGGTAAACATTAAAATCAATGAGCTGTAATACTGAAGAGATTACACAGAATCTAGTAGTAAAAAAGCAATGAGAAATGTGAAAAATGGTGAGAAAATATAAAGAATAGTGTAAGAATGTTTTATAGGAAGCAATAAAGAGAATGGGGAGAAGCAATATTAAAAGAGATAATAGCTAAGAATTCTCCAGAGTTAATGAAAGACACCAGTGCACAAACTGGGAAAGCCTAGAGAATCCTGAAGAAATCCCTGCCTCGTATACCACAGTGAAGCTGCAGAACAACAAAGACAAAGAGACCTTAAACACAATCAGAGAGAACAGGTAGATTGTCTGGAAAAGAATGATAAGGTCATAGCTGAGTTCTCAAGACCAGCAGGGAAAATTGAATGAATTCAGATCAACCAACTAATGTCAAATAACTATCTAGAATTCTAAACAAAGAAAGCTATCTTTCCTTAAAAAAAAAAAAAAAAAAAGAGGGGTGGTCAAAGAAACACAATTTCAAACTATCACAAATTGAGAGACTTTATTATCAGAATATTGTCATTGTAGAAACATCTAAAGGACATTCATTTTAGAAATAAATCATCCCAGAAGGTAGATCTGCATTGCAAGTGAGTCAATGACAAAGATAAAAGTAAACCTGTGGATAAATCTAAACAAACACTTATATGTATCCAACAACAATGTCTAATTTACGAATCTTTAAAAATCAAGAGATAATTAAAATCTGGACAACTTCATGTAAAATTTAGAGATGAATAATTAGATTTCAAGAGTTCTTTGTTTCTTGTATTGTTCAGAAAAAGGTTAATTAGCTTTCAATTAAATTATGTTAAAGTTGCATATTAAAATTTTTAGGGTGGAATAGAGGGGAAAAATGGAATTCAGAGTTGAGTGAATAAAACCAATCAATCCAAAACAAGGAAGCACAGGAGAAAAAAGAAAAAACATATAGGAAAAAAAAGGTAAATATTACTATAAAGTACAAAATAAGATGGTAGAAATGAATCTAAACAGTTTGGCTATTACAAATGATATAAATGGGCTAAACTCTCCACTTAAAAGACAATGACAATCAGACAAGCACCTGACCTGGAGGGAGTTGTTAGTCTAAGTTGAGAAGTGGGAAAAAGGTTCAAAAGGTAACCCAAGCAGCACCAAGTCACATAGTGCTTTCAAAGTTTAGCTGAGGCCTTTGACTTCAAAGCTGTGCTATTAAAGCATGGAGCAGGAGATTGTTGCTTTTCATTATAAGACTTCTTATTATTGTTTGAATGAACTTTCATTTAGCATATTGGTGAATTACAAGGACAAAATATTTTAAGTTAACAAAGAAGAAAAAATAGAGAACAATTCTTTGGTTTGAATATATATATTTTTATATATGCACACACACACACATACTGTTATGCATTGTTTAACAATGTGAATATGTTCTAAGAATCATTAGGTGATTTCTTCATTGTGTGAACATCATAGAGTGTACTTACACAAACCTAGATAGACTAGCCTACTACACATCTAAGCTATATGGCATAACCTATTGCTCCTAGGCTACAGACATATATGGCATGTTATTGTATTAAATACTATAGGAAATTTAACATAAAGGTAAGTATTTGTGTATCTAAACATAGAAAAGATAATGTGTTGCACTATGATGTTATCATGGCTAGGATCTCACTAGGTGATAGAAATTCTCTAGCTCCATTGTAACCTTAGGGGACCACTGTTGTATATGCAGTTGTTCATTGACTAAAACATCATTTTGCAGTGCATGACTTTGTGTGTGTGTGTGTGTATATATATACATATGTATGTATACATATATATGAGATAGTTTTCTTTATATGTTTATATATTGTTTGAATTTGGGACAATAAGTAAGTTTACTTTTTTACAATTAACAAAAAAAAAAAAAATCAGGCTGTGGTGACTCACGCCTATAATCTCAACACTGGTGAGAGGATTGCTTGAGGCCAGGAGTTCAAAACCATCCTGCGCAACATAGCAAAACCTATTGGTGTGGTGGTGCATGCCCATAATCTCAGCTTCTTAGGAGGCTGAGGCGGGAGGATCACTTGAGCTGAAGAGTTTAAGTCTGCAGTGAGCTATAATCACACCAATGTACTGCAGCCTAAGACACAGAGTGAGACCCTGTCTTAAAAAAAAAAATCTTAAAAATAGGCAATGGGATACTGTAGATTTTTTAGTCAGGAAGGGCTTGAGAATAAAATATTATGTGGGAAGTAGAGAACAAGATGAATTTAGAGATCAAGAGACAAAAACTGGAACCAGAGAAACAAATCAAAACAAGTAAAATAATTGTCTGGGACAGTGTCATAAATGCAAGATAGAAGGAATGGATAAATCTAAAAGAAGCAACAGAACTTCTTCACTATTCTTGTTCTTGCAGGTCAGTGATAGGAAGAGCAATTGAGTGAAACTGAAAGAAGAGGCAAAAATGACTTAATGATGATAACAATGCCTGCTCTACTCTGCTCCTGCAGAAGACTCACTTACTGGACATTCTGGAGCGTTCATACAGAGTAGTGAACCCCTCCCTGATATCTTCCCTTGTTAGGCATAACAGAGGATGAAGCACCATCATGGTCTTGAGACCCTCCTAAAACACAAGTCAATTTGATTAGAATGAAAAAAAAAATCCTCATTTGCATGTTCTCCAAGGACCCTCCCTAATTCCAGTCCACAACATTAGAGGCTCTGGACATTCAGATAAATTGTTGGAAGGGATGGAGAAGTACCCCAACCATGCCATGGGTTCTCGAATAGGGCTGCCAAGTGCACCCTCTGTGCCCTAGACCAGGAACTTCCTGGAGTCACATCGTCCAGGGTTAGATACAAGATCTTAAGCCACCAAAAGGCAAGGAATCAGTTACCTGGAAATGGAGGCAACTTTATCACCATTTTCACAGCCTCTAGAATGGTATCCAAACTGGCCATTCCCTAGGCCTTCTAGAGCTCCACTTGTGTGGCCGACATAAGTCACTTAGCCTCTCTGAGATTTAGTTTCCTCATCTGTAAAATGGGGATGTCAGTAACAGACTTCTAAAGGTTTGTTGGGAGGCTTAAATGGGATGATAATATAGAAATTACCTGGCACAGTGATTGGCCAATCTAATAATTCAATACTTATTTTTAAAAATTAATTTTGTAAAAAGTGAAGATAAAGAAAACCCTTCCATTTGTGTATAAATGCTAGTGGAAATGTAAAGGAAAGAAGAGAGAAAAAAAATAAAGGAGAAGTAATCAATAGGACTGAAGAGAGGGGATGAAAGAAATGGAATCTTCATGAATTAGAATGTTAAAGCCTGGCCTATTATGGAAATTACTTTATCAGTGATCAAAATAAAGATGTCAGAAGGGAAAGACTTGTCTCTGCAGTGAAGCTGTAAGATCTTGAAGGCAAGAAACTTGCTCCCTTGTGCTCACAGCATTGAGCATAGGTCAAACATTTTAGTTCTAAAAAACAAAGTATTTGCTGCATAAATAATGAATAATGAATATGTGCTGCATAAATCATTGAAGGGTGGATGAACAAGTGGGAGAAAGGGAAAAGGAGAAGGAAAAAGAGATGGGAGAGAAAGGGAAGGAAAGAGAGAGAACAAGCCATAATGTGAGGCAGGTACTGTCTCCTGGAACTGGGAAAGCAGCTCCTCCATACGGAGGAGGCCGCCACTGTGGCGTCTTCCACCCATTTGGTCTCTTCTCAAGCAAGATGGGATTCTGAACCTTGAGGCCACCTGCATATTATCAACCAGAATCCTTTACCAGTAGCCAGCACTGTTCTTGAGCTTCTTCTGTGCTCTTCATAGCATTTCCCAAGGTCTGAGCTCTGAGAAACAACCAGAGAGCTAGAAGTGTGGCTAAAGAAATGCGGCCTTCACTGGCTCTGCTGGTTACAGGTACTCAGACACGACCAGCCCTGAAGCTTTTGTGCCTATGCTGCTCCAGACTTAGCTTCCGCAGGAAGCCCGTCCGCTCCCATGGCATTAGCCGACTTCCACTCGACTCTCTCACTGGTAAGGACAGTGGTAGTTAATAACCTTGTATACGGAGTCAGGAAATGGAAAGAGTTATTTATTTTCCCTGAAGACAATTTGTTCTTTTGATAAACTACAGTTTTATATAATTTTATTAATGCCAATAGTAAATTGTGTTTTCTCATGACTAAGCTTCTTCCTCCCACCCTCCCAACCCCCTTTAGACTTTGGCTATAAATAGGAACCTCTTTGTTCTGTCTCCTCTGGGCAATAATTACAAACATAAACTGGGGAGAAGCCCTCATGTCTTTCCACATCTCTTGGTTATTTCTCCACAAGTAGGCAGTCACACAAACAAACAGCCTGCTCTGTTTGTGTTTTCTCTGCAGTCACAATTCTTCCACTGAATGTTTATGCATTCCAGCATCTCCAGAACTTCAGGACCGAGATAGATGGTATCTTAATATGCGTTTGAACATGTGCACTTAATGTGCTTGGTTAATTGGAGTAATTAGTAGTCTTTTCATTCCAAGGCCGTTGCTGAAATTAAAATGGGGCTGTTATTTCTTTTAATGGACTAACTGAAGAATTATTATTTTGCAAATGAATCAAGACTGAAGGATGCGAAGTTCTGTGCTCCAAAAGAGGAGGAAGGGACTGGAATTCTAAGGATCTGAACATCTTTGGGGAAAGTTCCCAGCCTCATTTACTCCCTCCAGATATCACAATACCCAGGGTGATATAATTTATTACCCAACCCAGGACACTTTTGAGAATGAAATGGGGCCTATTTACTGATTTCATAGGGATAACAGTCCTAAACAGAGTGTTCCAGCAAACCGGAGTATGAGCACTCTACCAACACTTCACGTGGGTATAGCTGTAGACACAGGGGACTAGCCATTTGATACCATCTGTTTCTCACACACACACACGAGGGAAGAATCATTCCCATTTAACAGACAATGTAACTGGGGCTGAATATAGCTCAGCGACTTGCCCCAGGCCCACCAGGAAGTGGATAAAGCCATGCTCAACCCAGCACTTCTTCAGAGCCTTATTCTTTGTCTGCCACACTGACCCACGCTGATTCCTTCTGGTCAGCCAGGAATGGCACAGGGGTGGGCTGGTAACATGTGAGCATGTGCAGCTGAACTGGAAGGTGGCCAGGAGCTGAAGTAGCAGAGGGCAGAGCTGCATTTCAAGAGGAGGGAGCAGGGCATCCCCGCCAGGAAGGCTCACAGGCAGCCAGGTGGGTTGCCAAAAGAGGCTGCTCCCTTGCTGTTCTGGACCAGCTTCTGTCCCTTAGGCGTGGAAGTGTCTCAAATGAGCTCCAGGGGTCCTGTGTGGCCAAAGGAGCTTAATTGCAAAGGCACCAGCTGTTGTGACAGAATTTTTGAGAAGATAACTTTCAACAAGTTCCTGGACTGAGAGGGCTGGCCGTAAAGTGGGCGTGGTCTACGGGCTGTCATCGTTACCCTCTTCTGTGACGTATCCAAAGGGCATTGTTGATGCTCTCATTTCCACCAGTTGCTTCTCCTTACCTTCCACCAATCCTGCCCTCTCATCTTCCCTCCTTAGTGAAGGCGTGTGTACTGTGCTCTGCTTAACTAATTTCCCTCGGATATTCGCATTTCTATCTTTACAATTTGGCATCCCAGTGAGGTTTCCCTTTGTATATTTTCCGGTTCCTGTGTTCCCATTATTCAGGTATCATCACTCAATAACCATTCGACAGCAGTAATGCTTTTCACATGGAAAGAATTGGGTTTTTATTGATGGCAAATGTTGTGATGAACTTCATGCCCGCTTGGAGCCGGAGCAGCTTTTTTCTAGGATGAACCACAATGAGAAGTGGTTCCAAGAAATGTCTTTGGAGCGTGGACTGAGATGTACTTTTAGGAACAGGTTCCGTGGCCAGAGTGGGGCGAGAGGGGCCTTCCCATTGTCAAAATCTCATCAATCAAAATGTATAATAGCAACATTATTAATAACCCTATAGTTGCATTGCACTTGGTACTCTTCCAAGCGCTTCCCTAGAATCCTAAAATGAAGGCAGGGCAGATATTATATCCATGTTACAGGTTAAACAACATTGTAACAGGACCTAACTAACACCATGAGTGAGAAGTCATTTGATCAATGGGTAAGTGTCTCATGAGAAAGAGACTTTTAGCAGGCCTGAAAGCTGTCTTTGGGGGTCATAGATGCTCTCTGTAGGAGTCCTTCCAAGGCTAAACTCTTATCAAGATCCCTTTTGTCCAGTCCAAATATAAAAGCATGGCCACTATGTCCAGGCATGGTGCTCCACCTGCAATGAAATTAAGCATCCTGACACCTAATCCAGATACAGTGGGGAACCAGGAATTATTTCACAACATATGCCATTGGCACATGGTATGGCAAACAGAATGTGAATGCCGTGTATCAACTTCCCAGGCTAGGCTGGAAACACTATGGACAAAATACACAGGGCATTCTGCACTGGATCTAACAAAAGAATGGCAAATGCTGTGTGATGGAGGTGGTGATGCTAATGAATCACATCTGCATTACCAAATAGGCTAGTTTGGGTCCTAGGCCATCCCTGTACTCCTCAGAAGCCAGTCTTGGCACTCGCCTTGGTGAAAAAGAGAATTAAGCAATTAGACAGGAACTTGCAAACCAGCTAGGGCTACCACCATCACCATTTTGTTAATATGGAAGATAAAGCCTCAAGACTGAAGAGACTTGCCCAAGTAGCAGGATTAGCCAGGGCAGAGTGGCGCTAAGAATGCAGGCCCCTGGCAGAGGATGCCACCCAGCCTCCCACGTTGAGTCAGGACGTTTTCTAACTCATCATGACGTCTCTTCTTCATCCTTAACCCGGAATTAGCCTTATTGGTGGTCTGCAGCTGGTACTTAGGGACTCAGCAGTCTGAGTTAAGAAGAGGATGCCTTTCCTACATATTTGGCTTCTCCATGCTCCTCCCATCCTCACTACCACTGCATAGTGCAGCACGTATCCATGCCCTTCATTGTGAGGAAGCACCTGCCCTTAGGGCAAAGCTCCCTGAACAGCAGGTTGTGCAAGGAGAACTGGGAGGCTGGTATGAACCCACAGGACGTTGTAACTCAACAGGGGAATGCATGATCCACATGCACCTGGCGCACCCCAGCTGGCTCCCCATGGCCTGTGTCCTGATAGCTCAGTCTTAGGCTCATCCTAGTTCCAAACACACCAGATTACCCAGGAGTGTGCCTAGAGGAAAGGTGCTTTTTTTTTCTAAGCCACCTGCTTCCATTACCCATGGATGTCCTTCCCCAGGTCCATAGCCTCAGGACTTCTATCAGGAATTGGTTCAGAATGTAATACTCGGACTCTCTGGAGCTCAGATCTTTTGTCATTTCAAACCTAACCCTCTCTGGCTCGTGTTTCAAGGGATGTTTTTCCTGTCCTGTTTGGTTTTCCTGTCTGCTTTTTGCATTTTGGTTGGCTTATGAAACGTCCTGTTTCATTCTAAACCAACACGCTGCTCCTATATCAATTCAATTTCATTCAAAGAATATTGAATAGAGGGCACACTTAGACCATCATTAGCTTCTATCCATCCTAAGATTGTAGAAAATTCCATCCAATGGATCTACAGCTAACTGCCCATGCTGCATGCAGGCTTCTTAATTTATATTTTGCTTGGCAAACAAAATAACTCAGGGGACTTTCCTCTTCCTCCTTACTTCCCCTCAGAACTCAACCATCTCGTGCTCCTACTACCACGGTTGACAAGGAAGCTGAAGCCACCAGACAGAGCAGTGGTGACCTACAGGGCCGTGCTTTCATGACCATATGGCCTCTCAGCCGCGGGACTTGCCACACTGTCCCATCCAATCCTCTGTCTTTTTAGTATCTGTCACTGCCGGGTCTTCTTCACACCAGCTTGTGAGAAAAAACTGCGTGTATCACTTCTCAATCCTGGTTTTAGTGACATCACATTGATAGCTTGAACTTTGCCATATTTACATCATATGAACTTTGCCATATTTACATCACAGAAATCAGTAAACACCATTAAAAAGGCTTTTGTTTTCTTCCTTTTTTTTCTCAGAGAGCCAGTTATTAAACATTTACCAACATATGCAAGAACGGGTTTCAAGGCCGAGGTGGGCAGATCACAAGGTCAGAACTTCAAGACCAGCCTGGCCAATATGGTGAAACCCCATTTCTACTAAAAATACAAAAAAATTAGCCAGGCATGGTGATGCATGCCTGTAATCCCAGCTACTCGGGAGGCTGAGGCAGGAGAATTGCTTGAACCCGGGAGGCAGAGGTCGCAGTGAGCCAAGATCGCGCCACTGCACTCCAGCCTGGCGACGAGCAAGACTCCGTCTCAAACACAACACAACAAAACAAAACAAAAAAGAACGAGTTTCATAGTGAGAAACAGCGGAGAAGCCAGCTTACCTGGTGGGCCTTGAGTGGCCCCTACAAACTCCAACCTGTTCAAGACTCATTTGCCATGTTGTCCCCTCCAGCCAGGGCAATCCCCCCAGCCTGAGCTACTTCCCAGACCAGACCACAGGAAGCAAGGCCATGCTCACCGAGGACCCCACTTGTGGACTAGACTTCCGTCCTGCTCTGGCCTCAAAAGCAATAGCCAGGGCCCCATGAGGAGACTGCCATCAGAAGCATAGGTGTGCCTGGCGAGGACACAGGAGGACCACAGCTCCATGCCGATGAGAATGGCAGCTAAGTCTGAAGCTTTCTATGATCTAGAGTCCTGGTTGCGGGAGGGAGCCTATAGGAATGGCGAGAAGAGTGAGAACTTTGCAGAGGCAGCAAGGTGAGTTTAAACTGGAAACTATGAAGTTCCTGGGTTCGGGGCTTTCACTTTTTCCCCTCAAAGTTCCAGGAGAGGACTGTTCTAACTCAAGAAAACCCAGGCCAGGTGGACTCCACTATTGTTCCGTGGGTTCCCCTGACAAAGACCCCAACTTCCCTCTCACTCAGCTTCCCATTTTAGGTGAAGGATCTCAAAGGAAGAGTGGCGGGGGGCAGGTCAGAAAGAAAGAAGGAAGAGGATGAGAAACAGAGGATGGAGGTCAGCACAGCCAGAAGCAGAGGACGAAGGCATAGGAAGTAACACCTTTGCTCTGGTAACCAGAAGGAAGGAAGAGTTGGGTGGGGCTGGGGAGAGGACAAAGGCAAAGGCAAATGCCACTATGTCACATGTTTCCACCATAAAGGCTTTCTCAGCTCGAATCCACTCTGCACCCTGCAGCCAGATGAACACTGCATTCCCTGGGCCATTGACAAAAGGCTTCAGTGGCTTCCTAGGGCCCCGGTCATTGGCTTCATACCTAAAATCTCCCTTATCTGGCCCCAGTCTCCCTTTTCAAACCAGGTTCCTCTTCTCTTCCCTGGGCCTCTCCTAAAGGGGTCCTTTTCTCAGACATCCAAGCCTTTGCACTCACTGAGCCGGGTTTTCTTGAATTAGAACAGTCCTCTCCTGGAACTTTGAGGGGAAAAGTGAAATACATGAATGAATGAATGAATGAATGAATGAATGACTTACTCTTTATATATTAATTTGACTACAGAGGTCTATTCCAAATTAAGAGACAAAAGAGACATGACAGCTAATGCAATATGGGATCCTTGATCAAATCAGATAATTTTTGTTAAAGAGCTATGAAGAATATTCTTGAGCTAATTTGAAAATTTTAATATATTGCTATTCAGTATATTTAATATTATTTTATGTATTAGCATATTTTAATATTTAAATAATAGATAATATTAATAATAGATAATATTATTTTATTAAAGTTTCCTGGGTGTGATGTCATGTTTTGGAGATGTATATATATAGATATATCTATATAGATATATAGATAGATATAAATGAGTATTTATGCCTAAAATGTCATGACATCTGCAACTTACTTTAAAGTGGTTGAGGGGGGAAAATAGAGAAAGAAGAGAGAGCTGCAGTGAGATGTTAATTGGTGAATAATCTAGGTAGAGTATTTATTGTGAAATACTTTCAACTTTTCTGAAAGCTTAAAAGTATTCTAAATAAAAATTTGGATTAAAGGTAATATAAAAAGCTGGGCTTGGTGACTCATGTCTGTAATCCTAGCACTTTGGGAGGCCAGTGTGGGAGGATCACTTGAAGCTAGGAGTTTGAGATCAGCCTTGGCCACAAAGCAAGACCCTATCTCTACAAAAAATAATTTTAAATTATTTAAAATTAGCCACGTGTTGTGGCTTATACCTATCGTCCTAGCTACTTGGGAGGCTGAGGAAAGAGGATCACTTGAACCCAGGAGTTGAAGGCTGCAGTGATCTAGCATCCTGCCACTGTGCTCACTCCAGCCTGGGTAACAAAGTGAGACCATGTCTCTAAATTAATAATAATAATACAACAAATAAAGCCTAAGAAAGCTTGTGCCCTCCATCCACTACCACCACGGCTTCCCCAGTCACCTCAGAAGAAAACCTGAAGTCCTTCACAGCCTGCTGCTGGTCCTTCACGTTTCGGCCCTGTCTCCTCCTGGCTTCTCCTACCACTCCCCACTCTTGCACTACATTCCAGGCACATAAGCCTCCTGATTGGTTCTTGAGCCAAGTGTGGGCATTATACCCGGGGAAAGAGACAATAAATACATAATCAGATAAAGAACATAAGATTAGTTAGTGCAAGAAGAAAAACAGAGCATGTGCCTGCCCCCCAGGGCCCTCACACTCATGGCTCCTGCTGCTTGGCCCTGTTTCTCCTACAGTTATAGCTCACTGTCTCACTTTCTTCAGGTTCCCATCAAGTGTGCCCACTTCAGAAAGCTCTTTCCTAACAGCCCTATCTAAAACAGCATCGCCACCCACTCCTTGCCCTTTCTTTGCTTTTTGTTTACGCAAAGCACTTATCAAAACTTGATGTGACGTTGTTTATTTCATTATGAATCTACTGTTTATCTGCCTTTGTTATTGTCTCTAGTGTCCAGAACAGTGGATGGGACATTTTCACATGAAATACATGAATAAATGAATGAAGGAATGACTTATTCTTTGTATATTAATTTGACACATATCGTACCTGACTAGGTATTGTTGGTTACCTTTCCATGTACTGGATATTTATCCTCCATCACACCTAGCTGTGGTAAATTACTTTTGATTTAGACCAGGCATGTTGGCTCACTGTCTGTAATCCCAGCACTTTGGGAGGCTGAGGCAGGCAGATCACTTGAGGTCAGGAGTTCGAGACATGCCTGGCCAATGTGGCGAAACCCCATCTCTAATAAAAATACAAAAATTAGCAGGGCTTGGTGGCACAGGCCTGTAATCCCAGCTACTCAGAAGGCTGAGGCATGAGACTTGCTTGATCCCGGGAGGCAGAGGTTGCAGTGAGCCGAGGTCACACCACTGCACTCCAGCCCGGATGACAGAGTGACACTCCATCTCAAAAAAAAAAAAAATTACTTTTGATTTTGATTTAACAATTTTGCCTGAGAATGGTTTCAGGCATCATATACACAAGTTCTCCCTTTGGAGAGTACACGCGAGAGAATCTGCATTGAAGCCCCAGCTCTACCATTTACTGTTTGTAGAACCTTAGCTAAGCTGCTTAACCTCTTGGAACCTTCGTTACTTCACTCATAACTTCATTATCTACTCTACTTTGCAAGGCTATTGCATTAGAATGAAGTTTGTAAACTACAAAGTACAGTTTAAAAAAAAGTCTGTTATTTTATCTCTGAGAAAGACTTGGAATAAATAAGTAACTCAAGTACCATTAAAAGTATTAATTAAACTAGCAGTAGAACTAGTTATGAAAATGCAATTCTTCCTCGACTTACTCTCTAAAGCAGCACTGTCCAATAATACATTGCATGTGGCTAAAGAGCGCTAGTGTGACCAGGGAACTGCATTTTAAATTTAATTTTGTTAGTTTTATTTAGAGCTGTGCTGCCACATGTGGACAGATGCTCTCTCATTGGACAGCACAGCTCTAGGTCATCATTTCTTCAAATATGTTTTGCAGAAAACTCCTTGACCCTGACTATGAAGGGATTAGGTTTTGCAAGCATCAAGAAGTCTAGTGATGGAAATATTATAGTTTAATGAAAAAAGTGTGGAATGGAATGAACACAGGAAGAGGAGAATAGAGGGTGGTGTCCTTGTCCTGTGACAATGCTGATTTTGGAACGGCAAATGAAATCTGCCTCTTTGGAATTCTATCATCCCCTCTTACTGCTCTGTGGCCTTAAAAGTAATATTTAAGATCTCTGAGCCTCAGTCTCTTAACTGTAAATTAGGAATCATAACGCCTACCTCATAGGATTACTGTGAGGATTAAATGAGAGTGGCTAATGACACAAAGTGACTAACGCAGTGCCCAACACAAAGCAAGCTCTCAGTCCTCTAATTCTCCCCTCCCCACACACTTTTGCTACTCTGGGAACACAGGGAGGTCAGGAACAGCATAGTGACTTGTGTTTCTTGCCCCAGACCACTTGTTCTGGGGCTGCCTAGCTGTGAGTGGGGCATCCCTCCAGCTGCATGCAGCCTCGAAGTGGCCTGGGCTGGCACACGCCCAGTCTCCCTCCCTCCATCCAGGCCTCTTGAATGCCCTGACCTCACCCAGCACTTTGCTCTGAAGATCTCTGAGGGCTTCAAAGGCTCCTCTTTGGATTCAATACAAACGATGTTCCTTCTGGGTATGTACACAGGTGGGGGGAAGGCTAGTGGGTGGGGCCCAACCACCTCCTCCTAATGAAGCCACTGCTCCCTCTTCTCGGCTCTTAGGGAGAGTTCCTTGCACTGCCATTTCCTTTGCTGTTGGTAGAAAAAAATGCAAAGTCTAGTTCATGCCCACACAGGCTTCTGGGCGAAAGCTTCCCTTGGTGTCGCCCGGGCAGTCCCACTCCAGTTAAAAAGCAGATGGTGGTGAATCCACTTCTCAGATGTGGCAAATGAAAATCTTAAGCAAACTGCTTAAAACTCTTTACCTCCCTCCCAGGATTACCCAAGATAGTCTCATTTTTAATTACTCTGTCTCTAAACCTTCAAAAATGCCCCAAAGATCCAATACATCAATTTCCAAGTCTCATCTCTTAGACTGTCTGTTTTCCCTGGAAGCAGCACCAATCCGGTCAGCCAGTGGATTCTCGGTGTTCCAAAACTTGATCACCATGTGTGACCATTTAACATCATGGCTGCAAATCTTTGACACTCCCACCTTGAGAGATGGGGTCCTCTCTCCTTGAATGTGAGCAGGCTTGTGACTGCTTCGATCCATGGAGTATGGTGAAAGTGACAGACACCACATGACCTCTGAGGCTATGTCATAAAAGGTCACACAGCTCCAGCCAAGTTGGCTGGGATATTTGTTCTCAGAGCCCAAGTTACCATGGAAGAAATCTAACTACCCTGAGACGGCTATCCTGGAGAGGCCACGGGGAGTGTCTTAGCTAAGACTGTCCTTTGACCAGCCCAGTCAGGCACCCAGCATGTGACTGAAGAAGCCTCAGAAGATTCTAGCCCCCAGCCTTTCAGGTCACCCCCTGCCTTTTGAGGTGACCAGCTGAGACCACAGATATTTAGAGTGGAGATGAGCCATTCCTAGTGTGCCTGATCCAATTCCTGATACACAGAGTCTGTGAGTGTAATAAAATGTTGTTCTCTGACACCACTGAGTTTTGGGGTGATTTGTTGTGCAGTAAAACATAACGGGGCCCTGGTATAATGTCTCATGGAACCCAGGCCTCCTGACTCTCGTCTCATCTGGAAAACTAATTTCCATCGACTGAAATGCCCTGACTCCTTGTCAATGGACCACGAAGTTCCCAGTGCTGTTGTTGATAAGAGGGAGACCAATTTGGACTTGCGTAAAACTTGTCTGGTATAGAAGTGGCAGGCAAGGGTGGAGTGGGGCACAGCCTGGAAGGAGACATATTCTTTTTTAAAAAATAATTCTGGCTGGGTGCAGTGGCTCATGCCTGCAATCCCAGAACTTGCCAAGGTGGGATGATTGCTTGAGGCTAGGAGTTAGAGACCAGCCTGGGAAACACAGTGAGACCCATCTCTGCAAAAATGTTTAGCCAGGTGTGATGGCATGCACTTGTAGTCCTAGCTACTCAGGAGGCTGAGGTAGGAGGATTGCTTGAACCTAGGAGGTCAAGGCTACAGTGAGCCATGATCCTGCCACTGCACACCACCTTGAACAACAGAGCAAGACCCCGTCCCTTAAATAGCAAGAATTCTGAACTCTGATCTTTAAAATAATTTTTTTAACTAAAATAGAAAAGAATACAAAGAGAAGAGTAAGAGCTTACTAATGTGATTTAAGTGGATGGCGATGGCTTTATTCAAAGATTTTCATGTTAAAATTTGTTGGTGTTTTAATTGGTTTTATTTGGTTGTCTGTTTTTTAATGTTTTGCTTTGTTTTTTTAAGCTAGGATTTTCTCTTTTGGTTACCCCGTGTTCTTTGGGGTCATATAAAGTACTCTACTCAAGAACAAAGGCCAGTGTGGCTATGATGAAAATGCATTGACAGAGGGGCTTCAATGTCTATGGAACAGAAACAAGAGCCCTGGGCCAAGAGGAGGAAACGTGGATTCACCAACATGTTGAAAATCATTCTAACATCTCCAGGCCTCAGCGTGGTCATTCACAAACGGAATTCAACAATTTCTAAGGCAACTTTTCTAACATTTTGGAGATAAAAAATTTAATATTTAGTAAGCACTTACCCTGTGGCAAGCACCATGCAAGATCCTTTAAATTTTTAACTCTTAAAAAAAAATCCTGAGCAGCACAACTGTGCATTTCTCATATCACCAATGTGTGTATGAGAAAACAGAGGCTCAGTGAGATAGAGAGTCCCATAGTTGAGAAGTAGAGGGGCAGAATTCTAGAATCAACATTGCCATCCCCAAGAAACGGTGGCTCCCCTCTGCCTTCGCAGCGTTTCCCACACCTTGTGCCCAGAGGCTTTTGCAGTCTGGTTCTTCAGTCTCTAATCCTTCATAGTTAGAAGGGAGGGTCCTAACTGCATTCCTTTGTACTGTCATCAGCTACTTAAAGTGGCAAGAAACAATAGCCTCTTTCTCTGGAGAGTCCCACCTCTGCTTTCCTGGAAGGGTTGCTCTTTGGACCCTGCTGGATCTCTGAGTGATGGCCAGGGCAGCCCCCAGGTGCACTGGGAAGTTCAGAGGACTCCTGCCACCTAGCACTTCCCTGCAGATCTTGAAACGTAAAGTGATGTGAGTCCCTATTTCCCCCTTACCAAAGCTCCCTCAACTGCCAGTTATTTGACATATACTCAGTCTATTACAGAACTCAAGAAAGCATGTAATGACTCCTTTCACAAAACACTAGGGACTCATCTTTTCCTGCCAAACACTCACTTTCCTTATCACCATGATGCCTCCTATCCCTGTGTCTTGACGAAGAGGTGTCTGCCTGTGCAGGGATGCCTCATGCCCAAAATCTCTTCTCCGTGTACCCCTGTTACTGATTCTGGAACCCTGAAATAATCACCAGATGTTCACTAAGTCCCACTGCAATCAGCACTGAGAGGGATCATTGAGAACCACGATATCCAAGAGGAATCATTGCAAAGTGATTAAGATCATGGGCTTCCAAGTCAGTCACGACGGGTTTCAACTATTAATACATGTAATAGTTTAAAGACAACTCTAAATTTGTTGCCTTTCCACTTATTCCTCTCTCCTTGATTCTGGGCAGGTCCCGTAACTAGCTTTGACAAAGAGAACACAGTGGAAGTGACCCTGCCCACCCCTCTTCCAAGGTAGACCTTAAAAGACTGTAGCTTCCAATATTGTGCTTCCTAGAAGCCTGTACCCTGTAAGAATTCTAACTACCATGGGAACATCATGCCGTGAGGAAGCCCAAGCTAGCCATTTGGGAGAGAGAAAGGCCACGTACAGAAGCACCAAGGAACTAGACATGTTTATGAAGCCTACTTGAACTTTCCATCCCAACTCCAGCTGAATGCATCCAAGTGAACGGCCCCAGCTGATCCCCTGTGGAGCAGAACTGCCCTGCTGACTCCTGACTGAATCCCTGATCCACAGAATTGTGAACAATAATATGACTGTTGCTCTAAATCACATAGTTGTGGCATAATTTGTTAATCGGCAATAGATAACTGAAACAGAGTATAAGAGGACTGGAGGACCAAACTCACAGTGCAGGCTACATATACTATCACTGAGCAATTGGGTCAGAATGGCAAGGAGATCTTCATGGAGGAGGTGGGAAATGGCTTATGGCTTGCAGGAAGGGATGGAGTTGGATGAGTGAAAGGACAAGGTATGCAGGGGAAAATTCTATAAGAGCCAACCACTCCGTAGGCCTCTGGGGACATGCCCTGAACACTGACAGGACTTCACAATTATTTCTATCACAGCCACCTAACTGCCTCAATACCGGGGAGTCTGCCTGGGTTTGGCCCGAGGTAGATTTCACCAAAGTCCTGCTTTATCTTCACAACTCCTATGAATTTTATACTGCATTTCATAATTTAGTCATCTACATTTTAATTTAAAAAATGGTTGAAATTACTTACCAATTACATTGCTTAACTTCTCCCCACCCATCCCAATCTCTTCAGTAAAACAGATGCCTCATGAAGAAGGGTCACCATGAGACCTGGACACTGTGTGCCCCAGAACATGTGACCTCAAGGGGGTCAGAGACTTGGGTTTTTCCTTTAAGGATCTACGCACAGATCTTTAGTTGCCATAACTGGCCTCTGGGTTCCCCACTCCTGTCTCAGTCCCAACTTTAAGCTACCCTTAGATTCACAAGGAACCTGACTCAGGAGAGACCACCCGCTGACCCTGCCCAGAGGCAGCTTAAAAACAACCTAGTTCTTCAGTCTCTGGACCATGCTCCTGGCCTCCTCCCACAGAGCATTTGGAAAGCAATCCGAGGCAATGTTCAGTCTTCCCTGAACATACTCGAATCCCCCTCAAACCTCTTTTTTTCTTAAACAGGCAACTCACATATGCATCTATAACCTGTGTAGATACGTTGACACTTGGAAGCAAAATAGAGGAGAGCTTTCATTATCATTTGCCGTTTGAAAATGATTATATGGGGTGATGATGGGTATTGAAGGAGACAGCTTACAGTTAGCATCCCGGGGAGACCTTCCTCTCAAGACCTGGGTGAGACTACACTACCTCCCGGCTTCCAGAGTGGGGACTGCCTGGTGCCAAACCTGGATGCCTACCAACACAAATTAAAGGAATAAGACACCTCCTAGATGGGAAGGCAGGACACCCAAGAGTGAGAATGCTGAGAATTTTAAAGGGATCAGCACCTCTGCAGGAGACCAAAAATCTGCCCCAGAAAGAGCAGCTACCCCAACAGAAGGTTCCCTCACATTCAGAAAGTCTGATTCTGTGTTACCATGAGATTCCAGACTCTGTCTCTCCCGCATCCCACCCCAATCCCAGCCCAGGACCTCTGCTGCTCCCCATGAGAAATACTCCCTCTCTCCTCTCAGTCCCATCCAGAAATGCAGCCACGTCTTATTTAAAGTTGTGAATCCCTAACTGGACACTCTGTGGAAACCAAGCTAATCAGGTCAACTTATACACAAAAATGGATGTGGAGATGAGACTAGGAAGCAACTGCTTAATGGGCACAAGGTTTTCTTTTAGGGTGATAAAAATGTTTTGGAACTAGACAGAGGTGGTGGTTGAACAACATTGAGAGTGTACTAAATGCCACTGAATCATTCACTTAAAAATGATTAATTTTATGTTATGTGAATTTCAACTCAATTTTTTTTAAATCTCCCGATAAAGAGTCAATCCTTCTAGAAGCCTATAAAGCAACACACATTTAACTCTGGAGCTTCGTCTCCTCATTTGTTAATGGGAGGTTGTGGGAGAAGAAAGAGTTCTGACCCCTATGATTGTTCTAATTCCTATAGCAGGACAAGGACTCCAGATGACCCCAGGACAGGACAGAGAGAAAATAAGATCAGCAAGCTGCCAGTAGGCTAAAATTAACTGACCCTCCACGATCTGGATTTGGCAAGTGACTGAACTTCTCTTATGTTCCCCCTCTGTGCGCTCAAACATATCATATGAAACTCTTGAGAGCAGCCCATAAAAATGACTCTAAGACTCAGGCCAAATCTGGAGAGCTATATATTTGAATCCTATAACTTCATTTCTCTCTCAACCATGAGCTCGCAGTCTGCAATAAGTCCCAACATTAGGCGACGCAGGATTTTTCTTAATACATGATTATAATCTTCAAAAGCCCTTGCCAATTCAAAATAAAGAGAAAAGAAGATGCCGGGAGCAGACACCCTACAAATTTTAAAAGAAAATGAAAGGGGTCCCATCTGGTACTTCAACAAGCTGATTTGATACTTAGAAAATGATCCTTTTGGCCAAAGAATATTTTTACTTCGTGTGTCTATATAAATACACTTTTTTTTTTTATGGAGAGTACATCACTAGTCTCTAAAACCAAACGTGGTTTTGATTGAACCAGACTTACATTTATATCTGAAGCTCGTTTGCTAACAATAGAACTGGCTTTCCCATTTGCCAAGATCAATGTTGACCTGTTTTCACCTAAATTTTATACATGTCAGAAAAAGAAACTGTTCACTATTCAGTGGCATACCCTGGCCTTTCTCAGCCACACTTGCTTGCATTTTTGCAGCTCCTTTAAATTCCCCTTGTCACAAAAACTAACAATAAGGTCAAGTATTTCAGTAAGAAATATTGAATTATTATCCAAAGTTGTCAAGCAGCCAAGAAGCTATGAAAGCTAACCACGAACTGTAGAAGAGAGCAGCTTAACCTCAGGCCTCCCAGACCTGCCTCCATTGCACAGGGAAGGATTTTTGGCAGTGGGGGGCACCAGAAGGGTTGAGGAGGAAGGGGGGAGGGTGGATGGATAGAATGAGAACTGGACGGCTCACAATCACGTCCAGGCTCTCATCCCTCAGGAGTGTCTTGTTGCACTCATTTGCTGCTGCAAAGAGCCAGCTTTGATTTTTCTTGGAGAGGGCTCCAGGCACCCTAACATCTCAGCTATGCCAACACCATGAAGCTGCCGAGCTTTCCTGATTTCCTGGCCATATCCCTGTCCATCAAGGCTAATTTCTGTGACAACATAAACTTCGCTGTGTAGCCAATAAACTCAAACCCGATGGAACTTGATGTGGCCAGGAAGGAGAATGACAAACGGGCAAGATGTCAGGGCTGGAAATATAACTCATTTCGCCAGCCAGTGGTTTGGGAGGGTTATAGATGAATTAATGTGTGTGTGCATGCGTGTGTTTTATTTGTTCTAATAACTCTAATGAAGATTCCATGAATCAATAAAATAACTCTCACAGAGACAGAAATCAATGCAAGCTCCCAAAATGGGCCTCTGATAGAATCAGAACCCTCATTTTCACCCTAACCCACAGTGGCTATGGGCTCAGATCCTCTCTTACTTCAAGGGATCTGGGCTGGATGCTTGGGTGCGAGAGAGAAGAATGGCTCTCAGCTGGGCAGGGAAGAGTAGCCCACAGGGAGGCAGCGGTTCCAGGATGGGAAGTGAGGATGCCAAAAAAGCATCCCTAGGAAGGTTCCTGCCTTTCCACAAGGCTATGGGGCTTTGAAGGTAAGGTTTTCATGGTTCCAGAAAACTTCCCTGGAAATGCAAATTCATCCCTCCAGGGTGAGAGTCAGGACAGGTTCATTTTTTAGAAGGGGAGGTCCATGGGAAAGGGTTAGCTGATGTGGGCTTAGAGAGAGGGGAGTCCATGTGAAGTCCTCTAGGGGCATGGTGGGCCTCCAAAGGACAGCTCTGGAGGTGTGGATAGAGAAGACACCAAGATCCTGCTTTAAAATGTTACATAGGATCAGTCACAAGCATAGCTCTTGTCAAGCTCTTTGAATGTGTGAGCATGCTGAGTGGTCTTACCCCAACCATTTATGCTTGACAACCTTTCCTATTTACGGCCGAAGGGTCCTTTGTGCCAAAATTATCCCTCACTGCTCCATCAAGACTCTAGTTCACTTGGTAGTAGGTACAGGGTGAGCAATCAGATAAAATATATCCCTGTTCTGTACTGAAAATTTGACATTTTATGCTGTCCTCTCAACATTTTTATATCTATGCCCACTTTTGTTAAACATTAAAATCTCACATTTTTTTCATGCTATCTGTTTTAACAACATAGGTGTTTCTCTAGATTTTTAATTATTAAATTCTACTATTGACTATGGTTTTCCCAAGTATGACTCCTATCCCACAGAAATTCTGATACTGCCCACCCTACCCCACCACTCCACCCCCTTGCTCATCCTATCTGTGGGCGTGTAGTCTGGCATGCTAAAGAATGCTGCAGAGCCTGGGGTCATTCTCTCTCTCTTTCTTTCTTTCTTTCTTTCTTTCTTTCTTTCTTTCTTTCTTTCTTTCTTTCTTTCTCTTTCTTTTCCTTCCTTCCTTCCTTCCTTCCTTCCTTCCTTTCTTTCTTCTTTCTTTCTTTCTTTCTTTCTTTCTTTCTTTCTTTCTTTCTTCTTTCTTTCTTTCTTTCTTTCTTTCTTTCTTTCTTTCTTTCTTTCTCTTTCTTTCTTTCTCTCTTTCTGAAAAGCTACACGTGGGAGCTCCATGCTGGCAGTATGTGTCCACTCCCAGGCGCTGCACTGCAGGAAGGATGTGAGCTGACACTAGCTCAGCTTCAGACCCTGAGTGGCAAGGAATTACTCAGGCTTCCAGATCCAGCCCAGATGTCATCTTCCTGCCTTTCCCAGGACTTGCTGCCTCTTTGGGGCCCCCTCTGCCCTTGGTTCATATGGCACCTGCTGCACTGTACAAGTTTATATTTCTTTCTTTTTTTCTTTTTTCTTTTTTTTTTCCAGAAGGAGTCTCACTCTGTCGCCCAGGCTGGAGTGCAGTGGCGCAACTTGGCTTGCTGCAACCTGTGCCTTCCATATTCAAGTGATTCTCCTGCCTCAGCCTCCTGAGTAGCTGGGACTACAGGCGTGTACCACCACACCTGGCTAATTTTTGTATTTTTAGTAGATACAGGGTTTCACCATGTTGGCCAGGCTGGCCTCAAACTCCTGACCTCAGGTGATCCGCCTGCCTCAGCTTCCCAAAGTGCTGGGATTACAGGCATGAGCCACTGCACCTGGCCGTGAAGTTTATATTTCTGTCTCTCTGAGCAGATGTTGAGCTTCATGAGGGTGGAGATGTATGTCAGTCATTTTCATTTCCATCATTTCTAGTAAGTGTTTAATCAATATTTTTGAATGCATACAAATGTAACCCCTCCCTTAATGTCAGACTAGAGATGGGGACTGAAGCAAAGCAATGACAATTATTTTCTCAAGCAAGGGATGGGGTGAAGCCACAAATTCCTCCTCCTCTTAGCTTTCCACCTTCCTCTGCCCTGTAAACGGCTTGGCACTTATGTCTGAGAATCACTTGGCACAATAATGGCTGTGTCTATCATTAAACAGGGGTCAGATGAACTATGTTATAAGTCTTATCACACCATACTTAATACCTGTGTGCTCTATCATCGCCCCATTAGAATGGTTTTCCCCTTCTACTTTTTAAATTGAAGGGTGATATCATTTGGCTGTGTCTCCACCCAAATCTCATCTTGAATTCCCACATGTTGTGGGAGGGATCTGGTGGAAGGTGATTGAATCATAGGGGCAAATCTTTCCCGTGCTGTTCTCATGATAGTGAATAAGTCTCATGAGATCTGATGGTTTTAAAAAGAGGAGTTCCCCTGCACAAGTTCTCTCTCTTTGCCTGCCACCATCCATGTAAGACATGATTTGCTCCTCCTTGCCTTCCACCATGATTGTGAGGCCTCCCCAGTCACGTGGAACTGTGAGTCCAATTAGACCTCTTTCTTTTGTAGATTGCCCAGTCTTGGGTATGTCTTTGTCAGCAGTGTGAAAATGGACTAATACAAAGGGATATTGGTTATAGGTAACTTAGATAGCAAGCAGATAAAAGGTACAATTGAGATGACAAGCCCTTTTTCAAGAATAGCTGTTATGCCTTGATTTGTTTAGGTGGCTAGGACATCATGTTAATGAAGTCAAGACTATGGCCCCATCTCTAGAGGTGAAAGCTTGAAACAGCAAATAGAAAGACCTTTCCATAGCAAGGCCATTGCCACTACCCTTAGCATTGATGGCAAGGGTCTGGTTGAGAAAATCCCTCTTGTCCACTAAAGGGAAATCAACTTGAAGCATGTTGCCAACAGATGTATCAGCTTTCTCCAGGAAGAAATGGCACTGATGCTCCTAGACTGGATTTCTCATCCACTAAGTCAGGCCTGGTATGCTAACTTCATCTATGTTTTAAATAAAGTAACATATAACAGGTTTTTAATTAATAAGGTTAGCTGGAGCATGGTATGGGATCAGCACATTGGAAATTAATTTATATAAGAAAGTTTTAATAAATCAGTTTGCCTAAATTTATAACAAATGAAAATAGATTCATGAAAACCAGGAAATTAAAAAAGTAGTTAATGAAAATATAATGCAGAAGGTGCTACTATTATGAAGGAAGGAAATATCTCTTACGGTGAGTGAGTATAGAAACTGCTTGAAATAGATGTCCTGACATTTGACTTCCAATCTTCTGTCTATGGGGTGATCCTTCAAAAGTGATTTGACCTCTCTGGGATTCCATTTCCCCATCCTCTACAAAATGACCATTTTGCCAGTTCTGCAGTAAACAATGGACCCCATTCTCTTTCTTAATGTTAGACTGACTCTAGTCTTTTAAAACTCCCCATAATTTCTCCATTCTAAAGGCCATTCCAAATCTATAGGTAAGAGCTCCATGGTCCTTCAGCAGACCATCTGGCTGGCAATATATTATTGTCCAGAGTTAAAGAGAAGGTCAAGAGAGATTAAGTGGCTTGTTCAAGGTCACGCATCTAGTTAGTAGGGGTTAAGGATCTGGAACCCAGAACTTTTTGCCACTTTCTGACGTCCCCCTTTCAATACACTGGTCAACCCCTTCATGGAGAGTTGGCTCCATGGCTGCTACAACAGGGTGGAGAAAATTGAAGAGCAGATTTTCCCTCTTTGTATGAAAATCACCCACTTTTAGAACACCAAACCACCTATATATGTGGTGGGAATGAAAGTCTTGTGTGACTAAATCTAGATGCCAAGTACCTTACAAATATTTGAGTGTTTGCTTTAGGAAATGAGAAATGGAAAATGAAACTGGCTATAAACAGAAATCAAAACTGTCTAAATTCTCTCTATAAACTAATTACTAACTTTTAACATCTGTTTTTTGCAATCTGAAGAATTCATGAATTTGCTTAAAATAAAGAATGGCATGACAAAAACCTTTTTTACTGAAATGGATTAAGTTGAACAGACATGCTTTCCAATAATGCTTCTTAATGACAGCAAGCCTTCCAACATATTGGTCTGCCTATAGTAGCTGTTCAACAAATATTTTCAAAGAGAAGAAAGAAAAGAAGGAAGAGAGTGTGAGAGGGAGAGAGATAATTTCTATTATCTGGACTTTCAGTAAAATATAATATTTTCTTCCATATAGATTTAAGAAAATAGTCTGCAAGATACTTGAAGATACTTGGAGAGAAGCCTACCTATTCATTCAAAGTGATTTAAATCATTTAGGGCAAGAAACAGTCATGCTCCATCCCTGGGCTCCTCCAGGCTTCTGCACACCAACACAAAGCCTTGCCCAGATCAGGGGTTCCACTTCAGATGGGAGGGAACTGGGTAGTGCCCCTTTGTCAGATTGCAAGGAGGACCCCAGAGCCATTCATAGAAAGGTAAGGGTTGAAGTTGACAGGAATGTCTTGGCTTGGGTCTCTTTCTAGTTAGATGAAGCCAATGCTGCCAAATTAAGTGCAATAATAACTTTTTCAGTGACAATGTTCACACAAAACGCAACATACCTACATGGAAATCCTTGGAAGAGACTACAGATTGAGGATTGGGATGGGGGTAAGGTCAACATTCTTGTTCTGAAGGTGTTGATGTATTCCATTCATGGTTTATGTGATATGATATCTCTGGGTTCCCTAGGGAAGCAGCCCATAGTAAGCCAATTGCCAAACTTAACCTTAATGAAATGGATTAATGGCTGTTGTAACAGCCTGAACCTTAATGTTCAGTAGAAAAATAGTTTATAAAATATATAGGAAAAAAACCTCTGTCAAAGAGCAACATTTTTAAAAATGTTAAAATAGTATTTTTTAAAAATCTTCCACTTCTGGCTTCAGCTCTATTGTGATTCCAATTAATTGAAAATTTTATTTATGCTTTTAAAAACAATCTTAATTATTATCAACAATAATAATACGTACCATCTAGTTTACATCTATTATGTGCCAGACACTTTGCTGGGCATTTTTAGATCTCATTAATTCATTTACTTCTCATAAACTCCATGATACAGATGATAAAGAGATTGTGCCCAAAGTTTGAGCTTAGGAACATAGTCTCTGGTATCAAGCAGATCTAGACTTGAGTCTTAATAGCTGGACAAGTCTGAACCTCAGTTTTCCTATCAGTAAAATAGGGATAAACACAGTACTAACTTCTTCATAGGTTGCTGGGAAGATTAAGATAAGGCACGTGAAACATTAAGAAAAGTGCCAGGTACATATGTGATCATGCTACTGCTACCAGATCTGACTTTTCCTCAAAAGGAAATTAAAACAATGGGCTTCAGTGCCATCCTAAGTAAGGAAGTAGGAAAATCATCTTTGGCTCCCATTGCTTTCCCCACAGGATGTTCATACTAGTGAGATCAAGGCCAAGTGAACTTCAAGGACAGCTAGGGAGGAAAAAATAGAAAGGATAATGTGCCCTTTCTGCATTTCAAGGGAGGAAGTGGCAGTTGGAGAGAGAAAGTATGAGGGTTTAGGAGGATGATGTGAACAGGAAAGGTAATGAAAGGGGTCTTTGGGGAACTTATTTTTGGGGCGAGCCTCTCAACCTGCTCCTAACATCCCCTTCTTCTCTCACTCACTTTCCTGCAGGCCTTGGAAGCAAAGCCCCTAGGAATGACTGGAAGACAACATTCTGCAGACCCCTTCCACAGGGCACCCCTGCTCTCCAGGAAGGGCCTTCAGGGCAGCATTTGGAGGTGGCATGAGCTAGCCAGCGGCATGCACCCTGGTCACTGTCTGATCTGGTCAGCCCAGCCGCACAGAACACCACACAGGCTCTGGCAGCTCCCTGGGAAAGAAGAAAGCAGCATCTTGCATGTGTGGCTTATTCTGGAAGGAATAGTATCTGAGGGATTTGATGGACTCTGACAGGGGGAAGAAGGTAGTGAAAAAGATGGAACAAAGATGCCATTTAAAAATACTGGCTCGTGTTCAGGATTTCGCTATTTTTTACGGCAAGGAGCAAGTAAAAAAAAAAAATCCTCCTATTGATGAGTATTTTTCTACAGTCACTAAAAGTCAAAGGGCTCAGGGCTTCCGACTTTCCCTCTTGGGAAACCTGTGAGCTCGTCTTCTGGACAGCTTAGAAAGGGGCTGGATGGCGAAGGCGAGAGGCTCAAAGGCACCCAGCGAGCAGCTCCGCCGAGGAACGGGTGCAGGGGACACACTGTGTTTTCAGTTCAGATTCTGTGATCTTTCTGCCAAACAGGGGTTTACAAAGCAAAAACCTCCAGAGAATTCTCATACTTTCTGGCTTATTCTCCCGGTGTTCGTCTTAACAGGAATCAGCTGTTTGCCTTCTCACTTATACAGCATGTTGCTGAGGAGAATTTAGCATCTGGCCTGGCTATTATTAAAAACAAGAACATCCTGCTCTGTTGGGAGAACAGCACCACTGGCAATAAAAGGGCAGAGATCATTTGCATTCAGGATTCCAGAGATGTGTTTCAGTTCAATATCTGCGCTCCCTCGTTCCACCCCTGCTTTCATTTTAAAATTGCCTGATGCATCCATCATTTGCAGCGTGGTCTACTTTTTTTCTGAAACAGGCACACAGAGAGAGAGCATATTTTTTCCTTTCACTGGGAGGCAGGAATGACTGGAGTTGTTCAAACACCGGTCCGTTCCTGCAGTTCCTATGATAAAGTTGAACTACCAGAGGAATTTTTTTTTTTTTTTTTTTTTTTTTTTTTACAACTGCGGAAATGAAAAAGTAAACAAGACTGGGACTGCATCGGTATTTAGGCTCCAGCTTTTTGTTGTTGTTTTTGTCTTTCCCTTTTTTTAAGCCATTGGGCTAGGAGCCTGAAGGGACCATATAATATGAAAAACCCTGAGAGGTTTTATTAGCCAATAAAAAAAAAAAAACTGAGTTCCTATTAACCACTTAACTCCTTGCTGAAGTTCAAACTTGCTTTCTCCTTGGATCCTTCTCTCCCTCTCATGCCCACGAGGAATGACGGTTGGTTCACCAATCTTTCCCTGCACAACCTGAGCTCACAGTTTGTGCTCCAGAAGGTGTGGTTGAGAATCGTATTCAATAATAATCTCTGTATTTCTCATCTGTGAAGCCATAAATAAGATTTCTGTAAGGAGCCAAATGTTCTACACCCCCAAATCTACACACACAAAGACTCTTTAAGCACTCTACTAAAAAAGAGTAAAGTCACTGTGATTTCTAGGATTTTAAATACTAAATGATGGTTAGGGAGAACAAAATCAGGCTAAAGCATTTCTGGGATAAATAATGATCCCACAAAAGGCTCCTCTCATCTAGGGGCAGAAGAATGAAGGGAAACTCACAGAGAAACAGAAAGTGAAATTGGTCCAACTATTTCACTGCTGGAGATAGATGGAGTTAGGATACATAGGTGACTTGGCTTAGGAAAGAAAGGATGTCAAAGGTGATTTAAATCCTAACACTGTTTTATTAATCGTGCCACAATTCTATATGTTATGTGGTTTTGTTATCTGCTTTTTGCTGCTTTTAAATAAATGTGTACTTTTCTATCAATCCATCATCCAATTGTGTTTTGGGTGTTCTTGGTATTCCCATCTCTCAAAAACACCCTTAATTTCTGCCATTATATACTGTATCTCTAATTCCACAAAGCTCACTCTATCCTACTTCCATTTCCACATTCGGGTTAACTCTAGTACTTTTGGTCCTCCCAGAAAAATTTCCTAAGGCCACATGAGCCTGTGCATTTTTGTGTTCCGGTGCCATTTAATGTTACTGCTGCAATAGCTACTCCCTGAAGGGCTTATGTGGAAGAATTTTGCCTTTTTGCTAAAAGTATTTTGCTCTATGTCCTTGATTTCTTTATAAGAATAGCAGGTGGGGGAAATTCTTCCCTTTTTATTGGCTACGGAGTGGGACGGAATGACCTGGAAAGAATAGATAGCAATCAAGAAGTGAGCTATGTTTGCAATGCTAAAACAGGAAGCAAGTTTTGCAGAAAACCCCACTAAGTGGCCTGACATCAATGCAACAAGATAATAAGAAACGAATTAAAATACATTTTGGTAAATGTAAAATGTGTTTCCAGAAATTTGATCCCTCTGCTTCCCAAATGGCTGAGCATATCTGAAGAGCAGGGCTGGATTGAGTCACAAGCTTTTGAATAAAAGCTTTACAAAAATTACTAAAAACTCCTTAAATGTTAGCTTCTCCCTGCTCCCTTAACTGACATATCAAGGAGCATCCAGGATCCCTTGTCCCAATAACCTATTCGAAGACAAGTAATTGTTTCTTTATCACTTGTGGGATAAAGGCAGTACTTTTTTTTTTTTTTTTGAAGAATTTGCAGAAATAAAAAACTGAGACCAAGAAACACTGTGTCTCCTGAGTACGTGTGTGGGGGTGGTGAGCCCCATCTTTCTCTGAGTGGGTGGCTGTTCAGTTACCCTTTCCAAACTTCACCCTCCTCCCTCCCTCCCTTCAGGCACGCACATACCTGTGTGTGCATACACATATATACACATACACCACACCACACACACACACATACACACACCACGCATATACACACACATGCACATACATACACATACACACACACCACACACATACACACACCACACACATATACACACACATACACAGGCACATACACACCACACACACACCACACACATACACACACCACACACATATACACATACATACACAGGCACATACACACCACACACATACACACTACACACACACCACACACATATACACACATACACACACCACACACACACGTATACACGTACACACATGCCACACACATATACACACACATACACATGCACACACACACCACATACACACCACACACATACACACACCACACACATATACACACACATACACAGGCACATACACACCACACACATATACACACATACACACACCACACATGCACACATGCACACATACACACACCACACACACACGTATACACATACACACATGCCACACACACATATACATACACGTGCACATACATGCCACACACATACACACATGCACCACACACATAAATACACATACACACATGCACCACAGACACATATACACACACATACATACATACACCCACACACACACACACACACCACACTCGCCCACACACACACACATCCCTGGTGTATTACCCTTTGCATCTTCACTAGATCCTTTTCCTTGATAAGTTTTGATTCATAACTTTTTACAATTTCATTTCCAAGGCCTCCTGATTGAATAGCTACCACGGAGAAGCCCCTAGGAAGACACAAAGAGGCTTCTCAGGGTCCACAGGAACAGTAGGGAGGAAGGAAAGACTCCCTTGCCTTTGCTCAGAACCCAGAGTTTAAATCAAGAGTATCAGCTCTCCACATACTGGTTCCTACCTGGCCTTTCTTAAGCACATTTTCCGGGCCAGAGGAGAGAGAATAGAAGAGCCGAGATGGGTTGGGAGCAATTTGGAGTATACCTGGGGTGCATAGGCCTAGGGTGCAAGCCTGATCCCCAGTACCAATACCTGGACAGCTCAGGTGTCATGAACTCTTGTATGAAGATGTCCTTTCCAGCCCCACAGAAACTGACTAAGGAGTGAATGCATGAGAGTTTGCTGGGGATTTTCACAGGCGAGCTGGCCCACACTCACTACAACTGGAGCAGTCAGTTGAGTTGTCCTCCGCTTCCTCAGAAGAACTTCGAGATGGTGACACTGTTATCATAAGCATCGTTTTTAGATACCTCCAAATTGTTGCTTCCTAGGACTGGTCTCTAAAATAATTTTCAAATAGTTAGGACAGAGAGGCCAACGGATAGCATTGTTTATTGCTAACCTGGTAATCTAGGTACAGGCAAGCCAGTACCTCCATTTCTGTAGTGGCTCTTGGCTAGGTCATTATTGTTTACCAACCATTTCCAGAGAGAATTAACTAATAAAGAGCTGTAGGACCTGCTCTCACTGACTGCCAGTGAGGGCTTCCCTGACATCCTCCCTTGCCTTTCATACTGTTTTCAAGTCCCATAAATATAAACATGTGGCTCTTCCACTGCGTCTATAGATAATAACTTCAGGGGCCTTCCTGTTTACATGGCAATACCCATTTCCCCGCCAAATAAACTCTGTGACAGAGACCTGAGGTGTTTATTGGGCCAGTCCCGGCTGGGATCGAGTTAACAGGAAACACCCACTCTTGCAGAAATGCCTGATGATTAAATATTTGGGGGATAGGGGACATCAGGGGTCAAAAACACTGCAGAAATTGCTTTCTTCTTCCGCCTGCCGTTTCAGTGAGAAACAGGCCATGATAAATATGGCCAACCAATCCAGGCTTAACAAAGCCCCACAGCTGGGCTGTTCACTGGCTGCACAGCCCATGTTGCAGAGAGGAGTGAAGAAGTGCAGACGAAAAAGCCAACAGCAGCCCTCACAATACATCCAAATCTTCGGGTGCCATCAAGTGAAGGGATGGAAAAGGTTGATGTGTAGCCTTCACTGGGATGTCCCTCAGCCTCTGCCTGGCTACTCTGATTTAATAAGCAATGTGTTCTCGTATCAGTTCTGTCAATAAAGCCTCTAGCTCAGTGGTTCTCAATCGGTGGTGATCTTGCCACCCAGGGACCATTCGGCAACATCTGGAGACATTTTTGATTGTCCTAACTAGGGAGGTGCTACTAACATTTAGTGGGTAGAGGCTAGGAATGCTGCTAAACATCCTACAATGCACAGGACAGCATCCCTGACACACACACACACACACACACACACACACACACACAAAGAATTACCCAGTCTGAAATGTCAATAGTGCCAAGATCTAGCCCAATGCCTTTTCATAAACCAAGAAACTGAGACACAGAGGAGTAAAGGGATTTGCCCTAGACCATCCTGATGGAGAAAACTGGAGACAGAAAGAAAGCCACTGTGACCACCTCCCTTGTGAATGCCCTTTAAAGTCACACAGATGTTTAATTTTTTTTTTAAATAAATAAATCTACATCCTCAGAGTTGCAGACAAGTTCCCTGGCTTAAGCTCACCCAAGTGCTTTCAGGACATTTCCTATTCTTGGAATTTAACTATTTCCAAGATTTCTTAGAAAATAGTGCCAAAGGGTTAAGAATGAGCAGATCTTCAAGGTCTCTAACTCTCCCTATGATGTGGGTCAGCTTGGCCACTGGCTGACCTTCTCTGCACCACGATTTCCTGGGTCCCTATTTTAGAATTGTGGTGAGCCCAAGCATTCAGAAAGCACAGGACACAGAGAAAGCAACCTTTCTACCCCAGGCCTTCAACCTTATCACAAGGGGAGTGGGGGGGTTGGGACTTACCAAAAATAAACAATGGCCAAGGGAAAAAAAAAAAATCTCCAAACTATAGTTATGCTCGCTAGGAGAATTCTTCTGAGGCTACAGCCCTTCAGGCCAAGGTTCATTTTTACTCATCCTTGGGCTTTGGTTGACTTTATTTTTAAGAACCCAAAAGAGATGTGGAAAGGAAAACAGACTAGCCTATGTCTGGGCTGCCTGAGAGCTTCTGTTGATAGCCAGAGGTTCACTTGTGGGGCCCTGTTCATGTTCTCAGAGATTAGAATCATGAAGCCATCAAGACTGCATCTATACCCCTCATAGGTCCCCCAGTTGGAATAAATGGCCTTACTCAAGGATGAGGTGAGCACTCCTTCCTTCAGACACAAGCTAGTAAGGAAGTGAGTTCACTGCTAGATTCTTTGCCCACCCCTCTCTAGGAATAGGACAAAACAAGAAGACACCGTTTACTAAGATTTTTTTTCTTCTCCCCAGTAATAGAGCATCTCTTCTCTTAACTAGCCCTGGCAAGTCCTAAGACCAAACAGTGCCCAGGTGTAAGCAGGAGTAGACATCAGACTAGGGAGAAACCGTGAACAAGAAAAGACCCAAGGTACACACATAACAAAACCAAAAAAGCCATTTTATTGAAAATTAAATTCAAACTTCAAATTAATATTACAATCATGAGAAAAATGCCAAATAATTCAATTTACAGTTGCAACATACAATACAAATAGTCCCTTTGAAGGTAAGAGTAAACTCATCCACAATCATGACCTGTGGCACAAAGCGGAATTTTTACAATATGTGCATGGAAAGCAATTCTTGGGCAATAGCAATTGGAAAAAATAAAAATGAAAGCTTGTATTTACACAAAATGCTACAAATATTTTTGTTCCACAGAAACCTAAGAATGGTGAAGCATATCCAAAAGAAATGGAATTTTATTCAGAAAACCTAAGAAATTACTGTAAGTTATGGTTTTGGCTGATATATTTCAAAGTACTGCATTAAAAAGCAAACAGTTATTTGTAAACATGAAGTAAACACACATCTAAAAAATTCTCACATAGAAAATATTTTTTAAATGCATTCGTTTTCTAAAGACAACAAATTCAAGGTTAGGAAGAAGTGTCTTTTATTATTGTTCTTTCAAATACCATAGGTATAATGATTACTTTTGCTAATGCTTCGTGTTTCCATGTATTAACCTGGATTCTGGGCCAGTCCCCTTCCTCGGAATGGAGAGAATCCTTAAAGCTGTACACACATCTCCTCCCTTGTGAATTTATCACAGATGGTCCCTAATGGTGTGGACTTCTCTGCTCATTTTGAAAGGGCCCTGGCAAGGGAGAGGCAGTGAGACCGTCTAAAGAGCAAACGATAGTTAATCTGTTGAGTTTCTCAGTTCTGGGCTGAATGTTATTCCACTAATCTAAAACCAAAGCTGTGGTACCTGTTCTGGAACTCTGATACGGGTTAAAATTTGTGAGACAACTGAAATGAATAAAAATGTGGCTGCATTGATCACACTGTAAATTCCAGCAATGTTTGTGCTACATAGAGAACCACGCTATTTTAATTCCCAGGAACTAGTACATGGTTCCACAGTAGTAGTAAGACTTTGCTTTGGTCTTGAAATCACAAATCAAACACATGACCCAGTGCAAATTAAGGGTTCAGTGGAAAAAAAAAAAAAAAAAAAAGAAAGAAAGAAAAACAAAATTTTAATCCCTAGACCAAAAAAGGGCAGAATTTGTTCTAAGAAATGTGAATTACCCTCATTGGGGTGGTTGGAGTGAGGGTGGAGGGAAGAAGTGCTTGAATTTTTCCCAAGGAAAAAAAGCTTCTAAAGTGTTTCTGGGTTGCTGCCTGCAGCCACTATAGTAACATTTCAACACAAAAGCATCCCTAAAGTCACTCGGTATGTGTACTGTAAACTTAAAAAAGCCCTTTTAACATTAAAAAATAATGTACAAATATAGTACCTTTTTAATTAAATAGGATGCAGCTGGCACTGGCGGTAGCATTTTTATGTCAATTAATTAAAATTGAAATGTGTAACCAGACACTGGCTTTTTTAAGTGCTGCTGAAACAAACACACATATTTTACACTTACAAATAAATGGACAGTGGTGTGCTTCAAGCTACCACACACAAACAATAAATAGTATCAATTACTACTTCCATCTTACTTGAGTAATAGAAAAGTGGCTTATTTATCTAAGCATACTTGGTATACGGCCTTTAGAAGGCAAAGTGTTTTGTTTTCCCATCCATTTTTATTAGAAGGAGTCAGGATGAATTCCAAGGGAGACTCCCAGGCAGGAAGCACAGGTCCAGCTGCCCCACAGGCTGTCCTGCAATGCTGGGTGGCCTACAAAGGTGGGTTTGAGAAGGACCAGAGAACAAGGGGGCCATTAGGGGTTGAAGGCAAATCTCTGCTAAATTCTGCTTGGGTGGGTGGAGGATTCCAATGAAGGGACCCTGACTTTTCGGGGAGGAGAGCAGGGATTGGCCTGGTGGTGTCATTAGATGATCCTTGTTTGGATTAAGGATTTGCACTTGGAAATCTGCCATGTGACTGCCAGGAGTGGTCAAAGTGCATGCCACAGAAGGGCTCTGGCTCAAATTCATACACAGTAGTAGACACCAAACTCCACACCCCCTTGCCCTCCTTGGCCCTCCATTGTAAGAAATACAAATGTCAAAGGCTGTCTGTAGGTCCCCACGGACCATATGTCCTCTCAGCTCAGCTACCTGCTGGAAACTGGCTGCCTTTTCAGAGGACCTACTCCCAAAGGACAGTGATGTCATTCTGCTCCTTTAAATGCAAATTCTGTGGAAAGCTGCCAGGGGGGCCTTGGGTAAGGCAGATTGGGGTTCCCCTGTTGTGTTGTTTGGTAAGGCTGGTTGGTTAAGAATCCCTGGTGCAATTTTGCTCTCCTGTACTAGGTGTCTCATAATTGATCCTCTATCCACATGTGTGGCTTTTAGCTGACTATGTCTTTGCTATGAAGCCTGGCGATTTAGAGTTTTGCTTAACTATGAAACCACAGAACATTTTTCTGTAGTTCAATGATTTACTTGTGCTTGTCTTTTTAATATGACAAGAGTCATAATTACCCCAAAGAAATTAGAAAACCACATCATTCCAGCATTTCATGCTGATAAAGGGCTAAAGGTTGTTTTTTAAATCCCTAATTACTGCTTTAAAAGGCAAAGCTGTGTTAGAGGCATTCAAAGATCTGAAAGAACTAAACATAACATTTCCTTCATACATCACAAAAACAATCTATATCTAAAATATTTGGAGATGGAAGTATTTTTTAAAATCACATTGTGCCTGGATGAACTGAAATTGCTTAGCAATATTTCAGATATGGCTCTAGACCACTGAAGAAATTTGTTATTTAATAAAGAGCACTTTAGAGACCGAAGTCAACATATCAATACACTAAGAAATGTTTCAAGGGTCCAAATGTCATTAAATAATTATAAATATATCTTTAAAGTTATATGACCATTCACGTTAGCAAGTTACCTCAGATTTTACACATATTCATAATTTAAAAAAAAAGAAAACAAATAACACATAGCCAAACACAAACACTATCTATACCATTATGGCTATAATAATGTATTGCCATTTTCAGTTTTGCATAAAAGGAGAAGGCAGGTTTTAGGGATGGGATTTCTTTTTGGTTCAGTGGGAAAAGGGGAGAAGGAGTGTTAAAAAGTAAAATAAAATAATCTATCCTGATCAGTTATTTTTGAAGTCACTTTCTTAGAGCAGGAAAAAAAAAAAAAAAAAAAAAAAAATGAACCCAACAGTTCAGATGAGGACCTGCAGCATGTCTGAAAGCAGAAATTGGAAGAGTTATTCTGAATGATGGTACTGTGATGGAAGCATCCATTCTACCTCATGTCCCTTTAGTGCACCTCAACTGGTTTTGTAAGCTGTCTGCGGAGGGCACTGGTCCATGCACAGCTGCCACCGTGAGGGTGTGAGGTTTCAAAGCACAGAGAGGAAGTGGCTTTGCTCTTCTCCCTCCTGAACCTGGAGTCCACCTCTCTGAATTGGCATATGAACAGGTTATTGATGATAACAGACCAAACAACAAAAACAAAAATACCTTTTCCCTTCTTTGTTCCTTTGTAAAAGTACATCTTAAATAGTAAACAATCTGAAGCTCGATTGCGATTGTCTCTCTTGAGCCTTCTGCTTCTCAATATCTACCCTCTTATGGCTGCAAGATCATGACTGAGTGAGTGAATGAAAAATCTTCTAAAAAATAGGCACTTTGTAGATAGCTAATTGGATATACATATATATGCACTCTCTCTATATATGTATATATTGATACGTGTGGGATGTGGCCCCCAGATACCACTGGGCCACTGCTGAGGAATTTCAATATGGTCGCCAAACAGATTCATCCATTCTGCCACTAGAATTCAAAACAGTTGGGGAACTGCTGTGGCTTCCATCAGCGTCAACACCATCATTCTGGTTAGGCAAATTTGGATTTAATAGCGTGCTGCCATTCGAGGTGGTGGTGCATGGCGGAAGCATTCTGGAAGGAGACCGGTCTCCCCCCGGCACCATGGGAAACTGATAGGATCCTGACGAAGTGCCATAGTAGAGATATGGAGTGCTGCTGGTCTGGAAGGGTCCACTCTGGCTTTGGGAAGAGCCGGGGTAGGGTGGTGGCAGGTAGGTGTGGTAGTGAGTGGTGGCGGACATACCGAGGGACATGCCTGAGGTGACTGGCGGGGTGTAAGTAAAGGTGGCTGGATAGTGCATTCGTGGGTTGGAGAAGCGGCTCTCAGTGAGGGATGAAATGCTTGGGAACTGCCTGGGGTCTGAAAAAGGGCCCAGTTCTGAAGCACCTAAAAATTATAACAGAAGATGGAGGGAAAAATCTGTAAATATCAATTAAAATAATGATAGAATTGTTACAAGAAAAAAAAAAAGAAAACTTTAGCTTTCCCATAAAGGAACAGCAAGCCACAGACAGACCTTCAAATGCACCAGTCACTTTACAGTCTTTTTCCCCCACTTTGCAGTCTTAACAGCATTGATCCTTAAGTTCTTCACCCCCAGAGAATCCCAGAGGGCTTTAAAAACCCACGTGTGCCAGGTCAATGTGTAAACCAACCCAACACTCTGATCACATAGGTTCACTCACCAGACTTTAAAACCAAATCCTCATGGATTTTTTTTCTCTTTTTGTTTCTCGTTGCACTTTAGATATTTGAAGTGAAATTTTTACTAAGTCAGACAAGTTTATTTTCCTCAACTCAATATAAAGAAATTCCAAAATAATGTCTTACTGTTATTTACTCTTGGTAGGCTCCTTCATCAATGAAGGAACATCAAAAAGATATCCTATCATGTTCCTATCGTTTCCTTTAATGCCTTAAAAGAATTTAAAATCTTGTCAGAGGTCTCATCTTAGCAACAGTGAAATCAAACCAGAAACTCATAACTTCTCTGGGGGTAGACAGGGAGGGTCATAAGCTACTAGATCAGTCGGTTTTGAAAGTGGGAGTTAGGAGGCACAAGGGGGCTTGGTACCTTAGGAATCATTGATTTCAAGTCTTGATGAGAGACTTGTGACCTGATTTAGACCAGGTGCTAACAGTAGCTGTTGCGAGAGGCTCACTGCCTAGGGGAGATTAAGAGGAGGGCACTCCCCACCCGTCTCCCAGGCCCCAGCACCACATCCTACAGAACCAGCTTCAGGTCAACTTGAAGCAGTAACCTGAAGGCAAAGATGGTTTTCCCCTAAAACATGAAGTCCTTTCACTTCTAAACCTAACAGTAGGCCTCCTTAATAGATGTTTCCGGTGCCTAACTTATGAAACCACCATTATAAACCATTTCATGTGGAAATTAGTTTTCTGAAATGCTAGAATCTTGTAGTTATGATCTTTAAAGATTGGGTTTATTATTATTTTTCTAGAATTGACAGAATTGTGACAAGCCCTTTTCTAATACCAGTGCTCTTGTTAAGACATTGTTCCCTTCTAAAATATTTCGATTATTCAGATCTCATATATTTGTTTCTCCCACAGCTTTTAGCTATAAAGGAAAGCACTAAACAATTCTTGAGGACTTTAATGAATGGGTACTTCTTCACCTCATTTTTATTCAGACCTTGTTCTTGGATAGTACAATGTTTATTAAGGGAATAATCCGAACACTTTTCTTTAAAGGTGCTGATTGAAGGTTGTTAATTTTTGTTAAAATGCACACTGCTTATAATCTTCACAAAATGCAAGGGTTAAGTGCCATGATGTGCATTTGTAATAAAAAGTGACTCTTTAAAAGCAACATATAGTTAACAAAACTCACAAATTGGACAGTAACAACCAGACAGCCCAGCCCAGCCCAGCCCTGCCCAGCCCAGCAATTGTTAAAAGTCTCACCTGCCTGGCTCTTCTTACTGAGAGTGGAAGGCCAGAGGCAGAAGTCAGAGGTGGCAGTGTCATCATCTGTAAAATGAGGGGGATGAGCTCTAAGTTCCCTTCCAGCTCTAATGTTCTATGACTATGAATTCCAAGAGAGAAGGAGAAGCAACAGCCTTAGGGGTGGGGTAGACAGAGAGGTTCCCATCCCTCACTAGTGTTTCCCAGAGTCTGCAGGCCCATAAGCAGAGGGTAAAAGCTAGTGAGCAGCTTCTAAGGCCAGAAGCAAACACTTTCAAGATGAAGAACCAAAACTGACATAGCCCAGGTAGTCACTCTCTGCTTTTTATAAATTCTTCCATCCTCAACTAGCCTCTACCTATTCCTCCCAAAAGTGAAATTCTGACAAGCTTAAGTTTAAAAATGTGGAAGCAGCGATTATGACAGAATCAGAAATGGGAGCAGATGCTCCATAACATCTCCCCCCGCCCAATGCTTGTGCCCTGCCTCATACAATACAGAGGCCAAATGGAGGCCACAGATGTTCCTCAGGCAGCCTCTGCATTGCAGGGCATCCAGGTGACCTTGAGCTGGCAGAACTAACAGTGATGGGCAGGGCACTTCTGTATGCATTAAGTCCAATATTTAGATCATATAAGAAAAACCAGAATAATGTGAACAGCATGTATCAGAAAGAAGTCGCACTTAAAATGCCAACGTGTGCCCCCTGCAGAAGTATGGAGTTCACACAGATAGACATGTTAATGTAAAAACTGCTTCTCAGGTGTATTTGTACTTACAATACACTGTAGTAATAGTTACAATTCCGTATGGTTTCACTTATTTTGATGCAGAAGCCTCATTAAAGCTCTTTATGTGGGGCCCTGGCAGTAAACTCCAATATGGTCTTGAATTTACCCCTCCCCGCTCCTTCCTCTCAATTTACCTGATACATTTTGCTGATGTTTTTATTGCCCATCACATGCCAGGATCACTGTACCTTTTTGGTTTATAGATGCTAGCTAACACAAAATGACATTCGTTTTTCAATTAACAAGCTCTGGTTATGGTTTATAGAAAACAATGCAACAAATTTCCTCTAGGTTTACGGTACTTTAACCAATCACTTCTAGGCATTTGAGTCTTAATGTCTTGAGAATGAACTCTTTCTTGACAAAGAGCGCTAATGTTGACTTGAAAGGGATTATAGGATGATTTTTCAACTTACAAACTACAGAATTTTCTGGAATTTGCTTAGTCATTTTATGTTACCAAGAAATGTTCCTGAAACATATTGCAACATGTTCTGTAGGAAGACATAGTAACAATTTGCTCTAGTACCATATGAGATCACTTATAAAATAATCATGATAGGGTGGTGGGAGAAATCCTAAACTTAAAAGAAAGACTATAAACTCCTTCCCAATCTTCAGTTTTTTAAATAATAATGGTTACAGAAGCAAACAATATCATTAAATTTTCTTTCATTGAATAAGGTTGTATCTATGCTTCTAATGTCTGTTTTGTACATGAACTCAGGTTGTCTTTTAGAACCCCTTCTTGGGCTATTTTGACATTGTATCCTAAACTAGTCATCCTTGTGTCACCAACCACATTGTAGCCACAAACTTACCGACATAGAACTGGATGTTACATCAACTAAAGTGAGCAAAATATAAATTTGACGTATTAAGAGTCCATATTATGAAGGCCTAGAGTTCTAAAAGCAGTGCAACCCCCAATCTGATTTTATAAATATAAAACCAAAGCTCAGCCACTCCCCCAGTGATATGCCTGGTACCCTCAGAGCTCCCAAGAGCCAGTTTAAAACTCATGACTACAACTTACTAGATAGATAAAGTCAAAGGTGGTTTGGGGACCTTTTTAAAATAGCAAGGAACAGCTTGCACAAGTCCATTCTTTTTGCTGTTATCCATGTTATCTCCTCCATATACAAAGTACATTCGGCTATTAGGCTTTGCTGAACAGTGGAGAAGTTGAGAGTGCCATAGCCAACACTAGATCACTTGGTGCTAAGAATTTCAAAATGCTATGTGCCTACATCTTCCTGGGGGACTGCCAGGAATTACCAGAAGCCCAAGATAATCATCATGAGTTTTCCTGATGGGCTGGTTTTACTCAACTTGGGGAAAATAATACACTATACAATAAACATGAATATGATGTGGAGGAGAATGCAACATTTATGTGAAATTTTAGATAAATAAAAAAATGACTTCAACAAAATTTTGCACTTATAAAGCTTTAGGCTATGCTCCGAGATCCCCTAAGGTACTCAAATACTCCTTTATGCTGGTTGAGGAACTCTGATGGAAAAGTCTAAACTCTTAATTTACTGCTTAGGTAACGCAAATCTAATCCCTGTTTGACAAATAGGAAAGCTGGTATCTAGAGAAAGGAAGCCATTTACTCAATATCACAAAATCACAGCCACAGCTAGACAGACCTCTTTGACTTCTAACAAAGGATATGTGATCTTAGTTACCCTTAAGGAATTTGGTTAACATGATCACAGGTCTATCTACATACACACACACACACACACCTGCTATCTTAGAAGTTGATTTGCCTAAATGAAAAATACTCAAAATATCTCAAAATGCTTAAATTGACCCTTCTACTGCCTAAGTGTTGCCCCAGTGACAGTTCCTATCTTTGGGATATTATTAATAACTCTTTTAGGCCTTGTTGATCTAATCTGCTAAATAATGGGCAATTAGTTTAGTTGCTCAGGGCAACATGTGAATGAGACCAAGGTCAAGGGTACGATCCCCTTAGGACCTGCTGGCTTCCTACAGATGCATTTCATTCCAAAACTGCTGTCTACACCCCTAGCCAAAGCCAAACAGCTTGCAAACAAATGTAGCTGTCATAAAAAGAGCTGCAAGAACTCTGCTCATTAAAATAGTAACAGCAGCGGCAGCAGCAATTTTTCACATCCTAATATATACAGGGAAGAATATATTAATAAAATTTCCATAGAGCGCAAATAAAAATAAAATCACTAATAAAAATAAAAACATCTTGCCCCTCCTCCCAAGGTCTATGAGGGAAAAGGAAATAGCCTCTCTTTACCCAACTAGGTTTCTTGGTCTTCTTGGGTCTTCAAGTGGAAAGTGTGTGAAACCAAGATAAGGGAGAATCAAACAGAATGTCTGATCTTCAATTTTCAGGGCCTGGAATCCTCCCTGTGGCATCTTTCACACACTGCTTTCCAGTGCTGCTTATCCTGAGTCACATTTGGCTCCCACTGAGAGTGAGCTGTGGAGGGTAGAGAAGTGTCTGATACTTCTTTGCCTCCCCTTCAGAACTTCATAACAGTCACACCTGTGTTTGACATTTGTAGGCCTTTACCAAGGCCTTTACTTTAACATACATTTTCTCATTGACTAGGCCCCCAATAAATATGGTTGGTTGATGGAAAATGGGTAAGGAGATCTCCAGAACAAAAAAGAAATTGGAATATGAGCAAAATAACAGACTGGGTACTTGCCACTGGGGCTGTCAGCTGGGAAACCCCATGCCCCATGTCCTCTTGGCCTCTGTGCAGTACATTCACACATCCCAGCAGAGCAGGCAGGTCAGGGCAGAAAAAAGGAAGGGGGGCCTTGAATCCAGACTGAACATATGCTGGCATATTCAGAGTCCTCTGCCCACTTTATGTGAGGGGATAAAGGTACAGAATGAAAAGCCATTGTACTTCTCAGCAATGAGGTGTTAACTTCAAAGCTTCATTGGGGCCTTTTAAATGGTAGGAGTTATTGCTTCAACAAATCTCAAATAAATCCCAAGGACGTTTTATTAACCCCTCTCAGAGTTCCTTCTATTGGAACATGTAATACACAAGACCTATGTGGAGCTGCTCTCCCCTGGTAACCAAGAATCTTCTCCCCCTTTTAAACGTTGTGGCTGCCCCCTTCCCAACAGCTCTATTATTTAATTTCCTATTTTACTTCTGTTCCAATAGCATTTATTTTCTGTATCACTCTTTTGGACCCTTACTCACTTCCTTATTGAATTATTAGCTGTTTCTTAGTCTGTTTTCTCCAACTATAAAGTCAGCTTTGGATGGTAAAGGATATGTTTTCCTCTCATATCCCTCTTGGAACCTAGTACATTGTAAGAGGCTAAAATGAAAAAAAAAAAAAAATGTGGGTGCATGGTTGGAGGGATAAATGAATACATAAATGGTCTAAGGATTGGGAACTCTGTACAATAACTGTACAGTTTTAACACAAAAGAAAAAAATATGAAAAGCATTGAGCAATGCTGACATCAAACCTAAAATGTAATTCAAATACATTCCATACCTATAAAACCTTGTAAAACTCTCTTTAAAGAGCATTCAAAGCTATTCCCAAGCATTATTGCATCACTTGACCTCACATTGCAGACAGGAGCCCCCAAAACAGCAGTTGACACTAGTAAACGGACACCTCTGCTTTGTTACCACTGTTATTTCCTCTTCACTCCCAGCACCTGTCCTGCCTCGAGCCAGTATCTGGGTGTAGATCCACACTAGGGAGCCCTGGGGAGACTAGATGAAGGGGAAAGAGGGCCAGGCCAGAAATCCATGGCCTGCTGTTAGGTAAGCATACTCTTCCTTCCTCATGATCCTGGGTTAATCGCTGCCACTAAGATCATAATCTTTATTTGGAGTGAGTAGTTTAAAGGAACAGAGAGTGAAACTAGCATCTTGTTTGAATTTTTTTAGACTAGTATACAGAAGCAGAAGTCAGAGTCATCAGGAATCATAGATGAGTTCCATAGATGAGTTTTATAGACATGGAAACCTGCAGGCATGGTAGATCTGAGCGGCAACACGAGACTCCGACATGGTTCTCCGTCCCAGCTCCAGCATTCTATTCTACCTCTGCACCCTGACAGAGCATGCAGGGTGCAGAGGAAAACATAGAGGGTCTGCCTTGAGCTTCCTAAGATCTGCATTCTATGAAAACACACATGAAAAGGGAAATTCTCCCACTTACTGCCTTTTTAAGTCACACAGGCAGCAGGGCCTTAAAACAAGAGTGTATTACCCCTTACTCAAGCATAGGCCAGCCACCTTTCAAAAAGCATATCTGAGCAATTCTGTAATGAAGGGGTGAAAAGGAAGGAGGCTATGGGCTTATTCAGAGTCCTCTGCCCTATTTCACAGTCATATCCCACTGCTCCTAAGCATGGCCCCTCTTCCTGGTGGAGTGATATATACTCAGGACACTCACGGGAGCTTTGCCCATGCTCTCCCCAGCACCCATGGCTTTCTCTCTTCTCTCTGCCAGACCAAAGTAAGCAAGCTCTGTCTTCAAAGCTCACCACTACACAAGGATTTCCTGGGCATACAAATTCTTACCCTAATATTTCATTTACCAAACTAACCTTGGACATTTATGTAGATAAATCTTACTGCTGCACACATTCCTAAGTATTATCATTGGTTTTAGATAAGAATTTTCATTTTCCAACTAAAGAGGAAGCAAATTAAGAGGAAGATCCTACCTAATATATAGTATGGTGCTGAGAAGACAGATGCTTCAAAAAATTTTGCTAAGCAGCTGAATTACTACCAAAGTCTCAAGCAGGCAAACACGACAGAGGTAGAAATGCTATATAAACATTATCCAAAAGTCAAATGTAGACTATATGCAAAATATTACTTTGCATTTTCCACACTGAGGTTCTAAGGGACCAATTTTCTAAATTTCCCGGAATTTCTCCCCTCACACTAAAAAATGACCAACTATCCATCACTAACTTAGTTTTACTTTTCATTTCATTAGATAATAATTACGAAAATATACCATATATAGAAGACATGCAATGGATCATGCTGATGGAGAAGAAACCAGCAAAATGAGATTGTAAAATCATTTTAAGATAATGAAAGGACCAGCAAACTCCATTCGATTGCAAAAGAGAGGGAAAGTGCCTCTACTATCCAGTCTAAATATTTGTTTTCTGTGTTGTAATGAATTGTACTTTTCCACTGCATGCTCACAAATTCTGAAAGAACTAGCTGATCCTAAGGCTAAGAAAGTATGTTATGCTGAAGGAAAAAGAGAGAGAGAGAGAGAGAAAAAAAAAACAAAACCTGGCAATTTTCAGAAAATTCAGCCATTCCTTAAACCCACCCAAATTTTGAGGATATTGTTGGAAGAATATATTTCCTTTTATAAAGGGAAAGGGGGCAGGCAGTAGATGTGTGAGTGAGTGTGTATGCATACAGGGAGGGAGAGTAAGGGAAGGAACGAGCCAAAGATGGAGCGGGAGAGAAAAGGGAGGAAAAATGAGAGAGATCTTCCTGCTAGGCCTTGATTAAGAACTTTTTAAATCCTAGGAAGGGTGGATAGTCTTTGAAACCAGATCCGCTGCAGGAAGGAGGCCAGCACCCAGGACACCGTGTCTTTCAGAAGGGGCCACCCACGGTGCCGTGGCGGTCATGTGACTGCCCTGTCACATCCTGAAGCCATTTCCAGCCCATGCACACGTCTGTGCTCCCATTTAGAGAGGATGGGATATATTGGGAACACATATGGAAACACTTTCAGAGAATCAGTTTCCATGAAATTCATAATGAGCCAAGTGGCTTCAGATGTGGTTGCGTTCCTCCGATTAGCCAGCAAAAAAAAAAAGGAAAAAAGGAGGAAAAAAGGGACAAATCCACCCTTTCAGACCTTATTTCAGTTTCAGAAAAATTAAAAACCACTAATGACTTATGGCTACCAAAACATGGAGCCACAATTAGGAGAGAAGGAACTAGGAAAATGAGGGAGAGAGGTTTAAAAGTGATAGCCTTTCCCTCCTAAAAATAACAGCTTCAATATCGGTAATCTTACCTTAAATCAGAGAGAGCCTTTCCTGCGATGGTATCTGCCTGGAGTGGCATAATTAATTTTCTGACATCCTGGCAGAAGGTTGTACACATGTGCAAAAGAGGGGGTGGGAGGTGGCAGGGAGATGGCGAGCGAGGCAGAGGCTACAAGACCAACTCTTATTTGATAACATATGTGGTCAATTAAGATTATTTTTAAAATTGCAAACTAAATGATAAATTGTTCCTAAGTAAATCTTTCAAAAAAGCCAGAATTCAGACAGGACAGCCTGGTATTTTCCTGTGGCCTGTGCTAGTGGTAACTTGGTCTATATTAAAAGCAGAAATTTATGAACTGGTTGAGATGTTATATATTAGACACCAAAGCCTAACTGATAGGAAGGCATGAAATACAAGAAGTGGACAAATGGAGAAGGGTTTTTAAAGAGGGACATTTAACTGATATTAGTAAGTTAAAACATTATTTTTATATTAAAACAAAAACATACATATTCTAAAATAAAATTCACATACATTCTAAGATAAAACAAGAGACTTGAAAAGATTCTCTTTGGGGAGTTGGGGTTGTTTTGGGTTACGCCAGCAGATCGGGGAGAGCAGGGATAGTGAAGGAGCCCTTGAGTTTCCTCTGCCCTTTGAGGCGCTCCCGTGGAAAAATCTGTGCAGCGTTTCTTTCAGGCTTGGTAGCAAGCCTGAAGCCCTGGTGCAGGAATGTTCTGACTTGAAGCTGCTTGATGATGGGCTGGGAACTAGAACTGCCTATTGCTTAACAGACTAGTTAGTTGCTTTTCTCTAACCATATGAATCCTATAAGTGATGGAATAGCCACAGCGTTCCATGGTGTTAGCAAAAATTGACTAAGAGGAAAGAGTGGCTAACCAAACAGCTGGGATGCCACGGCTCAGATCTGCAGAAGTACTTGATCAAAGCACTCCCACTGCCATTTTGTCATTAAATCCTCTGTAAGGTAGCAATGTCACTGACTATACTTTATGAATGGCAAACTCAAGCTCAAAAAAAATGATTTCATCGAAGTTACAGATCAGTACATGGTGGCCCAAGACCTGGCCCCAGACTTGTGGGGGCTTTGCTGCCACTGTCTCCCCTAACGTGCAGGGATTCTGGGTCATTTTCATGTGAATCTAGCAGCCTGGCCATGGCTACCTGGAGGGCAATGATGAAAAGTGTTCTGACCAATTATCACTGACAGCCCTGGGATGGAGGTGGAATGGGAGGCAGATGCATGCACTTACTAGCCATGCTTGAACCAGCCCCAGAATTCTGATATTGTCTTTACCACTGGTGTTCTGAATGATACGAAGCAAATCATGTTTTATATTCCTTAGGTAAACTCATTGCATGAGACTCTTGTAAGCAGGAATTGGTAACAGTACACAGCAAATAGCAAATATTTCCATCCTAAAAGGGCATTCCTCCTTACCCGCACCATTTGAACTAGTAGAGCCAGAGAAGAAGGAAACCGAAAAGATTGGGTCTCCAAGCTAGAAAATACATAAATTGAGAATCAAAATCTTGAAATTCATGATTAACCCCACACACTCAGCTGCAGGTCCAGCCAAACTCTTCTGTAAAAAAACCATAACTGAGAAGAGAGATGCTGGTTGAGGTAGGAAAAGACTATGAAATGAATAATCACCACAAAGTCCAATGTTTTCAGATAGAGTTTGAAGAGTTCTGGTCGGACTCTGCTTCTTAAAGTAGGACTCAAGCTGCTCCTTTAAATCTAAAACCAACCCAATCTAAGACTACACCTGTAACTGAGACTAGCACTGGTCCAGGAGAGATGCCAGGGAAAAGGAAGAGTCCACTGCAGGCAGCGGCTGTTTTCAAGGCCGAATCACACAAAACCTGACAAGCTGGGGGCATTATTTTTTTCAAATACAATTTCCCAAAATAGATCTCGAAAGGCTTGGTCCCCAGGTGTGGTCCAACAGCCCTGAGGCCATCCTGGGCCTTAAAGCACGTGGCTCAAATTGCCTGATGCCCCTAGACCTAGGACTTGAACCAGATTACCAAGTGCTGTTCAGTCTCTATAATTCAGCTCCAAAAGATACAGCTACCCCAGGCCTAACGCAATCCATATTAATCTAGGATCAAAGCCACAGGCTTCAGCCTCAAACTGTATCCTGTGAGGACCTGTGCTTATTTTTGCCCTTTCTCCCTCTACAGTCAGATGCAGCCACTTACCTGTGCCCCACCGGAGGCCTGGGCTGACCATGCCCTGGGAGGGGTTCCTGCCCCAGGAGGAAATACATAAGGGGCTTCCAGGTTGTGACAGAAGCTGGCTTTATATTCAAGGTTCACTTTCTGTGTTGCATCTTCTGCTTGGGTGGTTTATCTGGCTTCCTGAATCTTTATCTTGTTTGACTCTCTGGTTCCTTGGGATTTCCTTGTTCATGTCTGCCTACCTGTTCTGTGACTTCAGTCAGGCTTTTTCGCTCAGATGTGTGTGTGTTTCTAGACTCTGTGTTAAGGGCACACAAACATTTGCAAGAGCAACGATCTTGTCCCAACTTACCTTTCCAGTCTTGTCTCTCGTTTTACTTCCATGAACTCTACAATCCAGTCATACCAGACCCTTTTCCATCTTCTGTGTTACACACCTTCCTGCCTGGGTTTTCATTGGCCCCTTCGCCCTTAGTATCCCACTAGTCCCCTACCCTATCTCAGCTCCTTAAAATTCTAAGCAGCCTTTAAAATCGACCTCACAGTCCCCCTCTGCTGTGAAGCTTCTTCATATGTTCTTGCTTTAGCCCACAGTAACCTCCCCTTCCTCTCTGCAGGCAATTATTCATTTGTATCTTTCTTTTTTTTTTTTTTTTTTTTTTTTTGAGATGGAGTCTCACTCTGTTGCCCAGGCTAGTGCGCAGTGGCACAATCTCGGCTCACTGCAAGCTCCGCCTCCCGGGGTTCATGCTATTTTCCTGCTTCAGCCTCCCCAGTAGATGGGACTACAGGCGCCCGCCACCACGCCCAGCTAATTCTTTGTATTTTTCGTAGAGATGAGGTTTCACCGTGTTAGCCCGGATGGTCTCTATCTCCTGACCTTGTGATCTGCCCACCTCGGCCACCCAAAGTGCTGGGATTACAGGCGTGAGCCACCGCCCCCGGCCCATTTGTATCTTTCTTATAAGTGTGCTGGGGAAGCAACAATCACGCGATCACCTCTATAGCCTTTTTTTTTTAATTTAACTTTTAAGTTCAAGGGTACATGTCCAGGTTTGTTACATAGATAAACTTGTGACTCGGAGGTTTGTTGTACAGATTATTTCATCGTCCAGGTATTAAGCCTAGCCCTCATTAGTTATTTATCCTGATCCTCTCCCTCCTCCCAGCCTCCACCGTCCAATAGACCCCAGTGTGCGCCGTTCCCCTCTCTGTGTCCACGTGTTCTCATCATTCAGGCTCCCACGTACAAGAACGTGCAGCAGTATTTGGTTTTCTATTCCTGCATTAGTTTGCTAAGGATAATGGCCTCCAGCTCCATCCATCTTCCTGCAAAGGACATGATCTCGTTCTTTTTTATGGCTGTGTTCAACTAGCCTTTAAACTGCTTAAAAATGGGAATGCTGTCCTATTTATCTTTAAACACACCATGGCCCCTCTCACAGTTACATACAAAAAGTATTTAAATGTGTGTCTAAGGGAAAAATGATGGCAATAGCAGATTTGACCTAAATCCTTGTCTTTCACTGAAATTTGTGTGTGTCATCTGCCTTCTGCCTATACATCTTCAACCAACTGCCTTTCCTACTTACTCTACCTGTGTTTACCTGAAAGGGTTCAGGTTAGTTGCAGAGCCACAGCTCTGCCCTGACTACCAGTTAGTTCTGCGGTGCGTCTCTTGCTCCCCTCTGTTCCCTGGCTTGCCCCCTTTATCCTATGAACAAAAACTGATTCTGATTTTTTTCAGTCCCAGCAAACCATCAGGTCCCACATCAAACTACCTCTCAAAAATCATCATGAAATGATAAGGTAACATCTCAGATTTTGCTTTTTAAGTTTTCACTGTTTTTACATACATTTGGTTTTACCTTCACAAAGAGGCTGAGAGGTAGGCAGGATAGGCACCGATTGATAAGGAAGCTTCATCAGAGAAAGAAGGCACCATCTTGAGGACACAGCTCATTAGTGCAGAGCTCAAGTGAATGCGTTGGGTTTCCAATTTGTGTCCTTTTTCCCCCAATAGAGGTGCCTCATTAGCATCTACTACTTTTCATCCAAATAGAAGTCTCAACAGGAGGTCTGGGTGTGGTGGCTCAGGCCTGTAATCCCAGCACTTTGGGAGGCCCAGGTAGGCAGATCACTTGAGGCCAGGAGTTTGCGACCATCCTGACCAATATGGTGAAACCCCATCTCTACTAAAAATACAAAAATTAGCCAGGCGTGGTGGTGGGCACCTGTAGTGCCAGCTACTCGGGAGGCTGAGGCATGAGAATCACTTGAATCCAGGAGGCGGAGGTTGCAGTGAGCCGAGATCAAGCCACTGCACTCCAGCCTGGATGACACAGCGAGACTCTGTCTCAAAAAAAAAAAAAGAAAAAGAAAAAAAAATTCTCAACAGGGGAAAGGATGGTATTTCTTTAAAAACAGGGCACATTTCAATTGATATTTTTAAAGCGATGACTGGTATGCCTTCTCGCATTGGATGTTTATATCCAGTGATATCAGGAACCAAACTACTACCTTTTATTTAACTGAAAAACTGACTTTGCAAAGAATTTCTTTCTCTTTGTTGTTAGGATTTAGCCTAAAACCATGTACAAGAGTCTTCCTGCTATCCTGAGACAATGCTCCTTATGTAACTTCCGAATCCAAATGTAGCGTTGTAGTAACTCGTTCCTCTGAAAGTCTCAGCGTTTTTCCACTCAAGCCCTGCACACAGAATTAACTCAAAACTTCTGCAAGAAAAACGTCCTTTTTAGAGTTTGATTTGGCATCAGTTTCAAAGAGCTGTTTGTATATTTTAGAATATGTAGAATTTTCCTTTGATTGAAAACTCTCTTTTAACAATGGACAAGAGATGATTTCTCTTCTGAGTGATTTAAACAAAAACAAACACATCTTAGTTACATAGAGCCTTGTTCTCAAAGTGGTCTTTCTGAAAGAAATCAAACTCTACAGATTGTTAAGCATTTGGCAAAAGCCTTCAAACAGCCAAAGCCAAATAGCGAAATTTTCCTTGTTGTAGGAGATAAATATTAGAGCAAATTTTTTAAAAAATAGAACCTCCTTTCACTTTCTACTCTGCTCGATAACATTCCCCTCTCAACACACACACACACCCCTTCAGAGGGGTTTCATCTTCAATGTTTATTCCTGGTGCTATAGTAATAAACTCGCCACAAATGGACATTTTCAACATCTGTTTGTTGCTGTTCCCAGACATCTTGTATTTCTTTGGGACATGAAGCCCTCTGTCTCCCAAGTGCAAACAGACACACCTAATTATGTATTAAGGTGTCTGAGAGGAGCTACTTGTTTTGATGATCGTAAAAAAAAAAAAAAAAAAAAAAAAAAAAAGAAGAGCCCGGTCTGCTTAGCTCGCTGTGGGATGTGGGACAAACACACAGTAGTCCAGTAGTAGCTCCTCAAACAGTGGAAGTTCTCTGCCTGCCAAGCACAAAGTCCAAGTCCTATTTTTCTCAGCCTGAGAATCATGTCCACTGAGTCCACTCCAGATGTGGACCAAAACAGTCAGTGACTGGTCAGGAGAGACAGTGCTGCCACAGATGCAGGGCCACATCTATTTAATCTTTTCATAAGGACTAATTTTCGGGTGAAAAGAGGAAAGGTGCACAGGAAGAAGAGGTCATTGGGGGTTCATTTTTTTTTCTTCTTCAGGTCACAATGGCCATGGATAGCAATTTTAATACAATGTCAGTAGCCTATGAGAAGTGTAGCAGGATAAAATAATTCTAGAGTGTTGGACTAGTAACTGGAGATGTGGGTTCTGGTCACAGTGCTGTCCCTGCCTCGCAGGGTGATCACAGTGGAGTCCCTTTCCCTCCCTGACCCACACATTCCTTGTCAGTAAAAAGAGGGGCAGGGACGAAATCATCTCTGTGGGTTTCCCTGCTCTAAAATTCTGATCCTGCTACATATTGGACAAGTCTGAGAATTCCAAAAATACCTTCAAAAATTCTACTAGAAATAGCGTTCCTGTAAAGAATGGTCCCCATTCATTAAAAAGCAGTACTAGTTTTCGAAATGAGGTAACAAATCTATACATTCAATGTGCAAAAAAAAAAAAAAAAAAAAAAAAAAACCCAGGTTTTCTATGTACAAAATGTCAATTCAAAAATTTAGGATCTTTTCTAAAAATTAAAAAAAAGTAATTGTTAACAACAGTTCCCAACACAGGCCAAAAGAAAATGGGAACACTACTAACTTTTTAAGAAAGTCTTTCATCTTTAAATTTAGCAGTAAAGGAGGTTAAAACTAACACTTCAGGCTCCCATATTCGATGAGAGATATCATGTGAGCTATTTCTCTTTCTTTTCTGTTCTAGATTATTTAAGCAAATTGTTTGATGTGAATTATCTAAAGTTAAAATAAATGATTTTTTGTATCAACCTTTCCAGCTCTCGCAGGGTAGAATATATTGTGCATAATTTAAGTAGCTTTAAATTTCCTTGCCCCACATATAAAACCATATATTTTGAGTTTTTTTTTTTTTAGACGGAATCTCACTCTGTTGCCAGACTGGAGTGCAGTGACGCCATCTCAGCTCACCACAGCCTCTGTCTCCTGGGTTCAAGCAATTCTCCTGCCTCAGCCTCCCAAGTAGCTGGGACTACAGGTGTGCAACACCACGCATGGCTAATTTTTGTATTTTTAGTAGAGACATGGTTTCACCATGTTGGCCAGGATGGTCTCGATCTCTTGACCTTGTGATCTGCCCGCCTCAGCCTCCCAAAGTGCTGGGATTACAGGCGTGAGCCACCGTGCCTGGCCTATTTTGAGGTTTTAAGATTTCATTAATGTGTACATTTTTAATTTCTAGAATAAAATTTATGTTTACAAAATTGGTAGATTTTTCCACTGTTATTTCTGGTTAGGGATTTGGTCCATTTTACTTTATTTTGGGTTCTCTGATCTGCATCAAACCATGAATTTTGGCTACTTAGTAAGGATTAACGGTGTTATCCAGGTGTGGGCTGGAAAGATCAGTGATACAAATATTTCTCTTAGGATGATACCCAACAGGCCTTTGTAGCAAAGTCTGATTCTGATATGGAGACTCCTAAAGCAACGCAGAGTAGGTAAAAGCATATTATGTGGAGCTAAAAGACCTGGAATTGAGTTTTCACTCTCTATCCCTTTCACTTGATGACCCTGAACAAATCTCTAAATGTCTCTGAGCCCTAATTTCCTGCTGGCAAACTACTGAGTATAATAGTATTGATACTCCAATGCGTTGTGATGATTAAATGAAATAATGTCTATGAAAGTGCTTTCTATGGTTGTAAAGCACTATCTAAGTATTATTAATACTAAGTCTTGCTATGCATTTATTTTTACTCTCATCTTTAGACTTAGTTGCGAAAATTCTTCCCATCTTCCCCTGCACTTAATTTGTCTGAGGTTCTAACATGATGTTCTTTATCTGTGAGCTTTAAGTACCTTCTGCCATCAGAAAAGAGCTATTACAGAGGACCCGATCGTCCTGCTTCTTTTTAATTCCCTCACTCTGGAGTTCGTGAAGGAGAGCAGTAGAAGAGTTCAAGGTGCCCTCCTAAGATGCCTCCTCCTTCCTGGGGGAGTCCTCAGTTTGTCGGTACATATTCTGTTTCACATGCCCGAGTTTCCACTTCTCTTGGATGACCAGCAGCATCCTCTGGAGACAGCAGCTTGATAAGCTGCCAGAGTACACTGTCATCTAACTGCATTGGGCCATGGGCCTCTTCATATGCAATATGATACTGTGGGGGAATGCAACAAGCCTAACTCACAGATTGTACTTATACCAATCTCTTTGTTCTTTCCGTTTCCCTCAATGTTAACCTGTTTGTTACACTTGTTGGAACTTACTTGCCACATTTTTAGATAACTGAAGGGATTTACGTCCAATTTGCCTTCTATATAACCGAAAGTGGTACTGCTTATTTGATTTTAATAAACTTTTACAAAGATTGTTTTCAAACTTCTAACTAGACATTCTATAATTTGCAGTTTGAGATTTAACCTTTTTATTAAAATGGTGGTAGGAAGATCCCTGGGAGGGGTTCACTTTGGAGAAATAGTTTTTCTCTCTTAGGTACCAGGGAATGTGGTAAAGTGCAGGAGGAAGGCAACTTAGCCATCTGCAGAAGCTGTGGCTTTGCAAGTCCAAAGCTGACACCTCAAATACTAGCTTGCAAAGTCTGCAAATGGGCTGAAAGATAACCACATCTCCAGTTCCCTAGTTTTAATCTATCTCCTAGTTACCCATCTCCTAACCCACCTGTGCGGTGATTTTCACTATTATACCACAGTGTTGTTGTAGTGAAAAAGATCAGTACCAATGCCTTAAGACTGGAGGGGGAGGGCATGAGTATAAGCAAGTCCAGCCACTCATCTGAAGAGGAGGGGAATTCATTATACACATGTGTATTGTCAGGACTCAGACCTCTTGGCTCATGGGGAGAAAGCACGCCTCTTTCCAATAAAGTACCCTACCAATTTTATTCCTTTTTAAAGTGACTGTTTTTTTCCAGGGGCTGTTATCTGTTATCTGCTTCTTCTGACTCTAGTGAGAAAATTCACATTACATTTTTTCACCTCCATTCTCTTTTACTATACCCTTCTAAATGAAAAAGCCAGGGAGAAAGGTTAAAAACTAGGTTTGACAGCCAAAGCAACAGCCAACCCATCATCCGAAGCTCCAATCTATGAAGTTTTTGGAGCTCTGAGACTTATTCTGGATTCCCCATGCTGACACCCTTTGAACTGTATCTTCTATTGAGTCCTTGAGCTTCCAAAACTCAAAATAAATCCATCAAATACATTTTAAGTAGGTTTGGTCACTGGGAAATGTGCTCTCCAGGTCCTGATTTTATTACTCTCCTTTCCTTTAAAACAAACTAACAAATGGCTGTAATAGTTTTCAGTACACACACCTCTGCACTTCAGGATTCCAGAAAGAACAGAAAGCTGTGTCCACGGAGAAATGGAACTTCATTACATTTTAAACAGGAAATATAAGAAAAACTGTTCATATCTGCATAAGATCTTGAAGCTAACTTCCAGAGCCCCAAATTCAGAGTTTCATGAGGAAGAATCTCCTTTTAGGGCATGGTTGAAAGATCTGAGAATGGAGTGATAGCTTACTACAACTGTGATGCCAACAGGGTTACCTGTTTAAAGCTTTCTCCTTTAAGCTTGGCTTGTGCTTATGAGATTCTGCTTAGAACATGTTCCTCATCCCTTATCAATTCAAGTTCCTTGCTATTTAAGATAAGCCCCAATTTCTCAGTCCTCTGAAGAAGCTGTTCTGGGTGCTGACTCCACAGGGAGGACAAGCGCTGGTTTCTCACCTGGACTGACTTTTCTTGATTGCTAGATATTAGCTCGCCAGCCTGAAGGAACTGAGAGCCCCTTGCCTAAGTGTTTCTTCACTTCAGAGTTGTTGCCACACACTGCCCAGTGTGATCATCTAATGATTGCCTGCAAAGCCAGCCTGGTCACACCTGCATGCATGATGCTTTCCATTGAAGTGCATCTTTTTTTTTTTTTTTTGGTGAGACAGTCTCCCTCTGTCACCCAGGCTGGAGTGCAGTGGCACAAGCTAGGCTCACTGCAACCTCTGCCTCCCAGGTTCACACAATTCTCCTGCCTCAGCCTCCCCAGTAGCTGGGATTACAAATGCATGCCACCACGCCTGACTAATTTTTGTATTTTTAGTAGAGACGGTGTTTCGCTATGTTGGCCAGGCTAATCTAGAACTCCTGACCTCAAATGATCCGCCTGCCTAGGCCTCCCAAAGTGCTGGGATTACATGCTTAAGCCACCGTGCCTGACTTAAAGTGCATCTTAGAAGCAGTAGAAGGAACTGGTGTGTATGAAAGATACAGAAGATACATTTTGAGGATGAGAAGAACGTTGATATGGTTCGGCTGTGTCCCCATCCAAATTTCATCTTGCATTACAGCTCTCATAATTCCCAGGAGCCATGGGAGGGACGTGGTGGGAGGTAACTGAATCATGGGGGTGGGTCTCTTCCATACTGTTCTCGTGATAGTGCATAAGTCTCATGAGATCTGATGGTTTTAAAAAGAGGAGTCCCCCTGCCCCCTGTACACATTCTCTTGCCTGCCACCATGTAAGATGTGCCTTTCTCCTCTTTCACCTTTTGCCATGATTGAGGCTTCCCCAGCCATGTGGAACTGTGAGTCCATTAAACCCATCTTTCTTTATAAATTACCCAGTTCTTGGGTATGTCTTTACTAGCAGCATGAGAACAGACTAATACAAACATATAATGTTGTTTCAGTCCCCAAAATTCATCTCATCATTGTACATCATTGTACTAAAATCTGGGTTTGCATGGTGCCAAGGAAGGAAAGCTATTGGGAATCAGAAGATTAACAAAACGTGATTACAGAAAACTAATAATTTTCAGTCAAACGAAACATTTCAGATCTCAAAATGGATTTCTGGCCTGAAATTTCCAGGTTAGTAGTTCTGTATTTGTTTAATAAATCAAGTAACTCCTGAATTACCACTTCACTTAGGGTGTATAATAGTGTCTAAACATTAATTAAACTTCTAAAAGATGCAACATTATTCCTTTTAAAGTAAACTAACAATTGGGAGAAAACATTACTAAAGCATTTTGATGATACCAGCAAAATTCTCTCTCTACTCCAGTGTCTCTATCCCCACCATTTCCAGGCAAGCCCAAGCCACCGTCCTCTCACTAGGGTGACTGCCACAGCCTCCTAACCACACTCCTTCCCTCCTCCCTACCCCTGTTACAATTCTCCACCCAACCGCCAGAGTGAGCTTTGAAAAATATAAATCAGTGTATATCAAGACCCTGCTTACAATCTGCCAAATGGCTTAACACTGCACATAACAGCAAATCCAAACCTCTGATCTTGACCTGTAGTGGCCCTGCATAACTTGGACCCAGCCTATCTCTCTAACTTCATGTCATCTGCACACTCCAGCCACTGAGCATTCTTCTCAAACACCCCACAGTCTTCCCACCTCTGGGCCCTTGCACTAGATTTTCCCACTGCCTAGAATGCGCTCCCTTCCTCCTGATCTTGACAGGGCTAACTCTTTTTTGTTATTTAGATCTCAGCTTCAATATTGGCTCCTCATCACATCACTCTATTTTACTTTTTTCATAGTACATATCCCTAGATAATATTTTATTATTTTCAATTGCCCACGCTTTGGTAGTAATAGCTAACATTTATTGAGCGTCAGGCATTATTCTAAGGGCTTTACATATATTAACTATCCTTTAGTCCCCATAACAACCTATTAAAGCAGGTATTATTATTATTATTAGATTAGATGGTCATTTAACTGATGCGGAAATTGAGGTACAAACAAGCTAAGTTACCTCCCCACAGGCACAAAGCTAGTGAGTAAAGAAGCCTGAACTTAGACCTGGCTCTAAAGACTGTTTAATTATTATGCCATATGCCAATAGAAAAAGTTCCAAGAGCCTTTCTGTCTTGTTCATCAGAGTATCTCCAGTGGGCAGAATGGCGCTCAATAAATGAGTAAATTTAATGTTGGCAATAACTTGTGTTAAATATTTTTATCATGCAGTCATAAAACACTATGACAGTAATGTTTCATTAAGAGAAAGCTCATTATGATTCAAATCATATTTTCTTTAAATAGATCTAATTTCTTTAATATAGAAAGCCTGGTCCTGTGATCACATTTATTCTGTTATTAACAGAATTCATCCGTTTTAGTAACTCTTAGCTTATAAGGTTCTCATTTCTCCAGTAAGATAAATTACCACTTATAAATGTACCATTCTCATGTAAAGAGGGTTAACAAATAAATTACCTAAAACCATGCAAGGGTATGAGAGATGTCAATAAAATTCCTTAATTTTACATTAAATCTGGGATTTCAAAAATTGTCTATGGATTCTGACACACACGCACATATATAAGGCTTCACCTTAAAGACAGGTTCAGCTGTGGTCAGGTATCAAGATCTAAATGTACAGTTTTTTGGTATTAAATAACCTGATCTTAGGTTGCTTCTCATCAGAATCTCTTAACTGAAATACAAAACAAAACCTTTCCTGACATCTATCATAGTTGCTCCTGTTAATTTAGTTCTTCAATTAAATGCTATATTAGCCTTTAGTGTTATTATTGATGGTGTGTAGTTTTGTTTTTTTTTTTTTTTGGAGACAGAGTCTCGCTCTGTCACCCAGGCTGGTGTGCAGTGGCACGATCTCAGCTTACTGCAGCCTCAGCCTCTCTGGCTCAAGCAATCCTCCCACCTCAGTCTCCCAAGTAGCTGGGACTACAGGCACGCACCACCCCCGGCTGATTTTTGTATTTTCTGTAGAGACGGGGTTTCGCCATGTTGCTGAGGCTGGTCTCCAACTCCTGGGCTCAAGCAAACTGCCCACCTCAGCCTCCCAAAGTGCTAGGATTACAAATGTGAGCCACCGCGCCCAGCCGGTATCTAGTTTTCTGATGTGATGATTATAAGTCTCTCCTGTAAGAAAACCTGCCCTTTCAGGCCTTAATTTAGAATCACAGACATCAAAAACTTTATGATATACCTTGGGGAAAAACTAGCCCAACTAACTCAGTTCACGCTTAAAGAAACTAAGACCTACAGAAGTTAGTGACCTGCTCAAGAACTCAGAGGCACATCTGAAATTCAAAAGAGAGGCTCCTCAATTCCCAGCCAACACCTATTTCCAACACACTGTCAACAACACTATGAATGTTTAATCACCACTCTACATGCTTGAGTCATGGAAGAAATGTTTTCCTGATAAACCAAATCAATTCAACACAATTTTATTGAGCAACTGCTGTTTTATCAGTGTTGAACTCAATTCTTCTTTGGGAGGCAAGACCCAATTCAAAAGTTTCAACCACCTACTGGATTAAAGAGGTTACGTGAGGTTTTATTAACCCTTCAAAGAGTATCTGTGGTACCTGCCAATTTCTAAGGTTAGAGAACAACTTTAACTTTCTTTGTTAACTGCCCTGAGGGCCAAACTCTTTCCTTTTTGGAATCTTTTAGGTCAGTTCTCTACTATATCTTTTGAGACTGAGTCTCACTCTGTCACCCAGGCTGGAGTGCAATTACACAATCCTGACTCACTGCAACCTCCGCCTCCCGGGTTCAAGCAATTCTCCTGCCTCAGCCTCCTGAGTAGCTGGGACTACAGGCGTGCACCACCACACCCTGCTAATTGTTGTATTTATAGTAGAGACGAGGTTTCACCATTTTGGCCAGGATGGTCTCAATCTCTTGACCTCGTGATCCACCCACCTTGGCCTCTCAAAGTGCTGGAATTACAAGCGTGAGCCACCGCGCCCAGCCTCTACCATATCTTTAAGCCACACTGAGAATGTACTGTTTTCCTAAGGTGTAGTTTGGGAGCTTATAAGTTTGTTTTCTTTAATGATGAGTACCATAATGCTATTATCAGACTTTTTCCTCTTTTCCAAACCTGTTTTTATTTCCTTTGTAGTTTTTATTTAGAAAAGGTTCTTGTTAATTATGTACGGATTTATTGTGACCACATCAATGGGTTTATTGAGTTTTCATGAATCACTGCTCTCCTTGGCACAGGTCAGGGTGTGTTTGTAACCATCATTATATGTGTTATTTTTATTCCATGAACGATAGCATTGTTACTAATTACCACAGAGAGCTGCAACGGTGACCATTTTGGATAGAGCGCAAGACGGCGATAAGCTTTAGATACAAAAGCACAGGGCTTCTCCTAGTCTCCCATGCTTGGCTGCATAGTTATGGGTTGATCACTTAAGGTCACAGTCTCTCTGGAAAATACATGACAGGTTTCTACTTAAAAAAAATCCTCTGAGATATTTAGGAACAATGTTGCCTGTGCAGCATTTTATTTTTATTTACATTACTTTCATGGATTTGAAATTCATTAATTTATTGAGTCATATCAAAAAAAAATTTAGACAGTATAGTCAAATGGGGTCCTAGATTTGCCTCAGACCAAGTTACTTAAATTCTGACCCAGTTCCATAAAATACGCCTTCCTGTTTGCATTTCAGGAAAACAAAAAAAAAAGTCTGAAAACGACTGAACTATTTGAAACAAAGTGTTGTCCACAAATGACTTGAACAATTCAAATTAAAGTTCTGTCATTTGCATTTTATCATATATTTTAATTAGAAAAAAGCTTTTTACTTGTTTAGTTATCTCTTTTTTTTTTTTTTGAGACGCAGTCTTGCTCTGTTGCTAGGCTGGAGTGCAGTGGCGTGATCTCGGCTCACTGCAACCTCCGCCTCCCGGGTTCAAGCAATTCTCCTGCCTCAACTTCCTGAGTAGCTGGGACTACAGGCGCGTGCCACCAGGCCCGGCTAATTTTTGTATTTTTAGTAGAGACGGGGGTTTCACCATGTTGGCCAGGATGGTCTCTATCTCCTGACCTCGTGATCCATCCGCCTCTGCCTCCCAAAGTCCTGGGATTACAGGCGTGAGCCACCGCACCCAGCCTAGTTATCTCTTTTCTAAGATTCCCCTTATAACTATTTCTGCATGTTAACAAACCTAAGAGCTAATTTAAAATAATCATGCAGGCCGGGCGCAGTGGCTCATGCCTGTAATCCCAGCACTTTGGGAGGCCGAGGTGGGTAGATCACCCGAGGTCAGGAGTTTGAGACCAGCCTGGCCAACATGGTGAAACCCTGTCTCTACTAATAATTTTTGTATTAGTTAGCCAGGCATCGTGGCAGGTGCCTATAATCCCAGCTACCTAGGAAGGCTGAGTCAAGGGAATCGCTTGAACCTGGGAGGCGGAGATTGCAGTGAGCCGAGATCATGCCACTACACTCCAGCCTGGGCAACAAGAGAAAACTCTGTCTCAAAAAATTAATAAAATAATAATAATAATCATGCAGTTCCTCTGTCCCCTTTCTACATTTCCACCAACAGTGATCAGTTAATGTTTCCTGAGAAATCAATGCTCAATGAAGTAATCAAATAATATTAAGACATAGGGATGTCAGTGATCCTATTTTTCCTGAAAAAAGTATGACCTTGGCTGATATTTATTAATATCACAAATAATAGACCTGTCAAGACTATTTATATGTATAGTCACTATCAACGTAATGAGTAGGTGGATTCATGCATATGGGGATGTATATGCTGAAGCAGAACAACAACATTGTTTGGTTTTATCAGAGTTGCTGGCATATTCCATAACATATTGCATAGTGAGACCATATATGCATTTACGAAATATGAAATAAAGGCAAACAGAAATTGTCTTAGTCTCCTATAGAATCTTGCTTCTAGATCTATTAGCCAATTTCTAATAATAGTCACAGCAAAAGAACCCTGAAGCATGCAGCACTGATTCCTGGGTAGACTTTTCTACTGAATGCTAGTACTTCCCACGACATTATGCACGCTGAGCATCGGAGTAGGAGTTAGAGATAGAAAGGGATTAGAAGGCCAGGCCCTGGGCCAATGGGAGTCTTCAATCTAGCAGGAGCTCTGGAGAGATAGCAAAGGATTAGAAGACTAGGCCCCTGACTTAGGGGAGCTTTCAGTCTAGCTGGGAAAAGACAAGATCCTCCATATCCTTGTCACATCTTAAGAAACATGAAGCCACACACATCAAACATATGTAATTTTTAAAAGTTGAAAATGTAATTGTTGAAGCAATTTGGTTGAAAGTATAATCTGAGCTGAATGGGATTGATTTTTTTTTTAATTTCCTAAAGGAGATGGCTTTAAGTTGGTTATGGATGTGAATTATTATAATAGAGCAAAGGAACAAAAGAGATCTCCTTTCCTAAAATCCTGAGCATTCTTTGCATATTTTTGGCATCTACATGGGCTAGTACTATAATGTAACCATCACATTTGCTTTATGTTGTATCCTAAATGAGACTTAAAGCTTCTTGAAGGCAGAGACTATATCTTCTATTTCTTTTTTTACTCCTCACCTGCACAAGCACATTAAAGTACATGCGAAATATTTGTTGAGCTGACTTGAAATGACTGAAATGAATGAAAGAAAAGCATTCCAAACAGGAAGGAATGCCAGGGACTACTAATATATTAGATGACATTATTAAAATCTAAAATGTTCTAGACAGGCAGACATTATTACCTGAATTAAATAAGGTAAAACCTAACAAGGATAACTGTAAAGTATCATATTTGGATCTACAAAAAAACAGCTCTAAAAGTAAATAATTGGAGAAATGCAGATTGACAGAGGTGGCAAATAGGAGAAAACAGTGTTAATATGGTCACCAAAAGAACAAAGGCCACTTAAGCCTGCACTACCAGAGGCCGAGAAGAGAGGAATAGTTTGGTTCTGGGTACGAGGCATTAAGATGGACACTAATGAACTGTGTCAAAGACCACTGACCAGATAAGTAGGATGACCTGCAACCATACTATACAGAAAGCGTTAAAAAAAACAGCCAGAGGTGGGGCATACAGGAAAAATTCAGCCTGAAAAAGATAAGACTATGAGAAATGATAGCTGTCAAAACCCTATCTTTTGCTTTGTTCTAGAGGAATAGCTGTGCTTCAGTTTACAGATTAGTTAACATAATTTCTATCATTTTCTCAGAAAAGAGCTTTGACACTTTATTACATGATGGCTATAATTAATGTCAGACTCTAAAGCAGAAATCAAAAATTCTATTTGATCATTTGGTTTCAAGCTGGACCTAAAATATGTTTTGGCATTGTTACTAACTGTTAGCAGCAAGTTCTGGAAACAGATACAGTCTTGATATGTGTTCTAAATATGAAACACATTGCATAAAGACTTGGAGATAAAAATATATACTGCTTATGCACACTCTTACTGCGCTATTTCCTGTCCTTATCAGCAATGAAAGTTTCTCTTGTTTTGCCCTTTCTTTGTTGTTCCAGGTGAACAAAATCTTTTTTCTTCCTTTTTTTCTCCTACATATCTATCTTCCTCTTTTTTTTTTTTTATCTTCTTTCCCACTAATACTTGTTTCATTAAACATTCCTAAGCACCTACCATGGGCCAAAAACTGTGCTAGGTTATAAGGATTCAAGAATATGCAAAACATAGCCACTGTCCTTAAGAAGCTTATAAAAGGAGAACGGCATGCAATTAAATTTTTATGCTAAAGGACGATATGGGCTGGGCATGAGGGCTCACACCTGTAATCCCAGCACTTTGGGAGGCTGAGGCGGGTGGATCAACTGAGGTCAGGAGTTCGAGATCAGTCTGGCCAACATAAAGAAATCCGTTTCTACTAACACTACAAAAATTAGCTGGGTGTGGTGGCTCATGCCTGCAATCCCAGCTACTCGGGAGGCTAAGGCAAGAGAATCTTTTGAACCCGGGAGGCAGAGGCTGTAGTGAGCAGAGATCACACCACTGCACTCCAGCCTGGGCAACAGAGTGAGACTCTGTCTCAAAAAAAAAAAAAAAGAAAGATATGTACATATTAGAGGTGTGTCCAAAGTACAGAAATGACATACAAATGGGTGTAGATGAGACAGCGATTCACTTTGAAGAAAGTGGTGTTTGGGAAAGGGATGCCCAAGACACAACAACAGGGCCCCGCCCACCAGTGCAAAGAAATGGGCTGACATGGAAGTGGAAAATAGCACAGCACACTTAAGGAATGCCAGGCATTTTTTTTTTTTTACTTTTTTTTATTTTATTTTATTTTTTATTTTTATTATTATACTTTAGGTTTTAGGGTACATGTGCACAATGCGCAGGTTTGTTACATATGTATCCATGTGCCATGTTGATTTCCTGCTCCCATTAACTCGTCATTTAGCATTAGGTACATCTCCTAATGCTATCCCTCCCCCCTTCCCCAACCCCACAACAGTCCCCGGAGTGTGATGTTCCCCTTCCTGTGTCCACGAGTTCTCATTGTTCAATGATTTTTAAGAGAAAAGGCCCCCTTTACCTAGGAGAGTCAAATATTTTGGGAGGCAACTAAGCAGTCACATAACTGGATTGTTATTTTAACTAGGTATGTTCCGTATTTGAATTGGTATGCATGACACCAAAAAGTAGATGTTCAGGAATTTATCTATGGGCAAGATTAGGAAAAAAAGATTTAATTTTAAAATGCACCCAAGATATGGAAAACCATTTGGTGACAATTGCTATGATAGAAAACATGCTTCTCCAGGAAGAAATGTGTGAAATGCTTTCTAATAAGAACGATCACTGACAAAGTCAGCAACAAAAGGAAAATGGAAGATAGGATAGTATCCTCAGGTTCAGGTACAGCATCCTTGATGATTTTAAAAATATAATAGCATCCGGTCGGGTTCGGTGGCTCACACCTGTAATCCCAGCACTTTGGGAGGCCAAGGCAGGTGGATCACCTGAGGTCAGGAGTTCGAGACCACTCTGGCCAACATGGTGAAACCCCATCACTACTAAAAATACAAAAAATTAGCCGGACATGGTGGTGGGTGCCTGTAATCCCAGCCTGTAATCGGGAGGGTGAGGCAAGAGAATTGCTTGAATCCGGGAGGCGGAGGTTGCCATGAGCCGAGATCATGCCATTGCACTCCAGCGGGGGCAACAGGAGCAAACTCCATCTCAAATACACACACACACACACACACACACACACACATATATATAAAATAGCATTCTTCCAATGGAATGCAATTCAGGGGTAGAATGAAATGCATTACTAAGCCATGAGAAGACATGGAGGAACTTAAATGCATATTACCACGTGAAAGAAGCCAGTCTGCAAAAGCTACTTACTTATTGTATGATTCCAACTGTATGACACTAAAAAAGGCAAAACTATAGAGACAGGTTAAAAAAAAGAATCTGTGGTTGCCAGCGGCTGAGGAAAAGAGAAGGGAAAGAGAGATGAACAGGTGGTGTACGGGGGATTTTTAGGGTAATGAAACTACTCTTTATGATTCTGTAATGGTGGATACATGGCATTATGATAAAACCCATAGAACTGCACAACACAAAGAGTGAGCCTTGTGTAAACTATGGAGGTTATTTCATAACAACGTATCAATATTGGTTGATCAATTACATCAAACATCACACAAATGCAAGATGTAAATAACAGGAGAAAGTGGGAGATGGTGGGAGGAGAATATAAGAAACTATACATTCTGCTCCATTTTTCTGTAAACTTAAAATTGCTCAAAAGAATAAAGTATTAATTTTAAGACATATACATAAAAGTAATAATGTCACATGCATTTCTACTCTTTAGAAGATAATTATGCGACCTCCTTTTTCCACTAGCATTTATCTGGTAAGGCAAACTTCACTAAAAGTCTAAGAACATCAAATCCCTAAACAGATAGCATCTTACTCTTTGCAGAGCCTCTGAGATATGTGATTCAGCGATTTCTAGTAATTCATTAACATAGGACCACTGAGGCACAATAAATTAACTGTATCTGAGAATGATACAAAGACTCTTTAGTGACAATGAAATGAAAACTCAGGTGTCCTAAGTTAAACTGCCCCCCCCCCCCGCCCCCTTCTCAGACCCCAGTGCACTGCAGAAGCCATTGTATCTATCGTTAGAAAATTAATACTTGGGTGAAATGAGGTTCATACACTCAAGTTTTCTTTGATGGAAAGGAGATTTCAGCAAATCTCTCAATAAAATATATAACCATGTGTTTGCCATCCCTGCAAAAGCATGATTCCTTTCATTACTAAATCTTTTCCCTATGTGTGGGTGGTTGTACATGTGTCAGAAATAAATCCCCACAAAAACAACTGAGAAAAATCATGTATAAAATCAGAGTCAAACCATGTACACAGGTTTCATTCTGAGCTTTAGTATCTCAGTGTAGCTACAAATAACAGTAATTAGTCATACAACCAAGCTTAGTCAACTTTGTGAGCTGGACCAACTATCATCTCCAACTGATCTAGTAGGAATGAAAACCACTTCTTTGGGCCTCAGCAGCAGTAAATCAAAAATTAGAGTAAATGGAGATCCAGGTAAGATTAGAACACCATCTGCTATGTCAAAAGATAGGCTATTTTTAGGGAAAGCAAGATGAATTTCAACTTATGGAATGCAAAAGTAATCCATCCAATCAGTGGCGATATAATGAAGAATACGGAACATTCAATTGTTGACACAGGGCTTGCCTTTGTTTAGGGTCCATAAAATTTAATAACTTCCCCACTCTGTGGCTTTAAACGGAGAACTTCTTCAAAATAAGAGTCACTCCTATTAAACTTAATTATTTGCCTGTGGCCGCTGTGGCAGAGTATGTCTACCAAACAGGTGGCTCTTAATAAAGGAATGGTTCTGTAGTAAAAAGTAGAGGCTCTAGTGTTTTATTATGGTTGCTTTAACTTTCTGGTTTATTAGTATTAATTGCTGAAGTTTTCCTTTTAACCTTTCTTAAGGCATTCCTCCCTCCTGTGAGTTAAGAGCTGCTCTGCTAAAATAAATGTTCATATATAATTGGCACATTACGAAGCTTCTGGTTTCAAGAACTTGACTCGGTGGACTTGATAGAAACTTGGTTATAAGGGACATTTTAAAATGAACTACATCAAACTCTACTGGGTTTGAATCCTCCTGACAGACCTTGAGTAATCAAATGGGGTTTTTCCACTGGCAATTTCTGATTTTGTAGTAGTGATAAAATAATTTTTAATAATTTTATTGTCAAACTAATGCTTATTCTCCTGACCTTGGAATATTATAGTTCAGCCACTGAAAGTCATAAAACTGGAGACATCTTCAATAGTCCTGTACAGTTGAGTAAGTGAAAAGTGTTAATATTTACATATTTTGAAATAAGAGATTCAAGACTATTTTCCTAAGCAGAAGAAAAAAATAACCTTACAGAAAGATTAACTCTGTCCTATGTTAACAACAACAACAAACAAAAACCCCGTAAATGCAGAGAAAAATCTTTCATACAATCTATAGTGGCAAGCAGGGAGAGGTGGCTCATGTCTGTAATCCCAGCACTTTGGGAGGCCAAGGCAAGAGGATCACTTGAGACCAGGAGTTCGAGACCAGCCTGGGCAACATAGTGAGATCCTGTCCCTACGAAAAATATTGGCCTGGCAAAGTGGTACAGGCCTTTAGTCCCAGCTACTCAGGAGGCTGAGATGGGGGAAATTGTTTAAGCTCAGGAATTCAAGGCTGCAGTGAGCTATGATGACGCCTCTGCATCCCATCCTGGGCAATAGAGCAAGACCCTGTCTCTTAAAAAAAAAAAAATCTATAGTGACCTCTTTCAGAGTAACTGAGGAAGCCAACATCTATGAATAAGATGCGTCTTACCTGTGCATCTTTAACTAACATAGCCTAAGTCTCTAAGAAACCTCCAGAAAGCACCAGAAAGGTATAAATCCCTTCTACCTCATTATGCCAAAGAGCGGTACAGACTTAGGTTAATTTAAGCTACTTCACTCAAATGAGTGGGATAGTGGAGGAGTTATTTGCAGTGAAAAAAAAAACCTGTGTAAGCTCTCTAGGAGACTCATACCCTGACCCACAAGTCAAACAATCAGCCTCAATAAAGAGTTGTGCTTCTTTCCATAGTAGGATAATTGTATAAAATACATTTTGAAAGTCAGCAATTATTTATTTACATAGTATTTTGTAATGACTTCCAGAAATGTAATTATAATCTTTGTGTCAAGCCTCACAAGTGCTTTGAAGATCAAAACTGCCATGGATGATACGATTGCAATTATAAAGACATGCAGTGGTTCGGGTCATATAAGGCTTGCTGGTCCCTGCCTTGTCACACCTTGCCCTTGACTAGAATCAATGAGAAATAACTTTGGCCACCTCTGTGTAGTGAATAATCTTTTAGAAACATGTAGGATGAAGTAAGATAATGTATAAAATCACCGGGGGATAGGAGTGCTACTTAAATACAGACTATTATATGATGAGGCCATACTTATCAAAGTAAGTATGGTAGGAAAGAAGGTGTCTTCTGCACTGTAACATCACTAGACTGGTTTCTGAGACTAGTGCTGACTTTTATAATTCAACTGAATATGATTCAAACTCATTACCATAACGTACACCTGTTAGTCAATTACACGGCAATAACTTCTCAATTACAAACTTATATGTGCTCTTGTTGTTCCATTACAATATTTAAGGCTACCCAATGTTAAGGAAATATTTCCTGAATCATTGTATTGTACCTCTGAACTTGAAGACATCTAGTATTATATCTTTCTCTGCAGTAAACTAAGGATTGTAGGTAACATACCTTCATCATTTTATCTTATTTTGTTTATACCTTGCTTCCAAAAATGGTCTGAGGAAAACTACAGGACTATCTAATATAATATCACTGTGATTATTGTCATTTATTAACTTCTAGAATTGTAGCCATGCTTGAAAATTACTCAGAAGAAAGCATACTAATAAAGAAAGGTGAAATATTGGATTCTCTGAAGGTCTTTAGGTAGATTAAATCATGGTCTTTCTTTGGAATGGTCTTTTAGGAGAAAATGGAATTTCTTTAGGAACAGTTCTTTCTGGTGGATCTTTCTGGTTGTTTTTATTCCTATGATCCCTTGGAACACAGCATTAGCATGCCTAGTTAATTTAAGTGTAACTCAGCACTTTCTATTGTCTGACATAATTGAACCGTTATTTTCTCTTAATGCCTTATTGACTTTTTTGTGAATGGCTCCCAATTGCTTTCTTCTCTGTAAATATTTATTTTAAATCTACAGAATAATAATAATATGGGAAACATTTGAGGAGTTCTATGTGCTAGGTACTGCATTAAGTGCTTTGTGAATGTCATGTGGGTATTAACTTATTTAGATAATCAAAGGGCTTTGTTTTAAATATGCCCTGTGGTGATCTATTTTGTGAAGGAAAAGTCCCCTTTAAAAGTTTAGATTTTTATCTAATCTAATTTGACTCACTTAACAAGACCTACCTGCCAATTACATATGGATATACAATTTTTACAAAACAATTTTAGCTTCATAATATCAGCTACAATCTATTTGGCACATATCATGTGCCAGACCAGTTCTAAACACTTTATATAAAGTATCTCACTTAATCCTCACACCAACCCTGAAGATGAGTATTGTATGCCTATTTTACAAATAATAAAACTAAGTTTCAGAGAAGTAAGAAGTTGCCTGATATCTGTATGAGCTGGCATAAAAACCTGGGTCCGAACATCCAATCCTACTGTGAAGTGAAGAATTTCATTCTTTCTCACCCAAAATCATATGAGAATATTTTGTGTATCCCTTTAGATATGGAGATGAAAATTGATCGATGCACACAAAAACATAAACTGTTCTGGAAAGCATCTCAAAAACAGACCACAGGACTGCCTGTAAACAGGGATAGGGGTTAATATTTTTAGCTGTCCGTGTTATGCGGAAACAGCATTATTTGGCACAGAGCATTACGAAGACTAAAGGCACAGGAATGGACTCAATCCAAAGGACTTTATTTACTAAAGCACACAGACAAAAAAAAAAACCCAAATTAACAAACCCCTCATGCTTAAGTCTCACGTGTAGGACCCTCTAGGTCATGGACTTAGACATTGGCTTTAGATGTCGAGAGGAATCATAAGATATAAATTGTCTAACTTGGTACCTGGGAACCTATGAGACAGGCTCCCCCAAGAAGGCTCCCAGAACTAGTCCCCAGGGAATTAGAAATGGTGCACACTCCGATGACATGGTCCCTGAGTCCACCAGGCAGTGCTTGGGTGTGCAGGCACAGCCCCGCAGCCCAGGGCAAGGTCAGGTGAGTCACGGCTCCTCCAGTTCCCTGACAGTCCACGTCTAGTTGTTTCTTCCTGTTTCCCTACCTACATGCTGACAAGAGGGATTTTCTGTTCTCTTTACTGTTTATACAGAACCTCCCACCCTGGCACCATGTTACTTTACCAGTAACAACTCCAGAAATGTTAAGGGTTGGAGGAAAAAACTGGACTAAACTCAGTATAAACCAGTTTAAACCAGAGGCTCACTCCTACCTTTGGCCTAAGATAGATATATGGCTGGAAAATTAACCAGTTTTTGCTCCTGCCTCCTTCTCTGTGAAATGGGAAAGGTACTGTTTTGTGGAAATGTTTTAAGTAACCCTCAGTAAAGTAACTTGAAATAATCTGGCTGTTTTCCATTACACATGTACATGATAAACAATGATGACTACTCGTTTATGCAGCGTTTTTCCAATGTTATTTTCAATGGCTTTCCTGGTGAACTCACAGGAATATACCTTAGTAGGAAACTGCTGTAGATAAGTGTCTCTAATGCTACCATCACTCCCTGCGGTTTTTTTCCTGTAGGTACTGCTAGAGAAAAAACAGCAAAATCTGCTTCAGCCACAGTGGGTTGGGCAGATGGAAGCCCCAGGGGACCCCAAACAGAAGCAAGTTTGCATAAGTCTATTCTGCCAAAGTGTCCTTTTGGCCCTATGTAAAACAAAACAGACTCTCAGTATGAAATGCAGGAGGAATAACCAGAACTAACTGAACACCATCATCATTAGCTTTTAACCCCGCATCAGCCTTCGTTATCCCCACTGTGCCTTACTCATCCTTTCCCGTATCTTTAATTAATGTTTGCCTAAAGGCGACGGTGATCCCAGGCAAGGGAAATGATAACTAAAATTCTATACTCTATACAATTCCCCAATACATACTATGTGATTCGTAAAAATGATAACAGGAGTCATAATGAAAAGTGGTAACATGGTTTTCCAAAAAACCTTGCAATTCTCCCTCCACCCCTCTTCTTTCCCTACTCACCCCCATGGGAGTCCATCTGCTGCAGAAAATGTGAGGCACTAGGACCAGAGAGCCCTTTCCTGCTATTTGCTTGAGAAACAAAGCCTTCCCTCCTCCCAAGTTGAAAGAAATAAAGGAGTCTGAACTAATCAAAACCCGCAAGCCTGCTGGTGGAGCTTCAGCTTGTCAGTGATGCAACTCAGCGGAGTGAGTAACGGCTTCGAGCTTTGCAGAAAATGAGAGAGGGAGAGAAACAGAGACAGAAACACAAAGAGAAAGAAAGAAAGGCATTAACCTGGCCAGGAGTCAAACAGGTGCAGGGGCCCGAACGCTGAGAAGAGTATCTGGCAAACGTGGGATCCAATGGGGTGTGTGCCTCTGTGGACGTACGTCATTGAGTGGGGACAATGTTTGCAGTTCATATGTCAGGGTGGACCGAGAAGTTTCTTTTCTTATTCACGGGATCCATATAGTCAGCTAAGGGCCTTTAACTTTTCTCTACTTGTCAGTTTGGAGTTTTTGTGAACACTTTCTGGCTCTCTGTGATGAATTCTCCAGGATAGAGGGGCAGCCAGGTCATTTGTCACACACACTCCCCCCATGGGCCACACATTTCTGTGGTGCCTTTGGAACAGAGGAATTGTGAGCACTGGGCAGCCAGGCTGCAAGTGACAGCAGCATGCATTATGTTTCACAGAAAGGCTGCCTCCTTCTTGAGTTAGCCACTCAGAGGCCACACATTGCCTTTTAGACTTTTCTAGGCCTCACAGCACTTCAAATGAGTAGTTTCTGACAAAGATCCTAAGTTTGCAGGTGCTCTCTCTTGGAACTGACTAGCTTGGACTCCTGGGACTTATAAGCCTTTAGGAATGGAGGGCTGTGCCATCAATCTGGTTTATAGGCAGATGTTAGGAAAAGAAAGGAACACAAGCAGAGGAAGGCCTGGCATAATACCCTCAGGAAAAGGCCCTAGTTATGAGACAGTGCCCACCAAATGGGATACAATTCAGCAGGATACTAACTGGGTGGCATTAAATACCATCTTAAAAGTATGCCATCTCTAGCGGATTTTCAGTCTCTTGACTTAAAATGTTCCAGTGTTTGATAACCCCATAATTCAGAAGATTTAATTTGCCAGTTGTCATTCCCTTGCCCACATGCCTCTAATAGAGAGTCACTGTGAGCATGGATGAGACAGCCTCAGCCCATCCCACTCCCCCCGACCCCTGTGCAGGGATGGATTTTTAGTTAAAGCACGGTCTTTACCTGAAATGCGCCTAGGCACATCGGTGATGGCAGGAAGCCCAGTGCCCCGTGTGGAAGACAGTGGGGTGGTAGAGTGGATGGACGGGGACGTCATCTGGCTCAGGTAGGAGGGGTAAGACTGGTCATAGGACCACGGCGGGGAAGACTGTGCCTGCCTGGGGTCTGGGAAAAAGAAAAAGAAAAATCTTTAGTATAGCAACCATTGCAGCCTTAGAAACATGCAACCCAAAACTTAGAAAGGAAAAAGCAGAAAAACAGAGAGAGAAAAAGAAATGGCTCATATATATATAATATATAAGGAATGGCTATTTATCTCTTATAACCCCATCCTTTCAGGCCTTGAATAGCACAAAGCATTCTAGACTTTGAGTCTCAATGAAAGCAACAAAATGGATGATGCATAAGGACTATTTGTCTCTCTCTTCTAAATATTTCTATTTGGAAAGTCTAATAGTCATTTAGAAAACAATCTGCTTTGGTTATCTTTGCAAAGTGGAATTATATTTATTTTCTCTATCTCTAAAATTCCTCCAGTGAACATGGATAACTTTTTTTTAAGTTAGAATATTTTCTGAACAATTAACTCGGTTAAGGACTATGTAGACTGCGCCTTTCGCTGCTGCATATCCAGCTACTTACTATCTCTCAGACATGCTTTTTGGTTTTAAAGTGCATGATTCCATGATTTCATCTCAGGGCACTTTCTTTTCAGGCAGGTCAATGGAATGGCCCTTTCTAGCATGGGGTGAAGGGAATAAGGGCAGGAATGAGAATGGAGGGGCAGCACGTAAGATGAACAGGAAGGAGGGGAGTCAGTTACGTTACTCTCATGCTAAAGCTAAAAAAGAAAATAACCCGGAAGAAAAAGATAAAAATTTTATTTCAAAGTCAACTACCATTAAGAGTTGAAAAGTTTCATCACCAGCCAGTTTCAATGTTAAGCACCATAGTTTCTGACAGTAAGAAAATGGCCCAAAACAGGAGAACGGGGAAATGTTTTTAATCCTATTGGAATCTGTTTAGAAGATGTCACATGTCTGGAATTTGGCCTAGTGTTACCTACTGTCACTGTAATAATAAAACTAATGGGCAGTCAGCTGTTTAGGGTTAATTGCTGAACATTAACAATATTTTTTGATGTATCTCTAGGAGTTTCTTGGAGGTACAAACTCAAGGCCACATAGATTTATTAAAAGACCTTCTGCTTACGTGCAGAAAAAAAGGTAAATGTGCTGTATGTTTCCAAAGCAAAAAGGTATGTATTTCAAACTCTTTTGCTCTTACTTGAGGGCTAATCAAACAAAATCATAACCAAATTTCTCTTAACATGTTTTTATGCTAATTTTTAAATTACGTTAATTTTTAAAATTCTAATAGACCAGGCTGTTCACAAGATAGCTTGGTATCTTAGAATATGCATGGACTTTGGAATGTTCAGAATTAGGTCCAAGTTCTGAGACTTCTACTTTCTGTGTAACCTTGGCTTAATTACTGAGTCACTCTGAGCCTCAGTTTCCTCATCTGTAAAAGGTGAGGAAGGAGGGGCAGCAATAATACCTGAATCACAAGGATATGAAAATTACATGAGAAAACGATTAAGAGAAAACTAGCACAAAAGACACTTAATAGGCATTAATTATTTTACATATATATATATATTTAAAAAAAACTCTGGGTGACACAGGGATAGTTCCATGTTTCAAACATATCTGAACTGGAGTTAATACACTTGCAATAGGTTTCAAATTATCCCCACACATCACCTACTATTCTTTGAAAATAAAAACTATTAATATACTTGAACAGTTAATTCAGGTTTATTTCTAAAAGTAAAAATGAGTATAATAAGATGTGGATTTTTAGATGATTTCTATGTTAAAACTTCTCAGTTTTTCTATACAGTCAAAGCAGTTTAGTTCAGCTATTTCTTGTTTATTTGTTCAATTCAGAAACAATTTATTTAAAGATTGTTTAAATAGGACATACTTCCTTGAGTCAAAATAGTTAAACACATCTGGATATTTATCTGATGTTTACTGACATTGACATATACAGAAAAATATCATCCAATTCAATTTTAAGGAACATTTACCTGAGTTTGCAATTTGAATAAAAAAGTAGTACTATAAATGGTTAACAAACTTTTCCTTCAGAAATCTAAAGGATAATTGATCATTAAAGTAATGGGCTTCTGTGCCTTAAAATTCTCAAGGCTGAGATTGTAGAGACTGGCAACATTTCAAATCTGAGTGACTGGTCCTTGTTATATATCTGATATTGACATACTTCCTTGCCTTACACCATTAATGTAATTCAGTATTCAGAGAAACGGTAAATGATCTTCAGATGGAAAAAGATTCATTCCTTACAGCACAGGAAAGCAGTCTCGCAAGGGCAAGTCCTTCTCTCAAGCAACATTTTCAAAAGACAAAGAGGTTGAGAACCACATAGCTAAATAAGTTGGGTACACAGGACTCAAATTTGGATTTGAGTTCTCATCTAACTTCCCCAGATGACTTCCTGAGCAAGCAGTTTAACCTATACCATTCCTCTCCTGTAACAAGTCATCCGTCTAGGGCCCCCTGCCTAAAAACGAGAACAAATACAAAGAAATGTAAAAAATGACGAAAAGGAATGAGGGTACTCAACCTGGATGTAAGACACAGTCTTACAGTTCTCCTTGTGCAGAAAGGCGGCTCAGTACAGTGGGAAACAAGTGGGCTTTCTAGTGACAGGATCTGAGTTGGTGTGCCTGCTCTGTTATTGATAAGCTGTAAGACCTCATCTGGGTTAGCTAACTCTGAATCTCAGTTTCCTCATCTGGAAAATGAGGCTGCATAATACAGAAAAGTGAATATAGCAAAGTGGTCATGCATCCTGGCTGTGCAGACAAGCCTAGGCTTCAGTTACACCTCCCTGCTGTGCTGAGCAAATCACTTAAACTTTTAGGCCTTGGTGGCTCATCTATAAAATGGGAATAATGATACTTATTAGGGATTTTGTGAGGATTACATGAACTAGGCCATATCTAATATGGTACCTGGCACTCTTAGCACATATTAAGTATATAATAAATACAAGGGCTATCTATATAATGAATACAATAATAACTACTCTCATTTTTGGAAAATGAGATGAGATAATGCAAGTAAAAGCATTTGGATAACTATAAAGTACTACGGGAAAACTATCTTGACTCTCTTTAGGAGCTCACTTGGTGAAGGCCCTGCCTGAGCCTTGTGACCTAGGCTGTGTTTCTCAGTGTTACTGAGCTTTAATTTCCTCATCTGCAAAATGGAGATGATAATACTATCTCAAAGAGTTGAATCCTCAGACTGAAGATTAAATAATATATGGTAAATGGAAAATCATCATTATTAAAAATAAATACTAAAATATGACTCTATGCTATCTAGGGTAGCTGGGTTTGTCTCATGTTGTTATTCTGAGACTTCCAAGATCAGATTCAGCATAACTAAGTACAACGCCTTGCACACAGTACTCAATAAACAACTACTGAATGAACCTTTCAGGGTGGCTTGAGTGAATAATAAAATATTAAAATTAAGTCATAATTAGTAATTCTCTAATTTCTCCTTAAGCTATAGAAGAGGTTTATATCGTGAGGTTTTAGGTTTTACATCCTGACTGCCAGAATATATACTAGAAAAGTCTATTAAAGGATAGTTTTGCTTTTAATGGAGGCCTTTCCAAATATCCAAGATTAGGAAAAATAACTTCTCACTATCCCTAAACAAGACAGAAGATCTATCTTTGTCTTTTTGTCTCTCAGAGGATAGGCTAGAGTCAAGCCAGTCTCTTTCAAGGTCACTGTCCTAAGAGTCTATGATAATGACTTAAAGAAAGAGTTACTAAAGAAAAATAAAATAGGCCGGGCGCAGTGGCTCACACCTGTAATCCCACCACTTTGGAAGGTCAAGGCAGGCAGATCACCTGAGGTTAGGAGCTCAAGACCAGCCTTACCAACATGGAGAAAGCCTGTCTCTACTAAAAATAAAAAATTAGCTGGGCATAGTGGCGCACGCCTGTAATCCCAGCTACTCAGGAGGCTGAGGCAGGAGAATCGCTTGAACCCGAGAGGCAGAGGTTGCGGTGAGCCGAGATCACGCCATTGCACTCCAGCCTGGGCAACAAGAGCAAAACTGCATCTCAAAAAAAAAAAAAAAAGGAAATATAAGAACTGCCATATGGGGTTATGGGGTTCACTAGATCTAGTATAAAAAAAAAATTTTAAAGAGGATAGGAACCTTTTAAACAAAAGCAATGGTCTCCAAACACCCCCACGCCTTCTCTAATACCTTGTGAATGAGTGATTACCAATCCAAGCTCCACCATTTCCAGACTGTGTGACTGGACAAATTATGTATCTAAGATTAAAGTTTCCTCATCTATAAAATGGGGGTAAATAAGAATACCTCCTTCATAAAGTTGTCTGATGATTAAATGAGATAATATAATATAGAGTTTAGCATATGGAAAAAACCTAATAAATGTTTCCCACAGTTAAAAGACTCTACCTTACTGAACCTTCATTTTATATTTGTTTCTAGCCCTTGACCTCTTTTTCTGGCAGAGTACAATTTTTAGGAGTGCTTCCTGTAGTGTGTAGTTCACAATTTGGAGCATATATGTCCATGTTAGTCATGTTGATATCCTTTTACAATGGCTTAACCTTAATCATGTTCTTTCTTAAGTTTTGGTTTCTTCCCAGAGAAATCCTAATTTTGTAAGTGTATTTTCAAATACTGTATACTTTAACCTTTTCAATCTTTTAGTGGGGAAAAAAATGGCTGTAAAATATCTTCACTTCCTAAATGCGCAATCACCAAGAAAATATAACCCTGTCATAAATACATGATTACAACATACTTGCTTTTTATGGACAATTATTAGTGCTTATAGTAGAGGAAAGTCACCTTAACCTGATCTCATAAACAATTTCTGAACTCAACTTCCTGAAGAAACCTGAGACTTCTGAGATTTACTCTCAAATTGGATGAGTCAGAACAGGTGATAGATGTTTTTCAGGCATCATCAGTCAATCCTAAAGTTACTAATAGGAAAGATACAAGGCCTAGCTCTGAGACAAACCTACTAATTAACGACAAACAAGAAACTGTCTTTATCTCAGCCTCAGGTCCTACAGAGCAAGGATAATCCATCCGTCACTCTGCCTCACCCAGAGTTATACTGGATGGTGTGTCTTTTCAAATCTGCAGAAACATGGAGGGAAGAACCATGTCCTAACACTCCAGCATAAACACAGATATCCTCGACTTTTAATCATCGCCTTGAGGTGACACCCTGGCTGACTGCAGTTATAGGTCAGCCAGAGTGTCACCTCAAGGCCATAAACTACCTACAAGTTTTCAGGGGCTAAATCAATGCTATCTCACAGACAGTTTCCAAAAAAAAAAAAAAAAAAAAAAATGAAAACTGTTGCCAGGCACGGTGGCCCAGGCCTGGAATCCTAGTACTTTGGAAGGCCAAGGTGGGTGGATCACTTGAACCCAGGAGTTGGAGACCAGCCTGGGTAACAGGCTTTTGTAGAGATGGTGAAACCCCACTTCTACAAAAAAATACAAAAATTATCCAGGTGCAGTGACACATGCCTGTGGTCCCAGCTACTCTAGAGGCTGAGGTGGCAGGATCATTTGAGCCCGGGAGGCACTGAGTCACGCCACTGTACTCCAGCCTGGGCGACAGAGCGAGACTTTGTCTCAACAACAACAACAACAAAACTGTTGTTGAACTTTAAATATTTTTATGTTTTTTAAAAACTATAATTCATTCTTTTTATATGGCAATCTTCAGAAACAGTATCAATATTATACTATATATTATATATATTAATGTATATATTAATATTTATATATAATAATATATATTATATATAAATATTTATATATAATAATATATATATAAATATTTATATATATAATATATATTATATATTAATTACTATATTAGAGAAATTCAACAAATTGACATACGTTTTTATATGGATATAATATATGAGCAACCCTCTGGTGTTGGGTTTTTATGCACACACTCTTGAGTGCTTGGGAAATCTGAGGCACTACATATCACTAAAAAATGACTCCACTCTTACTTCTCCACCAACTTCTCCCCTGCCACCTAAAATAGGGGGTCTTAGAGGGAAGTGGTAATCAAATCTGACCTGTAACGTAAACTTGAGAGAGAAAATCAGGTCTTTCCTATCTGATGGGTCTGCTGTACTCACAGACAGGATGTGATTAATCAAAATGACTACATGCGAGAAAAGAGAATGAAGCAGAGGACCAGGGCTGCTCCTGCGGACCCTGAGGATGAACCCAGGGAGAAAGGGGTCCCCGGGGCCGAGAAAGCACACTAAGAACCACCACCAGGAATAAAGGGAAGGCTATTTATTGGACCCCTCAGATCTGCAACAACACATTTTCAGAAGCAATCATGGTTTCCTCCATGAGTGTAGACCAAATCTAGCTATTAAGAGTTCAGGTTAATTTCTCTTTTTCTGTCTAAGGTAGAAGCCACTGAAAGCCATAAAAAGGAACCAGTCATCTGACATAAGGAATCCCTTCAGCATGTGTTTCAACTGAGGCAAAGTCTGTCACAAGCATGGAATTGTGTTTTTAAAAACGCTCTAAAGATGGAAAGGAACCGTGGAGCACCAATGTCAGAATCGATTTTATAAGTTCTCCTTCTAGGGTGCTGTTCCTTCAGCTTAGACTTCTTAGAGAGTGGTTGCATCTGCTTTCCATTCTATAAACCACAAAACATAAAAGTACAGAAGGCAAAACTGTACCCAGGGGGTGCTCAAAAATGCTAATTGGGAGAGGGGTGGTTCATCTGTCTCAAGTTGTCTTTCATCAGGCAAAAATGGAGACAACCCTTTATGTAAACCTGTGGAGATGAGGAAAGCAAACAGCCTTCTTTGAGCAGGACCACAGCTTCTGAAGTACAATCACTGGTATGGGGAACAAAAAGGGGGTGGCTGTGTACTTCCTACACTGATATATAAAGAGTCATGGGCTCTAGGAGTCTCCATACTTTCAAATGACTAAAAAGCCAAATTTCGCATCTGCATAATTGAACCCTAAACACTTGGAGTCATATTGAGAAGGGAGGAAGGCAGACAAGAAAAAAAAAAAGGCACCCCGGGAAAATGAACTGACTCTGGGAAAACATGTCCAATTCTCTTCTGAATAAGTTTGAGTGGGGGCAGCAGAGCAGGCAGAGAGCTTTCTGAAAGCCCAAAGGTATGCTGGAAACAAGGCAGCTGCTATTAGCAAGGCTCCTTCTGTAAACACTTTGGTTAAACATGTGTGGGTGTGAAGGAGGATCTGCTTTCCTAGGAATTGCTCACAACAAGGCACACCAGGGACAGGGTGCTGAACTTCATGCAGACGGGAGGAAACAAGTCAATGGGAGCAAAGCCTGAACCCGCACAAAAGGCTATTTCCTGTTCCTGCGGCCAGCAGGCTTCTGTGTAACAGGACACCATGACAGCCAGTGATTCTGCCAAAGCTGCCTGCAGGGAGTACCTGCCATACTGGGGCAGCAAGGTATAATCAAAGATCCTCACAATCCCACCCCTTATTCTCCACCCATTTTCCCCCTAATCAGTACTCAAATCAGGCTGTGTAAACCTCAAATATTTCTTGAGAAAACTGGGGTGTCAAAAATGATGTACAGAGTCTACCGGCTTAGAACCATGCCTCTTAATTGCCACCAGGGTCAATCATCCTAACACAGAGGGGCAGATTTGCCATTTCCTATCTTAAACTATTTCTGTCATATTACTGTCATTCATAATACCGACATACACTTATACATATACACATTCATACATACAGAGATTCCCATTTCAAAACAATCTACACTAAATATGAAATGTTAAATTCTATGTCTCTTCTAATAACCCTGTCGGCAAGACTGGAGTTTTAGAATGAGCTTTCTTCACTCATTTCTGGTTCTCTTGACTAATAGGAAACCGTTTACAAACAAACAGCCTCCTCCAAGCATAGGAAGAGCCCTAGACTGGAGGCTCTGGCACTAACTGTGCAGCCGTGGACCAATAATTTACGGCCTTTGAGTCTCACTGTTTTCACCTGTAACATGGGAATGGGTGGGTTATCTCTAAGATGTTTTCCAGATACAAAATGCTATGATGCTAACCACTCAGAAGAGTGAGCTCCCAACCCTCAGTCCTTTCTGGAGACTGTAACTGCATCAGAAATGACTGAAGCCATGCAGAGCTGACTTGGGGTGGCTGTGAAAGGTAGCTGACAATGCAGCACCTCCCATCACAGAGCATCTGGCTCATGTCTGCTGAGAAGCCCCAAGAGCAAGGTGCAGACCCCCCTTGTTGTCCCCACCAAGGGGCTTCTCCAACTGATCTGGTGGCTACCAGAATCATCCGGCAGGAGACAGACCTGAGTGACAGAGTCTAAAAATGAAATCTGAGAAAAAAAAGCAAACTGGTTAAAACTGGAGGCTATGTAGGGTACACCAGGCATGACCATAGGTTATATTACAACACAAACAATGGGAGAAGAGAGAATTAGTAAACTTAGGAGACAATAAGCAGAGAAGAGAATGAAAAATGATAGGTATAGCCTAAGATATCATATCCTGTAATAAAATGTTAAAAGAAAAACCAGAAGGAAGTTGCATTGTTAAGACAAGGTGATGAGAAGCACTCTTATGTATCACCAACTTTTGCTAGATAGGGATCGTAACTGTCTTACAGAAAAGGACAGGCATTTCTTGTTTTAAAAAAATCTAATAGAAGAAGAAAGAGGCTATACCACATGTTACACCTGTCCTGGCCTCTCAGCCTTGGCATATCCTGAATCTCAATGGTAAAGCTAGAAGAGGGAAAGAAATGAGATACAAAAGGGTGGGACAAGAACGTGAAATGCCACTGAGATGTGATGCTGGCAAGGGAGAGTGGCCCTTAGTTCGAATCATAGTATTGAACTGGGTGTGGTAAATTCAGGTTCAAATCAGGCTGATGTCAACATCCAGGGAATCAGATATGGGCAGCTGGGGTATTAGAGAAGGTCCCCAGGTATGGTGATACCTGATGTCACATGGATGATTATATCCATTGTTCTAGTAATTGTCTCATTCATTCATTCAAAAAATATGTATCAGGTATCTACTCTGGTATTGTGCAGGCACTTGGAATATTAATGTTGAATAAAAATAGACTTAATCCCTGGTGCTATGGAGTTTTATGACCTAATCCCTGGTCCCATGAAGTTTAACAGTTGGGTAGGAGAGACAGGCATTAATCAAATAATCATATAACTATGGTAAATGCTGAAAAAGAGATGTTCATGGTACCATAAAAATGTACACTGGGGGAACTCCAACCACATTGAGCATCAGGGAAAGCTTCTCTAAGGTAGTAAAGATTAAGCCAAGACCTGAATGACAAGCATAAGTCTAGAAGATGAGTAAGGGAGGTTAAGAAGGCTTTAGGCCTGTGTCCAGTTCCTGGGAAGAAGGCAATATCATTTTTTTATGGACTTGATAGAAGGCCTGTGTTTGCTGCACTGTGAAAAAGGTTCAAAATAGTGTGAGATGAGAATGGAGAGCAGGCAGGGAGGAGCCAGGCTGTGCTGACCCTGCTGGGCCATGCTAGACATTTTAATCTTTATCCTAAATGCAATAGGTCACCTTAGAAGATGTTTAGGTATAGAGTGACATAATCAGACATGCATTTTTAAAATCTCCCTCTGGCAGCATCCTAACAGAAACAGGGCAGAAGTCAAGTCTAGGACCAGGCGTGCAGGAAAGGGTGTGGAGAGAAAACAACAGCTGGAATGGACACAGGCGTGGAGTCCAGGGGCTGCACTCAGGCTTCGGGCTCTTAGCTGCCTCCACACATCATCTGATCATGGGGGCGAGGCTCCTGAGATGACCTTAGGCTGGATCAGGATGAGTTCTGGATGGGTAAGGTGAGCCTTGAGTAATAGGCCTGCCTTGGGCCTACAGCTGGGAGTGATTTGGGCCGGCTCCACCTCACACTTTCTAATTCAGGGGTACAGCCTGGGCATCTGTATGTTTAACAAGCTCCCCAGATAATGTGATTATGTGCCAAAGTTCAAGAACAATGGGCATAATTTTTATTAATGAAAGTTAGGAAAATTACCGAACCCTATTTTGATTTAATCTTCCCTACCAAAAAGGATGATCTTACATAGAAAGAGCAGAACAAACATGCGTAAGAGGAAATTAAGGCCCAAGAGAAGTGAGGAGATAAGGGAGGGCAGTGTGCTGCTTTAGATGAATTCAAGTCTCTGCTCCAAGATAAATGATATCGCACAACATGGCAAAAATGTAGGTAACTAGTATTCAAGGGGCTGCTTCTTGATGGAGCAGGGTCTAAAAAGTTTTTCCTTAGTTAAGTAAAATATGCCTCCCTATAACTCCAATCACTACTAATCTTAGTTTTGCTCTCTGGGATTACTACTCCACATGACAGCTGTTAAATTACTTGAAGATAATGCCTTTAAAGTTTACGACACAAAATACACTAGGTTTTACATTCCCTTATTCCATTTATCTTATTCTGAAAACAGCATTGCTATTGGTAAAATCTAAGTTGCTGAAACTAAGTTGTTTTGGAGCCACTGTTGGTGTTGACTTGCTGCAGCCTACTAAAAACACTTTCAATAGCCAGTGTGCAAAGAACTTTTCACACTTCATCCCACAGTGACTATCAGAAAACAGAATGGGTTCACTAAAAAACTGTCTCCTAGAATTACTAAAGCAATAGATTAGAAGGCAGCTCATCTGTCTATTGCATATCTGGACCTCAGCAAGATATATGCCTTATCCCTAAGTGATTTATAGCTAGTCAAAAAGCCTGCCAGAAAGTGGTCATTAATATATAGATCATGGTCAGTTTAGACAGAGTTATATGGTGGCATAATCGAGGGCACAATAGTCTTATTTCTGTCCAGCATCTTCACCAAAGTCTTGAAGGATTAGAAGGGACCTTTCCAAGCTTCAAAATGAGACGAAGTTGTGAGGAATAACCCAACACAACAGAAGAAGAATCAGAACTATAAAATAACCCTACAGGATGGAAAGAGGAGGTGAAAGCAACATGATGAAACGAAATAAGAGCAAAAGTACAGTGCTCCATTTTGTCAACTACAAGACAGGATGGGGGAGCCTGCTCCAAGAGCAGAGTTTTTCATGGACTGACAGCCACAATGTGATGGGATAACAAAACGTTAACACAAACTTGGGATACATTAACAGAATATTAGTAGACCCCTACTGACCTGGTCAGGCATAGCTAGAGGATTGTGTTCTCAAGAGGCAGTGTCAGGCTGGAGCACTGGAGAAGACAGGGCAAGGTGTGGGACCTCTATCGGTCATATGAGGAATAGCTGAAGAATGGCTAAGAGCGCCCATCTACCTTCAACCTCTCCAGATGACACTCCTTCCCCTTCCCACTTGAACGAACACTCGGATTTCCCCGTTAAATTTCCCTCTTAACCCTTCCATCCGGCTGCTGCTCATTTTCCCAGTCCTCTTTGGAAGTTCTTCCATCTACCAACCTGCAGGACATTCCCCCCCCGTGGGAAACTGGCTCAGCATCTTCCTTGTTCCCCTGTCTTGTACTGAGTCCTACCCAGTCCTAGCAGACAGATGGTCCACGACAGCCTAGCCCACTCCTAGTCACAAACTGCAACCACTGGGGGAGAGAATCACATAATCATGCCAACTGGCTCTTTCTATGATCTCTACCCTCAGCTGGGTCCTCAAAGATGCTCATCCAAAGTCATTTTCCATTCCCACCATTCACCCTGGCAATAGCTCCAAACATTTTTCATTCTAAATCTTTCCCCCTACACCCTCACCCACTCCCCACCTAAAACTGTCTGTCAGGTTTCACCTTAAGACACAGATTTCCAATTTCAGCTCTGAGGATTTCAGAAATCTCCTAGCACCTCAGTTTTCATAATCTCTGTATGGTTCACAATCTGATTCTTCTGTTAAATCTTGTCTTTTAAAGTCTGTTAAAACCAACTGTTTTAAACCATTAAAAAGCAAGTCTTTATTACAATAAACAAAGCCCTAAAGAGAATCTGATGCCTCTAACTGGGAGTAGTGCCATACAGTTCTATTCCTAGAATACTTTTGCATATATTAAAATGAAAACACTTTTTAGACTGATCATATCTATAATATATTATTGTTGCTATTAATACTGCATAGTCAATGTACACCAACTCTCTGTGTGAAGCCCTGAGTGCATATCCATTATTTAGTGTGAAAATATACCACCGGGGCATCTTTGCACAAAGTGCAAGCCTAACTTGCCCCGCTGCTGGGTTACCCCATAAGTTAATATTTCCTTCAATACTAATCTCCTATTCTGATCCTTTTGCCCACAGTCCAACACAAAAGGTAAAACAGGGCAAAAAAGGAACCTAAGCAACTAGTAAAGGGGACAGGTATGCATACATGTGGGTGTACATATACATATGTATGTAAAACTAAAACTAAATATAAAACTAAAAGAGAAAGACGATGTGTTAGAAAAGAATAGGAGAACAAAATCAAGACTTCCTCTGCATGGAGACTTAAATACAGGCTAGAAATGGAACTGTTTTGGGGAAGAAGGATAAAACGAGGCATTATATAGGAGATGAACCCTTCTTATCACAACTAAATGTTAACTGTGCATCTTATTTTCCCAGATAGGAGAAAATTACAAAGACAACTTTTTGAAACAAACAATTTTTCTGGGAACATCACCCTCTCTACTTTTCTGAAAGCATAATAAAGTCAGACCATCTTCAGTTAATAAGGGAATGCCAACAGACAGAAATCCAAACAGAGCACCTTTAAGAAGCTCATCTGTGGATACTGCTAACAGGCTAAGCAACAACATAACGGGTTGACCACCAGCCCTTCACAGAGTCCTAGGCAGCTTCATTCTTTAAAGCCAGCACAGACTGCACCTAAAGTCTACTCTTCCTCATAAGGTAGCTACAGAGCAGAATCAATGTGAAACAGTGTTTTCACACAGGATTTGAGCCCTTTCTAAAAATAAGGATTGTGACTAGCAACCTCCTGTACAGAGATTCCCTGCTCACACATGTGCGAGGCAGCAGCAAATTTGCCCAGCTGCCCCACCTGAAAGATCTCAAAGGAAGAAGACAGGGCAAAACTTCCCAGGAACTTCAGAAATTACAACACTGCACTACCAAAGTAGAAAAGAACCACTTCCAACAATCTGTCTTTCAATGCAGTGACTTCGGTTCCTTGACACAAGTTGCCTACAAGTGAGCAGGACCACAGTGGCTGTGAAGCCTGAGAATTCACTTGACTCCCACTCTCCTCCATACCCACACTGATGGTACCCTACTGTCATTCTTCCTGCTCACCAACAGTACGTGAGCCTCTTATGGGTCCGTCCACCCTCACACTCACAGCCACCATCACCCCAAGCCCACTTCATCTCCCAACTTGTTTCACATTAAAGAATCATGTGGTCACTCAGCACTGGAACAGAACAGTAACTTAAGACACATGCAACTCAGCTGTGCTTTCTGATTTCTGAAAGGATTACACTAGTAAATGTTTTGGGACAAGCACTAGAATCCTAGGGCAGCCAAACATATACACAGCCTAATTCCAACTGGCCTAATTGGCTGAGGTCCCCTTAATTTTTAAAGGAGTTCTGTTTGCTGAGGGAATACAGAATCAGACTGAACTTAGGTGGAAATCACTTCAGTCACAGTAACTGCTGCTAAGATTATTATTAGACAGGATGTCTGGCAAGCAGTTTTTACCTTAAATATATGCCTTATATAACTAGAATTTAATCATTTAAATGATTATATTGCATTTTGAAGTATAATTCAGATATTCCTAATGCTAACTCCCTTTTATGAAAATATTCTAAGTATCCTAAATAATGTAAAATGGACAGAAGAAAAAGAAATTAGTCCTGCAGGACACATGTCACTTACACTGTTGGCAACAAGCCCAACCTGATAGGGATGAAGGTGACTGCTTGCTAAGAATCTGGAACTCACAGTCAACTGTAATAGCTGAAGTGGCCTCCAGCAAGTCATTTCTCCAAGAATCAATTTCTTCCGTCTGTGAAATACGTACTTTTAGAATTGTTTTAGGCCTTTGGTTTGCAAATGGTAAAGAACTGCATAAATGAAAGTGAGGTACAGAAATGGGAGGAAGCTGAGCCATGATAAAAGTACATTTCAGCTTCCCAAGAGTACTTGGTGGTAAGTACACAGGGCCATGGAGCTATGGAGAGCTGTCTTTAATTCCTGTATTTACCACTTACTAGTAGTAAGCGGGACCTTGGGTGAGTTATTCCACCTCTCTACCATCAGTTTCCATAATAATGCCATCTATCTCAGAGAGCTGTTGGCGAGAAATGTATGAGTTAAACTCATTAGAGCAATGCCTGACATATGATAAGCATTTAATAAATGGTAACTAATAGTAATTCAATCAAACAGACACTAGAAAAATATTAAGGCTAGAATAATAGTGGGTCCCGCCTCCTGAAGAGGTCAGTGACCCATTTATTCATTGATCACCGAACCAAAAGTCACATAGTAAGCAGGCACTGTGTGAGACAATGAGGGACACAAAGATGAACAAAACATGTCCCTAGACTTTGAAAAGTCCAAAGTCTGATGGAGGAGACATACATGTGAACAGCAATCATCAGCACATGGAACAAGATATAATCAAGGGTTGTACAAGGTGGCACGGGAGCCTGGCTCAACTCTGCTTGGATAGGTTGGAAGAGGCTTGACAGAGGTGGCAGCATTTGATCTGAGTTTTGAAGAAACAATAAAAATGTGCTCGGAAAAACAAGACAAGGAAGAGTGTCTAGGCAGAGAAAAAAGCATGAAATACAATAACATATTAATTTAAAATAAAAAAACAGTAAGTGAAACTTCAAATGAATTGCTTGTACATTACAAAAGGAGAAAAAGTCACAATAAATAACATGATGGAATATCTAGCAGCCTATGCAGAAGTGTCCAGAATCTACTCCTGAGTGAAAGGCAAATAGGGGTCTGAACCAAAGAAAAAAATGTCCCATGCACTTCCTTCCAGCATTTACATGCAGGGAAAATCAACTTTCACTGACTGCTTAGAAAAACAACCAAGACTCAAAAGAACCAAGAGCTGCTTTTAAAGGAGAAAGGAAATCACGAAAGGGAATGCTGCAACCTAGGAAGAATCATGAGAAGGGAAGCCCCTTAGGTGTCTGCAAAGGCAGTTTTACAAGCCACGGTAGGAGTGAGAATGTCGAGTCTCTTCTTTCTTAGCATCTTCTTTTCTCCACCCAACTGCTTCTCTGAGCTCCCCAGCCCCACTCCACCTTATCCTCCCCAAGTCTTCCCCACATCAGCAAATGGCACCACCATCCTCCAATTGCCCAGGTCAAAACTCTGAAGTCCTGTTTTCCCCTCACCATCAGCGAGAGTTGTGAACTCTCTATTAAAAAAAAAAGAGAGTATTCAGAATCCTTCAGTGTCCTTCCATCTCCACTGCTACCACCATTTACTCTCTTGGGCTACTGCAGCAGCTTCCTGAACATAATTCTGCTTCTTTCTTTAGCCCCTTATGGTCCCCTCAAACAGCATCCAAACAGGTTTTATTATGCATGTAAATGGCATAATGTCATTCCCTTGCTTCACATCCCCCACTACGCTGGTACGCCACTGCAATCAGAACTAAACCCAAGCTACTATTGTGGCCCCCAAGACTCCTCATAATCTGGGCTTTGCATGAGTTTTCTACTGCCTGAAATGTCATTCCTCACAGATCTTAAAGCTTTTCAAAGGACCTTTTCTCAACTTTCCAATCAAAATTAGCTCCTTCCCTCTCCAAGTTGTTACCTATCAATTATCCTATTTCATTTTCTCATAGCATTCATTATTATCAGACATTGTCTTATATGTATGCTTATTTACCTATTTATTAACTATATCTGACACTAAAATATAAGCTCCTTGTGAGCAGAAGCTGTGTCTCTCTCACTCACTTGCATCAATGCCCGGCAGATAATAAGCACTCATTAAGTATTTTTTGAATGAGTGAAAAACAGAATAGCAGCACATCCTCCACCCTAAAAGTGAAATGAATGTCCCAATCCACCAAACCCAAGGGCCTGAATCAGCATTACTTTTTAGGTGTAGCGGACCCATCTAGAGGATAATGAGTTTAAAGATATCTTAAGCGATATCTCCCAACATCATATCCTTACTCTACTGCTATCACCGCTTTCTGAATCAAAAGAAGTGAACATTTGTGACAGACTAGGTGTTTCCTGGCACCTAGAGGCAAGCAGCAGATGTCTGAATGATAAGAGGTCTAGAGGAAGCAACTTCCCCAGGAAGCTGTGGGGAGGCCCTGGCCTTCAGCTGAACATCAGCCATTAAAGACTTCCACAAAATATCACCATCAGACAGGCACTGCAAAGACACCAGGGAGGGAATACAGAATCAGACTGAAGTTAGGTGGAAATCACTTTAGTTAGGTTCTAGCCACCACATGGCTAGAACTTTTGACCCTAGGAATTGCAAGATACACTGGAAAAGGCTAACCACTGTGAAACACTAAATGCTTATGACTTCCTCAATTTATGATTGCTAATTTCACTTCACTCTTCTGGGAATTTAAAGACGTCTTCTGCCTTTTATGTTGGCAAGTGGGAGAACTAGAGGGGACTATATAACCATGATCATTATCTACAGTTTTGGGGTAAGAGCTTGAGATATCAAGAGTAGCAAGCCAATCGCAGAGAGGTAACTGGGCCCTTCCTGTTACAAATGTCTTGTCCAAAGGATTACATGAACTAAAATGCAGATATGGCATATTGCAAAGAAGTTACAAAATCCATTACAAGCAAGAATTTAAGTTTAGTCATGCAATTACATTGACCCTAAACTTGAATAAAACCAAACAGTTTAACTAGGTAAATGTTTTATTGAAATGTGATTTAAGCTGCTGCCCATCACTGGGGAACAATGACATCCTGGGACAGGAAATTAGAAAGAAGAGTTAATGCTACTAAGACAGATATGATATCCTCTCAACCCTTATTGCATCGATTGCTTCTCACCTGAACTTTCAATAATTCACATTTAATGAGACACTGCCACTGGGCTAGTCACAAAATAAAATAAATCCCTGTAATAAATCCCTCAAAGAATATACAATCTAGCAGGGTAGAAAAGGTGAATACGCAGTGTCCTTAAAAGAAGGCAATCTTAACTAAAGCTTAGAGGGTTGATACACTGCCTTTGGATGAAATTTCCAGAACTCTTTCCTGAAGAAGATAACATAGTGGCCTTGGAGGATGGGTGTCAGCAAACAGAGACTACTGTAGATGGGCTGGCTCAGTAAAGGGGTACAGAGAGAAGCACGTGTACTCAGGAATGGTATCACAGTTGGGGCACAGGATGTGGTATGCCAGGGCTGGGGAGGATAACTACCTCTTCAACTATAACTAAGAACAGCACTTTTCTTCTCTCTCCATATTACCTAACACCCAGTTTGCTACATGTGGTAGGCTCCAAATCATACTTATTGAATAAACAAAGAAGTCAATCCAGAGATTAAAAAATTAAATCTATTCAATTCATTTTCACACTGCTGCTGCTCCAGATGTTCCTGGGCTTTCCTTTAAAAATTGGGTCACAGTAGAACACTGCATCTCCTTGGTTATGGACAGATACAGGCATTCTCTCACTCACAATATGGGAACATTTAAAGAAAGCTCACATGGCCAAGAGTGGTTGGGGTGACAAGTATGTATGTGGACATCTGGAAATTTGGAAAGTTTGAGAAAAGTTGTTGGGTCCAATACCTAGTGGATGTTGAAAACAAAAGAACACTGGTCTATATATCAATTCTATTACTACTATAATCCCAAAACGAAGAGCACTAATACTCATAAAAATTCCAAGAAGCTATCAGTACCTAGAAATTAACTTGTTTTATATTTTCATTTTCAGAAATATATCCAGTGAATGTGTTCCCTGCCCTGCCAGTAACTTGCTGTGCAACTGCAGACAAGAAGCTTAACTTCCTGAGCCCCCTAACAGGGAAGAGGGTGAAGAGAAGCTAACAACCGGAGGAGGGCCAGGCCTGTGGAGGTGGCCACACTCTTAATCTGCTCAGATGCATTTGTGGCACAGGCGAGCCCCACACCTCCTCTGAGCCTCACTCTGCACGCGTATCTGCTAGGCGGGGATGCTGCTAAAACATAGATCCTCTTCACAATTTTTCCAGCCATTGGTTTCACAATATCTAAGGTATCTTTAGGTTCTAAAATGTCCTCTGGATCTATTTTATGATCTCATCTTTAGATTTAAGGACAAAGCCTTGAGAGAAGCATCTTCTTAAGTGAATCTGGCAACACGTAGTCTCCAAAGGCCATTTCTAAAGCATTAGTAATTAACAGCATAAATAGCAAACAAATAATGATCAGAATACAGAAATCAAACATTTAAAAAGCCAGTGGTTGTCAAATCATAGAACATATATTTATATATATTTTATTAGTCATCATAAATCCATTACAAATCATATATAAACACATATATATGTGTGTATATATATACATTTGCTTCTACAAACACACACCACACACACACACACACACAGTCTAAGGATTACGATAAAGATAAAAGGAAAGCTATTTTATGCCTTAATGAATAATCTAAAGTATACTGCTTTATTTTTTTACATATATTTAGGGGGTATAAGTATGGATTTCTTATATGCATATAGTGCATAGAGGTGAAGTCTGGGCTTTTAATGCACCCATAACCCAAACAGCAATCATTGTACCCAATGGGTCATTTTTCAACCCTCACCCCCTCCCACTCTCCCACCTTTTGTAGTCTCTAAGTCCACTACTTTAAATGCGGTAGCACCCATAGCTACAAGCTTGAAATTCCCAAGTTAGTGTGAATTTTACTCTTGTATTTTTATCAAGGACATATGTCTAGTGAACACATTGACCTTTCAATCCCACATATCAATGATTAAAGTTTTATATAGTCTAATACATGACCATTCTTCAAAGGCAATAATGTTCTTCCTTAATGCAGATATCTGGTTATCTTTATTGTTTAGACGTTTGATTTTTATAATTCTATATTATTTTTTAAAATATACACTCATGCAAACTCATACATTCAGACTAAAATATATATACTCACAGAAACTGAGACCTACTCTAAGTAAAAATCCAAGAATACATTTATATAATATGGGTAGGAGAGAAGAAGAGATAGGTCATTCTGTTTATAAACAATTATGTTTTGAGACCATTAAGAACATTCGAGCCTAACTACTATAAACAAAAATCTAACCATAAAAAAGATCCATGTTGAGGGCTTATTACACACTTTGTTTTGACTTACTTTCCCTCTATTCTAGTCCACCTCTACCAATGATAGCAATTAGATGACATGTAAACTTCCTTTCAGCTCTCAATATTTTATCTGCAAATTAAAGATTTATAATAATTAATACACTCTCTTGTCATCATGACCTAAAAGCATTCAAACTAGTCTTTAAATAAATCTGTTTTTGCACAAGTGAGACTAAAAGAAAAGAGTTGGGGGTCTTAATGCACCAAATGTGAATGATTAGTCTGTAATGTAATGCCGATGTTAATTTCTCAGAAGAAAGGTAAAGTAAGTAGCTGACTAGAATTTATAAAGAGAAATGTCTAATGGAGAACCAGAGCTAAATGTAAATCAGAAGTGAATTCTGTGTGCCCGATGAGCCACTCATTGACCTTGCCTTATGACTACCAATCAAGGCTTCCTGTTCACCCTGGGCAATTTTCAAGCAGACTTAATGAAACAGTTATACATGTAACAAATGTAAGCCCAAATCTGAGAGGGAAACACTAATTTTCTAATAGTAAGGGTGTGATGTTATCCCCTGCACCACCTGGATACAATATAGAAACGTATAATAAACATTCTCCCAAAGTGCATTATTACCGTTCCACCAGGGTGTAGACTGAGATTGCTGCAGAGTAGAGCATTAGTAGAAATATCCCCCAAAATGTTATCCCCAAGTTATTGAATGTTTTTTTTTTAACAAAAAAGAAGAAATCAGTGTCTTCAAGTCTTGATTCTTTAATAATAAGCCGCTTCACAGCTCCGGGAGTTTTGAAGTGAACACATCTCCTCTGGTAGCCCCTCACCCCCAGCCTGCCAGCGTCTATGCAAGTGAAACCTATGAGTCTGTCTTACCTGTAATCTGACTCTGTCCTTGTGGATTAAAAGGACTTGGTGCAGAGTTCAGGGAGGGCCGTGGGTTCTGAGGCGGGACACCTACTCTCATACTGGGATGAGGAATGCGCCCTAAATCACTGAGGCGGTCAGAGAACAAACTAGGTTTAGAGTCATCAAGCTTCTGTCTGTGCCCTGGAAATAGCAAATCATAAAATAAAAGCATATTAATTAGCTGAACAATTGACCATGCTAAATAGATATGTGAACATACAAACTGGGAGTTTAAGCCAAGGAATTATCAATATTAATATTTATAATGACTTGTCTACATAATGCCTTCCATTTCAAATTGCTTTATAAGCAGTATCTGGTGGCCAGCATTCCTAGCTCTGTTTTATAAATGGAGAGCTGAGGTCTCAGAGGACAACTTGGTGTCAAGCATCAATAGAGAGGCAGGATACTAGGCACCTTCTCTGGCCCTCTCAGTAAAAAAAAAAAAAAAAAAAAAAAAAAAAAAAAAAAAAAAAACAGGAGAGATGTGTATTGGGGTGTTTGCTTGTTTCATGATGGAGGAAATCCCCTGTGAAAGTTCAGAGAGTCCATGCATTTTAGCCACAATGTCACAAAGCTGGAGCAGAGACACAGACAAACACATTTGTCAAAGGGAAATTTCCACGATGACCATAGTGACTTTTCTTTAACATTACAACTACTCTTTACTAAGACTCTTTTCTGGAAAATTAAAACTCAAACCTAAACCCCTTTAAGAAATAAAAAAACAGAAATGTAAGCAGGGAAACTCAAATTCTCAAGAGGAATCTGGATATTCTGTGATATGCCAAAGCTGGAATGTGTATAATAAACTCTGTTAAATCAGAGAGAATGCTTTTTTTATTTTAAATCCACTACTGTGGTTTTGGAAAAGAAGCTGAAATATACTCTTTATGTAAACATGTGACTGTGACAATCCATTATTTGTTGGGGGGGTGGCCTTTCTATCTCTCTTCTAGTTTATTCAAGTCTAAAAGCTAAGGAAATTCTGGGTATTAGAGAAATGCGCAAAATTAAAATAAACCAAGGTACTAAGACTTCTTAAAAATCATCAAATCATTCTTAACAAGAGACATACTAGTGTCTTGGTGCAAGTATAACAGAAAAGCATCTGAATCTGGGTGTGCCATAGTAGAGTAAATCTATAGGGTGGTGCTACTGGGGACAAACGCAATGCTAACAGAGAAACAGGAATGGACTGTGGATTCCTTCCTCCGGATTCTGTGCCAGTGAGGCCCTAGGGTGCTGCCCCAACATTTTAGTATAACTATTAAGTGACTGAAGCTGATCTGAGGAAAAGCCACCAAGATGATGATGAGATTAACAGTTTGCCCCTTGAAGAGAAACTAAGCGAATTAGAATATTATCCATAAAAGAAAAAAACTTTGAAGAAGGTTTATGAAAAGCCTTCAAGCCTGGGAGTTTTTCACTACTCTATGGGAAGCGCAAACGCCTTAGCTTCCACTTAATACAGAACAAGAGGAATGTATCAGGATAGGGTTAAATTGAACATTAGAATTTCCCCACTATAAGCTGTCTTCGTAAGACAAATTCCTTATTTTATTTGCCCCAAAATGTATTTTCCTGTCTCCTTTTTCATTGCCTACCCAGCCCAAAGAAAACAGATAGGAAGCCAAGGCTTGGTAATATGAGTGTAGCTGTCTCCACGGCCAAACGTGTTCCAACTAGGCCCATTAACTGAAATGCACCCACCACCCTATTTCCTGCCAGTGCAAGTTTTTGGGTATCTGCTATAACAGAGGGACTAGAAGTAGGAGAAAAATGAACAGGAAAAATTAGAGAAAGTCATTGTTAATGGTTGTTTTCCCCACCATTACTGTTTTGTATCCAGATTACAAACAGATTTTAGATCCCTAGAGGACTTTTAGAGATGACCCAAAACAGCTTCTAGACCCTGGCAAGTAAGGTGTTCACCTATGAAGTGACTGAGGCGTGCAGAGGTAGAACAACTAGCTTATGGTCCTCGGCTGCCGACTAGCTCAGCCTTGACGAGGATATAGCCCTCGTCCAAGTTGACTGAGCTTTCCATTCATCATGTGGCACCATCAATGCTGGTATTCTAGCCTTCTCTTCCCTTCCTCTTCCAGCTGCTATGGAGGACTGAAAATATCCAGATCATATAGAGTGAGACACCTAAGAACTAAGCCCAGTGAGGTGCCAAGGCTGGCTTTCAACATAAGGAGAAGTAGCAACAAGGATTCAATTACAAAGTTAATAATTCACCCATTACCCTAAACAAATGGCTGTAGCCTAACTCACCAAACTTCCATCAATACATCTTGCTGTGTCTAACTAGTTTCACAATTAGGGAATTATACAGTACTTGTCACAGATCCATGGAGTCTGTTCCTCACACACACACACACACACACACACACACACGCACACACATAGTATTGGTGTGGTGTTGATACAGCTGTAAACATTAACAAGAAAGCTTACGGAATTGTCCCTGGAAGTTATTTTTCTTAATAGGCCATATTTTTGGAATGGCAGGTTCCCTGAGGGCTGAGGGGAGGGCTACATGATCTTGCATGGTTCCTTTATACACTAGGACTTTACGTGGGCCATGGGTCACAAGAAAATTTAATAAGCTTTGCCTCTGCTTTCTATAGCCTTTTCATTAGGTTTTCCTAGAGGCTGTATGAGATGTGAGCTCAGACTGTACATGTGTGAGTACATTTTTACTTTCTCTTAGCCCAGCGCTTTCAGCAGTAATAAGGGGTTGCAGGCAAAAATAAAGGACTTAGGGTAGGACTGGTAAGTGTGAAAAATTTTAAAGCAGGTGAAATTTTAAAACCCTCCATGATCTTTTGGAAATTATCTTCAAAGAGCGCTTCCAAGTGTCTACAGGCACCCTAGAATAATTCAGGAAACATTTATCTGCAGATGCACACATACAAAAACATATGCATTTTTCTTTGTAGATATCCTGCCCCTTCACAGCCACCACTGCAACCACAACAAAATGCACTCTTCATAATGTATGAAGTACGTTGAAGAACAAAGTACATTGAAGAGCAAAAGCCAAACAAGTTCTTCACATTTCAACTATGACAAATACCTGTTACCACTAAACCACATCAGGGTAACACTCGAATGATGGGCTGAAAGAAGGTGTACTTAAATCCCCAACACCCAAGCAATTCCTTCAGAAATCAAGAACATGGAAGACCAAGGACACACTGACTAAGTCAAGGACAGGGTACTCTGTCATAGTGCAGTAAGGACTAAACCTCATCCAAAGGGCCAACGAGTAGACGTTCCAAGCAGGAGGAGGGTATGAAGAATGGAAAACTCCTGTATTATACTTGAGACTCTATGTAAAAATGCTCAGTCCTAGATCCCTTCTCTAGCTGAACTTTCTCCCTGAATCCTTCCATCGTTGCTGAATAAGAAAATTCCCTAGGGAGCTTTGAAACATGGATGTCCAGGCCCCATATCAGACCAATTAAATCAGAATTTCTGATAGTGGGACCTGGGGAAAAGGTCTCTTTTATTCAAGAGTTCACCACACGATCCAATGTGCAGCCAGGATTGAGAACCACTGCCCAAGTTGATCTCAATCTCATGCACTAAATACTACCTATTTATACCAATGACTCCCACTTTTCTGGTTGAGCCCTGACCTCTGTCTTGAGTTCCAGGTCTGTGTGTTCCACTGCCTACTTGACATCTTCCCTGGGATGTTCCAAAGGCATCTTAAATGCAGTATATTCAAAACAGAATTTTTTATTCTCCCATCCAAAAAAATCCTATTTCTCTCGAATAGTCCCCCATCTCAGTAAATGGCACTGGCCACTCAGTTTCCTAAGCCAAAAGCCTAGACATTTTCCTTGATTTCTCCTTATCTCTCACTCTCCACATTCAATCCATTACCGAGTCCTGTCATTTCTATCTGAATGCTATATCTCAAATTGATTCAGTTCTCTCCATTTCTACCAATAGAACCTTGGCCTAAGACTCTAGCATTTCTCTCTGGGCAGCTGAAAATTTGTCTCCTTTTCAGTTTCCCATCTCAAGAGCTTTCCATGTTCCTGAAGTGCTCTCCCCTGATTCCTTGAAGGGCCCACTCTTTCTTACCCCTTAGACCTCAGAATGAACACCACCTCCTACGAGAGGCCTTGTCTGCCTCCCATAACCAAAATAGGTTCCCACCCTCCTGAACACACCCTCTCTTTATTTTCTTTATGGCAGTCACCACAATCTATAATTATCTTGTGTATTTATTTTTGTCTCTCCTGTAAGACTGTAAGTCTCATGAGAATGAGCCCTCTGTCTTGTTTACAGCTATAATCTCACAGCCTAGTTCAGTGCCTGCTACAGAGTGGGTGCTCAGTAAATATTTATGCAATAAGTGAATGAATGAATATTCTCCTCTTTTAGATAAATTCCTTGAGTGAAAGAAAATTTTCTGGTCCAGGATATCATATTATATATATAATATTCTTTCCCCAAAAAAGTTCTTCTTGTTTGACAATCTAGTGAATCTAGTGGGCAAAACCTTTCTCTAGAGACAAGCCCTTATTAGTGCTTCCTACAAAATTTTACAGAAGGACATTCATTTAAGTGAAAACTTGCTTTCTTTCTGGAAAACCCTATTTGCTTTCACTGTAATTCCTAAGCATTGCTGAAAGTCACTGGGAATCAGAGAGATGAAAAGGGCAATAGAAATCATTTAGACTCTAAAGCTTAGAGTAACATGCTTCTTTTATGGATGAGGACCCTGAGTCCCCGAGAGGGGACATGCCTTACCCAAAGTCATACAGTTAGTGGCAGGACCAGACTCAGTTTTCCTGATTGCTGATCTGGGGCTGTTTTCTCTTCCATTGCCAACCAGCTTATTTCAGCTCATAATAGTTCAGCAGCAGTCATTCAGGGGAAATCATGATCAAAAATCAATTTAAAATTAAAAACAAAAAAGTGGTTTCCAGAAAAGATTTCTTTCAAAAAGTTGAGTGTGTTTAGCTGAATATGACTTTTGTTGCAATAAATTCAGGGGCACAAGAAGAAAGCATAATCAAAAGGTCACAGCATTCACACATCCTTACAGCAAAGACAAATGAGAAACAGTTAAGTCCCTAAGCCATAGTCTAGCGAATCACCCCATTGTGCCCTACCCACAATGAAAGTTAGTAATACTACCACTATAACTTCTGCTTTCAAAAATCACACATCTGAAACTGGCACACGAAGACTCTGAAAATGTGGTCTGTGAACTATGAAAGTAAACTTGACTCTGTGTGATGTGACCCATTTTGCCCATTTTTATGAAAGTTGATTGAGAAACATTGAACAACTTCGGAGAGCTACATGGCTCCCCAGCCAGAAACTTACATTCTCTGTACTATATCCACAACCTGATGCACTGCACCAGTCAGCGAACCCTGAAGAATGTCAAAACGCATTTACAAAAAACAAGGCACTTTTCGTGAAGAGTGTGCCATGTGATGCCCAGTCTACTCCAACATGGCACATCAGAGTCACTTTGCTGATCACTAGGGCATGATGTTTGGCAGTTCATCTTTTTGGAGTAGTATTTTAACTTGATTTTTAAAATTCCCTAGATATCTATTTGCATCCTAAGTATCATGAAAACATAATTTTTAAATAAAATAAAGTTTAAAAGAAGATCTGTAATAGAGCATCAATAAGGAATCAGTACCATGTCCATATTTGGGTCAGTTAGTGCAGCTAATGTGTACTGGTTATCTGCTACATGCAAGCCTCACTAGGTATTGTGAGAAGGAGAGGATAGAAAAATATATAAGATAATATCCTTGTCCTCAAGGAGTTCACAGTCTAGTGGGGAAGAAAGCAATCAAATATAACTGAAGAAAGGCTGTGGTGAGGGTAATCACTAAAATGCCACGATTGCGGATCAGTTGAGAAAATCTGAATATGAACTGTTTTTAAATATTAAGGAAGTGGCACTTTCTGTGACTATGTAGAAAAATGTCCTTCTTATTTAGAAGGGCTAACATATAGTTAGGGGTTAAATATCATGACGTCCAGTATTTGCTTTAAAATATTTGGGCAAAATAGTAGGTGAGGAAATATGCCAAAAAATAAATAAAAGGTGATGGGTAGATAGGATTGTATTCAATATAATCTCTATTTTTATGTTTGAAATTTTTCATAATAAAACATTTAAAAAGTATTGAAGTATTATAGGAAGTACAGGGGAGCAATTGATTTTGACTAAAGGGAAAGAGGAAGATCATGATGGCTGTCCTTGAAGGTTGAGTAGGATTTTGATAAGCAGAGAAGAAACAAGGAAAGTTAGCTGGAAGAAAAATGATGAAAACCTGATAATAAATATCTTGTGAGACAAGATGATGCTAAATATATGTATACATATATATACACACACATACATATACATGCACACATATATATACACATATCTATGTATGTGTGTGACATCAATCTAAACAGATGCACACCATTCTTCAAACCACTTTATAACTCTAGTCTTACTACTATACATTAATTCTTCTAAGCTATGCAGTACCTATGGGAATCTGCCCTTTAAAGACAGCTCTCAGCTGGACGCAGTGGCTCACACCTGTAATCCCAACACTTTGAGAGGTCGAGGCGAGCAGATCACCTGAGGTCGGGAGTTCGAGACCAGCCTGACCAACATGGAGAAACCCCGTCTCTACTAAAAATATGAAATTAGCCAGGCGTGATGGCCCATGCCTGCAATCCCAGCTACTTGGGAGGCTGAGGCAGGAGAATCGCTTGAACCCAGGAGGCAGAGGTTGTGGTGAGCCAAGATCACACCACTGCACTCCAGCCTGGGCAACAAGTGCGAAACTCCGTCTCAGAAAAGAAAAAAAAAAGAAAGAATAGAAAGGAAAAAGACAGCTCTCTTGATGAATAAAATCATACTTTGGCAGTCCATGAGCCTCATCCATCATGCATTCAGACTTCACTGGAAGAAAGGGGTGACTGGGGAGACATGAGCTAATTTTGCTGTCACCAAGTACGTGATTGAATAAAGTCTGGTCCAATACTCTAGGGCTCAAGCCACAGGATGTAACAGTTTCAGAATATTGTGACAATGATCCCTGGAGTAAAAAGGAAGAGAGGAGAGGACTTGCATCAGAATTACTATTTCTCAGAGAAAATTGGTTATATGTCCACAGAGCTGCTATTCCACAGCAGTTTTGGAAAAAAATAATGAGATCCTTCACTTCTAATCTATCCTAAGAGTGCTACATGAAGTAGTGTGTCTGTAGGGAAGTGTTAGGGAACAGGTTGACTAATTTTAAAGTCATGATTGCATTCCACATGTAATTGTTGCATTTCTACGGCTAAGGATGAGCCTTACTGTATCTTAGGGAGTTCAGTTGATGGTTTCCAGCAAAAGCAATAGCACAAGGAAGATTACACAGACTCAAGTACATTCTTAGGAAAGCCACACAAAGTTCTCATCCACAGACTTTATTATAACTATTGAGGCTCTAGATTAAAAAACTTTGATTTTCTGCATTCCTACATACATGTAAAAATGAAGATACTATGGAGAAAAGTGAAAGTCTGCTCCTCTGTTTACTTTCAGATGACTCCACTTCACTGGTGGTTTGTGAATGTCTAGAAATCAAAGACCTACACTCTTGTAATATTTAGTTAAGCCCTTTGCCCCTCCCTTCCTCCTCAAACCATCCCAACCAGCTTCTCTTCTGATTTCTTTATTTTCATTATCATCATTTTCTAGTCTCTCAGACTCAAAATCCAGCTCAGGCATATCTTTGTCACCTCCTTTCCTAGACCCCCATCATCCACTCCAGCCCATTTCTATAGTTTCTTCAGGAATGGGCCTCTACTAGAACCCTCCTAACCTCTGGCCTGTGGCTAATACAACAGAGGAGCAGCCTGGCATATTTGGAAGGGTGCCAAAATGTAACCCTGCTGGTCTTAGTTTCCTCATCTACCAAAAAAAGAAGAGTTAGTTTCCATAATTTCTGAAATTCTTTCTGCCCCCAAATCCTAACATTCATGTCACTTACCTGCTCAAAACCTTTCAATTGTCTTCCATTGTCTATTGAATTAAATAGAGCCCCCAGAGCCCAGCAAACAAGGACCTAGAAAATATGGTCGCAATATGCGTTGTCACTCTCATTTCCAATGGCTACAGCTGTACTGCTCCCAGCCTCTGCTCTACTCACACTGGTCTATCGACAGTCCAAATACACCCTGTGCCTTTGCTCAAGCTGTCCCCTCCACTTGGAACACCTTCTCCGCATCAACTCCGTTTGGCAAAATCCCTTCCAAGCTCAACTTGGTCATCACATTGTTCTGGTGTTTCCTGTCTCAAGAGCCTTGATGATCCCTCTGATTTATATCCCAGCAAGCTGACAGCAGCTACAACTATGTTTTGTCTACTACATGTGGTTATGCTTATGTGCAGTAGGCATCCAGTAAGCATTCACTTACTATGAATTGACATAAAATATTTATACAAAATTTCAAACCCTAATATTTTAGATTTTCCTAGACTTGACTGAGAACCCCTTAAGAATGGGTGTCACATTTTATGTCTAGCACAAACTTGGAGCCTAGGTACAGAGAAGTCACACAACAAATGATTGCTGAATTAATAAGAACATGGACAAATTTAAAATTATCTGTACTTTTGTCCAGTAAAGACAAAGAGGACAGAAAAAAAAAAAAGCTGGTTATTGGGAAACATTTCCCACAGTAAAATTGATGAGTCTATAATCTTTGCTGGGAAAGGCTGCTGAGTCATCTTTTTCCCTAAGAGTGCACTGTCTGATTCAGGTCAGAAATTATTTCTGGACTAGAATAATGAAATGGGCTAAGAAACTGTCTTCATGTTTAAGGCCTCTAGCCCTTTGAGCCGCTGGAAATTAATAGCCATGCAATATGACACAGGGTAGCTCGTGAGTAGAGACAGCCCTAGAGCAATGTTAGTGTGTGGCTTCAGACACAGGACCACAGATCATAAACAAATGTACTTCCAGAAGATTCTTCTCTGATGGCATTTCAAAAATGAGCTAACAGAGCTTCTCTCTAAGGGCGCTTCTTAATATATAAACCAATTTCTAAAGGAAAAAAATCATAATCACTACCACATATCTTCAAGAGTCCCCTTTCAGCTCTTAAACAGAGTCAGGCATGCAGGATTCGGCATTTATCAAGAGAGAAGAGAGGAAGAACAATTCCACCCAAGAGAGGTCTGAAGCCTTTCCAGTCTCTTGGGTGAAACATAATTACGGGAAGAAAAATATAATCTACTCAAGAGACATAATTACATGGTTAAGCCATAGACTCCATAGAAATATTCTAGGGACTCCATTTCATAGAAAAAATGTTAAAAGCTGAATTTGCTTTCTTTTAATACTAAAAGGCACCCATTTAGACCAGTGACATAAAGTTCACTATCTCAATCTCATATGTAGTCATTTTTAAATACAATTAGATGTGTGTGAGAGAGAAGTGAAGGCCTGCTCCTTTCAAAATTTAGGCTTCTAAGGGTTGAAGAATTCGAGATCTTTGAATAAATTCATAAATAAATAAAAGAATTGTACGATGTTAATTTGAATGTCTATAAATGTAAGTTCCTTTATAATTTTTAGGTTTTAGGCTGTGGCAAATCACAACAATCAAAGCATACAGTGTCTGTGAGAAAGGACAGTTATCAGGCTATGCCAATATCAGTCACACTTCAGGAAATAAATTATAATAAACACGTGCTTACAGTATAATCCCTTTTCTTCAGATAATGGACTAAAAAAACTTGAGACGTCTGAAGAAAAAGAAACTTTATAGGAGGTAGGAAGCAAAAAAGGATTAAAAATTTTTTTAAAAAGATCGGATGAAAGCATCATGGAAATATACAAGACGAGAAGTAATACTTTTTGCAGGCAGGAAAAAAAGAGCTAACGGGGAATCCGGCTAACTTCGCCGTAGCTCCTCTCCCATGTCCTAATACACCTCTAACCTACTATGCTTCTTTATTACAAATCTACTGATATTTTCTCATTTCAGACCTACTACTCAAATTTGTCTGCCTGTCGTTTCCAAAGGATGCTTCCATCCCTCCTTACTCCAATTCAAAGTAAAATTATATGAATTAGGATTTTTCAGAGTTGTAAGAGAATACAGATTTCATCAGACCGGGTTCTTCGTTTTAGAAAAATAATTAATGCCCAGAAAAATACCAAGACTAGCTTTGAAGTCACGGAACTAGGCAGCAACACTGGGAGGCAGTCCCCTAAACTGCCTGAGCCTCCTTTTTCCTATACCAGGCTGCCACTGAGGGAAAGAAGACGAAAACATGGAGCAAAGAGACCAGAAGGACACATTAAGAAAAAGTGCAGAAGCTTACCTCAAAGATGTTATTACATTATGCCCAGTCTCTCTGACTCCGTTTTATCACTTGTTCTCCTACTAATTACAACTGAACATCCACACCATCCTGGACCATGTGAATCTTTATCTCTCCCTTGACTTTACGGGAAATGAACAAAAAATCTCTTTCTCTATGTCTACACTTTACTTCCAAAACTTAGTAAAACTTGAGTGTTTTGGTTCCAAAAACATTTTCTTTGCCTTCTTTTTCTATAACATGTTCACACATACCACAGTTCTTTGTGTTTCGAGCACGTATAGAGACCCCACTGAGAGATGTAAAGATTTTTTTAGCGGTAACATTTTTAGCAATGGAAATAGCAGTTTTCGTAGTTGAACAAAAAGCATCACTGTTTATTTGCCAATCCAGCTAAACATGGATGGCATTATTCTTCAAAGAGTGCAGTGACAACTAGCCTACGAACAGACTGTCACGCAATTCCTGGATCCTGGCTCAATTTCCTTAGCATGCGATCCTTTCTGTTTCTCTTTCATTATTAAGGTTTTGTGCATATTTTATGTGAGACAGAGAGTGAGACAGAGACAGAGAAACCGAGAGACAGAGTGTTTTAAGCAAAAAGAAACACTACACAGATGTAATTAAAAAGGCAAAGGGCTCCTCTCTTGACATTCACTGCTGCAGCAGCAGAACATCATTCTCAATTTTCTCATTTCTGTAACAGGAAGAAAATGTTAAAAAGTAATAACCAAAGAAAAAGTCAGCCAACTCCCACAGCCTGGTCTTGCTGTGCTGAATGGCAGAGAAGATCACAGAGGAAGAAAAAAGAAAAAGACAGAAAAAAGAAGGGGGAGAATTTCTTGCTTAAACTGGACCTAGTCCAGCTGGCAAGAAGAGGTGGTTTTCTTAACGCCTGCAAAACCTGATTACTTTTTTTAAAGGAATGAAGAAGAAGGAGATGTAAACACAGCCATTAAAACAGACTTAAGGTACTTAGTTTTAATCTAGTCTAAGACCTTTTCAATTGTATGCTGCTCTGCAATTCTCTGCTTGCTAGACATTAATACAGTGCATAGGCACATGTCAGTGTCTTCTAACCAGTGAACGCTTTCAGCTGAGCTCTGTGGTTACCCTCTCAGGTCAGGCATGGAAGGAACAGCAGCTTAAGCAATAATGGATGCATGTCTGTTACGTGCTATGTCTGTCAGAAGTCTGTTTTACGACATTAAAGGACTATTGTGTTTATATCTACACAACAGGTCTTAAACAGATTGTTTAAACATGATTAAACAAGAGACGTCTTTGAAATAACCCCCCTAATAAAATTCAGATGGGTAAGGAACTGAAAAATGCAGTCAACAATATTTTGAAAAATCATTTCTCTCTAAGCTGCAAGGGTAACATGATATAAACTCCAAAATAAAACAGTTTTTACAAGTTAAACTCAAAGGATTACCTCACATATCAGCACCACTTTCCAATGGAATAGCGTTTATCCACCTATCCATCCACCCTTTCTTAATGCTGTTGCACAAGCTGCTAGTCTTGATAGACAGATAATTGCTTTATTCAGCCAGGTGTGATGAAGGGGAGTCTATTGTGTTAATCCCAGTATTCTTATCTTCTGTGAACTCTGAATAAGGAACTGAAAACTCTACCTCTTCATTTCAGAACTACTGGAGTTTACTCACATTCAAATCTGTTAAAGTGTTCTTACATTCCACTCTGTCACTAAAGGTGCCAAGTATTTTGAGTAGGATCAAGTTATTGTTATATAAAAAGGAATCAAATGTAGTGTTAAATGGAGTTAGAAGATAGCAAGTTTTACTCTTTTTCTCAAGGCACAACAGATTTTTTTAAAGTGTATTATTCTCAAGCCACAGGAAGCAGGTTGGTGTGGGTTAATATTAAAAAACATCCTTCAAGTGATTACATTTAAAACCTTTTTTTGTTTTTCAAAAGCAAGTGTAGTGTTAAGTTTTGTGGATATCTGCCTGCTGGCTTCATGCTGAATTATTTAATCAATAATGACAGTTTGGCAAAATGTTTTTCTTTGGTCCATATGAAATATATTCCCTTTTCCATATATATGTACATATATGTGGTTATAAATTTATATTATCTCTATTATATGCATACATATGTGTACAGAGAGAAATAATCCAGCCAGAGGAACAGCGTTACTACTAACATTAGTTCCATGTCTCTATCCAGGTAATTAGGGATACTGTCCTCTCAAGGCCCAATATGCTTTATACTCTGCCCCATGACATCACAAACACTTCTGATCACAAACATACCTTTCTTTGCAATAGAAACATACCTTTCTTTGCAATAGGAAGTTCTCATCCTTCAGCCTAATTAGATGCCTTCATTTTAGTTCAAAATGATACATACTGAAGAACCTATGAAGCTCACTGGAAAAGAAGTAATGCAATCTGGAAGAATGGGATAATCCCTGAAAGAACATCATCATTTAATTCTTTCTCTTCTGGGTCCTATCTCTTTCATGGACCTTTCATGGAACATTGAGAATGTTCTCAGGAATGGCATTCTTTCTGCTCAGAGCATGGGCTCTTCTCAAGATTTAACTTGCCTAATGTCTCAACAAATCCTACTAACAACCCTTGCAATTCAACACAGAAAGTCTGTCCTATTGCGGGCACCTGTAATCTCAGCTACTCAGGAGGCTGAGGCAGGAGAATAGCTTGAACCTAGGAGGTGGAGGTTGCAGTGAGCCGAGATGGCGCCACTGCACTCCAGCCTGGGCGACAGAGAGAGACTCCATCTTAAAATAAAAAGAAAAGAAAAGAAAAAAAAAAAAAAGTCTGTCCTATGGAATTGATGACTGCCCAAAATGCAGTATGAAAGAGAACATGTGACTGAAAGGAGACATGGGTTCTGTTACTAATAGCAAGTGTGAACTTCTCAGGTACAGAATTTTCTCATCTGTAAAATAACAGGTGACCTAATTTGCAATCCTAAGAATCAATAATGCTATGGATTCCTCACCTGTCACTATGAGTTCCACAAATACACACACACACACACACACACACACACACATTTGCATACAATTAGTGAACTTCATGGAATAGTTAAAAGACCGAGGCAGTGTCTGATTAAAAAGGAGAATCTCATATCTAATTCTGGGCCTGACTATACAAGGAGCAGGAAAACTTGGGAGTCTATTCCTAGCTCTGCTACTAAGTTAGTTGTGAGGCCGTAGGCAAATAATCTATCATCTCTATGACTCAATTTCCTCCTATGACTCAACTTCCTCATCTGCCAGAAAAAAACAAAGTATCTACATCACAGAGATGTCGTCAGGACAAAATGTAATAAGAGGTGAAAATGTCCTACACAGGTAAAACCACTATGCAAATGTAATATTCATTTATCAATTAAATTGTCCTAAGCACTATTATGTTTCATGAACTATGCTAAACTGGGGGGGCTCATGGTATACTGGAGGCATCATAAAAACAAATAATTACAGCAGCGTGATAAATAATATAATTAAAGTATGAAAAGGAAACCAAAGAGGAGCCAAAGATTAAATACTTGACTTTCAAGAGCAGTCAGGAAGGGCTCCCAGAGGAGACAGCATTTGAGTAGACTTAAAGAATGAGTAGAATTCAGTCAAGCAAATGCAGAAGAAGATAACATTCCAACCAGAAGGAACGGCAGGTGCAAAGACACCGAGATGACAAAGTATAGAGTGAAGCAACTTGGCATCGCTGGAGCTCAGCCACAGGTGTGTGGGTGGAAGGCAGTTGGGCAGAGCAGATGCTGAAGGGCCTTGTCAGTGTGCCACCAAGTCTGAACTTCATCCTGCAAATAACAGGGAGACACTGAAGTATTTTAAGCAAGGGTGTGCCATGCGTTGGTTTAGAGTTTAGGATGGTTGCTTTACTTACAGGGGAAGATAGATTTAGAAAGGAGTGCAGTTAGAGACATAAAACCCGTTAGGAAATTGTTTTTATAAGTCAGAAGATAAACACTGAGAGAGTATACTAAGCTAAGCCAGCACTAAAAGATTTGAGGGAGTGAATGTGAGACATAGAATAGAGGTACAGACAATAGTACAGTGGAATAATTAGATGTCAGAAGTAAGGCAGAGAAGGTGAGTCTCAGGTTTCTGGTATGGTCACCTGGGTGAACTGTAGGGCACTCAAAACTGGTAAAACTGGAGGAGGTTCATGTTTGGGCAGAGAAGTTTGGTTGAAGTAGAGGTGGGGAATCCCTAATGCTGTGTTGGCCATGAGTTTGAAGTACCCATGGGACACATTCAGGTGCAGACACCCAGGAAGCAACCTAGAAATACCAGTCTGAAGTTCAGAAAAGACTGAAGATGCATTTTCAGTGGTCATGGGAACATGAAGTTAAGGATGTCAATGAGGACACTGAGGGAACGGGTAAGAATGAATGGAGAAAAGTGTCTAAAAGGGAATCCTGAGAAGCAAAAACACCTAGGGTGGCTAGGCAAGGAAGAGGAATACAAAAAGTGATCTAGGAAAGAGAAGGATGAGGAGCCAGTGGTGGAGACAACCCATGCAGTGGCCACTGAAACGGTTCTGAATCTGCTCTTCTGCTGCTTCTGGGACCCAGGGGAGCTTAGCAAGAGAACCTTTCATTCCAGGCAAAGGACACAAAGTTAGGTCACAATGGTAAAAAGGATAACTCTCCTCCATTCATCCCATACCCATTCCTCATGCAGCCTCATCAATCCCAATGGCTTCAAGTTCCTATGACTATGGAAAATGCATTTCCAGTTTCTACCAAGCTTCAGATTCATATTTCTAAATGCTTCCTGTACATCCCTGCATAAGAATACCTCTCATGATATTCATCATTTAAAGGGAAAGATAGATTTACAAGGGAAAAATGTCTAAATACTATTAGAGGTATTCTTATACAAAGATGTATTATTTTCTAATATTTCAAAATGGTGCCCTAAACTGGTCTATAATTTTATATACCAGGTCACAGTATAAACTTTTATTTCTTAACACTGATTTGAAAAGAAATGTATGCACAGTGTCTTCTGAGTTCAATCTTAGTCATGTTATTTTAAACAAATGGGAGAATTTTTTACCCAGGCTAAAAGCCCTCCCAACTGCATGACAATCAGCCCTTGCTGGGCCAAGTCACAAGTCAGACAATGGCTCTGTACCTGTCACTTGCACAGGCCAGAGAGTAGGCAAAATTTGTTCTGGTCCAAATATTACATAGGGAATGCCAACATCAGAGTCAGCATCAAAGATGAGGGAAATCAAAAGAAAACATGAAGCAACAACAAAAATCTCCAAAATTAACCATCCTCCCCAGCCTGTCTTCTGAGCAAGGTTCCTTCCTCCCCAAAGGCTCCTTGAATCTCATGCGGCAGTATAGCTGACCACTTATCCTACCATTTGCCACTCCAGTAAGCTTAGGAGAAATATGTAAACAAAATAAAATAGACTCAGTCCCTCTTTTCCATCCTCTTTCTGCATTCTCATTTCTGTTGTCTATGAGAAAGTAACAAAACCTGAGCAACGTATAGTGGAATGGAAGAAAAGAATCCATCTGTTATGGATGGAGAAATGGCAGGGATCCAATGCAAATAGTACAAGTGATATCATTTATAGAGCTGCAAACTTAACTAATAAACACATATAAAAGGGCTTGAGAAAGAAACTCTGAGCCACCAAGTTGGCCTGAAGATTTTTGGACCTCTTACTTTTCCCTATAAAAAACGGAACACCAGAGGTTGCTAAAATCTAGAACAATTTAGAATGTCCCTTGAAAAAACATGATTATCATCGTTTTGTAATGGGCTTATTTTCTAGTATTTCAAGATCAGGCCCTAGGGCTATAACTTTATGTACCAGTTCACAGTATAAATTGTTATTCCTTAACACTAATCTGAAAACAAACTTCAATATGTATTTAAAAGACTAATTCAGATACCTGATCTACTTTGTTCAACTGAATCATATTCAATTGAATATCTAGAATGTGCAAAACATTATCACATTGTAGTGGTACAGTTCTAGTAGGGGAGATCAATAAATACAGAACTAAAAAATGACAGAATTGTTAAAGTACTAGAGAAAGTGTCACTTAAAATTAGCTCTGAATGTTGAATAGGCCCTAGATTAATAGAGCAGATCACCACTGAGGTGGAAGGAACCACCTAAGCTAAAGCACTAAGACATGTGATATTATATCTCCATGCCATAACTTCCATCGATATACCTGCACATGGAGCCAGGGACAAGACAGTGAAAGACATATAGTGTTAGTCTTCTAAAAGTCATCATCTATCTACCTAGAATTTTATAACCAAGAATTTCTGCCAATAAGCCTAATTCCTAATCTTCAAGATTCAGCTCAAATGCCTTGACTTCAATAAAACCTCCCCTCCACTCCCAAACAGAAGTAAAACTGTTTCTGAACTTCCATGTCACTCCAGTTGCCACTTTCTTATGCCCTTTCTCATGTTCTATCACTTTCTGTCACATAATCAGTCATTGATACCCATGTCTTATCTCCTAAAACAGATTAAGCTTCTTTTTTTTTTTTTTTTTTTTTAAGATGGAGTCTTACTCTGTCGCCCAGGCTGGAGTGCAGTGGTGCAATCTTGGCTCATTGCAGCCTCCGCCTCCCAGGTTCAAGTGACTCTCCTGCCTCAGCCTCCTGAGTAGCTGGGATTACAGGCACGCGCCACCACACCCAGAGATTAAGCTTCTTTCTAGGCCATGTGATGGGCCAGAGATGGGTCAGAACTCAGTCATCATCTCCGAATTCCCACAGCCCTTTCTTAAAGAGCCTATGGTAGGTACCCAATAAGTATTTGTTGAATAAATAAATTATTGAATTCAGAGTGTGATTCAGTGACCAAAGGATCTATGTGCTAGCAACCATTCCACTTAATAAAAAACAACTCTCACTACAAAAACAAATAAGGCAATAGAAAAAGCCTTCTCAACCATTCACAGTCATAGATTATTTTGCCTTCTTCCTCTAGGATAAGAAATGAAAAGCTGGACTCAATGTCTATTAAGTACTCACCGAAGAGTCTTATGCTCAAAGGGACATTTCAATTCCCCAGCATTACCAACAGCCAGACTAAACTCTACAGACTCTGTTAAGATCCCAGGCTTATTAACAGATGTGAACAAACATCGATGGTTTGTTTATATTTCTTCTACAGCAAAGACTAACCAGGAAGACTGCCCACTCCTCTCAAAAAAAAAGATAAAATCCACAATGATTTATCACAATGTACATATTGTATTGTCTACTGAAATACACACACACAGACACACACATACACACATATATATATAAAAAACATAAAAATATGGTGGGCATTATTTAATATATTTTCCTAACTTAGTTTATCCCCAAATATTCCCTAGCCATTATACAAACTAAACACTTATTCACTTAACTTTTACTGTACTATACCTGTCTCTAGGGCACAATAGCACTGTGACAAATTAGTTCAGAGAAAGTTTTATAGCCCCTGATGCTGGGCAAAGGGAAAAAAAAGAAAACAGAAAAGCCAACTAAATCCGCACTAAGGGTTTGGACAGACAGAATGCAATTAACCTGACCTTAAGATGTGTTTTCAGGGTTGACAAATCACATTTCACTGGATTAAAGGCAATTTTTCTTTTCTTTTAAGGACAAAATCATTTGGCGCAGATAATAATTCAGACATTTACACCTGAAGTGGCGGTGCTGCGGCAGCTCAGCCTGCTTCTTCCCAGGACCTGGTGACCATGGTGGCATTTGTGAAACAGGAAAGAAAACATCTAACTTTCACAACTATGACCGAGGAAGAAAACTTGACATTCATTCCCACATATGTGACTCCATTCAAGAACTCCTGACTCAAAATTTCAGAGGGAAGTGGCCCTGTAATAACATCTCTTCTGAGAATAGTGCCATATGGTTTTAACAGAGGTTTATTTCCTGAACCCAAAGAGGGCTGCTGATTCTCAATCCAACGAAAATAATTATGCAGACAATTTCACTCTATTACTTTCAGTGAAACCCATTCTGTGTGGTCCACACATGCCTGCTGACACCTTCAAAGAGACATTAAGCCATTTTTATGTACCGTAACCTTAATGGGTGGAATGCAAGGTAAATTTCCTTGAAGATTAGCACCTGTCATCATGCATAAGGCACCGCCGCCGCCACCCCTCCCCCACCTTTGAGTACCACATGTTAATTCTCAGAGTGGGTCAAAGAAAAGGAGATGGACATGACTTCCAAGTTAAGTAACAACTTATTATCAGTTAGATATTAAGGCAAACATACACACAAACACATACACGCACGCGCGTGTGCGCGCGCACACACACGAACCGGAAATACTACATCTCCCAAAGTCAACAGCACTGCTGGGAAATTACTTCAGACACAATTGGCAGGTGGGAGGAATGGGGGAGGGTGGAGCTGGGGGGTGTGGGGAACCACTCCCTTGTGTAAATTCTAGCAACATTCAACTGCTAACCTTAAAATAATCAAGAGAATAGGAAAATAAAATCCCTTCAGCGCAAAGGCTGAACAACACAAACGCTGTAAAAATAAAGATTTAAACCAAGGAATACAACTATTAAATAGTTCTTTCAAAGAAGACCACCCTTTAAGCCTAAGAATATTCCCTTAAGAACAAAATATGCTAACTCACACCAGGTTGCCCCTGAATCTCAATTTTATTACACTAGTTGGGTATGAAATGAACTGGTTCTCCCTTTCAGACTAGTAAAGATTATTGAGCTTGAAAATGAACTGGTGAAAACAGGCTTTTATTTTGCCAACATACTTGGCTCATTGCAGAAAGATACCCTTTTCCTCCCATAAGATCTTTGCTTTCTAATACCCACCCACCTCTCTTTGAATCGATACAGAAACAACCAAATTACAGTTTCTCCAGATGTCCACGGGTGTTTCACTAAATCGAACCAAAATCACGAATATTCTTTAAAAGAGAGAGACAGAGACAAAGACTATAAGGAAAGCAGTGTCCAGGCCAAAAGGTCAGAGCAGGAACCACATACAAGCCAGCACAGTATTAACCACAAGGCAGGCCCAAAGGCTGCTCCGGGACTGTTTTCTTTAGACTGCCTAAAAGTCCTGCCAAGAAACAGACGGATGCTGCTGAAAGAATATCTTCCACAGCTGGGCATCTGGGTTCAGTGACAGACAGCCCCGCTCCTGTGTGTGTGGCCTGCAGAACATATCGAAAGCCTAGGAGGGAATACTTGGCAGAATGGGAGAAAACCTAAGGATGTTCTTTCTGGGGGAGAGGGGAACGTAATCCCAACATCATATACATCTGACTGAAACTTTGCCTTTGTTCCTGACACCCAGACTTAAATTTTGTTTCTCACTTTTGCTATCCGTTTCTGATGTCTGCTTACTGATTGGGTAGAGAAAGCCCTCTGCTCACTTTCATTTCCAGTAATACCTTTACATCTAGTTTTTGCACCAGGCAACACTAAGGCTATTTTGTTTTCAACAATCCAGGGGACTATTTAGATAAAAAATAAACTAAAAATCTTGAAATTTCTTAAAAACAGAAACAATTAAAAAATGGCCTAGTCATGCGTGAGAACTACTATCAAACAAGCTTCAGTTAATTTTCTTAAATTAAAAAAAAGAAGAACCAAGAACCCACTTACCTTCATTCATCAGATTTATTTTCTTACAGCATAAGCAGTATCAAAGTTTAACTTTAATAGTATACTGGCTAAAACAGTAAAACAAAAACAGGGCTCTATCAAAGAAAAAAGACCAGCCTCTACTATATGCCCTTCAAAGGAAAAACTCAGAGCTCAATAGAGAAAAGGAAGGTAAGTCTGAGAAATTAACCATTAATAGACAATACCTGACTTCTGATTTTGATGGAATAATAGGACACTGTCTTCATGATTATCCTATTTAAATAGCTTTGAAAATGTCGGCCGGGCGCGGTGGCTCACGCCTGTAATCCCAGTACTTTGGGAGGCCGAGGCGGACGAGGTCAGGAGATCAAGACCATCCTGGCTAACAAGGTGAAACCCCATCTCTACTAAAAATACAAAAAAAAAAAAAAATTAGCCGGGCGTGGTGGCGGGCGCCTGTAGTCCCAGCTACTCGGAGAGGCTGAGGCAGGAAAATGGCGTGAACCCGGGAGGCGGAGCTTGCAGTGAGCCGAGATCGCACCACTGCACTCCAGCCTGGGCGACAGAGGGAGACTCCGTCTCAAAAAACTGAAATAAAATAAAAGCGAGGCAGGCAGATCACGAGGTCAGGACATCAAGGCTATCCTGGCTAACACGGTGAAACCCTGTCTCTACTAAAAATACAAAAAATTAGCCAGGCGTGGTGGCGGGCGCCTGCAGTCCCAGCTACTCGGGAGGCTGAGGCAGGCGAATGGCGTGAACCCGGGAGGCGGAGCTTGCAGTGAGCCGAGATGGCGCCACCGCACTCCAGCCTGGGCAACACAGCGAGACTCCGTCTCAAAAAAAAAAAAAGAAAGAAAATGTCTGGGGCGAGGGATGTAGGTACTGCTTGAGTTCTACAGGCACAGGAAAAAATATGCACAAAACACCCTGCTTTTCAGGAACTTAAAAAGAGGATGATTCCCTGACATATCCATAAATATCACCCAAACGCTAGCACTTTGTTAGGAAGTCATACACACTCCTTACAACCAGGAACTTATTTGTTCTGGACCTACTTTTTGATGTAACGAATCTGGTGACATCAATGAGTGGAAATCACTTTACCAAATTTAAAAGTTGAGGCACCTTTGCTAAAAAGAATGGGAAAAAATGCAGCAGTAATTTTCCACCGCCATTCCCAACCCCCAAGTGTCTATGTCCCAAGATGGCTCCTGGGTTGGCTTTCTATCATCTTGGCTCTAACTAGCAAAACTGAAAAGCTATACTGTTATTATTCCCACAATGCCATTATTATGTAAGCTTTTATCAAATCTCAAATTTGGGGCCTTGAATCCACAAAGTCTGAGCCAATTTCTCTGGGACAGAGTGGTAGAGGGAATGGGTTAAAATGAATCAGTTTAATTTCTATGGAAACTTTTTGCCCTCACAGAAGCCACAGGACTCGCCAGGGTCTTGAGCTAACAAGTGTAAGAGCTACAAGAGTTTGAGGCATGTCTTCAGAGAAATATATTACAAGGGGAAACAGGCCTGTTAGTGAGACATTTTAATGCCCAACCATGGTGCTACAAAAAGGCACAGTTTCTGAGTCCCAAGGGAAAAGCTCATAGAGACCAGGAGAAGTATTTCAGGTACCAAAGAAAGGACAATCTGATCAAAAGACAATCTTGGACTCACATGGAGGCCAGGTTGCTTTTTCTGAGTATCTGGGTCCACAGTGATCTCATCCCCCAAATCTGTGGTACTCTTGTCTGTATCACTCATGTGACATTTATCATACACTTCTTTGTAATCTCCTCTGGCAGATGCTTAACTTCCCAGTTCTATGTAAAATCCTTGAAGGCAGAGTACATCTTTATACTCCATTGTGTCTCTCAAACTACAAGAAGAGCTGGTTTTTAATTGACTGATTCAACCCAAGTCTGGCATTTTTCTATCAAGCTGGGCTCTGGGCGAGGCTCAAATGCATCTGAGGCAAGAGATGGAAAGAAAGTAATGAAAATTAATCATGTCATTTGGCCATATCATTTTCTTGGATCACTTTACATGGTCTCTACATTCAAAGACAAATACTTCCTACTTCAGAAAAAATTATAAACAAAGAGCTGTTAAGTTTCTTATTGTAAACAGTAATGAACTTTTGTTGATTAGCACCTATGGTTTGACTAATTATTTAATAAATGAAAACACAACCATGAAAACTACACATTGCCAGAGTACTGCAGTTGGATTGGCAGAAAAAATACCTACTTTTCCAGTGGCAATAGTGTGTGCAGTAGCTTAAATGTGTTTTTCATTGTTGAAGGGGTCTGATTTCTTTCATATGGATATTGTTAGGAGGCTGAGGATTCGTGACGGAGTTAAGATGACAGAAAATAAAGCCATAGCAGGAAAGACTGCACAAATGCTTGATGCTCCTCTAGTTAGAGATGAAAGGTGGGTGGAGTGAGCACTGGGCTTTCCTAGCTCATGTCATTGGAGAGGGATACTCAAAACAGTTGAAAACTTTCAGTTCTTGGAAATCTTGCTTACTCTTTAGACTCTATGTGTTAGAAGGAGATCTTGAGGGAATTACCCATAGTGGTTTTGAGGTTTTTGAATAAAGGGAGAAAACAGGGAAATTGTACGGGCATCCCAATTGACTTCAAAAGTTGATTTGATCTGTACATTTCAGAACTGAATGAAAAAGAAGCACTTTCTCCGTATTTTCTCTACAGTGTTTGAATGCTGGTTTAATTTTGCTCTAACCTCTTGCTATGTGTAGAGAATGATCTTATCTTTAATAATAATTCCAATGGACACATATTCATAAGTATGTGTACAGACCAAACCATAGGCCTATAGGCTATGTGCTTTTCTGATATTATTTTGTACTATTAGAAGTTTATGACATGAGGATAAAATGTAAATGTTATAAAAACAAAAGTAAGTTTTAAATGTTAAAATAAAAACTAACCTTTTCTTTTTTCTTTACAAATATTCTTTTAAAATTAACCATTCATTTACCCAATAAACATTCACTGGGCACCTATTATGTGCAAGACACTTTGCTATTAATAGAAACACTGGGGAATATAACCTCTTATAACATGTAAATAACATAAAGGGTCTATATCCCCAAGGACCTTACAAGCTGGTAGGTAATAGCTGTGCACAAATAACTAACATGAAGCAGTATATTTTAAGAATTGTAAGTGCCGCAGTCTGGATGCTGCAAAATTTTAGACTGAAGGAAAATTTAATGGGTGTATGCCATTTAAGCTAAAGAGATAAAATTTCAAAAGGCAGAAATGAAAGAAATATATTCAAATCAAAAGGTGCCACATGAAAAGAAATGTGCAATTGGGAAAAGGCAAGGCATGTTCACCAACAGTGAGATCAGTTTGGCTAGAGCAGTGGTTCTCAGCTCAGGTAGTACAAACTCCTCAGGAGTTTGGGAAATATGTGGAGGCAGTTTTGATTGTTACATGATTGGGGGTGTGCAGCTGTAATCTGGTGGGCATAGGCTAACCATGCCAGTTGTCCTGCAATGGGACAGTCCTACAGAATGAAAAGTTTTTCCACATGCCTCATGACTTTTGGGACATACACCAGAAATTCAAGTAGGTGAAAAAAATCTGGTTATAATTACCTGAGCCTAGAACCTAGTTCTACTTAAATATAAAGGGATTTTTCTTCCCTAAAGTTTTAACACATTGGGTTTTCTAGGAATAAAACCATCTAGAAACCAAAGACAAAGCATATTTTGTTTCATTAGGAGCTTCAACAAGAGTTGCTCTACATTTCAGAAAATCTTCACTAACAGTAACTTCATTCTTAGTGTTTGAGTTACTTATATGCACCTGCATCAATCTTGATTTGTAGCTGTCATATTCAGGGTGGTTTTACACATGTTCAAGAAGCTGGCTAGTTCATTGTGTTTTCTAGCATGTTCTCTAAGCATTTAGATATTAAAATGTATGAATATAATTTTGTTTTAAATTAGGTTCCTTTATTTTTTTATACTATGGTAATGGCATCAGAGTGATCTTTCAGAAATTGTGTGGATATATTTAGAAAATCTACAGATTTCATTGAGGATAGTAAAGAGAGATTATTGAGTATTCGTTACAAAAAGGAGGTGTTGGCTCTAATACATTTGAGAAGTACGGGGCCAAAATGTGTGCAAGAAAGTGACTGCAGTTGTAATGATAAGACTGGGCTAAGTTATTCTGGGCATAGGGAAACGGCCTGAGAAGCCTGTCCTTGGTTGAGTAGCACGTGGGGCACCACAGAGGGTTTCACAACATGAAGGCCTCGGGTTGACATGATCAAAGCTGAGATCGAGGAAAACTGAGTTGCAGCACTGCATGAAGAGAACTTTAAGGAGAAAGAGGCTGGTAGCTAGAAGAATAATTGGTAATCACTACAGTTCCCTATATTAAGGTAAGGAAAGGTTAGTTTTTACAGAGATATATTATTTAAAGATCAAAAGGATTTTGTGGCATTAGTTTTAGGCATAAGGGAGATGGGACATTGAAGACGGCTAGAATGAAAGTGAAAGATAAAGATTTGGGAGTTGTTCATTAAGTCAAGGTGACTGCTCACGTGATAGTATCTTTGATGAGCAAGCAAGGAAATAGGAGGAAAGGAAAGCCAAGTCACAACTTTTGGTAATGTCCACTTGTCCACTTGTAGGAGGTAGGTGAGTGGGTGGGGTGGGGGGGGTTCTAAAAGATAAAGCAGGCCTGGTGCAGTGTTTTACACCTATAATCCCAACACTTTGGGAGGCCGAAGCAGGTGGATCACTTGAGGTCAGGAGTTCGAGACCAGCCTGGCCAACATAGTGAAACCCCACCTCTACTAAAAATACAAAAATTAGCCAGGTGTGGTGGTGCGCGTCTATAGCCCCAGTTACTTGGGAGGCTGAGGTAGGTGAATCGCTTGAACCTGGGAGGCAGAGGTTGCAGTCAGCTGAGATCATGCCACTGCACCCCAGCCTGAGCGACAGAGTGAGACTTCGTCCCAAAAAATAAAAGTAAATAAATAAATAAATAGAAGATAAGGCAAAAGAGAAAGAGGGCCAGTTGTACAGGCAGGAGAAAATTAGAATATGATATGGAAGAGACCAAGGATGGAGGCAGAAGGAGTCACCAACAGGATTATACCTGCAGAGAGGCCAAGGATGATGAAGACTGAAAGTCGGCCAGAGTGAGGCATGGACCATGGCTAGCAACCTTCAAGACAGCAGTCAAGCCATGGGAGCAGAAGCCAGACCGCAGGAGGCGCAGCGTGAATAGGTGATGAGGAAATGAAGGCGACAAGTCTAAGTGACTCTTTCCAGAAGTCTGGTGGTTAGGAGCAAGAAAAATAAAATATCATCTCAAAAGAGTAAGAAAGGAAAGGGATGTTTTAGCACAATCTGACCAAATAAATATTAAAGCATTGCAGGAATTGTTTGTCAGTTTCTTATCTGTCGAATAAATGAACTGAATCAAAGCAGCCTTTGTTACAACTCTAAGGTTCTATGATGAGCTACTCAGGCATACAAATTACACTGGTTAAGAAATGAAGCATTCCTAACAAAAATCTGCTTAGTGGAAATAGGATTTATCTCTCCAGGAGACAGAAAGAGGGGAAAAGATAAACTATGTACTCCTACTGGAATCCTACTAAAAACTACACAGCATTAGAATACAGGAAGGTTTCTCACCAAGGCCACCTGTGAAGAGATGTCAATGCCATCCTGGCCACCCTTCTTGGAGACCTGAAAGATCATCACACAACCAGACTGGGAGCTATATTGTAGCCTGGCAAGGGCTCAGGCTTGGATATTTATGCTGGATTCCAATCCTGACTCTGCAGCTCACTGGGTTTGAGGACTTGGGCACACTACCTAACTTCTCCCTGTTTTTTTTCTTCACATTTAAATTGAAATCACACTAGTACCTCATAGGGTTATCGTAAATACTTTATAATGTTAGTTATTATTTTTAGTTTTTTTTTTTTTTAAGATGGAGTTTCACTCTTGTTGCCCAGGCTGGAGTGCAATGGCGAGATCTCGGCTCACTGCAACCTCCGCCTCCCCGGTTCAAGCGATTCTCCTGCCTCAGCCTCCTGAGTAGCTAGGATTACAGGCGCCCACCACACTTGGCTAATTTTTTTGTATTTGTAGTAGAGATAGGATTTCACCATGTTGGCCAGGTTGGTCTCGAACTCCCGGCCTCAAGTGATCCGCCTGCCTCGGCTTCCCAAAGTGCTGGGATTACAGGCGTGAGCCACTGCACTCGGCCTATTTTTAGTTTTCTTAACATCTCAAGATTAGAGCTACTGCTGCAATTTAGTAGGCATGGAACTAAGGCATAGAAAAAAGAAGTAGGGCAGGGTACAGTCGCTCACGCCTATAATCCCAGAAATTTGAGAGGCCAAGGTGGGTGTATTGCTTGCGTCCAGGAGTTTGAAACCAGCCTGGGCAACATGGTGAAACCCTGTCTCCACTAAAGATACAAAAAAAAAAAAAAAAAAATTAGCCAGGCGTGGTGGTGTGTGCCTGTAGTCCCAGCTACTCAAGAGGCTGAGGTGGGAGAATCACCAGAGCCTAGAGGCTTCAGTAAGCCAAAATTGTACTTCTGAACTCCAGCCTGGGCAATTGAAATGAGACCTTGTCTAAAAAAAAAAACCAAAAAGAAAAAAACAAAACAGAAAAATTACGTAGTTTTTGTAAGTTCCTACAGATACAGACCAGAAGGCAAATTTCTAAAACATCCTGTGGCCATATCAAGTAGACAAGGCTGCTTTTTAATTAACTGAAAAGTTTATACTTGTTCAGATTAATTAAATATTAATATTTATTATATAAGGTATGCATAGTACTAAAATTAGAGTCCTTTGAGAATAAGACTCTTGACCAATAATATTTATTATCCATGCAGAACACCCTCAAAATATCATATAATTAACCATGAAGGATTAATATTTCAGAAGGATGAAATAAATGTTGTCATATTTCCATTTCACTGCCCTTAGATGATCTTGCTGAGCAATGTCTCTGAAAGATCCTCTGGGATTATAACAGGAACTTGGAGTTTTCAGAGTATCTATGGAATGCCTACAAGAAATGGATGGGTTGGCCAAGGCTTATAAATATATCAAAAAGCAGGTAACCTTATTTCAGAAGCATACTGCTCTCCCCAAGCCACCGAGTGATTTATAAGGAACCATGGCAGAGACAAAAGAAAGAGTCACATATAAATTCTAAAGTATTTCCCCAGCTTATAAACATTTTTTCTTATAAGGCTCAAAAGATGGCAAATCTTGTATATACTCAAGAATTAGCACCACTCCCAGAGTTTCCTTGTGTTTGAAAGCAGTGAACTGGCCATATGATAGATAAATGATCCAGACACTTAAGGAGCTGCCACAATCCCATCGTGCATCAAGAGATATTGTGATTCACACCCACCAGAGGTTTGTCCAGACAACTTTAAAAAGCTTAAATCCTACCAAGGCACAGTTAAATACCTATGGTTATCAAAATGACAACTTCTGATGTGACTGATAGGAAAATATTCATTAGGGTAAAATGAGAAAAGTAAATGAACAGGCTACCTAGCTGCTCAATCACATACAGATTCTGAAAGAGGAAATTCCTTTGTTTTCTGGAAGAAACTGAGTTTTGGATAATGCTTGGACATTGACCTAAGCTGGTTTTTCCAGCTCCATAGGGAGTAAAGCAACAGATACAAAAATCTGGTTTGAAGCAGCTCATGCAACCAAGGGCCACTGTAGATAGAGTTTTAGAATGCTGACACTTATCAAAAAGAAGTAAAGGATTTGTATTTCACTTTACATTATTCTCATGTCATTATTCTAGCCCATCATCACTAAAAAGAAAAAAAAAGTTTATGTTTAGGGTATAAACTTCTTGGGTTTAGCAATCAATTAACAGTTCACTTATTCATTTGAAAACTTTACTGTTAACTACTACCTGACAGATACTGGGCTGGGACCTTGCACATAAGGGTGAAAAGACATAGTCCCTGATACACAGAGAACCAATAAATGATCACTTAGGAGCCAAACTATCTCTGATGTTGTAAACATTTTTTTTTTTTTTTTTTTTTTTTTTTGAGACGGAGTCTTGTTCTGTCACCCAGGCTGGAGTGCAGTGGTGCGATCTCGGCTCACTGCAAGCTCCGCCTCCCGGGTTCACACCATTCTCCTGCCTCAGCCTCCTGAGTAGCTGGGACTACAGGCACCTGCCACCACGCCTGGCTAATTTTTTGTATTTTTAGTAGAGACAGGGTTTCACTGTGTTAGCCAGGATGGTCTCGATCTCCTGACCTCGTGATTCGCCTGCCTCGGCCTCCCAACGTGCTGGGATTACAGGCGTGAGCCACCGTGCCTGGCTGATGTTGTAAACATTTTTCTAATTTCAAACACAGTCCACAATGTGTCCAACTCATTGTCAAATTAGTCTTATCCCACAAATTAATGAAGATAGAAACATTTCCATTAATATGTGTATTTCCAAGATAAAGTAAAGATCTGGATGTAAATGCCTCACTGTACTGTCTCAAAGCTGACCCAGAATAATGAATAAACTGAGATACCCTATTCTTTCCAGGGAAAAGTAAACTGAAAGAAAAAGGGAACAAAAATAAAAGGAGGGAGAATTCATTTTTTAAAAAAAAGCATTTAAACAAATTTGAGTATCGCCGTATAGATTTCTTTGCTTTACATTATCATACTTACACTGAGAAAATCCATCAGTTTTAATTCTACTGGCAAGACAAAAGAAAAAAAACCAGCATACACCAAATGAAATAAAGACTAAAGTCAGAAAGAATTTTTCTCCCCAGCTAGAAAGAAAATATCTCCTTGTTTTGGAATAATAAGGTCACCTAAAATGCCTTAATGGCAATCTATTTAGCATATGGTTCACCTTATAACATTACTTTAATATTTGATGTCTTAGTCAATTCATTGTTTTTAATATGCCTGAGGATGATATAAATGCCTCCTTGTACAGACTTTTCCTCTTGTTTCTGTATGGAAAGATTTTATTTCTGTTGGAGAGTAATGGTATGCATTTTATTTCCATTGGAAAGTATCAGCATGTATTTTATTTCCTGTGCTTACAAGACCAAAAAGAAAAGTGACCCAGGAACTAAACCATTTGGTAAAGACTCCTTCTTTTTAAAAGTCATTGATCAATATTTGGTAGAAAGAGAAACGCAGTTTCTGTTTCAGGTCAGATACCCAAGTGGCTGCTGGTCTGTAAAGGTGCCTGCGCCACTGGATGTATCCTTCACATAGGGCCAGATGGGGACAACTTCAGCCTCAGGTTCTGCCCAGCCAGCAGAACTCTGGGGTTAGACAAGCAACTTGTTCCTTCACTCACATGAGCACAGAGGGACAATACTACACTACGACTCACTGTGGTAATTGATGATGCCTTCCAGACATCTATGTCAAAATTAACTTGCAATTGATGCTCACTTGCTTAAGTTTCATTCAAGTTCAAATTATTTGCTCTGAAAGGGAAATGTTTACTTTTGTACACACTTTGATTTCAACCTCCAAAACCATTGCTAGAAATTAATCTTAACCACTGAACATCTGCTTTAAAACCCAAACCCAAGTCCGTCATTTTAACATCAATTACAAATATACTGTTTTAAAAACTCTATTGTGAATAGTGGCATATTGTCACCACACAAATCATTAAAACCAGAGTCCTAGCCCTGACGAATTATTCAAAACTACAGTTCAGAAATTAGTAAGCACATTATTTCATGCTTAAGGTTTGTTTTTAGCCAGTTTGAGAGCTCATTTATTCATGTATCTGTTTATTCTCACCTAAATCTCCAGGTACAGTGTTCTGTGGTCTTCTTGTACATCCCTCCCACAGATACACATAAGACCTATAAGACCATCGATGTCAAGGAGAAGCAATGGCAGAACTGTCATACCCCATCAGCTTAATGTTGAGTAAACGGTGGAGTACCAATGCCGCCCCCTTCTTATTTCCCTGGAAAGGATCCAACCAGCACTTTCACTGAATTAGAATTAGAAACATGGGTTGTTTAGCATATGGATATAAATAACTGCAGTGCACCTCATTGATTCTAAATCCTTTCATGTATTTAAGGCAATTTCCTTAAAGCAGACTGTCAGGAATGGAACCTCTTTTTTCTCTCTTTATTTTTAATCAGTGTTTCTCTGTACATTTTGCTTTATTTATCTGAATGTCTTTTTTATTATTTGCTTGTATGAGGGTCACACGAATGGCTGGGGGGCTTATATTTTGACAGAATTCTTTAGCAGTTGGACAAGCCAAATCTGGTCATGTGTTCTAGCCACAGCTGCCCAGGGAACATTTTTAAAGCTAGCAATTTATATTGTCAAATCACATTTTAAAAAAAGTTTCAGGAACCAATTAATATTGATAATTCATTTAATAAAAATCATTAATTCACTTAACAAATTATGTAGTAGGCACAGAAGAAATACAAAATCAAATGGACCTAATCCCTCAAAAAACAAAAAGAAAAAAATAGTAATCCTCATTCTATCACTATTTGGCTTCCTCCCACACATTTCCTGCCCTTAAGCATGTTTGTAGTCCATGCTTAGAACAGAGCTTAGAAGAGTGCCCAGCCTAGTGCCAAGAACAGCAATGGTACTTAGTAGGTGCTTAATATTCTTGTCGATTGACTTCAGACTCATTTCATGCGTGTTTCCCCATCTTAAGACATTCCTTCCTTTTGCACTTTCCTTCTCCATGATGTTGATACTGACTTTAAATGGCATATACATTTCCTAACAATGAGATTCATTCCTGGGTCTCATCACACTGGGGTTGTGCAAGTACTTTTCCAGCTGGCTTCTTTGCCTCTATACATCCCTTACCTCCTATGTCTTCCTTATATTTGGTTCCTCTTGTTTTCCCCACCAAATCAAAGTATCTCTGTTGCTTCACAACACTGGAGCTCTTCTGTGGACAGAGGTAGAATGGATCCAGTCCCTGTAATTCCCTGTCAGGTGGCAATCCAAAGCCCTCCCTTCAACTTTCTTGTTGGGGAGTTCATGAGGCCACCCTACTGCCTGCTCCATTAACTGAGACTTTTCTGAGTAGCTTTTACAGCCCTGCATCATTAGCCTGATTCTACCTATTCAATGTGGTTTTCCTCTTCTCCCCAATATTCATCCTCTGTTCCAAACCAGCTGTTCTTACTTCTTCACATTCCCTGGTCTTTCCCTTCCCTGTGCCTGTAACACAAGCCTTCAGTCCACCTAATCCACCATAACCATTTTCTTCAGGACCTAATTTCCTCCAAGTGATCTTGTCTTTCTTTCAAAATTTCTATTACACGCTAAGGATAGTATGACTTTTACATTTATGTTGCATTTTACAAATGACAAACTTTCACTATACACTATCCTCTAAAATAACCATTATAGGTAGGTGTTATTATTTCTATTTTTCTGCTGAAGATGCCAAGGCTCTGAGAGACAAAGTGGTTTGTCAAGGGTCACTCACTCTTTTTTTTTTTTTTAAGAGATGGGGTCTTGCTATACTGCCCAGGCTGGAGTGCAATGGCTATTAACAAGTGCAATCATAGCACATGACAGTCTCAAACTCCTGGCCTCCAGTGATCCTCCTGCCTCAGCCTCCCAAGTAGGTGGGACTACAGGTGCATGCCACCACACCCAGCTCAAGGGTCACTCATTGTTAGCAGTTCAGCACAAGAGCTCCATTATGCCATATCCCCTTCCAGTTACTGCCCCATTTCTCCCCTCCCTTTAAACATCCTGAAAGTGTATTCACTTTCTAAATTCATTGTACTCACCTCCTAGCCTCCATTTCTCTTAATTTTCAACAAATGATCTTTTGAATCTATCCTTGCACTGCCATCTTTTTTGCCAAGATCACCAATGCCTTCCACACTGCCAAACTCAATGACAGTCCTTGGTCAGCAAAATTTGACACAGTTGGTGACATTCTTCTTGAACACAGTCCTTTGCTGCCTGAATATCACATTCTTTGGGGCTCTTCCTATCTCATTGGTTGCATCTACTCAGAGTTCCACATTGGCTCCTCTTCCTAATCCCTATTTCCAATGTTGAGAATTACCCCAGGGATCTGTCCTTGTCCCTCTTCTCTATGTAAAATTATTTATCCCAGTCCTATGACTTTAAATACCACACCAGATTTGACCTAGAACCTGAAGGCCAACTCACAGTCTAGCTCTTACTTGATCTGGGCCTTCCATGCACCATTCTCTGCCCCCAACTATCTCTGTGGCCTCATGTCATACCACTTTCCCATTCACTCACTCTGCTGCAGACACACTGGCCTTCTTGCTATCCCATAACCATGCCAAAGAGCTGGGCCTCAATGCCTTTGCTCTTAACATTCTGCTACCTAGATATTGATAGGTGGCTCATTCCCTATTTAATTCAAGTCTGTCTTCAAATGTTGCCCCATCAGCAAGGCCTGCCTGACCTACATGAAAAATCATCCACCTCCCTCCCTTACCTCTGTCCTCTTACCCTGCTTCATTTTTCTTTAAAGCACTTATCACTACCTGCATATTTGCATATTATATATATATTCATTTGTTTGCTTATTGGCTCCCTCTTTCAATAGAACGCAAGTTCCAAGAGGGAAAGAAATTTGTATATTTTGTTAAAGGCTATATGCCTAACACATAGAAGAATGTCTGACATATGGCAGGGCTCAATAAATACTTGTTGAAAGAATGAACATGTGACAGCTGAATTGAATACACAGTGCCATCTAATTGTTTATAATTATAGTACTATCTCCAGGACAATATTTTAATTCTTCCAAAGTAGAACTTTGTGCCTTATATTCCAAACTTGTGTGTAGTTGGCATACCTGTAGGCACACAGCAGGTGCTCAATAAATACTATGGCTGCCTGGTTGATTTGAGCAACGTAGAGAAAAGCAGGATCAGAATTTCAAGTAAATTCAGCAATTCAAGTATATTCAGTTATTTTTAGGTAATTCTATGATTTTTACAAAGAAAATTAACTTATATCTCTGCTCTGTGGGAATATGGTTTTTGATACTGAAAATGGAAGATCATGATGTATGTGACCATAAGAATGTGTACAAATAACTATAAACATGTCAAGCTCTTGGGTTCTTTATGGCAAGAACCCAAGCTAAAGTAAATTCAACTGAAAGAAGAATAAGGATTGAGACTAAAGAGAGAATATGGGATGTCAAGAAATCTAGACAGAAATAAGAGCTGCTTAATGTCACATACACACAGGGAAAAGGAAATTAATCAGGAGAGGGGAAGGAAGAAGGCAAGTGGCTCAAAGCTGCAGGTTACTGTCAGGTTTTAGAAACACAGAATACAGGCCGGGCGCGGTGGCTCACCTGTGTAATCCCAGCACTTTGGGAGGCCGAGGCGGGCGGATCACGAGGTCAGGAGATCGAGACCACGGTGAAACCCCGTCTCTACTAAAAATACAAAAAATTAGCCGGGCGTGGTGGCGGGTGCCTGTAGTCCCAGCTACTCGGAGAGGCTGAGGCAGGAGAATGGCGTGAACCCGGGAGGCAGAGCTTGCAGTGAGCCGAGATTGCGCCACTGCACTCCAGCCTGGGTGACAGAGCGAGACTCCGTCTCAAAAAAAAAAAGAAACACAGAATATAGCTACGCATTTCTGTTGGCAAGTTTTTTCCAAGAGGACAGATTGTGGACCTTGAGGTTTTGCATGCATAACACTTACCCTCTCAAACCAGAGACATTAACAAAAGAGCACCTCAGGAATTTGAAGGAGTCAAGAGGTTCTGTACGTTTCCAGATCATACTTAGAGCCACTTTTTCCCTCCTGCCACAGATTATTACATATGAGTTTTATGTAGAATGAATATATGAACCTTGAAAGGTCCATTCAGCTAACTGGAAGATTCCATTCACAGTTTATTTTTCATATGTTTACTGAAACATCTTATACCAGAGAGGAAAAATAATCAACATTTTTTTGTTGATTTAATTTATTTACATGGCAAAAAGGATTAGAAACTGAAGGAGATCATAATGTATTCACCAGTTAACACATTGGTGGCACGGAATAAATGTATAGTTTATCAAAGTTGTGACAGCTGATTCGTTAGTAACCCAATATTTCTATCTGATTTCTCAATGTCACAAAAGTGAAATACAGACTCTAGGTAGTTTCATCAAGAATGTAAGATACTTAACAAATACTCTTCGTTGCCTACAAGTTGGCACTGTTTTTGTTTTTAATTTCCTACCCCAAGCCGGGCACGGTGGCTCACGCCTGTAATCCCAGCACCTTGGGAGGCCAAGGCGGGCAGATCACCTGAGGCCGGGAGTTCAAGACCAGCCTGACCAAAATGGAGAAACCCCGTATCTACTAAAAATACAAAAATTAGCCAGGCGTGGTGGCAGGCACCCGTAATCCCAGCTACTCAGAAGGCTGAGGCAGGAGAATCTCTTGAACCCAGGAGGCTGAGGCTGCAGTGAGCCAAGATCGTGCCATTGCACTCCAGCCTCCAGGCTAGGCAACAAGAGTGAAACTCTGTCAAAAAAAAAAAAAAAAAATCCTATCCCAGAATTTATCATTGCATTTGATTAGATCCCATATAGTCAGTCAGAGAGCCTTCATTGCCTGTGAAACCTTCATATGCCTGTGAGCTTCCTTGTCATATTAACCAGGAAAATGCATTTTAGAGCCACCTCTGCACACTTTTCACAAAGCTTTTAACCACAATGGTTGACTGGGCCTCTATGTTTTTCCACTCAGTCCCAGGCTCTCATCAGCCAAGCTGCCATTGCCCTGGCTTATTTCTTCTACCTTGTTCTATGGGCCAGCCTCCCCAACCTAGTCTCCTACTTTTCTCTACTTCACTTAGCCTCCTTGATGTCGAAAGTCACACTAGAAAGGCTGCTTTAGTTTTTATAAGCGTTGAATAAAAAATAATAATAATTCAAATTACATTTCCAGGTAGACTTAGTAGCTTAAGGCAAAGCATTTGCCAAGCAGAATGCTTCTTCTTTTCCAGATATACTTATGAACTGAAAATGTTATACTTTTCAGGATTTTTAGAGTCTTCAAATCTACATCCTCTCATCTTTCATGTTCCTGGAATTCCAAAAATAGGAAAAAGCATTATCTGACATGGGATCTTCCTTCTACCTTCCCTTCTTCAGTCACCCTATCTCCTATGGAGATGGTCCAGGAGGAAAAAAGAACTACCTTACCTGCTGATTCAGCCATCCCTGACCTGACTTGCAGCCTTCTTCTGTTGGGAAAGGTCAAGCATTACCTTTCCCTTCCATCCTTAGTAACAAGCCAGCTGCTACACTAAAAAGGCAATGTTTTTTTTTTTTTCTCTACGTATATCTTTTTCTCCACGTGTATCTTTTTCTCCATTAATTCCGCTTTTCTTTGATCCTCCACCAGAGCAACTCAGAACAAAACCTACAACTACATAACCCCCAAAATTGATTTGAATTGTTTTTTTCTTCACATGTATCTGATTCCTACTTACTTTTGCCCCCTCCTCCCAAAAAAGGCATATAAAAATTGGCTAGCTTCTAGTTAGAGTAATCTGAAATTATTTTGGATGTGGTAACATAGTGACATCTTACACATTTTTCTTCAAATTTGCAGCAGGAACCTTTTTTCATTTTGAATTTGATTTGAATCATACTAACCAATTTTAAATACGAAATGTTCAACACAGATGTGTGATCCTGAGCAACTTCTTTAATTTCTCCAGCCTTTTTTCTCACTTGTAAAATGGCATCTTCTCTGTCTACTTTACAGGGTTGTTGTGAAGTCATCAGTGTTATTACAAACTTTGTATGCATGCAAATATAGAATATATTATTTTCTGAAAGCCCAGACCATAGGGCAGGTCTGAGCATCCTATGCTAAGGTATACATAAGCCACTCCAAAAGATGACATATAGAGATGGAGCCTTGAGGAAGTCTGAAGAGGAAACCCAAGAGACCCTCAAAGCATGCTTAGAGTGCCCAACATAGCATATTCTTATTCGATTAGCATACCAAACATCTTGTGAGCACCTATAAAACAGAACAGAGATAAAAGGAAAAGAGACAAGAAGAAAAGCAAGGAGAAGAATGTACACTTAATATGAGTTGTCTTCTGAGGCAGGCAACTAAATCAGAAAATAATCCAATGCGCTGTAATGTTTTTAAAGGAATAGATTTTATACCAATTTTTGTAAATCAATTTTCAAAATGTTCATTTTTAATCAAACAGGATTTACCATTTTGAGATTAAGACTCAGGGTATAGGTCAGTCAATTCCTTTGAATAATTAAAAAATAAAATCAGTTTAGAAAACGCAAAAATGTATAAAATAAAAAGTATATGTGAATATATATTCATACATACAAATACATTTAGGAAAAAGTAGTAAAAGGAATTACATCAAAATATTAACTGAGATTCTCTTTGGTGTTGAGTTTCAAATGACTTTTACCTTTTTCTCAATGGTTTCTGAATTTTCTGAAATGTTTACAACAGATCTTCTTATATACTAATTAAATTAAGTAAATGTTATTTAAAATGTAAAAAGAAACAATTGGCAGCACTGAGCATCATATATATGCTTTTGTTACTAGTCCTAACAATGTTGCATTTTCACCAAAACAGAATTTTTTCCACATAACCTAAATTATCAAAAACTAAAAGTATGATTACCTCTCTACAATGGCAGGGCATTTATTTACAATGATATTAAAGACTAACAGGATAAACAAATCTTGGAAGGTACATGAGAATATTCATTTCTTGTGACCAATAATAATTGCAGTTTCTCTAAGAAGAAAAGATGGCTTAGTAAAGATAAGCAAAGCCCAAGGAACTTAAAGGCGTATTGCTGATTGTCACAGAAGTCACCTTCCACCCTAGTCCATCACACTTCACATTGTGCTAAAGACAAATAAAAGGACTACAAATTAAGCCCTTTATGGGCCTTTATGGGTGCTAATCTTGGGTTTATACTCAATTCTGCTGGAGGCCCTTTCAAGTTAGACTCTCAAAGTTATTTCATCAGCACTTAGCATTCTCAAAAGCCCTGGACAGGGCAGCCATGGTGCAAATGTTTGCTCAATTAACGTAGAAATAAACAATACGGATATGTTATTAAAGCTGATTTTCTTTCCTAAAATTACCTTCTTTTAATTACCAAGCTCACCAAGAACAAAAGCATCTAAATACCAACATTAGAATTTTACTGGAATATAATTGTTTGTCAATTAAAAATGAAACAAAACTTAAAAAAGAAGAATTTCCCTGAATTGCTACAGATACTTTGTAAGTTGTATAGAGGTCTTGGGATTTAAGATGCTATTGTACAAATAATAATATTTTCTAACGCAGTTGTTTTAAATAATTTCTAAACCACGAGCTTTCCAACAGCCTGGCTAAATGTGGAGGAGAACGGTGAGACTATGTTTTCTTTTCTTTTTTTTTTTTCTTCCCAAAGTCTCGCTCTATCGCCCAGGCTGGAGTGCAATGGCATGATCTCGGCTCACTGCATCCTCCGCCTCCGCCTCCCAGGTTCAAGCGATTCTCCTGCCTCAGCCTCCCAAGTAGCTGGGACTACAGTCGCCTGCCACCACCCCCAGCTAATTTTTATATTTTTAGTAGAGACAGGGTTTCACTATGTTGGCCAGGCTGGTCTCGAACTCCTGACCTCAAGTGATCCACCTGCCTCAGCCTCCCAGAGTACTGGGATTACAGGCATGAGCCAGCATGCCCGGCCTGAGACTGTGTTTTCCAGAAGTGAAAACTATCAAAATCCATTCTGAGAACTGACCAAATAGCACCAGAAATACAAGTAGGAATAGAACTCAGCTATGGTTCAGCTGCAGGAGCTCACTGCAGTAACAAAAGTACATACACACACACACATAGATAAATCATACATACATACATAATCTTCTGATAGACTTTTTGGAGCAATTTGTTCCAATTTAGAAAGGAATGAAAGGAGACATTTATAAATTAGCCGGAAATGCCACCTATTCCTTCAAACACAAGGATTTCTCCCTTCCCCATAAAAGTTTTTGTTTACAGCTAAGAGATGACTCATCCTGTTGAGTTCTTAGCAGAGAGGCATTCAGCAAAAGTGGTAATAACCAAAGGCATCTATCTAGATCATCAGATTTCCTTCCTCTGGTCAGTTTGTGCCACAAATCTCATGCTACAAAAGCTACATTTCATCCTTCAGTGTCAGATTTTTTCCAATTCAGTTGCAAATTTTTATTTATTTATATTTCAGTTCTCCTAACAAGAGATTAAAGAAATGGTGGCTCCATACTACAGAAGGGCTTCTCCAGCTGTATCTGACAGTGGGTTGACCCTCAGCAAAAATGAGTGCTTGGGGCTGGTATGCCTTGCAAAGTCCTTTTCCATTAACTTACTTCCATTCAAATGCTGCCACTGGGCTAGGAGGTGACAAATAAACTACAATCAGTTTCTCTATTCACCATCCTCGGCATAGCTCCAACACAATCTAGAATGAAAGCAGAGGAAGAGGCATCTCTCCTTCTTTTCATTCAGGCTATTTGGCTCTACCAAGGAACTGCTGTACCAGGTCTCACAAAACATAGAACAAATATATAATATACAGAAAGGGGACAAAAATATGTTCTGTAAAAAATAAAATGAATGTTCATCCTGCATTTTGGACCATCAATGCTTTCCTAATTATAGAATCCAAAAACTCTTGGATCCCTGGCCCCAGCATATTTCCTTGCTCTGTCAGATCTGTGCCAACAATGTAGACTTTCATAAATACCCAAAGAGAGTCAATGTGGGAATCTCCTGAGACATGATCAAAGCACAGGACCTTCACTGACACACTCTCCAAATCATCCACTTTTGTTCCCTTTGAATCCCAGGACCTTCATAAAAGCCTCCATCCTTCTTGACTGTGCTTTAGGCATTATCATGGCCATGTGTCCAGCCTTCTAGAAAGCCCTGACCACTGAAAGCTCTCACTCTGTCTCTATCACAGTACCTCTTAAGGAAAGAGAGACTGGTTTATAAGTCTTAAGTAAAGTCCTCAGCGGAGAACAGATAATCAAACACTTTTCGTAGGTATACCAATGGGTGTTCTGTTGCTTCAGATAACCCAATATATCCTCAGTTTCACAGCTTATTCCTCAGGAAAACAGAGCCAGCCTCAGTTACTGCAGAAAATATGGAACTGGCCCTCCACTGTCCCCACATAGGTAATGAAGAGACCTTTCCTATAGCAAAGTGTTTGCAAAGAGGGTTCTTTTTTTATAAAGATAAACAACAGGAGGAAACCAGACCTCTCTCCAGCTGATTTTCCTTCCCACTATCAATCCTCTGGCCTCACAGCAAAAAAGGAGGGCCACTAATCCCCTTTAGGTTGGCTTTTCCCACGAAGAGACAGCTGTAGCTTTTACAAATCTTTAGAAGAGGTTTGAAAATAAATCATCTGGGGGTGAGGGGTCAGGGAGACCCAAATGTAGAAATCATAAGAAGGACTAAATAAAGAGCCAAAGTGCCAAGGACCACGAAGAAAATGTCACGGACAGTGAAGAAAGAAGGGCAGTGGAAGAAAGCAAGTTGTGACTTCTGACCCACCTTGGACTGTGGGTGGTTCTCCACCAGTGATGGTGCTTTGGAAGCGTAAAGTGTAGTGGCTAAGGGTCTAAATGTTCTTAATGAGCCATGGAGCCCAAGTTATTTTGGGAGGAAAGAAAAATAGGCTTTCTGAGTATTTTTCCTTTCCCCTAGCCTGGCACCACACCCACTCAGCCTTCTTCCTTGTTGTGTCACCTGTTTCAAAAGTCTGTTTCTTTGGTCTCTTGATTATTTTTTTCCTTTAGAGAAAATTGTATGCACTTAGTTCAAAACAAGAACTCATCTAAAACACTGTGTGTGTGCATGTGTGTGAGTGTGTGTGTGCACATGCTTTGTTTCCGATCGTTTCATCAGTGAGCTATCAGTGAATGCTTAAAGCAAAACATGTGCAGGTGTACTAATTAATTATTACAAAAGTTGCTCAGACAGGTATTTAATAAGCAAAATAATGAATTAAAAAATAAACTTAAAAATACAAACTGATGCTTGGCTTCTCCAAAAAAAGTTAACCCTGAAAACAGGGCTCTTTCTTTCCTGCAGCTCCAGCTCCAAAGCTGAAAGGAATGGTGTGTCCAGCCAGCCTTTCTCAGACTTGCTCTGCTGAACTTCACTCCTCTGCCAGCCTTTAAATGCATGAAGGTTTCTGTTTTCAGAAATAAATCCTGCCTATTTCCTCTCTCTTTCCTTGTCTGTGACGATAAATTCCTTGAGGGTGATTTTTGGATTGCATCCCTCAAGCTCCAGGTTATACGAACTTTGGTGTCACCTGGAAATGTTTTTAATTTCTCCCAGTAGGGAAGGAACAGACAAAAATGAATCAATTTCATAAAGCCCCCTACCTTTTCTATCTGGAATGTACAAATCAAATGAACGTGGGTTTTTCTAACAATAAAACACTATCCCCCTCAGTCCAAAATTAATAATGCACCTATTCTGATTATCAATAGATTATCAGTAACAATTTTTTGATCATATGGCAGATCTGTTCCCCTTTTTGGTCATATTGTTCTCAGTTAAAGATTCTAATGGCCACTGAATCAAGACAAATTACCCTCATTATTTATGTCCACAAACCTCTATGAGTCTGAGTTTCAGAATTATAATGGAAAACAGAAATCATGCCTTTGATTTTGAAAGCAGAAAGGTGGCACTTTGTTGCACTTTATAAACACACAGAGAATCACTAAAATGGAAGGTATTTGAAAAGCCCTCCATTCAAGCCCTTATCCTTCAGCAACCCGTACTATTTAACAATTCTTAGAGTCAAGAAGTTCTTCTTTAAATCTAACCTAATTCAGTTGAAACCTATTCTTTCTCTGACTTTGCCAGAAACAAAACAGCTGGTCACCATACATAGCTTAATAACTCTCATAATTTTGAGTCTGTTATTAAGTCATTTTTCAGTCTCCTCTTCTTGAAGCTAAATGATCCCAAGTCTTTCAACTTATCCTCATAGGTTCAATTTTACAAGGCTTTAATCATCATCAATGCTCTTTGCTAAACATTCTGAAGTTTTCCATGTTGCTCTTATGTTTTGAAACCCAGATCACCTTTGGGACTGCTTCTCATTGTCCACATAAGCCAAGGCTTTACTGCATGACACACAGTCCTAAGAGAATCTACTCGTATAGGTAACCTACGGCTTTGTTTGGGTTATTTTTAGTACAGGCCCACTCCCATAGCTCTTTATCTAAGAAAACATGTTCTTCGGGACCCAGAATTCTTACAGAGCCCCAGCTACAGACAAGCCATTCCCCCTCCACCTCCTCCCACTCGATTTTTCTCACCAGAGCTCTTCAAGGTCTTTCTCAACCTGCTTTCCCTACCAATTTGGGTCCTGTGGTCCTCTGCTATAAAATAAGTATCTAGCTAATCTGATTTGATTCACTTATTTAAACCAAGTTGTTCACCAAAAACGGCTTAGAATGTGTTATCCTTTGCAGATAACATCTATGAACATCCTGTCCTCGAAGCCTTAACTCAAAGAAGAATCTCAGGCACCTGGTGAGAATGATATGAGAGTGGTTTGGGGCCAGGAGGGATGAACATGAAGAGTCCTTTTGTGCTCCTCTAATTATACCACACCAGCCTTGGGTACAATTATAAACAGCCACTTTTGGGTGTGTGAGTCCCGTCTACCTTTTGTGCAACGCTAATGCCCTCTCACCTAGCAAAGTTAGGTATTAGATTCTGATACTGACTGTTCAAGGTTTGCACACAGTGTACCTTCTGCCTTCATGTCCCTTCCCCCAACTCTTCCTCAAACTGGCTTCTTCTCACCCTTTAGGTCTGTGCTCCAATGTCATCTCCCCAGACAGGCCTTCCTTGGACCACTCTTCAATAGGTTCCATTCTGTTTCCTCCGACTCCATTACTCTTTACTATGACATCAGTTCCCTTTACAGCACTTATCACAATTTGCAATTAGATGTGATTATAGAGAAATGTTTGTTTACTTGTTTCTTGCCTTTTTTCTCTACAGAATGTAGGCTCCTCAAAGGGAGGATCACGCCTGCCTGGCACCTGGCTAACAGTAAGCACTCAAAAGTAATTTTTTGAATGAATAAATGTTCCTATGCCGGAAATATTTACATTTTAAAACACATCTCTAATTGTCACCAAAAAAAGCCTCTGTCAGCTATTTTAAAGGGAGATGGTATTTTCAGTGGTGGGACAGGGTTGGGGGAGGAATGGATCTTTCTCAGATCCATCTAATCCCACATCATTCAGGCAGCACAGGCCCTTCACATCACAGAGGCAGCCATTAACTGGAAACAATCGTCGGTTCTATTGTTATGCTCCTTTTCCTTACAGCAATTATCCTCGTTTCCAGTTATTCGCTCTCCTTTGAGCTTCAATGTGGTCATGCCATTCTGCAGCATTCCATCATTTTCCTGATGTTATTTCCCCAGCTGCTGTTATCTTTCACAACAGTACCAGCATTATCTATCACAGAATATCTGGGAGGACACACATCACGATGTTAGTAGTGGTAATCTTGGGAGATGCAATTATGAGTGATCTCTATCTTCTTCTTTTTTATTATTAGTTTTTATTTTCTAGTGTGCAATTTTTTCACTTGTGCAATTTTTTAAAGTTAATTTTTTTTCAGGTACTAACTTCATTTCACTGGTATTCAAAGTAAGACTCTATTGAGGTTAAGTTATACAATGCATTATTTTCATCTCACAAAATTCAGTGTTTTCAGCTGTTAAACTAAAATGAATTCAATACTCATTCAACAAACATGCCTATATCCATGAACTGCATGCCCACTCTATGCCAGGCCTTATAACTTTGACTTCCGTGCTATTCAGCGATGCTACTGCAGCACTAAGCATGCTTCTTATGTAACACTGCTTCATCACACCAACCAAGAATGCCCTGGGCCCGACACTTACACAGACTTGACAAATGGCAACAGGATAAACAGGAAAATACCTGGAATCCTCGCCTGCCTCTATAAATCATCTGCTGACTTGCAGAGTAACATAGGACAAATGAGTTCTCAGGTGTCCATGCCTCAGTTTACCTATGTGCAAAATGCATAATGCCTCCCTCAGAGGTAGGTACAGAGAATCACTGAGGTAATGTCTAAGCATTTGGAACTCCTTGGCAGAAAGGCGCTACATAATTACTATTTGGTATTTAGCTGCCCTTCATGTGTGCCAAGTACTTTATGATCATTCCTTAGGAGTTACTCCCAGCTACTTTGTGAAGTTGCCTTCATGTCTATTTCCATTTGAAAGATGAAGAAATAGAAGCAGAGAAAAGTTTAGTGGTTTGCTTAAGGTCACAAAGATGGCAATGAGGTCTCAAAAGAAGAATTCTTGAGTCCTCCAATTCCTTTAGCCATAAGGGAATCCACTTCTTAAACATAAACTACCCTTACAGATTAATTCCCTGTTAAGCTACTCTGAAACAGCCCTCATGGTAGAAAACACACTGTCACTTGTTTTTGTAGGCTGGAGTAAACAGTGAGGGGGTGAAACAGAAACCAAAGCTCTAGAATTAGTAACCCAGACTTCACACTCACCCTTCTTTTTACACATCTATATTTCTCCTCACTTCCTGTAGAACAACCTGCATTTGGTACCTTCATCATCTCCTTGAAGGGCCCATCTTTGCCTACTAATAATTTCCTAGGCCAATCCTAAGGAGGCATAAAGCCCAGATTAATCATCCTGAGTATCCCCCGCAACCAAAATACATGCTAGCGTTTTTACCCAGATTGTATCTCATAAAATATAACTCCAAACAGGTAAATGAGAAGATGAGAATGCATGTTGTGGAGGGTGCATATGCAGTCTGAGAGTTCACCGAAAGGCAGAAAGCACCAGCTTGCTTCAGTGTCATCTGATGTCTTCCCCACCAGCCAACTCTACTGCACAACCCCAGGAAGACGCACACCGAGCCAGCACTAGAGTCACCCCATCCACCTTGCCCAGAGCTAGTCTTACCCCAGATCATGGTCTCCTGGCCCTCTTAAACCATGTTCCTCTAGTCCACACATTATTTTCTTCCCTCTTCTTAATTCATTGATTCGTTTACCATACAAAAGACAGCTCTTATGGTTCTGAGTTCTGTACTCTCACCAAAATGACAGAAACGTGTGGACACCAATATCTAAGGATTCCTGCTCTGGTTGTTCAGGGAGCAACAGCCACATGACCTCTGCAGAGCAAGTGTAATGATGGAGTTCTTTAACACAAATTTGGATAAAAAGTTCCAAAGCAATTCAGTGCCTGCCCACGGCAAAAGTGTAAAATAAGGGATTTAATTTCCTGCCCCTTTGCTTTCTCCTCTGCAGGAACATTACCTCTCACCGCCTCCCCACTCACTGACCCTAGACCTCTCCAGAGGGACAGGAGCTTAGAAACATTTCCCTTCCACCATCGTTCATGAATATTATCTGTCCTGTGTTTCATTTCCTTAAATACTACTCCAGCTAACCTGATAATAATGACCTGAAAGTCTCAATACAAAGGAATGACTGGAAGTGAGGATCTCAGGCACTCAAAGCAGACAGGCTTTCAGCAGGACGCCTCTCACATCACCGCATTTTGGCAGCAGCTAACACACACAACTGCTAACATTTTCAGGAATAAAAACTCTCTGAGAGTTTCACACTAACAGTTTCTCATTGAAGGAATTACTGAAGGATCTACATCAAGAAAAAAGCAAACTCAACTTAGAAGGAAGAACTAAGGTGAAAGAAGGAATGAGGAGCAAATGAATCAATAAACATAATGGATAAATACAAGTATAAACATTTTTTAAACACCGATAATGACTAATCCAGGAAATATAAAACAAGGATCTACTAAAATATCAGATAACGACATTAGAAGAGAGGGGGTGAGACTGTAGTTTAAAGAATGCTAAAGTTCTTGTATGGACAGAGATCATGATTAATTTTAATAAGACAAATATACATATTAAAATGGTAAAGATAATACTAAAATAAAAGAAACGCATTCAATGATAACTTGCAAACCAATAGAGTACAAAAGATAGCATGTATCTAGAACAACAGAAAAGCAATACTCTGAAAGGAAAACATTTGCAAAAGAGAGAGATATGGAAATACAGAAACCCAAAACTCTCACCTTTCAATTACAAAATCTTGCACTCTTAAGAGTATATCAGAACTGAAAAGCATCAGGAATGCTCATCGCTACAGTTGACCTGCAGCAAAACTGTGATGCCTGAAGTTGGCAATCACTGGCCTCAAGGCCGGCAAAGGTCCTGCCTGCTGCACACTGCCACTCACTGTTTACTTTCTAGTACCCAGGATTTCACTGACCACTCTCCCCCTATCTTCCAAAACCTACTTCCCAAAAAATGATTCTATATCACTTGTTTTTATCTTAATAAGAATTTAAGTCTGAGTTACCTTTTCCAGGGGTGCTTGGGTTTAAGCCTTAATCCTAAATTTTAATGGAGGGTTTTGGTCTTCCAACAAATAGATTTTCACCACCAGTGCACAGTAGCAGAGAAATTCTGAGAACTGGAGCCCTTCCTTTACTACTTACAAACACAGTCATTTATTTTAACTGTTACATATGATCTTGAATTAATATTTTAGACCTAAATGGTTTTTATGCCTTTTCTTAATTTCCAAAAGTTACTTGAAAAAACAAGAGTAATTATTTTTTATACCTGCCTAAATAAAAACTTTAGAGATTTTATGTGAAGGCCAAAGATGTTCTTTAGTTGACATCATAAATGTATCCTATAAAAATGCTAGGTAGGGACAGGTATGAATGGGAAAAGCAATACAATAAATCTTTTTTTTCCCTGCCATTTTTAGGTATATCCTATTCACTGGTCTAGTCTTCCTTGAAGAAATTGCCATGGCACAAACAAAACAGAGGTGAACAGAGTATTTCAGTGATCTATCAGGAATTATCTTTCTTGAGAAGGAAAGGTCATTTTTATTTAAAAAAATAAAAAAAGAGACCAAAAAAGGGGGAGGGGAACCTCTTTCTCTCAAGTCCCTGTCAAGTCCCTAACACTATTTTCAGAATGAATGATTTCTGACTTACACTAAGATACAAACTACTGACACATTTGGATCAAGCATGTATGTGTTTTTAGAACACATATCACTTGAAAACTTGCCATGCTATACTTAGTTAGAAGTAAATATATCAGCTGGAACATATGCATGTGGAAACTGTGCTCTTGCTGTGAAAGCTAGAGCACCTTGTTAGCACAATTCCAATACAATGAGAACGCACATTTAGAGCTGGGAAGCCAGGGAAGAGTGCAAAGGAGGGACACGAGCGTGTTTTAACGGCTGTGATAATTTGCCATGAAAGGATGTTAATGCCATAGCTCCTTGCTGCAGCATGCCATGTGCTGCTGAATTAAATTACTGCCATGCAGTCTGTGAGCGAAGGAATGTGTAAACAGGCCATATATCCTTGCATCAGTTCCACAGAATGTTGCACAACACAAAATGCCTCTCGATGTGTCATTTCCTTCTTGGCTATCTTCCCAGCTCCTGACAGCCAGTCAACAAAAAAAAAAAGGACTGAAAGATATTTAAAACTGGTCTTCTCAAGAGCACATTCCACCAACCACCAGACATAACCTCCACCAGCGCTTCTGACCCGTCCCCCCGCCCCCCTCATCCTTCTTGAAGAAAGGGAAACAGAGAACAGTGGCGTTTTTTTTACTGTTATTACTCTCCTAAGTTAAAGATTTTCAACGATGTTTTATATACTGGTAGCCAACTGATTAATATCTATGACAATCAAATTGCTGCTTGTATTTGCCAACTTGTAAATATCAAAACATGGCATTTACCAATAAATTCTATTCCTTGGGCACTTCAGAGACAGTGAAGAACCCAGGGGAAGTCTGAAAGTCAGGAAGTTAAGGGCTTCTCTACTAAATGCTTGGTGCTAAGGACTAAAACCCAGGCCTGTGGCATCTGGGGCATGGCGCAAAGCCTACCAAGGTTTTTTCAAATCATCTTCACAGACTGCAAGAATGTGAATGCAAGAACTGTGTCGAGAAGAATCAAATAACCTTAAAAAATACACCTGCTGTCCCTCTATCCAACATATTTTACATGTACCCTCACCTTATTTCACATGTGACCAATCTCTAAATAAGCATCTTCCTGGGCCAGGCGCGGTGGCTCACACCTGTAATCCCAACATTTTGGGAGGCCGAGGTGGGTGAATCACGAGGTCAGGAGTTTGAGACCAGCCTGACCAACATGGTGAAACCCTGTCTCTACTAAAAATACAAAAAATTAGCCAGGTGTGGTGGCACACACCTGTAATCCCAGCTACTCGGGAGGCTGAGGCAGAAGAATCGCTTGAACCCAGGAGGCAGAGGTTGCAGTGAGCCGAGATCCCACCACTGCACTCCAGCCTGGGAGACAGAGCAAGACTCCAACTGAAATAAAATAAAATAAAATAAAATAATAAAATAAAATAAAATAAAATAAGCATCCTCTTTTGGTAAATAAGCAAAGGTCACAGGCAAGCCTTTGGCATAAAAAGTCTATTCCTTCACCCAACTAAGATGAAAAGTAATGGAGGATAAAAGTGAGCTGCCGCTGACATCAGCTGGAATGAGGAAGAGAAAAATGTCAACCCCTCCATTCTCTCCACCCTTCACCAGGCTGGAAAGCAGTCCTGGAACTAGGTGGAACAGCATGAGAGAAAAATGAGATGATGTCTTGCCTATACCACCTGTTTCGTTAAGTCTATTAACTCAAGTTTGTTAAGGTAAAACTTCTGCAATTGGACACGCCTCAAAAATACGGAGAAATAAAACTTCTCTGAACAATTACAGATTTGTTGATGAATTGGGCACAACTGAGAATGACCAAACAGGAAAAGAAAATAGTTTAGCTGCAGGACCTAAGCCTAACAAGCTGAGTGAAGCAGGATACTAAGGCAAGCCTAGAAATACCAACAGTACCCTATACTTCCAGATAACCTCTCACTAACCTAAGCCCCAGACCCTTACTGAAGCCACACACAAAGCCAAGCAGAGAAATGTTGCAGCCATGTACTCTGAGCTTGCAAGAAAGGAGCTAGATCACTGGAGGGAAAAAGGCAGAGCTTCTCCTTTCTCCCACCAGGTCGAGAGAGGTGGCTGGCTGATCAGTGGTGAATGCCAGTGCCCTGGCAGGAAGTACGCAATTCACAGTTTTGGTCTCTCCTCGAGAGTAAATACAGTTTACCTACCTGAGATCTGAAACACAAAAATTTTTAGAAACCCACTCACATGTATCAGGCAGTAGGTTTGCCCCCAGGGTGCCAGCAAGCAAGAATTTCAAAGTTGGATGATACAAAGTGTAAAGCCTCTAATCTTTGCCAGGTGCAGTGGCTCACGCCTGTAATCCCAGCACTTTGGGAGGCCAAGGTGGGCAGATCACCTGAGGTCAGGAGGTCAATACCAGTTGGCTAACATGGCAAAATCCTGTCTCCACTAAAAATATAAAAATTAGCCAGGTGTGGTGGCACATGCCTGTAATCCTAGCTATTTGGGAGGCTGAGGCAGGAGACCCCCTTGCTTGAACCTGGAAGATGGAGGTTGCAGTGAGCCTAGATCAAGATCATGCCACTCCATCTCGAAAAAAATTTTTAAAATTGAAAAAAAACCTCTAATCTTAACCATCTGAAGATTAATAAGATATTTCTGCTACAGACTTGTCACGTTGCTGGGTAAGGCTCAGACTTCTTTTTGTTCAAACATCTAATGTTCTTCTCACTTGAGTATTGATCTGCTAATACCAAGCACCACAAGGGAATACCCACCACTAATTCATCTGATATTTACCAAATCTGTTCAATTCAGAATGACGCTACCATTAGACTAGTAAATTTGGAGTTATTTTCTTTGAATGTCCCCTAGATTGAAAAAGCCAAGAGTCCTTTCAGACGATGGCACCTTGAAAAGAATTATTTTTCCTGTTGTGACAATGACAACTGCCAGCTAAGCACTTATGTAAGTTGATGACGCTGATGTCATGAACCACACCCCCCAACATTCACACCATTGGTGTTTTTTTTCCCTTAAATCCAGGCTGCACCTATATCTTGCTTTAACCAATCAAATCTAGAGGAAGCAATTCCATGCCAGTTCTGAGCCTAATCCTTAAGAAGGCCCAACATCCTTGGGTGCAGTGGCTCACAGCTATAATTCCAGCTGCTCAGGAGGCCAAAGCAGGAGGATCACTTGAGGCCAGGAGTTCAAGACCAGCCTGGGCAACATAGTGAGACCCCATTTCTACAAAAAATTTAAAAATTAGCCAGGTATAGTGGCACGTACTTGTAGTTCCAGCTAATCAGGAGGCTGAGGTGGGAGGATCACTTGAGCCCAGAAGTTTGAGGTTGGAGTGAGCTATAATCATGGCACTGTACTCCAGCCTGAATGACAGGGCAAGACCTCATCTCAAAAAAAAAAAAAAAAAGAAAAAACAAGGCCTGAGAACTCTCACTTTTGTACCTCGGGGAGCCCTGAGCTGCTGCCATGTAAGAAGTCAGACTCAGCGGGAAAGACCACATGGAGAGGCCACGTAGGGAGGAAGAGGATCCAGGAGATGTGGAAAGAGATGCAGTGGGGCCTGCTGTCGCATCATTCCAGCTGAGCCCAACCATGCAGCCATCCCACCAAGGCATCAGACACATGAATGAAGCATGTGGGATGTTCCAGCACCAGCCACTATCTGATTGCAGCTACATGATAGACCCGAAGCCTGACCAATAGAAAACCATCCAGATGAACCCCAAATCAACCCACAGAATCATAAGAAATAATAAACTGGATGTTATATTTGAGGGTAGTTTATTATTTAGTAATAGACAACTAAAAAATACAGCAAGAGAATTTAAAGTATTCTATGTAAGGTTATTTACTTTTTCCATCCTCTGCACAACCAATAATATATTCTTCCATCAGTCCTCTTCCCTAACTCTGAACCACTTCTATAGAATATGATGTTACTAACCAAATTTTCACATTCTTGTAGAACTTATTTAAATCAGACTGGAGGTGGAACCAGGTCCACAGATGGAACAAGGGATCCTAACAGAAACCGATGTTTCAAAGAGCTAGGTATCTAAATGCATTACTATTGCTGCTGCTGCTACACCACTCCTCCGGCTGACAGTTGTTCTTCAGAGCTAGCTTGCCAACAGAAGGTCAAAATGCCTTGCCTAAACACAAGACTTACAAATTTGGGATCTTAAGTATGATGTCATGTCTTAAAATGATAAGCTGGCAAATAAAATAAATGGCATTTTGTAAAGATGTGCACCATTTTCATGTTTACGCTACTTAAGATGAAGGTTCTAATAAGTCATCGGCTATGTTCCTTTAAAGGGAAGTTTTATAACCGAGATGAATCACAACTGCAAAAGATCAAAGTTAAAAAACATCAATGATGCCATAGGGTACTTTTTAATCTTGTAATGAGTGATGATCATGTGCTCTTATGAAGTTAGTCCAACTGCCAACGCCAGATGTGTATATTAAGAAAAGAAGTTGTTTGTGATGTGACAGCACTGGTTCAGCTGCCAGAGACAGAAAACATAGAAGGATGAAACCTTTTGGATTTTTGAGTGAAAAGCAAGTCTTGGCAGATGTGCTGATAGGCAAGGCCTCAGAGTGGGGTACTAGTGCCACAGCATCTGCTCTTGGACTTTGCTGCAAACAAATTAAATTTATCATCAATTCTGCACAGCTTTCCCTGAGCAGCATGAATATCTGCTCAGGCATAATTTATAATACTTATTAGTGTCATTTACTAATGAGCAAAAATTAGTAAAGCTATCTGCAGGGGGAAAAAAGTAATACACTAGAGAACAGAATCTATAGATGATATCTGTTTCCTAGAGGCATACCATAAGCAAAACTCTACAGCAAACCTCCGACACTAAAGAAAATTGATGTAATAATAGCTAACACTTAATGAACACTTACTACATGACAGTCACTGTGCTACCCATTTTACATACATTACAACATTTAACATTCTTGCAGCAACTGATGAGGAAGGTATTATCATTCTCACATAAAAGATGAGAAAACCAAGGCAAAGAGAAGTTAGGTAACTTGCCTGCCTCCATACAGTTAATAAATGGTGGAGTTGGGATTTCGATCCAAGCAGTCTGACATAAAGACCCAACCAGTTAACCCAGAATTTGTCTTTGTTCAAACAGCTGAGCTACCAGAAGCAGGCTTTTCAATATATATTCAGATCTTTAGAGGAAGGAGTAAAATTCCATCAACAGGAACTGATAGTACAAAATCCTCAACTCCTTCAAGTCACTATAAGTGATAAACAGAAGTATACTATGTTTATGACTAATAACCACTAATTAAATAATTATAATTTGGGGGAGAGGAGGCTAAACAATTGCATATAAATTGTTCCACTCTCCCCACCCCAACACTGCCTCAGGAAAGCCTTTTACTAAAGCCCTTCTCTGTTAAGGATCAATAAAATAAGCCACTTTGAATAAGCAAGGGTTGGCAAACTATACAACTTGGCCCACCAATTATTTTTATAAGTAAAATTTTAGTAGAATACAGATCAAGTATCCTTAATCTGAAAATCCGAAATGCTCCAAAATCTGAAAGTTTTGAGCACCAACATGATGCCACAAGTAGAAAATTCCACACATAAGTACATAACACAAACTTTGTTTCTTCCACAAAATTATTTAAATATTGTATAAAATTATCTTCAAGCTATGTGCATAAGGTGTATATGAAACATACATGAATTTCATGTTTAGATTTGGGTCTCATCCCCAAGGTATCTCATTATATACGCAAATATTCCAAAAATTAAAAAAAAATTGAAATCCAAAACACTTCTGGTCCCAAGCATTTTGGATAAGGGATACTCAACCTGTATAGCCATGACCGTGAATGTATGTATTTGCTTATGCTGCTTTTGAGCTACAATGGCAGAGTTGAGTGATTGTGACAGAGACCACCATACGGCCCACAGAGTCTAAAGGATTTGCTATCTGGCACTCTGTAGAAAACGTGTGCCAATCTGTGTTCTAGAGGATCTCCCATTGAACATTATATGTACCAACTAATCAAACTCCTATTATACTCACTGTTTAAGAAAATTGGAAATCTTGTGCATTTCCCACACCTGGGAGAGTCAAAATTAAAGAACCATATTGAGAAGAGTGCTATGCTACAAATATTCAATGCCCAGGATGGCCAAGAGCAGGGAGGAAAAAAATAATCCAGCACAGAGTCCAGGTTATAGGATTCAGCTGTCGCTCAAAGCAGACCCATGCTTCTCTCCAGACACTGACCTCATCAAGTCACCCCATGATGTCAGGAAAATGACCCTGCATTTTCACCGATATTTTCAGTTAATAAGAAATGTTACTCAGGCTTATCTGGGGCAGGTGGTCTACCACTTGCAGATCTGTATCTGCTTCCACTGCCCACCCTGGGCACCACCCAAAGCCTGAACTCAGGTCCCATGTATACCACCTGGCCCCTCTATTCCTAACTCTCACTGCTTTCAGAGCACTTCTCTGCCTTTACAAGGCACTTCTCTGCCTTTACAAATTAGTCTATTGACTAATTTGGACAAAAACCTCTCTGAAATAAGGTACTGCTATCCACACTTGAGACAGAAGTGACTTTTCCAAAGCTACCCTGCCTTCTCACTTATTGTCACATCGTTCAGAACAGGGAGCACCTATACTTCCCTCTTTCCTCTCCCAGCCATCAACTTTTGAGCATCAACTCTTGTGTGTATGTACACATATACACACACAAACATACACACACACACAAACACACACACACACAAACACACGAAAATGGTTTTTCCAAGAACTGAGAAAAAGCGGCTGAGATCAGCAGGAAACATCTTTAAGAGATAAGTATTAGTGGTGCTACATTTTAAAAACCAACTATCCTGCTATATGCATTACTAAAATGGACATCCTGCCTTTTCAGGAATTCCGGGGCTAGTCTGACCAAAAGTTAGAAGACATCTTCCATTATAAGGCATCATCCCCAACTTATGGCTATCCAGAAAAGGCAGGCAAAGCCCCAAACCAGGCAAAGCTCTGTTCTATTCACCTGCACTCCATAACCACTAGCCCTTAGGACTAGAGACTTGGGGCTTACACACATGTGTACAGCAATCACCTAACAGGACATTCCCAAACTGAACAGACAGGGCCAGCACTGACTCAACATTATGAACCTGGAAGAATGCCATACACATGAAAGGAGAAGAAAACAAAAACCTCAAAGACTTGCTTTTGAGGCAGGAAACCTCCCTAGTTCAGGCAAGCAGTCAGCCTTTGTGAAAAGAGACAGCAGCAAAAGGGACGGGACCCACCATATGCTCCCACTGCTAGGAAGGTATGCTGCTTGGGTAGAGGCAAAACTTTATAAGACCTTTTCTCTCATTTTAGGGGAAGGAAAGATACGCCACTCTCATGGTCTAGGCAGGTTGATTGTTATAGAACAAGTACTTCTGCCAGCTGTGCCTCCACCACAAACCAAATTGAACTCCCTAAATGCAGTGGTTAGGATTCCAATGTATTCATTCAGCAAAGGCAGAGTTCTATATGATGTTTCCATTGGCACACAACTGTTAATGGTTTATATATCAAATAATCTTTAATCTCTAAATATATTTAAATACCGCTATGCTGAGTTTGTTCAAAGCAGTTTTTTGGTGGGGGTGGGGGAAGCAAACCTCAGTCAATTTAGATTTAGAAGGAACATACATATTGGCCCAAATAGATTATGTGCACTACCTGAAACTGATTGCCAGTGAAACCTTCTGGATGTCCAGACAAACAAACCAAGATGGATCTAAAGGTGGTTTGACTCTATCTGTTAAAAGAAAACTACCTATAACAATTACTAGAGCATGACCAAACAACAGTGTTGTAACAATCAAGCAAGTTATCATTTGCAAATAAATTCTTTGTAATTAAGCAGTGTGCTCTTCATAAAGGGAATTGAGTGGGCGAGTTAAAAAGCTAAAATACATTCTTAGGCCATGGGAAACACATGCCAGTGCTTTTTGACTAAGCTCAAGATTTTTAAGTTTACTCTTTTCTTCTTCAGCTCTCATGGGTCTATTCTGCCCCATTATGTTCAGTACATGAGCAAAATTTCTTAGTTAACAGTGACTGAATAATTATTCACTCATTTCCCAAAGCTACGGAGGCCTTAGTGATTGTGTGGCAAAGGTTAAAACCGTAGTTTTATTTTCTACTAACTCTGAAGTTTGACTAACTGTCCCTCACTAAAAAAAATATATGCAGATAGCAAAGTCTACAAAGACACTATGGACATGAAAGTGACACTAACTCATTTGGAGTAAATTCCTCATAGGGTCTCTGGAAACTCTATTACCTTTTTCAATAAAAAGGGGAGTACTTACTTCTGGGTTCCCGAGGTCCATCCACTGTAACTTTAATTGCTCTGTGATAGGTAGCTACTTGGGGAGGATTTGTGAAGACGGTTATAGTCAAGGTGAAACTCTTGCCTGCAGATATAAAAGGGGAAAATACACAGTGAATATTAAAAAACAGTATTGATGATTACACAGCAGCATAGTTTTCCAAATTGCATTTAAGCATCTCTAAGGAGGCAGTGAAATAAAGACAAGAGGCAGGACTCCTTCTTCTGAATTGGAAACCCTCCGATGACCACTTTAGGACATTTCCAAATTTGCTTAGAGTCTTGATCATCATCCTCATTGTAGTGCTACACAGGAAGACTCCAATTCCAAAAACCTCCTCAGTAGCAACAGTTGTAATGAAAACAAAACCCTGGTCCACTTGAGGAAGGTTCTTTTTCTTTCAGTTTTCTCCAACATCAGGAACACATCCAAGCACAGACAATTTTAGAAGTCTTTATTTAGGGTTAGGTCATGACCTCATGAGAGAACAATAGTAAATCATTGTTGATTATGTTATTTACTTCACATAACTTTAGCATTTCATTTGCTTAGCTGCACTACAATAAGAAGATAAAAGAGGAAAGTTCTTATGGGAATCATTTTAACAGGAGCCAGTGTCTCCTGTCCTGGCCTTAATGTGCCTGTGGTATGATGATTTCATCATCACTGGAACAAAGTTTTTCTCCTCCCTGTCCACCCTTCCCTAACATACATCCTTGCTGTTAAATCTTGAAATAACTCCCTGACAGTGACTTACTTTTTGCTAAATGAACATGACATCTATCAATATAAACTCAAATTTTGCTTTTAGCAGAAGGTGTGCTTCATTGAAATATTACATCTGATACTTCAAATTAATGAGCTAAAAGCGACGAATAAGAAGGGGAAAAGAGACAGGGAAAAGTTTGGTAGCATATTTGGATGTCTGTTTTCTCCAGAAGAAGATACCATTCTCTGTTGCACAGACTTACTAACAGTTGTAATCAGTTAGATTTGCAACGGTTAATCATGTCAGATAGTCAAAACTGCAAACTGTTACAAGACAGGAAGAGGTGGGCGTGAAACAGTGACTCAATAAAACATTCAGCAATCTCAGGCCAGAGTACTCATTTAGTCTGCTCCTGTAACAGACCTTTAAAAAGCTCATTTTGTTTTGCTTTGTTTTTTTGGCCAGAGATTCTTTTTCCCTTACCGAAAACTGAGAGTATTAAACCAAATCTTTGACAATATGTACCAATGCAAAGTTTAATGCAGTCTTTTCAAAGCTTAATATGGAACAGGTTATATACAAGGCTTAATGGAGAACAGGTCTTTGGCTGTCAAGTCTAGTGAATGGGTTTTCTTTTCAACCTAGACCATGTAAGTTCCTAAAATCTGTTTAAGACGCACATCATTTGTTACTGAGTATAAATAGTTTTAAGTCTCCTTGGCTATACTTTTCCATAGCCAAGGGGAAAAAAACAGGAAAGAAAAGACAGGAATGGGGTGGGTGCAGTTTGAATAGGGAAAGGTGAATAACAATTAGAAACGTATTAAGTGCCACTTCATACACATTATCTCAATGAATCCTCCCCAATTAGATGTCTCACCCCCATTGCACAAATAAGGAGGCTGAAGCCTCGAGAGACTTAGTAATTTACCCAAGTTCATACAACTAATAAATGAAAAAATGAGGATCTGAACCTCATTTTTCAGACCCTAAAATTAATGCTCTTTTTTTTTTTTTAATATTCTGTCACTTGGCCACTTCCTTAAGTGGCTTGATCACTTGCCATTTAGAAAAATTAATAAGTAATTTATTTCTAGATGCATCCCAATCAGCTCTATGTGCCCAAGAAACAGTAAATATAAATGGACTAATGCAATATCTTAGGATGATGAAAGCATCTATTTTTAAAGTGTCATTGATATATCATATTTTATCCACTATATTGGCTATTATACAGATTTAAATAATTTATAATTGGTTAGCAAAGAGAGGCTTTATTAAAAACATTAAGACTAACCAGAAGAATAAACCAGCCAGGAGTCTAAACTAGTTACAGAAAACTAAAAGCCTACAGAATTAGAAACCAGAAACTTGAATAGGAAGCCACTGGGTCCAAGTTAGAACCTCAAAACAATGGAAAGATCACAAAAAGTGAAAGAGCTGAATCTCTAGATTGAAAGTTAATTTACACTAAAACATTTTAAAGTGCCATTCTGGGGTCAGATTAGTGGTCTATGGGCCCCAGATTGCCTTTCTAACAGTGGCTCCCATGGCTGTGTTTCAGAGTCAGTTTTCATCTATGGCACTCACCTTAATAAATCAAGGATATATAGAGATCTCAGTTATCCTTAATGTCTCTAAATAACCTGGTAGAAAGATTGTTGGCCGGGCGTGGTGGCTCATGCCTGTAATCCCAACACTTTGGGAGGTGGAGGAGGGCAGATCACCTGAGGTCAGGAGTTCAAGACTAGCCTGGCCAACCTGGTGAAACCCTGTCTCCACTAAAAATATAAAAATTAGCTGGGCGTGGTGACGCATGCCTGTAATCCCAGCTACTTGAGAGGCTGAGGCACGAGAATCGCTTGAACTCAGGAGGCAGAGGTTATAGTGAGCCAAGATGGTGCCACTGCACTCCAGCCTGGATGGCAGAGTGAGACTCCATCTCAAAAAAGAAAAAAGAGATTGTCCATAAATTTATTTAAACCAGTTTTGGCAATAGTTCTACTTTAGACCTTTACAACTTACTTAAGATATTAAAAGTCATCTATGCTTCCCCTAAATTCAGGGCAACACCTCATGTAGAAACAAAAGCCAAAAATAAAATTCACCCTTCAAGTACAAAGCATTTAAATTTTCAGAGTAGAATGAGTTCTCTATAAAAAACTGCTTTTAAAAAGAGATGGGTTTGGGGGAGGAAACAAGTAGTTAAGTATAACTATGATCTGCCAAAATCAAACCCTAAGGATCAAGATGTAATTAACAACTACAGCAAAAGTGAATGAGGCTCCTTCTGCTTCTTATTGCCCCTTCAGAAGAAATATGTATGCAATGTTGAAGAAACTTTCAGAAATTACCAACCAATTTAGTAATTGGTTCTTCATCCTATAATAATAATGCACTTCTTAAGTCAAATGTTTATGTGGGCATTCATGATTTCCTTAAATTAATTTTTTTTCAAAAATCCCCTTTATATCACTTTCCATAAGTGATAAAATACAGGCTCTTATTTTAAAATGCAGGCTCTCAAGTATGGAGCTAGCAGTCAGTAGATAACTAATTGTGTCATCCATGGCTTCATCAGGAAAAAGAAAGCATATCAAAAACAAAAATGTAAGGACCAAAATCATTTTAAACACTTCTCTTTAAAATATTAAGGATAAAAAAAAGGAAAAACAATGAAAAACCTTAAGCCACTCCTAACTTAATGCAAGTTCCACTGATGCTCTACTTTTATTCTGGCACTTTCAAAAGTTGTGGTCATAAGATGACCCATAAAGTCAAAGTCAGTAGTGACATGACTCCTTTATAATCTAAGATTGTTTTTCAGTTTCTGAGAGTTTATGTTTCTACCAGTGGAAAGAAAAAAAAAAGTGTAATATTTGAGGAACTTGATGTTTTTTTTATAACACTACTGAAAATAGAAATATTTAAAGCCGAGAAAGAAAATACAATGGTAGCAGCATGTTGATCCAGACTTAATAGCTTAAGAGAAATGTAGAAGTGTGAAAATCAAAGAGGAAGCTGGAAGAGTCTGTTATAAAGCAGGTCAGGTACAAAGGGTACAAAAGCAGGTTAAAGGGTTTCCTGCCACTGAAAAACTGACCCATTTTTTTTTTCAGAGTGTGATCTGTTATCAGTGTTCTCTGTCCTTTTTTCCTCTTCATCTCAGCTTGATATTACTGTTTCCTTTCATACAATGTTAATGCAGTGATATAAAAATATATTATTAGTGATAAATCAATTTTTCTTTCTCTCTCCACCCACTCCCCCTACCCCCCATCTAAGTCTTGAAGACAAGTCTGGACCAATTTCTCCATCCTGCCTCTGGCAGCAGACTGTAGCATTTCAGATCCTCCACCAAGTCCCGGCTGCTTCAAAGGAAAAATCCTACTTTCTTCAGTTAAGATCATAAGAAATATAGGGGGAGGGGGTCAGCTCTGTTTGGACATAATTACACTTCATCAAAAGAAGCTTTCTTCATCTTCCATGCGTGAAAAGTCTGCAAGCAGTTAAGTCTGTCTTTTTTTTTTAAATATAAAAATTGCTATTTGGGAAACCAGCCAAAACTCAGAAAGCCAATATAGTAAAACAGTGCACACCCTTTGTTTCTCTTTGAAGTTTCTTAAATAAATATGTTGAGGGTTTACAAAGTACACTATCACTTTGCCATAGTTTCTGCTTAAATTGATCAGAAAAAAGTTATGCAGCATCTATATAATACAAAAGTAAGATAAATGAAAACACTAGCTTGAATCTGTAATGTAAAATTAAGCATGGCACCCAATCCTTTCAAAACTAAAATTCATTACTCTAGTTAAAAAAAAAAGTATTATTACATAAGAAGAAAGATGCAATTCAGAGCATACAGCTAAATCATCATGTTCACATTTTTCTTGATTCTTACTAAAAAAAAAGGAAAAACTTTAATTGCATAGTGGACCTGCATAAGTAAATGAGAAAAAGGAAGAATGAATACACACACACACATACTCCAAACCTAATCAGTCAATAGTGATATAGGATGTGTCTTTTTTTCCTCTTTTTACGAAAGTTAACTAAACCTGATGCAGAGATAACCCCCTTAGTTTTGATTCTACCAGAGGCTGTGAGCCTCATTTTATTTCAAACAACCTGTCAGTGACAGTATCTCATTAGCATGAATCTTTTTTTTTTTTTAAGTTAAAAAGTACAACTTCTTGGCCCTGTTCCTAGAAAGTAAACTAACACTACTCATCGGAAACAGCCTTGCTTGAATTTCGCTTATCAAGTTTTTACAATGGTAATAATTTGACATCTGATCCAAACTAAAGAGCAATTATTAGACATGGTTTAAAAAGTGGTGCTTCTCATTTCCTATTCAAACTGGGTTGCAATGATTCCATAAGGCTTTATTTAACCTCAGTTCTAAAGTGGTCTATTTTCTTTCTTCTTATCAAAATACTTAAAATGGAAATATTAGATTCAGTTAAGTAAATAAATAAGCATAATGCTTCTAATAGGTGAGTAACTAGTAAAAGTCTTTCTGTAGAATAAGTAAATAAAAGCCAAAATATTGGTCTCCTTAAAGACTTTTTAAAAAAACATTAACCTCATTTATCAAACAGTTACAAAAACCCTAAAAGGGATAATTTTCTATTTAAGGATCTCTAATTTTTGAATATGGATTCAGATGGTGGGAATCCTTACATAGTATGGAACTATTAATATTAGAGTACTAATCATTCATCTGTCTAGGCAACCTTACATAGTCACTCTAACATAAGTAATACATTATTCACTTATTCAAATGAAAAGCCTTATGTTAAAAAAACCATGATTTTTAATAAATTCTTATTATGAGAGTAAATGAAATCATATAGAGGTAACCTGTGATAAGTGAAGAGCATTATGCCAGCTGTCCTTGCTACAACTTAGACCAAAATTGATATTATCAGGAAATTGATCCAACATATCCATTTTTCTTTCCCCTTTACCACTCAATTTACTCAGTTAATTGACTCCTCATAATTCAGAAGTTGATCCTCCAACTGTTCTTTTCTCTACCTTATATGCTCACACCCAGTGAAATTAGGAGCTAGTTTTTCTGAAAACATTGCTTGAATTTTCAATATCATAAAATAAATGAAAAAGGCCTGAGTACTCACAAGAACACTCAACTTCATCTGGATGTATTTAAAGCAAATCTTCAGTAATTCTATTCAGAAAAAGAAGGTGCTGATTTGTATACAGACTAGTCTACATTTCATCAAAGGAGCCTAATGTGCTTATTCCATTATCAGTATCAAAAGTCAGAGACTTACCTCGTCCACTCCGGCCCACAAATCTCAGATCGTTGAACCTTGCTACTTGGTTTTTCATAACAGCAGAGGCATTCCGGAGCTCAGCAGAATAATTTTCATCGTTACCCGCCATGACAGTAACCACAGTCCCATCTGGTACCTCTCCGAGGGCTACCACCTACATAAAACAGGAAACACAGCAGCAATAATGGCACATCAGAAAGGCTTACAAACAGAATATATTCTCATTGCAAATGATGTGTCTTATCAGGACTTAGTGTTCTAGTCCAGTCCAGTAATGGCCGACAGGAATGAAGCATCTGTGTATGGGTTGTGATGCCACTTCAAACAGACCAATGTTTCAGGGTCCACCCATTTCAAAGGCAGGCAAAAACTTCCTTCATTTGTTGTTGGATTCTTCACAGAAAATGTGTACATTTTTATTAAATCCCCATGTTAAGCTGTCCATAGGAATTATGCCACAGAAGGAAGGGGGATGCCCCATCTGCAGATTGCATCATACAGATTAAGGCACCACCTGTCTGCAGGCTTCCTCTCAGGGAAAGCCCTGAGGTGTGGTCTTATCCCATCACAGGCTAAAAAATATCAAGTCTGGTCAACTCTATGGGAGAAGATTTTTAAGTGAAACCCCGGGGCTCCTGACTACATAGAGTGTGTGGTCTGTTTTATCTCCTTACTTTGGGCTAGCACTTCAGCTTTTAATAACAGTATATTTACTGAAAACCCACGCTGAGGTGGGACCCAGTGTGATATCCGAAGTCATCAAGAAGCTGAAGGTGAAAATAATTGATGATAAATAAGAAAAAAACAATATATACCCTTAGCCTCAGTTCTATTATGTCTTGTGTCCCATCTGCCATCCTGGAATGACATACTTGACTGCTTAATCTTCAACAGTTAATCTGAAGCAAATTAACTCAATCAAGAAAACATCTAGATTAATCCATCTTTGGAACTAACAAACATTTTCTCTGCTCCAAGACCAGCGATAACACTTTAACCTGAGTCAGCTAACTTGCAAATGTGTGCCTCTGATTAACACAGAGCCCGGTAAGGAGATGCTGGTGCAGATCCTTCACTGTCATATATGAAACACTTCTCCTAATCCACTGCCAAGATCCTGCCCCTTGGTAACAATCCTTTCTCTCAACGAACTTCCAGGACTCTATATTCAGATTATTTCCATGTCTTCCTCATTCAGCTTCCAGATGCCCTCATGGTAACTCAGCAATGACCCCAGCTAAAGTAGCCACAACTGTCTGACAATAACACCCCTGTGTGCATGCCTGTCTGGTAAACCTCCCACTTATCTTTTTCTCCTTCTAGTGCTACTCCCTCCTTTGTCAAGATTTCCATAAGACAAACCTAAGCATTTAATTCTATGTTCCCAATACAATTGGCATATTACAGTAGATTTCTTACAGTGTGAATAATATACACTACACCTATATTTCAGGGCTGAATTTCCCCCATCTATGAACCCTACTGCAACACCCCTTCACTATGTCCTCTCCTCCAGCCAGGAAAACAATCAAACAAAAAACTTGTCAATATTTTTGTCGCCCTTATTTTTCTCTAAGGCTGTTTCTCAGTTCCATTCCTTCCATTTAGTACTGTGTTATTCAGTTCAAAATCAATAAAGCCTTCCTTAAATTACAGGCCCCACTTTCCCCAGCCTCCCACTGTACTCAAGTGATCCTCATTTCAACGTACATATATTAATATTAATGGTCTATGACTATTTTAAATATGCCAGGCCAAAGCTGAGGGACTCACTCCTAGGAGTCCAGATTATATGAGTTAGGAAACTACATAAGAGAAGGGCCTTCATCTCATCTGTCTTGTTCACCACTTATCAACCCTGCTCCCAAAAGTGTCCAGCACATGGTGTGTTTGATTAATTTTTTTTTTTTTTTTTTTGAGATGGAGTCTTACTCTATCACCCAGGCTAGAGTGCAGTGGCACAATCTCGGCTCACTGCAACCTCCAACTCCCAGGTTCAAGTGATTTTCTTGCCTCAGCCTCCCGAGTAGCTGGGATTACAGGTGTGCACCACCACACCCAGCTAATTTTTGTATTTTTAGTAGAGAAGGGGTTTCACCATGTTGGCCAGGCTGGTCTTGAACCCCTGACCTCAGGTGATCCGCCCGCCTCAGCCTCCCAAAGTGCTGGGATTACAGGCGTGAGCCACCGAGCCCAGCCAGGTAAACATTTTTGAAATAAATGAAAGAGCTCCATAAAAAGCCCCACTTTGCAGAGACAGAAGTCTGTGGGACTACCAGCTGAAACTCTGAGAGAGCCAGTTAATGATGAGTTAGCACCCCTTGCTAACAGCAACATGCCCTTGCTCCCAGCTCGTTTTCCGACATTGTTTTCATCCCAGGGGAGAGGGAACCATGCTGCCTCCCCTTTCCCTGGAGTATATAGTTATTCTCAATATGAGAAGTCTCCTGGGTCAAAAGTAAAATCTCTTGAAAATAAGATTTCCTCCCTGTATACTTCATCTCATACCTCAAGCGGCTACTGAATACAGGTAATGCTGTACTCCTGATGGAGGCAATGTGCTTTTCAATTTTTCAAATTCACCATGCCAAAAATGTGAACATTTGAAAATATTGCAATAATTGACTACATTTGCCAGGATTCATCTGAATGTTTGACATTTTGTACACTCAGCATATTATATTTTAACACCTGCTGTGTGGCTTTCTATGTCAAAGTAAATATGGACCCAGTAAGCATATTAATAAAGGCAGGAGAAAAGTTGTACTGTTTAGAAGAGAATGAATATACCAAAATCAAGAGGCTCCACTTTTTCCCCAATTCTGCTACATATCTGCTATGACCTCACACAAAGTAACTTCATCTCCAGCAACCACAGTTTTCCAATATGAATTGGAAAGTCTGCAAAATGTAGAAGATACTATATAAGTATAGAGCGTAATTATAATGATGTGCTTTTTGTAAGATGAGGAGGGTAACACAGTGTTCTGTTCCAAATCTGCTGTCTGTTAAACATAGGCTTTTAGTTATAAGCATTCTTAAAGGGTTCAACTGAATACGTACTTCCTCACTTCATGTTCTGAGATGTTCTTTGATGTTGTTGAGAGATACAGGATGACTGCTGGTGGATTTCACTCAAGTCTGGCTACATTTCCGAAAAAACAAAAAAGCAATCTGCCCCAATATAAAGGTTTTCAAGAGCTCTGGGACATTATTATTTTACTGCATATTTTTAACATAATGGATTTTTTTTTTAGTTAGAAGAAATGGAAAATTGATTCAACATGGGAAAATATGAAAGAAAAGATCCCTAAGAGTGAAATACATAAATCCATTTTACTGTGCTTAAGCAGCATAATAATGACCATATTCAATACTGGTGTGTTTTACATATCACATTTTACAAAACAAATAAATAATCACAAGTTGTGTGAGCCTTCTATGAGGCTGAGAGCAAGGCCTGAAAAAAAATGCTAATGCAATGTAGCGACAATCTTTCCTGTTAAAGCTGAACTCTAGTTTAATGGCTAAATATATTGGGTTTTTTTCTGCTATTCACTCTACCAAATCAGATTGCCCGATGTTTTTCTGAGGGGGAAAAAAGGCTGGGAGTTGGGGGAAGTACTGTATTTGACTTTATATCAATCAGAAGTATAATTACATGTTTGAGAGGTTTTTTCTTTAAGTAGATCTCTGAAGCTAAAAAGTTCCCCTTGGAGATTCGCAACTGTGTTTATCTAAAAGAAAACCAAAAGAATCAAGAAATTTTTACACATTTCATCTGTACCAAAACCAAGCAATGGAAAAACATTTGAAGGGGTAAAGCGCAGTCAAAACTCATTCTTTAACTAGTTAGGAATAAGCACAAATTAAAATTTGCTTCCATCCTACCCAATACAAAAGTACTGCTCTGCAAAGAATAATTTGTGATGATCTTAACAATTACATTTCTAGGTGTTTTTAAAATATAAAATCTACAAATTCAAGAAACTTTATGAGAAAAGGAGAACTAATTTTCTGTCCTGACATTTCAGAATAGAGAAAGACGTTCCTTTATTTAGCGCACCTCACCATAACTAGCATTTAAATCACATATGTGGCTTGCACAAATAAAGTAGAAGGATATTTAACTGTAGTAATGCTATTGAAATTTTGTATGAGACTCCTTATGACTAAATCTGTGAATCACTAAAAGAAGAGGAATGGAGAATTAACTCAAACTCTTAAAACAGTTTCTCATCTTTTTATATGGAAATTAAAATTGCCTGCGACATTTCCATGGACAGAAGTCTAGTCTTAACTAATCAATTACTCTTATAGGCCAACATAATTCGGGACATTGTACTTGCGGTATAATTGAAATATAATTATGTTTCAAGATAAAATCTGATCAAATATTTCTTTGCAATATAAAGAGAAGTGAGCCTAATTGCAAAAAGCAAAAATGTTATTCCTATCACAATTATTTAAAGATAACTTCAAACACAGTATATCAAAACACTGCAACAAATACTACCGTTAATATTTTGAATTTATCCTAGAACTGAGGAAAAGCCTATTAAATTCTAGAGAAAAAACACAATATATCATTTCATAATTTTAAAAATATATATGTCAAAGATAAATTTTGATAAAAATTATTTCAATTTAAAGCAGCAATTTGTGGGCCATGTATCATGGTGGTTTAGATCATCTAACAATAGATATTCTGGAATTTTGAAAGGATACAAACAATAATGCCAAAGAGGAAAAAATAATGAAAGATATCTACCATACCTATTTTCAAATATTTAATAGAAGTTTTCTAAAAAATTTTACAAGTATTTATTTTCCACCTGAAATTCTTTGTTCCAACTCCTTACTTGGAAGTTTTATATATTCAGTCCCAAAATATTTAACTTTAAATAAGTTTTCTTGAATTCAAAGGCATAACACAAAAATGTGTCTGTCTTCACACAACTTGAAATCTATTGTGATTTACGTAATTTTGCATAATAATTTATATTAAGGTTAATAAGGATTTAACAGGCTTAACAGCCTATTTTCCCTTGTTTAGATACAATGAGATTCAAAAAATATAAATATAAAATCTGATCTTTAACTATGTAAGAAAAATACTACTCACTGGTATCAAGTATTTACTAGTTGCATATTTGTTTTCGAAGAGAGAAAAATGGTTAGTGATGCCAAAAATTTATTTTCAAACAGAAATTGCTCTGTCATTTTGAAACCCCTCCTTTTGACAAGCACTGAAAGGTATTATTAAATATACAGAATTAACTATGAGTGCTAGATTATATATCTAAAAATGTGTTTTCTTTCTTTAACACTGCCAGAAAAACATACGATACTGATAAATATATATAGTCTGGTGTTCTCTAACTTAAAACAGCAGAATAGGCTTGAACTACTTTTAGTTTTAAAATATACATCTGGACTTAAAATTTCTGCATAGTGTTTCAGCTTGAAGCTATTTAAGGCAACTAAGTTATGAACCCTGAACACCAGGCTTCACAGTGGAAATGCTGACAGACCCCTAACTAAAAGGGTGCTACTGGATGCAAGGTTGACATGCTCTCTCCACCATTACCTGACCATCAGCTAATGAGCTGAATTTGCAAATTACTTCTTTGCCACTAGAATTATCTAGGATAGAAAGGGTCTGGGATCCTCTAATAGTATGCCTTAACTATTTTAAGGTTTCAGTGAGATACACCTGAAAATGTTAAAAATATTTATTTCCGTTTCCTTGACACCTGGGGGGACCGAACATTTCAAAACTGCAGAACTTTGTTAAAAATACAATGTTAATAAACAACTTTATATGAAGTATACTAGTTGTTTTTGCATTTTTACATGTAAAAATAAATAAATTTTATATCATCTCGAAACAAGAGTAGATGAACAACGCTAATACATTCTTAATGAAATAGATTGCCAATATCGTGTTTAAACACGAGTTTAAACTGACATTTCAAAACAGTCTATTGAATTCATTTCTGATTCTCTGCAGTGTCAAGCTCAGTGTGACAGATACAAAATATGGGCTCAATAAATATTGTATTGATTTGAATACCAGACTTCACAACAAATAAGTTGCGTGTGTGTGTACATGTGTGTGTTTAAATCCATTTACCTATCTGCTATTGACCTGACAACCACTATAATCTATTTTTTACATAGCTATAAATATCATGGCCAAATTGCTGTCACCACTTTTAAAACGGAGACTTCTTCATATTATTTCTTCGTTGCAGATGTATTTGATTATATTGTAAGAGTATAGAAAGTCTAGTGCTCTCAGGCTTTTATTCCAAAAGTAGGGTAAAGAGAGGTTGTCACAATCTGGATGTTCCAAACATCCATACATTTTTTTTCAACAGAGTATTTTCTATACTGAGTAGATCTTAGCTATCACCCACTTTCTGAATTCTGTTTAACACAGGTATGTTGATAGAAAGACACTGACAGTCAGGTTTTAGGTTAACTCAATTCATTATTCAATTGATATGAATTAAAACAGTCAATTTAATATGGTCTTGTTACCTACGGTCTGTTTACTGCTTAAGATAACAAAAATGTACTCTGTGTAATTAACAAGTTGATTTATAACAAAGTACAAAATTTATTTTCAAAATAATTTTTAAAGGGTGGTAGTGAAAAATCTTAGATGACAGCCAAAATATCTGAGACTAGCTCAAACTAAAGTGCAAAACACAACCTTTCCATCCAAAATGCTCATGTTCAAATCAATTCAGTAGCATAAATGCAAGAGAACAGTTCAAGATAGACCTTAAATATGTTTAGCAGAATGGTATATGGAACATCAAGCATCTAAATGTCTTTAAAAATGTAAGCATCTGTTCTTATATTTTCACATATTCTGATTTGTGGCATTGTGCAGACAAGATATCTACTTATTTGTATTTTCTGCTGTTTTCACCCAGGTTTGGGATTTTGGGGGGCTTTTGGTTTGGGGGATTGGAGGGCATTGGTGGAAACAAATTTCCATTCTCATATAAGACTAATGTAAAAATTCTGGGCCCTTGGACGATGGACATTGTAAAAGATACATATTGTATGGAAATTTAAATTTATACAATTCACATATATTCTGAGCTTTTCCTATTTCAAGGAAGCAAACATTAACCTACAAAATGGGTGGTTTATAAAAGGAGAAATGTGACGGTTAAAAAAAAAAAATTCTTGAGCCAACTGCAAAATGAAACTTGCCCCAGAATGCAACATCCCCTTTCCATAACAATTCATTCTGATTTCTGTTCTGATATAAGACCTAGAGAGATAACCAGCTCTAATTGACCTGGACTCCTCTTTCTTTCCATCCCACCCACACACGGAATCTGAATTGGTGCGTGGGGTTGGGGTGATCAACAACTGGGAACTGTCAGTGGCCCGTGGGAGTTTGGCCCCAGGGTCCCCAGTGGAGAAACTGGCATGATTCCTCCCCCAACTTTTTTTTTTTAACCTCCCCCAAGGCCTTGCTTGCCCTGCTCTCCACAGACCTCGGAACCCAGGGGACCCAGGCCCACCTACTCAAGTTCAGAGGTTAGCAAGGGCCCAAAGCACCTTTATGAGAGTGCTCATCTCCACGTCTGGCTTACCACCCCTGCATCCCTGGCGTCTTGCGAGTGTGGACAGTCCTGCGAGTGTGGGCAGCCCGGGAACCCGTTTCCCCATCAACCCAGTGTGCGCTGGGCCCTGGGGGCTCCGCGTCTCCCCCCTAGAGAGGGCTACCCCGGGAAAGCCGGATCGGGTTATGGAGAGCCATCGGGCTACTGTGACAGGCTCCAGATCCTAAACCCTCAACCTGTGGAGCACCTGCCTGCGACTCCCGCGGCTGCCACCCGCCCTCAAACTAACGGGCCGGGCAGGCACAAGAGTCCGCGGGGCGCGCAGAGGCCGCTCTCAAGCCTTCGAGCTCACTCCGTGCTCAGGCCACCGGCAGGAGCCTCTCACCACCTTTCAGAAGCAGGAGGGATCTTTTTTAGATTTAAGTCCTTTAAAAATAATAATAAAGCAAAAATACAAAATTTCACCTCCGTTTTCAAGTTGGGCGAACTAAAGTTGTTCCACAGGTTTCCCTCATCCCTCCCTGGCGGGGCGAGGCGCAGAGCTCGGTCCCGGCTGGAAGAAGCGGCCCGAGCTCCCGCCCCCTCCCCTGGCCCGCGCCTCCCAGCACTCGAGGGTTCAGCGCCCAGGCCCCCTGAACGCCCCCGCTTTGGGGCTCGCGGACGCCCCAGCGGCCCCGCCTTCCTCCCGGTAACGGGATCTGGCGCGGGTCAGCGAACAGAGCAAACGCCCCCGTCCTGACACCCCCTCCTCTGGAGACCCCGGGTTTTTCCAGGACCCTCCCGGGCACGGGTAGCGCAGCCCGCGCGCCTCAGTCAGCACCCCACGCCCAGCCCGGCACTAATGCCCGGCACCGGCACCCAACGAATCCCGGCACGGGAGCCCGGGAGGGACCAGGACCGCCGAACTCTGCGGGTCAGGAAAGGGGACGCCGAGACCTGAGAAGGGGCGTTTGGCTGTGAGGGAAGCGGGTGGGAGCGCGCGGAGCCCCAAAGAGAGGCGGCGCGGGCAGCCTGCAATGCGGCCAGGCCGGGATGTCCCGGGAGTAGGACGCGGGAGCCCCAGGGGACAATATCGGGGATCCTCGCCCCCGGGAAAGGGGCGGGGTGGAGCAAGTCCGCTCGCAGGGCAAGAGTGGGCACTTTGGGGATCTTGGGAGAAAGGGAGACGGCGCGAAGGAGTGAGTGAGAACCGAGGCCGGGCAGGAGGCATGAGGAGTGATGAACGGATCACGGTGACTAGGGCTGAAGTCGGGGTAGCAGCAGGCACAGGTGGGAGAGGGAGGGATTTGCGCGGAGGGACTGAACCCCGAGCCCGCCAGGGCATCCGGAGGGAGAGGCCCGGCCGAGGGTTCCTGGGGTTAGAGCCGCCAAGGCAGGAGGTCTTGGAAGACGTCCGGGGCCCAGCCCCGTGGGCAGGAAGACACCGGCGGGCAGGTTCCGCGGCTCCCGGCCGGGGGCGGGGGGCGGTGTAGCCTCTTACCTTGAAGGCCACGGGCAGGGTCTTGTTGCAGCGCCAGTGCGAGGGCAGCACCGAGCACAGGAAGTTGGGGCTGTCCGTGCGGACGAGTTCGGCCGGGTGGTCGGCGATGATCTCCACCATGGTGCGGTTGTCGTGGGGCGGCCGCAACCGGGGCACTGCAGCTGCCGCCGCCGCCGCCGCCGCCGCCGCAGCCGCCGCCGCCGCCGCCTCCTGCTGCTGCTGCTGTTGCTGCTGCTGCTGCTGCTGTTGCTGCTGCTGCTGCTGTTGCTGCTGCTGTTGTGCAGCCACCACCGGGCTCACGTCGCTCATTTTGCCGGGCTGCAGGCTGCTGGAGGGGGGGCTGAAGCGCCGGCTGGTGCTCGGATCTACGGGAATACGCATCACAACAGCCACAAGTTAGCGAAGTGGCCGGGGGAGGGGGAGGAGGGTGGAAATGAGGGGCAAGGAGGAAATTGGGGGGGTGAAGGCGAGACGGGGGGAAAGAGGATGGAGGTGATGGGGCTGAGGAGGTGAGAAATCAAGTTTGATGAGGCCGACTGCCGGGCGGAGTCTGATGGGCCAACAGAGTCTGGCGATGCGGCGCAGTCGGGCTGGCGGGTAGGGAGACCCGGGAGGCGCAGATCTTTGCCGGAGCCTTTGGAACACCCCGGGTGGCAGCTGCGAACGGGCACGGGGGTGTGTTTGGCCCAGGGAGGCGGGGGACTTGAGTTTGCAGCTTGGAGTGGGGTCCCTTGGGGCACCGCGTCCTGGGTGCGCTGGCGCCCCCTCCCAGTTCGAGTCCGGTGGTGAAGCGGTGTGGGTTCAGCAGTCCAGCCCCGGGGCCGGCATTGCCGCGCGCTGCCCGCCACAGCCGCGCCGCGCCGCGCCGCGCCGCGCGCTGCTACCCAGCTGCAGGCGGCCGCGCCTCCGCCCTCCCGCGCCGCCGCCTCCGCGGCGGCCGCCGCTCCCCCCGCGCCGGCTGCACGCTCAGATTCCTCCCGCGGCGGCTGCCAGCCCGGCTCCCCGGCTAGGCTCCTTCCTTTCCCTTCTTTTCTTCTCGCCCTCTCACCGCCACCTCTTTGCATCCACTCCCTCCTGCAATTTGCAAAGCTCCCCTGTCTCTCGCGCTTCAAGGTGCCAAGAGGTAAGTCGTGGACAGCGGATCTCGGGGCAACGAATCTCGAGCCTGCGAATCGCAGCCGCTGCCGCCGCCAGCCGGCCGCGAGAAGGAGCCCCCCGCGCGCCGTGTGCAGCTTCCGAAGCCGAGAGGCGGCCCCAGACTAGGGGCAATCTCGCCTGGTCGCGTCCTCTTGCTCTCCCCACCCCTAGGACAAGGAACCCCCTCTTTGTCGGAAGAGATTGAAGCCGAGACACCAGAAAGCCCCCGGCTGATCTGACTGTCGCTGTTTTTCGTTGTAACTTCAGGAGAGGAGGAAGGAAAATTCTTGAGCGTCTGTGCTGACTTCTCAGCACTCTTCACCCTCCCACCTCCACCCCCACCTCTGTCTGAGCGACTCCCAAGGGAAAAAGATTTTGCAGGGTTTGGGTGTTTTTTGTTTTAAGTGACACACAAAAAATGAGGGGGGTGGAGGGAGAACTAGTCAAAATAGTTTTTAGGAACTCAAGTGCATAGCTGGACATTTCTTTTTTCTTATATATTCAATCTTGTCATTCCTAGAGAACAAGAATGAGGTGTTTTTTTGTTTGTTTGTTTTTGTTTTAAGGACTGAAAAACTGTCAGCTTTGTGATTAAAATAAGTTGCAAAACCCTTGCTGGGGAAAAGCACCAGCCGTTTTCCATGAATTCAAATCTTTTATTAAGTCTATTCTACATCTAAGACTAAGTTTCGTGTCTGTCTTCCCTAGCGCTCACGGGAAAAAATTAAAAATACGAACTAAAAAATTCAAAATGCTTCCGTGGCTGTTTATTTATGTATTTATTTCCTAGTGTGGGTTTAAAAAGCGACTTTGGATCCCCCAAAAAGTTGTGGTCGAGAGGATGAAGGAGCGCGGAAAAAAAGCGGCACTTTTTACCTAAAATGTGGTTTTTGGAGGCTGGGATTTCTAATGATTAGGTTTTTGTGGTTTATATAGACACGACTCTGGCTAAGGCGATCATTACGCTGATGAGAGTCAGAGCACGTGGGTGTCTACGACCAGCCTCAAACTCTGAGCCTTCAAAACAAATAAAACAATGTGCTGCGCCCGCAGAAGCCGGGAAATCCGCTTGAGGCTATTACACCCCAAGAAGGGGGCACAGGGCCGTTTTACCCTCGGCGTTGTGTACTACTACGTTTCTTGCTTGTTACCAAACTCTTTAAAGCCTTCCAAAGCTTGAAAACGTGTTTGCGAAAAAAATCATCAGTTGCCAAAGTTTGAAAGATTCCTAGTGGAGTAGCTGACACAGTAACAAGTGATTTTATAAAATAAATGAAGAATTAGAATGCCTCCCCCTCGAAGCATTAAGGAAGAAAGATGGTTGGGTCATCTCTCACGCCCTCCCATCTTATTTAAAGCAATTCACATACCCATTACGGGGTGATTTTATTGCTCAGTGCAAACGCCTCCCTCACCCTCGTAGCGACCTGCCACGACCCTCCCTGTCTGGTTTTAAAGCTTTGCTCCCACTCGTTGAGCCCACGCCCGGGTCTGCGCCCTAGAAGGGGCCTGGAAGGGCTCTGAGAGCATGAGGGACACGGAAGATGGGGGCCTGGTGCCAGTCGCGGACTCTGGAGCCCTTTCGAGTACAAGATGAGCTTGGGGGGCTGTGGTTGCGTGACTCGGGATCTCCCGGCTGAAGAGATGCGCGGAGGACTGAGGATCTGCCAGACCGCGGGAGCAGAGGTGGGGGTGCGGGGTAGCCAGGCGTGCGCTCTCGGGGGGTAAGGATGGAGTTCAGGGGATACTACCCTGTCCTCCCTAATTGGGGCTTTATTTTTACCTGCCCTTCTCCATGCACTGCTCCACACCTCCCTGGTCGGTCTTTCCCTTTCCCACGTTTTTCTCCACGTTCCTGCCTCTTCCACAAATCCCTCCACAGACACTAGCCCCGAGCCGCGCCCCTCCCGCCCCCACAGCCGCCTGCCACTGCCACTCTCGGTGACTCCGAGAAGCGATTCTGCGCCACCGGCTATGACACCTGGTCCCCAGCCTACTCTTCGCGCCCGGCCTACTGGCCTCCCAGCCCGGGCGCCGCCAGGGTGCGAGAACCCATTTAGCCAGACCGGACCAACTGGAAGCGCAGCCAGGAGCTGAGCTGGCTCCTGCGCGTGCGATTTTTAATTATCTTTTCGGTCACAGGGGAGAGCTCTAACCCCAGGCACCGCCGCGTCCCCTGCGTGCACAGGTCTCTCGAGTCCCACAGGCGGCCGATCCGGGAAGGGAAGCCAGGCTTTCGCCTCAAAAAAGAGAGAGACTGCATCCATTGCTGTCCTACCTTACACATCCACTCATGTGCACTCGGACACACTTGCACGTCCACACGCAGACACACATAAACACATACACACTCATACACTCATGGCTTTTTTTTTCCTGCTTTTTTTTTTCTTTTTAGGGGGCTAGTTTTACTCTGGGCATGTTGTGCCACTGTCTAACAGAGATCCCTGGCTCGTTTTTTGTTTTTAAATCTGTGGGGGCTGCAAAGGGGGGAAGCAGTTATGGGAATTGATTATTTCTGTGGTAAAAATGAGATCAAAATTCCATAACTACCATGGTGGGTGATATGCCACCTTCTCTGGGATTGTCCTCCTCCCAGGAAGTCCATAGAACAGAGAACTCCTGGAACTTTGAAGACAATAAGAAACAATTAATATTTCAAATATGGACCACCAGAGGGGCTTTCCAAATAAAAAATTTTAGAATTGAATTTAAGAAGTTACCTTGGGGACGTTTCCTCCTTTTTTCTCCATCGCTGTTTTGTCCTTTTTTTATTTGGTGGATAGCAAACTATGCAGGCCTCGGTGGTTGGGGATTTTAAGGGCAATTTAATCAATAGTGAGATTATTTATTTTAATTAATCATATCCAGTAACTCAGCTTTATGGCCTTTCTCAGTATCCTTCCTCCATTTCACATTTTAGTGGAACTAATATAAGCAGCTCTTGGAAGTTACTAGTCTTGGATCTCTTAAAATATCCTACAGTTATTTATAATGTGGAAATGAAATTTTCCACTGAATACCCTAACAACGTTTCAGGTATCTGGCACAGTGGGTTTTCAGTCTCCTTTCAAAAACATCCTTTTGCTGAACATTCACACTTTCGACTGGAACTGACTGAGCCTGGAGCTGATGATGTCTTGGCTCTGAGCATTATGCTTAAAGAAAGAAAACATTTTTACAGACCCCTAAACCAAACCTCTCCTGTTAATAGTAGGCACACAGGAAAACCATGAGGTTTTACATATGTGTATTTTGTGCTATAGTTTGCTTGATGTCATCTTTGGGTTTAGATTTTCTACATCAAAATGTTTGAAACAAATCACCCACCCTATTCCTCTTCAGAAATATTCATCTTTTCAGTTGTATGTGATGGCACTAAAAAGTATACACTTTTTTCTGAAAATGTGGCAACTCTGGAAGATACAAACATAATCCCACCCACCACTCCCTACCATGTCCTTTAACATTTAACATAACTGTTTAGTAACAACACCTGACAATTCTGACTTTCTAGACAAAGAAAATGAGATGTGAGGCAGTCAGGTTATTTATCCAGTCAAAGAACTGACTGGGAACAGAACCCATAGTCCTTTTATCCTGGTTTCCTGTTCTAACCCCCATACATTATTTTATATGTACTTGTTATGATGAAAAGTAGAATAAGTCCCTGTAAAATCTTAAAATATTTTTCAATGGACCAGCTAATAAAGTGGAAAAACCAATGGAAAATTATGGGCACATTGATGATCCCTAAAGCTTTGAATGTCTCATATGGGAAAACTTTATAAACAGAACCATCTTTAGAGAATTTTTGTTTGGACTGTGATTGACAGAAGGTTACTCAGCCCTTGAAGAAGCAGCATTGCCACTAGACCAGGAGTCATCATACTATGGCCTATGGGACAAATTTGGCCTAATGCCTGCTTTTGTACAATTCTCAAAGATGTTTTTTGCATTTTTAAATAGTTGAAAAATTAAAAGAATAATATTCATAGTACATGAAAATGATATGCAATGCAAATTTCAGTGTCTACAAATAAAGCTTTATTAGAATATACCTATGGTCAGTCATTTGTGTATTATCTATAGCTGCCTTCACCTAAAGCAGAAGAATTGGGTAGTTGTGACAAGGACTATACGAGTCACAAGGCCTAAAATATCTACTGACTTTTTACAGAAAAGTTTGCCAACCCTTGCCCTAAAGTGAAAGGGATGCAAGACCCTGGAGGAGTGAGATAGCAGAAAAGAGTAGATATTTTATAAAGGTACTGGAATGGGTGTGCATGTGGTTCAGATTAGTTCTCTAAAAGTAAACAATGTAACATTTAACTTATTCTTTTCTGCATAAATTGTTAATTAGATTAATATTTTTCACTTAATAATTTTGGAGGTGCCAAAACAGAAAGAAAAGAATGAGGAGTGAGTGCATTTTCACAGGCTCCTTAAGAACAATTTTCTTGGCCGGGCATGGTGGCTCATGCCTGTAATCCCAGCACTTTGGGAGGCCGAGGCGGGCAGATCACGAGGTCAGGAGATCGAGACCATCCTGGCTAACATGGTGAAACCCCATCTCTACTAAAAATACAAAAAATTAGCCGGGCGAGATGGCGGGTGCCTGTAGTCCCAGCTACGCAGGAGGCTGAGGCAGGAGAATGTTTTTTGCATTTTTAAATAGTTGAAAAATTAAAAGCATGAACCCCGGGGGGCGGAGCCTGCAGTGAGCCGAGATCATGCCACTGCACTCTAGCCTGGGCGACAGCGAGACTCCGTCTCAAAAAAAAAAAAAAAGGAACAATTTTCTTACATATCTCCATACGTCAGCATTTTCCATTGTCCTTAAAACATAGTGGGAATACATTAACTGCACAGATGAAGAAGAGTGAAGAAACTCTTATGTAGTCTGAACATAAAAAATAGGTAAGGCTTTAGTAGGTTTATTCCAACTGTGTTGCACATGATTACACAAGAAACTCAATGAGCTTACCAAGAATTTTCTAGTATACAATATATTCATAAGACCTATATACAGTTTTAAGACAGTTAGCTTAGTAAGTTAAGTGATCCCAAAGCTTTTTGACGTATTTTTTCATTTTACTTTTTATACCGTTAAATACTGTCTGATTTGTTTTAAGCTCAGTAAATTTTTCCCATTGTCAATGGACCTATAATAATTTGCATGGCTGTAACAAGAGATGAAATGTCTGTAGTGCAGGACTTAGCATCATAAACCTTTCCTTGTGTTTTAGTTAGCATTCCCAAGGGCCATATTCAGGCACTTAGAAGAGAGTACAGTGTTGTCATAAAAAGGCTGACACTTGCCATATGACCTTTTAGAACCACATTCATGGAGCATCTGTCTAATTACTCTTCAGGCATGGTACTGACTAAAGAGGTATATATTTTGTTTGACTAAAATACCAACTTACTAAACAACACCCTAGTTACCTTAAGAAACCAAGGTTATTTCTAAAAAGAGCCTAATTCATTACCCAGGAGTCAGAGAAAACTAATTTTCTCAAATCAGCCCTCTGGTATTTTGGTGTTGGCAATTGTCCTATGGCAGTAGCAGTGATCTTTGAGCAGCAGTGGAATGTTATATATAAAAGTTAACAGAGGTCTGTGATGAAACTTCTAAGAACACCCTAAAATTAAAGATTTCCTGTAGTAGTTCAACCATTCTTTACCCAGCTGCTCACATATTGCCTTTAAGACACCAAGGAAGGTGCTATCCTATTTTAATGGTTCCAAAGTTTCACTTTAGGCTTTAGGGCAGTGACTTCAATTATTTGTCCCCTCCCTACACCCTGCCATCAAAGTGAAAAATGTAAATCATAATACTCTCAGTTCATCTAGTAAAGTACCAAAAAAGTCAACATTTGCACAGTGTGAGAAATTTGCATTACAAACTAGCAAAGTAAGAAAAAATAGAACAGAAAAAAATAGAATAGTAAGAGTTCAACTTGGTTCTAATAGCTGCAATCCTAGGGGATGCCAGTTATTATAAGTCACCCTTGTAAGTTTTTTGCTACTCTGGATTTCATACTCAGAAACTCTTCCATCAGTGTTTTTCCCCATGCTTTTCTAAACTAGACTTTTCTCAGAGAAAACAATTTCTTCTTCCCGTCTAGTCATAATCAATTTCTAAAAGCAATGACTCATTTTTTTTGACTTTAGATAATTCTCCTGAATTATCTCCATTATTGGCAGGATCTTTTCCTGACTCATATTCCTATTAGTGACAATCTTTCTTCCAGATCATTTTTCTTCCCTAGGTGTGCCAGTTATCAGTTTATTGTCTCGCAGCTCCAAATTCACCTTTTTTACCTGCTCTGTGAAAATGAATCCGGATCCATTAAATATTTCTCTTTATCAGCTGGCAATCATGTTTTGTCGGTGGGGACGTTAGAAAGACATTGCAGGAGGAAAGGGTTTTGCTTCGTGGTTCCCTTGTGCTCACACAGCAGGTTTCTGCAGTGCAGGACATATAGATTTCCCAGCTCTTGGCTCCTGAAGTGCATACATACCCACATCTTCTCCAAAGCCCAGCTGCTGCAATAAAGCTGGCTTTGCCAGTGCCAGGCTCCTGAAGCAGCGGTAGCCAGAAGTTTCCCCCAGCACCCTCCCCTCCTGGGCTGTTTGTAGCAGTGTGGCTCTGGTGAGACAACTCCATGTGAACAGCCTTCCCCAGCACCCTAGAGAGCAGATCTGCAGCAAGCTCTACTAGCACAACTTCTCTGCCACCCAGGGAGCCAAGGCTGTGGAGGGTCTGGATTCAGCCTTGGTTGAGAAGAGGGGAGGACTCTTACTTGGTTGCTGTATTTCAGCCCTGAGGGTAGTGGATGCTGTTATTCCTGTATTCTTTAGAGTTGTTTTTAGTTCTTCCTAGCCAATTCCTTGTTTCTCCAATCCTCTGTTATAGTCAATAATTCTTCAAATCAAACTTTTCTTATTCAAATTACTGTATGGTTTGTCCTCATTGGACTTAGACTGATATGCTAAGGTTTCCATTTTCTGATCCCCAAGATATGCCTATTCATAGTGGTTTCCATTTTGGATCACTCCACTGGGGTCATTATAAGATGAGGATTTCCAACATCACATCACATCTGTTAAATGATTTATCTCTTCCTAATTATAAGCCTATAATTAGAGGACATATATTTTAAAGAGAAGAAGATGTAGACAGAGAGTACAGATATGAGTATTTTAAAGCACAGGCTATAATTGGTCAATGTTTCTTCCCACAGTCGTCCTGACATCTTCCATGAAATCCCATGATCCTATGTCCATACTGAAACTAAAATACACATAAACAAAATCCTGTGCAAAAATTCCAGATCTGCCTTATCACTAGATCTGATTAAAAAAAAAAAAAAAAGCCAGGATCGGGGAAATTGGAGAGATACCTTACAGAATCAGAAAAGCAAAATGCTACCACCAAGGAAACAAAGGGAGCAGGGCAAGATGATGGCTGCCTTATTGCAGTTGAAGTCAGAGACTGGGTAGTGCTGTGACTCTATGATAAAATAAAATTGGGAAAACGCTGTATTAAACGAAATAAACAGACTTCATATTGTCAATTTATCCCAGATTTTATTATGCTACATGCATTTTGAATCTCCACTAGAAGGACTTAAAATACAGCATTTACAAACGTATTTAATTATTGCTTCTAAAGGAATTTAAAGGTCTTTAAAGTATTTTTAGAAAATACTGAGCTAAATCAAAGTGGAAAAAAAAATGTGTTGGAACATTAAAGGGACTGTCCTGTCTAGAAGGGAATATTGTAAGGTAGTGGAGAAGTGAAGTTGGCTTGGCTGCTTGTAGCCAAGCCAAAGAGGGCCTTGGTACCATGATTCCCATCTTTGTGCACATTTACAAGAGGAAGAATATTCATGTTCCTTCTAGAAGCCACAATCTTGGTCTTTTCCTCGCTATTACAGCCCATTACCTTCCTTGATCTAAAAAGGAGAGTTGAATGAAAGTTTCTCTGGGCATGACTATTCACTCCTCTTGAGTCCTCATTAAGGTGAAGCAGAAGAGTTATGCAGGTGTGGGAGTGGATCCCCTCATTATTTAATACTTTGATATTTTGTTTATCATGTATTTATTGGTATTCAATTTCATTTTTCAGAATATTCCATTAAAATCATATCTTGAATATTAGGGTTTGTTTGGAACCCCCTTAAGTTTTGCCCCTAAGGCTAGCTAGGGCCTCCATCATTTCATCTCATCCTGGCCCAGCCCTAGGTCTGTGGGTATTGAGAACTTACCGAGTGATTTCAGGCCTCCTTGCTTCATTACGAGCATCTTTATTTTTTTAATATGTTATTAAATATAAGTACAAATTGCAATCATTGCATATTCTTCCACAAAAGAATGTATCTTTTAGGCTGAGCTCTGGTGGCTCATGCCTATAATCCCAATACTTTGGGAGGTCAAAGCTGGCAGATCACAAGGTCAGAAGTTCGAGACCAGCCTGACCAACATGGTGAAAACCCATCTCTACTAAAAATACAAAACTTAGCCGGGTGTGGTAGCGTGTGCCTGTAATCCCAGCTACTCAGGAGGCTGAGGCAGGAGAATCACTTGAACCCAGGAGGCAAATGTTGCAGTGAGCCAAGATCACGCCACTGCACTCCAGCCTGGGCAACAGAGTGAGACTCTGTCTCAAAAAAAAAAAAAAAAAAGAATGTATCTTTTAACTTTCTGTATCTACTTGAAGTATTGATAGCAGATATAACAGAATTTTGACCTTCATTTTGTAAGGGTGATTGTGTGTGTGTGTGTGTCCTGTGCTTACCTGGTTATCACTCTTTAACAACAAAAATACGGATTATCTGCTTATTACTATGTAATTTTAAAGAAGTAGACATTCCTGTTTTGTTGTTTCCGTCTGTTTTAGAATTGTCTTTGATTTTATTTAAATACATTGCAAACACATTACACTTGGGGCTTATTATCTTTCATTCCCATAAGTGTATCTTTGATGTTAAATTAATTAGATTCTCCTTTAGTAAATAAAATAGATTCCATTATCAAATCTTTACAAGAGTTTAAAAGAGGCAGTTCTCACCAGGCCTCGTGGCTCACGCCTGTAATCCCAGCACTTTGGGAGGCCAAGGTGGGTGGATCACTTGAGGCCAGGATTTCGAAACCAGCCTGGCCAACACGGTGAAACCCCGCCTCTACTTAAAATAAAATACAAAAATCAGCTGGGTGTGGCAGCACACACCTGTAGTCCCAGCTACTCAGGGAGGCTGAGGCAGGAGAATCACTTGAACCTGGGAGGTGAAGGTTGCAGTAAGCCGAGATTGCACCACTGCACTACAGCCTGGGTGATGGAGCGAGACTCTGTCTCAGAAGTAAATAAGTAACAATAAAAGGGGCAGTTCCCACCAGTGCCACTGTGAAGGTAAACTTATACCAGAGTGAAAAAAAAAAGTAGGAAAGAAACTGTTTTTTTAAAAAAAGTTATTTGGCCAGTATTCTTTCCTTTGTCAATATAGTTATTTTTCTCTGAATTCACATCTTTGCCCAGAGAATATATTTCTTTCTGTTTCCTAAGTGAAACCTCTTTCTATAGTTTTTGATGACTAGGTTTGAGTCCTAACCATGATATGCTGATTCTCTGGCTTTTTGAAGTAGGGATTTTCCACATGCCTCAAAATCAAAACCCTTACTTTACTTCTCACATGTACAAAAGAATCTTAGCAAGTCTTTTGTGTGTGTGTGTGGTTTTGTTTTTTATTTTTTATTTTTCGAGACAGGGTCTCTATCTGTCACCCAGGCTGGAGTGTACCGGTGTGATCCCAGCTCACTGTAGCCTCAAACTCTGTCTCAGGTAATCCTCCTACCTCAGCCTCCTGAGTAGCTGGAACTACAAGCATAAGCTATCATGCCTGGCTAATTTTTTTTTTTTTTTTTTGTATTTTTTGTAGATACTGGGCATGTAGCCCAGGCTAGTCTCAAATTCCTGGCCTCAAGCGATTCTCTGGCCTTGGCCTCTCAAAGTGCTGGGATTTCAGGCATGAGCCATTGTGCCCAGCCTCAGCAAGTTTTAATTCGGATTGTTACCCTAACATTTAGACCAGATTTATATGTACATAGATAATCAACAAATCTAAAACGCTATTGAGTGACATTATTCTTATTATTTTCAAGTAAGATATCCTACAGTAAATCACACTGAATGAGATGTTCCAGATCTTAAGCTTAATGCTTACTGTTCTCCAGGATTGCCAGAAATGTGGGTTGCATCTAATAGTTTCATTGAATATGGTTTTTTTACTTATTCTATTTTTAACTTGCTTCACTGGTGTTTACCATTACTGAAGGGAATTATTATAGTGTGCCCATAACTATAAACATGAAAACTGGTTGAAGTGTTACAACTTATTATAACATACAGTCCTTCATAATTTAATTATGGCTTCTCTGATGCTGATGGTATTGGTTCATATAAAAATAAATACCTTTTATCCAAAGGCTCCTCTGATAAAATTTAAACTGCGAAATATAAAAAATAAGAGAATTACCAGAAGTATGATGCATAAGAAGCATAACTCATCTTACATTAGCCTTGAAAATTGAAAGCTTTTCCATTTTCAGCTTTGTTTTGCTAGCATTTACAGACTCAACCATAAAAATTCCCTCTAGGTAGAGATCTGGCAAAAATATTCCAGTTCAAAGTCAAACTTTCTATAGAATGTTTCTTACTGTCAGTGTTAAAATTACAAAATTGAAAAAAAAATTGTTAGCAAGTTGCTTTGCACTTGTCACTGAATAAAAGGGGGGAGACTCACATCTAAACACGTTAAAGTCCAAACAATTCATCAGTCATTTTTATTAGACATATATGAAAAGAAAAATAAATTAGTTTGAATTCATTTACTTCACCCTTAAAATTGTTCTATTATGAGAAAAACCTTTGTGGTCTTGATAATTTTAATATGAGTTACTCAATTTTCTGAACTTCTCAATTGGAGAGTGTACAATTTGGAGCCATTGAAAGAAAAAAACTTTCAGAAGGTTTATATTGGAGTGGAGACTTGGTCTCTTCCCTTTGAACTCCCTTCCAGGAACAGAGCAACAGGACCACATGTAAACTACATTTCTTCTCTACACATCCTAAAAGATTGGGTAGACTGAAAAGCGGGAAGTGCACTGGGAAGCCTTTTTAACTAACTAACTATAAAACCTTAAACAAGGGCTCTAGACTAACATGTCCAGTGGTTTCATAGAAATTTCCATCTAAACATTCCATAAACCCTTCAAGGTCAGCATGTCCAATATGCCAAACTAATTGTTTCAGGTGAAAAGAAAGACAAGGGGCAACATGTAAGTTCCCAAGATTTGGTGCACAGTCCTTATTTTTTTTCCATCTTGGTTAACAGTACAACTGTACACAGAATTGTGTGCTCCTTAACCATAGGAACTATGTCCTATCCACAGAAAATCTGGAACCACACTACTGAAGAAGTCTGGAAACACCATCCCTACCATATTCCATGTATATACCATGTGAATAGTGTCCCCTGGAGTCACGTTAACATGTTATCCCTAGATAGCCCCCACAGTCAGCATAAGTTCTGGTATATAGCATGTGATCAATATATATTAGTTGATGAGTGAATGAACGAATATATCCCCTTAGGCAGAAACTTAGATATCATGATAGACTAATCTTTTCCCATTATTTTCTACTTGTAGTCTATCATTTGATTCTATTAACGCTACTTCCTGAATATTATTCATATCTATTTTCTTTCCATCTCCATTGTCACTGCCTTAGGTTCAGGCTTTTATCATCTTGAACTTCAACTACAATGGACTCCTAACGTGTCTCCCTGCCTCCTTTCACGACCATCTCAATCCCAGTCTATCCTCCATATTGCTATCAGCATTCTCTTTTTAGAATACAATTTCATTCATTTTGTTGCATTGCCTAAAACTCTTTAAGTGGTTCCATATCATCTATCATACAAAACCCCTTCATGTCCTGGCCTTCTCGAGTTATCACTACAGAACTATGAGTATAGAGTTTAAAAAGTAAAACCCAAATTTGAAAACAAACATATCTTGTGAAAAACCTCAACCTACACATCTCCTGATATCTCTTGCCCCAAACTCAGACTCGTTTTTCTCTTTCCTTCAGCAGTGCTACAAAAATTTGCATTTACCTCCATTATTGCACTCATCACCTGAATACTCTGTTGACATATATGCATTCCATATAGAGTGTAAGTTCCTTGAGAACAGGGATTAGTCTTAGTCATCTTTTATCCTCAGCATTTAGCATAATGCCAAGAGTGAAATAAGTGCCAATCAATGCTTGTTAAGATGAGTCACTGAATAAATAAACCTATTAAATTATCTTTAGACCTGAATTTTCTATCCTTCTAAAATAGGAAATTTTCATATTATTAAGTGTTATTATTCTTTCTGAAATTATCAAATATTGATTAGGCTGTGGCTCAATGGGAACTTTCTTACATCTTTTTGGGAATATAAATTGGGGAAAAAACTTGAAATAATAGTTTGGCATTAAAGTTGAAGCTGCATATGCTGTATGACTTAGCAATTCCGTACCTAAGTATCTACCCTAGATATACATAGAAAATTATAATATGTTGTATGTCATACTGGAATAAAGAAATGAGAAGCTTGTGTTTGGAGGCGAAAGAGTACAGCTCCATCCACCTTAGCCCATATGGGTATCCTAAAGGCTCAGGAGATCAATATCTTGCACTTGTCCTGAATGGAAGGTTTTTACAGTGAGTTAGTTTAAAAGGCTTCCCAGTGCACTTCCCATTTTTCAGTCTACCCACTCTTTTAGGATGTGCAGAGAAGAAATATAGTTTACATGTGGTCCTGTTGCTCTGTTCCTGGAAGGGAGTTCAAAAGGAAGAGACAAGTCTCCATTCCAATATTGGTGGTGTTCTTCCAACCAGGTGCAATGAATATTTGCTGTTTTATTTAAGAATATGCAGTATGCTATGGAAAATAAGAAAAATAAGGAAAATGAATGAAACTAAATATAAAAGCTAGTAGCTTGTGGGATATGTTAGACGTAAAAGAAGTTGAGCATATGTGTGCTTAATTTCAATTGGGAGGGATAGTAGGACTAAGAGCACCAAATATTCATACAGTAAACATATATCAGGCACTCAATATTCATAAGGTCTTAAATTGACTTCTCATTTACAAAACCCACTCTAGCCCATGTGTCCTTTGCCCAATAAACTCCATAGCTCTTCATCAATGTAATTGGCAAGCTACAGCCATGGCCAGGTCTAAAATAAAGCCAGTGTGTTCGCTTGAGGCACCATCCTTCTGCCAAGTCCTGTTGCTCAAACCTTGACTCTGTCTTGTAACCACACGATCAGGGGAAGGTTGACGCACAGGAGGAAGAGACAAGATGTATGAACTCGAATACTGTAATCCTTCCATTCTGCTTGACCCTCCCTGCTTGTCCTTCTGTTTTCAATTAATTCACTAAATCACATGACACGGGCATCTTATTTTAGTCTGAAAGACATTTGATTCAGTGACTTTTAGGATAGCTTGCTTTAGTGTTCTTAGGGGCTGCATTGCATCAAGGTAGTTTTCCACAAGATGTACATGTACTCCTGCAAGACCTGAAAACTTTCCACAGACACAGGTTTAAGAGAATCAATTCCCAAATCCTCAAAGTCATATATCCTCCTTCCTAAATGTGATATGCCTAGGAACTTGCCCATAGTTCCCATTTTCTCCCTTCATATTTCCCTTTTCCTACTTTGCAAAAGTAGGCCACCTTCCCTTACTGTTATGCATTGCCTTTGGGCATAAAAAAATATCCTGGCCTCCATGCCACTGCACTCCAGCCTGGGCGACAGAGCGAGACTCTGTCTCAAAAAAAAAATCAATAAAAATAAAAATCTCCTGGCCTCCACACACAGAGCCTCCATTAATCAAGGCACCAAAAGCACCACTTCTTTCAACTCCTTAAGAGATGTATTTCCAATAAAACGTTAACTTTCATGTTTAATAATTGTTTATAAAAAGTATAATGTAGTTATGTTCTTTCATCAATTATATACCATGGTAATAATAATATTATAATAACTCAAACCAGAAGTATTTTAACAGTTATAAACTCATGGACCTAGGAAGCTTAACTACTTACTTGCAATTTCAATTTATGTACTTATTTTTCTGCTGAAAAAATAGTGAAGCATGACTAATTGAGACTCTAAAGCAAAAAAAAAACACACCATTAAAATATTATTTTGGGCTGGACACAGTGGCTCATGCCTGTAATCCCAGTACTTTGGGAGGCCATGGCAGGAGAATCGCTTGAGGCCAGGAGTTGAAGACCAGCCTGGGCAACATAGCGAGACCTCTGTCTCTACAAAAAGTCAAAAAAAAAAAAATTAGCTGGGCTTGGTTGGCATGTTCCTGTAGTCCCAGGTACTGGGGAGGCTGAGATAGGAGAATTCCTTGAGGCCAGGACTTAAGAGGTTGCAGTGAGCTATGACCACACTACTGCACTCCAGCCTGGTGGACGGAGGGGGACCCTATCTCAAAAACAACAATAAAACCGATTTTGTGGAAGAAGAATAAGAGTGGGATAAAAATAAACAATGTAAAATTTCTGACTGAGGAGGATCTTGTTCATGTATTTTTTTTTTGATGGATGAAGGTGTCTCACATCACTGTGGTATTTACCCTGCATTACATACATCTGAGGCTGCTTGTAGTGGCTCATCCCTGCATCCCAGCAGTTTGGGAGACCGAGGCAGGTGGATCACCTGAGCTCAGGAGTTCGAGACCAGCCTAGGCAACATGGTGAAACCCTGTCCCTACCAAAAATACAAAAAATTAGCCGGGCATGTTGGTACATGCCTGTGGTGCCAGCTACTTGGGAGGCTGAGGTGGGAGGATCGCTTGAGCCCGGGAGGCGGAGGTTGCAGTGAGCAGAGATTGCACTACTGCACTCCAGAGTGAGACCCTATCTCAAAAAATGTTAATAGTAAATAAAAATTGAGGGAATTATAACCCCCAAATTCAAGATTGTGTTTACCTCTGAATTGGATCAGAGATCAGATTAGGGTTTTACAGGTATCGATAATGTTTTATTTTATAAGTGGGGTGGTAGCTACACAAGTATTCATTGTATTGCTATTTTTTATACCTAACAATATTATATTTTGATACTACTCAGTATTTAATAAAGCAATTTTTAAAAGCTCTATGGTTCTGAATATCAAAGTCTATGACTTAAAGCACATATATTTCCTAGTACTGGGTTGGGCTGGAGATTGGTTTGGAAAATTCATGTCATTATTTTTAGTATTTTCGGGGATTGGGAACAAATACATCCATTCCCACAAAATAATATAAAAATTGGTCAAATTCTTATCTGGCCCTGGAAAGCCTATTTAACGTGCAATAAAACTAAATGTAATGCTAATCCCAGCACTTTGGGGGGCCAAGGCAGGCGGATCACTTGAGGCCAGGAATTTGAGACCAACCTGGCCAACATGGCAAAACCCCATCTCTACCAAAAAATACAAAAATTAGCCAGGCGTGCCTGTAGTCCCCACTATTTGGGAGGCTGAGGCACAAGAATCACTTGAACCTGGGAGGCAGAGGTTGCAGTGAGCCAAGATTGTACCATTGCACCCCAGCCTGGGTGACAGAGCAAGAGACTCTTCCAACAACAACAATAAAAAGAATATTAAATATAATGCTAAGAGTCTTATTCTTCCATTGATTCTACAAAAAATAGGCCCAACCTTTACCTGAGAAGTCAGGATACCAGAACACACCACTTACTACTTTAGTTCCAGCCTCCCCATAATAATTTCTACTGTAGTCTTCCAGGCAGAGGGATTCCTATCCTATGGTTAAGTTCCCTTATCATAGGGGTAGGTGAAGAGGAGTCTGTTGAGACAACGGAGGATGTTTACTGGGGAGTTGTGGGAAATAATGCTGCATAGATTATGATCATATCGTAGACTTCCTCGAAACGTTTACAGAGCAGTCGAGAATTTGTGAAATAGGTAGAGAGATTATTTAATAAAAACTAAGCTGACAGTTGTTGAATATACACTATGTACCAGCGATTTTTCTAAGTGGTTTACATATATAAACTCTTATTCTCCTGACAACAACTGTATGAAATAGGTAATTTAATATCCCCATTTTCAGATAAAGAAAGTAAGAGGCACAGAGTGGTATCTCATCAAATGTCACACAAGTAGTAAATCGTAACGCTAGATGTGAACCCATTCTACCGATCTGTAGCATTTGCCAATTTCTATGGTCTAAATATTCCCATCATAGTTGATTTTATTTTTTTTTTTTTGAGACGCAGTTTCACTCATGTTGACCAGGCTGGAGTGCAGTGGCACGGTCTTGGCTCACTGCAACCTCTGCCTCCCGGGTTCAAGTGATTCTCCTGCCTCAGCCTCCCAAGTAGCTGAGATTACAGGCACCCACCACCACCCAGCTAATTTTTGTATTTTCAGTAGAGACAGGGTTTCACCATACTGGCCAGGCTGGTCTTGAACTCCTGACCTCAGGTGATCCCACCTGCCTCGGCCTCCCAAAATGCTGGGATTACAGGCATAAGCCACTGCGCCCAGCCTACCATAGTTGATTTTTAAGCTACCAGCATGATGTCACCAAACAATGGGTTGGAAGGAGATGCGCACAACTGGCTCTAGCAGCTGATATGAGCTAGCTGTAGAGCACTACTGAACAAAGATTTATCAAATTATGATTGTATACAAGAAGCACTCTGTTAAGGCACAAAATTGTTTAGCTCCAACTCTTGCCCTTATGGTAGTGATGGTCTAAATGAAGAGATGATATTTGCTGCCGTGAAGTATTAAATAATACATATGTATGTAACTTCATAAAAGGAATAATAGTTCACACTTAATTGCCAGATAAATGTTACAGATATTGGTTTACAGGTGGAAAAATTGCAGTGTCCTCTATGGGCAAATAAGATTTTATGGAGAATTAACAAGTTATTAAATCATTGCAGAATTTGCATGGATGAAAAGGAAAACATTCTAAATACTGGTAAGAACATGAACAAAAAGGGTTATTTACATGAGTTAATGCTTTCATCAAAGCAGACTGTGAAGAGAAACTGTAGAACTCCTCGCAATGAAAAATTTCCCAGCAACCGGGATAAGTTTCAACACTGATCCGCCAAAAGGCAAGAGGGTTAATCAGATGACCTTTTGAAATATTTTCCAAGTTTTCTGGTTCGTATAGTTATAACTCACTAGCCTATCTGACCGTATGGCTATATCACTGCCTTTCCAGAAATACATTCATGAAGGGAGCATTGAAATCTAATCTTTAAAAATGGGGTGTTCTGATTCTGGAATGTTGAGACTCTTCCTCTGGCGAAAATAAAGTCTAATATACTTTTTTGGTAAATTGTGAAGTTTGGCCTCTGGTCTATTTCCTAGTAATAATCAGGTCTGTCTGTTGATGTCTAATATGCTGTTGACAGGCACCTTGAGAATTGTAAATTCTGTTCAATTGTGTAGATATTTTAAAGAATCGATTAATACATGTTAATCAACAACAACACTATCAAAAAATGGATGGGTTGTTAAAGGGAAAGGTGCAGAAAGCTGTTTTCACATTGGCTGTTTCAATAAATGGGGAGAAGAAGAAGAAGCACCATTGAAGGACACAGAGGAGGAAGTAGTGAAGAGGCAGGGCCATGGGGAATGGAGACATACTATAGCAGGAGAGAGTTTCAAGAAGGTGGGTCCTTTGTACTTGCAGATTCTTATGCCTAGAATACTTTTTTATCTTTTTTCTTTTTTTTTTGAGATAGAGTCTTGCTCTGTCATCCAGGCTGAAGTGCAGTGGCACGATCTCAGCTCACTGCAACCTCTGCTGCCTGGGTCCAAGCAATTCACCTGTCTCAGCCTCCCTAGTAACTGAGAGTACAGGCACACGCAACCACGCCCGGCTAATTTTTGTATTTTTAGTAGAGGTATGGTTTCACCATATTGGTCAGGGTGGTCTCGAACTTCTGACCTCAGGTGATCCACCCATCTTGGCCTCCCAAAGTGATGGGATTACAGGCATGAGCCACCGCGCTTGGCCTACTCCCTCATCTTTTTAAATGTTACCTCAGTGAGTTTCCCCAGATCAGGTATGGGAGACAGCGATTTTGTCTCCCCACACCATCCAGCCCAAACTGGCTCCCTATTCTTCCCCTGCTTTGTTTTTCTCCATTTCTCTGATAGTTTACCATTTGATACATATTTGCATGTTTATTTGTTTATATTCTGTCTTCCCTCTTCCCCCAAGTCACACATATGTTAGAATGTCAGGTCCATGAGAGCTTGTTTTTTTTTGTTTACTATTGAATCCCTGGTACCTGGAACAGTGACTCACACATAATGGGCATTCAATAAAGACTAGTTAGAATACAAGTAAATGAAGATACGATCAAGAGCGGCAGAGGAGGTCTAGTTCCTTGAATAGACTACGTCTCCAGCATTGGTCAGCTAGATTAAACACATCTATATTAATTAAAAGGAAAATCAGGCCAGGTGTGGTGGCTCATGCCTGTAATTCCAGCACTTTGAGAGGCTGAGGTGGGTGGATCAGCTGAAGTTGGGAGTTCGAGACCAGCCTGACCAACATGGAAAAACCCCGTCTCTACTAAAAATACAAAATTAGCTGGGCATGGTGGCTCATGCCTGTAATCTCAGCTACTCGGGAGGCTGAGGCAGGAGAATTGCTTGAACCTGGGAGGCAGAGGTTGCAGTGAGCTGAGATCGTGCCACTGCACTCCAGCCTGGGCAACAAGAGCAAAACTCCGTCTCAAAAAACAAAACAAAACAAACAAAAAAAAAGAAAATCAAATAATTAAGTATGGAAGAAGAGACCTTAAACCCATTGCCAACTGCTAAAGATAAATAAAAGAAATCCTTAAATCCTATTTTTTGTGTCAATAACAAACTTCATGTAATGAACTTGGATCTTTATTATAAGGTTATTGTAATCATATCCTTGTGTTTTATAACCTCAAGAAGAAAAATGTCCATTGAGTATGGATTACTTTTTTAAACCTCATAGATCTGCCAAAATGTTTTTGCTATATATGTGATAAAGGTATTTTTTTAATGTACTTTCACGTTTTTCCAAAAAAGGACTATTAAATAGATATTTCAGTGTGTTTGTTTGCGGGATAGGGGGGTGGGGGCCGTTGAGACAGAGTCTTGCTCTGTAGCTCAGGCTGGAATGCAGTGGCATGATCAATGGCTCACTGTAGCCTTGACCTCTCAGGTTCAAACAATCCTCCTACCTCAGCCTCCAAAGTTGCTGGGACCACAGGAGCATGCCACCATGCCTGGCTAATTTTTTTGTTTTATTTTTTGTAGAGACAGAGGCTCTCTATGTTGTTCAGCCTGGTCTTGAACACCCGGCCTCAAGCAATCCTCCTGCCTCAGCCTCCCAAAGTGCTGGGATTACAGGTGTGAGCCACCGTGCCCAGCTGATATTTAAGTATTGATTATCACAGCCAAGATTTTGTTAATGCTTTATATAACTGATTATTATCTTTTGGCATTTTATAGGAAGCTCTATAAAAATTCCTAAAATATTTGTTGAGAGATAAATAAAATTAATATGTATTTACCCAATTTGGGTGACAACATTTCAGGGCTCTTTAAAATAATTTGTATTCTTCTGTTTTAATGGTATTTCAAATGGCTTGCTTTGGAAGACAACCTGATATTAACTGATCTTTCATAATGCTACTTGTGGTATATGATTTTTGCAACTCTGAACAGCATGAGGCAATTTGCAAAATTTGCCAGTTGCTAAGGGAATCATTGTTTTAAAATTCCCATTTATATTAGCTTCAGCTAAAGAAGTAGATAAGTTAAAAGAGGTAAGAAATGTTTAAATTATTTTTAAGAAAGTGAAGTAGCAAACAAACATGGGCAAAGAAAATTTGTGGAGAGGTAGATGAATATTCACAGTGAAATACCATTATGCACTCTAAGAGCATGATTAACCAACACTTTCCTTGAATTATCTAATCCATTACTTACAGTATAACACGATGTCGAATGGGATGTTTCTTGATATCCTAGTAGTAACTCTAGAACGCAAGACACTAGGAACGAAAGCTGAAGACAAAGAGAGTTTGGGTCTCAACATTACCATTGAGTGGTTGACAAGGATACATGAGTTTTGTTTGTGCCAAATGGGCACCGCAAAAAGTAGCAGTTCTAGAACCATCTGAACTGCCACTAGGGCTGCAGCTGGAGTAGGAGAAGAGAGGCCATTGGAAGAGATTGAACGTCTACATTATGAAGATATACTGGCATTTGTATGCCTGTTGTTCACTAGCCAGAAAGGCAGGGGTCCCAACAGTCAGTCACACAGTCCAATCACATAAACAATCTTTGCCTTCTGTTCATTATCCAATTATTCAGTTACTGGTTGCAGTTTTAAAAGCCTGCATTATCCAATTTAATTATCATGGCAGCCCTGTGAGGTACGCATTGTTTAAAAATCATACCTCTTTTTTGGATTAGAAGACTTAGAAATGGACTCAAATAAGTTATACAGCTAGTTCAAAGTCACAGTTAGTGACAGAGCCAGGACTTAAACCAACTTCTTTTGGCTTCATGTCTCCTCCTTAATTCTACTGTACAATATAGCCTCACATGTATATTTGTATCTCCTATGAACAAGGCATTGTTAAATGGATTAAAGACTATAATATAAATATGTATAAGATGTTCTTGTTCTTAAAGAATTCTTAAGGAAGTCTTTGTTTAGGAGGAGATCATAAGCAGCTTGGGTGAGAATGCAATGAGATTGTGGTTAGTAGAAGATAATAAAGAATGATAAAATGCTTTCCATTAGAAATGAACAGAAATTTTGGCAGGGTTTACCCACTGGAAGATAATCCAGAATTTAAGAGAGAGGTTAAGATGGATGGCTGAACGACTTGACAGAAAGGCTGAAGAAATTTTTTGGTTTTGTTTTTTGTTTTTCTCAATATCTTATTATGAAAAATTTCCAATAAATAGCAAAGCTGAAAGTTGTTTTTAAACAACAAACACTCATATACTTACCACCTAGATTCTACATTAATATTTTATTATACTTGCTTTATCATACATCTGTACATTTATCCACCTCTATCTATTCAGCAACTCATCTTTCTAAAGAAAATGAATTTCAAGGTACAGTGCAAACAATATGGCTGGAGGCATTTTAAAAACAGGAATGTATTATATTCAATTTACATTGTTTTGCTGCACTGTAATTCTTCATTTCTCTTTACCTTCAGTAAAGCTCATCACACAGAGAGTCTTTGTGAAGATAGTGTCTTTCAATAACAGAAATCAAGGAAAATGGCTGGGTTCCAAGTGTAAATAGATGCAGAGAGACTGAAATAAAAGAATATATAGGACAATGGGAAGAACCCAAATTTATTGGAGTCAGGAAATTAGAACTAGAGGTGATCACAAGACTATAAACTTTCAGGAGTTTAGAGAAGTCTTGGGGAGGGCATCAGATTTTGCACAAGGTGTGAATAGGGATTTAAGCCCATTTATCTAGATCATTTAAGGAACAGGGAAATACCAGTTGACAAGTGAATTACCACTTTGTTTCTCAGTTACCATTTACTGGAACTAGAGGTGTTCTATCACTAGAGGCAATATTTGTGGTGGGAAAAAGGCAGGGAAGGAAAGAACAAGTTAGACAGGAAAGAAAACCTGAACTTGTCATAAAGGATCCAGCCACTGCCAATGGTTCTCCTCTCTTTTCTCCACCTTCCCCCACACCCCTCTAATTTCCCTTCCTCCCTCTGTCTCCCCTTCCTTCCTTCCTTCCTTCCTTCCCTCCTTCTTTCCTTCCTTCCTTCCCTCCTTTCCTCCCTCCCTCCTTCCTTCCCTCCCTCCTTTCCTCCCACCCTCCTTCCTTCCTCCCTCCCTCCTTCCTTCCCTCCCTCCCTCCTTTCCTCCCTCCCTCCTTCCTTCCCTCCCTCCCTCCTTTCCTCCCTCCCTCCTTCCTTCCCTCCCTCCCTCCTTTCCTTCCTTCCTTTTTCCCTTCTTTCCTTCCCTCCCTCCTTCTTTCCTTCCTTACTTCCCTCCCTCCCTCCCTCTTTCCTTCCTTCCTTCCCTCCTTCTTTCCTTCCTTCCTTCTCTCTCTCCCTCCTTCTCTCTTTCCTTCCTTCCTAAAGAAAATGAATTCATCTTTCTAAAGAAAATGAATTTCAAGGTACAGTGCAAACAAGATGGCTGGAGGCATTTTAAAAATAGGAATGTAGCCGGGCGCGGTGGCTCGCGCCTGTAATCCCAGCACTTTGGGAGGCCGAGGCGGGCAGATCACGAGGTCAGGAGATCGAGACCATCCTGGCTAACACGGTGAAACTCCGTCTGTACTAAAAGTACAAAACATTAGCCGGGCGTGGTGGCAGGCGCCTGTAGTCCCAGCTGCTCGGGAGGCTGAGGCAGGAGAATGGCGTGAACTCGGGAGGCGGAGCCTGCAGTGAGCCGAGATTGCGCCACTGCACTCCAACCTGGGTGACAGCGAGACTCCGTCTCAAAAAAAAAAAATAAATAAAATAGGAACGTATTATATTCAATCTCCCTCCCTCCTTCTTTCCTTCCTTCCTTCCTTCCTTCCTTCCTTCCTTCCTTCCTTCCTTCCCTCTCTCCCTCCTTCCTTCCCTCTCTCCCTCCTTCCTTCCCTCCTTCCTTCCCTCCTTTCCTCCCTCCCTCCCTCCTTCCTTCCTTCTTTCCTCTCTTCCTTTCTCTCTTTCCCCACTTCCCTCCCTACCTCTCTCTCTTCTTTCTTTCTTTCTTTGGAGACTGAAAGAAAGAAACAGGGAAAGATAGAAATGAGAGAGAAGGTGGCTCACACCTGTAATCCCAGCACTTTGGGAGGCCAAGGCGGGCAGATCATGAGGTCAGGAGTTCAAGGCTACCCTGACCAACATGGTGAAACTCCGTCTCTACTAAAAATACAAAAATTAGCTGGGCATGGTGGTGCATGCCTGTAATCTCAGCTACTCAGGTGGCTGAGGCAGGAGAATCGCTTGAACTCAGGAGGTGGAGGTTGCAGTGAGCCAAGATCGCACCATTACACTTCAGCCTGGGTGACAGAGCGAGACTCCATCTCAAAAAAAAAAAAGAAAAAGAAAAAGAAAAGAAAGAAATGAGAAAGAAGAGAGAAACAGGAAGACAAAAAAAGGAAAGGGGGAAGAGAAAAAGAAGCCACTTTGGGAGATGGGCAATTCTCTCTGCCTCCAATGCTGATCTTGCTCAATTTCTGCTTCTACCTCGACACTATTCATTAGTAGAAATACAGATGAAGAGAGGAGGAAACAAACTGGGGTCAGGGGAGTAGAAAAATGGGAGAGAAGAGGAGAGAAATTTATGTGAATAATATCACTATTTTTTCAAATTGAGTCCCAGCAACTCAAACTCACTGTTACAGGTAGCTCACTGATTTTTTTATCCCTAACAAGAAATTTCTTTACAGCTTGCTTTTGTAAACAAAAGCTTCAAACATCTTTTCTGCAAGAGAATACGGCCCTCAACAGTCACACAGATATTATACTAAATATAGGCTTTTCATTTACCAGGTGTGTGACTTGGGAAAATTACATAGCCACAGTGTGTCTCAACGTCCTCATGTCTAAAATAGGACCAATAATACCTACTTTCCTAGATTGTTGTGATAATTAGAGATGAGTTGTATTAGAGCACATGCCACATGGCACTTATTAAAAGATAGCTATTAATGTTATAAGGAGGAAAGCCCTAAGTCGGAACTCTAGATGACAAACTAGCGTGAAGGTTAAAGGAGCTCTTTTGAAGGACTGACTGACTTCAAGATAAAGATCTAAGGTGAGTCAGAAAAAAATGTTCTACATAAGTCAGGGGATGAATGATGCTAGACTGTGGTCAAGTAATACTTGTTAAAATTGAAGGATTAGTAATGAAGTTACCATATTGTATGTACTTGCCAATTTCTTTAAAATCTTCACATATCTTTTGAACATTTGTAATGCTGTTATGTATATTGGTTTCAAAAGAAAGCCTATATATATAAATATTTTAAGGAAAAATCGAGGAGAGAAAATGCAGCTAAACTGCCTCTTTGTTAATCAGACTTAAACCTGAAGTCTCACTGTTCAGACTCTTAACAATTTCAATGATAATAGCGCATGCTTACTGAGCACTTATTGTGATCAGGCAGTGTGCTAAGAGCTCTGCATGGATCATCTCATCTACCTCCCACTACAACTCTAAGCAAGTACAGTTAATAGGTGAGGAACCTGGGGCCTAATAAACAGGCTAAGTAACTTTCCCAAGTGCACACTGAAAGCAGTGAAGCCAAGGCAATCTGAATCTATAGCTTACACCCTTAACTGCTATGTTCTATGTCCATGTGTCTCAGAGCCAAAGAGGCAGCCCAACAAAACCACTGGCAAAGTCCTAAAGAGAAAATAACTTCACACAGACTGGATTTCCAAACCTGAGTGTAAATCATCCACTGAACACTCAAAATGTTCTAGGCACAATGCTAGGTTCGATGTGACACACAGGGAACACTAAAATGAGACAGGATCCTCCCTGCTTCGAAGACCTCAGTAGGTCAATATTGATATTCTATTGTGTCGTTTATATTTAACGTTATAAGTTTAAAAATGATTAATTGCACCAACTATATTAAGTATATATGCATGATTCTTGCATAAAATATCAAATTCAATCGAAATAATTTATCAGTAATTCTTTAATTTTGGTCCCTTAAAATATTATGTGACTAGCAAAAGATTTGAATGGACATTTTGCCAAAGAAGGTACAAAAATGGCTAATAACGCCATTTTTGAAATACTAATAAGTATCATGAATCTGGCATCACTAGTCATTAGGGGAATGCAAATTAAAACATTATGAGACACCATTTCACCCCCACTGGGATGGCTATAATAACAATAACAAATGTTAGCAAGGATGCTGTGACACAGAAACTCGCAAATATTATTGGTGGGAATGGTAAATGGTACCCTTTCCAAACTGCTACTCTGGAAAACTGTTGGATCTTTTTTAAAGTTTGAAATATATGCCAGGCACAGTTGCTCACACCTGTAATCCCAGCACTTTGGGAGGCGGAGGTGGGCGGATCACAAGGTCAGGAGATCGAGACCACCCTGGCTAACACGGTGAAACCCCGTCTCTACTAAAAAAAAAAGTAGAAAAAATTAGCCGGGCGTGGTGGTGGGCCCCTGTAGTCCCAGCTACTCAGGAGTCTGAGGCAGGAGAATGGCATGAACCCTGGAGGCGGAGCTTGCAGTGAGCTGAGATCGGGCCACTGCACTCCAGCCTGGGCGACAGAGCGAGACTCAGTCTCAAAAAAAAAGTTTTAAATATAAATGTACCATATGACTCAGAAATTCTACTCTTAGGTTTATACCCAAGAGAAATAAAAACATATATACTACATATATATACTGTACATATATCTACACAAAAATTTGGACAAAGTATGTATAAGCATTTTTTATAGCAGCATTATTCATAATAGCCAAAAAGTGGAAATGATCCAAATGTCCATCAACTGGTGAATGGATAAATAAAATATACTGTATCTGTTCAATGGATATTGCTCTTCAGTGATATAAAGGAATAAAATACTGATACATGTTACAAAATGGATGAAGGTTGAAAACACTGTGGTAAGTGAAAGACGCCAGTCACAAATGGCCACATATTACATAATTCTATTTATACGAGATGTCCAAAGTCAGAAACAAGATTAGTGGGGTGGGTACAGTGGTTTACACCTGTAATCCCAGCACTTCGGGAGATCAAGGCAAGAGGATTGCTGGAGCCCAGGAATTTGAGAGCAGGCTGAGCAACATAGCGAGACCCTGTCTCTACAATAAATTTAAAAATTAGCTGGGCATGTTACCACATGCCTGTAGTCCCAGCTACTTGGGAGGCTGAGGCAGGAGGATAGTTTGGGTCCAGGAATTCAAGAATGCAGTGAGCTACAATGGTGCCACTGCACTCTAGAAAGTAGATTAGTGGTTGTCTAGGGCTGGCATGGGAGCATAAATGAAATGGGTATTAACAATCCTTTTAGGGTGATGCAAACCTTCTAAAACTGGATTATGGTGATGGTTACACATCTTAGTAAATGTACTAAAGCCATTGAATTATACAACAATTTCATGATATGTAAATATGATATGTAATTATACCTCAATGATTGTTTTAAAATTATAAAATATTATATTATATGGCTAAAATTCTCAGATTTTTACGTAATATCTGAGAATTAGTATGGAATCTATTTCCATTTTATAAAATGCTTATTTTGACAGATGCATATTATGGTATCTATTAGGAGAGTTTTTTTATACTAAAGCTTTATAATTGCTTGTCACTGTTAGGTAACAGGGGTACCTTAATGGCGCCGGTTCTGGGTTCTTCTCCTCTCCTTGACCGGGCACTGTCTGAACCCGCCAAAGGAGGGCCAGTCAGGAAGAAGCATCTCCCGCCTTCCCTTGGGCCCACCCCACGCAGGCCCAAGGGATATAAAACCCAGCACACCAGCAGCTCTCTCTCTCTCTTCTCTCTCTCCCCCGCGCGACCTGACCTCTACCTCTCCAATAAAGATCTCTTGGCTGCCACCGGTGTCGTCTCTGACTAGCCTGTCGCCCTTCATTTTTGTGCCGTGACTCGGATCGGGATTCCCCACTTTTAGGTGGGACCCCGATCCCCTTCCCAGGCTCAGTCTAGACCCCGGCCAGCCTTCACCCATTTTCCTGTTCGCCGAGCTCTTCGCCCACCACCGGCTTCATCTCGGTAAGTTTTCCCCTCCCGGGCCTACCTCTCGGGCAAATCGCCAGACCCTAGCCGCTCCCGTGACGGACACATTTTGCCCGACGCCCTTACGGCAGTGGTAGGCCCCTATATTCACTTCTGCCTCGGGCTGCAGGGAACAGAGTTTTCTCCTTCTACTCCTCGCGTCTCCGGCCTAGGCCCCTCTCCTTCGCTCGTTAAAATCCTGGTACCAGGTGACCCACGGCGTCCCGCCTCTCAGAGGCTCCTCAGTCCTTCCGCTTCGGTGACGAGCAATCCGGAGGCTCTGACTCGCTCCGCGGCAAGCGGCCAGCAGGGGGCGCCCTGCCTAGCTCGTCGCCGTCTATTCCTTCCTCTCATTATGGGAGGCTCTGCACCCCTGCCGGCCGACTCCCCCCTACAATGTATTTTAAATAATTTGTCGGCCCTTGGCCTCGCCTCAGACATCAAACCAAAACACCTAATTAAATTTTGCACTCAAAACTGGCCCACCTATCCCCTAGACAACCAAAACAAATGGCCTCCTTATGGCTCTCTCCATCCTGATCTTCTTCGGGATCTCTACAACTACTGGGTGGGAACAGGAAAATGGGTAGAGATCCCATATATTCACGGCTTCTTCCTCCTACGGGACACACCTAACCTCTGCCTCCCTCGCAAACCCCAACAGCTCCTTGCCGCTCTTAAACTGCCAACCCCTCCCTCTGCCCCCGACTTCGACCCAGCCGACGAGCACCCCCCATAACACCACCCTCCGCCCCGCCTTCCGGCCGCCGGCCCAGATCAACCAGATGCCCCTCCCAGCAGCGCCTGCCCGCCCCCCACCAACTGCACCTACACCACCGCTCCTCCAAACTTCCCAGCCCCCGAAGGCTGGTGCAATGGCTCCTTACACAAGTCTATCAACTCTTCCACTGGTGGCCCCTGTGTTCCCGTCACTCTCTTTCCCCAACTCACCCTATTACCCTTCTCTGAAGGCTCATCAGCACACTGACACAAGAGAGCAGTTTTCCTACCATTCATTCTCGGGCTATCCCTCACCACCTCCCTACTAGGCTCAGGACTAGGGGCTGCCTCCCTAGGTTACAGCGTGTCTCAGTTTTCCGATCTCAAGATTCCGCTTTACAACGTCAAATCACATCCCTAGCAGGGGTAACACTTCAAACCGCTGAGCTCTAGATTTACTCACCGCTGAAAAAGGCGGTACTTGCATCTTCTTAAAAACACTAAAACTTACATAACATTAGGAAGAAACTAATAGGGGCCAACTCGTCTCCATCATTGTGGGACACCCTAAAGACCCCCTCCTAGCCTGGATCCTCCCATTTCTAGGCCCTCTAATGGGTCCTGTTGTGCTCTCCTTCCGTGCCTTCCCAAATTCATGAGACAGCAAGTCTCATCCATCTCTAACCAAACCTTTAACCAGCTTCTCCTTAGACATAATCAACTCCTAGCAACCAGCGAAGAAGCGGCTGACTCCAGAGACAGACTCTGAGCGCCATGTCTCAGTTCCACCAGTTCCTAGACGATCTCCGCAAAGACTGCTGGCTCACCACAGACCCCTCCCTGCCCCTTGGCTGGCTACAAGGAGCATTCATGGACTTCACAACTGAGGAGATGTTCACATACAGAGCCCTACTGCTTGGCCTTATGCTCCTGCTGTGCCCCGTACAAAACCCCCACAGTCCTCCCATACCCCTCCCCCACGACGCCCCCGCTCAGCAGGAAGTAGTCAAACGAACTACAATGCCCATTTCCAAACTTCTTAAAAAACAAAAAAGGGAGGAATGTTAGGTAACAGGGGTACCTTAATGGCGCTGGTTCCGGGTTCTTCTCCCCTCCTTGACCGGGCACTGTCTGAACCCGCCAAAGGAGGGCCAATCAGGAAGAAGCATCTCCCGCCTTCCCTTGGGCCCGCCCCACGTAGGCCCAAGGGATATAAAACCCAGCACACCAGCAGCTCTCTCTCTCTTCTCTTCTCTCTCTCCCCCGCGCGACCTGACCTCTACCTCTCCAATAAAGATCTCTTGGCTGCCACCGGTGTCGTCTCTGACTAGCCTGTCGCCCTTCAGTCACTAGGTGATATCACTTCAGATTTAAACTCTGTCTTTAAAGCAATTACCCAATTAAGAAATCTTTTCATAATCTTTTACTAATTAATATAGTGGGTTGAAAATGTTTTGGGTTAAGGCTGGTGCAGTAGCTCATGCATATAATCTGAGCACTTTGGTAGGCTGAGGCCGGTGGATCATTGAGGCCAGGAGTTTGAGACCAGCCTGGCCAACATGGTGAAATCTGTCTCTACTAAAAATACAAAAAAATTATCTGGGTGTGGTGGCACATGCCTGTAATCCCAGCTGTTTGAGAGGCTGAGGCATGATTGCTTGAACCCAGGAAGTGGAGGTTGCAGTGAGCCAAGATGGTGCCACTTTACTCCAGCCTGGGCAACAGAACAAGACCCTACCTCAAAAAAGTCTTGGGTAAAATAGTGTATGACTCATTTGAATGCTTACTTTTATAGGTTATAATGTAAGGTAAAGAACCATAGAAATTGCTTCCTCTTTTGCTAAATTTTTGTCACACATTTTCCCCTAAATTTTTTGTTATATGTTCTTACTTCACTCTCTCTTCTTATGTTTTAGGAAGAATTTGTATTACTCTCATAGAGAGGATATATGAGCTCATATGGTTCAGTAATTCAACTAAAATAACCTAACACCTAGGAGGTTTAAGAACCAGATTTGAGCATAAAACAGTATGTCATTCTACCACTGAATACCAGCGTGACTTCAGCTGATAGATGTTAAGATTCTCACGGTCATCAATTATTTCTATGTATGAGATTGAAGTGGACTTCCAGTTTTCAATGTGACGTGTAAAGAGCTTGGAAGTTATCACTTCCACTCACAAGAAAAAAAGCTGAACAAACTGAAAACCAACCATTCTTCTTAGTTCCATCAGAGAGTGGAGGTCACAGGACAAACCACTGCCCCAAACACTGGAGAAACAGACTGAATATAGACAATCACAGATTATCAGGAACAGAAGTGTGGCTGAAACCTAGTAGGGACACTTAAAGGGTAATTCATTAATCACTGGAGACTAAGCTTGTGGACTAGCTTGAGATATTAAAAACAGCAACAATAAAATTCCTGAGGCCCTAGCCTTGCCTCCCCACCCCACACACCCATTCCTGAGTTTTACCTCCAGGAGTCCCACTAGGTTCTCAGGATAAAGATCAGGGAAAAATGCTCTCAAGCTTCCTGTGGAAAAAGCGGAAAGTAATCATTTGAAATATGCTCAGAGCACTTTGTTCTGCTTAACAAACGCCTGTCCTTAAGGCAAACTATTTTACCCGGGTTTAGCTGAGCTGGGGGAAATAAAATACCCAACTCCAGCCTCCTCCAGCATTCCACATGGAGGAGGAGAAATACATAACCCCATCCCCTAGTGGATTTCCTATCTAACTTGATGGCGGTGTCGGGAGGAGGAGAAGATGAGAAGCACTTGTGAAGTTCACAGCCCAGGGAGCCAGGCTCACTAAAAGACTGAAAGCTAATAATAAAATTATAGAACACTTCCTCTGCTCCTGTACTTTACCACGACATCAATCAGGGTCCTTTATACTCATGAGGATCACAGCTAAAAGATCTGTAAGCTTCAGACCCTACTTAAAAAGGAGTCTCTAGGGAAACCCCAAGACAATACGCAAGGCTAAAGCGAGGACTCTAGAGGACATTTGATATGGCTTGGATGTTTGTCCCCTCCAAATTTCATGTTGAAATATAATCCTCAGTGTTAGAGGTGGGGCCTTGGTGGGAGGTGTTTGGGTCATGGGGGTGAATCCCTCATGAATGGCTTGGTGCTTTCCTCATCACAATGAGTAAGTTCTCACTCTGAGTGCATATGAGATCTGGTTAAGAGTGTGGTAGCTGGTCACCGTGGCTCATGCCTGTAATCCTAGTACTTTGGGAGGCCAAGGAGGGCAGATCACGACCAGCCTGAACAACATGGTGAAATCCCGTCTCTACTAAAAATACAAAAATTAGCTGGGCATGGTGGTGCATGCGTGTAATCCCAGCTACTCAGGAGGCTGAGGCAGGAGAATTGCTTGAAGCGGGACCAGGGAGGCAGAAGTTGCAGTGAGCCGAGATCGCGCCTGGGCAGAGTGAGACTCCGTCTCAAAAAAAAAAAAAAAAAAGAATGTGGCACCCCCTACCCAACCCCAACCTTACTCCTGCTGTCACCATGTTATGCACTGGCTCCCCTATTCACCTTCTGCCATGGTTGTAAGCGTCCTGAGGCCCTCACCAGAAAGGGATGCTGGCACGACACTCCTTATATAGCCTGCAGAACTATGAGCCAATTAAACCTCTTTTCTTTATAAATCTTTCTTTACCAGGCCGGGTGCAGTGGCTCACGCCTGTAATCCCAGCACTTTGGGAGGCTGAGGTGGGTAGATCATGAGGTCAGGAGATCAAGACCATCCTGGCTATCATGGTGAAATCCCGTCTCTACTAAAAATACGAAAAATTAGCCAGGCGTGGTGGCAGGCGCCTGCAGTCCCAGCTATTCAGGAGGCTAAGGCAGGAGAATCTCTTGAACCCGGGAGGCAGAGGTTGCAGTGAGCCAAAATTGGACATTGTACTCCAGCCTGGGCTACACAGCGAGACTCCATTTCCAGAAAAAAAAAAAAAAATCTTACTTTACACAATGCAAGAACACATTAATAGTATATTTTAGACACTGACACCGCAGCTATAGCAAACAATAAGCACAGCTTAACTCCTAGCCAGAAAAACATAAAACCACACAGTGAAGGTCTATCTAACTCAGTTCCTTTAACCCAATACACAATACTTGACTTTCAACAAAAAATTACAAGAAATACTAAGAAGCAAAAAGTACAGTCTGAATAGACAAAGTAAGCATCAGAACCAGACTCAGATATAGCAGAGATTTTGAAATTATCAGACTAGATATCTAAAATAACTATAATTAATATGCTAAGGGATCTAATTGAGAAAAAAAGAATGTCATGTGAGAGCAAATGGGTAATATAAACAGATAGAAACCCTAAGAAACAATAAAAGGAAATACTAGAAGTCAAAAACACTGTAACAGAAATAAAGAATGCCTTTGATGGGCTCATCAAAAGATGTGACATGGACAAAGAATCTGTGAGCCTGAAGATATGCCCGTAGAAAGAAAGAAATCTGAACAGAATGTCCAAGAACTGTGGGCTGATTACTAAAGGGTAACATACTTGTAATGGAAATAACAGAAGGGGAAGAAAGAAAGAAATCAACAGAAGAAATATTTGCAGTAATGATGGCTGAGAATTTTCCAAAATGAATGAGAGACACTAAACCTTAGACTAGGAAGCTCAGAGAACACCAAACGGAATAAACATTTAAAAAAAAATAGATCTAGGCATTTTCTAGGTAATTTCCACACCTAGAAATTAACATTACAATGTATTGGTCTCCCTTCTTTTTCTTCTGACCCTCCCCACCTAAAGTCTTTGCTGTCCGGGAAATGTCACAGAATTATTATGGGGATTATACAGCCGAATTAGTTTTCCCTTTAAGAAGTAAAAGTGTATTTATTTTTATTTATTTTATTTTATTAGGGACAGAATCTCACTCTGTTGTCCAGGCTGGAGTATAGTGGTGTGATCACAGCTCACTGTAACCTGGACTCATGCATTCCTCCTGCCTCAGCTTCCCAAGTAGCTAGGAATATAGGTGGATGCCACCACACCTGGCTAGTTTTTATGTATTTTTTGTAGACACAGAGTCTCACAAAATGTTGCCCAGGCTGGTCTCAAACTCCCAGCCTCAAGCAATCCTCCTGCCTTGGCCTCTCAAAGTGCTGGGATTACAGGCATGAGCCAATATGCCCACCCTATATTTAAATATAAATAGTAAAAAATAAAATATTCTATTAGCTTGCACACCTCAATTGGCGTGCAGATTTCTTGAAAGTAGGGATTATGTATTACGTAATTCTGAGTTCCCCAGAGCCTCTAGTTCTATTATATTGTACAAGCAAAGAAAATGTATGTTTGTTTAACCGACTGGAAATAAGTATAAAGGCCTGACTACATATATGAGAGCCTGCAGATGAGGACTGGAAACTGGTGAAAAGATAAGCCACCAATGAAATGGATTAAATAGTTTTGAAGTATTATTTGAATATTTGAAAAGCAAAACTAATCTCCTCTATGCTTCCATAGTGTGTGATACAGTTAGGCTTTGTGTCCCCACCCAAATCTCATCTTGATTTGTATCCCCATAATCCCCACGTGTCAAGTGAGAGGCAAGGTAGAGGTAACTGAATCATGGGGCAGTTTTCCCCATGCTGTTCTCGTGATAGTGAGTTTTATAAGGGGCTCTTTCCCCTTTGCTTGGCACTTCTCTTTCCTGCTGCCTTGTGAAGAAGGTGCCTTGCTTCATCTTCGCTTTCCACCATGACTATAAGTTTCCTGAAACCTCCCCAGCCGTGCTGAACCATGAGTCAATTAAACCTCTTTCCTTCATAAATTACCCAGTCTCAGGCAGTTCTTTACAGCAGTGTGGAAACAGACTAATACAATGTGTTAGGCCATTTTAGCATTGCTGTAAGGAAATACCTGAGGCTGGGTAATTTATAAAGAAAAAAGGTTTAATTGGTTCATGGTTCTTCAGGCTGTACGAGTAATCATAGTACCAATATCTGCCCAGAAAGCTTATAATCATGTTGAAGAGTGAAGCAGGCACAGGCTCATCACAGGGCGACAGTGGGAACAAGAGAGCAAGGGGAAGGTCTCAGACTCTTTTTAACAACAGAATCTCATATAAACTAACAGCAAGAGCTCACTTTTACCAAGGGGATGATGCTAAGCCATTCATGAGGGATCTGCCCCCATGATCTAGTCACCTTCAACCAGGCCCCGGCTCCAACTTTGGGAATCACATTTCAAAATGAAATTTGGAGTGGATAAACATCCAAACCATATCACACAGAATCTTGTACCTATACAAGACATGCAATGATTTGTTTAGAAGTCCATCTTTTCCGGTTAGACTATAAGCTTCTCTAGGACAGGGATCACATCTTTCTTCCTCTTTTAATTGTGAGAGACACTTCATTCATATTTTGTAAATAAATAAAATTTGAGAGATATTTGATCAGAGGGAAGAGAGTCTAAAGCCATTCTATAATAATAAAGTTGTGTATTTAAAAGAAGTACTATGTTTCAGAGTAACTTTGAAGGAGTTTTCCCCAAAGGAAATGTACCCCTTGCCCCACAAACCCAATCTTTTTAGGGAGCCTGTATTCCCAGTTATCCAGCTTCTCTCCTGTGATGTTCATATCTCTATGTCCATTTCCATTGGCCTTTCTCTTTTTTTTCTGACCTAGTTTCTTTCTCGTGGGGGAAAATAACAACCAAAACCCTTTTTCAATTACCCAACTACCCTTTCACCTTCCATTTTGTTCCCTTCCTTCTTTTAACTGCTAACCTCAAATGAGTGATCTGTTCAATACATTCACATTTATACCCTCACCACACCATCAAGACTAGTTATGTCAACATTAAAGAACTTTTGATAACTCAAAAGTCATTTCTCAGTTTCTCATCTAAGTTCCCAATGTTTTAAAACATTTTTATAAAACAAACGATCCTTTTATGAGGTGAAAAAGCACATGATAATTTATCCATTTCCTGTAGTTGTTCAGAAGAAAGGCAGGTTTCCAGGTTGGGGTACCACCAAGGAAGACTGCCTGAACCTCTTAGAGTGGAGTTCGGGTTTGGGGTTTGACCCCCTTGACCCTCACCAGAAAACATATTGCTGTTCCAGAGCTGACTCAACTTATAAGAGACCCAGCATAAAAAACAAAATGCTGAGTTATTGACATTATCATTATTGACATTACCATTGACATTGTTATCACATTACTGAGAAGCCAAATACTATTCATGGAAGCCAAAGAATCTAAAGGTTGCTTGGTCACAACAGAATCAGGATAATGAGAGTTATCTACATAATTTGAATTTTTAAATAATACTAAGACCCTCATAGCCTGACGTATTTCTTTTCCTCATTTACCTCCATAGTATTGGAATGTGAAATAACTTTTTTTTTTTTTTTTTTTTTTGAGACAGAGTCTTCCTCTGTGGCCCAGGCTGAGGGCAGTGGTGCAATCTTGGCTCACTGCAACCTCCATCTCCCAGGTTCAAGTGATTCTCATGCCTCAACCTCCCAAGCAGCTGGGATTACAGGTGTGCGCCACCATACCTAATTTTTGTATTTTTAGTAGAGACGCAGTTTCACCATGCTGGCCAGGCTGTTCTCTAATTCCTGGCCTCAAGTGATGTGCCCACCTCAGCCTCCCAAAGTGCCAGATTACAGGCATGAGCCACCATGCCCAGCCTGCCAATATGTTCTAATTCTGCTCTTTCTGTGCTTCTTGACTAACCTCTCTTCTTATTTATATCATATTTTAATCAGGTTATAATTAAGGCTTGCTGCCTTGGATCTGTATCTCTACAGTGATCCATTATTTACTTATTGTACAAATTAACTTTCAGAGCTTAGTCTTAATTGTAAGTAATTGGAGAATGTCTCACTCTCATCTGTATGTCCATCTATGGTTTACAAATATGGATTTCTACATATTATGCCATATTTCTTTAAGCAAGGCATACCTGGTTAAATCACCTTGATCACCTACATGCATATTTAGATGAAAAATAAGTCTTTATGATCTTTCTAGACCAGCGGTCTGTTGGCTGTTCCACTGTTTAGGATTTCCAAAAGGATATCTCCCAGATCATGAAAGTAGTCCAAGTTAGGTTCCAAATATTTGAACAATGGCAATATTATTGGGACAATTATAGTAGAAAATGACTTTATTATTGGTATGCAATATAAAAATCACAGTCATAACCATGTGTTCTATTAAAGAGAAACTATTGAACTAAGTATGACTGGCTAACTTCAAGTTTCATTAATATTCATTTACTATTTGTTCACTTAGTTGGTCATCAATTAGAACTTGCTGCAAGACAAGTAGTAGTAGAAGCCAATGCTTTAAGAAACATTTGTTGGAGGATAATTTAAAATTGAGAAATTCAGTTCATAAACTCCTTCCCCATGAACTGGGAAACGACTGCCATTATTTGGTTAAAATGAGATGATACCAGTGCTGGAGCATAATTTGAGAATTGCTATATAGGGGGAGTCGCTGAATATTTCTGATGCTGTGAACAACAATTTTATTATTTCTCTATTATAAATGTAAAATGAGAGTAGAGAAGCAAGATTTTTTTATAGTATTTGCTTTGTAAAATTTGGAAGAAAGAAATCTCTTGGTTTAGATTTTTAAATCTTGTATGACACCCATTTCTAGAGAGAAACCAGTAGTTTTAAAAGTCCTTAACAATATTGTTCCAAATAAATATATTTGTAATATGAAAAATATTACCAAAAATGACTAGAATGTGGTTGAGTAGCATAGTTTGTGCTTCATCATTGCTTGCTAGTTGGAGGAGCCACAAATTCTGTAGATGCTGTAGTGCAAGTTGTTCTCAAACATTAACTTACTTCAAAATCACCTGGGCAACTTGTTAAGGTAGATTGTTGAACTCCGCCCCCCAGAGTATCTGATTCTGCAGGTTTGGGGTGGGGCCCAAATGTTTATTTCTAATGAGAAGCAGATGCTGCAAGTTCACTTTTAGAGCCACTGCTGTATGCTCTGGGCTAGCTGCAATTTAACAAGCCTCTGGTTATCTCTGTCCTATTCCTCATAGTGTGGCAACAAAACTTTATCACCTCATACAGGATTTACCCTGTCATCCTCGCTTTCTTAGCAAAATAGTTGCTTTCATACATTACCGAAAAAACTGGGATCATCAGGTATAGTCTGCTTCAAGTTCTTATTTCTTTTTTCCAGTCTGCCTCTTTTCTAAGACTCATCCCACTTTCTGGGCTCTTTTCTAGGGTCTAATTGCATCTTTGCATCGTAATGATTTTGTCATTAGCCTTTGTCTATCCCAAGTGTTCAAACCTTCCCTCCCTTACCAGCTTCTTCTCGAAAGCCTGTAAACAACCTCAAGTCTTTTGATCTTGAAAATCTATCTCATGGCCCTGAATATTTCTCTAGCTACTCTTTCTCTTTCACAAGCCAAGTTCTTGAGAAGAATAAGGAACTTATAGGACTTTCCAAGTCACAATAACCAAGCTTCTATTCCTACCACTCTATTGAAGCTGTTTTGCCAACGGTTACCTTCAACTGGCTAAGTCCAGTTAATCCTGATTCTCATTTTAGCATCATTAATATGCCTCTTTGAAACTCTGCTCTCCTGGTTTCTGTGACACCACTAATCACCCTCTCAATGTTCCTTGTTGACTCTTCCTCTCCTCCTCCCATTGACTGTGTTTAAGGTAACTGTATAAAATCCCAGTGGCTATAACCAGTAGCACAACTGGAATATTCAGGCAGAATGGTGCGGATAGAAGCTAGAATACACTCTGGAGATCAGGAGAGTATGTGCACATTTAGATCTGGGAACCAGAAGCATTGAATGTGGATATTTAGGATTTGATGTTTGACTCACTTCTCATTGTTTCATGCACTGTCTCGGGCATTTCATTGTCTCCTTTGGCTTCTGCTGTGCCCACACAGATTCTCGCGAGAATGGTTCTAGGCCGAATCTAGGAACAGGGCTGTGTGTCGCATGTGAGTTATGTGTGTGGAATGATGAGTGCTGTGTGCTTCTGGTTCCTAAATCTAAATGTCCATCCACTCTCTTGAACTACAGACTTTATTCTAGCTTCTATCTTGACTATTTTGCCTGAATATTCCAGTTTGCTACTTGTCATAGCCACTGAGATTTTGTACAGTCACCTCAAACATATGTCCAAAACTGCCATTTTAGTATTCCTTGTCTTGATAAATGGTACTACCATCCACTCAGTAAGTCAAGAAACCTTGGAATGATACTTGAGTTCCCTCTTTGCCTTACTTCTATCCTCATGTCTTAAGAGTACCCAAGTCATATAAAATTCTACTTCTTTAGCATTTCTCTTGCCATCTTCTATTGTTTCCTATTCCGTTGACTTAACTCTAGCCCGTATCCTCTCTTCCTGAACTGTTAGCTACTTCCAATTTTTCACCCTTCCAACCTGTCTTACACATTACCGTCAACTAAAAGGCAAATTTAACCATGTCATTGCATTAAAAAAAATTATTCCAAGGCTCACCATCTTTTATTAGATAAAGCCCAAACTTAATGCCCAAGACTTTGATCTGGCTCCTGTCAAATTTCTAGCTTTCCTTCTCATACCCCATGATCTCATCATGCTGGACAACCCACAGTTTCCTCCAACGCACTTTGACTTTGCTAATACGGCTCCCTCTGCCTAAATTATCCTGCCTCATTTTGTTAAACCATCATTTACTTTTCAAGGCTGAGTGATGAGTCATCTTCTCAATAGTAACGACAATAATAACAAAAAAAACACAACATTTATTAAGAGCTTATCATGTGCAAGGCACTTCGCATACATTTCCACGTAATTCTCATCACAAGACCTTGAAGACAACTGAAGTTCAGAGAAGTTATCTTCCTTGACATCTTTCTCTGCTCCAGTCAACACTTCGTGGCCTCAAATGACTACTCTCTAATTGTGTCTCTGCTACAATCTATACATATGGAGGTAAGATAATTTATATTAGAGCAGATAGTTTTGAAGGAAATGATCTCCAATTTCTTTGAGAAAATGCACTAATAGGCCGGGCGCGGTGGCTCCCGCTTGTAATCCCAGCACTTTGGGAGGCCGAGCGGGCAGATCACCTGAAGTCAGCAGTTCGAGACCAGCCTGACCAATACGGAGAAACCCCATCTCTACTAAAAATACAAAATTAGCCGGGCGTGGTGGCACATGCCTATAATCCCAGCTACTAGGGAGGCTGAGGCAGGAGAATCGCTTGAACCTAGGAGGCGGAGGTTGTGGTTAGCCGAGATCGTGCCATTGCACTTCAGCCTGGGCAACAAGAGTGAAACTCTGTCTCGAAAAAAAAAAAAGAAAATGCACTAATAAGCTGCTGCGTGGCCAGTATGCCCTCAAAGACTGGAGCCTGCTGGAATCTAAGAAAAAAAAAAAAACTACCTAATATTAGAAACAAATAAGAATTTGTGAGTGAGGAAGAGCAGAGGACTGAGTAGGAAGAAGAAAACGGGGCATTGTGGAGAAGCACGACATTGTGGCAGGAGTGCTTTTTCGCCAAGGCTGGAGTGCAGTGGTGCGATCTTCGCTCAACACAACATCCGCCTCCCAGGTTCAAGCGATTCTCCTGCCTCAGCCTACTGAGTAGCTGGGATTACAGGCATGCACCACCACGCCCAGCTGATTTCTGTATTTTTAGTAGAGATGGGGTTTCGCCATATTGACTAGGCTGATCTTGAACTCCTGACTTCAAGCGATCCACCCACCTTGGCCTCCCAAAGTGCTGGGATTACAGGTGTGAGCCACTACACCTGGCCCGCTTTTAAGAATAGAAGTTTACAGTACTTTCAAGTTGTGTTTCTGTGATGTTGTGATGTTAACCCCCTTTCATCATTTCACAACCTTAGTAAATCTGCTGTGCCCACACAGAGCTTTGTGAAAATGCTTTTGGGTGAAACCTGGGAACAGGGATAAGTTCCACATCTGAGTGGATGTTTGTGGAATAAGGACAGATGGCAGCTCATCCATGAACCTCACTAGTTTACCATAAGGGGAAGTTCAGAGCCAAAGCGGTTCAGTGAGAACATTAGCTCCCCAGAAATAAGAAGCAAAATTGGGTTGGGCACTGGACTTGCAAATGAGGTGGAATGGAGGTTCAAACCAATCCTAACCGAGAGCTTAAAACCCAGGGAGATCTCAGCTGACACCCAGGTTACATATTATCATAGTACCTTTGCTCTTCCTTGTTTATATACCTTTGTCTCTCCTAAATTCACCAGTAAGAAGTCTTTCTGAGAGCAGAGACTCTTATTCATCTTATATTCCCAATGTCTAACAATGACTAATAGTGTACTTACTACGTCCTCAGTAAATGTTTGTTAAAAGAATAATTGTCACATTTACATAAGTTTACTGAATTAAGAAAAAATAGGCTGGGCATAGTGGCTCATGCCTGTAGTCCCAGCAGTTTGGATGCTGAGGCAGGAAGATGACGTGAGGCCAGGAGTTTGAGATCAGCTTGGGCAACATAGTGAGACCCCATCTCCATAAAATTTTTTTAAAAAATTAACTGGGTATGGTGGTGTGCATCTGTAGCATCAGGTGGGAGGATTGCTTGAGCCCTGAAGTTTGAAGCTACAGTGAGCTATGATCGTGCCACTGCACTCCAGTCTGGGAGAGAGTGAGACCCGGTCTTTAAAAAAAAAAAACACCCTAATATCTAATACTTGAGATAAGATTTTGTGTTTAATAGTACTATATCTAACACATTAAAAAATATAAACATTATAAAATTACTCAATAACTAATTATAATAAAAACTGGAAAACTGGCCAGGCACAGTGGCTCACACCCATAATCCCAGCACTTTGGGAAGCCAAGGTGGGAGGATCACTTGAGGCCAGCCTTGCCAACATAACGAAATGCTGTCTCTACAAAAAATACAAAAATTAGCCGGGCGTGGTGGTGCATGCTTGTAGTCCCAGCTACTCAGGAGGCTGAGACATAAGAATAGCTTGAACACAGGAGGCAGAGGTTGCAGTGAGCTGAGATCATGCCACTGCACTCAGCCTGGGCAATGGAGCGAAACTCTGTCTAAAAAAAAAAAAAAAACAAAAAAATTCCGACCATCCCCCCACCCCTGGAAAACAATAATAACTACAAATTATTAAATATTTTCAATGTGTCAGGAACTTCCCATTTAAATCCTGATATCAACCTTCCTACATTAGGTATTCTTATTCTTATTTTACAGTGGAGGACGCTTATTTTCAGTTGAATAACTTGCCCAGCATTATGGCTAAAGTGACACCAAAGCCCTTATTTTTTACACTATACCTGACTGAGTTAAAGAAATGGTTTTAAATATATTCTGGAAAGAGGAAAATACAGCTTATGCTGCATCTGTAAAAAGCTAAAAATAAAAACAAAGTAACCTGGTGAAACCTGTTGGTACAGTTCCCTGATTACTATTTAACAAATGATCTGAGCATTACTTAGTCAAAATAGGTTTGGCGCATCCACCTTCAGAATGTGAAGTAGGAATAGCAGGTTGCACTAGCCACACTATAGTTTATTTTATATGGCACCAAATAACTTTTGGTCCTGTTTCCACACGTAATAGAAAAAGAAGGCAGTTATTTGAATAATTCACTGAAATAGATTCAGTTTCAATGAAAATACTTTGGAGAACTGGATGTTTCTGTATACTTGTCTTAACTTTATTCTCTACCTTCAAGGATTGATAGATGAAAAAAAATTTTTCTTTTTTTTTTAAACAAGGGGATGTTTAGCTTTTTTCAAACTTTCTTGAAGGTATTCTTTGACATATGTTAGATAGGTCTAAATGGAACTTTATTACATGAGCAAGATTAGAAATTAATTATTATAAAATGCTACAAATTGAAACTTTTCATTTCCTTAAGAACTTATTTATTTACTGAGACAGGGTCTCACTTTGTTGTCCAGGCTGGAGTGCGGTGGCGCTATCTTGGCTCACTGCAACCTCTGCCTCCTGGGTTCAAGCGATTCTCCTGCCTCAGCCTCCTAAGTAGCTGGTAGCTGGGATTACAGGCATGTGCCACCCCACCTGGCTAATTTTTTGTGTGTTTTTTTGTAGAGATGAGGTTTCGTCATGTTGGTCAGGCTGGTCTTGAACAGGCCTCAAATGATCCACCTGCCTTGGCCTCCCAAAGTGCTGGAATTATAGGTGTGAGTCACCATGCCCAGCCCAGAACTTACTTATTTTTGATGGAAAAACATTAAAGATAATACAAACATCATGCTTAATTATGTACTTATTCCCCAAACTGCATTCCTGATCTCTTGCACCTACTCAGCACACTCCAACCCCAATCTTCCCCATCTCAGCTAATGTAAGCAAATCCATTTTTCCAGTTGCTCTGAACAAAATTGTTCATCCTTGATTCCTCTCTTTCTCTAGAACCCTAAATCCAATGTGTCAACAAATCATATTGGTTTTCAAAATATACCCAGAACCCAACCATGTCTTAAGGCCTCTACTGTAACAACCCTAGTACAAGCCACCATCATCTTTTGCCTGGGTTACTGCAATAGGACCTGTCACTCTACAGGCTATTTTCAACCTAGCATCTAAGGTAACCAATTTAAAGCCTAAATCTTATGATGTCAATCTTCTGCCAATAGCCTCTCAGTGTCAGGCACACAAGGCCTTTCACCATCTGGCCTAGTGCTTCTCTGACCTCATATCACATGATTTTCTTTCTGGGTTACTCTTCTTTAGCTATAGTGGCCTCCTGGCAGTCGCTTCAACTTACCAGACCTGTCCCCACCCTAGGGTTTGCACAAGTTGTTCTCATAGCCTGGAATGCTCTTTCTTCAGATATGTGCAGGTATCTCCTTCACTTTCAAGTCATTCTTCAAATACTACTTTCTCAGTGAGGCCTGCTTCAACTGCCCAATTTAAAAATTACATCTTCCCCATTCCTCCTGTGCTTGGTCTCCTTCCACGTCCCTTCCTGTATAAACTTTTCTGATAACACTCATGACCTTCTAACATACTATATAATTTAGGTATTTATTTTAGGCATTTGTTTTTATTTTCTAACTCCTACTAGCATGTGAGTTTGATGATGGCATAGGTTTTTGTCTGTTTTGTTCACTGCTCTATCTGCAGCTTCGAGAATAGTGTCAGGTACATAGTAGGCCTACAACAATCTGTTGAAATGTAAAAGTTGTTTGATTCCAGTACAAGAGTATTACATATTGGATTCCATGGGAACGGGAACAACTAAGTTTTCATGTGCCTGAAGAGCTCAAAGGCTCTTTGAAATTCTGATATTCCATGGTTCCCTTACCATTCTGACTCTCAAAAACATAATCATTTTTTCAGCAGCCAAGCACTAATTTTAAAAGACCCTGGACTGTGAAATCTACAATGACACATCCCTAAGAGGATGATCATGATTACAATTCTACAAGCTACCTGGTACTGTATAATTTTTTAACATTTTTTCTAATCATTGTACTGCTTTTCCTTATGCATGCAATTGGAAGGTAGGGGAAGCCAATTTGATTACATATTAACAATTTTGTGATACCCCGACCCCCTGCAGTGCATCAGCATATTTGATACATCTTTTCATGTTGGTTTTTCTTTTGAAATGTGTAACATCAGGCAGGGCATGGCAGCTCACTCCTGTAATCCCAGCACTTTGGGAGGCTGAGGCAGGAGGATCTCTTGAGCCTAGGAGTTTGACACCAGCCTGGGCAACATAGGGAGATCCCCATCTATACACAAAATTTAAAAATTAGCTGAGTGTCGTGGCACATGTCTGTAGTCCCAGCTACTGAGGAGGCTGAGGTGGAAGGATTGCTTGAGCCCAGAAGGTTGAGGCTACATTGAGCTATGATTGCATGACTGCACCCCAGCCTGGGCAACAAACAGAGAGGGAAACCATCTCTCAAAAGAAAAAAAAAGCCCTGAATACTTTTGTAATTTTTGTAGCACAAATGCTGAAATTATTCTGCACAACTTCAGGATCCATCCTTTGGCTAGTCTCATTTTGAAGGAACATAGAATTTTAGGGCTGTAAGGTTTTAGTTCATTTGGTTCTATCACCTCATTCTACAGATACAAAAACTGGGGTCCAATGATGTTAAATGACTTGCTCAGGTACTACCGGGCTGAGTAATCTTTTCGGTCAGAACAACTTGCTCTAAACATAAAACAAGATACTTTTGAGAATGCAACTGGAAAACAGTTCTCATCGTCAGAAAACTAATATAGCAACAATTGCAATATACAGTTCTAAACAATATGCAATCCACCCAGTTTATTTCCATGGTGACAACTTAAGCATTAAAAATAGAAGGCAAATATAGCAAAGGATGAAATAATTGATAAATAGAAAATAAAAAGTCCCCACAAACATCCTAGCAAGTAAGAGTTATGAATCTCAAACAACAAAGAATTTCCAGGTCACCTGAACTGTCACTGTGGCATCCACATGAGAAGAAACCACTTCTGGCCGGGTGAGGTGGCTGATGCCTGTAATCCCAGCACTCTGGGAGGCCGAGGCAGGCAGATCACAAGGTCAGGAGTTTGAGACCAGCCTGACCAACATGGTGAAACCCCCGCCTCTACTAAAAATACAAAAATTACCCAGACGTGGTGGCGCATGCCCGTAATCCCAGCTACTCAGGAGGCTGAGGCAGGAGAATCGCTTGAATTGGGGAGGCGGAGGTTGCAGTGAGCCGAGATTGGGCCACTGCACTCCAGCCTGGGTGACAGAGCAAGACTCTGTCTCAAAAAATAATAATAATAAGAAACCACTTCCATGGAATCAGAGAGATGGTTCCATATTAGCCATGACTTCTGCTGTTCTGTTGAGAATGTGGGCTTACTACCTAATCATTTTAAGATGCTCATGGGCACTTTTAGTTAGATATATGCACTTTCTCTTTGCACTAGTCAGTCTATGTGAATGTTACATGCCAGAGGAATGTAAAAGTCTACACTAACAATGCTTCATTTTTCTTTAACAATTTTGTCCAGGTCATGGAGACATTTTCGTGGAGTGATAAATTAACTTGGTCTCCTGATGCATTTTCCCCACGTGCCTTGGAAATCACTTGTTTTTCTGAGATGTGGTAGTCATCAAAGCCTTAACTTCAGCAACAGCTTCGCTGTTCTAGCTTTGTTATAATTAAGATACCCTAGTACCATTGATAGTTTAGGATATTTAATATGAATGTAATGCAAAAATATTTTTGGCCCTTTGTATATGGCAATGTTCTCAAACTATGAGCAAAATTATGGCTAAATCAGATTTTCAAAAATGGATTTTAAGAAATTCCAGGAGGTAGGAACCTGGTTAACTCATGTGACTTTAAAACTCAGATCTCTGCCAACAGCCCAATTCAGTTTCCTAAGAATAAATTTTTAAACTTCCTGTATCAATGCCTTAACTCAGTTTCCCTTCTCCATGTGTCACTCTCATTAACTTTTGTTGTGTGTGATTTTTTTTTTTCTTGTTTTGACGGAGTCTAGTTCTGTTGCCAGGCTGGAGTGCAATGGCGTGATCTCGGCTCACTGCAACCTCCGCCTCCCAGGTTCAAGCGATTCTCCTGCCTCAGCCTCCCGAGTTGCTGGGACTACAGGCGCATGCCACCACACCCGAATACTTTTTTGTATTTTTAGTAGAGATGGGGTTTCACCATGTTGGCCAGGATGGTTTCGATCTCCTGACCTTGTGATCTGCCCGTCTTGGCCTCCCGAAGTGCTGGAATTACAGGCGTGAGCCACCGCGCCCGGCCTGTGTGTGATTTTATGCAGGCTGGACACCAGCACCCTAGAATAAGATGATCTGGATTCTGTCCTGATAAACTAGATCAAACGGGTACTCATTTGATGCAGGTGAAACTCCAGTGCAGGAACTTCTATGACAACATTAACTGAACATAATTTTAATTGAAATGATCTGCTTTTATGTTTCTTTAGACGTGAACATTAATTTTTCTCTTAATCTACTAACTAATTTCTAGGTAATGTACTCAAAAGAGCTTTCAACCAGTCTTCCCATGCAAGAAGTTATCACGATACTCACTCTGTTACTTTCCCTTATACTGCACACTTTGCTCAGCAATGAATTGATCCCTTATTTACATATCATGCCGAACTCTCACATCCTAAATATATCTATTCTTTTGGAATTTTAGGTATTTGGCAAATATTGAAGTGTTGGGGAGATTAAAGAGAATCAAACACAATACTAGCAGACTCAACTACAATCCACAGAGGAAATAACCAAATAAGTTGCTATTTTAAACAATTTAAGCAAATAGAAGGAAGGCATTATTTCAGAACTCACAGTATCCATAGGCAAGAAAATAACTGAAGCAGTGATGCTTAAAAAGACTTGGTGAGGGTTAATACTTGAATTCCTATAAAATACAGTATTTTATAGTATTTGACAACACAGGTGTGAAGGTGAGCATGGATAACCAGTTTTCTTCTCTAAGCAGCCAATAAGAATGTTAAAATATAAATAAGACTTCATATAAAGAGTGAAAGACTGAAAGCATTGTCTTACGACTACTGTATTATTTAAACAACTACATCTGTATCAATCAAATGTGGCAGGACAGGATGTACAGTTGAATACTGGGGGTGCAAGCTTTTAAAATGAGGAACAGGTCAAAATCTAAACACGGAATCGGCCAAAAAAAAAAAAAAGGCTTCAAGTAGAAAAAGTTTTCAGTAACAAAACATGGTAGTTAAACGCCTGCGTCTGGTAACATGAGTTGGGGAAAAAACATTAATTGCAGATTAATGAAACAGATTCTGTGCGAGATCAGGGAAGGGAGTGATGGCGCGCGGAAGCGGCGAAGAGCTGGTTTCGCCGTCCCAGAAAGGGTTCCACGTCCACACGCCCGCACTGCGGCCCTGCGGGGAGCGTTCAGACTCCTCCGTTTCCCTTCGCCATTGTAAACGCGCAATCCCATTAAGATCCCGTTCACTCCAATTCCTGGAAAGAAGCTTAGAACGGTGAATCTCTTCCGTGGAGTTGAAAATCAACTTCCAGTGCCGGTCACGCAATCCTTCAAACATCCTAGCCCTCTCGGGCCCAATTCCTAAAGAATTCAAGCCTGCACCCTGTGCACCCTGTACACCCTGACCGATCTCAGCTCGTCCCCACTCCGCTCCCAGCGGCCACAGATCTAAACGCCGCCGCGTGGCTCAGCGCTGCCCACGCCAGGCCCTGAAGGCCGCGCACAACGCCCCACCCCCGGCGAGCGTGGCGGAAGTAGCTCGCTAGGGCTGGGAGACCGCGCGCCACCTGGCCGAGCGCGCATGCGCCCGCACTGCCAGTGCTGGGGGCGTCCGTATCGCTTACTCCTCAGTCTCCGCAACCCCCGCCCCACCGAGAGTCGGGCTCACGCCATCTTGCACCCCCCCATCCCCCCCGTCACACAGCCGAGTCACCTTTTCCCTTTCTACACTCCACACTCTCTGCCCCTCCCCCACCCTGCCCTTTTCCAAGCGTGTCCCGGGCCGCAGCAGCAGAAACCGCACCATCTCCACCCCTACATTCTCCTCGCGGGAAGCGCAGCAGTGCCTACAAGGGTTCTTAAAGCAGAGGTTGTGGGGCGTGCGGGGGGCGGTGCGGGGGTGCGGGCGGGGGAGACGTCAGAAAGCCGGGAGGGACGCAGCGCGGAGATCCCAGCTTCGCTGGGCCCCCGCGCCGGCCACGCCCTGGCCCCGGCTCGAGGGCGGCCGCCTGGGTCTTTGGCGTCTACGCCGGAGTGTTGAAGGGAGGGCGGCTGTGGGAGGCGCTGGCCGGGCGCAGCGCCCTGGTTCTGCTGCCGAGCGTGGAGTTGCCTCTCGACTCCTCCCTGTTGGCGGGTGGGCGTGGGGTGAGGGGGACTGGGCTGTGCTAAGAAGCGGGGTGCGCGGGTTGTTTAGGTAGTGTGGGGGCTGCCGGAGGAATCACTAAAGAGGGAAATTGTTGCTTTATGGCACGGCGAGAGAAGAGTTAGGTAGTTAATGGGAGTGTAGCATCCAGAAAGAGGAAAATATCAACTGTGTTCTCTGTGGGGTGAGCTCACGTCTGTGACCCCTGGGGAAATTATTTAGCTTGTCTGCCTTGTTATAATCTGTAAAATGGCGATCTTATAGCCTAGTTCAGAATTGTGAGGATTATATGAGAAAATACACGTTAAACGCTTAGAACAGCGCCAGGTGCTGCTCAGTACCTGTTAGCTCTGCTTTTGCTCTCCATGTTTTAGGAGTTCCGAATGACTGTGACCTTATCTTCTCAGAGAATCAGGACACTTGGTCTCACAAGTGAGAGTGAAGTTATGAAGACAGTGATATGTAATATTTGACACTCAGACGATCCTGGACATAGTATTACTGTACACGTGGGTAAATTAGCATTTCTCCATGAGGTTAATAGAAATGTTAAATTATTTCGGTAGAAAGAAATGTGTGTGTATATATATGTATATACATATGTGTGTATATATGTATGTGTATGTATGTATGTATGTATTTGGAAGGAGAGGACCTGGGGTCTTAGTATATGTGAAGGGCAGACTTTGGAAGAGGAATTAAATTCGCCCTGCAAAGATTTACTTGAAGGACAGAACTTGGGGAATTTCTGGTGAATGTTTCAAAGAGGCTGAATTTGCCTATGAGAAACAGTTCGTGATAGTACTGTGCAAGAATGGAATGCACTTCACTGTGATATTGAAAGTTTCTTATCTCAGGATATTCGGGACATTGGAGCGAAGGAAGTGTGCCTAAGTCTAGGGCTGCACTTTTCACTAGCAGTTTCTGCCTCGATGGAGATGTTCCGTAATCTGTGCCTTTAGGCACTAGTGGTAGCCTAGGCACAGTGGCTCTTCAGCACTTGAAATGTGATAAGTGTCACTGAGGAACTTAATTTTTAATTTTATTCATAAATTAATAAATTGATTTACGTTTAAACACCTACATGTGGCTAGTGGTGGCTACTGCATTGGACAGCACAGGTCTACAATTTAGATTTTGAGAGTCCTTCCAAGTCTTGATATGGTTGAGTTTTAAATCAGAGAAGCCAGCTCTTTGGAACATTTATTGCCATAGGGAATTGTAATTATATTCAAATAATGCCTTTCATTCAAATACTGCAGTTCAGACCATGGGTCTGTTAGTACTTATTTACATCTTGACAAATTAAAGCAAAACGTTGTCTCTTAGGTTGTACAGCTAATGCCAGATTCAGAGAGCTATGACAGTATTAACTGGAGTTTTCTTTAAACATTATTGTACTATTGTGTGATTGTCGGTTTCTACTATCTTTTACCACTTTGGTTGGTTTTCAGTGAGAAGTTTCCAGCTCTTTTTATTCAGGTTTTTTTCTTTTTTAACCTTTTATGTAATAAAGCGATTTGAAAAATTGTAACTCTTGAGCATTAGGACATTTTAGAACTAGTTTTGTGGTTATCCAAATCTTTTGGAGAGATAAGTGAAATTAGGTAATAGATGTTTCACAAAATTACTTTCCTTGAAATATGGGTATCTGTTTTTTTTTTTTTTTTAAAGCAAGTGTATATAAAGTCAAATTTGAAAATGAAACTAAAAGAACAAACAAAAAACCTTTATAGGTAGCAGTAGCACCCTTAACCTTGGCCTGATGTCTGTAAAATGGTGCCCTTGGGTTAGGCACGTTGTCTCATGCTTGTAATCCCAGCACTTTGGGAGGCTGAGGCCAGAGGATCTCTTGAACCTAGGAGTTCAAGGCTGCAGTGAATCATGATCAGGCCAGGCTTCCAGCCTGGGCTACAGAGGGAGACCCTGTCTTTTTTAAAAAAAAAAAAAAAAAAAAAAAAAAAAGATGCTCTTGGTCTTAAGGTCTTAATTGTTAGATCTGGAACAATAACTTAAAGCTCACGAATTAAATCAGAGAGAATAGCTCATAATATACAAATCAGAATGGGGTGCTTTTTATGGGTGACTGTAATATCTTAATTTTTCTGAGACAGTCGTGGTATAAAGCCTGATTGTTCCAGCACAATTTTTTTTTTTTTTTTTTTTGAGATGGAGTCTCGCTCTGTCACCCAGGCTGGAGTGCAGTGGTGCAATCTCGGCTCACTGCAAGCTCCGCCTCCCGGGTTCACGCCATTCTCCTGCCTCAGCCTCTCCGAGTAGCTGGGACTACAGGTGCCCACCACCACGCCCGGCTAATTTTTTTGTATTTTTAGTAGAGACGGGGTTTCACCGTGGTCTCGATCTCCTGACCTCGTGATCCGCCCGCCTCAGCCTCCCAAAGTGCTGGGGTTACAAGCGTGAGCCACCGCGCCCAGCCCGCACAATTATTTAATTTAATAGAACCCCTTTCACTGTCAAAAATGTTCGAATTGGGACCACATAATAATGTCACTCTACTGTTAGCCTTGTTGGAACTTGTAATATATAGTTTTAGGATGATTAACCACATTGCAATATCAGAAATACTTTATTATTATTATTGTTATTGAGACGGAGTTTTGCTCTTGTTGCCCAGGTTGAAGTGCAGTGGTGCAATCTCAGCTCACTGCAACCTCCCCCTCCTGGGTTCAAGCGATTCTCCTGCCTCAGCCTCCCGAGTAGTTGGGATTACAGGCACACGCCACCATGCCCGGCTAATTTTTGTATTTTTTGTAGAGACAGGGTTTCACTATGTTGGCCAGGCTGGTCTTGAACTCTTGACCTCAAGTGATCCACCCGCCTCTGCCTCCCAAAATTCTGGGATTACAGGTGTGAGCCACCGCGCCCGGCCAGAAATATACTTTAGAACAGTGACAAAATTACTGTTTTTGTGTCTAAATAATAAATGAGATACCTGGAATAAGGCCAGCAAGTGACTTTCCCATTTAAGCCACTGATAATTTTAAAATTTTGCTTTGGATAGAAACCTTTAGCAGCTTGAGTTTTGGTTGCCTCTGGAAGAAAATTATCTTTTGGTGGGGGTGACTGCATGTTAGTCTATGTCAGTCAAATCAAGAGATTGAGTATTTGTGTTGAAATAACACTGATTTTATTTTATGGTGAGGTTGAATAGTGAAATCTGTCAGAAATCTGATTATGTACTAGAATGTTAAAGAAGGGTTTTCCTTACAGTTTACTTAATGAAAAATAATTCAGCCACACGCATTATTATATTAAGTTTATACTGAAGTGGGTAAAATATTTTATTGAGGCTCTAACACTTGATTTGAGTTCTCACTCTGCTGCTTCCTAACCATGTGTTTTGGGACAAATTATTTAATCTTCCTAAGAATACTCAGTTCCTCATTTATAAAATGAAGATGGTAATGGCGTCTGCTTCTAGGTTCGTAAGAGGTTAATTTAAATAACTCATGTGATGGGTTCTGTGCAGTTCAGTAACTATTAGCTGCTGTAGCCTTAAGTTTATTGGATAATCTAGAAGTGATAATAATGTTCTGAGATGTTCTGTGGGTTGGTGAAAAGAGCACTAAGACCCAGTTCTGGAAACCTAGCTTTTGCCCTTTTCTGGCACATTCTTTTGTCATTTCAGTTAAGGTATTTAACTTATTAATATCAGAGCCTCAATTTCCTTATCAGTAAAATGGAATTAGTACCCAACCTCATCCCGTCTTCTCATGGGACTGTTGGTGGCATCAAATGAGAACTACATTTAAGAATTGCCATCTTACTTCACAAACATTTTTATATTGAATTGGTTTTGTCTCATCTTGTCTACCTACAACCTCCACTGAAGAGTGACCTGCAAAAATTGTACTGTAAATTTTGTGGAACAGCATAGATAGTGTATAATAGGCACTATTACTGAAAACAGTTCTCTTTTACAAATAATATTGTAAGTCACAGGCTGGGTGTGGTGGCTCACACCTGTAATCCCAGCACTTTGGGAGGCTGAGGTGGGTGGATCACTTGATGTCAGTAGTTGGAGACCAGATTGGCCAACATGGCGAAACCCTGTCTCTACTAAAATTACAGAAAAATCAGCTGGGCATGGTGGTGCGTGCCTGTAGTCCCAGGTACTCAGGAGGCTGAGGCAGGAGAATCGCTTGAACCTGGGAGGTGGAGGTTGCAGTGAGCCGAGATCGTGCACTGCACTCCAGCCTGGCCGACAGAGCGATACTGTATCTCAAAAACCAAATACACACAAAAAAACAAATAATATTTTTAAGTCACAGTAATGGTGCTTTTTTCATCTGGTCACAATATATTTTCTACGGAAAACAACCCCATACTACTGCTAAGGGAGAACCAACATTTTCTTGGGCACTTGATGTGTTCCTTCCATTGTATCTCATTTATCCAAACATATTCCCACCTAATAGGTTATACTAATGAGGCTCTTACTTTCTAGAATGGGTCTTTGAGGCTTTTTTGTACTGTAGTTCTCCCTCTGAAAATATCTGGCCCATAGTTAATGGGTAGTTAAGGTTAAATAAGATAATGAACATGAAAATAGTGGCCGGCTCTGTGACTCATGCCTGTAATACCAGCACTTTGGGAGGCCAAGAGAGACCCGGGTTGCTTGAGCCTAAGAGTGATGGGCAATATAGTGAGACCTCGTCTCTACAAAAAATTTAAAACAAAAATTAGCTGGGCTGGGTGCGGTGACTCACATCTGTAATCCCAGCACTTTGGGAGGCCGAGGCGGGTGGATTGCCTGAGGTCAGGAGTTTGAGACCAGCCTGGCCAACATGGTGAAACCCTGTCTCTACTAAAAATACAAAAATTAGCCACGTGTCTTGGTGTGCACCTGCTACTCGGGAGGCTGAGGCATCAGAATCACTTGAACCCTGGAGGCGGAGGTTGCAGTGAGCCAAGATTGTGCCATTACACTCCAGCCTGGGTGACAGAGCAAAACTCCATTCTCAAAAAAAAAAAAAAAAAAAAAAAATGTAGCCAAGCTTGGTGGTTCGTGCCTGTAGTACCAACTGCTGGGAGGCTGAGGTGGGAGGATTGCTTGAGCCCAGGAGGTGGAGATTGCAGTGAGCTGAGATTGTGCCACTGTACTCCATCCTGAGCAACAGAGAGAGACACTGTCTCAAAAGGAAAATAGTACTCTGTTTTGTGTATGGTATGTAGGAGTTACTGAAAAGATGCTGTTGAATTCACAGGACAGTAAATTGAAACAATTTATGTGAATATACTTTATAAACTAAAATAACAAAAATATAAATCATTAAAAAAATCTTGAAATGTACTTTTGCTGATTTAAATGCTATAGTGGTTTTATACACTGAATTCTGTGTATTTCACTTTATTCATATTAGTCTTTAAAGGTCTACTCTTAGTCATAACATTCTTTGAGAATATACATGTTTAACAATAATCTTTTGTGATATATTTTCAAGAAGCTATGCTTTTGCATGAGTTAATCATCATCGTTGGCATGAACTAAATGCCTTATATGTACAAGGCACTTTCCTAAGGGCTTTACATATGTTATTTTATGTAACCTATGAGAGAAGTAATTTTAATCTCCATTTTAGAGATGAGGGAACTGAGGCAGTGAGGTGGCCTAACTTGCCCAAGGTCATGCGTAAGTGTTAGAGCCTATATTTTAACTCCAGAGCCTAGCTCTTTACTGCTCCCATTGTGGTTTGGCATAGGCAGATACTAATATTTCACAACACAGTTCACTGTGACATACACATTGTGGAGGCCTTTTGGGTTAGTTATGATACACTTTTATTTGTATATTCTTTGATGTATAGTAGAAAGAACTCTGGACCAGGTGTCGGGGGACCTCAGTTTTAGTCCCAGCTTGTATCACTAAATAGTAGTGTGTCCTTGGGCAGTTCAAGAAACCCCTCTGGACTTCAGTTCCTCACCTGAAAAATGAGGGATTTGGAGGAAATTAGTGATTTTCAAACTGTAGTTCTGAAGTCTGCTCAGATGTCTTTGGTTCCCTCCCACCAATTTGCATATATATTTGTCTGTTATAGTTGCTTATCCGTCTACCTAAGATTTTCTTTTAAACAAAAGAATTTCTTAACTGAGTGTTTGAAGTCATCAGTCTCCAAGATAACTTAATGACCGTGTAAGTCCCCTGACTGCTATGTTTACAACTTTTCAGTAATTTCACAATATTTTAGTGTTTTAGGAGATAGAGATCTTTTACTAATGAAAAAGCTAAAGCACTAAAATGAGAGGATTTTTATTAAAAAATAGTATATCTAAATGGCCTGAATATTTCAGGTTATCTGCTATCTGGGATCAAAGCCTGTTGTTTATTGGATTTGTGACCTTCCGCCAGTCTTAGTTTCCTCATTGGTAGAGGGAGCATGCTTGTCTTGTAGGGTAATTGTGAAAAAAAAAAAGTGAGCTAATACTGGTGAAGCACCCTTTATAAACTCCAAATTCATCTATTTTTTACATGCCTACAGTAAATCCCCCAGTCCTTTTTCTTTTTGGTCACATAAACTGTTTTTAAACACATCAGATATTTTTGTAAATTGTTTATGTTTAATGCGGAATTCTCATAAGCTTTAATATTTCTGAAATGTGACTCTAGACTGGAAGAGAGTCTTGATTTTTAAGGGAGTTGCTTATTTTTTTGACATGTTTGTCAAATACACTTACCTCTTACTGTTAGGAGTATAATTGCTGCCAAAATCTTCCAAATATCTCAAAAGTTAACCATTAAGTAACTCTTTAAGTTTGTGTAAAAACAACAGTGTTTTAATGTTGGAAAAGTAAGTGTGCTATGTGCCATTTGTCAGGGCTTAAGGATAATCTGATAGGCACATTTGCAGTGCACTTTAGGGACTATTTTTGCAAAGAAAATTTTTTTTAAACTCGATTTTTCTGTGAGAGTACTGGATATGAAAGCATATGGAATAGAAACAATGTGAGACTAGAGAAGGAGGATGTGCTAGAAACTCCTGTGTCTTGGAGCAGTCTGTCACTGGGCTCCTATGTCTGTTCAAAAAGATGCTCAGGTAGGATATGTAATGCTGCACAGTTTTAGCTGTTTATCATCTAGAGAGAAAGCATGGGGGTAGTTTTCATGTTTACAGGGTGTTTTGATATTTTCAATTCAGATTTTTTTTAGTGCCCATTATATGGAATCCTGTGAGATAAATTATTCCTGACAGAGAAACTGAACTTATGAGATTAGTTGGTCCTTATATCCTTATACAAAGTTCTATTATATTAATTATCCTTCTTAACAAAAATCTTGTGACCATGGCTTTTCTTTCAGTTTTCTGCTTTACAACATCTCTCACAGAGCTTCTGCAGGTTTTTAAAATCTCCACTTGAATGCCTAATAGTTGTCTCAAACTTAACATAGGCCCAACTGAACTGTTTTTTTTTTTCCTTCCCAGTCTTCTGGATCTCAGTAAATGGCACCACCATTCAACCAGTTTCTAAGGCCCCAGAATTCAGTCATCCTTGACTGTGCTTCTCTCACACCCCACGTGTAATCCATCAGCAAATCAGTTCTGCTTTCAAAATGTATTCTGGAAATCTGACCACTTCTCATCATCTCCACTTGTTAAACTAATTCAAGCCACTGTCATCTCTTGTCTGCACAACCTCAATTACTTCCTAACTGGTCTTCTTGATTGCACTCTTGCTTCCATATAGTATATTCTCCCAGCTGCTGGAGTTATCTTTTTAAACCTAAAACATTTCAAGTAACTTCCCTTTTCAAAATTCTCTAATAGCTTCACATTACACTCAAGTGAAATGTAAACTCCTGTGGCCTAAAGGCTTTATAAGATCTGCCCTCTTGCTACCCCTGTGTTCATATCTTTCTAGCCACACTGGCCACAGGATTTTGGTACTTTGCTGTTCTTTCTGTTGGGAAGTTCTCCAGAGCTCCCTCCCAGATCTTATATTAAATGCCACCTCCTAGTTGAAATCAACTTTTTTTTTGATTTCATAGTATTTGTTATTTCCTCAAATTGTATTTGTTTATGTGCTTGTCTCTTGCATTATAATGTATTCTTTTTGTCTGACTTAGTCACTACTATATCCCTACCTCTTAAAACGGTGTTTGGCCTGTAGTAGGTGCCCCGTAAATACTTAGGTATGAAGAATCCAAAGCACTGGTGGTGTTGGCTTTAAATAAGAGGGTGTCTTTATTATAAGAGGAGAGAATTAAGGGAGGATACGATACACTGTCTTTGGTGAAGGAGAGTGGAGGGAATGACTAAATGATAGCTTTTTATTTCTCTGGAAGTAGAAGATGATGTCAACTGTCCATAGCTGGGGGAGGGATTCACTGTGGGACAGAGGCTTATTCAACTAAAATAATTAGTATGCACTAAAGTAATTTAATATTAAACTAATATAAACTAAAATAGATGTCAGAGAAAGAATTCTTTGTTTACATATCTGGGAGGGTTTCTTGGAGATGGGCTTAGGTCAGTAGAGTGGGTAGGTTGAGAGATACCGTATTGTTTCAAAAGGTATTGCAAGTAGAGAGAACTGTAGGGGTAAAGGTTCAAAAGAACATGGGATGGTTCTGGAGATAGTGAAAGTTTGATTTGCTTGCTATAGAAAAGGAGGCTGGGGAGGTCAGGTGGGACTGATTTGAGATAAGTTTATAAACCAGGCTTTTTAATACCTTCCAAAGTCCACTTAAAATGGGGCATATATTAATATATTGAGATTACCTTTGTGTTATTCTAAACACTAGGTCTAGAAGTTTTTATAGATATTTTATGTATTTAATTTTTAATTTTTTGCATTCTCAGTGATTGACCATTTGGTATTATTTTTCACATCAGAAGAAATTTAGATCATGATGTAACCTGATATTTTTTTAAACAACAAAACTAAAACGCAGTGTATAATAGTGTTGGCTTAACCATAATTGCTTCCTGCCTTTGGAATTTTATGAAAATAAAAATGTTCTAATTATAAAAGTTTTCTATTTATATTATGTGGGATGTTCAGGCTATCATTGGAATTGAAACTCTGTAGATGCTCAAAATCAGTACATAGGTCTGCTGAAATAGTTTTCTTCAGCAATGTAGAAGAAAAGATTAAAACTTCTCTCTTTTAATTAATGGATTGACTGATAGTTTTCACAGTCCAGATTTTGATGATGTTTGGACGGTGCAGAAACTAGTAATAAGGTTCTCAACAATTTGAGGTCTTTTAAGCTTAAAGATGTTTAATGTATTTCTTCTGTGTTCATTTAGTCCCCCAAAATATGAGATCTAACTAGAAACCCAGTAGCATGTTCATTGCATTTTGTTTAACTCATTTTTTGTGATTAACTTCACTACAATTAAAACTTTTTTTTGGTAGCAATATTTTCTGAGGGAAGGGGTGTATCCTTAAATTCCTTCATTTTAAATTAAAAGGTAAATGCCAGTTTTTCTTCTCTGAAACACAGTTTTACAGGTGTGTTATAATATTAGCTATTAGCTTAATGATCAGGTTTAAATACTGTTAATCAGATATGAACTTATTCCTTGGGTTCACATTTAAACTCTGGCATGTTGAAATAATCTAGGTCCCAATCTGCACATCTGAATTCATTTTGTAAAATATGGCAAACAGATGCATTTTCAATTGAAAGCTGAAACAACTGCAGGACATTAACCCATTGAGAAGATTACAGTAGGTTTTCAGTTCCACAGTAACTGTATTAGTGAAAATTGACTTCAGTGCTTCTGCTTTTAACAGACTTTTTTAATGTCTAAAAGAAAGGAAATAGAGCATTGGAATGATAGGACTTTGATGTGTAAAGAAGTTAATGTCAAAAGAAGTTAATTATCTAAATCATCAAACAGAATGTGGGTATGGGAAATAATTATTTTAAAGAGTCTAATGACCTATCAGCTCATCATGTCAAGAAAAATGTTATTCATACCTGTTTGATATAAAAATTGACTTGACTGTGAAAGGATGATCATGGTTATAATAAACTAGGTTTGGTGACTGGATTTGAAAATGAAAAAGGAGCAGATTGCTCCAGCAATGTCTCAGGACATTTGACCATAGGATAATCGCATGTCTGTCAAATCAGACAAGTCAACTCAAATCATAACTTTCTGGAGGCTGGGGTTATCACTTACACTTTGAGTTTAACATGTTCTCCAAGATAGCTCTGTCAGCCTTCTATTGGGACAACAAGGGAACATTTCCTGAGGTCTCTGAGAAATCCAGGCTCCCTTTTTTCACATTTTGTCCCAATTCTGCAGGACTATTTAGGGAAGTCCTTGGTTTCCTATTTTCCCCCAGTCTTGGACTTGTGATTTTTTTTTTTTTTAATCCGAGTCTCAAATGGTTATGTTTCTTTTCCTGTGTTATTTGTAGAGAAAGGTACTTATTCCAAAAGTCTTTTTGAACAATGGCACAAATTTAGGCTTAAAAAAAGGGATGGTCTTTCTTAGCATTATGTTCTTCATATGTTTTAGAATTTTGGTTTTCAGGCTCAATTTAAGTGGAACGTTTTTGTTTTCCTTCGCTTTTTGTGCTCTTGCCTTCTTGGTATAGTGGTTTTGGCCTGGCTGTTAGGGCCCTCAGACTAGACCAGAGGGATATTGGGATATTCCAAACCTAGTCACCTAGCTGGTGTGCTGCTTGCCTTAGATCTTTGTCGTGTCGCCTTCTCAAAAGCTTCAAATAAGGCCTGTCTCTATCAGTGATTTGTAGTAGGTTTTTTTCCCCAACCTTCTTTCGTGGGGCCCAGCCCTTCCGTCACAGCCCTTGACCCTGGTTTAGGTTCCTTTTATGAATTTTATCATTACCCACAGGAGTGGTTAGATTAGAAAGATATATTAAGAAGATAAATTTGGCAGCAGTATGGAGAATGAACTGAGATGGAGATAGAAGATGTAGTTAAGAGTTTTTAGAAGGCCATAGCAGTAGGACAAGAGGGGAAGGATGTGAGAATATACAGAAAGTAGAATTTACTTGACTTCTTACAAATTGTAAGATGCAGGAGAAGGAGTCAAAGGTAGTGTCTGAGATTTTGAGCCCAAGTGACTAGTAGTTGTAGTGATGTCAGCAGTGAAAACTCAACTTATAAAGAAGCTACTTAATATTTGTATAGTTGCATAGAGGTCTTTTAGTAAAAATGTTTAAGTTTTAAAAACTTGTGTGATTGTGAAAAAAGGGTAATACATCTAAATTTATATAAAAGCTTTTAGCAGATAAGGGGAATTCTTTTTTCTTTAACTTTCCGCCTTAACGGAAGAGGGAGTTCTTAAGGTCTGTTTATTATAATAGCTAACATTTATTGTGTATTCACTGTGTGCTATCAGTACTGCTCTAAATTTTTGTATGTATTCATTTAATTCTCACAACAGCCCTAAGAAGGCGAGATTATCATTGCCATTTACAGATGAGGAAACTGAAGCACAGAGAAGTTAGGTAACTTGGCCAAAGTCTTAGCAAAGGAGCGGAGCTGGGATTCAAATCTAGGCAGTCTGACTCCAGAACCTGCCCTCTTAGTTTACTAAAAGTCCTCTGCACTGCTTTACTTTGTCATATGTTCTAAATATCTTACATTCTTCTTTAGAAACTGCAAAAAATATTTTGAGGAAAATTACAGCTTTGCAAAGTTTATGCAAGCATATGAAATAATAACTAATGTTTATTGAGCAATTCCAGCATAATAGTATAATAGATGAGGGTTTACCTACTTTCATGACATTATTTTAATGTTTTTTTGACTAAATCTTGCTAATTTTTTTAATGCATTAAATAAAATGTCATACATTAGGATTGGCACCCACTTTATCATTATGCATCACCTTAATTTTATTGGGAAAAATGTCACATTTTAAATTGAGTAAGTTATTTACCCATAGGATTATAAAATATCACAATGCTTTTGATCTATTGATTGACATTATTATTTGTATTTTAGGCTTTTGTTCAAATAGGATTTAGATTATGCTGTAGTTTTCTAATTTTGTATCTTTCAGCTGTGGAATTGTTTCTTTAAATGAGATCTTACTTGGAACCTTCATATATCAACTAGAAAAATCAGGGTTGTTCCGTGGCCTGAATGAAACTGGGGGTGTGTTGTGCTTGGGGTCCGTCTGGAATGCCCTGAAGCATTGCTGATGAACCATAGGGCTCCCTGAAGCACATTTTGAAAACCGATGAGCTCTAGTTAATAAATACTGTTTTTACATTACCTATTGTAAAATAGGTGCTAAAGTTATTTATCACTGAAGTGAGTAATTGGCCGACATCTTACTTGAGTAGTTTTTTGCCACCTTGCTATTTCATTTTAATAAAGAACATTAAGTGTAAGTGAATCAGTTTTATGCAAAACAAATCAGAAATTTAAATTTTCTCTACTTTTTGAAGTAATTTATATTTACTTTCTTTTTTTTTTTTTGCATTTACTTAAAGCTAGGTACATTTTGTAAGCTTTATTTCTCCTTTTTATTTAGATGAATAATACGGCATCTAGTCCAATGTCTACTGCAACTTCAAGTAGTGGAAGGAGTACAGGGAAGTCTATAAGCTTTGCAACAGAATTACAGAGTATGATGTAAGTATGTCCTTGCATGCTATTGCTATTACTGTTTTAAATTTATTCATGTTGAAAGACAATAGACATAACATTTATAAAACTTAACTTGGAAATAATTTGTTATTAATCAAGTAAAAATGAAATACTGTGGTAACATTTTAAATTGCCGTATGTAGAGGCAAAATTGGTTAAAAATGCTACAGTGGTACTGTATTTGAAAAATGAGTATTGGTTCATCTTTATAAATGATAGAATGAATAATCATGTGGACACATTTGCTCTAATTATTATTTGCCTGTGTCTGCCTTATGTATTGTTTATTTCTATTCTAGTTTATAGATTTAGGAAATTTTGAGACCGATTATATTCTTGGACAGTTGAAATGTTTTCACATGGAAGTTCTTAGTTTTTCTCAACTGTCGTAATAATTCAGTATGCCTAATTTAAATTAGTTTTTAGTTTTGATAATATTTGAAATCACTGTGTTTCAGAACATTGGGGAAAAACTTAGAGCATTTAAAAAAGAGATGTATTCAATCTTTGGGAAATTGCAGAGTCAAGGTTTCTTAAGGCTCTGTTCAGCTTGATTTCTGGTTTCTTGCATTAAGCGAAACTACATCTCTTGATTTGATGAGAGGCAGCATATTAGAAATGTCTGTTGACACATAGTAGTTTTTCATTGTATTGGTTCAGGAGACAATTGTCTGTATAAGGTGGGGGACAACATATTATAGTGCTCTTCTTTTCCTGTGGATACATTATTCATGACTTATCAGGTAGTTTAAAAGAATATATCTGTTGAAGGTTTAAGTATCTTCCTCTTGTGGCTAAATTGATAGCCTTCATAGTTGAATTAACGTCAACTACGTGATGATTACTGTTAAAAGGTAAAATGAGTTTGAGCATATATCTTATAATTGCATGATGAACTTACTTTATACAACATTGAAAACATTTAGTTCAGGAGCTCTCAAACTTTTTGGCCTTAGGATCCTTTTATACTTTTAATCATTGAAGATCCTGAAGAATATTTGTTTATGAGGGTTATATCTATTAATATTTATTACTTAGAATTTATTGTTAAATTTTTTTTTTTGAGACAGAGTCTCACTCTGTTGCCCAGGCTATAGTGCAATGGCACTACAATCTTGGCTCACTGCAACCTTCACTTTCTGGGTTGAAGCGATTTTCCTGCCTCAGCCCCCCAAGTAGCTGAGATTACAGAGGTGTGCCACCACACCCGGCTAATTTTTGTATTTTTAGTAGAGACAGGGTTTCGCCATGTTGGCCAGAATTACTTAGAATTTAAAAAGAAAGAAATTTATGCATTAACTTGAAAAGTAGTAAACCTATTACATGTTAATATAAATAATATATTTCTTATAAAAATATTCTAAAGCCAAAAATTGATTACACCTTTCAGATGAGATGCCAATAAATTTGACATATTTAGCAACTGTATGAAGTGAGCCTATATTTTAAATTATGGAATATTATAAGAGTTTATGCTTATATACATTTTTGTGGATTAGTTTAATTTTTTTCATTGTAGTTTAGTGGCTTTATATTAAGAATATTTTATGTTGTATTATGTTAATTATGTTTAAAAATACTAAGCATGTTTTAAAAGGTTTAGAGTAAGGTGAAAAAATTCTTTTCTGTAGAGCTGGTTCGTTGATTTACTTTGTATTTTTAAAACTTTTAATTTGGGAATTTTCAAACTTATAGTGTAATGAAACCTATATATCCATAATCTGGCTTTAACAATAATTTTGTTTTTCCAGTCGTATTTAACCTTTCTCCCTACTCTCCCTTTTTAAAAAAACTATGAAGTATTTTAAAGCAAATCCCAGACATCTTATTTCAAAATTTATAGTATTTATTAAAACAATATACTTGTTAGTAAAGTTAAAAACAGATGTCCTATAGCAGAAGTCAACAAACTATGGTCATGGGCTTGCTGCCTGTTTTTGTAAATAACATTTTACTCTGCCATACCCAGGCTTATTCATCTATCTGTTGTCTATTGAAGCCTTCATGCTCTGTGCCAGAGTTGAGTATTTGCGACAGAGACTATATGGCCTGTAAAACTGACAATATTTACTGTATGATCTTTTACAGAAAAAGTTTGATAATCTCTGATCTGTAAAAGACAGTTGCCTTTAAGAAGAAGGCTACAAAAATTAAAAATAAAAATTAAAAAACCTATGTACCTACCAAAATTAAAAATAAAATATTAAAAAAAACCAAACTATGTTCCCACAAAAATTAAAAATTAAATTAAAAGCTGTATAGTATTATATTCTTTTGTTATTTATACTTAGGAGAGCTTCTACTTAGTGCATTTGATGGACCTTGGGCCATTTAAAAAAAAACTGATAAAAAATAAAGGCTAAATTCAGCACTTTTTTATTAAATACTTTTGCAAACATCTTCCCAACCAATGTACCTAAGCTGGATTCGGAATGCAAAAGTTATTGTTGGCTACAGCTCTGGAAGAAATGTACATTTTCCTTCTATTTCAGACCTCATAGAGAGGCCACTCCTAATAGTTACATTCATCATTTATAGTCTGCAGTTATTTTTCTCCCCCTTAGGAATTTCTTTATAGAACAAGGAAATAGGGCCAAAATTGGCAGAATCTTTTTAAATTTACCGGTATTTCTATTGTTATAAGATTTTTAGCCTTTTGATTGTATAAAATTAGACTCAATATACATTTAATTCTTGCTTATGTGTATTTCAAATGAGAAAGTGTGGACTTATGCTGCTATGTTTATTTTGTGTTACAGTAATTTCGTTCTGTGAATCCCTACTTTACTGCTGCTGTTCATAGTTCTAAGCCTGTTTATATTGCTGCTTTTCAATCTTCTGCTGCTGTCTTCCCCATCCATTCGCTATTAATGAGTTGTTCTTTTGGCTCCCTGGCCTCTAAATAAGTAACAATATTGTAGTGTCATTTCTGGGGAATGGTTTCACTGGAAGTTGTCTAGTTGTCAAGCACAAATGAAATAGTCATGATCTGTTATTAAATCTCAAACTGGCAACCAATCTGTCCTAGTATTGGAGCCTTGAAGAACTTACCATATTTTGAATTTGGGTGGTAAATACCACCAGTGAAGCATTCTTAACAGAAGTTGTGTTGTTGTTGTTGTTCTTGTTGTTTTTGAGAGGAATCTAGCTTTGTTGCCCAGGCGCTGAAGTGCAGTTGCCTGATCTCTGCTCACTGCAACCTCCGCCTCCCGGCCTCAAGTGATTTTCCTGCCTCAGCCTTCAAAGTAGCTGGGAATACAGGCATGCGCTACCACGCCAGGCTAATTTTTGTATTTTTAGTAGAGATGGGGTTTCACCATGTGTTGGCCACGCTGGTCTCGAACTCCTGACCTCAAGTGATCCACCTTCTTTGGCCTCCCAAAGTGCTGGGATTACAGGCTTGAGCCACCACGCCCGGCCCCTTCTTACAGATTTCAAAGGAAAGGATTAGTAGTCTAACAAGTGTTAGTGGGTTGGGGTGATAGCAGTTGTGCCTTACTTAGTGCATTTAACTGAGCACATTTGCTATATGCTCTTTATCACAGCTCCTTTGAATAACCTGTACTAGAATGGTCCAGAGGTTTTTCATGTTTAGGTTATTGAACTCAAGCAGCCTGTAAATTTGAAAGTGAAATCTTTTCAGTTGACATTACAGTTATTTTAACAAACTTCTTAAGAATTTTAATTAATTTAAATGCACTTTGAGAGTCTTCACTGAGTTCTTCCTTACTTTACCCATTTATATATTTCTTGCCTTGTCGTGTACTTTTGCAGAGTTACAGGCCTGATGATAATGATGCCAGGTTTCACAGCTCAGTAGTGCTTAGTAATTATAATGTCACCACGTTTTTAAAAATTGGGAGTTTTTGGGATAAATAGCAGTAACATTGAAAAAATCTTGTTTACATGTTACTTTTATATTGTAAGAATTCTTCCAAATGAAAATTTCATCCTTATCTAACATCCACAAATTAAAAAAATTTTAATCAGAATTTTCTTATATATAATAAAATACATTTTTAAAATTGTACAGTTCTGCAATTTTTGCATTTTAAAAAATTACCTTTGTATTTTTGAGATGGGGTCTCTGTTGCCCAGGCTGGTTTCGAACTCCTAGGCACAAGTGATCCTCCTGCCCCTGTCTCCCGAGTAGCTTGGACTACAGGCATGTGCCACTGTGCCCAGCTAAAAATCATTCACTGAGTCCTTATTATATGGCAGGAACTGAACGCCTTCAAGAGGCATATAGTCTAGCAGTAGAGAAGGAGACAAATATTTGTAATGAAATAGAATGCGAAAAATTCCATGGTAGTACAAAGGAGGGAATGAAGAACTCTTCTGAGGATAAGCTACCTACATTTACGTCTGTAGTTCTGCCCGCTTCCTGGAACGTCTGTTAAGTGTTCTGTGAGCACCTCAAATTTAGAATGTCCAAAACTGAACTAATAATTTTCTCAGTAAGATTTGCTTCTTCTCCTGAGAGTGTTTGGGATAAATAGCAATGACCATTTATTCATTGCTGCAGTATACTAGAGCTTTGTTTTATATGTGAAATGGTATTATTTGGCTATTTTTTAAGTATTATGAAGATATGAGCTGTGAAAGAATGTGTGCCCCCTTCATCTGGCTTTAGAGAGCCCTGATATGTATAGTCTCTGAATTTTTAGTAGATGGGTTTTTAAGCTAACACAGGCTTCCTTCAAATATTGTTTCCCTGGTTCATGTAAGTTTTTCAGGAAACTGGGAGAAAGAAAAACTCCTGAAGGTAAAAAGTACGAACATACTATAGTTCCAAGGGTGCTTTAATAATACCAGTGATAATAATGAATGCTTGTATAGAGCATGCTGTGTACCAGGCACTCTCTTGAGTACTTCCATATGCCATTTCATTTCATCCTCACACAACTCTGTAAGGGTAGATGATATTATTCCCCTTTTATAGATGAAAGAATAGAGACATGAAGGTTGAGTAACTCACCAAATATTATCCTATAGTCAGTGGCAAATTCTGGATTAATGCCAGGAAGTCTGACTCCAGATTGCGTGCTGTTGACACGCTAAACTACATTTCAGTTAATAAACTTTTTATTTTGATTTACAAAATTTAGTTTATAAAAAACTTTCAACAGTTTGTGTGTGACTACTGTGCTATAATGAAATAAAATGTGAAAGCTAAATGTTTTTTCAGTTGATTGCTCGGTTATTAGTAACAAGGTCCAGGTGATCCTCCTGCCTCAACAAGTAGCTGGAACTACAGGGGTGGGCCACCACACCTGACTGATTTTTGTATTGTTTTGTAGAGTCAGGATTTTGCCATGTTGCCCGGGCTGGTCTTGAACTTCTGGGCTCAAGTGATCTTCCCACCTTGGCCTCCCAAAGTGTTGGGATTAGAAGCATGAGCCTCTGCGCCCAGCCTGTCATTTTTATATTATCATAGCATTTGTTGCAGTTTCCTATATCTAACAACAAATCTTTTTCAGCAAGAGCATATCAGTAACCAAAAGAAAGTATAATTTTTCATAGAAATTATATACTTACTATATACTTCTTATTAGATGCTCATATTTGTGTTATTTCATAATTTTGGATATAAATATGGCCATATTATTTGAATATTTAAATGTCTATCCTACTTTTGTGTTTTATCACTGTTAAATAATAATTGATCTTAATTCCTGATATTTAAATTGCACTAAAATATGTGGTAAACTTATCCATTTACTTTTTGTGAAATGCATCTGTTTGGGATATTTTAAGATATACTTTATAACTATAATAGTAATTAGGAATATTTTCAAATTGTAATGTAAGTGAGAATATGTATAAAGGCAGATTTTCTGAAAGTGAGAATATGTATAAAAGCAGATTGAGGACATAAAAACACCACGTAATGGAAAGTCTTTTTTCCTTTCAGAAATGAAATAGGAAATCTTTAAGTTTCTAGATCCAGTGAAATTAAGTGCTTGTGTTAAAAAATGTTGTTTTATAAATGTGGCTACATAAAATAATGATTTTTTAATTTAAATATTACTATCAATTCTCTCATGAGAAGGTAATAACTAGAACTTTCAGTTTAGGATTATGTGTGTAATTACCAGGGAAAAAAGTGTCTTGCTTACTTATAGAAATGAATTCTTGAAATTCAGGTAGATGAAGTTATTTGAGTAATTCTGTGATGAAAATCCTTAGTTATGTGGGGAAAAATAGGTAAAAATTCACAGATCCATCAGCCTAAAATTGCAGTATAATTGCTGATTATCACACTGGAGAGTGGCAATCCCTGTTCTGAACTAATTTGATGGTAGATCCAGGCTGTAATTGATATATAGCTATTTATAGTCTTTTCTTATTTTTAGAGTGAATATTCATACATTTCACCAGGTTCCTGAATGCTTCTCTAGACTCTGCTGAAAGTATTATGAGATTTATGTACAGTATTAACTTTCAAAAATCTGAAAACTTTATATTCTGCAATACATATTTCAGATAAGAGACTGTGAACTTGTATCTACCTCACAGGGTTAGTACGAAGATGAAATGAGATGATTGAATTAAAACACATAGTATAGTTCCTGGCAGATGATAAACATTGTGCTGTTGTTACCATTATCTTTTTAAAAAATAAATATCATCATCAACATACTGATTAAGGAGTTTATAAAAAGTAATTCAAGTGTGGGGGAAATATTTGCAATTTAATGGGAAGAATTTCATAATTATAGAGAAGAAAGGATTTGTCTACATTATAGCGTGCTGTAGAACTTTCCACAGTGATAGAAATTTTATTTCCTTTTTGTCTGGTGTGATAGCCACTAGCCACGTGTACCTATTCAGTGTATTAAATAGGCCAGGCAGCTGAGCAACTGAATTGTAGATTTTATTTAATTTAAGTTTAGCCATAAACTTAGTAAATAGCTACCATATTGGGCAGCACAGAAGAAATATAGTAAATACAGATTATTTATAGAATGCTTCTTTTCTGGGTTGCATGTGTTACATTTTTATTGAGATTGGGAAAAATAAATTTTACATGTTATAACCTGTTTTTATATTTGGTTTTAACACAGTCATTGATTACTTTTTTCCCGTCTCTCTTTTTTAAGTTGTCATTGTCCCACAGTTCTTTATAGCTTTGAAGATGTTAATTTTTGGCTACTTTGGCAAGTCAGATTTGATTGAGAAGTTTAATATTACATTTATGTTCCATTTTTTAGAAAGTATGAATAATAAATGTGTTCAGTTTCTTTTTTTTTTTTTTTTTTTCTTGAGACGGAGTCTCGCTCTGTCGCCCAGGCTGGAGTGCAGTGGCGCAATCTCGGCTCACTGCAAGCTCCGCCTCCCGGGTTCACGCCATTCTCCTGCCTCAGCCTCTCCGAGTAGCTGGGACTACAGGCGCCCGCCACCACGCCCGGCTAATTTTTTGTATTTTTAGTAGAGACGGGGTTTCACCGTGGTCTCGAGCTCCTGACCTCGTGATCCGCCCGCCTCAGCCTCCCAAAGTGCTGGGATTACAAGCGTGAGCCACCGCGCCCGGCTGTGTTGTTTCTTAAAAATGTTCTTTTGTGAATGTATTTATATAGATATATACTCTTAGTCTTTCTGAAAGATCCTATGACTGTAGCTCTGAATATATTATACTTGATTATCATGTCAGCATGTGTAATTGAATATGTAATGTCATTGTGAGTTTTAGGTTCTCATTTTTATGTAGCTAGATTTACAGAATTTCTGGTAGCTGTAAAATTAGCAACGTTACGTAGTATTCTGTCAATTCATTATTTTTATTATGGTGAGATTTTGAAAACTTGTTAGTTTAAATATACCAGCTTCAAAATTAATCTTTAGAAAAGGGGGACCGGGTGTGGTGGCTCATGTCTGTAATCCCAGCACTTTGGGGGCCCGAAGTCGGGGGATCTCTTGAGGCCAGGAGTTTTGAGACTAGCCCGGGCAACATACTTGAGACGCTGTCTCTACAGAAAATAATATTAAAAGCAATTATCTGGGCCCTGTAGTCCCAGCTACTTGGGAGGCTGAGGCAGGAGGATCACTTTGCACCAAGGAGGTTAGGGCTGCAGTGAACCATGATCCTGCCATTGTTCTCCAGCCTGGGTAACAGAGTGAGACTGTCTCAAAAAATAAAAAATAAAAAAGGTACTAGATAAAAATGGATTATTGACCGGGCACGGTGGCTCACACCTATAATCCCAGCACTTTGGGAGGCCAAGGCGGGCAGATCACAAGGTCAGGAGATTGAGACCATCCTGGCTAACACGGTGAAACCCCGTCTCCACTAAAAATACAAAAAAATTAGCCAGGCGTGGTGGTGGGCGCCTGTAGTCCCAGCTACTTGGGAGGCTGAGGCTGGAGAATGGCATGAGCCCAGGAGGCGGAGCTTGCAGTGAGCCGAGATCGTGCCACTGCACGCCAGCCTGGGCGACAGAGCGAGACTCCATCTCAAAAAAAAAAACAAGAAAAAAAATGGATTCTTCATTACTAAAAATATATCAGAGAGTGGTTAGTAGTTTTAGATAGGAAATTAATATTTGATGCCTATGATTATATATTGATTTGCCTCGTTACAGTAAATTCTGTAAATTAAAAAAGGTGAGTGTAATTTTAGAAAAGAGTAGTAAATTCTTAATATAGAGGAATAAATCTTGTTGATTTTGACGTTTTGCTGGTTCTGAAGTCCCATGATAGATAAGTTTGCCAAAGCACAGTTTTGATTATCTCTATATGTGAGACTGATGGACACTTTTACATTACAGCCAAAGAAATGAGAATTGGGCCAGGTGAGGTGGCTCACGCCTATAATCCCAGCACTTTGGGAGGCTGAGGTGGGCAGATCACTTGAGGTCAGTCAGGAGTTTGAGACCAGCCTGGCTACCATGGTGAAACCCTGTCTCTACTAAAACAAAAAATAAACATTAGCCAGGAGTGGTGGCACACGCCTTTAATCCCAGCTACTCAGGAGGCTGAGGCAAGAGAATCACTTGATCCTGGCAGGTGGAGGTTGCAGTGAGCTGAGATTGCGCCACTGCACTCCAGCCTGGGCGACAGAGCGAGACTCTGTCTCAAAAAAAGAAATGAGAATTGATATATTCCGATGTGTTTTAAGATGTTAACATATATTAACATGTGTGTGTATATGTATGTGTGTTTTTAATATACTAAAATATATCAAAAATATATATTCAAATGAGTATGCCATCTTTTGCAAATATATCTTTTTTAGACATCTATGTAGATTTTTAAAAAAAGCTGTGAAACACCATATGCCTTTGAAAAAAATGTTGTTGTAGTCATTAGAAAGTTTTCTAATTGGCATAACATTTTTTTCCCATGACAGAATAGAGTACACAACCACTTTTCTAGAGAAGAGGAGTGAGAACTAATCCTTAATCTATTATCTTTGACTGCTTTCTTCTTCTTACCTTTCATAGGTTTCTGTGTCTTAAAACAACTATGTTACAACCAGTTTTTGCCGTGGCTGGTAGAGTCCTATTAGCCTTTCATGGCTTTCTCTGTATTCCTGTATTACACTGGTCAGTAATGTGTGTTTAATAGGGAAAGGGGGAAAATTAAATTTTTGGGGTTGGCCTGGCAATCAATTAATATTTATTTATTCAACAAAAATAACATTCTTTTTGGTTGGAATTACTTTCCAAACATTCAGACTTGGAATACAACCCATTTCTAAGTCAAGCACTGATAGTATTTTTTATTCTGCCTATTCCAATTTAGAATTTGTGCGTATCAATGTCTTCTATATATCTCTAATCCTTTAGAAGTATGTGAACATAGTTAATGTTTATTTTTAATAGAAATAAAACTTCACTTATCTGGAATTTGTAATTAAATATAAATATTTCAAAAGGCAAATTGATACAAAGAAAAATAATGCTACATCTAAGTGATTAAGGTAGCATGATACCGTGGAGAAGACTAGTTTTGGAGCTGCAAGATCTTGGTTCACTTCTTTCTGTATTGGTGGATTTTATATTTTAGGAACAATTAACCCCCACCCCCAATGAAAAACCCTGGAAATTTTATGGGTAGGGGAACTGTTATATCAACATTTTATTCTGTAATAAATGAAGTATTTTTTATATTTCCTCATAGAGACAGTTTATATTATTTTCTGAAAAGGAAAAAATCAGAAAATACAGAAAGTTCATAATTAACACCTTAATTATTAAATTAAATTAAAGTGCTTATTGGAGCTGGGCATGGTGGCTCATGCCTGTAATCCCAGTACTTTGGGAGGCTGAGGCAGGAGGATTGCTTGAGCCCAGGAGTTTAAGACCAGTCTGTGCAACACAGTGGTACCCCATCTCTAAAAAAAAAAAAAATAAAAAAATAAATAAAAAGCCAGGCCTTTTGGCATGCTCCTGTGGCTCCTGATGCTTGGGAGGCTGAGGTGGAAGGATTGCTTAAGCCCAAGTGGTTGAGTCTGCAGTGACCTGTGATCACACCACTGCACTTTAGCCTGGGTGACAGAGTGAGACCTTGTCTCCAAAAAAAACCTCAAAGTGCTATTAAGGCTTTGGTATTTATCTTTCCAATTTCTTTCCAATGCATACAAAAAATTAAAAAATACCAAAAGCCCATATTATAATTGCTACTGTGTAACTTGGGTTTTTACTTAATATATATCACAGGACTTTTCCATGTTGATTAATACACTGCATTATCTTTATAAGCTGCACTATAAACCCTAGCCTCAAGCGATCCTCCTGCCTCAGCCTCCCAAAGTACTGGGAATACAGGGGTGACCCACCACACCTGGCCTAAAACTTTTTTTTTCTTTTTTCAAATGTGTCTAGAGATCTCTGCATAGCAACATATAGGAGACTGTGTGTGTGTGTGTGTGTGTGTGTGCGTGCATTTGTGTAGTTACTATTTGAATAAATCAGGAAGCCTTAAACGCAGTGAAGCCCCTTATTATCCAAGGAAACTGAGACAATCCCTGAATGAGTTAGCAGCGGCAGTAAAAGTAATGAGATCCTCACACAGATAAGCAAAAAAGAAGATCATAAAAGCATCTATGATTCCTTTCCAAGCAAGGCATACACTTTGGGGTGTGTATATTTGTGTGTGACTTAATTTTTTATTATGTTCTTAGTAATTTTTACTCATTACTGTGCTTTTTTGGTAACTTTCCTTTTTTCCTTTCACCTACTATATTGTGAACAACTGTCTATGTTATCAGATCTTTTTATTTCATTGTATGTATATCTATCATATTATTTTTAATCCCCTGCTGTTAAGTAATTAAGTTATGTCCAGTTTGTCCATTATTATTAAAAATGGTATAATGGAATCTTGATACCTACTATTTGAAAGTCAGGGAGGAATTTTTGAGTCTAAAGACTTTTTTGATACTAACTTCCTAATTTTTCCTACAGGAAAGTTGAACTAATGTATTTCTATCAAGTTATGAGAGCACCTCTCTCCATCTTCCCTGACAATTTTTAACAGTAAAAATATTGTGGTGTTTTTCAGCTTTTCTTTGACAACTGAGCTTGAAAATACTTTGGTCATTTTTATTTCTTCTTTTGTGCTTGTCTATATTCTTAGTATAATTCTACTGTATTTTTTTTCCTACTAAGGACCTTTGATATACTAAAGGCACTGACCTTTGGTTGATTATATTTGGCATTTTCCCTATTTTCCCCTCCAGCCCCTAAATCTTTCGGTTTCCTTAAGGTTTGTATATATTGATTAAAAAAATAAAAAGAGTTTTCATTGCTCATATAGTTTAATCAGTCTTATATGTCTTATTGCTTCTGTCTTTGACAGAATGTCCTACCCTTGATTTTGATACATATCTTCATGCACTTTCTAACATTTCATATTTTTAGTTTCTATGGTTTAATATTTAATCCATTGTTTTGTTTTATGATGTCATGGAGGGTTCTAAGTTAGAATAATTTTTCTTCAAATTGATTTGCCAGTGTACTTACCATCTCAAATTATATAAGCCTTCATTTCTTCTCAGAACTGAAATACTACCTTTATCAGATAATAAATTATTTTAAACTTTTCTGCTTTGTTCCGTTGAGTAGTCTATTCCTTTGCCAGTACTGCATTATTTTAGTTATTATAGCTTCTTAATATGTTTTAATAGTTAGTATTATAGTTCAAGTCCATCCGCATAACTTTTCTTTTTAAAATATTTTTGACTCTTTTCCTATTTTTATTTTTCCAGATGAATTTTTAGGAATCATTTTATCAAGTTCCAAAACAAATTCTAAGTGCAAATTTTAAGTAGTTTCATTTTTCTTTTCTTTTTCTGCTTTTTGCTGTGTACTCAGATTTCAGACATTGGTCTATGCAATTCATTTTACTTTTAAAGTTGATTAATGAAATCATTTTACATTTAGAAAGTTTATTTGAAACAACATTGGACAGAAACAGTAAAAACAACTGACTAACAAGCGGGCCGGTTAACTACTGTACTATTAGAGACTCTGAAGAACTTCTCAGTTTTCTTTAATATTTGTTTTTCTTGCTAGAATGTAGAATTGTGCTGTGACTGCAGTATGTAAAAATCAGCCAAACTATTCCCTCAATTTTATATCATGCAGTTATTGTCTTAATTTTGAATGGTAGTCATAGCTGGAAATAAATGATGACCAGTTTAATTTTTTAATAGATCTATAAAACTGCATTCTAATAGAATTATATATGTAGATATCTATGCAATATAAGTAATAAAGAATAAAGCCATTTAATGTATTCTTTATTTCATAAATACATGATCTAAGTGATCAAATGGTTCTATTTTAAATAAATTATTTCTACAGTAGATTATGAATATTCATGACTACTTATAAACAGAATACTAGGTACAGTTGCTCCATAGTACTCTACTTGTAATACAGTGATGTCCTAGTGAATCATAGAAGCATAAAATGTACTTTGTTCCTAGGATAAATTGTCCCAATCTGTAATTTTGTTTGAATTTATAGATTTATTTTTATAGTTTTTGTTTTTTCTCCCTTTGGCTGGTAATTTTGTTGCTGTCATGCCAGACTCCAGCAATGTTTCACCTTCTTTCCTTTTGAATATTGCTTCCAGTCTACAACAGTATAGTAATCAAATTTATTATATTTGTATCCGTAATAAGAGTTCATAAACTAGGAAAACTTGATACACTTTCTTTTCTGAAAAAAACTACTTGATCTTTGGTGCATAAACATAATATCAATTTTGAGAGGGGTTTGCTTACTCCTTGGTTCAGATTTTTTATTGTATTTTCTAAGGCTGAAATTGTCAGGTAGACGATCAAAGGTTATTTGTAAGTCCTTTGGGACTGACTCTTTTCTCAATGAAATACTGTTAGGATTTTTAGTTAGATTGCTGTAGTTCAATACGCTTTTTTTGCTTATAAAAAAGGTCAGGTAATATTTATTTTCAGCTATGCCTGATTACCATTCATATCATTTTAAGGAAGTAGGCAAGACAGCTGGTTGGGATGGCAAAGATTTGAGGTAGGGGAGTTTGAAGAGAGTGGCAAAGGTTTGTTATGTCAGCGGTAGAATTAGGGACAGAAAGCTAATTAGGAGTGTACTAATTGTTGCCTAAGTTGTCAGTGACTCAGCTGAGCTTAGTCAGCATTTATAAGGCCTCTAACAGGCTGTATTACTCTCTTTCGAAGTGCTCAGCAGCTGGGCATAGGGCTGGGAAAGAAAGATAATGGGTTAATTTAGGTATTTGAAGGGCAGATGTGGCAGAAGGCTATTGAAATTTGAGATGTTGGAGGTTCTGATCACTAAGTTGGGGCTGGTTGGGAGGGATAGAATAGAAAGTATGGAGTTGATCAATTTGGAGAAAAATGGGGAGGGAGAAGGGATTGGAGATTTTAGTGAACTATAAAACTAGGTAGAGTAGAAGTAGTAATTAAGAGAGCTGGGGGAACAGAAAATGTAACAGAAAATACAAGTATCACCTTGGAAATCTCATCGTCCTGGAAGTCTTCTTTGACATCTCCACTCAGTTTCCTTTCTGTGTGCTGTGGTAACTTATAATACTCTTTTAAGTCCTCATTTTACTATGTTACAGTGATCTTTTTATTTTTCTCTCTTCCTCACCATAAGCTCCCTGATTATGGGGATTGTTTTAAATTTCATGTTTTACAGTGCCTGGTACGTAAGTATGCCTGGTAGGTGTTGAATTTAGTAGAATGCATAGGAAGTTGTGATCTTGATGGGTTAGTATAGTGTAGGGGGGGCAGTCTCTGTGGGCGTGGCTGAAGTGATGAGTGAGTTGTATACTTGAAGTGTTTTCACTAATTTAGAGCATAATTTTTTTGTATGTATCTTAGTTTCTGTGACCAGCTGTTACAGCGGTCCTCAACCATTTTGGCACCAGGGACCAGTTTCATGGAAGGCATTTTTCCCACAGACCTGGGTTGGTGGGGTGGGGACATGGGGAGTGTGGTTTTGGGATGCAACTGTTACACCTCACATCATCAGGCATTAGATTCTCATAAGGAGCGCATAACTTAGATCCTTCGCATGTGCAGTTCACAATAGGGTCGGAGAATCTAATGCTGCTACTGATCTGACATGAGGCAGAGCTGAGGTGGTAATGTTCGCTGTTGCTGTGCAGCCTGGTTCCCAACAGGCCACGAACTGGAACTGGGGGTTGGGGACCCTGAGCTATTATAAATCAGTCTGAAAATGTAAAGACTTCATTCATTTAGACACTACCGGGATATCTTAAATTTTCTGATTAGAACCTGGCATTTAGCTGACAAAAAGAGCTTATCCTTAAAATTTTTTGTTGTTTTCATGTGTTTTATGAGCTTCCTTTAAAAGGCATACTAATATGATTATGACCACATCTTAGCAGCCGGAAATTATTTTTAGAAATTATTATTTGCTTTGAAGTTAGTTTTTATCCCCCTATTTTTCCCTCTCATTTCTACTGTCAACATTTAGTCTAAAGCAGTGTTACTCAGCAAGTTTGTGACTATTATTGGTCTTCTGTGAGAAAGTAGCTTGAGCCAAAATGTAAACCAATTCCCTGCTTCCTTTGTTGAAATAATTTTCTTGTGATAAAAGCAGAAATTAAATGGTGTGTATTACAAATTACCTAATGTAATTGATTTACATTCTGGTGCAAATTCCTTGTATTTTATTGTGTACTTGAAACAGTTTTTAGACTAGCACCTGTTGGGCAGACCGCATTTAATCTAGAAAATTATTATATACAAATGTTTTTCGTTTATTCATTCACAAATACCAAGTGGGTGCCTGCTGTGTACTATGCGTTGTTCTAGGCTCTGGAGACATAGCAGTGAATAAAACAAACACAAAATACTTAATCTCAGGGCTACATTCTAATTGTATTAGAAATACCAATTTTCTTTCTCATTTCTCAGGAATACTTTTGTTTTTGTAGTAAACTGTATTCTTGCAGTTTACAGTTTTGTATGTAAAAACTTTAGAATTAATTGTATGTATCTTTACATATAGTGGCAATACTGCTTTATATTTTTGGCTCTGGTAATTTTTTTTCCTGTGACTAATAAAACCTTTGAAAACAGTAATTGCTTATTTGAGTCACTTCCCAATTTTACTTGAAATTAGTTTTTCTGAAGCAAAGATCTTTTTATTTAAAAGGAGATGTAAAAGGAATTAATTTTGAATAAAAGAGAACATTGGCAACATGAACTGATTATGCAGTGGACTGAATTGTATGTTAAGCAATCATTGTTTGGTTGCCTTTCTTATATTCTGACAGATGACCTGTTTGTCAGACTTCAGAGTATTTTAGAGACTATATTGAAATAATATAATTTTAATGATGAAATATAAAGAAAGAGCAGCAAATTGATGAAAACCAGTGAAACAGCCTATGACTTAAAAAAATGAATCTTCCAGTGCAATGGTTCCCAAACTTTCGTGTACATTGGAATCATCTGAGAGCCTTGCTGAACCATGAAACTGCTGGGTCTCACCTCCAGCCTTTCTGATTGAGTAAATCAAGGGTGAACTCCACAATTTGCCTTTCAAATAAATTCCCAGGTGATGTTGATGTTGGTGATCCAGAGACCATACTTGGAAAACCAGTGCTTTTATATGTCATCTTGTAGTGCCCCGATTTATCAATAAGTAGCTAATTTAATCATAGTTGTAGCAGATGGTGACTTAAAGAAAACTCAGCAGGTGAACTGAAAGCCAAGAAAGAACCAACATTTTTCTTAATCCTTATTTTAGTGGACTCATTAAATGGAAGATTGTGGGACAAAATATAGAGAATTATTGTGATTCCATAATTGTGACTTTAAATATGTAGAAGTAGACTGAAATACTAGCGATATTCTTTTTTCCCCCTCTGGTGTAGTTGTCCCTAGAAGAACTAAATTGAAATTTAAATACCCCATTTGTATTATAGGCAGTAACATTTATAATCAGGATCCCACTGATTATGTGGAGACAGAATTTAATGATACCAGTGGAAAGATTATAAACCTCTTTCCACTCATAAATTCATTTATTCAGCATTTACTAAGTACATATGGTGTGCCATGAACTGTGTATACATTTGTGGAAATAAATAATTATAAATTGTGATAAGGACTCTGAAGGAAAATATACAGGATACTATGAAATAGTGTAATGGGGGAACTAAAGCCTCTCAAAGAGAGTTCATTTAAGCTGAAACATGAAGGATAGATAGGAATTTTGGTTACACAGAGTTGTGGGAAGAGGAAATATCACTTCCATCACTAAATAGGTATTGTGCACTAACATCTTGCTGTATATAATTTCATTTAATGCCTTGTTAGTTGAATGATATTGCCATTTTTTTTTTTTTTTGAGTTGGAGTTTTACTTTGTCACCTAGGCTGGAGTGCGGTGGTGGGATCTTGGCTCACTGCAACCTCCACCTTCCGGATTCAAGTGATTCTCCTGCCTCAGCCTCCTGAGTAGCTGGGACTACAGGCATGCGCCACCATACCTGGCTAACTTTTTTTTTGTGTGTGTGTTTTTAGTAGAGACGGGGTTTCACCATGTTGGTCAGTCTGGTCTCGAACTCTAAACCTCAAATGATCCTTCTACCTCGGCCTCCCAAAGTGCTGGGATTACAGGTGTGAGCCACTGTGCCTGGCTATTGCCAAATTTTAGATTAAGAAAATGAGGAGACGATAAAACTAATGGTAGAGAATTTTTTTTTAGAATTTAGAATTTCTTTAATAGAAATTAAATAACTTTCCAGAGTCATCCAGCTATTCAGTGGTAGAACTGGGATTACATTTGGTCTTTCTGACTCCAGAGTCAGACTTTTAACTGCTTTGTTATATTAGATTTAAACTTATTTTCTTAATTATTAAATAATATAAGTAGACCCCTTTTTTTCTCATTTCTATGGAAATGAGAAAGGTGCTGCTTTTAATGTAAAAACTATAAGCTAGACATAAGCAGGCCATTTAGAGGGATACATACACATATCCACATATCCACACATGTGTACATATGCGTACATACCTATTTATATAACTTTAACTTTCTCTGATTGTAAAAGTGATGCATTTGTTTGAGATTTTGGAATCTCTAGAACTAAAGAAGGAAATAATTTTTTCATTCACAGATAACCATACTGACATTCTGTTTCATTATTTCAGTAGGCATGTAGTATTTTTTAAAAATAGTAATTACAACGTGAATACAGAAGTATTCTCTGATAAATAGACAATGTTTTAATGAAATACACATCTTTTTTTTTTTTAAAAAAAAGAATTGTGAAGTTCTTTTTTGGATGTAGAAGAATAAAGTATTTGGATTTCACTCTTCTGTTTAAAGGGAATAATCTCACAGGATTATGTTTCTTTTATTTAAAAGTTTTTTCTCTGTCATGTGCATACTCCCTTGCTTTTGCAGACAGACCCCAAAGATGCTGGGGAGTTTAAAAATATATGGAATGTAAGCCTTGCACATTTATGTTTATTAACCAGTTTAAAAAATATATTAAAGGTCAGATTTTGTTTTTATCAAACTTAATATCTTACCTATAATGATACATGGATATTCCTTTTGGGTTCATTATGTGCCATAGTGATTTATGTTGAGGCATTTCTTTTGTGCACATCTACCACCAAAAGATTTTAAATACAATTGCAGAACCTTACATTTGTAACTTGAGAAAGAAGGAAATACATCTTAAAAAGAAAATCAGAACACTGTTCCCTAACAGTCATATATATATCAGTGAAATCAAATTCATTTTAAAGAAATTTAATTATTCACTGTAGTTTAATTTACTGTATCTCTTAATTCTAAGGTGTTGAATATAAATTAAATTTAGATGTTAGCCAGCTATCCCATTATTTCACTTATCTTAATATGATATATGTAAATAATTCTTTAGTCTTAGCTTCTTTCTTTGATAGTAAACTCACACATATTTGTGGGGTATTTTTATTTAAAATGTATTCAATTTTTAATTATATAAAGTACCACCTCTCTATTCAGCCATAAAAGTGATTTTTAAGGCATTTTCTTTTCTTATATAGTATATCTTTAGCTGTTACCATGTCCCTTTGCTAAGTCCTCCTACTTTTTGTTTAGGCACTTATTTGTCCATCCACTTCCATCTACTGATTCATTAATTCATTTAAGAAATGTTTATTGAGGCCCGGCGCGATGGCTCACACCTATAATCCCAGCACTTTGGGAGGCCAAGGTGGGCGAATCACCTGAGGTCGAGTTCGAGACCAGCCTGACCAACATGGTGAAACTGGGTCTCTACTAAAAAAATACAAAAATTAGCCAGGCGTGGTGGCCTGCACCTGTAATCCCAGCTAGTCAGGCAGAGGCAAGAGAATTGCTTGAACCCGGGAGGCAGAGGTTGCAGTGAGCTGAGATCACACCACTGCACTTTGGCCTGGGCAATAGAGTGAGACCCTATCTCAAGAAAAAAAAAAAGAAATGTTTATTGAATTCCTATTATATGCCAGGCATTTGGCTAGATGATGTGAAAAGAAAGTAAGAGTGGGAGAGAGGGAATTCTTGTGTATCCGCGCTACCAAGAGAGTGTGTAGTTTAGTGTACTGTATTGTATCTCTGTGCTTAATGAAGTTGCCTGTGGGGCTGCTCAGGAGGGCATGCGAGGTTCTAGCTACCCTCTCAACCCTTCTTTCAACCCTGTAGACTCCTTTAAAAATCTATTTTATTTATTGGGCTTTCTCATAGCATTTCCTATGAAATATGGATTTTGCAATTTAAAAACTTCAGTATCACCTATGTAGTAGAATTATATACATTTACATAGATGTATAAGTAGAGTGAGAATCTTACACACATAGAAACTGAGAGAATGACAGGTGGTAGATGCAGGTAAGTATATAAAAAGAGTTACAGATATGCTACTATAGGAATATGGAGGTGGATCAGAGAATTTTCCATTTGGAGGATGAAAGCTAGTGAAAATAGTGTCATTTGAGATTTTTCTTCAAGGATAGGCAATATTTAGCCCTGTAGAGATTTGTAGGTAGGGTGACAGTGAGGATAGGTAGGGAATATTGCAAGTATAGGAGACAGCATGATCAAAGACACAGGCAGGGATGAGGCATTTGGAGCAAATAGCTTACTGTGTCTAGAGAGAAACTGGGTCATAGAAAATACAGATAAAACATGATTAGTATCAAAATGTGACAAGCTTTGGCAGACAGAAGTTAAGTCTTTTTCAAAGACAATCGGAAACCTTTGAAAAATGTTTGAAAAGATAAAGGTATGGTGTGCATTGATACTCATTAAGAAGAATTGATAATGCAGCATGTAAAATGAGTTGGCTGTGGAAAGACCTATTGTAGTAGTCCACGTAAGAGGGAATGGGAATGAAGAATAGCAAACAAGTGTAAGTGATATTGCATAGGTTAGATTGTTAGGTCTTGGGGATTTATGAGATTAGAGAATTAGTTACCAAAAATGATTCCAAGGTTTCTATCTTAGAGGACTAGCAAGCTGATCGTGCCACTAAGCTGCAGGTTTGAGCGTTGGTTTATCATTTGTATCCTGGTTGATTTTTAAAATATTTGAGGAGTCTATCAATTATTTATAATACTAAAGGATTAAAAAATGGAAATTGAGATGAAGCCTGGAAGGAATAGAGATACAAAATTAATCTAGAAGGTAAAAGTCTGCAGAGATGCATATAATAAAGTCCCTCCGGTTGCTGAGATGGGGCAAAAGTTTTACTGTCAACTTCATAGCAAATAGGAAAACATGTCATTTGAGCATGACATTTTACAATCTTTAACAATCAAGTGAACAAAAGTTTGATTTATTTATAATACCAAATTGTAATAGCTTATCTTTGATATTTTTATAAAGTGTCAAAGATTTTTATAAGTATTCTGACATCTTGTATTAATATCTCATTTAAATCTCAAAACATCCATGTGAGGCAGCATAGATGGGTGGGTTGTTTTTCCTGTTTCATCCCATGAGGAACGTTTTAATATACAACCTTTTTGTTACATAAATCAGTTTGCTAAATTCTGATTCAGCTAGGTGAAACAGATTTCTAAACTCACCAGAATGAAGCCTGGCTTAAGAGCGTAGTACATGGCAACTACTAAACTATTCTGCTTGTAAAGAATCCCTTAAACTTCAGGGATTTAAACTTCATCAAGGCTTTTCACAAGGTTATGGTGAGACATCATTGACAACATGAAGAAATATAGACTAGTAGCTAGTTTGTACTGTTAGGCAACTTAATAATTTGCAGAATGTCTCAAATTATTGAAGGCATTTTTTACAAGGGAGAGTTATGTACATAGGACCTTCTCTCTTAATCAGTCATTGTGGATAAACTGAGGGGTGTATGAATGTGAAAATTCTATTCAGGTTTGAAAAGTTGCCTTTTGGAGGTGCAATTATTATAGATTAGATGATCTCTGTTAGTCTCTTGAGTCCTTCAGAATTAAGAATCAAGAGTAAACTACCAGGTGCTCTTCACTCAGTATCAGAACTCTGAAACAGATCAGGTGAACAACTTTAGGGACCTTTAGTAGAGAAGGGTTTCACCATGTTGGCCAGGATGGTCTTGATCTCCTTGATCGCCCGCCTCGGCCTCCCAAAGTTCTGGGATTACAGGTGTGAGCCACCGCACCCAGCTGAGATTCTGCATTTTTAACAAGCTTTCAGGTCATGCTGATTCTGCTGTTTTGTGAGCCACACTATGAGTATGAGTTTAGACTTAAGATGATTTAAGGTTTGGAAAGTTGATTATATTTAATAATTGTAATGCTTTTGTCAGATCAGTGTAGACACTTTACATTTTATTTGACTGGAAACTTTCAAGGTAGGTGGTAATATTTTTACAGATGAGGAAATTGAGACACAGGGAGCTTAAATGTTGCTTGCTCAGGGTTATATACTAGGTGCTATAACTGGGATTTAAACTTAACACCAGAACCCCTGCTGTCCTTGTGTTTCCATGACATTCTATGGTTTTCGTGAGAATACTTTTTCGATTTACAAATATCTTGTAATTGGAAGACTTTATTCTGTTTCTTACACCTTGAGCATGAAACCTTGTTCTTCATATGTATTTTTTTTTTGTATGGGTTCAGGAAAAATAAGCTGTTAAAACATTAACGCAAACTATTAACTAAATTTTTGAAATTTTATGTATTCATGGTTTTTGATTGAAAAATATTGGCAAATAAAAAAAAAAGGCTTCCAAAATCCTACTACTGTCTAAACCTTATATATATGACTGTTTTGAGTTCCTCTGATACAGAGACACTCTCATATTATTTTCAAAAATTGAGATTGTAGGGCTGGGCGTGGTGGCTTATGCCTGTAATCCCAGCACTTTGGGAGGCCAAGGCGGGTGGATCACAAGGTCAAAAGATCGAGACCATCCTGGCCAACATGTTGAAACTCCACCTCTACTAAAAATACAAAATTAGCTGGGCGTGGTGGTGTGTACCTGTAGTCCTAGCTACTTGGGAGGCTGAGGCAGGAGAATCGCTTGAACCCAGGAGGCGGAGGTTGCAGTGAGCTGAGATTGCGCCACTGCACTCCAGCCTGGCGACAGAGCGAGACACTGTCTCAAAAAAAAAAAAAAATTGAGATTGTGTTATATATAACTTAGTATTCTATTTTTTTTTCACTAGGCACAGCTTCTCTAGTGACAAAGATAGAACTCATTCTATTTATAATAAAAACCCTTTCCTATTTTCCTCATGATCATTGGCACCATCAACCATTCTGTCCTAAGTGGCAGTCTCATTTTCCTTTGCCTCTTCCGTAACTGCTGCCACGTTCTTCTGTTAGTTTCTTTGTAATATCTCTTCAACTTGCCCATGTTTTTCAGTCCAGTCTCCGTTTTTTTTTAATGCTAGGTTAATGACTACTAAATCACCATGTTATTTGTGAATTTATTCTCTGCTGTTTTGGTTGACTATTCTGGCTGTACACAGAACCTTTCGTCTATCTTCATACATCTTTTTAGTGGCTTCTGATGAAATGTGTGAATAATTGTAGGGTTTAAACTAAAAGCGATGAATTATCTTAGTGTATCATTTTTAATTTGTAACCACATCTTTTTCTAACTTCTTGCCTTCATTGCCAGATAGGGTACCAGAATCTGAGAACTTGTAATAATATTGCTACTACTGAGGACTTTTAACTATCTGTTATTTGGTAGTTATTTTCATGTGTATACCACATTTTGCCATTTCATTCCTTTCTTTTTGTTACCTGGAGTCTTATGCCATTGTACTCTTTGTGAAGTTGCCGAGACAAACTCACTTTTAACCTTTTTCAGTGGATGTTTCTAATGAAAACTAATATGAAAATTTGTGTTTTCCTTTTAAAATGTAGTTATGACTTTATACTTGCATATGTATTTATTTAATATTAGTGTGATCCTACCTCATGTAGCTTTTAAAAGTTGTTAGTTTGCTCATTAAAATATTACCTATCAAGTTAAATATAGGTGCAGAATGGTTGGAGAAGTCTGTTGAGATTTATAGATCCCCAAACAGCTTTTCTCTTTTCCTTAGTGCTTTATCTTTGCAAAAATATCTCATGTATCATATCATGACCTATGGCTTCTAATCAGCATTTTTTCTCAAAACCATATAGACTGAAAAATATAATCTCATAGCTTTATTTCTACCCTCTGCCAGAGAAAAAAGCAGAGCACTTTTGTGGCTTCTTTGAGAACTTTTTGTTTTGAGTAATAATGTGGATAATTGTGGTTAAAATTGGGATAAAATTGGGGTGAATAGTACATGTCAAGGATTTCTTAGAATCTTGTGCAGTATTTTTTTGGTAGGCACAGGAAAAAGTACACTTACTAGTGGATTTTTGTGAATATCAAATGAATTAGAATTTAAGAAATTATAATTAGAAGTTAAAGCTTAGAAATTAAGGTTGTCGGGGTCACTTAGCATATGTGTGGGGGTATAGGTCTTTGTAGATGGGGCTATGAAACCATAGTATAAGAAATGCTACAGATAAATATAGAAAGTAGGATTTGATTCCAGATCTGACACCAAAGCCTATGATTATAATAATATTTAGGATACATGATTATTTTAATTTTATAAATGAGGATTATACATTCTTGGTGTTTAAGTGTTTAATTTTTTACTCCTAAATTATATTTTTATATCACATAGAGTATATATGTGTATTGTGGACATTAAGACTATTAATTATAATGATTAAGAATTATCTAATTCCTTGAAACTTTTTTTTTCTGATCAAACTCGACCTAAAGCCCAGGTGCGGTGGCTTATGCTTATAATCTCAGCACTTTGGGAGACCGAGGTGGGAGGATCGCTTGAGCCCAGTAGTTCGAGACCAGCCTGGGCAACATGGCGAAAACCTGTCTCTGCAAAAAATTACAAAATTATCTGGGCGTGGTGGTGCGTGCCTGTAGTCCAAGCTACCCGGGATGCTGAGTCGGGAAGATCCCTTGAGCTCAGGAGGTCAAAGTTGCAGTGAGCTGTGATCATGCCAGTGCACTCTAGCCTGGGTGACAAAGTGAGACCTTGTCTTGAGGGGGAAGGGGGCTAAACAGACCTCACCTTAATCTTATTCCTTGGTATACTTTTATTTTTTCTTAATCTCCTTGGTTCTGTCGGATTAGTATTTCTTAAAGATATGTGGCAGGGTAATTTGAAGACTCCAAGATTACCTTCCTGTTAGTATTTTATCAGTTTAGTAACTTTAGAATAATTATGTTTCTGAGAACTAACACCTTTACAGATGAAACTGATTGAGGACTAGGAAGTAACTTCATTTAGGTCATGTATAACACTGTGAAGTGGTAATTAAGAGTTAAAAGGTTTGGGTTGGAATCCCACCTCTTCAACTCTAACCTTGAGCAAGTTCCTTTACCTCATTCTCAGCTTCCTCATCTGTAAATAATTATGATACATGTCTCATATAAGGGAGTTGTAAGAATTAAAGGAAATAATGTTTATAAATGGTTTAGCATAGTACCTGGTACAGTAAATGCTCAACAACGAAAGCTAACAAAGTACAGTTTCAATTAAGGTATACTCTATAAAAATTATAGACCATGTTAGGTACATTTATTTTTCAAAATATGTTAATATAAGTCTAGTTAAATTAAAACTTTAATAAATTTTAAATAATTTAAAACAACATTTAAAATAAAGTTTTGGAATAGATTAATTATGTGCTTAGAATAGCTATTTGAACCTAATAGAAAAATAAGAATATTAATGTTTTTGGCTATACTCATTTTATGGAATCCTCTGTACTTTTTACTTTATTTTCCTTATTAATATAGCTTGTTAAACACAACTTTATTTTTCTTATTAATATTACTGGTTAAACACATAACCATTGACTATCACATCTATTGGAAGAAAAGGAAGGAAAGAAAGGAACTAATTTTTTCTTGTGAACAAGCTTTACAAATGTTTATTGGGGACACAATTTGGAATTAATATATTTTGGATATGCATTTTGTCTTTAGCTTATTTCTAGGCGTATTAAAAGTTGGCTATCTATTGGCTTACAATCTTGGCTAATTTACCTAGGGAGTTTTGTTTTAAAAAAGTTCTGAAGGCTTTCTCTCCACAAGCTGCTCTTCCCCAAGACTTACTCCCCAGGTAATTCTGTTGATCAGCCAGATTTGGATACCACTGTAATATGAGAAGTCTTATATAGGCTAGTGAATTCTTTAATGGAATACTCTTTCAATCCCTTTTTTCTTAAAGCCTTATAGTCAAGTAACAAGCAATAAGGCCATAACTGTCTTACTTTGCAAGATATTTATGGCAAGTATGTCTTCTTTAATGTAAATATTCTTATTTTTAATTTTTCTTCTTATATTACCTTATTTCTATGTTTTATGTCACCCTGCTTAGTACATGTCATTTTATACTCACGTGAGTATAAATAGTTTATACTTATGTGTCTCCAGCTCAGGACTAGAATTTGTATGAGGCAAGCAAAGTGCCTAGGGCACAAAATTTAAGGAGGCTGTCTCTTTGAGGACTGTGCAAGAGTGAGTACCTCCTTAAATTTTGTGCCCTGGGTGCCTCCCTTGCTCATCCAGAGAAATAGGCTGCATATAAATTATTTTTATTTTAGTTTAGCATAATCTCATGCATACTTGGATGTTTTATAAAAAAATTGATGACGAAACGAAATGGTATAGCTGAACCCAAATTTATATCGTCCAGTATAAAAATAAATTAACTATTTGAGAAAGATAGCATTATTATTTTTATCACATGGTCGGTAACCCTCAGAGCTTCCTAAATTCCAGTTCAGCAGAATTTTGTCTGACACTGAAATACACTTGGTTGTTTTACCTACTGGCAGCTACCTGAAATCAGTGCTCTTGTAGCTGTCACAGTTTCTTAATTCAAAATATAGTACCATCAGCTTTTTATATAAGCTTATATGTGATCATTTGAAGTAATCAGAAATTATACCAGTTTTATTGTGTTTTTATTACTAATTTTAGAATTTCTTGAGAATTTGCCTATAATTTTTTTTTATGAGAGCTACATCTGGAAATGCTCAAAAGTTGTTTGCCTTTTTTGAAAGAACAATCTGCAGTGAAAGTATAACTTCTTTAGAGGTGATGTTTAAGTTAGCAAATGATGAACCATAATGTGAGGAAGCATAGTATTGTGAATTATTTGGCAAACATACCTAATACAGGCATTAGCTGTTGAAACCATTTGTAGAGTACCACTTACAGAAAGCTAGAAAGATAGGCTGCACAGAACTTTATCTCTAAACTCTGAGGATGAAAACTAGAGTACAACTTAAGTTTATTCAATAAAGACTAAATTCTGTAAGTTTAAGTTTGATTTGTTTATAGGTTCCATGATTAATGTGTAATTAGAGTATGAAAGAAGCATTTAGAATCCATTAAAATTTATAGGTGTAACATCATTGTCAAGTCAGGAGTTTTGTTTCTTAAAGTTAGAATTTACTTAAATATACCTTTTCTCTAAAAAAATAAAATCTTATTTCTACTTACAGTGGTACCAAATTGAGTTTTAGCAAAAAGAATTATTTAATATTTATTTAATATTTGTTTCAAATAAACAAAAATAAACATAACAACCAATGGTGGAGGGGTGTCTTAGATTTGTTTTTAGCTTGCTTTTTCATGGCTTCTAGAAGTGTATCATATTATAAATACATTCAAAATGTTTTGCTCTGAGGATATGTAGCATTCCTATAAAGGTTAAATCAATAAAAATGATTTGGACACATTCCTAAGCATGGCTAGAACAGGTAGTCCGTTGTTTTAGGTACCCTTGAGTTTCTGGAGCAGATCATTATGGCGTAGCAAAAGAACTTACTAAAAGTTGCTTTCTATGTGTAGATGCATCAGCTTAAAAAAATAAGATTTTCTGGCCTTCTGGAAATGAGTATTTTTGGAGTAACCGTTGTATATATTGGTTTAATTATATATTTTAAATGCAGTTAAAGTTTTGGAGCTTTTTTTTCTTCGAATGCTGGAGATACACCATAATTGATAAGGAAGAGGTACGTACAGGAAAAATGCAATGGCAAGCTTTTCCAGCAAATTTAGAATAAATGACAGTCTTATGGTTAAAGAAAGTATCACACATTATAATTGCAAAATAGGGATTGGATGTAATTCTTTTTAGTCTTGCCAGTTTAGAAAAAATTCTGTAAGTCATGGGCATGTTGTTCTGTTCATATAGGCAGTTCAAAATGCAAGCTTTAATTTGAGCTTTTATTTAAAAAAGCATACGAATATCTCCTATGTTCGGGGTTGGCTTCTCACTATATTATTGTTGCTACATAGTTTTATGCATTTGCTTGCATTTTTTGTGTTCATGTCATAAGTTTTAAGTATGTAACTTTTCAGATCACACTGTTTTCACAGCAAGTTTCAAAAAATATTTTTATGCCAGTTTATAATAATGAGTAAGGCCATTTTTATTAAAGTTTCCTTTAAAACAGCATTTAAAATGTTTCTGGATCAAAAAAATTCAGTGAATTGACCATGTATTTGAATGAAGAAAGTTTAAAACAGAGGTAGAAAATTTGAGTTACGTGTATTATTAATGAAGTTACATGATAGAAAATCACTTCCTATCTTTTTGTACATCTAATATATATTTACTTTGTAAATAAATACTTTATTAAAAATACTGTGTTACATTATTTGTTGGAGCACAGGATTTAATTTTATAGTCAAGAAAATTGTTTGAATACGTCTCAGTAAATTTTTTTTTTACATATATTAGAGTGGTTTAACCATTTAATAATTAAATAATTTAGCAATTTAAACCAAGTATTTTGATGTTTTAAAAAATATTTAAGTGTATCTTGATAGATTCTGATTTTAATGTGTCTTGTGTCTTGATAGGACCAGAATATTTATGAAAATAAAAATAAGCCTAATAATCAGCACATGGCTCTAAATTTTCTTCCTGGGTACTTGTGAGTGATAATGTTAAAAACAGATCACTTTATGTGTTTTCTCTAGTCCTATTGGTGTACAAAAATACTCTGCAATATGCTTATGCATGTTATAAGGGAGGGATATTGTTAAATCTTTACTACATAATCAAGAATAAAGCTTTCATGACAATACTCATTGTCCTTATCTAGCTAACACTTTTAAAATGAAATGGTTACTAGTGGTAAAAAGTTTTTAAAATGTTAAGTTTTCCTTCTAAATTACAGAGAGAGAAAGACTGTATATGTGTTTAGTTTTGAAAACTGGGAGAATATAAGAATTCTGTGTGGACACTGGAGTTTATAATATGAGAAAAGGAGTTTCTTCTATGGAAAGGAGGTTGGATTAATGATCATAAGTTGGAGTACATTGACTTGTGTATTTCCATTTCTTTAGAAATACACTGTAGCACATCGTCTTTGTAAGCAGTACCTCCATAGGCGTTATCTTCTTAAATATTTCAGTTTTGCATTGACTCTTACAAGAGCAGTATCAAGTTTTTCTTGCATTTTATCAAAAGCTGAATTACCGAAATGCTTTACAGATTTCATGAGAGGTAAAAAAATTAATCTTACTAGATTATCTTTTGTAACCATGTATCCTGCCTAATGTTAAGATGCTGTTGTCTTGATGGGAGTTTTCTCATAGATTACTTCATGATGTCTTAATATTTTTGAATTGGGTGTTAGGTTCTTAGTATGAAATGCTTATGTACTTTCACAGGTATCATCTTTATGGAAAACACAGTGATTGATATAATGTGGATTGTTAGCATAAAGAAGTTTCCTTTCTGTGATCCTGTACAGTTGTTACAGATATCTGTAATCTGACAGTTTATGAAATAAAATGAGAATTTACTTTTATCTAAAAAATATGTATTTTAATGAGCTGTATTTGCGTTAAAGTCTCTTATAATAAAATTGTAATTGATTGAAGAGAATCCGCATTGTGTACCTTTTTGATACGCATCAATTTTCTAGGATCATTATAGTGATACAGCAGTAGGTTGACATGTTGTAAAATGTAATACCTTATTACATAGTAAAATAAATGTCATGATCCTTATGCTTCAAAGTAAATTCACATTGTTTAGATACATTTAATTAATTTGTAATAATTTAGTAGAATTCTGTCTTTTCACTTAAAGATTATATTGGGAATTTGAAGTCTTAAACTGGGAAGTTCAGTACAGAAATTTAAAAAGAAAGTTAATTCTAGCAATTATCATAGAAAAATTAGAAATTCAATGCTTAAATTGTTTACCCAGTTTACATGGTCAATGAGAAAATATATCTGTTTAGCTTCAAGCCAGAGTTTGTTCTTTGAGATAATATTTATAAATAGGAATCTATTAGCAAATTAATTCCATTCATATTTGCCCTTATAAACTCTAATACTTTGTTTAACTGATAACAGTTTTTAGTTATTGTTACTTAAGTTTATAACTGGAAAATAACATCTTTGGATTTTACAAGATTGATTATTTTAGTCTTGAAATTCCTAGTAGATGCCTAATCCCTGTTACTGGTTTTATAGATTGACATTTGTTAACTTACATGCAAAAAAATTTTGATTATATTTCATGACAGAACTATAGTACCTCAGTTACATAATTTACATTTTTTTTCCTGGTTTATAATCATTATTACAAGTTCTGTAGTCATTGGTGTGAATGCATTCATACTCATGCATGTGTATATGCCATGTATAAAAATGTTAAACGTAGCCAGAAGAAATTTAAGTTGAACATATATGACATGTATTTTGTTTCTGTATAAAAATACATCGTGTTCATATAAAGTTCTGTGGAATATCACTTTATTATGCTGATATTTCCAAAGAAAGACTGCATATATATGTATTAAAACCTTATTGATGATTGTTATTGTGATTTGGCTAGCATTTAACTTTGTCTTTTTTTTTTTTCTTTTCCTGAAGCACAAAATAGATGTAGATGTAAGATACATGACTATAAGGAATATGTAAATAATGGTATGGTTCATGTAATTTAGGGGAACCTACAAATGTGTATTTAAGTTCTTGAGTTTTAACTTAGTCTGTTATGTAAATATGTGTGTATAGTTGATGGTGTATAATGATTCTGGTAGACATCATTGATGTAAAAAATCAATGTAACTGAAATGTAAAATAAAATTACCTTATTTGACTTTGTGGTAAAAATTATTTGCCTTACATAGGATATTTAGATATACCTTTTAAGAAATGTCACTAATCTGATGTAGCTAATATATAATTAAGAGAATTGGCAATAGGAATAGTAGAGATAAAAGAGTCTTTAAACTGTTTACCAAAATAATCTTAAATATATTTCTGGGAATAATGTTAACTTGGTAAGTTTTCTAACATCACTATGATAATTTTTAAATATCTCAAACATTATCGAAATTGCGTATGTATGTATGTCGGAGATTTCCTTGTTTTGCAGGCAGTTGATTTAAAAGATGAAAATCATCTAATCAAGGTAAACATTTATCTTTTATTTAGAGCTCAAGTCACCCTTGGTATGATTTTTGTTCCTTGGGTGTATATTGGATTTATGAGTATTAACAAGAATATAGAGTAGAGGAAGTGCATGAATAACAATTTTTTTCTCTGCATGTATTAAGTACTTATGTAGCAACTAGCCTTTAAAGGCCTGTTTTAATTCTACAGCTCATCTTATTTGGGGATTGTTTTTTGTATCAGGTTAAATGATATAAAAAGTGATTGTTTTTTATATCATGTTAAATGATGCAGTTTCTGTTTATTAGTGTTTATGAAAAACTTTGCTTTAGTTAGGCTTCTTTCTATTCAGCAGTAACAACAAAACCTAAAGTGTTTGATAACATGTTGCTTACATCCACTCAACACTGTTCCAAATCTTGAGTCCTATGCCCTTAATAAATAGTATGAAGGGGAGGAAATTCCTAAGAATTCTACATAAAGTGAAGATATTGTATACAATATAATAAAAGAGCATTTAATCTCAATTGCTATTCGGGTCTTAAAACAGTTGTATGGGAATGTATGGTCTGTTTCATGTGTATGTGCTGTTGAATGGACAAAAGCTTGTGGTTGACTGTGGTTAAAAATGTAAGGAAACTCCCTTTTAATAAGGTATAGAATTTCCCTGTTATTTTTTGAATTGTAACACATTAATAAAAATACATATCCAGTGAATTTCTTAATCTTTTTGAAATGGCAAGAGATTATATTAAGGCATATAATTTCATTATGTAAGACTTCTTTTAAAGATTTGTTTTAAAATATTAAACATCTCAGATTTGATGAAGAATTTTCACATACTTTAGACAGTTAGCTTAGAATATTTTATTATTTAGAAAATAACAAGTATTGGAGTTCATTGTTATCTTTATTATGGGAGTTTTATGATTTTTTGGGAGGTGAGGAGAGGCAGAATTTTATCTACAGTGGAAGTTGCAGCATTCATTGGTATAGAAGAAAAAATAGTACATTAAGGTAACCTATTGGGAAGTCTCTGCTTAAATTACCATTGGATTTGCTAGCACCTGATTAGTAATGTCTGACATGTGAGTGATTAGAAAAAATAGTTATGCTTTGCCATAATTACAATTTTAGTATTTGCAGGAAGGATTTTTTTTCACATTGAGTTGATGGCATTTGTCTATTTGGTCACATATTTTTATATATTTTTAATAGATGCTATAGAGGTAGACTGTTGCAGTGAATCCTTCATATAAAATGTCTAAAGATTTTTGTTAGGTAATAGTATTTGCAATTTTAATGCATTTGATGAGCTTTTGCATGACTTCACTATTGACTTAGAGTTGTCGTAACTTAGTATCCTAGAACAAAGGTTAGAACAGTATGGAAGATTGGTATTTTTATGCTTTGGAGAGGGATTTGAGATGTTACCCTGTTTTGCCATCAATTTTCAAGTATGCACGGGTGCATCATTAATCATTAGAAATGCAAAAATAAATAATCTAGTCCCATTGGATTTTTTTCTATGAATACTTACCTTTTCCTTTTTTTTAATATATATATACAGTTGAGGTATTTAGGTAACCCCTAACCTTTTGCTTCAACAAAGAAGTACAGTATAAAAATATTACCACAGTTTTCATGTGAGCAGCTCTTGAGTCGGGGAGAGGGGGAAGCCCTCTAGATGAATATTTGTTGAAAAAAAAAGTTGTGATACATAATGTCTTAACTCAGCCTCAATACAGTACTTGAGGACCACCAGTGTGTAAAATTGAAAGCACATGAATTTTGAAGCACTAGAAAAGGTTTGTAATTGATTAGCGCTGCTTTAAAGTATTGGAGTACAGTGAGTTTTGATTTGTGAATGGTTCTATTCAATAAAGATTAATTCTGTGTGTTTGATAAAATCTTAGTGCCTTCAATGAGTTAGCTCCCCCCGCCCTTGCAGTTTATTTAACCATCAAATATTTCAGTGTTCTTTTAACAAACTGGAACATTTCTATCTTACCGAATTTAACTTTAGCATGACTGATTTAAACAAGTCAAACTATCAGTTGTTAGCTGGAAGAGTGTAATTGAATAAATTAATATTTTGTTCTTTTAAAATAACTAAAATATATCATAATGTAATCATGTGTATTTCATGCCTTGTGATATAGAGACTGATTGATCAGGACAGTCACACAGACCAGCCAGATCTTTTTCCACAATTTCTTTTCGGTGTTTTAGATGTCAAAACATTTTTTAAAAATAAAAATATTTAAGAGTTTGTAATGTAAAATTAGGATTATTATAATTTAAAATAATTTATATGAGTCTTTGGGAATTACTTTGACATTTTTAGCTTTTGATATGTGTTAGAGTGATTTTCTGTGTTTGTTCTTAACTTTGTAATTCTGCTCCCTAGATTTTAGAATTTAGCTCTGTATTTTAAAAAGAAGCTATAAAACTTTGTCACTACTAAATCTTGAAACTATAAAAATATTATTGATATGGACCACAACTGCTGTTTTGGAAATCAGTGTTCACACATCATGTTCATGCAGTTACAAAGATTTTATGTAGATAATCAGTCAGCTGATATATTTTCATGAGTCATTAATTTTAAGATACTCTATGAGTCACATCTGTGATTTTCAGCAAGCTATATTTATGATAAATGATGGACAGATTTCCAGTAGTACAGATTGAAAATTTTTGATTAACTCAAAGTGAAGTATGCTGAGAGATCAAGGACACAGACATATTCTGTTTCTCTAGCGTGCACGCACGCGCGCGCGCACACACACACACACACACACACTTCACTCATTATATTTGAGGTGAGGCAGTTGTTAATGTGTGCTTTGTACCTCGCCTAGGAAAATCCTAAACTTTCTTTTTAACTATTTTACAAAATTGGGGCACATACTTAAGACATTTCATTAGGTAGTGGTGATAATCATTATATAAAAATCTAAAGCCTGAAGTGAGGTTTTAGACTTTGCATAGATTATAGAATGGGGAAATGTTTGCAATGTGATGATAACATATACATGATGCCCACTACTCACCTGTAATTAGTCTGAGGTAGTGGGTTGATGTTAAGTTCTCTATTCAGGCTTTAAGATACTGTTTAGGGGCTGGTGGGGAGGGAAGGTGCAGCCCACTTTTCAAAAGAGGAAGAATTGGTTGTAATGTTGAAAAAAAAAAAAAAGGTTCGCTACCGTGCCTTGCTTAGAATCCTGTCAAGTTTTGGAAATTTTAATGTGGAATAGTTATTAAGAATGTTACAGAAATATAAGATCCCTGTTATGATAGAATAAGAAGCAGTTTAATATATTCTTTGTGAGAATTTTAACATATTCTTCATGATAGCTTTACTTCTAATGCTGAAGAAGTTTTTGAAACTTGTGTTGTTACTGATCTGGTTTTTAAAATGTATTTAAAATAAATAAACAGAGTGATAATGTGAAAGAGTAACTTAACTACCTCTGTTATCCCTCCCTGATATCTCTGTTATCCCTGTTTCAAGTTATTCCTCGGTGTAACAGTACTTTTAACTATTCTTTTTCCTTTTATCTCTTGGGTAGTAGTAACAAAACTTTCAATGTATAAGCTATAATTATGCTATGTGTTGTAATGTAGTCTAGCTGTATTTATGTCCTGCTTCCTTAATATAGAAGTTTTTAGAGTAATACTTGGTACCCATCATTAAAATTTTAAATTAATCTGTGATTATTATATTGTATATATTATAACTGAAGGGGTCCACTTACAGCTATTGAGGGAGTCACTACAGCAATTTTACATTTTTTTGTAAAATACAAAGTACATTTCCTCACCCTGTAAGAGAAACCTTTTTTTCTCCCTTCAGGTTTAATTATTTCTGTTTGACCTAAACTGAGACTGATCCTCTAGTAGTATCCAGTTAAAATGTGTGAAGTAGGAGTAGTAAAGGAAACTCCAGTCATTAGTTGTAAGTTAAAAGCAGAGTTAATATAGATGTACACAGCAAAAAGATTTATTTTAATGGATATAAGAAAAATTTTTAAAAACTTGCCTTGTAGTTGGAACATGTTGGACATCATAAAGAGAATCTTGTAAGTGTGTTTAGATATTTTGCTATAATAACAACACATCAGCTGATGAATGTTAAAGTCATTTACATATCTGTATCAACACTAACTTGAAATTAAATATTAAGGGACTAGATTATGCCTACTTCTTTTAAAGTCCAGCATGGTTTAATAGTTGTGGCTTTTAAAAATCATACGGGGTATCCTTATGGAGCTTTATTTTTCATGAGACTAAACAGCAGTTATTCATTTTGGTAGGTCCAAGAATGTGATTAAAAGAATCTTAGATGTTTCGGTGTTTGCTGTGTGTTTATAACAAGGTCTATGGATAACAGTGTGTCGATGTAAAATTAAAATTATATAGAAAAATGCAGTTGCATGTAAGTTTTAAAATACTTCCATGAACTTTTTAATATCCTGGGCAACTATAAAGATCTTTTAAAAATGGCTGTGATTTGCTTATCATAATTTTATTTCAGCTGAATGTATACTTAAAGTTGTTTAGAAACAAACTTATTTAGATAGGATACAGTTTGAATTTATAAGTAGATTTCTTTTAGTTGAGCTGGTTAAAATGTTAACTGTACTACAGGTTTATTTCTGTGTTATACATGGTAGACCATAATGTTGAGATAATTCTGTGGTCTGTTATTTTGTAAAATTGCTTCCTTTTTGAAGTTTGCTCAAATATTGGGAGCTGCCGGAGTCAATAATTTATAATGCTTTGATTAATTTAGGATCTGACTTTTCTTCTGGTGAGGGTTAATGAGAGTATTAAACTGTTTCTTTTACTGTTTTCATATCCTCACCTCTGTAACTCTAGAAAACATTTTGATCAATGTGAGATAATTTAATTTTGTCTATTTCAAGTCATTACTTTGAAAATTAGATACATTACAGATACCAAATGCAAATATGTACAGAAATTTCATTTTTCAATTCTTAATGCAACAAGATAGCATAATTAGGATCTTTAATATACTATTTGGAAAAGCTAGCAGTTAATCAAAGAATCATACCTTTATGTTTAACAGGTTCATATCTTACAGGATTTTAAAAATGGTAACACTTACCCCAAAAGAAGTTTTGCTGACATGGTGTCACTGTGCTGAAGAGGCTGTTTGATGCCATAGTCCCTCCTTTTTTTTTCAGATAGAACTTGTACCCTCTGTTGTAAATACTGCTTGCAGCCTTAAACTGAAAATACAAACCATACCCAAACCTTATTTTAGTTTTACAGTATGCCTGGAGTACATAGACTTTATATTTATTTTTTTCTGTCAAGAAATTATGTAGCTGGTAACATGTGAAAGGCAAAGAAACAAAACAAAAAGAGAATGAGCAAATATTTGAAGGACCTACTATTACTGCATAGACTGTGGTTAGAGAGCACTCACTGACTCTGTTGGTCTCGGTGGCTGGTAGTGACCTGCGGAGATTAACCATTTAAAAACCAGAGACTTCTTGCTGTCCTCCTGGAGAAAGTTTGCACCGCACTTGTGGTTCTGTGGTTGTTTGTGAGGCGAATGAAGCATTCACACAATCCAAAAAAGCAAAAGCTTTAAAACTCCTTTTTTTTGCAAGCACTATTACTGGAGAGGCAGAATCATGTGGTTTGTGACCTCACAGTACTCTAAGTAAAGTGGGACTGCCTACCACTGTGGCTTTTCCCCCTTGCTCTTTCTCTCTCTCTCTTTCTCTCACAAAAGGCTTGTGGTAAGGCCTTTCCTGGCATCCAGAAGGATATAGCTTTTTAATTTTTGTGACTCATGAGGATTTGGATAGAATACAAATGCTGAAGGAGCCCAAACTCCTGTAAGGTTAAGCATTTGTAGAGCAGAGCTCTGCAGTTAAGGGCTTTCCTTTCTACTCCCCCCTCAACCCCTGCCTTTTTGCCTCCTCTTTTTAGTTCATTATTGTGTCTGTGGAAAAATGAACAAAATTGGCTCAAGAGTCTGCGTGAAATTCTGAACAACAGTGATGATTTACAATAATTCACATCTTTGGACTGTATCACATTCTGGGGTCTGCTTCATATTTGCTGGGTGGCTGGATTCCTTCTGTTTTCCTTTTTCTTGTCTTCTTAAACTTGTGAATCTGTAACTCATTGTAAAAAAAAAGTTTACCTTAAGGTCTGGTTGCAAACTGCTTGCTAGGCTTGACTATAATTGGCTGTCATGAAAGTGTTAGTCTGGGCATTCTTTTACAAATTTTAAATCACATGTGTCTAGTTTATTATCAATGTATTAGATGGCAGCATTTACAATAAAGATAAATGTAATGTTTCATGTATACCATTATCTCATGCCTAGTTTGAAGATCTTAAAAAAATGAATGACAGGGATTGTAATATAGTTTATTGGATGAATCTTAGTTTTCTTTATGATTGTAATTTTTTTGTCTTTCATGGAAGTGTATTCAGTTTATATAGTTCTTTAAGTAGTTTAGACATTAATAGAGTTTCTGATAGCAGATCTTCTATAAAGTAAAATGCTTATGTTATAATGTAGATTGTTCAGTATTCGATTCTATGAGCTTAGAATAGAGTGGGTTAACAGAAGCTATATATTTTTTTGTTTCTAATGGAAGCTTTGAAATAAATTACAAAATGCTGTGTGTAGTAAGGAATAATGCCCACAGACAGAGTATGTTAGTCGTCTCGATTTGCTAATTCTGATTCAGAAGAAAATTGGAAACATCTTTGGGAAACTATCTCCTTTTTTGCCCCTTTGGACAAATATGTATAGAACTCATTTTCTTATTAGGATGATTATATATCATAGGCAGTGAATTTTATATTTATGAATAGAGCTTCCTGTTTTCATCAGTTGGGAGCGATGGAGTATTTTTCAACAAAAATTATAAAGGCGAACAGACCAATTTTCCAGGCATTTTTTTTGCCATTTATCCACGCCATTCTAAATCTGCATGTTAGACTTCTTCCTAGTGTGACAGTAACTAGGAGTGGCATAAAGTAAATGGGGTGGGCGGAGACAGTGAATTACAAAAGGTTATTTGGAATGTACAAGGAGGTAAGGGCTAGGGAGACAGGAGGGTGTTAGAACTAAAATATCCCTGTGTTCTTCCTAGTGCTATTCATTAATCTGCTTTTGATTCATATTAGATCACAATAACTGTACAAATATGTTCATAAGTTTCTTTACAGAAAATTTGATTTTCCCAAAATACACTGGTAGAGTATGGGAATGATTCTAGTCCTTTATTTTTCAAATGTCCAGAACCTTTTCAGAATAAACTTTTAGTGATAAAAAACCAGAAATACATTTTGGTGTTTTATTTTAACTATGGATTTATCATGCCTTATTGTGTGTGTAAACAGGTTTTACATTGAAAGGTAAAAGCTTTCATTTAACATGCAGTTATTCATGTGAAGGAGAGAAAAATTATTTTTTCTCTTTTATAAATAAGTTGTATCCATATTATCTGTATCTCTAATTAGTATCCAAAGTAAACAAAAGGAGGGTTTTATCCATATAGCTTGTGGGATTTCCAAACATAGTTTCACGTGTACCTATAATAGCAGAATCAGTTAATTGAAAATATGTAGGTAGCTGCTGTAGTATGATAAGCAAATGGTTTTCTTCTTTTCAAATAAGCTTGTAGTTTCTACATTAGTATTCACTGAAACATCTTACAAACCCAACATTTTGCTATTTTCTTCCTTAAAATCTTCTTTATGTAAACTTTGGCTCTTCAAATTGACCTGATAAGAATTTAAGTAATTTTTAACATTTATTTGTCATTTAATTACCTGTTCACTTTTTGCAGATAATCCTCTTGCATGTAATTCTTGGACCAGGATTATTATTCTTAACGCATGAGAGTTTAGTAGATATTGTTATATATGCACTTTTTGTCCTGTGTGAGGCCTATCAAATTCTAGCAGGAGAAAGATAGTGAAATCATGTGCTTTCAAGTTTGTATATTCATTATCCACATGAATTTTTTTCTAAAACGAAAATATATCCTCTTTGGAGCAAATATTGCTTTGTTGTAAAAATTTAAAAAACAGTGATAACTGGGGCACATTTGATAATTGGTACACATTTGATAACAGTGTGTTTCATTAGAAATAGCTTACTACACGTGGTGAAGAGATACTGATTTAGAAAAGTCAATGCAAATAAAGCTCTTGATTATAAATTTGTACCATGCTTTTAATCAGAAGTTGAAAACCACAGATTTATTTTTATTTTTATTTTTTGCTTTTTAAAGATCCATAAAATTTTATCCTCTTTGGGGACATGTTAGTATTTGCTGTTTTGAAGTAAGCAACAAGTTTAGGTATACTGTATAAATCACGTACTTTAATGCCACGGAAATGAAATAGAGTTTTGATCTTGAAATCAATTTCAAAGGAAAAAAATTGTTGGTATCTTGCTTCTCCATTGCTTTGTAGTAAATAAAATGTGTCAGAATTGGTTGAACTTTTGAAAATACCAAGGTATTTGTGTTTAAATGCTACGTGTGTCTTCATTGTAACCATTTGAGTAATTTTTTATTTTCTTAACTAATGATCATATTTTAATACATTAGTTTTACTTTATCAATATTGTGCTCATTTCTATGCATTTTTTAAAGGATTGTTTTAGACTTATTTGCTGCTAACTCTATTATTTGCTGCTAATTAATTGAAAAACAAAGGAGAAAATGGTTTGATGCAGGAATTTTTAAACTGTAGAAGTCCTAATTTGGCTTAAAATGTTCTAATTATGAGGTTTTACGAAGGAAGTTTTTAATTTATTGTTTCATCTTGGTATGTGTTTCTTATTTTACTTTTTTTTTGACAATTTTTCTTTTTTTTTGGATTTGATATATAGCTGTTTAAGCTTACATGGGATCTATTTGGCCTTATATTGATTACTTTTGTTAGTAAAATATGTATAGTTTCATCTGTTAAATTATGGTGACTGTGCAATATTCCATTTCCTAGTTTAATGGGGTATATGTTTATGTACACAACTGCATGCACATTGGTCTGATTGTGTATGTATACAAGGCGTTGTTTTGTAGTACTTTTTGTAATGAGAGTATTTTTCTCAGTTTATTTTAATTAGATCAGGTAAAAACCCAAACTAGCACCATTTCTCTGATTGTTTGAACAACTTCATTTGATTAGTTTTAGCAGCTGTCTAAATGTGAGATTATGTGGAAATTGGATGCCAGAAAAGAAAATGCTAAGTCAATCTCTCTCCCTCCCTCTCCTTATCTCTCTCCCTCTCCCTATCTCTCTCCCTCTACCTGTCTCCCCCATTCCCCCTCTTTCCCTTTCTTTCTCCTTCAGGCTTTTTTGGTTTCTCTTCCTTTTTTCCCTCATTGCTATACAGCCTCAAAGTAGATTCTTAAGTTCTAGTAGGGGATATTGACATTAATCCTCACTAATGAGTACTCGGTAGATTTGGAGCTCTTAACATTCATTACAAATTGTTATATTCTAATATGTAATGCCTCAGTTGTTAGATAGTATTGGCATCTGATTATAGAGACTTAATTTCTTTTAGCTGTTTTTAATTGTTTCTTGAATCTTTTATGCTAATTTAATACATTGTTCACATAGTATTAACACTTTAATTATGAGGATTACTTTGTTTTTCTTCTTTGATTATTCTTCGAAGCACAGAATGATCCATACTTGTTTAATGTAGCTGTATAAGTAATTGATGTTTCTTGTAATTATTAGAACAATTCATCTTCAAATGCTGTCATTTTTGTAATAATAAAAAAAGGCGAGAACTTGCAGAAAATATGGGAAACATGCTCATATGACAGCTGAGGATGTGGCTAGACTAAAGCAGGAAACTACTACCCACAATGCAATGTTACATACACTACCACTTAATAAAATTTATATCAAACATGCTACTGACAAAACCAAAGAAAAATAATATCCCAGCTATGCTATTTAACGTATCTAGGGAGAAGTGAAAGTAATCTTTTTAGAACCTTTGTACTTAGAGAATATAGTAAATGAAACTGCAGGACATTATTGTATACATTGGAGCACTGCTGTAACTTTGTGCTATGGAACATGGCTGTAGGTAAAACTGTCCTATAATGAGAATCTTTTGTATAATAGCTTTCTTGGAAAAGGTACAAAAGGAAAATCTCCTCTCTTTCAATTGAACTCTTTTAGTATTAAACAGGATTAGAGGATATTATCACTTGGAAAAATAAGTTAAATTTTGAGATATTCATTGTCATTATCTAAACTTTTAATATAGTCATGTATATTTCGTTACAATTTGTTTTAAGATGTCTTTTATTGCCAAGTTGGGGGTGGGACTTGAATTGTCCACTGAGGCATATTTCTTTTTCAAGTAATTGTTTTTCTTGCTCTTTATTTATGTTAATGGCTTGCTCCATCAGTCTACGTGCTTTACTGTAGGGAGGTTATTCTAAAGCAAAAATGTGAACTGCTTTTATAATGTGGTTGAAAAACATGTTAAGGCATCATCTAAAAAAATCGGGTTTTAATATATTTAAGGTTTCCGTTTATAAATCTTAATCCACTGTGCTCTTAGCTGTCAGACTTCAGCAATTTTGATGAATTTAGTAACTTAATAATTTAGATGAATTTTGAGGTTTATAAAGGAGGTTGTTGAAGGTTTAAATAAGGGAACATAATAGAGTTTTTGAATGGATAACTAATGTATACAAGTTTAGTTAGAGGAAGAATAGAAAAGACTATAAGTTAGTGTTACTTATGAAGGATTCCCCTCTGAGCATTCCAGTATATAAATTGTCAGTGTTTTGTTTCACAACCAACACGGTAATTGTCATCTCGTCATTTAAACATGAATATCATCGTATGTCTGTCTGTGTCTCTATTAAGGATGATTTGCTTAATTGTTTGAAGTTTTTTCGCCTTTAGAAACTGCTTATCAATAACAGCTGTAGCCCTGTGGCTTTTCTCCATGGACTCATGGTGGTCTTTGGAACAACGTTCTTCAACTTTGACAGGTGAGACAGAGGCTCTCCAGTGCCACTGCTTTTGGATGAATCTAACTGTGGTTGGAGAAAGTGCATCTTGCCAAAATATATGGGCGAGACCACACACAGCCTTTAAAATAGTTATTGTAGGCTTATTTTTAGGAATACATGTCTTGACAGTTCTTTTATTTGCATGCCAGTTTCATTACTGTGTATAGATTTTTCATTGGTTTCAGTAAAGGCAATTGCAGATTTAGGTCTCTATTTGTTAGGCCTTGTGTATAACTTATGCTGAAAAATACCTTGAGTTCAAGCATAATTAATAATATAGAAAATATATTGAAAATGAAGCGCTAGAATACTGATCTTTTTGTTTTTATATATTTGACAGTATTCCCTTTGGAAATCTCAATTTCTCAGAAAGCATAGCAGTGAAAACTTGCACTAATTTTACTTTTAAGATTAAGGAAGTCAGGAGAGAAATGTTAAAATATTCATATATTTTAATTATATTAATATTAGAAAATTATAGAAGTATGCATTTTTATAATATTGGTATAATAAAGCATTGTTTAAAATGTAGGTTTTACACTTTAATAGAAGCTTGAAAGCATTGAAACTAATTCCTGAAGAAGTCTGTTTCTTAATGCATAGGCATAATATACATGTTATCCAGTCTTTTTATGGGATGATTAAAACTTTATTCAGCTTAATGAACTCTAAAATTGTTTGAATATGTTTAAAAATAAGTATTTCTAGTTTTCTAAAACTAGCTTTTTTAGTGACCAGTAGAGATCACTCTAGACTTTTATAAAATGTTAATTGTTTCTTTTTATAAAATGCTGCATTGGATAATTATTCATGATTCTTATTAAGTTATTAGTGATAACAATATTAAAACTTCTTGGGAACTGGGAGGTCACAAGACTTTTTACTTGATTAATGAATGTTTCTTAGGTATTTATTTATAATATGTTTTAACCATCTAAGGTGAGATTACAATTTTTTTCTAGCTTCATAGGGAAAACAGATTCTGTAGAAATAGTTGGAAAATCAGTTTTTCCCCATTGTTATCACAATATCCTTCCATTGCTGAATGATTCTGGCAGGTAAGTAGTGGGAAATTGTGTTCCTATCGCTTTTCAAGAGAACAAGTTTATGGATAGAAGAGAGAATGTATTATATACAAATAGATTGTTTAGAGAAAGATCTGGTGCTTACCTGTCAGAAATCAACATGTATGTGAAACTTGATTGGTTGCTAGATTGAAAGTAGAGCTACATAGGTCACTTTTAGGATATTTGAGAAAAGTTGGAATATGGACTGGATAGCGACGATACTATGGAATATGTATTAAGTTAGATGTGATAATGCTATCGTGTTTTTATAGTACAATATCCATAGTCTTAAAAGAGATATGAGCTGAACTAATAAAATTTAATTACATTCATAAAATAAATACATTTGTAAAATAAATGTGTCAAAATGTTAATTGGTGAATATAAGTAAAGGATATATAGGCATTTTTCACCTTAAACAGTGAATTCTGAAAGGTAAGCCATTTTATGTTTAAGTGATACAGAAATTTGATTTCAAATGGAAGTCAGATACTTGAGGAAAATTCACTTGTATAAATAAATTTAAAAAAATGAGTGAATATGAATAGCTTGGGCTATACAGCAATTTTAGATTTTAGTTTATAGTTTTATTCTTTAAATTTTATTCACAGTAAAACAATGGCTAGTTTTCACAGTTTATTTATATATGGCAAATATAAATTGAAGATGGTAAAATATTTTTGAAAATCCTAACTTTAAGAATTATGAGTTTGTATTATGGTAACTCAAGGCTACAAGTTTTTAGAGGATCAAAACAAGCATCTGTTATTGGTATGTCATTTGTGTATTCTTAGCTGTATGCTTCTGGAATATATATATAAAAGCCTTAAAAAGTTTATTTACATTAAATACTATTATATTGTACTACTATTACTAAATTGTTTATACTACTAAAACTGTACTAATACTACTAAATTGTTTATACTACTACATTACACTTTACAAGCAATATTTTAATGATCAGAAGACTACATCTCTATGTACAAAGTATTAATTTTGAATTTGTGTTATACTAGTTGATGCCCTACCAGGAATTGACACACTTTTTCTTAAAGGAGGTAGTAAATATTTTTGGCTTTGTGGGCCATAGGATTTCTGTTAACTACTTAACTCTGCCATTGCCATCTGAAAGCAGATGATAAATAAACAAATGAGTATGGCTGAATTCCAGTAAAACTTTATTTACAAAAACAGGAAGTTGTGGCCAGGCATGGTGGTTCACACCTATAATCCCAGCATTTTGGGAGGCTGAGGTGGGAGGATCACTTGGCCCCAGGAGTTCAAGACCCAGCCTGGGCAACATGGCGAGACCCTATGTCTACCAGAAAAAAAAAAAAAAGGAAAAGAAAAATTAGCCAGGCATGGTGATGTACACTTGTGGTCCTAGCTATTAGGGAGGCTGAGGTGAGAGGATCACCTGAGCCCAGGAGGTACAGGCTGCAGTGAGCTGTGTTCTTGCCACTGCACTACAGCCTGGGCGACAGAGCAAAGCCCTGTCTCAAAAAACAAAAACAAAAAACCTGGGAAGCTGTCATAGTGGTTTGTCCACTCCTCTTATAGAACAGGCAAGAATGACTTGTAATAATGAAGATCATGTTTCTTATTTATATATTATAATAGAATTCTTGAAGTATTTGGAATTTTTAAAATAATATTGTTAACGTGAAAGATCGCGTCTATGGTATGTAATAACCATCTCTTGAATTGAGTCATGCAAGTTCATCTTGATCATATAACCATTATATTGTGTCACCCTAAAGTCCTTTTAGGATGAGGTTGGAATCCAAATTATCTTGATTAGAGTCCATCAATAAATTGTCTTAAATCTCAATATTTAATTTACTTTTCATTATTACTAATAAGATGTTAAGATTTATGTACTTATTATCCACAGAAATGTTCTCTCTTTTAGAGTTCACTAGGTTTAATGCCCAAGCATGAAATATTTTAGCAGAAATCTTAGTTAACGACTATGATCAAGTATTTTCCCTCTGTTTTATCCATATTTGAATTTCATTCTGAGTGGAAAAAGTAACTAGTTATATTTGATATTACTGTGTATTTTCAGAAACAGTCATTGCATCTTCCATTGGACATAATATCCAAAGTAAATTCATTTTCTGAGGATTTACCTACATTAGGTAGACCTTGAGTATTATTCGATGATAATGGTTACTAAGTAAGAAAAGTAATATTTTATGTATTTTTATTGGTAAATAAAAATTGAGCTTGTATTCTGATCTGAATTTCAGATCTTTAGCCTGTTAACACTTAAGGTTTTATATAAATGGGATGGCTTTAAGTAACAGCTTACGGTTCAAATTATTGTGTACTTTATTTTGTCCATGATCATTTTAAGCAATTCTAATTATTAGATATATCGGTAAGAATATGTCTCAAGTAATTTTGTTATGGAGGAGGAATCTTTCTGCCTGCTTCCTCCTGCCTTAGAAACTCTGGTGATTGCCTGTTTGCCCTCGTTTATGATAAAGTTCCAAAGTGATTGTTTGTACCTCCCATATTTAATTATAAGACACATCATAAGATGCATAATTATAAGACACATATTTAATTATAAAACACATAAATCATTGTAAGCAGTAAGAAAGATAGCTTGTCTGAGAGGGAACCACACACACATACAAACCCAAAAAGCATCATCAAGGGTCATTTAATGTGAGGGCAGATTGCCCTGTCTGCCTCAGTACATTTTAAAGGATATCAGCATAGGAATTTAATGAACTAATTGGCAAGAGGAACATTTTTTTAAACATACTTTTTTATGAAAGACTGGGAAATATTTAATATTTATGTAGGGAAGATTTTCATCCAAAATTAATAAATTAAAAATAGTTTTGACATTTAAAGTTATATAATGATCATGTAGTAGGAAAATCTCTGAGAAATAAAATCTTGACTAATAATAAATGGTTAATATAGATTTACTTTATTTATTTCACTATCTCTTGGTACTATTTTAAATCTCTAGGATTCCTGTCATTTTTAGTTATAAATTCATGTTCTTTGAAAATTGAGAAATCCTAAAGACTGCATATTTTTGAAATAATTTATGGATTATTCAATACAATTGGTTGGTATATACTCTAGCATTGCTATTTAGTTATTTACTGCATGAAATATTTATAAAGTTGATTAGTGATAATGTCTTAAATTAATAGACTTTATTTTTCAGTTCAGTTTTAAATTTACAGACAAATTGAACACAAAGTACAGAGAATTCCCATAAGCTCCCACCTTCCTGCCACTGCCAACAGCTCTCAGTTTACTCTTACTAATATCTTGCATTGGTGGTCTACACTTAATTACAATTGATGAACCAATATTGATACGTTATAGTTAACTAAAGTCCATAGTTTACATTAGGATTTATTCTTTATGTTGTACTATTTCGTAGGTTTTGCCAAATGTATAATGTCCTGTCTCCAAAATTACGGTGTCATCCAGATTAGTTTCACTGCCCTAAATATCCTCTGTGCACCTCCTATCCATCTCTCTCCACAATCCCTGTTAATAACTATTTTTTTCTTCCCTTTCTTTTTACTGATATATATATATATAATAGTGGTTAAATACATATAACATAAATTTACTATCTTAACCATTGTGACAACGGATCTTTTTACTCTGTCTATAGTATTGCCTTTTCCAGTATGTCATGTAGTTGGAATCGACTCCCAATCCTGCGAGTCCTTTTCATAATGGTGTTAATCTATTCCTGAGGGTGAGGCTCTCATCACCTGAAAAACCTCCCATTTTAAAAATTGTGTTACTTGTTTTTTGCGTTCCTTGTGTATTTTAGATATTAACCCCTTTGCAGATGTATGGTTTGCAAATATATTTTCTCATTATGTATGCTTGTTTCTTTACTCTGTTGATTGTTTTCTTTGCTCTGTAGAAGTGTTTTAGTTTATTGTAATCCCATTTGCCTATTTTTGCTTTTGTTGCCAGTTCTTTTGGGGTCATATCCAAAACATTATTATCCAAACCAATTTCATAGAGCTTTTCCCGTCTGTTTTCTTCTAGCAGCCTTGCAATTTCATGTCTTATGTTTGCGTTTAATGCAGTTTGAGTTGATTTTTGTGTATGTTGTTAGATAAGGATCTAATTTTATTCTTCTGCACGTAGCTAACCAGTTTACCCAGCACTATTTATTTATTTATTTATTTTTGAGATGGAGTCTTGCTCTGTCACCCAGGCTGGAGTGCAGTGGCGCAATCTCGGCTCACTGCAAGCTCTGCCTCCCAGGTTCACGCCATTCTCCTGCCTCAGCCTCCCAAGTAGCTGGGACTACAGGTGCCTGCCACTATGCCCGACTAATTTTTTTGTATTTTTAGTAGAGACGGGGTTTCACTGTGTTAGCCAGGATGGTCTCGATCTCCTGACCTCGTGATCCGCCCGCCTCGGCCTCCCAAAGTGCTGGGATTACAGGCGTGAGCCACTGCGCCTGGCCCCAGCACCATTTATTGAAGAGACTATCCTTCCCTCATTTTGTGTTCTTGGCATCTTTATTGAAAATCAGTTGACAGTAAATGTATGGATTTACTTCTGGATTTGCTGTTCTGTTCTGTTTGTGTGTGTGCTTTTATGCCCGTACCATGCTGTTTTGATTACTGTAGCTTGATAGTAGATTTTCAAATTAGGTAATGTGAAGCCTCTGGATTTGTTCTTTTTGCTCAAGACTGTTTTGGCTATTTGGGGTCATTTGTGGTTCCATATGAATTTTAGGATTGTTTTTTCTATTTCTGTGAAAAGTGTCATTAGATAAAGATTGCATTCAGTCTTTAGGTCACTTTTGGTAGTCTGGACATTTTGACAATATTCTTTTTTTTTTTTGGAGACAGAGTCTTCCTCTGTTACCCAGGCTGAAGTGCAAGTGGTGTGATCTCAGCTCACTGCAACCTCTACCTCCCAGGCTCAAGTGATCCTCCCACCTCAGCCTCCTGAGTAGCTGGAACTATCCGTGCATGCCAAGATGCCTGGCTAATTTTTGTATTTTTTGTAGAGATGGGATCTTGCCATGTTGCCCAGGCTGGTTTCGAACTTCTGAGCTCAAGTGATCCGCCCACCTTGGCCCCTAAAGTTCTGAGATTACAGGTTCCATATGGCATGAGCCACTGTGCCTGGCCTTAACAATATTCTTTCAATACACAAAGTTAGAATATCTTTCCATTTAATTGTGTCTTCTTCCATTTCTTTCCTCAGTGTTCATACAGGCATGAGCCACTGCGCCTGGTTTTAACAATACTCTTTCAATCCATAAAGTTAGGATATCTTTCCATTTAATTGTGTCTTCTATTTCTTTCATCAGTGTTTTGTAGTTTTCACAATATAGTGTACAGGCTGTACTTCTTTGGTCAAATTTATTTCTAAGTATTTACCTTTTTTTGGTAGCTATTGTTAATGAGATTTTTTAAAATTTCTTTTTTGAATAGTATGGAAATGACACTGATTTTCGCGTGTTAATTTTGTGTCCTGCAGAATTACTGAATTTGTTTATTTGTTCTAACAGTTTATGCCAGAGTCTTTAGGTTTTACTCCATGAAATATCATGTTGTCTGCAAACAGAGATGATAAAACTTTTTCCTTTGGATGCCTATTATTTCTTTCTCTTATCTAATTTTGCTTGATACAGTATTTTTTTTTTTTTTTGCTTTTCATAGGAGTTATGTAGTATTTACAGCTTTCAACATAGACATCCCCCTGATTCATCTTTATTTTTTATTTTTTTTAATTTTATTTTTCTGTAAGTTATTGGGGTACAGGTGGTATTTGGTTACATGAGTAAGTTCTTTAGTGGAGATTTGTGAGAACCTGGTGCACCCATCACCCGAGCAGTATACACTGCACCATATTTGTTGTCTTTTATCCCTCACTTCACTCCCACTCTTCTCCCCAAGTCTCCAAAGTCCATTGAATCATTGTTATGCCTTTGTGTCCTCATAGCTTAGCTCCCACATATCAGTGAGAACATACGATGTTTGGTTTTCCATTCCTGAGTTACTTCACTTGGAATAATAGTCTCTAATCTCATCTAGGTCATTGCAAATGCTGTTAATTCATTCCTTTTTATGGTTGAGTAGTATTCCATCTATCTATCTATCTATCTATCTATCTATCTAATCTATCTAATCTATCTATCTATCTATCTACCTATCTATCTAGAGTTTCTTTATCCACTCATTGATTGACAGGCATTTGGGTTGGTTCCATGATTTTGCTATTGTGAATTGTGCTGCTATAAACATGCGTGTGCAAGTGTCTTTTTAGAATAATGACTTCTTTTCCTCAGGGTAGATACCCAGTAATGAGATTGCTAGATCAAATGGTAGTTCTACTTTTAGTTCTTCAAGGAGTCTCCACGCTGTTTTCCATAGCAGCTGTACTAGTTTACATTCCTACCAGCAGTGTAGAAGTGTTCCCTGTTCACCACATCCATGCCAACATCTACTGTGTTTTGATTCTTTGATTATGGCCATTCTTACAGGAGTAAGGTGGTATCGCATTGTGGTTTTGATTTGCATTTCCCTGATCATTAGTGATGTTGAGCATTTTTTCATGCGTTTGTTGGCCATTTGTATATCTTCTTTTGAGAGTTGTCTATTCATGTCCTTAGCCCACTTTTTGATGGTATTGATTGTTTTTTCTTGTTGATTTGAGTTTGTTGTAGATTCTAGATATTAGTCCTTTGTCAGATATATAGATTGTGAAGATTTTCTCCAACTCTGTGGGTTGTCTGTTTACTTTGCTGACTGTTCCTTTTGCCGTGCAAAAGCCCTTTAATTAGGTCACAGCTATTTATTTTTGTTTTTATTGCAATTGCTTTTGGGTTTTTGGTCATGAAATCCTTGTTTAAGGCAATGTCTAGAAGGGTTTTTCCAGTGTTAACTTCTAGAATTTTTAGTTTCAGGACTTAGATTTAAGTCCTTAATCCATCTTGAGTTGATTTTTGTATAAGGTGAAAGATGAGGATTGAGTTTCATTCTCCTCCATGTGGCTAGCCTAGTATCCGAGCACCATTTGTTGAAAAGGGAGTCCTTTCCCCACTTTATGTTTTTGTTTGTTTTGTCAAAGATCAGTTGGCTATAAGTATTTGGATTTATTTCTGAGTTCTCAGTTCCATTGGTCTATATGCCTATTTTTATACCAGTACCATGCTGTTTTGGTGACTATGGCCTCATAGTATATTTTGAAATCAGGTAATATGATGCCTCCAGATTTGTTCTTTTTGCTTAGCCTTGCTTTGGCTATGCAGGCTCTTTTTTGGTTCCATATGAATTTTAGAACTGTTTTTTCTAACTGTGGAGAATGGTGGTGCTATTTTGATGGGGATTGCTTTGAATTTGTAGATGGCTTTTGGCAGTATGATGATTTTCACAATATTGATTCTGGCCATCCATGAGCATGGGATGTGTTTCCATTTGTTTGTGTTGTCTATGATTTCTTTTAGCAGTATTTTGTAGTTTTCCTTGTAGAGGTCTTTCGACTCCTTTGTTAGCTATATTCCTAAGTATTTTATTATTTTTGCAGCTATTTTAAAAGGGGTTGCGTTATTGATTTCTCAGCTTGATTGCTGTTGGTATATAGAAGAGCTACTGATTTGTGTACTTTAATCTTGTATCCGGAAACTTTACTGAATTCTTTTATCAATTCTATGAGCTTTCTGGAGAAGTACTTAGGGTTTTCAAGGTAAACGATCATATTGTCAGCAAACAACAACAGTCTGACTTCCTCTTTATGGATGTGGATGCCCTTTATCTCTTTCTCTTGTCAGATTGTTCTGGCTAAGACTTCCAGTATTATGTTGAAGAGGAGTGGTGAGAATGGGCATTCTTGTCTTGTTCCCATTCTCAGGGGTAATGCTTTCAAGTTTTCCCCATTCAGTATTATGTTGGCTGTGGGTTTGTCATAGATGGCTTTTATTACATTAAGGTATGTCCATTGTATGCTGATTTTGCTGAGGGTTTTGATCATAAAGGGATGCTGGATTTTGTCGAATGCTTTTTCTGTATCTATTGAGATGATCATGTGATTTTTGTTTTAAATTCTGTTTATGTGGTGAAATGTATTTATTGGCTTGCGTATGTTAAACCATCCCTGCATGCCTGGTATGAAACCCACTTGATCATGGTGGATTATCTTTTTGATGTGTTACTGGATTTGGTTAGCTAGTATTTTGTTAAGGATTTTAGTATCTATGTTTATCAAGGATATTGGTCTGTAGTTTTCTTTTTTGGTTATGTCCTTTCCTGGTTTTGTTATTAGGGTGATGCTGGCTTCATAGAATGGATTAGTGAGGGTTCCCTCTTTCTCTATCTTGTGGAATAGTGTCAAAAGGATTGGTACCAGTTCTTCTTTGAATGTCTGGTAGAATTCTGCTGTGAATCCGTCTGGTCCTGGACTTTTTTTTTTTTGATAATTTTTAAATTACCATTTCAATCTCGCTGCTTGTTATTGGTCTGTTCAAGCTATCTAATTCTTCCTTATTTAAGCTAGCAGGGTTGTATTTTCCAGGAATTGATCCATCTGTTCTAGGTTTTCTAGTTTATGTGCATAAAGGTGTTCATAGTAGTCTCAAATGATCTTTTGTATTTCAGTAGTGTCAGTTGTAGTATCTCCTGTTTCATTTCTTAGTGAGGTTATTTGGATTTTCTCTCTTTTCTTGGTTAATCTTGCAAATGGTCTATCAAACTTATATATCTTTTCAGATAAACATCTTTTTGTTTGATGTATCTTTTATACTGTATTTTTTGTTTGTTTGTTTCAACTTTGTTTAGTTCTGCTGTGCTCTTGTTTTTTTTCTTCTACTGGGTTTGGTTTTGGTTTTGGTTTGTTCTTGTTTCCGTAGTTCCCTGAGGCATGACTTTAGATTGTCTGTTTGTGCTCTTTCAACCTTTTTGATGTAGGCGTTTAGGGCTATGAACTTTCCTCTTAGCATTGCCTTTGCTGTGTCCCAGAGGTTTTGATAAGTTGCGTCATTATTGTCATTCAGTTCGAAGAATTTTTTTTTTTTTTTTTTTTTTTTTTTTTTGAGACGGAGTCTCGCTCTTTCACCCAGGCTGGAGTGTAGTGGCGCGATCTCGGCTCACTGCAAGCTCCGCCTCCCGGGTTCACGCCATTCTCCTGCCTCAGCCTCTCCGAGTAGCTGGGACTACAGGCGTCCGCCACCACACCCGGCTAATTTTTTGTATTTTTAGTAGAGACGGGGTTTCACCTTGGTCTCGATCTCCTGACCTCGTAATCCGCCCGCCTCGGCCTCCCAAAGTGCTGGGATTACAAGCGTGAGCCACCGCGCCCGGCCCGAAGAATTTTTTAATTTTCATTTTGATTTCATTTTTGATCCAGTGCTCATTCAAGAGCAGGTTATTTAATTTCCATGTATTTGCATGGTTTTGAGGGTTCCTTTTGGAGTTGATTTCCAGTTTTATTCCACTGTGGTCTGAGAAAGTGCTTGATATCATTTCAATTTTCTTAAATTTATTGAGGCTCTTTATGAGGCCTATCATATGGTCTATCTTGGTGAAAGTTCCATGGCAGTTGAATAGAATGTGTATTCTGCAGTTGTTGGATGAAGTGTTCTGTATATATCTGCTCAAAGTCTGTTTGTTCTAAGGTATAGTTTAAATTTATTGTTTCTTTGTTGACTGTCTAGTTGACCTGTCTAGTGCTGTCAGTGGAGTATTGAAGTCCCCCCCCGACCCATTATTGTGTTGCTGTCTATCTCATTCTTAGGTCTGTTAGTAATTGTTTTATAAATTTGGGAGCTCCAGTATTAGGTGCATATATGTTTAGGATTGTGATATTTTCCTGTTGGACAAGGCCTTTTGTCATTATATAATGTCCCTTTTTGTCTTTTTTTTTTTTTTTGAGACAGAGTCTCACTCTGTCGTCCGGGCTGGATTGCAGTGGCACGATCTCAGCTCACTGCAAGCTCCTCCTCCTGGGTTCATGCCATTCTCCTGCCTCAGCCTCCCGAGTAGCTGGGACTACAGGCACCCGCCACCATGCCTGGCTAATTTTTTTTTATTTTTTAGTGGAGATGGGGTTTCACTATGTTAGCCAGGGCCAGTATGGTCTCGATCTCTTGACCTCGTGATCCGCACACCTTGGCCTCCCAAAGTGCTAGATTACAGGTGTCAGCCATCACACCCGGCCTTTTGTCTTTTTTAACTGTTGTTGCTTTAAGGTTTCTTTAGTCTGATATAAGAATTGCTACTCCTGCTAGCTTTTGGTGTCCATTTGCATGAAATGCTCTTTACTACCCTTTTACTTTAAGTTTATGTGAGTCCTTATGTGTTAGGTGAATCTCCTGAAGGCAGCAGATAATTGGTTGGTGAGTTCTTACCTATTCAGCAATTCTGTATGTTATAAGTGGAGCATTTAGGCCATTTACATTCCATGTTAGTATCGAAATGTGAGGTACCCTTGCATTCATCATGTTCTTTGTTACCTTTATACTTTGTTTTTTTTGTTTGTTTTTGCTTTTTAACTTGTATTTTTGTTTTGTAGGTCACGTGTGCTTTATGCTTTAAAGAGGTTCTGTTTTGATGTGTTTCCAGGATTTGTTTCAACATTTAGAGCTCCTTTTAGCAGTTCTGTTAGTGGTTGCTTGGTAATGGTGAATTCTCGCAGCATTTGTCTAAAAATGACTGTATCTTTCCTTCATATATGATGTTTAGTTTCGCTGGAGACAAAATTCTTGGCTGAAGATTGTTTTGTTTGAGGAGGTTGAGGATAGGGCCCCAATCCCTTCTAGCTTGTAGGGTTTCTGCTCAGAAATCTGCTGTTAATCTGATAGGTTTTCCTTTATAGGTTACCTGGTGCTTCTGTCTAACAGCTCTTATGATATTTTCCTTTGTCTTAACTTTGGATAACCTGATGACAGTGTGCCTAGACATTGATCTTTTTGCGATGAATTTCCTAGGTTTTCTTTGTGTCTAGGTCTCTAGCAAGGCCGGGGAAGTTTTCCTTGATTATTCCCCCAGATATGTTTTCTAAGCTTTTAGAATTGTCTTCTTCCTCAGGAACACTGATTATTCTTAGGTCTGTTAGTAATTGTGCATTCTCCACAGAGTATTCTTAGGTTTGGTTGTTTAACATAATCCCAGACTTCTTGGAGGGTTTGTTCATATTATTCTGTTTTCTTTTTCTTTGCTGGACTGGGTTAGTTCGAAGACCTTGTCTTTGAGCTCTCAATTTCTTCTACTTGTTCCATTCTGTTGCTGAGACTTTCCAGAGCATTTTGCATTTCTAAAAGCGTGTCCAAAGTTTCCTGAATTTTTGATTGTTTTTTCTTTGTGCTATCTGTTTTGTTGAATATTGATCCCTTCACTTCTTATATCACTTTTTGGAGTTCCTTGCATTGGGCTTTGCCTTTCTCTGGTCCCTCCCTGTTTAGCTTAATAACTAACTTCCTGAATTCTTTTTCAGGTAAGTGAGGGATTTCTTCTTGGTTTGGATCCATTGCTGGTGAACTAGTGTGATTTTGTGGGGGTGTTGGTGAACCCTGTTTTGTCATATTACCAAGGTTGATTTCCTGGTTCTTTCCTATTTCGGTAGGCTCTGTCAGAGGGAAGGTCTAGGGTTGAAGGCTGTTGTTCAGATATTTTTGTCCCACAGGAGATTCCCTTGATGTAGTACTCGCCCCCTTTTCCTGTGGTTATGGCTTCCTGTGAGCCAAACTGCATGATTGTTTTCTCTCTTCTGGGTCTAGCCACCCAGTGAGTCTACCCAGCTCTTGGCTGGTGCTGAGGGTTTCTGTGCAGAGTCCTTCTGATGTGAACCATCTCTGGGTCTCTCAGTGGTGGATACCAGTGCCTGTTCCGGTGGAGGTGGTGGAGGGTGCAATGGGGTGCAACGGACTCCATGAGGGTTCTTAGCTTTGGTTGTTTAATGCTCTATTTTTGTGCTGGTTGACCTCCTGCCAGGAGGTGGCGCTTTCCAGAACGCATCAGCTGTAGTAGTGTGGAGAGGGAGCAGCAGTGGGTGGGGCCCTAGAACTCCCAGGATTGTATGTCCTTTGTCTTTGGCTACCAGGTTTCCTAGGGAAATCCCATCAGGTGGGGATAGGGCTAGGTGTGTCTGAGTTCAGACTCTACTTGGGCCGGTCTTGCTGTGGCTACTGTGGGGGATGGGGTGAGATTCCCAGGTCACTGGAGTTGTGTACCTAGGAAGATTATGGGTGCCTCTGCTGAGTCATGCAGGTTGTCAGGGATGTGAGGAAAAGCGGCAATCACAGGCCTCATTCAGCTCCCAAGCAAACTGAAAGGCTGGTGTCATTCCCACTGTGCTGCCCACAACAGCCCCAAGTCTGTTTCCAGGTGGAGGGCATGCTTGAAAACTTACCAGAGGCTTTCCACTTCCCAGAGTATTTGAGGTGTCTCCCAGGTCCTGCAGGAGCAGTCCGCTTTCTTCAGAGGTTCTGTGGGTCCTCTCAGGATTGCTGGTTTGTTCCTGCAGTCGATCAGGAGCTAAAATTCACAATCTGGTACACTATTCTTGGTGGACATTTTTTCCTCATCCTTTTCATCACTTTGACTATATTATCCCATTCTCTCCTGGTCTGTAAGGTGTCTACTGAGAAAACTGCTGTTAGCCTTATTTGAATTCTGTTATATGTGATTTCTTTCTTTTCTCTTGTTGGTTTCAGGATCTTTTCTTTATGTTTGATTTCTAACAGTTTGGTTATAATATACCTTTGTCTATTCTTGTTTGGATTAACTCTGTTGGGAGATTTTTCCCCTGCCTATATGTTGATATTTATGTCTTCTTCAGATTTGGGACATTTTCTGCTATTTATTTAAATAAGATATCTATCACTTTTTCTCTTTCTTCTTCTTGAACTCCTGTAACCCAAATATTTGCTGTTTTGATGCTGTCTCATATATTTTATAAGCTTTCTTCAGTTTTATAGTTTTATTCTCTTTTGACTATATATTTTTAACTAACTTGTCCTTAAGATCACAGATCTTCTGCTTGATCAGTTCTGATATTGTTGATATTCTGTTAAATTTTTAATTTCATTTCATTGTGTTTTTCGGCTTTGGAATTTGTTTCTTTTTATAATTTCAATCTATTAATTTTTTCATTTTGGTCATTTATTTTCTTGAAGTTCACTGAGCTCACTTAAAATGATTATTCTGATTTCTTTCTCAGGCAGTTTATCTCCATTTCTTTGTGGTCAGGCACTGGGAGATTGTATTCTTTTTTTTTTTTTTCCAAATATTTAGACATCTATTTTTAAAAGACATAAACACTCACAGTGTTATCATAATCATTTCTCCATTTGTTTTTCTTTTTATTCAAAATGACTAGCTTATATGCATATTTTAAAGTAGCTGAATAACTCAGGAAAAACAAAAATTTGCATAACCAAATTGTGCACTTTTTTTTTCAAATATTTAGACATTTTATTTTTAAAAGGCATAAACACAGTGTTATAATTTCTCCATTTATTTTTCTTTTTATTCAAAATGATTAGCTAGCTTATATGCATGTTTTAAAGTAAGCTGAATAGCTCAGGAAAAACAAAAATTTGCATAAGAAACCGAATTGTGCACCTTTTTTTTTTAAATTCAGAATTTTCATTCTTTTTTTTTTTTTTACTTTTTTTAATTTATTTTTTTATTATACTTTAAGTTCTAGGGTGCATGTGCACAACGTGCAGGTTTGTTACATATGTTTACATGTGCCATGTTGGTGTACTGCACCCATTAACTCGTTATTTACATTAGTTATATCTCCTCATGCTTTCCCTCCTCCCTCCCCCCACCCCACGACAGGAGCTCTTGTAGGACAGGCCTGGTGGTGACAAAATCTCTCAGCATTTGCTTCTCTGTAAAGTATTTTATTTCTCCTTCACTTATGAAGCTTAGTTTGGCTGGATATGAAATTCTGGGTTGAAAATTCTTTTCTATGAAATGTTGAATATTGACCTCCACTCTCTTCTGGCTTGTGGTTTCTGCCGAGAGATCAGCTGTTAGTCTGATGGTCTTCCCTTTGTGGGTAACTTTCTCTCTGGCTGCCCTTAACGGTTTTTCCTTCGTGTCAACTTTGGTGAATCTGACAATTACATGTCTTGGAATTGCTCTTCTCGAGGAGTATCTTTGTGGCGTTCTCTGTATTTCCTGAATTTGAATGTTGGCCTGCCTGGCTAGATTGGGGAAGTTCTCCTGGATAATATCCTGCAGAGTGTTTTCCAACTTGGTTCCATTCTCCCCGTCACTTTCAGGTACACCAATCAGATGTAGGTTTGGTCTTTTCACATAGTCCCAAATTTCTTGGAGGCTTTGCTTTTATTTCTTTTTATTCTTTTTTCTCTACACTTCTCTTCTCACTTCATTCCATTCATTTGATCTTCCATCGCTGATACCCTTTCTTCCAGTTGATCGAATCGGCTACTGAAGCTTGTGCATTCGTCACGTAGTTCTCGTGCCATGGTTTTCAGCTCCATCAGGTCCTTTAAGGACTTCTCTGCATTGGTTATTCTAGTTAGCCATTCGTCTAATCTTATTTCAAGGTTTGCAATGGGTTCGAACTTCTTCCTTTAGCTTGGAGAAGTTTGATCGTCTGAAGCCTTCTTCTCTCAACTTGTCATTCTCCATCCAGCTTTGTTCCGTTCCTTGTGAGGGGCTGTGTTCCTTTGGAGCAGGAGAGGCATTCTGACTTTTAGAATTCACAGTTTTTCTGCTCTGTTTTTTCCCCATCTTTGTGGTTTTATCTGCCTTTGGTCTTTGATGATGGTGATGTACAGATGGGGTTTTGGTGTGGATGTCCTTTCTGTTTGTTAGTTTTCCTTTTAACGGTCAGGACCCTCAGCTGCAGGTCTGTTGGAGTTTGCTGGAGGTCCACTCCAGACCCTGTTTGCCTGGGTATCAGCAGTGGAGGCTGCAGAACAGCGAATACTGCGAACAGCAAATGTTGCTGTCTCATCGTTCCTCTGGAGGTTTCGTCTCAGAGGGGTACCCGGCCGTGTGAGGTGTCAGTCTGCCCCTACTGGGGGGTGCCTCCCAGTTAGGCTACTCGGGTGTCAGGGACCCACTTGAGGAGGTAGTCTGTCCGTTCTCAGATCTCCAGCTGCGTGCTGGGAGAACCCCTACTCTCTTCAAAGCTGTCAGACAAGGACATTTAAGTCTGCAGAGATTTCTGCTGCCTATTGTTTGGCTATGCCCTGCCCGCAGAGGTGGAGTCTACAGAGGCAGGCAGGCATCCTTGAGCTGTGGTGGGCTCCACACAGTTCGAGCTTCCTGGCTGCTTTGTTTACATACTCAAGCCTCAGCAATGGCGGGCGCTCCTCCCCCAGCCTCAGTGCCACCTTGCAGTTTGATCTCAGCTGTGCTAGCAATGAGTGAGGCTTTGCGGGCGTGGGACCCTCCGAGCCAGGCGCAGGATATAATCTCCTGTGTGCCATTTGCTAAGACCATTGGAAAAGCGCAGTGTTAGGGTGGGAGTGACCCGATTTTCCAGCTTTGCTTGTCCATGAAAGGGAATTCCCTGACCCTTTGCACTTGCAGGGTTAGGCGATGCCTCGCCCTGCTTTGGCTCACGCTCGGTGCGCTGCACCCACTGTCCTGCACCCACTGTCTGACAAGCCTCAGTGAGATGAACCCAGTACCTCAGTTGGAAATGCAGAAATCACTCGTCTTCTGTGTCACTCACGCTGGGAGCTGTAGACTGGAGCTGTTCTATTTGGTCATCTTGGAACCGCCCGATTGTATTCTTTTGGTGGTGTTTTGTCTCCTTGGTTTTTCATGGTTCTTGTTGCATTACGTTGATGTCTGAGCATTTGGTGGAGTAGTCACCCCTTGCAGACTTTTTGGGCTAGTTTTTCTGTGGAAAGACCTTCACCTTATGAGGGCACTTGTTGGTTAGGGTACAACAGTTCTGGCACCAGTGAGGGTTCAAGCTGGGTAATCCGTGTAGCTCTGCCAGCCGAGGTTGATTTTAGACCAGTATTGGAGGGATGCTCAGTGGCTAATCGTGTGAATCCTCAGTGGCTAATACTGATGTCTGTGGTGGCAGCAAGGGTTGTTGGGGTCTTTGGTGACAATGGCTGCTAAGGTCCTTGTGATCTCTTTTACTCCTAACAGGGAAGTTGTGGCTGAGCATAGATTCATTTTGGTACTGGGTATGGCTTGTGGACTTGCTTGAAATAGCAGTGGTACCAGTTTGTGATGTGCGTTGCCTGTGATGTGGCCTTGGAGTTGAGAACTGAAGCCTGGGTACTTGTGGAGGGAGTATGTCTCTGGCATCTGGTTCCATAATGGCACTGATATGTATGGTGTAGGCACCTCACCTGCCATGTTGGCAACAGTATGTGATACCTGGAGGCTTGTGAACACATCAGTGGATATGAGAATTGGGATTACAGGTATATGCAGAATTAGAGAGGCTCCTAGGTGGAGGTGGGGCCTAGCTCTGTGTGATAGCTGGTTTGGTACCTGGAGTACAGGCATGAGCAGTGAGGGCTTGGCTTTTAGCCCAGGGAATATGAAGTTGCTCACTAAGGTGATGGCTCGGATATCTGAAATGTGGGCCCAGTGCAGCCACATTGCCTGGGCTTGGAGTGGGTTATGTGTAGAATGACTGCAGTTCTGGGGTTGGGGCAGGTGTGGAGTTGGGAAAGATAGTGGCTTCTACTCTGTTGTGTTGGTGATGTCACTTCCATTATTGGATTTTTAAGGCAAGGAGTGACGTGATGTTTGGTTTTGAATCATCTGATAGCAGTGTGGTATATAGTATATATTAGAAGGGACCAGAAGGATTTTGTAGTGAAAAATGCTGAGGGCTTGAATGAACTAAAACCACATAAAGAAAGGGAACTCTGAAAACTGGTTGAAAATTAGTTTTGTGGCACGTAATTTAATTTATAAACAAACAAGTTGGCAGAAGGAACATTTTGTCAAATGTTACTAGAATAATCTAGCTGGATTTATGTAGATATATTTGTGAAAAGACTTTTGTAACTTCTTGAAAATTTCAAAACATGACAATTCAGTCATTTTATATGTGTCATAACACTGAATCATAAAATGCAGTAGGTATAGCAGAAGCAATAAATATTGTAGTTATATTGGAGTTGGTATGAAAAGACCATGATATTATGTAATACAGGTGGTGAGATGAAACGAGTTATGTTCCAGTAATATGGAAACCATTCATTTAGATTTAGAGCTAAAAGCCGATGTTTTTCATTTGAGGTAGTTCAGGGAGTCTAATAGCTTAGATTTAAAAGTTCTACAAACTATAGTTAGCCATGTCGTTTTTCTTTGAAAAGCAAACTAATAAGCAAATATAAAAGCATGAAGAAAATGCCTATTCCTCTGTGATTCCTATTGGATACATTATGTATTCAAAAAGAAGATCAGGCCATGGTGTTCTTGAGTTGGGTTTCTGTAATCAACTGTTTGTAAAAATAAATGTTTCAGACTGTTGATTTCTTCTATTTGTGTTCTTTTAGTGCTTAAGTGGGTTTTCATTTTAAGTACATTATTAACTGATGACGGCCATTGGTGCTTAAAAAGAATCTAGGTATAATGGCATTGTGCGTTTTCTAAGATATTTTTGGCATTCTTACCCATTAAAATGGTTACGTTGCTAGGATAAGCAACTGGAAAAAAATCATTGAAGCCATTGTTTTCTATTCGTATTTTTGGTTTTGTTTTGAATACTACTTCTTTTATTTTCTCACCCTGTATTCCTAATAACTTCTTCCTCTTTGACCTTTCTTTTTAGGAAAAAAAAATTAACAGAAACTTTCTGAGGTCTGTTTGTATAGCTTTGAAATAACTTCTGCTAACAGTCTGTTTAGTTTTAGAAAATGATACTAGCCTTGTAGAGCAGTAGAATACTAAGTGGTATCATTAATGCCAAACATAACGATAAAATAGTGGAAAAATTTATTACATATTTAGTTTTTTGGATGGTTTCATTGAGGTGTGTCTTTAAGCATAATTATCAAAGTGATTTTTCCTTTAAATTAAGTAACATTCCTCACTCTGCTAAATTGATTTTCAAAATTGGACCTCTTTAATTTGGATGGATGGGTAGAGATTAGTAACTTTTATCTGTAATATTTTCCTGTATAAAGCAGTTTTAAATGTCTTTTAATCTATTTTAAGTGAAATATAATTAGTAGATATTGCTATTTACACATTTAAGTAGTTAAAAAGTATGTTATTTTTCCATTTATAAAGCATCCACTTTGTGAGAGTGGCTAACTCTTACTGATCCTGATCTGTAGTATACTAGTACTTAGTTCTCATCTGCCAACATATTTAGCCTTTCTACACTATATAGTTTATTAAAAGAGAAGTACAACAAATTTAATTTAAAGATTTAATTGGCTTTTTTTTTTTTTTTTTTTTTTTTTTTGAGACAGAGTCTTGCTCTGTCGCCCAGGCTGGAGTGCAGTGGTGCAACCTCTCCCTCCTGGGTTCAAGCAATTCTTTTGCCTCAGCTTCCCGACAGGCACACACTACTATGCCCGGCTAATTTTTGTGTTTTTATTAGAGACGAGGTTTCACCATATTGGCCAGGCTGGTCGTGAACTTCTGACCTCGTGATCCACCCACCTCGGCCTCCCAAAGTGCTGGGATTACAGGCATGAGCCACTGTGCTTGGCTTGGCTTTTTTTGTTTGTTTCTTTTCTTTTTTTTTTTTTTTTTTTTACTTCTAGAATCAGGCAACATCTCATTCTATTAAATAGAATAGACTGAGCAGAGATAGTTGGCTTTATAGGCCAAAAATGGCTGAAGAAAACAGAAACAAGAAACAGAAAGCAAATTGGTTGTTTCAAAGTTACTTTCCTTAGTGATGTTAAGCATTTTTTCATCTGTTTGTTGGCCATTTCTATATCTTCTTTTGAAAATTGTTCATGTCCTTAGTCCACTTTTTGATGGGATTGCTTTTTTCTTGCTAATTTGCTTGAGTTCCTTGTAGATTCTGGATATTAGTCCTTTGTCGGATGTATAGCTTGTGAAGATTTTCTCCCACTCTGTGGGTTGTCTGTTTACTCTGCTGTTTATATTCTTTTGCTGTGCAGAAGCTCTTTAGTTTAATAAAGTCCCACCTATTTATCTTTGTTTTTGTTACATTTGCTTTTGGGTTCTTGGTCATGAAGTCTTTGCCTAAGCCAATGTCTAGAAGGGTTTTTCTGATGTTATCTTATAGTATTTTTATAGTTTCAAGTTTTATATTTAAGTCCTGGATCCATCTTCAGTTGATTTTTGTATAAGGTGAGAGATGAGGATCCAGTTTCACTCTGCTTTATGTCGCTTGCCAGTTACCCAGCACCATTTGTTGAATAGGGTATCCTCTCCCCGCTTTATGTTTCCTTTGTTGAAGATCAGTTGACTGTAATATTTGGGTTTATTTCTGGCTTCTCTCTTCTGTTCCATTGGTCCTGTGCCTATTTAAACCAAAACCCAATGCGATACCACTATACTCCTGCAACAGTGGCCATAATCAAAAAATAAAAAAAAAATAGATGGTGGCATAGATGTGGTGAAAAGGAAACACTTCTGTACTGCTGTTGGGAATGTAAACTAGTACAACCACTTTGGAAAACAGTGTGGAGATTCCTTAAAGAACTAAAAATGGAATTACTATTTGATCCAACAATCCCAATCCTGGGTATCTACCCAGAGGAAAAGAAGTTACTATACAGAAAAGATACTTGCACACACATGTTTGCAGCAGTACAATTTGCAGTTGCAAAAATATGGAACCAGCCCAAATGCCCATCAATCAATAAGTAGATAAATAAATTGTGGCATCTGAGTTACTTCATTATATACTATATATTCCATATATATACATATATAGGGAATACTACTCAGCCATAAAAGGAACTAATGGCATTCACAGCACCTGGATGGAACTGGAGACTATTATTCTAAGTGAAGTAACTCAGGAATGGAAAACCAAACATTGTATGTTCTCACTCATAAGGGGGAGCTAAGCTATGAGGATGCAAAGGCATAAGAATTATATAATGGACTTTGGGGACTTGGGGGAAAGGGTGGGAAGGGGGTGAGGGATAAAAGACTACAAATTGGGTTCAGTGTATACTGCTTGCATGATGGGAGCATCATAATCTGACAGATCACCACTAAAAAACTTACTCATGTGACCAAATACCACCTTTTCCCCGCAAAGCCTATGGAAATAAATTTATTTAAAAAGTTACTTTCCTCATATAATTGAAACAGAGGGGACTTCCTTATCTTGCTGGCTCCAGGTAAACTGGACCTCATTGGTTGCTGTGGATCTCCTGTTTTTGGGAAACTGGCCCATCTCAAAGTTCAGTTCATTTACTTGGCACTTAACAGGAGTGATTCCATTTTGGTTTGGTCTGGTCTGCTAAAGTTTAGTGTGGGAGGCTAGTCTAAAACAGTGGCTTGCCATAAACTTTAACAAATCAAATACACTTGTTAAAGGACACTGAAAGATACAAAGTTAAAAATATACTCTACCTTTGGCTCTTTTCTAGTTATATTAAAACAAACTACAGCTTAATTCAACAAACTGTTTTCAAATTCCCATTAGGTGCCATATACCGATAACATAAAGATTGATAAACTAAAATGATCCTTGCTTTCAAATATTTGACAATGTTAAGAGTAAACAGTCTTGCACACATGATGCATATGAAATAATACAAATCATAGCTATAAACAGGATTTTTAGGAACATAAATTAGAAGAACCACTTCTGTAAGGTGATGTAACATTAACTAGGAGATTGCCAGGAGGGAGAACTGATGGCAAAGGTCATTTCAAGCAGAGATGAAGCGATTATCCTTAACCCCTGCCTGCACCAAAAAGACCCAAAACAATAAAAGAAAAACCATAAACTAAAAAGAAGAAGGGGAAAAACTTTAAGGGCTAGTGAATAGAAAAAAGAGAACTTCCTATTATGTTTTAATAGGTTGAAATTATGTAAAGCCGGAATGGAATGGAAAAGAGCATGAGTTATAAGGTAAAGAGAATAAGTTTCAGGTTCCAATTGTTCCTGCTCTGTGTTTCCAGGTAAGTCACTGAATTTTTGTAAGCTTCCTTTTCCTCGTTGCAGTAGATGCTGTTAGTACCCCATCCAGTCCCTTTTTATCTGGATGGTTTATTTACCTATCCCTCACCCATAGAGTAGTGACTCACAGCTCTCAGTTCTCACTAGTGCCACAGAATTGCCAGGACCTGCCTGCCCAGAAACCCCAGAGATCTTAAGCTTCTCACTTTCCCAGGGGGTAGGTAGGTAGGTGACTTGTGGCCAATGACTAGTTGATATAAGGGTATAAGGCCTTGCCTTTGTCTCAATATGTGACATCTCCCTGGTGCCAGTTAGACTCCAGAGCTCACTCTGGGATCAGGTTGAGGCTAGACTTTAGCTGAACCCACAGTTTTGTTGCCTCATTCACTTCTTTAAATTTTTTACTAAGAGCAGTTATTCAGTCATGTGCACGGAGTTCTTGTCTTAGGTTTTGCCTCTCAGGGACTTGACCTAACACCCACCCCACTTTCCCCAGCCCTTTAAAAAATCTGTGATCAGGTATACATAATTTAAAATTTACAGTTTTCACCATTTTAAAGTATACAATTCAGTGGCATTAAGTATATCCCAATGTTGTGCAACTGTCACCACTATCTCTTTTCAGAACTTTTTCATCAACCCATAAGATAACTCCAAACCCATTAAGCAGTCACTTCCTATCTTCCGGCCCCTAAGCAGCCACTGGTAACACCAAGGAGTAGAATTACCTCATCATATGGTAATTTAACTCACTGAAGTACTTGCCAGCTGTTTTCCAAAAGGGCCGTGTAATTTTATATTCTACCAGCAATTTTGAAGTATTAGTATTTTGATTCTCCACGTGCTCACCAATGCTTGTTATTTTCCAATTTTATTTTGAGGGTCATTCTAGTGGCTGTGGATACTTCTCTTTCAAATTGAACTAACTCTCCTCTTAACATTATTGTGAGAATCAACTTGTGAGAGAAAACTTTTGGCGTATTACAAAGCACTGTATAGATGCCTTTACTTGTGATGTACGATTCAAACTGAAATCAGATTTAAAAGATTTGTTCTATCTTTGGTTTTATAAGACTCGCATAGAAAGAAAATAATAAAATTCGCTTATGATTAACTATTGGGCAGTCTAATAGAAGTATACAGTATTAAGCTTTTGGTTGTCCTTTTTACATTCGAGAGATGTTATTCTTGACATAGTTTCAGTATAAGAAAAGATAACAGGGGCTCAGTTTCATTTTCAGTGCCTGCTATTAATTAAAGGGCCACTTATGCCAGAATTTCCCATTGATGTGTTTTGTTGTGTCTGTGTGCGTGTGCACATATATATATATTCACAAATATAATACACATATAAAAGTCATGTTATATACTTAAGAAAAATGACAAAATGTTGGACAATAAAAGGAACATAAAACATTTTTACTATAGATAAAAATTTTAAATCAGTCTATTTTTGTATGTATTTGAGGTGTATATGTATATGTACATGATATTGTTAATTAATTAATTGTTTTTTTTTGGCAGAGCCGGGGTCTCACTGTGTTGCCCAGGCTGGTCTGAAACTCCTTGGCTTAAGTGATCTTCCTGCCTCAGCCTCCCCAAAGTGTTGGGATTATAGGCTTGTTAATTTTTTTAGCTACCTTAAAATTTGTTTTCTGAATTGACTAAAAAATCTCTATAGTGTCATTTTTAGTGATTGTGTACAGTATTCCTCCTTGTGGCTATTACAGCATTTTCATAAAAAGATAAATAAAATTGAACTTTTATTTATATGACACATTTTTGTGTGTGCATATGAATTAAAATCTCTAATCTTCAATTTTCAATTAAGATTTCTTTTGTTTCAGGGGACACATATATTACTGCTTTTGTTTTTAACATAGTCGTCAGTTTAAGATCACTACTTCATACAATTCTTTCTTTTTTTTTGAGACAGAGTCTTGCTGTGTTGCCCAAGCTGGAGTGCAGTGGTGCAATCTCAGCTTACTACAACCTCTGCCTCCTGAGTTCAAGTGATTCTTGTGCCTCAGCCTCCCAAGTAGCTGGGACTACAGGCCTCTGCCATCATATCCGGCTAATTTTTTTTTTTTTTTTTTTTGTATTTTTAGTAGAGATGGGGTTTCACCATGTTGGCCAGACTGGTTTCGAACTCCTGACCTCAAATGATCCACCTGCCTTGGCCTCCCAAAGTGTTAGGATTATAGGCGTGACCACTGCTCCTGGGCACTTCATATAATTCTACAAAACATTTTAGTTTATTTTGATGTTTTTTAAACTTTGCACTTACGTGGTTTTATGGTTTTTTGCCAAGGATAATTAATTGCCACAGGATTAAAATGGTACATATTTTAGAAGCATTAGTTTTATTCTTTGATGAATAATTAAAAATTTTTAATATAAAAAGACACAGGGATCATTGTGAGATCAAGGTAAAGTTGACAGGAACGTAAAAGATAAATTTGGTTATATACTTTTAAAGGTTTCCTGTATTCTAGAGAGTACTTTAGTGGAGAGGTTTAGTTTGCAATATGGGATATTTTCAGATTTTACCATTCAGTAAATAGAAAAGTAATGATTACATTGGCCAATTTTAGTCATTTTTCTGTCTCATTTGAGCAGATCTGATAACTTTGTACGTTTTACAAAATGTTGTTTGGATGTTTGAGTTATTGGTCATTAAGAGATAACATTTTAGGGAGGCCGAGACAGACGGATCATGAGGTCAGGAGATCGAGACCATCCTGACTCCGTCTCAAAAAAAAAAGAGATAACATTTTAATGAATATTCTTCATATGTGTTAGGCCCATCTTGGAAGGCTCCTTTCTGATTTTTGTAAATGACTTTTTTGATATGTTACAGGTGGATCAAAGAACAGATGTCTAGGAATTAACTGTGATACATCTCCCATTCTCCTCTTGATAACCTACTTTTTTTTTTCTTTTAAGTGACAAAAATAATTTTAGTTTTTCCTGGTTCTAAAACTTATTCATGCACATTGCTAAAATGTAGAAAACAAAATTTCTTAATGGCACTGTCACCCTTCCAGTCTGTCTTCTGTGTTCGTGTTCCTATTCATTCTTTGGTCTATAATAATCTTCCTGTCTCCACTTTCTGAAGTCATGATCATTCATTAAATTATCAACAGTCCTAACTCTTCATACAACTTCTCAGTGTAGCCTCGTGGAAAAGAGATGAACTTCATTGTGAGAACTGTATGAAGCTGTAAAAAGTTACCAGCTTTGGATTTTGTCAAATTGCATTCCACTCCTGGCTCTACAAATTATCATCTTGGTAGCCTGAAGCTTGTTATTAAACTTCTGTGTTTTTATGCTTTTTTGTCTCTAAAGTAGGCATAATAAGCCTTTTATGGATATTGTGAGCATTAAATGAAATAATGTGTGTAAAATACCTAATACAAGGAGCTGATAAGCAATTCATGTTGAATGGTTCATTCAGTAAATACATACTGGATGTCTACTTGGTGCTAAGTTTTCTCTGGGTGATGGGCTGCATAGGGAGACAGATACTAAAGTATTAAAATTTTATATACCATTAGTAATGGGGAGAAGGGAAGTATCTTACTGAACTTTTAAGTTCATTATGAACATGTGTGTAACATTGTGTGTGTGTAATTTGTAAATATGTTAAGTTGTAAAAAGCCTCCAACAATTTATTGGTTCCCAGAAGACAATAAAATGAGCTCAGGTTTAAAATAAATGTGTTAGCATATTTATAGTAATCCTTCTAATACTTGCATTTCTGCCAACCTGTCTTGGAATTTCAGTGACAGAGGGACTCCTAGTGTTTAAAATATTTTATGTAATTTTCGTATAACACGAACCTTTAAACACAAACCAACTATTTTATCTAGAAGTACAAAAAAGACAGTGATCTGATGCACTGGTGAAGGAAAATCTAGCTTTGTTATGCCTATGAGACAGTACTATTCTGCACTTTATTAAAAACTTAAGGGACTTTGTATAGGATAACTCTGAATACAGTTGATTTCCTCTTTTCCTTATAAATCTGCACCTAAGACACAAGTCTACTATACACAATTTTAGTTGACAATGACAGGTAGATATCCCTTTCTCTAAAATTTTTGCTTGTGTAATGGTTGAGTTAAACTTCATGATGTCTGAAACCTGGCTTTACTATTTTCTCTGTAATGGGGGATGAAGCACATCATTTTTTTTTCCTTTTATTTTGTTTTTAGATTTATTTCCGTAGGTTATTGGGGAACAGGTGGTGTTTGGTTACATGAATAAGTTCTTTAGTGGTGATTTGTGAGATTTTGGTGCACCCATCACCTGAGCAGAATACACTGCACCCTATTTGTAGTCTTTTTTTTTTTTTTTTTTTTTTTTGAGACAGAGTCTCGCTCTGTTGGCCAGGCTGGAGTGCAGTAGCACGATCTCAGCTCACTGCAACCTCCATCTCCTGGGTTCAAGTGCTTCTGCCTCAGCCTCCTGAGTAGCTGGGATTACAGGCATGTGCCACCACGCCTGGCTAATTTTTATATTTTTAGTAGAGATGGGGTTTCACCATGTTGGCCAGGCTAGTCTCAGACTCCTGGCCTCAGGTAATCTGCTCACCTTGCCCTCCCAAAGTGCTGGGATTACAGGCGTGAGCCATCGCGCCTGGCACTATTTGTAGTCTTTTATCCCTAACCCCCTTCCCACCCTTTCCCCCTGAGTCCCCAAAGTCCATTGTGCCATTCTTATGCCTTTGCATTCTCATAGTTTAGCTCCCACTTATGAGTGAGAAAATAATGATGTTTGGTTTTCCATTCCTGCATTACTTCACTTAGAATAATAGTCTCTAGTCTCATCCAGGTAGCTGTGAATGCCATTAGTTCATTCATTTTTATGGTTGAGTAGTAGTGTTCCAGCGTGTGTGTGTGTGTGTGTGTATAGTATGTGTATGTATATATGTATGTATATGTGTGTATGTATATATATATGCGTGTATATATACTTACATATATATCACAATTTCCTTATCCATTCGTTGATTGATGGGCATCTGGGTTGATTCTATGTTTTTGCAGTTGCAAATTGTGTTGCTGTAAATGTGTGTGCAAGTATCTTTTCCTATGACTTTTTTTTCCTGTGGGTAGATACCAAGGGTTGGGATTGCTGGATCAAATGGTAGTTCTACTTTAAGTTCTTTAAGGAATCTCCATACCATTTTCCATAGTGGTTTTACTAGTTTGTATTCCCACCAGCAGTGTAGAAGTGTTGCCTGTTTAGTGCATCCATGCCAACATTTACCTAGTTTTTGTTTTTTGATTATGGCCATTCTTGCAGGATTTGGTGGTATTGATCATTAGTGATGTTGAGCATTTTTTCATGTGTTTGTTGGCCATTTGCATATCTTCTTTTGAGAATTGTCTATTCCTGTCCTTATCCCACTTTTTGATGGGATTTTTTTTTCTTGATTTCTGTGAATTCATTGTAGATTTTGGGTATTAGTCTTTTGTCAGATGTATAGATTGTGAAGATTTTCTCTCACTCTGTAGGTTGTCTGTTTACTCTGCTGACTGTTTCTTTTGCTGTGCAAAAGCTCTTTAGTTTAATTAAGTCCCAGCAATTTATCTTTGTTTTTATTGCATTTGTTTTTGGGTTATTGGTCATGAAATCCTTGCCTAAGCCAATGTCTAGAAGGGTTTTTCCATTGTTACCTTCTGGAACTTTTATAGTTTCAGGTCTTAGATTTAAGTCCTTAAATCTTGAGTTGACTTTTGTATATGGAGAGAGATGAGGATCGAGTTTCATTCTCCTACATGTGGCTAGCCTAGTATCCCAGCACCATTTGTTGAAAAGTGTTCCCAATTTATGTTTTTTTTTCAAAGATCAGTTGGCTGTAAGTGTTTGGGTTTATTTCTGAGTTCTCTATTCCATTGGTCTATGTGCCTGTTTTTATACCAGTACCATGCTGTTTTGGTGACTGTAGCCTAATAGTATAGTTTGAAATCAGGTAATGTGATGCCTCCAGTTTTGTTCTTTTTGCTTAGTCTTGCTTTGTCTATGTGGGTTCTTTTTTGGTTCCATATGTATTTTAGAATTGTTTTTTTTCTAATTTAGTGATGAATGATGATGGTATTTTCATGGGAATTGCATTGAATTTGTAGATTGCTTTTGGCAGTATGGTCATTTTCACCATATTTATTCTACCCATCCATTAGGATGGGATGTGTTTCCATTTGTTTGTGTTGTCTGGGATTTCTTTTAGCAGTGTTTTGTAGTTTTCCTTGTAGAGGTCTTTCACCTCCTTGGTTAGGTATATTCCTAAGTTTTTTTTTTTTTTTTTGCAGCTATTGTAAAAGGGGTTGATTCTTGATTTGATTCTTAGCCTGGTCACTATTGGTGTACAGAAGAGGTGTTGATTAGTGTACAATAATTTTGTGTCCGTGAACTTTGCTGAATTCTTTTGTCAGTTCCAGGAGCTTTCTGGAGGAGGCTTTAGGGTTTTCTAGGTAAACGATCATATCAGCAAACAGCAACAGTTTGACTTCCTCTTTACTGATGTGGATGCCCTTTATCTCTTTCTCTTGTGGGATTGCTCTGGCTAGGACTTTCAGTACTGTGCTGAAGGGGAGTAGTGAAAGCTAGCAGCCTTGTATTGTTCCTGTTCTCAGAGGGAATGCTTTCAGCTTTTCACCATTCAGTATTATGTTGGCTGTGGGTTTGTCGTAGATGGCTTTTATTATATTGAGGTATATCCCTTGTATGCTGATTTTGCCAAGAGTTTTAATCATAAAGTGATGCTGGATTTTGTCAAATGCTTTTTCTGCTTCTATTGAGATGATCATGTGATTTTTAATTCTGCTTATGTGGTGTATGACATTTATTAACTTGTGTATGTTAAACCATCCCTGTAACCCTGGTATGAAACCCTCTTGATCATAGTGAATTATCTTTTTGATATGTTGTGGATTTGGCTAGCAAGTATTTTGTTAAGGATTTTAGTATCTGTGTTCAACAGGGTTATTGGTGTGTAGTTTTCTTTTTTTGGTTATGTTCTTTCCTGGTTTTAGTATTAGCATGATAATGGCTTCATAGAATGATATAGGGAGGGTTCCCTCTTTCTCTGTCTTGTAGAATAGTGTCAGTAGGATTGGTACCAATTCTTTGAATCTCTGGTAGAATTCTGCTGTGAATCTGTCTGGTCCTGGACTTTTTTTTGATAGTAATTTTTAAATTACCATTTCAATCTCACTACTTGTTATTGGTCTGTTCAGGGTATCTAATTCATCCTGATTTAAGCTAGGAAGGTTGTATCTTTTCAAGAATTTATCCATTTCTTCTAGGTTTTCTAGCCTATGGATGTAAAGGTCTTCATAGTAGCCTTGAATGGTCTTTTGTATTTCTTTGGTGTCAGTTGTAATTTCACTTGTATCGTTTCTCACTGAGCTTATGTCGATTTTCTCTCTTCTTTTCTTAGTTAATCTTGTTAATGGTCTCTCAGGTTTATTGTTTCAAAGAACCAGCTTTTTGTTTCATTTATCTTTTGTATTTTTTTTTTTTGGTTGTTTCAATTTCGTTTAGTTCTGCTCTGATATTGGTTATTTATTTTCTTCTTGTAGGCTTGGGTTTGGTTTGTTCTTGTTTCTCTGGTTCCTTGAGGAGTGACCTTAGATTGACTGTTTGTGCTCTTTCAGACTTTTTGATGTGGTGTTTAGGGCTATGAGCTTTCCTCTTAGCACTGCCTTTGCTGTGTCCCAGAGGTTTTGATAGGTTGTGTCACTATCATCATTCAGTTCAAAGAATTTTTTACATTCCATTTTGATTTCATTTTTGACCCACTGATTATTCAGGAGCAGGTTGTTTAATTTCCATGTATTTGCGTGGCTTTGGAGGTTCCTTTTGGAGTTGATTTTCAGTTTTATCCCACTGTGGTTTGAAAGAGTGCTTGATATAATTTCAGTTTTCTTAAATTTATTGAGGCTCGTTTTGTGCCCCATTATGTGGTCTGTCTTGGAGAAAGTTCCACGCCTTGTTGAATAGAATGTATATTCTGTGGTTGTTGGATGGAATGTTCTGTATATATCCGCTAAGTTCATTTGTTCATTGCTTAGGTATAGTTTAAATAGTCCAAGGTATAGTTTAAATCCATTGTTTCTTTGTTAACTTTCTGTCTTTATGACCTATCTACTGCTGTCAGTGGAGTATTGAAGTCCCCCACTATTATTGTGTTGCTGTCTATCTCATTTCTTAGGTCTATTAGTGATTGTTTTATAAATTTGGGAACTCCAGTGTCAGGTGCATATATTTTTAAGATTGTGATATTTTCCTATTGGACAAGGCGTTTTATCATTATATAATGTCCCTCCTTGTCTTTTTTAACTGCTGTTGCTTTAAAGTTTCTTTTGTCTGGTATAAGAATAGCTAGTCCTGCTTGCTTTTGGTGTCCTTTTGCATAAAATGTCTTTTTCCACCCCCTGCCTTAAGTTTGTGTGAGTCCTTATTTGTTAGCTAGGTGAGTCTCTTGAAGGCAGCAGATAATTGGTTGGTGGATACGTATCCATTCTGCATTTCTGTATCTTCTAAGTGGAACATTTAGGCCATTTACATTCAATATTAGTATTGAGATATGAGGTACCATTTTATTTATTGTGGTATTCATTGCCTATATACCTTAGATTTTGTTTTTGTTTTTTAAATTGTATTTTTTTGTTTTTTTAAATTGTATTTTTGTTTTATAGGTCCTGTGAGATGTATGTTTTAAAGTGGTTCTGTTTTGATGTGCTTCCAGGATTTGTTTCAAGATTTAGAGCTCCTTTTACAGCTCGTGTAGTGGTGGCTTGGTAGTGGCGAATTCTCTCAGCATTTGTTTGTCTGAAAAAGACTGTATCTTTCTTTCATGTATGAAGCTTAGTTTCACTGGATACAAAATTCTTGACAAAAATCATTTTGTTTGAGAAGACTGAAGATAGGGCCCCAATCCCTCCCAGCTTGTAGGGTTTCTGCTTAGGTATCTGCTGTTAATCTGATAGGTTTTCCTTTGTAGGTTACCTGGTGCTTTTTTCTCACAGGTCTTAAGATTCTTTCCTTCATCTTAACTTTAGATAACCTGATGTCAGTGTGCCTAGGCGATAATCTTTTTGTGATGAATTTTGCAGGTGTTCCTTTTGCTGCTTCTATTTGGATGTCTAGGTCTCTTAGCAAGGTCAGGGAAGTTTTCCTCGATTATTCCCCCAAGTATGTTTTCAAACTTTTCAATTTCTCTTCTTCTTTGGGGACACTGATTATTCTTAGATTTGGTTGTTTAACATAAGCCCAGACTGTTTGGAGCCTTTGTTCATATTTTCTGATTTTTTTGGTCTTTGTTGGAGTTTGTTAATTAGAAGACCTTGTCTTCAAGCTCTGAATTTTTCTTCTACTTGTTCAGTTCTATGGCTGAGACTTTCCAGAGCATTTTGCATTTCTATAAGAGTGTCCATTGTTTTCTGAAGTTTTGATTGTTTTTTATTTATACTGTTTCCCTGAATATTTCTTCCTTCACTTCGTGTAATATTTCTTGGATTTCCTTACATTGTGCCCACCTTTCTCTGGTGTCTCCCCTATTAGCTTAATAACTGTCCTCCTGAATTCTTTTTCAGGTACATCAGGGATTTCTTCTTGGTTTGGTTCCATTGCTGGTGAGCTAGTGTGTGATTTTGGGGGGTGTTAACCTTGTTTTGTCATATTACCAGAGTTGGTTTTCTGATTCCTTCTCATTTGGGTGGGCTCTGTCAGAGGAAAGGTCTAGCGCTAAAGGCTGTTGTTCAGATTCTTTTGTCCCATGAGGTATTCCCTTGATGTAGTACTCTCCCCCTTTTCCAGTGGATGTGGCTTCCTGGGAGCCGAGTTGTGGTGATTATCTCTCTTCTGGATCTAGCCACCCAGCAAGTCTACCAAGCTCTGGGCTGGTATTGCAGGTTGTCTGCAGAGTCCTGTGATGTGAACCATCTGTGAGTCTCTCAGCTGTGTATACCAGCACAGTATTTGGGGTATTCTCCAGGGTCTTGCAGGAGCAATCTGCTTCCCTCAGGGGGTCTGTGGGTCCTCTCAGGTTTCCTGACTTATTCCTGCAGTCATTCTGGAGCAAAAATTCATGATGCGAGCCTCCACATGCTGCTCTGTCCATCCGAGTTCGAGCTGCAGTCTAGTCCTGCCTCCTGTCTGCCATGATCCATCCATTTTCTGGGGCCTCAGATTCCTTATTTGTAAAATGAGACTAGAAAAGCCTCTGGCTCCATAGGCTTATGTGATACAGTACTGTGGGACACTTAGTACATAGAGTAAGTCCTCAGCGTTAGCTACTGTTATCATGTGACACTAGAAACAATAGTTGAGAAATAATTTGGAATTGGACAGAACCGATACCTGGTCTAACTCTGCTTTTAGCTTTGAATGAGCGTTTCAGCCACTTCTTTGGACTTAGTTTTTAGTTTTTTAAAAATATTTTTAAAAGAGAGATCATAAGGCCCACCTTACGGGATTCTTGTTGATGTTTAAAGGAGTATATAGTTAAAACAGTGCCCAGAAGAGTAAATACAAAATAAATGCTAGATTTCTCTTCCTTTCCACTCCCTACCCTCTGCTTTTTTTTTTTTTTTTTTTTTTTTTTTAAATCATCCATGCCATGATCTTTTTCCAGAAGAGATTCACTTAATCCTATGACAGTGCAGTTCAGACCTGAGTGGAGTACTACAAATGTAGTTCGATCTGTGCCTGGTAGATAATTTAAATTGACCAACTCCAAGGTAGTTACATGTTAAGTCAGTATTTGTCTTCCTTTTTGTTCACAAATAAAAGCAAGAGCCTTTTTACTTTCCAAATGATTTTAAAATTTAGATTGAATTTGTCCAAAGGAAGAAAAATACATTTAAATTTTTTTTATTTTTTTGAAACGGGGTCTCACTCTGTTGCCAAGGCTGGAGTGCAGTGGCATGATCATGGCTCACTGCAGTCTTGAACTCCTGGACTTAAGTGATTGTCCCACCTCAGGCTTGCCAGTAGCTAGGACTACAGGTATGTGTCACCACGCCTGGCTAACTTTTTAAAATTTTTGTAAAGATGGCATCTCTGTTGCCCATACTGGTCCCGAACTCCTGGGCTCAAGCAGTCCTCCTGCCTCAGCCTCCAACATGCTAGGCAATTATAGGTGTGAACCACTGCACCAGGACTTTAATATTTTTGTTAAGAAATTGTTGCTATTAAAAACAATCATAATTCAGTCTCCTCTGTACTAGTGTTACCAGCTGACATACCATTTTTTCTTTAAAATCTAAACAGCAAGCATATTTAGTAAATATCTCATCCTTACCTATGAAACTTATAGCATATAACATAATAGAGGTATGACTGATGGATATTTTCTCATGTTTACTTATTCCTTTTTGAGGAAATGAAGAGCAATAATGGTTTATGCATAAATATTTTCTAAAAAGCCTATGTGTTAATATATTACCTGACCTCTCAAATTATTCAGATGATATCTTTTTAATATGCCACTAAGAATGGAAGGAGAGCGGCTCAGGGAAGATAAGACAAAAACTTTTCATGTTATTTTTTTTAAATTATGAATTACTTTAAAGATACAGTGAATTACTGAGAAATCCTCAGATTTCCACTTTCTCAATATTTTATTTGATAAAAGAAAGGTGGATGGTGGCTCTCTGTTTCCTCAGCAATACTCTGTATCTTTATAGTACTTTATAATTTCAAGAATGAGTAAGAAGCAGTTTGTCATTAGAATTTATTAATATCTTATTTTGGCTCTTACGGTTCTCTTTTATTTATAATACTTGATTCTGGATTTTTTTATGGTAGGGATATAAAAATTCTCTTTAAAATTAATTTTAGTAACAATTTAACAACATAAAGGGTTGATAATTTGAAAAAATATTTGAAGAAAATATTAAGCAAATAAGAGTGCAATAGTATGCTGATATGCAAGACGATTAAAGATGGAATATGAAAAACACATTAGAAAGAACCATGTTTTAAGATACAGTTTCTTATTAAAGGAAATGTGTTACTAATCCTGGCCCGATGCTGACAGTAGAGAGCAATAGCTCCTATGGATCCTATATTAGAGGACACTGTATAATGTTTATCACCTGTATCAAATATAGAATGTATATATAGGACCTCATCTCATGTACTTCTTTAAAACTGAGTCAGTGGAAGGGAGAGATGGTAAGTGGAAAGATGGATCAATGGACAGAGGATGGGCAAAAAGTTCTCTGTTTTTCTTTTAAATGTCTTTTGTGAAAACTGTCAGAAAAAGTTGTGTTATTTATAATGGTAATGGTTTGTCTTTATCAAACGGTGAATTTTTAGAATATATTAAAGTGTCCCACAGTGTGATTATTGCAAGGAATTAATGAATTTATAAACAGTACTCAGAATATTGCATGTAAACTGAAAAATGCTTTGCTATATATATATACACACTATATCTCTTATTGTGTGTAAATATTGTGATTAGTAAAGTACAAATACATTTTAAAACATTACTGAATTTATAATTTTGCCATCTATATTCTAAATCAGCATTGCATAGTTATTATGTTTGAATATGTGATTTTTTTGTATTAAAGAAATTACCTTCTGACTTAAAATGGCAGGAAACCACTATTACTGATTCAAAAACTATCCTCAAGTCTCTTAATAAATATTGTTATTTATGCTTCTCAGTTATAATTCCTAAAAGATACGTTAGTTTCAGCCCCTTTTAGTTGTCAGTTAAGTATTGAGTTATGTTTGAGGTTGAGATGGAATCGATTTGATATCATATTGTGAAAGGTGAGTAGCAGAAGGTGGCTTTGGCACATAAAAGATGTGAACTCAGAAACTACCTGATGGCTGCACTAGGATTCTCTTTAGAAAATAGTATTAGGTAAGTTCTAGTAAGAAATAGGTGCATCAAGCCTTATAATTTCATAAAATACATGAATGGCTGTTATGTTAACCTGGAAACTTTAAAGGCAAATATAACAATTAGCTGTTCTCAGCTATAGAAGTAAAATTTTAGGGAAGGAATGTGCAGCAGATCTCATTTTCAAAACGTTACAAAATACACAAAGCACCAAGAGTGGTAAGTTGCTTTAAGTAATTTTTAGGATAAATCTGTTACAGTTCGGAAGTTGCAGTTATTTTTGGAAACTATTGAAATTGATTAATGGTCTTGTGCTTTTCAAAATGGTAGTGATACATTAAATTTACCATTTGCACTATTTTTAAGTGTAGGGTTCATTGGCATTAAGTACCTTGACACTGCGTAATCATTACTCCTATTTATCGCCAGAACTTTTTCATCTTCCTAAACTGAAATTTGGCACCCATTAATTAAACAATAACTGTTCCTTCCTCCATCCTCCCAGTCCCTGGCAACCAGCATTCTACTGTTTCTTTCTTTGAATTGGACTATACAGATTATATGAGGTCCCTCCTGTAAGTAGAATCATGCAATATTATTTATTTCACTAAACAATCTTCATGGTTCATCTGTATTGTAGTGTGTTTCAGAATGTCCTTTCTTTTTAAGGATAAATGCCTTATATGGATATACAGCATTTTGTTTATCAGTTTATCTGTTGAGGGACAGTTGGATTTGTTGACCTTTTGACTATTGTGAATAATGGTGTTATGAACATCAGAGTACCAATATCTGCAATTCACACATGTTATAAATTTTTTTATTTTTTATTTTTATTATATTTTAAGTTTTAGGGTACATGTGCACAACGTGCAGGTTAGTTACATATGTACACATGTGCCATGTTGGTGTGCTGCACCATTAACTCATCATTTAACATTAGGTGTATCTCCTAATGCTATCCCTCCCCCGTCCCCCCACCCCACAACAGGCCCCAGTGTGTGATGTTCCCCTTCCTGTGTCCACGTGTTCTCATTGTTCGTTTCCAACCTGTGAGTGGGAACATGCGGTGTTTGGTCTTTTGTCCTTGTGATAGTTTGCTGAGAATGATCATTTCCAGCTTCATCCATGTCCCTACAAAGGACATGAACTCATCATTTTTTATGGCTGCATAGTATTCCATGGTGTATATGTGCCGCATTTTCTTAATCCAGTCTATCATTGTTGGACATTTGGGTTGGTTCCAAGTACTTGCTATTGTGAATAGTGCCACAATAAACATACGTGTGCATGTGTCTTTATAGCAGTGTGTTTTATAATCCTCTGGGTATATACCCAGTAATGGGAATGCTGGGTCAAATGGTATTTCTAGTTCTAGATCCCTGAGGAATCGCCACACTGACTTCCACAATGGTTGAACTAGTTTACAGTCCCACCAACAGTGTAAAAGTGTTCCTATTTCTCCACATCCTCTCCAGCACCTGTTGTTTCCTGACTTTTTAATGATGGACATTCTAACTGGTGTGAGATGGTATCTCATTGTGGTTTTGATTTGCATTTGTCTGATGGCCAGTGATGATGAGCATTTTTTCACATGTCTTTTGGCTGCATAAATGTCTTCTTTTGAGAAGTGTCTGTTCATATCTTTTGCCCACTTTTTGATGGGGTTGTTTGTTTTTCTCTTGTAAATTTGTTTGAGTTCATTGTAGATTCTGGATATTAGCCCTTTGTCAGATGAGTAGATTGCAAAAATTTTTTCCCATTCTGTAGGTTGCCTGTTCACTCTGATGGTAGTTTCTTTTGCTGTGCAGAAGCTCTTTAGTTTAATTAGATCTCATTTGTCAATTTTGGCTTTTGTTGCCATTGCTTTTGGTGTTTTAGACATGAAGTCCTTGCCCATGCCTATGTCCTGAATGGTATTGCCTAGGTTTTCTTCTAGGGTTTTTATGGTTTTAGGTCTAACATTTAAGTCTTTAATCCATCTTGAATTAATTTTTGTATAAGTTGTAAGGAAGGGATCCAGTTTCAGCTTTCTACATATGGCTGGCCAGTTTTCCCAGCACCATTTATTAAATAGGGAATCCTTTCTCCATTTCTTCTTTTTGTCAGGTTTGTGAAAAATCATAGTTGTAGATATGTGGCATTATTTCTGAGGGCTCCGTTCTGTTCCATTGATCTATATCTGTTTTGGTACCGGTACCATGCTGTTTTGGTTACTGTAGCCTTGTAGTATAGTTCAATGTCACGTAGCGTGATGCCTCCAGCTTTGTTCATTTGGCTTAGGATTGACTTGGCAATGCGGGCTCTTTTTTGGTTCCATGTGAACTTGAAAGTAGTTTTTTTCCAATTCTGTGAAGAAAGTCATTGGTAGCTTGATGGGGATAGCATTGAATCTGTAAATTACCTTGGGCAGTATGGCCATTTTCACGATATTGATTCTTCCTACCCATGAGAATGGAATGTTCTTCCATTTGTTTGTATCCTCTTTTATTTCATTGAGCAGTGGTTTGTAGTTCTCCTTGAAGAGGTCCTTCACATCCCTTGTAAGTTGGATTCCTAGGTATTTTATTCTCTTTGAAGCAATTGTGAATGATGGGAGTTCACTCATGATTTGGCTCTCTGTTTGTCTGTGATTGGTGTATAAGAATGCTTGTGATTTTTGCACATTGATTTTGTATCCTGAGACTTTGCTGAAGTTGCCGATCAGCTTAAGGAGATTTTGGGCTGAGACGATGGGATTTTCTAGATATACAATCATGTCGTCTGTAAACAGGGACAATTTGACTTCCTCTTTTCCTAATTCCCTTTATTTCCTTCTCCTGCCTGATTCCCCTGGCCAGAACATCCAACACTATGTTGAACAGGAGTGGTGAGAGAGGGCATCCCTGTCTTGTGCCAGTCTTCAAAGGGAATGCTTCCAGTTTTTGCCCATTCAGTATGATATTGGCTGTGGGTTTGTCATAGATAGCTCTTATTATATTGAGACATGTCCCATCAATACCTAATTTATTGAGAGTTTTTAGCATGAAGCGTTGTTGAATTTTGTCAAAGGCCTTTTCTGCGTCTATTGAGATAATCGTGGTTTTTGTCTTTGGTTCTGTTTATATGCTGGATTACATTTATTGATTTGTGTATGTTGATCTGGCCTTGCATCCCAGGGATGAAGCCCACTTGATCATGGTGGATAAGCTTTTTGATGTGCTGCTGGATTCGGTTTGCCAGTATTTTATTGAGTTTTTTTGCATCGACGTTCATCAGAGATATTGGTCTAAAATTCTCTTTTTTGGTTGTGTCTCTGCCAGGCTTTGGTATCAGGATGATGCTGGCGTCATAAAATGAGTTAGGGAGGATTCCCTCTTTTTCTGTTGATTGGAATAGTTTCAGAAGGAATGGTATCAGCTCCTTCTTGTACCTCTGGTAGAATTCGGCTGTGAATCCCTCTGGTCCTGGACTTTTTTTGGTTGGTAAACTATTAATTACTGCCTCAATTTCAGGGCCTGTGATTGGTCTATTCAGAGATTCAGTTTCTTCCTGGTTTAGTCTTGGAAGGGTGTATATGTTGAGGAATTTCTCCATTTCTTCTAGATTTTCTAGTTTATTTGCGTGGAGGTGTTTGTAGTATTCTCTGATGGTAGTTTGTGTTTCTGTGATCGGTGGTGATATCCCCTTTATCATTTTTTATTGCATCTATTTGATTCTTCTCTCTTTTCTTCTTTATTAGTCTTGCTAGTGGTCTATCAATTTTGTTTATCTTTTCAAAAATCGAGCTCCTGGATTCATTGATTTTCTGAAGGGTTTTTTGTGTCTCTGTTTCCTTCAGTTCTGTTCTGATCTTAGTTATTTCTTGCCTTCTGCTAGCTTTTGAATGTGTTTGCTCTTGCTTCTCTAGTTGTTTTAATTATGATGTTAGGGTGTCAATTTTAGATCTTTCCTGCTTTCTCTTGTGGACATTTAGTGCTATAAATTTCCCTCTACACACTGCTTTGAATGTGTCCCAGTGATTCTGGTACGTTGTGTCTTTGTTCTCGTTGGTTTCAAAGAACATCTTTATTTCTACCTTCATTTCATTATGTACCCAGGAGTCATTCAGGAGCAGGTTGTTCAATTTCCATGTAGTTGAGCAGTTTTGAGTGAGTTTCTTAATCCTGAGTTCTAGTTTGATTGCACTGTGGTCTGAGAGACAGTTTGTTATGATTTCTGTTCTTTTACATTTGCTGAGGAGTGCTTTACTTCAAAGTATGGGGTCAATTTTGGAGTAGGTGTGGTGTGGTGCTGAGAAGAATGTATATTCTGTTGATTTGGGGTGGAGAGTTCTATAGATGTCTATTAGGTCCACTTGGTGCAGAGCTGAGTTCAATTCCTGGATATCTTTGTAAACGTTCTGTCTCGTTGATATGTCTAATGTTGACAGTGGGGTGTTAAAGTCTCCCATTATTATTGTGTGGGAGCCTAAGTCTGTTTGTAAGTCTCTAAGCACTTGCTTTATGAATCTGGGTGCTCCTGTATTGGGTGCATACATATTTAGGATAGTTAGCTCTTCTTGTTGAATTGATCCCTTTACCATTATGTAATGGCCTTCTTTGTTGCTTTTGACCTTTGTTGGTTTAAAGTCTGTTTTATCAGAGACTAGGATTGCAACCCCTGCCTTTTTTTGTTTTCCATTTACTTGGTAGATCTTCCTCTATCCCTTTATTTTGAGCCTATGTGTGTCTCTGCACGTGAGATGGGTTTCCTGAATATAGCACACTGGTGGGTCTTGACTGTTTATGCATTTTCCCAGTCTGTGTCTTTTAACTGGAGCCTTTAGCCCATTTACATTTAGGGTTAATATTGTTATGTGTGAACTTGATCCTGTCATTATGATGTTAGCTGGTTATTTTGCTCGTTAGTTGATGCAGTTTCTTCCTAGCCTCGATGGTCTTTACAATTTGGCATGTTTATACAGTGGCTGCTACTGGTTGTTCCTTTCCATGTTTAGTGCTTCCTTCAGGAGCTCTTTTAGGGCAGGCCTTGTGGTGACAAAATCTCTCAGTATTTGCTTGTCTGTAAAGGATTTTATTTCTCCTTCACTTTTGAAGCTTAGTTTGGCTGGATATGAAATTCTGGGTTAAAAATTCTTTTCTTTGAGAATGTTGGATATTGGCCCCCACTCTCTTCTGGCTTGTAGAGTTTCTGCTGAGAGATCCTCTGTTAGTCTGATGGGCTTCCCTTAGTGGGTAACCCGACCTTTCTCTCTGGCTGCCCTTAACATTTTTCCTTTATTTCAACTTTGGTGAATCTGACAATTATGTGTCTTGGAGTTGCTCATCTCGAGGAGTATCTTTGTGGCGTTCTCTGTTATTTCCTGAATTTGAATATTGGACTGCCTTGCTGGATTAGGGAAGTTCTCCTGGATAATATCCTGCAGAGTGTTTTTCAGCTTGGTTCCATTCTCCCCATCACTTTCAGGTACACCAATCAGACGTAGATTTGGTCTTTTTACATAGTCCCATATTTCTTGGAGGCTTTGTTCGTTTCTTTTTATTCTTTTTTCTCTAAAGTTCTCACTACATTTCATTCATTTGATCTTCCATCACTGATACCCTTTCTTCCAGTTGATTGAATTGGCTGCTGAGACTTGTGCATTTGTCACGTAGTTCTCGTGCCATGGTTTTCAGCTCCATCAGGTCCTTTAAGGACTTTTCTGCGTTGGTTGTTCTAGTTAGCCATTTGTCTATTTTTTTTCCAAGGTTTTTATCTTCTTTGCCATGGATTCGAACTTCCTCCTTTAGTTTGGAGTAGTTTGATCGTTTGAAGCCTTCTTCTCTCAACTTGTCAAAGTCATTCTCCTTCCAGCTTTGTTCCGTTGCTAGTGAGGAGCTGTGTTCCTTTAGAGGAGGAGAGGTGCTCTGATGTTTAGAGTTTCCAGTTTTTCTGCTCTGTTTTTTCCCCATTTTTGTGGTTTTATCTACCTTTGGTCTTTGATGATAGTGACGTATAGATGGGGTTTTGGTGTGGGTGTCCTTTCTGTTTGTTAGTTTTCTTTCTAAGACTCAGGACCTTTAGCTGCAGGTCTGCTGGAGTTTGCTGGATGTCCACTCCAAACCCTGTTTGCCTGGGTATCAGCAGCAGATGCTGCCGAACAGCGGATATTGATGAACAGCAAATGTTGTTGCCTGATCATTCCTCTGGAAGTTTTGTCTCAGAGGAGTACCTGGCCGTGTGAGGTGTCAGTCTGCCCCTACTTAGGGGTTCCTCCCAGTTAGGCTACTCGGGGGTCAGGGACCCACTTGAGGAGGCAGTCTGTCCGTTCTCAGATTTCCAGCTGCATGCTGGGAGATCCCCTACTCTCTTCAAAGCTGTCAGACAGGGATGTTTAAGTCTGCAGAGGTTTCTGCTGCCTATTGTTTGGCTATGCCCTGCCCCCAGAGGTGGAGTCTACAGAGGCAGGCAGGCAGGCCTCCTTGAGCTGCTGCGGTCTCCACCCAGTTCGAGCTTCCAGGCTGCTTTTTTTTTTACCTACTCAAGCATCGGCAATGGCGGGCGCCCCTCCCCCGGCCTCGCTGCCACCTTGCAGTTTGATCTCAGACTGCTGTGCTAGCAGTGAGTGAGCCTCTGTGGGCATAGGACCCTCCTGGTGTGTCGTTTGCTAAGTCCGTTGGAAAAGCACAGTATTAGGGTGGGAGTGACCCGATTTTCAGGTGCCGTCTGTCACCCCTTTGATTTGACTAGGAAATGGAATACCCAGACCCCTAGCGTTTCCCAGGTGAGGCGATGCCTCTCCCTGCTTCGGCTCACGCTCAGTGCGCTGCACCCACTGTCCTGTCTCCACTGTCCAGCACTCCACAGTGAGGTGAACCGGTACCTCAGTTGGAAATGCAGAAATCACCAGTCTTCTGCGTTGCTCATGCTGGGAACTGTAGACTGGAGCTGTTCCTATTCAGCCATCTTGGCTCCACCCCCCATAAATTTTTAAAGATATTAAAAACTAAAACAATCTTATATAAGTTGCTTAATTTGAAATGAACTATCTCAGTTAATTACTACTACTTTAAAAAACAACTAATCTACATCTAGTTACATTGAAGTGCAGTTTTCTTCCTTTATTTTTGTTAGCTATTTTTAATTGTATGTTTTTTGTGGACATTACAGATGTTAATGGCAATTACTCAACCATTTTTGGAAGCTAAAAATATTTAGGAATGTTTACCCACTCTGTTATTATAGAACATGTTAGATTTTTAAATGGGAGAAATAAAGTTGATAAGGCATTAACTATTCTTAATAATTTGCCCATATGTTTTATCCCACGGTTACCACTCTAGGTGAAGCCATTAGGAGTTCTGTAGTTGGTTTCCTCTTATCCACAATAGACCTTTTATAACCAGTTCGTGTTACAAGGGGATTAATTAATAATAATCCTTCTCACATGTTCTGAATATATTGAAAAGATATGGAAGATAGACAAATCATGATCAAAGTATCAACCTTTTTTTTCTTTTTCTGTTTTTTACTGATAAGCTGATTGGAAAATGTGGTTCTGTATCTATACCTAAAAGGTTTTTTTGTTGTTTTTTGGTTTTGTTTTGTTTTTGAGATTTTGCAGTGGCATGATCTTGGCTCACCACAACCTCCGCTTCCTGGGTTCAAGCAGTTCTCCTGTGTCAGCCCCTCAAGTAGCTGGGATTACAGGCATGTGCTATGATGCCTGGCTAATTTTATTTTTGTATTTTTTGTAGAGACAGGGTTTCACCATGTTGGCCAGGCTGGTCTCAAACTCCTAACCTCAAGTGATCCACCCACCTCGGCCTTCCAAAATGATGGTATTACAGGTGTGAGCCACGACACCTGGCCTATACCTAAAAGTTTTTGCTCACATTCTTGGTGTACCCTCATTTAGTTCTTGGGAACTGTTTTTGATTGAGGAAAAATTTGGCTTCCTGTCTTAGACGTACATATTTTTGCAGTAGAAGAGATGGTGAGACATGATTCGATTCTGGATATATTTAAAAGTCAAGATAATTTGCCAAGAGATTGGATGTGGGGATCGAAAATGAAGCTGGAGTTAAAATGACTCAAAAGTTGTTGTTCTTGTCAACTAAATAGATAGGAATGGTCATCAGCTATCATGGAGTGCAAGTACAGCAGGTATATTAGGAATTAAGTTTTGGTTATTTTAAGTTTGAGATATCTGTTAGATAACCAAGTTGAAATATCAACTAGGCTGTTGGATGTGAGTCTGGAGAGATTTCTGAACTGGAGATAACAGCTCTATCAATATGATAGCTTTTATAGATGTCTTTGTATAAATACATTGTATTAGGCCATTTTTATATCACTGTAAAGAAAATGTGAACTTGGTAATTTATGAAGAAAAGAGGTTTAATTGGCTCATGGTTCTGCAGGCTGTACAGGAAGCGTGGTGGCAGCATCTGCTTGACTTCTTAGGATGTCTCAGAAAGTTTACAGTCGTGGTGGAAGGCAAAGGGTGAGCTGGCATCTCACATGGCAGGAGCAGGAGCAAGTGAGAAAGGGGGGATACACATTTTTAAAAAATCAGATCTTGGCAGAACTCATTCTCAGGAGGACAGCACCAAGCCACTCATGAGAGATCTGCCTCCATGACCCAAACACTTCCTGTCAGGCCCCACCTCCAACATTAGGGATTGCATATCAACATGAGTCTTGTAGGGGACACATATCCAAACCATATCATACATGCACACAAACATACACATAACCTCTACTTACATGGTTTCTCTCATTGTTTTCATTAAATATGTACATTTTACATTGTCCCTAAATATTTTCTATAGTGTAATGCTTACTGGTCACATGGTATTTTATTTTGCAGATGTCATAATTTGGTTTCATTAATCCCATTTTGGGTCAAAAGATTTTAGATATTTGAAGGCTGTTTTTAAACTTTTAAATAATAAAAGTTGTAGTTAACACTAAGAAACATAAGTATCTTAATTGAGAATTAAATAAAAATTTTAATTAGGTGACAGTTTTTTCATTGTACTTGGGATCTGGAGTTTTAGGTTTCATGAATTATTTTAACTTTTTTCAGAAATATTATCCAAATGTCTTTTTTTTTGAAATGTGCTAGTTGTAAAACATTCTACATTATATCTACTCTATCAATTAAGTGATTTTTGTGTTGCTTGAAGGTCACAATTAGCGCTTTTTGTGTTTATTGTCTTATTCATGAATAATTTGCAATGCTCCTAACTATGTCTGCTTGTTGCTCACAGTCCAGTGTTTTTTAAATGATTGTTCTGTCATTTTCTATAATCTGTATTGAACAAGTCATAGACTTCTTATTGTACTCTTCTCTGTGTAATTCTTGCTTATAAATTGTAGTGCTTTGAGGAAATCATTAATTCTTTTGAAATGACATTTAAAATGAAATCAACATTTAGTTGTTTGAAAAAGTAACAGCTGTTGTTTTGTCAGCTACTGTTAGTGGCTTTGGAAGCTAGTTAGCTAGTTGTCATAATGAGGTCATTTTCCAAAAGAAGATGAAGTCATTTGCCATTTTGTTTTAGTCATAGTGGGCTTTTTCTTTGCCCAAATATTTTTGGATTACACATTCCCACCCACTTATTTTCATAGTTGCTAATGCTTTTGTGGAATAGGATAATGATGAAACTTTGAAAGGCAACAGTTTATACTTAACATGTTCATTATAAGATTTTTGTTTTGTACCATAGTTGGAAAAAGACCTGTGTAGACCTGAATATCATTAAAGTATATATATTTTTTTTAAATTATACTTTTAGTTCTGGGATACATGTGTAGAATATGCAGGTTTGTTATTTAGGTATACATGTGCCATGGTGGTTTGCTGCACCCATCAACTCATCATCTACATATAGGTATTTCTTCTAATGCTATCCCTCCCATAGCCTCCCAACCCTCCCCCCACACCCCCCACCACCGACAGGCCCCAGTGTGTGATGTTCCCCTCCCTGTGTCCATGTGTTCTCATTGTTCAACTCCCACTTATGCATGAGAACATGCAGTGTTTGGTTTTCTGTTCCTGTGTTAGTTTGCTGAGAATGATGGTTTCCAGCTTCATCCATGTCCCTGCAAAGGACATGAACACATCCTTTTTTGTGGCTGCATAGTATTCCATGCTATATAAATTGTAGTGCTTTCAGGAAATCATTAATTCTTTTGAAATGACATTTAAAATGAAATCAACATTTAGTTTGAAAAAGTAACAGCTGTGACTTTGTAAGCTACTGTTAGTGGCTTTGGAAGCTAGTTAATTAGCTAGTTGTCATAAGGAGGTAATTTTCCTTATGTGCCACATTTTCTTTATCCAGTCTATCACTTCTAATTGGAGATCCAAGTCATGTTTGGAATTGCGTGTGTGTAAATCCCTACACAGAGAATATGGAGTTACACCAAAAATTGTATTCTTCTGAGTCCCTATAGTGTAATGCTTTACTCAGAGTCATGTAATAATTCCCACCTACTTGAATGCCTGCCTGTTGCTTCACCATATGTCTACAGTTTTGGAGGGTCTGTGGCCCTCCAGATCCATTTGTGGTGGAAAGTTTATGGGCAGTAGAGATAAGGATTGTATCCATCCCACTGATTGTCATCCATTTTCACTGGTACAAAAAAAATTCTCTTTTCTTCTGGGATATATTCCATATAAACCTGTATGTTTATTGTAGCCTGAGGATTCCAGACATATTAGAAGTGCTAATTCTAGATAATAATTCTAATGTAAACCTCCTTTTCTTTGTAAAGGAAAAATAATTGTAATATTGTTATGCAGTAACATAAAAATAGCTTTATATAATTTGGACACTTCTAATAGAGAAAAGTATTTCTATGAAGTATTAGAGTTTATCTTAACTAATAATAATAATTTGACATTAGTGGAATAAAATGGAGAGTCCCAAAATCAATTCAGTTGCATTTAAGAATTTAGTATAAGCATCACAAAGCTAGAATAAGTGATTATTAAATAATGTTACATTAGATTAAATGGTTTAATATAATGAGTTTACATTGAATAAAGAGTTTTATGTAATATAAAATCGTAAGAAAAGCTTATAGAAAATAGAAATGTGTTTTATCTTTGGAAGTATTGTAATTAAAAAGTAGTTTCTGGGCTGGGTGCGGTGGCTCAAGCCTGCAATGCCAGCAATTTGGGAGGCCGAGGCGGGCAGATCACGAGGTCAGGAGATCGAGACCATCCTGGCTAACACAGTGAAACCCCATCTCTACTAAAAATACAAAAAATTAGCTGGGCATGTTGGCGGGCGCCTGTAGTCCCAGCTACTCGGGAGGCTGAGGCAGGAGAATGGCGTGAACCCGGGAGGCGGAGCTTGCAGTGAGCCGAGATCGCGCCACTGCACTCCAGCCTGGGGGACAGAGAAAGACTCCATCTCAAAAAAAAAAAAAAAAAAAGGTAGTTTCTGGTGACTAGGGTACTAAGTAGTATATAGCTGAGTATCTTGTATCAGTTATCTATTGCTATGGTAATACAATATCACAGAGCAGTTCAGAGTCTCTGTGGCATGCAACAGTTAAGTCCTTATTGGTCATGTGTCTGTGATGGTCAGCTAGGCAGCTCTGCTGATTTTCGATGGCCTTAATTGGAGTAACTGGTTGACCTGGTTTTACTTTCTCATCAAGTAGCAGGTATGTTCTCCTCATAATGGGAGAGATGCAATAAAGACTAAAAAATGCAATACATTTTAAAGCCTAATCTTGTAGCTGGTGTGCCGTCACTTTAATCTATTGGCCAGAGTAAATCAGAAAATCAGCTAGGGTTCAATGAGTGGGAAATATACGCTGACCCTTTAAATGAAAAGAATTGCAAAAATTGCAAAACCACATGGAAAAAGACACAGATATGGTGAGGGGTGAAGAATTGGGGCCATTATTGTAATCTATCTCACAGACCCTAAAGCAACAAAAGCAAATGAACAATAACTATTTTAGTGCATAACTTTTTTCTTTATATAGTATTTGATTATATTGTATAAGTTTTTATAGGAGAGGTTTCTATTTTCATATTATAATTTTGAAAAGCTGTGTAGTTTTTTACATTGATTTTGAATTGTTAAATGGTACTAATATATAAACTCCATTTAGTTGTACTATATTATTCTATTTATATGTCTGCAGAATGTGTTTATTCAAACACTGTTTTTAGTAAACTTTTTAGGCTTTTATGTTTATGTTTGTTGACATTTTTGGTAAAATAAACAGTAATGCAGTAAATAGCAGAATCTTTTAGTGCATTGTTAGCATAAATTCTGCGACTGGAATTGTTTTATGAAAAGCTGTTTCTAGGGGAAAATAATATACATACCTGACAGGTATTTATTTTCTTATGGTACATTAGAAAAAATAATCTCTGGAAGGGAATAGAAAAAAAATACTGGTTGTTCTTCAGTAAGGGAGCTAGATAGATAGTAGACAGTAATAGGGGGGAGACTTTTCAGTGTGTGTTGCTTTTTAAATTTTTTAACCTATTGAATACTGAGCTAGATAAATGTATTATTCAGTCACAAGGTAATATTTTTAAAACCTTTTTATTTTTAAATAATTTATGTCGTTCTAAAAAGTTGCAACAATAGAATGGAGAATTTATGTATTCTCTTCACCCAACTTCCCCTAATATTAACAACTTACCTAACCAAAGTATAAATATGAGAACTAGGAAATGCTATGTTTTATCATACTATTAACTAAATTACAGGCCTTATTTAAATTTCACCAGTTTTTCCCCCAGTGGAATTTTCCTGTACCAGGAATCAGTCTGTCATTTCACATTACATTTAAATATTCTGTCTTCTTAGTCTCTTCGAATCTGTGACAGTTCTTCATTCTTTTCCTGTCTTTCAAGACGTGATACTTCAGATGAGTACTGACAATTATTTTACACAATATGTAATAGATAATTTTAAAAAGAACACTTTTAAGAACAAATTTAGAAATATGTCATAGTGATTTTTTTCTTTTTCTAAAAAACAGGTAAAGTAAAACATACATCTCAAAAATAACACAGATTATAAGAATATTATAGATGAATGAATATTGCAAAACTGAACATAGTCATGAAACAAGTAAGCAGACCAAGAAACAGAAGATTGCCTTCATCTTAGAATCCTCCCTCATGTTCCCAGTCACCAAGCCCACTACTTTTTCATCTCCCAATTTATTTTGTGATGCTAATATTACTGTGATATAAAAAACAGTAATTGCAAGAAAAGAAAGCTGTACACTACTATCACTTATGAATATAGGTACAAAAATTCTCAACAAAATAATAGCAGCATATAAAAAATATATACCAAGTTTCAGGGAAATTTATCTCAGGAATGCAAAGTTGGTTCAGCATCCAAAAATCAATTAATGTAATATGCCTCATTAATGGAAACAAAGAAAAAAACCAAAGCATCGTCTCAATAGATATATACAAAAATTAATATTTGACCATGTCCACACCTTTTCTTTCTTTTTTTGAAACAGGGTTTTGCTCTGTCACCCAGGCTAGAGTGCATGTTTGGCTCACTGCAGTCTCGACCTCCTGGGCTCAGGTGATGCTCCCACCTCAGCCTCCAAAGTAGCTGGGACTACAGGCATACACTATCATACCTGGCAAATTTTTAAAATATTTTTAATAGAGACAGGGTTTCACCGTGTTGCCCAGACTGGTCTCAAACTCCTGGGCTCAAGCCATCCACCTGCCTCAGCCTCCCAGAGTGCTGAGATTACAGGCGTGAGCTACAGTTCCCAGCTAATCAATTGATTTTTGATAAAGGTTCTGAAATAATTCAAAAGGAAAAGAATAGCTATTTCAAGGAATGGTGCTGGGACAACATGAAATAATTTGGACCTCTTCTTCATGCCGTACATAGATATTAAAGTGGATCATAGATCTAAATATAAGAGCTCAAACTATAAAATGTTGAGAAATACAGGAGTAAATGTTCATGACCTTGAGTTTGGCAAAACACTCTTAGATATAACACAATGACCTTGAGTTTGGCAAAGCATTCTTAGATATAATAAGCTACCAAAGGAAAAAGGTAAATTGGACATCATTGTAATTAAAAGTTTTTGTATTTTAGGGACACTTTCAAGACAATGAAAGCACAGTTCACTCAATGGGAGAAAATTTTTGAAAATCATAAATTTATAAGTTACTTGTATCTGAAGAACCTCTTACAAGTCAACAATTAAAAAGACATTACAATTAAAAAATTTGCAAAGGATCTGAATAGGCTTTTCTCCAAAGAAGATTTACAGATGGCCAAATAAACACATGAAAAGATGCTCAATATCATTAGCTATTAGCAAATCAAAACAACAATGATGACTACTTCACACCCACTAGGATAGCTATGGTCAAAAAGATAACAAATGTGGTGATGTGGAGAGATTGAAACCTTACAATGTTGATGGGAATGTGATATGGTGTGGCTAGTTTGAAAAACATTTTTAGGAGTTTTTCTAAAGGTTAAATGAATACAGATTTTCCACATGATCGAGCAGTTTCACTCCTAGTGAGGCAGAATGAAGAGAAATGAAAATATAAGTCCACACAAAATTTGTACATGATGTTTGTAGCAGCATTATTTCTAATAGTCAAAAAATTAAAATGACCCAAATATTTGTTACCTGATGAATGGATAGCAAATGTGGAGGAGTCATACAATAAAATATTGTTATTTGATAATAAAAAGGAATTAATTACTGATATACAAGGGATCTTTTAAAAGTTTGTGGAAAATGTGAATTATGAAATACTATGCCTGGGTTTCACATTTTTTTTAAACAACAAAATAAACACCTACTAACTTGTTATAACATGTATGACTGGATCTAGTTTGAGGGACTAAGATGGATAAGACATCCATTTGAAAAGAGCAACGTGAATTCTGCCCAAGTTGAAGCAAGAACGAACATCACATTTATGGTGAAGCTTGGGTGGTAGAATGGTGAAATCATTGATGCTTCACAAAAGTACATGAGGACAATGCCCCAAGATATCAGCAGTTTACAAATGAACGTCTCATTTCATGAAGGGATGAAGCGATGCTGTGAAGCCAACAGGAGTGGACCATCCACATCAATTTTCAAGGAAAAAAATTATCTTGTTTGTAGCCTTATCGAAGAGGATTGACAACAGCAGAAACTGGCCAATACCATAGGTATCTCAATTGGTTCACCTTATACATTCTGACTGAAAAATTAAAGTTGAGCAAACTTTCCACAACTTTCTTGCAGCCAAGATTGCTGCACCCAGATCAGCTGCAGACCAGAACAGAGCTTTCAGTGGCAATTTCAAACAAATGGGCTCAAGATCTCAAAGCATTTCTTCAAAGAATTGTAACAGGAGTTGAAATGTGTATTTACTAGTATGATCCTAAAGACAAAGAACAATAAAAACCATGGCTACCAAGAGGTAAAAGTGGTCCAGGCAAAGCAAAAGCAGACTGATCAAGAGCAAAAGTCATGGCAACAGTTTTTTTGGGGATGCTTGAGGCATTTTGCTTGTTGATTTTCTGGAGGGCCAAAGAATGATAACATCTGCTTATTATTAGAGTGTTTTGAGAAAGTCAGCCAAAGCTTTAGCAGAAAAAAAAATACCTGGTAAAGCTAGAATCCTTCTCCACCAGGACAGTACTCCTGTCTTTCCACCAATCAAGAGCAATTTTGTGAGAGTTTCCATGAGATATCATTAGGCATCCGCCTACAGTCCTGATTCAGCTCCTTCTGACTTCTTTTTCTTTACTAATCTTAAACTATCTTTAAAGGTCAGTGTATTAGTCCATTTTCACGCTGTTGATAAAGACATATCCGAGACTGGGCAATTTACAAAAGACAGAGGTTTAATTGGACTAACAGTTCCACATGGCTGGGGAAGCCTCACAATTATGGCAGCAGGCAAAGAAAGAACAAGAGCCAAGTTAAACGAGTTTCCTTTATCAAACCATGAGATCTCGTGACACTTATTCACTATCACAAGAACAGCATGGGAAAAACCTGCCCCCATGATTCAGTCACCTCCCACTTGTCCCTCCCACAACACGTGGGAATTCAAGATGAGGTTTGGGTGGGGACACAGCCAAACCATATCATTTCATCCCTAGCCCTCCCAAATCTCATGTCCTCACATTTCAAAACCAAGCATGCCTTCCCGACAGTCTCCCAAAGTCTTAACTCATTTCAGCATTAACTCAAAAGTCCACAGCCCCAAGTCTCACCTGAGACAAGGCAAGTCCTTTCTGCCTATGAGCCTGTCAAATCAAAAGCAAGTTTGTTACTTCCTAGATACAATGGGGGTACATCATTGGGTAAATACAGCCATTCCAAATGGGAGAAATTGGCCAAAACAAAGGGGCTACAGGCCCTTTGCAAGTCTGAAATCCAGTGGGGCAGTCAGATCTTAATGTTCCAAAATGATTTCCTTTGACCCCATGTCTCACATCCAGGTCACACTGATGCAAGAGGTGGGTTCCCATGGTCTTGGGCAGCTTTGCCCCTCTGTTTGCAGGGTACAGCCTCCCTCCCAGCTGCTTTCATGGGGTGGAATTGAGTGTCTGCAGGTTTTCCAGATGGACAGTGCAAGGTGTCCATGGATCTGTCATACTGGGGTCTGGAGGATGGTGGCCCTCTTCTCACAGCTCCACCAGGGAGTGCCACGGTAGGTACTCTGTGTGGAGGCTCCAACCACACATTTCCCTTTCACATTGCCTGAGCAAAGGTTCTCCATGAGGGCCCTGCCCCTACTGCAAACTTCTGCGTGGGTATCCAGGCATTACCATGCATCCTCTGAAATCTAGGTGGAGGCTCACAGACTTCAATTCTTGACTTCTGTGCACCCACAGGCTCAACACCATGTGGAAGCTGCCAAGACTTGGGGCTTCCACCGTCTAAAGCCACAGCCCGAGCTGTACCTTGGCCTCTTTTAGTCTGGAGCACCTGACACGTAGGACACCAAGTCCCTAGACTGCACACACCGTGGGGACCCCGGGCCTGGCCCAGGAAACCATTTTTTCCTCCTAGGCCTCTGGAACTGTAATGGCAGGGGATTCCATGAAGACCTCTGACATTCCCTGGAGACATTTTCCTCATAGTCTTGGGGATTAACATGTAGCTCCTTGTTACTTATGCAAATTTCTGCAGCTGGCTTGAATTTCTCCCCAGAAAATGGGATTTTCTTTTCAATTGCATTGTCAGGCTGCACATTTTCCAAACTTTTATGCTCTATTTCCCTTTTAAAATGGAATGCCTTTAAGAGCACCCACATCACCTCTTGAATGCTTTGCTGCTTAGAAATATATTCTGTCAGATACGCTAAATTATCTCTCTCAAGTTCGAAGTTCCACAAATTTCTAGGGCAGGGGCAAAATGCCGCTAATCTCTTTGCTGAAACGTAAGAGTCACCTTTGCTTCAGTTCCCGTAAAGTTTCCCATCTCCATCTGAGACCACTTCAGCCTGGAGTTCATTGTTCATATCATTATCAGCATTTTAGCCAAAGCCGTTCAACAAGTTTCTAGGGAGTTCCAAGCTTTCCCACATTTTCCTGTCTTTCTGAGCCCTCCAAATTGTTCCAGCCGCTGCCTGTTACTCAGTTCCAAAGTTGCTTTCACATTTTCAGGTATCTTTTCAGCAACACCCCACTCTGCTGGTACCAGTTTACTGTTATTAGTCCATTTTCACACTGCTGATAAGGACATACTTGAGACTGGGCAATTTACAAAAGAAAGAGATTTAATTAGACTTGCAGTTCCACGTGACTGAGGAAACCTCACAATTATGGCAGAAGGCAAGGAGCAAGTCCCGTGCTACATGGTTGGCTGCAGGCTAAGAGAGAATGAGAGCTAAGCAAAACAGGTTTCCCCTTTTATCAAACTGTCAGATCTCGTGACACTTATTTACTACCATGAGAACAGCATAGGAAAGGCCTCCTCCCATGATTCAGTCACCTCCCACTTGGTGCCCCCCCCCCAACTCCTGGGAATTCAAGGTGATATTTGGGTGGGGACACAGGTAAACCGTATCAGTCAACTACTTTTTTTTTTTTTTAATATAGTTAATAGTGTATAAAAAAGGACTGCACTGACATGGCTAAATTCCCAGGACTCTCAGTTCTTTAGGGGTCGAGTAATAAGTGGCTGGTATCATCATTTACAAGTGTGTTGACCTTGATGGAGCTTATGTTGGACATAAGGTTTATATTCTTTTATTTTTATCTTTTAATTATATTTTCCATTAACTTGTTGAAATCCCTTCATATGAACTTAAAAACATTATGTTGAAGAAGCCAGTCATAAAATACCACGTATTGCATGATTTCACTTATTTGTAATATCTAGAATAGGCAAATCTATGGAAACAGGATAGATTCGTGGTTGCCTAAGGCTGGGAGCAGGGAGTGAGTAGGGTCAGGATAGAGGAATGACTGTTAAAGGACAGGGTTTGTTTTTGGAGTGATGAAAATGTTCTGAAATTAGATTGTGTTGATGGTTGCACAACTATGAATATACTAAAAACTATTGAATGGTATAATTTCAGTGGATGGATTTTATGGTATGTGATCATTTAAAATTGTTAAATGATCAATACTCCTTGCCCTTTAAACATCTGTCTCATATGGGAGGCAAATGTATAAAGCAAACAATTAAATTGATAATGTGGTAAGTGCAATAGCTTAAAGATATTGTGAAGCTTGAAGGTTAACTAGTTGTTTACCTGTCAGACTGTGGAAGGGATCTCTGTAGAGCGAATTGTCTTTCCTAACCATTCAAATGTCAGTTGAGGGGATAATACTTTCAGAGATTTACAAATGATTCTGTTTAAGTAGAAATAAAGTCCGTGCCTAATACTCAGAGCTTAGTAGACTCTCAAATTGTAGTTGTCATGGTTAGACAACAATACTAATAATTTTGATGATTAAAATGGTATAGTCTGAGGAAGTAATTGTTTCTTTAGCATTTTCTAAAATATGTTCTAAATAAGACTTTCCTTCAGATACTTCTTGATAAAATGGTGTTAAACAAATGAGGAATGTGGTATTATTTGTACTTAACAGTGTACGTACCATATTAAAGGCTCCAAATAGTCCTACAGTAAGGAAACTATTTAATTTTGTTCATCTTGGTTTCCCAAATTTAGTTCATCCAGTATCCATTTGATTTGATGATACCTGTTACCATGTTTTGCCGTTATCTTTCTCTGAAACATATTTTAGTATGTGCTGCTCAAATTTCTTTCTTTTCACTAGCTGTGGTGATTGGAGTATGATATACCCAAGCTTTACTTATTTGGCTTTCTAGGTGATTGACTTTCCAGAATACCATCAGTTATAATGTTCATGTCTCCCTTTCATAAAGCTCTGCATGACACCACCTTTTTGAAGATAGGAAAAAACTTACATTTTCCTGATGAATTGTTGTGCTTCGTTTTATTAGGTTAAACAGTAGGAACCTTTTAACCAATATATACGTTAAATCTTTAATAATTTTGACTAGGATGAAGTTCAGAGTAAAAATCCATATTTTGTCAGGTTTTCTGAAATAAGTTTCAGAAACTATCACACATTCTTCTTAGTTGTCTAACATTTTAGTTTTGTTGAATAGTTATGGTTTTTGTTTTCTATGTGCCTCTGCTGTAGTTTACTTTAGACCCTTTTTGCAAGTAGGTATACTATACACTTGTATAATTGAAAATTCATGTCAGTTGACATATATAAGAATGTCATGATTATGTTTTGGAGATTGTATTTTAAATGACCTCCAATTTACCCAAATCGTTCATTAAAAAAATATTTTAAGGGGTTTCTGTTGTCCTTTTATGGAGAATGATGTCTTTTGTTGTTGTTGCTGTTTTTACTCTATTTAGGCAGATCTGTAAATCATGAATCTAGATGCTAAGCTGTGGAAAAATATTTGACATTGAAGTTTGATGGCATTTTTATGTTTTGGAGGATTTGCCATTAATTTTAGAGTTCTACACACACCCCTTTTTATTCCTAAAAGTGTGAATTGTAATTACAAGATATAAATTATTTGGGTCTCTGAGTCTGTCATGTGTCATAGCAGCAGGACTATGATTGCATATATGTATTCCAGATAAAAGAAGGAACTAATTTTTTCCATTGATGTGTTTACCTTAATGATTTCATTTGTTTTTTATTAGAGGTTTGAATATCAAAGCCTTTCATTCTATGGAAAGAGAACTAATTTTATATTGTTGTATACTGTTGATGTTTCAACCTTAATGTCAATGAGAATAATGTACCTGTAACTCTTTTTACAATTGTTGCATAGCAAATGATGGGTAGCTCAGTGGCAACAATTATTTGTATGTGAGTTGGCAGCTCTGCCTTGCATTGCAGATGTGTGGGTAGGCTGGGTTGGCACTACTCCACGTGACTTTCATCTTTATTTTTGGATTAGGGGGCAACCTAGGTCATGCTTTTTTTCTTTTTCTTTTGGTGATGGTGGTGTCTCCAGAGGGCCTCTTAAGTCCTTGTAAGGCCTAGGCTCTTAACTGGCACATTTTGTCACTACTGCCTATTTATCATTGGCCAATTTAAAGTCAAGAGGCAGAGAAGTAACTCTGCTAAGTGCAATATATTGGATGTAGATAGTGTATTTTGTAATCTCTCGCAGTGTGAGGTTCAAAGGAGATAGGTATTAGGCACTGAAGAATAACACTAAGAAATTGAATATTAGCTAAGTTTTTAAAATAATTTAATATCTCAACTATTTTCAAATATATTTTTAAATTCAATAACTTTCAGTTTACTGCCCTGGCAGACAATGTTAGGATCATTTTAAAGCTTGAAATAAAAACATTGCACTTGTATGCATGTGCAGAAATGTGTGCATATTTTTATGTATGAATATGGGAGAGAGAATTAAATATTTTCCTTTTTACTCTATAAAAGGAATAGATTGAAGAAGTAAGGGATTTTAGATGTCCTTGTTAATTCCTTAATTAGGGCATGAATTTTAGGTCTTAAAATACATATTCTCTAAATCCGTTATATAAATTAAAATCAGAGATATATGCGGCATAGTCAGCCTTTTCAATAATACAGGTTGAGTATCTCATATCCAAAATACTTGGGACCAGAAGTATTTTGGATTTTGAATTTGTTTTTCATATTTTGGAATACTTATGTATATAATGAGATACCTTGAGGATGGGACCAAAGTCTAAACATGAAATTCATTTATGTTTCATATATGCCTTATACATATAGGCTGAAGGTAATTTTATACCGTAATTTTAATAATTTTTTTCACTGAACAGTTTTGACTATGTAAACTGTACCCTGTCACATGAGGTCAGTTGTGGAATTTTCCACTTGCAGATACCATGTTGGTGCTCAAAAACTTTTGGATTTTGGAGCATTCTGGATGTTCAGGTTAGGAATGCTTAAGCTGTACTCATTTATTGAATATGCCAGCATAATTTGTAAAGAAGATGTTCCTTAATGGCTACCTCTGTAAATATGTGAAAAAATATTTTTCATTTTATGCCTCAAAGTTTTTATATATGACTGAATATAGTGTCTCTGAATATAAGGCAGATTTCTATTTATCAGATGAGAAGATTTTAAAAAGTTTTTTACTTAGTTGAATGTGAAAATTATTAGGGATATAGATGTCATCAAATGTCTACTCATAACATTCAATAATTTAATATACATTCAAATCATATAAATGTTAATTTAAGTATACTATTTTTCTATTTAAATTTCTTCAGTCTTTTCATGTTGTTACATGCATTTGACCTAAGTGTCTTCATCAATCCTAGAAATATTTTTTAAAATATCAACTGAGTTTTCCATGGTATATGATTTTTATTTCTTCTTGGTTGTTTGAGGTAAAGCATCACTTTGACGAAATCATTAGAAATTTTTAGAAAGTCCTAAGCACTCATTATTTATGATGTCCATGTTGTAAGTATTTTATTTCTTCTTAAGTTTCTAGATTTCTTAAATTTTTACAGTAACATCTAGCATTTGGAATTGTAAAGTAATTCTCCCGGGAATAACTACTAAACCCATTTTGAATTTCCTTGTGGCTTTTCTCTTTTTTTAAAAAAAATTGTCAGGTTATGTTTATAAGTTTTCAAGCTATAACTCTATAAGCTTCCAACTGATTGAGGTCAATTCAGGCTAGTGTATTTTTCTCAAATGTTACTTTTTGATTAAAAATAAAAAATCGTGGTCATACTGTATAATATGAGAACCTTTGTTAGGATTCTAATGTGAGGCAACTGTTTCTGAACAGTAATTCTGTGAAAGGTGACTTATATTTGGGCAAAAGATATGAATGAGTTTCTTTTTGATCACTTTTTGGTAGATACATTTTAATATATTTTATCTTCTCAAATATTTTGTTATAGTGTGATCTTTTTAACTACTTTAAGGAGATTAATTGGTCAAACATAACATTCTTGCATGCATAATACATTCAGTACCTCTATCCAAGTGGTATAATTTTTGTTGGAATGCTGCAGGGAACACATTAATTTTACGTGATTTTTTTTTTCTTGGCCATGTAATACTGTTAGTACTTTTTCTGCAGATTTATTTCTAAAGGTAGAAGTAAAAACCCTACTTTGGTGTACCTTATATATTTAAGGATTTTTCAAAAGTACTAGATTTTAACCTTAATGTATTTAAATATATCATCAATGTTGCTCAATGTGCCGTCTTTCTTGGCTTAGCTCAAGGTTGTGATTGCTAAGATGTATATCCCAGGAAGTATGAAGGTTGAAAAACTTTTGAAAATTATTTTAAGACCTAGCCGGACAGACTCATGCTAAATATCATTAGCCAAAACAATTGGTAGTTGATTCTGTTTGACAGGACAAAGTTCAGTTAAACATTCTCCATCTGTCAACAACTTAGAAAAACCAACAATGAAATATACAAGGTTTCTTTTGTGATATAACAAAGTAGAAATGAAAGTATGTAGAAAGGACATGAGGTCTTACCTAAGAAAAATTTTCAATTATGTTTAGTATGGTTTTGTTAAAATGGAGGATCATTTAAAATACACTGATAATATTAGGTGTCCTGTTGAGAGGTCTTTTCTATTGTATGTATTTCATTCATTTCTAAAAATATTGCTTTAATCTGAATAATTAAGATTTTCTTGAGGAAATGCACTGGACTTGAAATAATTGTGTGTATATCAAGGAAAATTCATTGTAACTAGAGCTGTTGTCTTCTCACTCCAATACTTCATAGGGGAAATTTCAGTTCAAATTAATCTCATTAAAGTGATTTTTTTTCCTTTAATAGATGTTTATCCTTTTTACATTTATTCTGATATGTTTTGCCTTCTCTCACTTAAAAATAGTTTCTCTTTTCTTTAAACTAGTTCTCATGTTTTCTTTTTTTTTTTTTTTGAGACGGAGTCTCGCTCTGTTGCCCAGGCTGGAGTGCAGTGGCGCCATCTCGGCTCACTGCAAGCTCCGCCTCCCGGGTTCATGCCATTCTCCTGCCTCAGCCTCTCCAAGTAGCTGGGACTACAGGCGCCCGCCACCACGCCTGGCTAATTTTTTTTTTGTATTTTTAGTAGAGACGGAGTTTCACCGTGGTCTCGATCTCCTGACCTCATGATCCGCCCGCCTCGGCCTCCCAAAGTGCTGGGATTACAAGCGTGAGCCACCGCACCCGGCCAGTTCTCATGTTTTCTAAATTTTGCTCGTCTCCCTACTTGTCTTCATTTGTCTCCTTCCTCTCCTTCCTTCCTCCCTTCTTTCATTTCTCTTTCTTTCCCTCCCTTCCTTTCTTGGTAGCAAATATTATAAGAGTTAGGCTCATATTAGACTTGTTGTAATGCAAACATAACAAATAGTGACTTAAGTAAGTGGTGTTTTATTTATTTTATTCTGCATCACAAGAAGTGCAGGGCTAGACAGTTTAGGGTTGGTATAGCTGATTAACTGTTGTGCTTTGTTTATTAAGTTAAACAACAGGAACCTTATAACCAATCATATAAATCTTAATGACTACAGGTGTGCACCACCATGCCTGGCTAATTTTTGTACTTTAAGTAGAGACACTGTTTCACCATGTTGGCCAAGCTGGTCTTGAACTCCTGATCTCAAGTGATCCACCTGCCTCAGCCTCTCAAAGTGCTAGGATTACAGGCATGAGCCACCGAGCCCAGCCAGTTTTCTTGAGGAAGTTAGAAAAGTGAAAGAAAAATGACTGGCTGGTGAACTTTTACTCACAACAATTTTCACACCACAACAATTAAAAATGTATATAAAAATACTTCTTCTGAAATATAATCTTATTCTGGGTGTTTCTAAAAAATACAGATTTCAAGATCCAATCAGTTTTTTAAATGCACTTTGTCATTTCTGTTTTATAATGCTTATGTAAATTTTTTAAAAAGTGTTTTCATTCCTTTTTCATTAATTAATTCATTGCTAATAGATTCCTACTTCTCTGGTGTACCACCACAATGTTTGACTTAATGAAATAAGTAATTTTTTTCTGTAAATTGAATTTGCTTATTTAATTGGATCTGGTTTTCTTTGAATTTTATGTTGGAGAATCGATCCTCTGGAAGGTATTCAAATGATGCACATAATAGATGTTTAAGTACAAGTTACTGATAAGTTAACATAATTTTCCTAAAAATTTACTTTATATGAAGTGGTATTTTTAATAGAAAATGGACTATAATATACAATGTTATGAAATCACCAAGGTGCCTTTGTGTGATGGTTACGATTTTATGGCAAGAAAAAGCACATTTTTGGGGGGTGAGAAGGGACTATGTTTGCTTCTTTTGTTGGATTTGAGACTGTAGGGATGCAAGAATGGCGTTCCCTTTATCATCATGCAGCAAGTCCGTTTTTTACATTTGTTCATTTCTGTAGCTTTTTCCTCCAATTTTATTTTAGATTCAGGGGTGCATGTTCAGGTTTGTTACGTGGGTAAATTGCATGTTACTGAGGTTTGTGTACGAATTATCTCATCACCCGGGTAATAAACGTAGTACCCAATATATAGTTTTTCAACCCATGCCCCACTCCCTCAACCACCCTCTAGAAGTTTCCACATTCTGTTGTTGCCATGTTTATGTCCATGTCTGCCCAATATTTAGCTCCCACTTTCAGGTGAGAACATACGGTATTTGGTTCACTGTTTCTGTGTTAATTTGCTTAGGACAGTGGCCTTCAGCTGCATCTATATTACTGCAAAGGACATAATTCGTTCTTTTTATTGCTGTGTGGTATTCCATGGTGTGTATGTACCACATTTTCTTTATCCAGGCCACTCTTGATGGGCATCTAGATTGATTCTATGTCTTTGCAGTTATGAACCCTGCTGTGCTAAACATATGTGTGCCGGTGTCTATCTGGTGGAATGATTTATTTTCCCTTGGGTATATATCCAGTAGTGGGATTGCTGGGTCAAATGGTAGTTCTGTTTTAACTTCTTCGAGAAATCTCCAAACTGCTTTCCACAGTGGCCGAACTAACTTACATTCCCACCAGCAGTGTATAAGCTTTCTTTTTTTCTGCAACCTCACCTACATCTATTATTTTTTGACTTTTTAATAACAGCCATTCTGACTGTTGTGAGATGGTATCTTATTGTGGTTTTGATTTACATTTCTCTAATAATTAGTGATGTTGAGCATTTTCTCATATATTTGTTGGCTGTTTGTATGTTGTCTTTTAAGAAGCTCCTGTTCATGTCTTTTGCCCACTTTTAATGGGGTTGTATTTCACATATTAAGTTCCTCCTAGATTCTGTATATTAGACCTCTGTCGGATGCATGGTTTGCCAATATTTTCTCCCATTTTGTAGGAGACATTGTTTGCTCTACTGATAATTTCTTTTGCTGTGCAGAAATTTAATTAGGTTCGACGTGTCAATTTTTGTTTCTGTTGCAATTGCTTTAGGTGACTTGGCCATAAACTGTGCTTAGGTTGATGTCCAAATAGGTACTTGCTAGGTTTTCTTCTAGAGTTTTTGTAGTTTTAGGTCTTACATCTAAGTCTTTAATCCATCTTGAGTTGATTTTTGTATATGGTGAAAGGAAGGGGTCCAGGTTCAATCTTCTGCACATGGCTAGCCAGTTATCCTAGTACTATTCATTGAATGGGGAGTCCTTTCCCCATTACTTGTTATTGTTGACTTTGTTGAAGATCAGGTGGTTGTAGGTGCTCAGGTTTATTTCTGGGTTCTCTATTCCGTTTTGTTGGTCTGCATATCTGTTTTTGTGCCAGTAATGTGCTTTTCTTTTCGCTTAGAATTGCTTTGGCTATCTAGGCTCTTTTTTGGTTCCATAAGAATTTTAGAATAGTTTAAAAAATTCTGTGAAGAGTGACATTGGTGTTTTGATAGGAATAGCATTGAATCTGTAAATTGCCTTGTGCAGTATGGCCGTTTTAACAATATTGATTCTTGCTATCCACAAGCATGGACTATTTTTCCATTTGTTTATGTCATTGCTGATTTCTTTCAGCAGTGTTTTGTAATTCTTGTAGAGATCTTTTACTTCCTTGGTTTGCTGTACTCCTGGGTATTTGATGCTATTTGTGGGTATTGTAGGTGGGATTGCATTTTTTATTTGGCTTTATTATTAATAAAGCTTGGGCATTATTGGTATATAGAAATGCTTCTGATTTTTTATGTTGATTTTGTATTCTGAAACTTTACTGACCCTGTTTACCAGTTCTAGGAGCTTTTTAGCAGAATCTGAGATTTTCTAGGTATAGAATCATATCATTTTTGAAGAGAGATAGGTTGACTTCCTTTGTTTTTATTTGAATGCCTTTTATTTCTTATCTTTCCTTGATTGCTCTGGCGAGGACTTTCAGTACTGTGTTGACCAGATGTGGTGAGAGTGGTGGCATCTCTGTCTTCTTCCAGTTCTCAAGGAGAATGCTTCCAGCTTTTGCCTGTCCAGTATGATGATGGCTATGGGTTTGTCATAGATGATTCTTACTATTTTGAGGTATGTTCCTTTGATGCTGTTGATGAGAGTTTTTAACATGAAGGGATGTTGAATTTTATTGACAGCCTTTTCTACATCTATTGAGATGATCATATGGTTTTTTTTTTCTGATTTTGTTAACTCTGTTTGTGTGGTGAATCACATTTATCGATTTGCCTATGTTGACCCAACCTTGCATCACAAGAATAAAGCCTACTTTATCATTGTCAGTTAGCTTTTTGATGTGCCTCTGGATTCAGTTTGCTGGTATTTTGTTGACAATTTTTGCATCTGTGTTCATCAGGGATATTGACCTGAAGTTTTCTTTTTTTGTTGTGTCTCTGGCAGGTTTTGGTATCAGAATGTTGCTGGAGTCACAGAATGATTAAAGGAGGAGTTCCCACTTGATTTTTTTTTTTTGGAATAATTTCACTGAGATTGGTACTAGCTCTTCTTTGTATGTCTAGTAGAATTTGGCTGTGAATTTGTCTGGTCCAGGGCTTTTGTTTTTGATTGGTAGGTTTTAAAAAAAATTATTTTAAAATATACTTCTAATTCTTGGCTTTATTTTCAGTTATGAACATCAGCTGGCCTATCTGGTGGTGTGCAGGTAGTATACTGTGGGCAGTTTCATCTGTTTAGAGGAGGAATTTATTGCAAGGAATTGGACCAGGACACCTGACACAGCTGGGTCAAAAGTCTTTCAGTGATTTTCATCTTGGTGACTTCTAATATAGCTCAGGCTGTCACATATTTGTTTACCTTATTTTATTTGCCTATCTTGTTAGCTTGGTAAGAAGTTCCTTCATTGTGCAGAGACGATCTTTTATATAGGCAGTTCATGTAAGGATTTTCAGGAGCTTTTTATTTTTCATAAAGAAGATATTCTTCAAACATCTTTGTGTAACTGTTCCTCAAGAAGTTGGTGGAAGCTGTTAAATAATCTTGTGTAGTTAATGTTATTATTTTACTTGTTAAAATGTAGGGATTAAAAGATAATCTGTGTTATGAGAGACTAATAAAACTGGACTAATTTCAATATACTTGTTTTAAAAATGATTATGATTATCATTCAATCAACAATGCTGCTAGAAAGCTGTTATTTAGCCTGAATTTTAGAAAATGTGTTAATTTTTTTTAAAGGTACATTGATGTTTTTGATAGGAATAAATTGAATGCAGTGACCGTGGCAGCTTTGGCCATGATTATTTAGGTAAACCACAACTAATTCATAAAGTGCTGAGGACCCTTTAATACCTACCAAAAATGGGCAGGCTGTCAATTTGGAAGTTTCCATGTGAAACATATTCTTTCACTTGGCCTCTGAAAAACTTTCCTGCAGTTCCCTGCGTAGAATGTAGTTTATTTACTGAAAAGAAGGAATGATTGAGTCAACTCACAGAAGATAAATCTGTGGTAGGTGTTACAGGGCTGATTTTTATACCATATAACGTAAGTTTATTTTACTTGGTAGTATGTAAATTTTATTGGTGAAAGCAGGAGTACCCATTCAGAGGTATTTTAGACTTCGATGAAAAACAGTGCTTTTTGTTAGGAATAACATATTAGTTTGTTTCTTAGTAACGGAATTCAAAGCTTTTAGAAGGAGGTTAAGTTCTTCGTTTAATCTGTGTTAACACAAGAGAAAAAGAACTATCTAATGATAATTTATATGTTTAAAGATTAATTTATAATTTACCTGTAATATCCATTGTTACTTTCCATCAGATTAACTGCAATGAACTTGTCATTTCCAACATCAGTTTTGAAGACCAACATTATGCTGCCTTTAATGGAGGGGATCGGTGTAAACAACATCCACGTTCCATCCAAGGTCCAGACTAGACACCAGTTACTAGTTTTTACATGGCTTGATTAGAAAAGAGGTGGTTCCTATGCACTGAAGTTTTCTCTATTAGAATGGGCACATTTCCCAGCACAAATATGATACTTCTGTACTAATCAGGATGGAGTCTTATCCTGCAATGAGACTTAAATTTTGGGCCTTTCACCACATCATTGCTGTTTTCTACGTGGTCAAAAATAGATATAGAGTAAACCGACCCCAAAAGTCAATTACAGGGTTTTATAGTGATGTACTGTGAAAAATTTGGTCATGTTTTTCATTATACAGAATGTTCTTTCCAAAGACATAAACAGAAAAAGCACATACGTTTGATTTTAAAAATAACTCTGCCTAGTCCTTTAAACTAGTGGAGACATTTTGGATCCTTTTAAATGATCATTATTATAATTACATGATAAACCTCTATCTAAAGGCAGCCATTCTTTGTAATTACTTATTCACTCTCCCCCCCCAATTGAAAAGAATTTTTTAAAAATGAAGTTACAACATAGGTACTTTGAAAATATTTCTGGTGCACAATTGGAGGATCTGATAAACGCATCTTATTTTCTCATCTCTTCCCAACAAGCAAATGCTAAAGTGTACTGCATCATTTTTGGAGCATACACACTAATTTACAAGTATAAAATTATAAAAAGTGTAGAAAAAATTTGTCTATTATCGATTAATACTATGGTTAAAATATGATTGATGAAATCTGGTTGCTAGTACAGTTGTTAGAGTAACATAGTACTTGAAATTATTTTAAACTTTACGTTTTTAAGGCAAGCTTATCCAAGCCTCAAAAAACTTTAAAATGAACAAAAATTTTTGTTATATAAGTGACATTTTATTGGAAGAGATACGTTGAAGCCTTGTAACTTAAAATCTTGTTTTTTTTTTTAATGATTAATTGCTGTTTTTCAGCTTTAAATTCCACATAGCTCAAGTTTTCGAAGATTAGGAAATGTGCAAATAGACTTTTTTACTTAATGCTTTGCTCCTATAGTGAAGGCTTAGTTTTCCATAGACAGATTTCAACCTAGTGCAAATTTTTGTTTGTTTGCTTTTTTGAAATGATTGCTTCCTTTGTTGTGAAGTCTTTTACTGACTGACTTATAATTATCCATTTACTCATACTTATGCATATAACACTAGTGCAATGGAAGCTGAATGATATAACTCTTTAAATCTGGTAACTTTTCTTATTTCTGAGATGGTGTAAAAAGTGAAAACAAAGTTGTGTTTGTTTATAGCTGTCGCAGATACTATTGATTTGACTGATCAAGACTTACCTTTCTCGAAGAGCCCTAATTTTGCTTGGAAATCTTGAATAATCTCAGCCAATTATGGTTGCTATGGTTTGAATATTTGTCCCCTCTAAAACTCATGTCGAAATTTAATTGCCATTGTAATAAAGAAAATGGACTTTTAACCCTTTTCCCATTTAGAAAAGTGCAGTTTGCTGACAACGCTCGTTTAATTTTACATAAACATGTTCTTTGAGGCTGAAGAAAATCTGATTTTCAATGTGAAAATAAAATGTAAAAACTCTTCTTGGAGTTGTGTCTAAACAGAACTAATATCAGAATTGTCTGATTCGTCAGAATCATCTATTTCAGAAAAATTGGATTCAATAAATGAATCTTTGGCTAACAGTTGTTCAAGAACGATGTTACATCATGCCTAGGAATGCTACGTTTTCTGGGATTTGAGGTTTTCCGTGATCGAGAATTATTATGTTTTGTAAATGGAAATATCATTATTAAAAACAGAATGCTGTAAATAGAATGATGTTTTTTGTTTCCAAATTCAATATATTAGAGCAACGCAAAAATAATAAAAATGAGATATTTTGTGGCAAAGTTATCTCAGAGTAAATGCTACAGCCACAATCGCCCCCAGTGAGTATTCTCAGGGCACATGGGAAAAACTTTAAGAGGTGATTAGGCCATGAGGGCTTCACACTCGTGGGTAGGATTGTGACATTATAAAAGGGTGAGTTTGGCTCCCTCTTGTTCTCTCTTGCCCTTTCATCTTCCACCTATGGGATGATGCAGCAAGAAGGCCCTCACCAGATCTTGGACTTCCTAGCTTCCAGAACTGTGAGACAATGAATTTTTATTATAAATTACCCAGTCTGTGGTAATCTGTTATAGTAGCACAAAACAGACTGAAACAATGATTGACTCTGTTCTTCTTATCAGTAATTGGTTTAAGAAGGGTCATGGGACCCAAACCTAGTCTATGACATTTAAAAAGTTTGAATGGCTTCTGAGAATGTTTTCTCACTGATAAAACAGATTCTCTGGAAATGTCTATCCTTCTTGCATTGAATGAAATGCCTAGAAATGCTGCTGGAGTATAATATAAAATTCTAGGCATGGAGCCAGGCTGCCTGGGTGAAAATCTCAGCATTTCCCTTAGTAGGTTTGTGACCTTGGATGATTTATTTAATATCTCTGTACCTTCGTTTTTCTTATGGTAAAAATGGGGCTCATATTCAAATGGAACATTAGTCGTTTGGAAACAGCCATTATAATCATTAATCATTAGGGAAGTGCAAATAAAACCTTAATGAGATACCACTTCACACTCGCTAGGATAGGATCAAAAAGTCAGCAACAAGTGTTGGTGAGGATGTGGAAAAATAGGAACCCTCATACACTGCTAGTAAGAATGTACAATGGTACAGCTGCTTTGGGAAACAAACTAACAGTTCCTCAAACCATTAAACATAGAATTACCACATGACTTAGCAATTCTACATCTAGATATGCACTCAAGAGAACTGAAGACATATGTCAGCACAGAACTTGTACTTGAATGTTTATAGCAACATTATTCATAATAGCCAAAAGGTTGAAACATCCCAAATGTTGATCAGTGCATGAGTGGATAAGCAAAATGTGGTATATCCACATAACAGATTATTATTCAGGCACAAAAAGGACGGAAGTACTGACATGTGCCAAAACATGAATGAAGCTTGAAAACACTATGGTAAATGAAAAAAGCCAGTCACTATATTATTTCACTACTACAAAAGTCTATAATTGGGAAATTTATACTGACAGCAGATTTGTGCTTCCTTAGAGTGGTGGTGGTGGAGGTTCAGGAAGACTAGTGGAGGGAGGGTGCGGGGTGGAGAGTGCTGTAGTCAGAATGTTTGTGTCCTTTCAGAATTCATGTTGAAATCTCATTCCTGTTGTGGTATTAAGAGATGGGGCTTTTAGGAGGTAATTAGGTAATGAGGGCTCTGCCCTCATGGATGAGATTAGTACCCTTATAAAAGAGGTTTGAGGGAGCCTTTACGCCTTCCTCCACGTGAGGAAACAGAGAAATCGTCATTCATGGGGAATAGGCCCTCACCAGATCAGTGAATGTGCTGGTGCCTTGGTTTCGGACTTCCCAGCCTCCAGAATGGTGAGAAATAAATTTCTCTTGTTTATAAATTACTGTCTATGGCATTTTGCTATAGCAGCCTGAACAGACCAAGACAGAATGACAGCTAAAGGATACTAGTTTTATTTTTACTTATTTATTTTTTGAGACAGAGTCTTGCTCTGCCACCCAGGCTGGAGTGCAGTGGCGCGATCTCGGCTCACTGCAAGCTCCGCCTCCTGGGTTAGGCTCACATGTTGTATTTTTAGTCTCCATTAATGCTTGTTAGTTTTTGAATTCAGTTCTCCCAGGAATAATCCATAGGAATGCTTTCTTTCTTGGTTTTTTTCTTGTGTTCTGATACGTTATTTCTAATTTTCTTTTATTCATCACAGCCCTGACCCTACTCACTAACATTTGTCTTGTTGCTTTACCACTAAATATGACTGGCATATAACAGGCTTGTAGAAAATATTCTCTTAATGAATGAATAAACTTCAAGAACCTGCACATGAATCACCTCTTCTGATAGACGTTTTCTGACAGCATCTTTTTTTTTTCAGGTGCCTGTTTGTATTGTACCTTAGAACTCTTAACCCTTTCAAATTTACATGTTTAGTTGTCTACTGTGCCATTCCTGGATGTGAAATTCTATTGGACAGAACTGCAGCACCAGAACAGTGCTTGTTGCATTATAGGAAATGAGTGAATTATTCAATGGAGCTGAGCTAAAGGGCGGGATACAGACAATTGGCAAATATCTGTTTTCCCTGAATCTGTGTTGTTTCATCGTATTATTTCATTAATAGAAATATTATTGGTTTCACAGCATCAGAAACATATTGAAGCAAAAGTATGACATTTCATTTTTAAATTGTGTATTACTCATTTTTGGATTAGAGTGATTTCAGCTGGAGAATTAAGTCAGTTTACCTCTCTCTCATGAACTGTGACCTTGGACAAACTGCTTAACCATTTTCAGCACAGTTCTCTTTCTACAAATGAGACTAATATGTTTGTTGTTGATGAGAGCTAAATGAGATGTCTATAATATTATATGTAGAACATAGTTGAGAATCAATAAACATTTGCAGTATTTTCTCATCCATTCTTGTTTTAATTGGAACATAGAGCTAGTTGACCATATCTTCATCTTCTGGTCAGCTGGTTATTTTCTTATTTCCACTCCCTCACCCTATTTATAAGACCTTTTCTTTATTTAAACATGATTTATTGAAATCGAATATTTGAGATAATGGTTTTTTTTTTTCTTATCGATGACCTTTATTATCTTGGGACCCTGTTCTTTTATACTATGAACAGTTCATATCTAAACCTTTGGAGACCATCTAGCCTAGTGGAAAAAATACTGACATTTATCAGGCAAAGAGTAATTCACTCAATTACTCTGATTTTTGTTTATGGTAAAATGAAACTAGCACTGGCCTTGTTTGACCAGTATGTGAAGGTACTTTGAATTTTTTTGAGAAATTATTCAGTTCTATAAATATCAGGTGTTTCATTGAAGCATGTCTTTTTCTACTTGAAAATACCTTCTTTTTTTCTGTTATACCTATCTTTTCATTTAAATTTTCCAATTTTTACTTTACTCTTTATTAGGACTTAAGAATTCTGTGACTAGATTGCTGTTCAGATGGAAATTGACAGCTATAAATTTCTTTATACTCACGTGTGCCTGGGAATTACAGCAAATTTTCAGTCTTTGGCTTTCTGCTGGCATCGAACACTTTCTTTTTTGTGTGTGCAGCTTCTCTTCTTAGTCATTTAGAATAAGTTTAAAGAAGAGACTAATTGGTTTTAGAGAAACATAATTTAGATATTAACTATTGTTGAAAGACTATACATAACATAAATTCGAAAGCCAAGAATAATGATTGGGAACACATACATACACATGTATCTCTGATCATTTGTATATAAACTTCATATTATTTGACAATAGGTTTTATATTGCAAATCATTTTCCCTTAAAAATTTGAAGTCTTTGTTCTGCTCTTTTCTAGCTTGTATTGTTGCTGTTGAGAAGTCCTGGCTAGGAACGGTGGCTAACACCTGTAATCCCAGCACTTTGGGAGGTTGAGGAGGGAGGATTGCTTGGGCCCAGGAGTTTGAGACCAGCCTGAGCAACATAGCGAGAACCCTGTCTCTACTAAAAATGAAAAAATAAAAATAGCTAGTGTGGTAGTGCTCATGTGTAGTCCCAGCTACTTGCTTGAGCCCAGGAGTTCAAAGCTGCAGTGTACTATGATAGTGCTTCTGTATTCCAGCCTGGGTGACTGAGCAAGACTTTGTCTCAAAAGAAAAAAAAAAAAGGCAGTCTTATGCCCTTCTGATCCATGAGCTTTTCTATAAACCCTTTTTTCCCCTTACTTGATGCTTTTAGGATCTTTTTTCTGTTATGTTCTGAAATTTTGTGATACTGTGCTGTGAGATGGGTCTTTTTTCATTCAATTTGCTGGATATAGTTATCTTTCAGTTCTTGGAAATTTTTTTGAATTATTTCTTTGATAATTTTTTTCTCCCGTTTCCTCTGTTTTTCCATCTTTCAGCTTTCCGGAATTGCTGTTATTCAGCTATTGGTTTTCTTGAAGCGGTTCTTCAACTTTCTTTTCTATCCTGTTTTTCATTTGTTACTTTTTTGTTCTACTTTGTAGGAGATTATTCTCAACTTTATCTGGAAAATGTTAACAGTTTTTTATTCTTCTAGTCAAAATTTTAATTTGTAAGAGCTTTTTTTATTGTCTTTTTTTTGTTTTATTTATTTATTTTTATTTTTTTATTGCCTTAATGTTTCTTTTACCTTTTTTTTCATTGAAAGAAAAGCCTCTGGGGTCTTTTCATAGATATAAGATTCTGTCTGCCTTAGATATTTGTCATGATTGCATGAAGTTTTCTTTTACTCCCTTTATTTTTCTGCTTCTTCTGATTTCCTTTTTATCCCTTTTGTTTTGCTCACCATCTTTCATGTCAGAGGCTTTTCTTTATTCTTTGATGATTTTTGATGCCTGTTCATCCTTAAGACCGAGGCATCAAAATGTATTTGAGGTAGACCTTTATTGTAGGATGACCAGGTAGAAATCTGGCTGTTTTTTTGTGCAGGATTCCTCAGTGATAGAATTAACTGTAGATTTTGTTTTTCTTAGACTGAACATTTCTCCAAACAGGAACCTTTTAGTCTTTTGTCTAGGGTTTATAAGCCTGGTTGTGAATACTTTTGTAGCTGAGCAGAATGGGTCTGGTATAAGGTTTGAGGATGTTTTCTCGTAATTTGGTATGTAGACTTTTCTTCTTTTCAGTAATGATATATCATCAACCCCTTCCCCTTGGCCCCTGCCGCCCACAGATGTGTTGTTCACAAACACAGCGTTTCTCTGCTGTAACTTCCCCAAAGATGAAAGCTTCAGTGTTTTGCAGGAGTGGTGAAGGAATAGTGGCATGGCTTGAGTGAGGTTGGAAAAGGGATTTGGAGTTCTGTTTCCTTTAACAATTTACAATGTGTTTTGGTTGTCAGTGCCACCGTGGATCCCTGCCTTCATGTCCCAAATTTCGTCAGAGTTCTGTGGCATACAGCTTCTTGATTGTTGCTGAGTTAATCCCCCTGGGCTTAGGTTTCTATTTCATCGGGTGTGCTTTCTAGCTTCCAAAATGCTATTAACATTTTTTGTCTGCTGTCTTCCTTTCCCTTTTTTTTTGTGTCTGTTGTTTGTATTCCTTTAGTATTTTTACTAAAATAAAAAGACTAGTAATTTTGCCTCTTTAGTACAGAGCAGAGTTAAATGTCATTTGACTAGATATACTATTTGCTTCTTAAGTTAGAGCATGTAATGTTTGCTTACAGTTTTATCTACATGATCGACAATAAAATGCAATACGGAGAAACTATAAGCAAAATAAAAGAATAATGCTAAGTAGATCTCTAAAGAATGAAATAGTAAATCAGAAAATGAGGGAAGATTAACATGAATATTAATCAGGAAACTATTTAAATGAAATATTCTTATATCTGGGAAAGAATAACTGCTATTCTTCAACTCCTTTTTTTGTTGCTAAAAAAGTTTAGAAAGGATATTGCGTGGTTTCTAAGTGGTAAATTCCTGGAAGTAGAATTCCCAGATTGCACGGTACATGTGTACTTAATTTTGTTAGAAACTGCCAAATTTTTTTCCAGAGTGTCCTTTGTATTTTGCATTGCCATCAGTAATGTATGAGAGTTCTTTTTTTTTTTTTTTTTTTTGAGATGGAGTCTTGCTCTGTCACCAGGCTGGAGTGCGGTGGCATGATCTCGGCTCACTGCAACCTCTGCCTCTTGGGTTCAAGCGATTCCCCTGCCTCAGCCTCCCGAGTAGCTGGGACTACAGGTGCACTCCACCATGCCCAGCTAATTTTTTGTATTTTAGTAGAGACTGGGTTTCACCATGTTGACCAGGATGGTCTTGATCTCCTGACCTCGTGATCTATCCACCTTGGCCTCCCAAAGTGCTGGGATTACAGGCGAGAGCCACGCCTGACCAATGTATGAGAGTTCTAATTCTTCCACATCCTCATTGGCACTTGGCATTGCCAGTTTTTTCTCTTTTTTTGATTTAGCCATTCTAATAGGTGTGAAGATGTGTCATACTATGATTTTCTTTTGCATTTCCTAGTGACTAATGATGTTGATGGCTTATTTGCTACCTGTAAACCTTCCTTGGTGAAGTATCTGCTCAGCATCTTCCTTTTTTATTTACTGGATAATTTTTCTTATTTTTTTTTTATTTGGAGAGCTTTTTATACATTCTGGATACCAGTCCTTTAGAAGTCCTTTGTCTTATATGTAATTTGAAATATTTTCTCCCATGGAAGTATGTAGCTTTTCATTCTTCCAACAGCATCTTTTGCAGAGCAAAAGCTTTTAATTTTTATGAAATTCAATTGGTCATTTTTTCCTTTTATATATCATGGCTTTGGTATTATATCTAGGAACTCTTTGTCACAAAGATTTTCTTCAGTTTTTCTCTAAGTGATTCATAGTTTTTTTGTATAAGTTTTTTTCTGTTTTATATTTAAGTCTGTGATTCATTTTGAACTAAATTAAATCTGTATAAATTGTAAAGTTTTGGTCAATATTCATTTTTTCTGCATATGGGTGTCCTGTTATTCTAGCACTATTTGTTGACAAGTAAGTCTGTTATTTCTCCATTGAATTACTTTGCATCCTTGTGAACAGTCAATTGACTATATTTCTTTGGGTTTATTTCTGCACCTTCTATTCTGTTCCATTGATTTTTGAGTCTAACCTTTCTCCATTACCACACTGTCTTGATGACTGTAGCTTTGTAATAAGTCAGAAAATGTCTTAGAGTGAATTCTTTTTGTTCTTCTTTTTCAGCGTTTTTGGCTCTAGTTCTTGTTTCCTTACCTTTTTTGTATGAAAGTTAGAATTGGGTTTCTATGTCTACAAAAAAAATGGGAGAAGAATCCAGTAGAGTCCAAAGGCATCTAGATTTAAGCTTCCAAAGTTCTCCCTATTGAGAGTGGTAGGCACAAAGAACACACTTCTTCCAGCAGTGAATTATAGTAATGCATGTGCATTGTTTCTATCTAGAAAGTCCCCTTAAGACTTAAGAGTTTTTTATTAAGGATTAGTCATGTAGGCACATGGTACCTGCATGACGAGCCATAACTAGTAAAATACTTGACTCCAAGAAAGAGAACAGGTCTTTATAATAAATCACAGTGTTTCTGCAAAAGACCTAGATAAGCTGGTATGTCAGGGTTTTGTGCCCAAAACAGGCGAAATAACCATGTTTACATGGGAACACCCCAAAGGCCAAGTTTTTACATGCTGGCTGAAGGCCAGCTCTGCAGTCAGGCTCCCCAAAAGATAGCAGAAGGGCTGCTCAGCTTTTTCCTGAAAAATATGGGACTATTCCAGTTGTCTCTTTCTACTTCAGTGAATTTTGGTAGTTTGTATGTTTCAAGGAAATCATCAATTTCTTCTAATTCATCAAAGCTATTATCAGAGATTTGCTTGTAGTATTCCTTTATTATCCTTTTAGCATCTGTGGGGTCCATTGGGATAGCTCTTCTTGTACTTTGTGCTTGGACTGGCTGGAAAATTATCTGTTTTAGAGTTTCTACTTTTATTGATTTTACTCTGTTTTCAATATCATTGATTTCTGTCTCAATTATATCTTTCCTTCTGCTTACTTTAGGTTTCTTTTTAGTTTCTTAAGAGGGAAGGTTTGATTATTGACTTAAGACCTTTCTTCTTTTCTAATATGTGCAATTAGTGCTATAAGTTTTCCTCTTAGCACTGCATTAGGTATATCTTACAAATTTTGATATGTTGTATTTACATTTTCATTTAGTTAAAAACATTTTTAAATCCCCTTAAGACATCTGCCTTGACCCATGAATTGCTTAGGTATGTGTTTTACAATTTCTGATTACTTGGGGGATTTCACAGGTACCTTCCTTTTGTTGATTTCTAGTTTATTTATAGTCAAGAGAACATACTTTGTAAGAAGTAATAGCATCTTATTTTCCTATTTTAAATCTGCATTACTTTCTATTTTTTACATGCTAGTAGGAGTTAAATATTGATTCTTTATTCTTAAGAGCAAATGCTTTTCATAATTTGGAGAAAACAAACCATGGGACTGATAATTTTAACTTAGTGCAAAGTTGCACTCTACTTCCTGTTATGATAATGGTTAAAAGTTCACCTGTGTTGATAAAAGACCTGAATGTAAGAGCTCAATCTGTAAAACTCTTAAAAGAAAACATAGTGAAGAAGCTTCAAGACACTGAATTTGGCAGTGATTTCTTGGACATTATACTTAAAACACAGGTAACGAAAGAAAAATAAAAAAATTAGACATCATTAAAATTTAAAAGTTTTGTGCATCAAAGGACGCTATCAAGAGAGTGAAAAGGAAATCCACAGAATGGGAAAATATTTCTAAATCATATATCTGATAAGGGGTTAATATCCAGAATACATAAAGAACTCCCAAAACTCAACAAAAAAACCCCCAAACAACCCAATTAAAAAAATGGGCAAAAATGTTGAATAAACATTCTCCAAAGAAAATATACAGGTGGCCAATTAGAATATGAAAATATGCTTTATATTACCAGTTCTTAGACAAATGCAAATCAAAACCACAATGAGTTACCGTTTCATACCCATTAGAAGGGCTATTTATTAAAAAAACTGTTGGCAAGGATATGGACAAATTAGAACACTTCTGCATGGCTGGTAGGAATTTAAAATTGTTGAGCTGCTGTGAAAAATGGTATAGTGGTTCTTCAAAAATTAAACAGAATTACCACATGATCCAGCTATTGTACTTCTGGTTATATACCCAAAAGAATTGAAAGCAGAGTATCAAATGGATATTGGTACACCAGTGTTTATAGCAGCATTATTCACAATATCCAAAAGGTGGAAACAACCAACATGTCCATCAGTGGATGAATGGATAAAAAAATGTGGTACCTACATGAAATGGAATATTATTTAGTTTTACAAAGGAATTAAATTTTGAACTTCTTGCGTCATGGATAATTTTAGAAAACATTAGGCTGAGTGAAATAAACCAGACCTAAAAGGACAAATGTTACATGATTCCACTTATATGAGGTACCTAGAATGGTCAAATTCATGGTGACAGAAAGTAGATTACCAGGGGCTAGAGGAGGGGGAATTTGGAGCTTTTGATTAATAGGTGTGTAGTTTCAGCTTGGTATGATAGAACATTTCTGGTTATGGATAGTAGTGATATTTGCTCAATAATGTGAATGTATTTAATGTCACTGAATTTTAACCTTAAGAATGGTTACAATAGCAAATTTTATGTTATGAATATTTTACCACACAAAGAAAAGTTCACTTGTATTTTGATTGTTTGGAACTCAGAATACACATTACCATGGTAATGGTATTATTTAGGGACTTAAATTCCCAGATTAACCAAAATAGATATTCTTGGAAAAACATGCGAAATATTTGAAATACTACACATTTGCAATGAAAAACTTGCAGAAAATATTTATGATCTTACCAATCAAAGCATTACCAATCTTAAAAAATATCTTTTACAAAATCTTTTAATGCTCGAAGGTAAGGCTAGTTTTACTGTGGAAGAATTTGTAAATAATGAAATGGGAATTTTAGGTGCATTCATGGATATTTAGTAACTGGTTGTATTTATTATGTCAAATTGCAGCTCAAATAAGATTTTTCATTTATTTAGTATAGATTTATAATACGTCTATATTATAAGCACATAGAAAACTTTATTCTCAAGAAATTTAACACAGTGAAAAGTGCTGAAATATTGGAATGGAGGAGGGAATGAACATGTGTATTTTAGAAGATAGGGAAGTAGGAATTAGGTTAATGTGAAAGAGAATGTTGGGTGTGGAAGAGATAGATGTTTACTGAGGTGTAATAGCAACAGGTAAGGAGTATACAATTAAACTCTAAACAGTGTTAAACAGGTAGAGATGATAGGCAAGATAATTGGGTAAAATTAGTGTAGAAGGTATTAACCAGGAAGAATTTAGTGTTGTGTGGACAGCACCAGTTTTCAGGAAAAGGTAGTGGGATTGTTTGTTTAAAATGTTCACTTATACAAGAGTACTGTTTTGTGTAAGATTTAAATAATGAAGGAAAGCATAAGATTGGAAAATTTTCCTAATGCTATTTGGGAAAAATAATGATTTAAAAATGAAATGAATAATGAAATTATTATTAAGGATATAATAAGGTGTGGCTAATAGGTTTTATCTTTATATGCAACTCCCCGTGGTTGCTTGAAACGTTTGAGAAGAACTGTGGGAGTGTATCTGGGCTTTAGTAGGAAAAAGATTTGTGATTGGTTGTAATGGCTCCTATAGGTGAATTACCGAGGCCGTGCCATCTCTGATCTAAATGGTAATCAGTCAAAAGCAAAACAGCCAGATGCCATGGCTCATGCCTGTAATCCCAGCACTTTGGGAGGCCAAGGATCACCTGAGCCCAGGAGTTTGAGACCAGCCTGGGCAACATAGTGAGACCCTGTCTCTACAAAAAATAGAAAAAAATTAGCCAGGTGTGGTGGCACGTGCCTGTCTTCCCAGCTACTCAGGAGGGCAGAGGTCGGAGGATGACTTGAGCCCAGATATTGAGGCTGCAGTGAGCCATGATCACACCACTGCACTCCAGCCTGGGCAACAGAGTGAGACCTTGTCTCAAAATAAAATGAACAAATAGTAAATTAAAAATATAAAACAGATCGGGTATATTGTAATCTGATACAGGGGAAATACAGGCAACAGTGTTAGTGCAAAGAAGAAGAACTGCTCTTTGTAATTCAGAATGATATTTATTGGAAGGTTTTTACTTAGTAGTTTAATATCTTTAATACAGGTAGGGCTATTCAGATTTTCAAGGTTTTATACCATTTTTGGTAGTGTCTTTCAAGGAGTTCGTCTATTTCATCTCAGTTGTTGAATGTATTGGCATAAAGTAACTCAAAATATTACCCTATTATGATTTCAGTGTTTGTAGAATATATAGTTATGCTTCTTTTTACAATCTCTTGTATTAATGAGATTCATAATTTGTGTTCTTTTTCTCATTCTCAATTAGTTTAACTAGCGATGTATTGATTCTATCAATCTTTTAAAAAGATCAGGTTTAGGTTTGAGTAATTTTTCTGTGTTTTTGGTCTGTTTTCTATTTGATTTTCATTCCAATTTTTATTATTTCTTTTCATTGGCTGACTTTGTTAAGCCTGTGCAGTGAGTTTTTTCACTTTGTATGTATTTTTTATGCTATAGAAGTTTTCTTAAGATTCTTTTTCATTGTTACATTTTTTGTCTGCTCATTTTAAATTCTTGAGCTTGTATATAATATATAATAGCTTTTTTTTTTTTTTTTTCCTGAGAAGGAGTCTCGCTCTGTTTCCCTCTGTTTCCCAGGCTGGACAGTGCAGCGGCACGATCTGTCTCAACTCATTGCAACCTCTGCCTCCCAGTCTCAAGCAATCCTCCCACTGCAGCCTCCCGACTAGCTGGGATTACAGGTGCACACCACCATGCCCAGCTAATTTTTGTATTTTTAGTAGAGACGGGGTTTCACCATGTTGGTCAGGCTGGTCTTAAATCCTGACCTCAAGTAATCCACACTGCTCGGCCTCCCAAAGTGTTGGGATTACAGGCGTGAGCCACCACGCCCAGCCTTATAATAGCTCTTTCAAAAGCTTTTCCTGCCACGTTTTATTATCTGTGCCATTTCTGCATCTGTTTCTATTGACTTTTCTTCTGTTTATGGGCCTTATTTTCCTGCTTTTGTGCACGTCTAATAGATTATTTGGTGGTGAGTCATTGTGACTCATGTTTTTGACTTTCTAGATTTTGTTATCTTCCTTCAAGAATGGTGAATTTTGTTTTTCCAGACAATTTAATTATAGATTAGTTGTAGATACACTTGATCTTGTCGAGTTTTTAAAATTTTCTTAGAATTGGTATGGAATACTTTTTACTCTAGGGCTAGTATAGTCTACTACTTTCCAAGAGTCACTATTGAATGCCACTATTGTATTCAGTGATGTCTCCACTCTGACTGGTGTGAACTTAAATGTCTCCCAGCTTGATATGAGCTCCGAGAATGTTCATCTTCAAGTTCCCCTATGGTTGTGTCTTGTGTTGTGAATTTTGTCCTTATGCATTTTCAACTTAGTATTTAGCTAAAGCCTCAAGGGGACATCAGTGGAGACTTCTGAAGTTCTTTCTTGGTGAAATACCATCTCTTCAGTACACTTAGGCACTTCTGTTGCCTCTATCTCTCAAGTTGTTGTCTCTGTCTCTTGAACTTTGGCTTCTATGTTCTATCACTGTCCTTGTTCTGTTTAGAAAGTACCTCCACAGGAAAGGCTGGATAAGCATAGGGTGTTCTTTATTTTGCTTCTTTCAGTCATTGCTGTTTTGCATGGTTTTTGTTTGTTGTGTGAGGCCAGTTATTTCACGTATTTTATCTAGTTTTCTGGTTGTTTACAGCAGAAGACCAAGTCAAGTAAATTTGCTCTGTAGTTTCCACAAGTGGAACTGTCTGGAATGTTATTTAGAATACTGTTGGAGTAACATTAATTGATTGGTTTCTTATTAATCATGTTTTATTGGATAGAGTAAAACGTAACCACTTTGTATGGTCCTTCATAACTAGCAATTTGCTTTCTTGCCTTGTTTTCTTTCCTCAAAGGAGCCTATGCTTTGTTTTATTCTTCTGGACAAATTTACTTTGCTTTTTCCTAATTATATTCCATTCTCTTTAAACTAGTCGTTTTTACTCTAGTGAACTTTATTTTTCCCCCTTCCATTTCTGTTAACTCTCTTTCATTGCTCATGTACTTTCTTGGCCACAAACCTCTTTTCTCACTGATGACCTCTCACTCCTGCTGGGACCAGCTTGATCGTGGAGACCCTAATCCAGCAGTGCTAGAGGAATTAAAGACACACACACAAGTACAGCGTGTGGAGTGGGAAATCAGGGGACTCACAGCCTTCAGAACTGAGAGCCCCAAACAGAGATTTACCCACATATTTATTGACCGCAAGCCAGTGATAAACATTGTTTCTATAGATTATAGATTAAAAATATTCCTTACGGGAAACAAAGGGATGGGCCGAAACAAAGGGATGGGCTCTGGCTAGTTTCCTGCAGCAGAAACATGTCCTTAAGGCACAGATCACTCATGCCATTATTTGTGGTTTAGGAATGCCTTTAAGTGGTTTTCTGCCCTGGTTGGGCCAGGTATTCCTTGCCCTCATTCTGGTAAACCCACAGCCTTCAGCATGGGCATCATGGCCATCATGAACATGTCACAGTGTTGCAGAGATTTTGTTTATGGCTAGTTTTGGGGCCAGCTTATGGCCAGATCTGGGGGGGCCTGTTCCCAACACGTCCCCCTTTTTTGTTTCGCAAAGTGATAAAAGCAAAGGCAGCTTTGTCACAGTGAGCTACTTCTCCCAGGAGTCGGGATCCGCATTTGCAGACTTTACAAAGACAAATAACACAGATTAAAAGCACAATCATCATTGAAATCACCCAGCTTCCAAGTGTTTTTATCCTTTTTAATGGGTTACTAGCTGCTAATCTATCTGCAGCTTCTTCAAGCACTCCAGTTCCTATCATTAAGGTCAGGTGTGCCTGGATGCTTTAAATATTTGTTCTTTTAATTTTGCAATATCCAAAGACAAGTTTGTAGAGTGTCCTTCTAGATTTTTTTTTGTTCTTTCCATTAATAGTTTCCACACGTCCTTATGTTAAGCTCCTACAGCAGGCCGTATCATTTGAGGTTGAGGTGCCACTATACCACCATGTTTCCAGATAATAGGAACTTGCCATATTTCTTTCTTTTTTTTTTTTTTTTTTTTTTTTGAGACGGAGTCTCGCTCTGTCGCCCAGGCTGGAGTGCAGTGGCGCAGTCTCGGCTCACTGCAAGCTCCGCCTCCCGGGTTCACGCCATTCTCCCGTCTCAGCCTCTCCGAGTAGCTGGGACTACAGGTGCCTGCCACCACGCCCGGCTAATTTTTTGTAGTTTTTTAGTAGAGACGGGGTTTCACCGTGGTCTCGATCTCCTGACCTCGTGATCCGCCTGCCTCGGCCTCCCAAAGTGCTGGGATTACAAGCGTGAGCCACCGCGCCCGGCCTGGAACTTGCCATATTTCTTACTATTTCTACCATCTGATTGTTTTGTTTGGACCAGCTGAACATAGTGTGGCCATAGCACACAGAGAGGTGTAATTCAAACTAAACATCCCCTTAGGGGACCAATCAATGATTCCACAGGAACTGTTGTGCAGCACCTCTGCTGTTCTGTAATGCAATCTTCCCAAACAAGTGCGTTCATGATTTCTGGCCAGGTCCAATTCTGTTTACAGATAGGTTTTTGAGGGCAGTACGCCTCAATTATAGGAGCATATTTATTATGGTAAATACTGAGACCAGAAAGCATGTGTATATGTGTCATAGAGTGATCACATCCAGGCATTATTGCCAGCCAAGATTGATAAATATGCCCAATAAGAATAATTGTTCTCTGTGTCAGCCCATGTTGAAGGAATACTCATGGCAGTGGTGATCACTGCTATCATAGCTATCATTAAATTACTCGTTGTGACGGGTTGTCCACTTTCCTCAGGTTTTCTTCCGCCATTTGTGACAGCTAGGGTCCTCCTCAGTGTCAGTGTCAACATGGCTGCAACCTGGGGGTCCTTGCAAACCTGCTAGAATGTCTTCTTTGGCATCTGGCTCATGATAAAGTTTTGGGTGTCTTGATGTTATCCAAATCAGCTACCGGTTTTGGCCTGGAGAAACACAAGCATAACCTCTACCCCAAGTTATTATTTTACCTATTTCCCAACTTTTTGTTTTCGGATCTCTCCACCAACCAGTTGTTCTGCTTCTGTCTTTGCAGCTGGTTTCTATAGATGCTCTTCAGCTGCTGATAACATCTGGCCTTTAGGCAGCCTCAAAAAATTTAAAGCCAATAATGCTAGATTAAGTTGCATATGGGGTGTTCCATAGTCCCTGTTTCCCCCTTTGTGCTTTTGCAATTGTTGTTTTAGGGAGAGATTCATTCGTTCTACAATGGCTTGTCCTTGAGATTTATATGGGATGCCAGTAATGTGTTTAATATTCCATATAGAGAAAAATGTAGCTAGAGCTTGGCTAGTATAGCCTGGGGCATCATCTGTTTTAATAAAAGCTGTAATGCCTATCACTGTAAAACACCACAAAAGGTGATGTTTAACACAGGCAGAAGACTCTCCTGATTGGCATGTAGCCCAGACAAAGTGAGAAAAGGTGTCCACACATACATGTACACAAGCTAGTCTCCCAAACGAGGGAACGTGTGATGTCCATTTGCTGAAGAGAATTAGGTTCCAGTCCTCGAGGATTAACTCCTCCTGTAAAAGATGAGGAATGCACCATTTGGCAAGTTGGGCATCACTGGATAATAGCTTTAGCTTCTTTCCAGGTAATGCTGTATCTGCATTTGAGACCAGAGGCATTAACATGGGTTAAATTGTGAAAGTGTCTAGCATTAGATATTGCAGTAGCAACTAGGTGATCAGCCATTTGATTCCCTTCAGTTAAAGGTCCTGGAAGAGTTGTATGAGCTCTAATATGAGTAATGTAAAAAGGGTGCATTCTACTCCTGACTGCTGTTTGCAATTGGGTAAATAAAGTCATCAGTTGTTCATCTGTGTGAAATCATAACTGAGCAATTTCAGTTAATTGTGTAGAATGAACCACATATGAAGACTCAGAAATCACATTAATAGGTATATTAAAAGCAGTTGATACCTCAATTACAGCTACAAGCTCTGCATTTTGAGCTGAAGTATAGGGCGTCTGAAAAACTTTACCTTTCAATCCAGAATAAGAAGCTTTACTATTACTGGACCCATCTGTAGAAACATTCTCAGCACCTTCAATTGGTTTAAATTTAGTTATTTTAGGGAGAATCCAATTAGTTAATTTCAAAAATGGAAACAGTTCGTTTTAGGAAAATGACTATGGAGAATACCCACAAAGTCAGCTAAATGGGTTTGCCAAGTAAGACTCATTATAAAAGCTTGCTGTATTTGTGCCTTCGTGAGAGGGACAATAATTTTTCCAGGATCATATTCATGTAATTTAACAATCCGAGTTCTCCCATTTCCTATCATAGTAGCAATTTGATCCAAATAAGGAGTTAGAGTCCATGAATTAGCATGTGGAAGAAAAAGCCATTGTACTAAGTCCTGTTCTTGGACAATAACAAAATAACAACAGTAGGTGAATGCTGAGTCGGAAAAATTAGCAAATCTAGAGTCTTCTCGGGATCTATTCTATTTATTTGAGCTTTATGGACTTGCCTTTCAATCAGCTGTGACTCTGCCTCAGCCTCCTTTGTTAATTGCCAAGAGCTAGTGAGACTAGGATCTCCTCTAAGGATAGAAAATATATTACTCATGGCATAGGCAGGAATGCCTAGAGCAGGTCGTATCCAATTAATGTCCCCTGGTAATTTTTGAAAGTCATTCAGTGTTTTAAATTGATCCCTACATATGGTTACTTTCTGTGGCACAATTGTAGTGTCAGTTACTGAGGTCCCCAAGTAGGAGTAAGGAGGAGTCTGAATTTTGTCAGGAGCTATAATTAAACCAGTGCGAGAAATCAAATTTTGCAAGTGATCATAACATTGGAGTAATATTTCTCGAGTGAGGGCAGCACAGAGTATATCATCCGTATACTGAATAATGTAACACTAAAAATTTTTTTACGAGTAGGTTCAATTGCTTGCCCTACATAAATCTGGCAAATTGTTGGACTGTTTAACATGCCTTGTGGCAACACTTTCCAATGAAAACGCTTAGCAGGCTGCAGGTTGTTTACTGCAGGAATTGTAAGTGCAAACTGCTCACAGTCTTGCTCAGCTAAAGGGATAGTAAAGAAACAGTCTTTTAAATCTATGACAATTAAAGACCAGTTTTTTGGAATCATAGCAGGAGAAGGCAATCCTGGCTGTAATGCTTCCATAGATTGTATAACTGAATTAATGGCTCTTAAGTCAGTTAACATTCTCCATTTACCTGATTTTTTCTTAATTATGAAAACTGGAGAATTCTAAGGGGAAAATGTTGAAGCTATGTGTCCTTTTTCTAATTGTTCACGAACTAAGTCCTCTAAAGCCTCCATTTTCTCTTTACTTAGCAGCCATTGTTCTATCCAAACTGGCTTATCTGTTAACCATTTTAAAGGTATAGGTTCTGGAGGCTTAACAATGGCTGCCATCAAAAATGATAACCTAAACCTTGGCGGGAACTTTGTCTTTCCGCTTGAAGCGGTTCCTTCAAACCTTGCAAATTTTGTCCTAGTCCCATACCAGGGACATACCCCATTTCATGCAACATACTTTGACTTTGAGGGCTGTACAATTGCTCTGGAATTAGAACTTGTGTTCCCCATTGTTGTAATAAATCTCTTCACCATAAAGTTATAGGTACAGAAGTTATAATTGGTTGAATAGTCCCAGGTTGTCCATCGGATCCTTTACAATGCAAAATGTAACTACTTTGATATGCTTCAGGGGCTTTACCAACTCCAACTATGTTAAATTGAGTGGGTTGAATTGTCTATGTGGACGGCCAGTGCTATAGAGAAATGATTGAAACGTCCACTCCTGTATCTACCGAAACCTTTTAATTTCTTTCTCTGAATAGTTATTTCACAGGTAGGACATTTATCAGTAATTTGATTCACCCAGTAAGCTGCTTTGCCTTGTTTATTTGTGTTTCCAAATCTTCCTGTTCGTTTAGTTTCACTTTTTCCCATTTCCACATATGGCACAGTCAGGAGTTGTGCCATATGCTCTCCTGGCTCTACTTTCCAGAGAACAGAAGTAGATATAACAATTTGAATTTCCCCATTGTAATCTGAATCAGTGACTCCTGTTTGTACTTGCACTCCTTTTAAATTTAAACCAGACCTACCTAGAAGTAATCCTACCGTCCCCACTGGCAACATCTGACTGGAGACAGCAACATTCTTTAACAGTCCCATTACAAAAGGAGAACCTGGTCCATATTGATTAATCACTTGTTTAAATTCTTTGAGTAATTTAAAAGGAAAAGGCTCAAATGTAGCTATAATATTTCCCTGTTGATCTGGGGGGTGTATTCTAACAGGGAACTGCCAAGCCTCTAAATCACCCTCTCTTCTAGCTTGCTGGATTCCTGCCTGAATAGAACTGAGAGCGGTTGCTTGAGGCACTGCTTGAACAGTCACTGGGGCAACTTTTCACCCAGGGTCCTCCAGAAAAGAAAGATCTGGAGGGTCAGGCCACTCTTTTTCTTCAAAATAAGGAGGGGGTGCAGAAGGGTAGAGATGAACATCTACCTCCTTTGCCACTTTAGCTGGCAAACAAACCTCCTGTTACTTCGTTATACTCTCCTTCCTCCTCCTCATCAGTGTGAAAAGGTTCCAAGGTGGAACTAACCAGAGCCCACACTTGTCCCATTGTTACCCTGATGCTTCTGAGCTCCTTTTTACTCACCACAGGGATTGCTTAAGAGTACTTGGGTGTCCTCCATCTTAGTTCCATGTTCTCCAACCGTTGCTCCGGTGACCTTTCGACCTGGGTTTGAGCCCCCATGTTGGGTTCCACTTGCCGAGACCAGCTCTGTCGTGGAGATCCTAACCCAGCAGCGCTACAGGAATTAAAGATGTATGCACAAATATAGCGTGTGGAGTGGGAAATCAGGGGACTCACAGCCTTCAGAACTGAGAGCCCCGAACAGAAATTTACCCACATATTTACTGACAGCAAGCCAGTGATAAACATGTTTCTATAGATTATGGATTAACTAAAAGTATTCCTTACGGGGAAAAAAGGGATGGGCCGAAACAAAGGGATGGGCTCTGGCTAGTTTCCTGCAGCAGAAACATGTCCTTAAGGCACAGATCGCTCAGGCCATTATTTGTGGTTTAGGAACGCCTTTAAGTGGTTTTCTGCCCTGGTTAGGCCAGGTATTCCTTGCCCTCATTCCAGTAAACCCACAACCTTCAGCATGGGAGTCATGGCCATCATGAACATGTCACAGTGCTGCAGAGATTTTGTTTATGGCCGGTTTTGAGGTCAGCTTATGGCCAGATTTGGGGGCCTGTTCCCAGCACACTCCTAATCTGCCTTCTTATTTAAGATTAACTTTATTTTCTCTAGTTACTTAATTCTCTTATCCAGTAGAAACCCAATTTTCCACCTTCTCACCATCCTAGTACCTGAGACCCTAAATTGATTTACTTAAAAATAAATGCATGTGTGTGTAAAGTAAATCAATTTAGGGTCTTAGGTACTAGGTACAATTTAGGTCTCAGGTACACACACACACGTGTATATATCCTGTAAATATAAAAGTTATCAAATATATTACATTTTTCTGTTTCTAAGGAGCTCTTTCCCTAATAATATTTATATTAGAATCTACAAATTTAATGCCACTTGATCCTCCCAGATTTCAAAAGAGAATTAATGCTGACTTTTGAGTAAAAATGAAGATATATTTATGTACAGTACAGAATGGAGATTGTCCTTATCAGTAATTTAAATTTTTCAGATATTAGAATTATTCATAAGTTTATAAGGTGGGGCTATTTTATTTAAAATGTGGCCTTATAATAATGTCTATACTGACTCAGAAAAATTCATTGGAACCATACCTATCATTTTCCTTTAATTTGTAATTTCAAATGTTTTATCCATAGTTTTAGATAACGCGTTTGTCACTTGTATCATTGGCTTTCTTTCCAGTGTTAATTTTAATTTCTTTCCGTTCTCTTTTTCTCATCTAAAGTAATTTCTGTTTCATTTTTTTCCTAAGTCTGAAAAAATTCTCATGGGAGGTATTTTCATGTTAGACAGGTTAAGGCAGAATTTTGTAACACTACTGGTTCATTCAGCTCTTAAATTTTATTAAGAAGCGTTTTGTATCTTGTCAAACTATTTCTAGGCATTTTAAGGACTGGGAGTGTTAAAATTCATAAAAATCTATTGTACCATAGAATAATTTCTGATCAGCAGAGATCTCCAGAAAAGTTGCCACTTAAATGAAGAAAATTATCAGTTGGATATAAAAGTGGGTAACTTGATAGCTATATTTTGTTTACATTTTCAAAGTTTTTAAGTTGAATAATTTTAAGTTGGCATGCTATAAGGGTTGTGACTAGGTAAGGAAAAAATAAGTTTTTAAAAATTGCAGCAATTATTTGAAAATAAGCATATGTTCAGCCCAATAATAATTTAGAACTTCAGGTCATATATAGATTTTTTTTTTTTTTTTTATTTTGGTGACAGTGTCTTGCTCTGTCTCCCAGGCAGGAGTGCAGTGGTGCAATCTTGGCTCACTGCAACCTCCGCCTCCTGGGTTCAAGATATTTTCCTGTCTCAGCCTCCTGAGTAGCTGGGATTGCAGGCGCCTGGCTTCATTTTTGTAGTAATAATAGATACAGGGTTTCACCATGTTGGCCAGGCTGGTCTCGAACTCCTGACCTCAGACGATCTGCCCACCCCGGCCTCCTAAAGTGTATCTTTGGTTTTATTCAACAACATCAATGTATCTTACCAAAGGATTAAAGAATTTTATCCTTTGTAACTGATACTCACTCCAGACAATAATTGAATATAATGTCAATATTTACTCAGCAATATATTTTATGAAAGTCAGTTATACATAGGTAATATTTACAAAGGAAAAGGGGATTTTATAGCTTTAAAAAGAAAGAGAGTACTTCTAATAACATTGAGCCAATTTAGAATTTAGTACATATTCAAATACCTGGCAAGGACTAGGTGACTATTTTTTAGACAGTAAGAATTTGAGAATGTATCCATTTTAGTTGTTTTTAGTAATTTATTAGTGACAGCAAGGGTGTTTTTATTATCCCAATAAAGGACATCTATTTTTAAGGTAATTTACAGTTTTAGTCATACTATTCTAAAAGAGTTAATAGAAAGGGAAAGATTTTCCTTTAGAGTAGCCGTAGGTGGCTTTATCATAGTGGTTAGGAATGTGGGTTTAGAGATCCCAGTTTATATGGCTGAGACATCAGACACACATCCTCTCCAGAAAGAAGAGCTAAAATTACAAATAGACAATCATACCTTGAATAGAATATATAGGAGAGAACACCAGAATCCAACAGAGAAGTCACAGGAAACATCTGCAGCACAGAAGAAGGAAGCCATTGGAGACTTGGCTGAGATTGGTTGGGAGCCCATAGGGATTTGATATTGTGGTGAAAAAGTAAGTGAAAGAACCTCAGCAGTTAACATTGCCACTGCACAGTACTGTGGTTGGAACCAGAGAGAGCTTCTCTACCTTCGCAAATTCTGACACTAGCATGGGTGGTAATTTAAAGACCTCACCAAGGCATTAGACTGGACAGGGTACTCACGCTGGCTCACTCACACACCTGAGACTTGAGTGACTGCAGCTGAGCACCATCATGAGCGCATAGCTGTCATGCGACTGCATCCTGTCTTTGGGACCACAGTTCCCATATTTCCACATCCTGTGAGCCACCACTGATGTCTCCCAGAGTCCACTTGGAGGGCTGTAGCAGCACAGCACTGGCTGGACCCAGCCCAAAAGTGCTGAAGGGTCCTCAGTACTCTAGCCCACAGGGAGTACTAATCCCTGGAGTAAGGACAGTGCAGCACACCAAAGACAGCCTTTTGTACAAAGAAAACTAAAGCATGTCATTTCCAAAACCTGGGAGACTCCTGTCTCGGGCTGTGAGAAGTGACCCTGCCCCCAGCTGAAATAAACTGTGTGCTCGGCCTAGCACACAGAGAGTATGATCTCTTCCCCCTGTAAGAGTTATCACTGTGTTCAGGCTCTCACATGTAGAGAGGGACCCCTTGTCTCACTCCAGATGCTTCTGTAGGCCCAGCCACTGTTGCTGCTCCTGGAGGCTGGGGCAGGCGAACTGGAGGGTTAGCTTTCCAGGGCTGTGAGTGGTGACTGCACCCCACTGGCAGTGGGATCTTTGGTTTGTGTGTGAAGGGCTGGGTGCCTCCCCCTAACCCTTATGCAGTGCTACAGTGCTCCTGTCACAGAGAATGGAAGAACCTGAGAGTTGTGTGTCTGGGACTCTGGCTGGTGACCATGCACTGTAGCCAGTGTCAACACCAGTGTGCAACACTTGGGCCCCAGAGGATCATCCCACCACTACTACCATCACCCACATCACACAGGTTATCCAGTGACTCAAGAACCCTCTCATATGCCCAATCCACTGATTCCACTACCGGTATTTGAGCAGGCCACCTGAGTGCCCATGAATTGGCCTGCCTTGTCCCATTAATACCCTCATACCGATGTACACTGCCCTGGAGCCTATGATCAGGCACATTCAGCTCATCGCTGCCATCATTGGGATCTTAAGACTAGCCCACCTGGCATCTCTGTCTTCAACAAAACGTTACCATAGGATCTACTGATAACCATAACCTAAGCCACCAGGGAAAGCACAGATACCACAGAAGCCATTTACAGCTGGAGAAATCATATAGTGATGACACTACTGCACACACCCATAATCAAAGCCAAAGGGGCCTACCCAACCAGCACAATTGGTACATCTTCAGAAAAAGTTCCCCCCTAAGAAAGCAAATTCAGAAAACCGGAAGAAGCAGCTGTTCCACCAGATGTGCAGATATCAATGTTAGGACACAGGAAGTATCAAATAGAATGTGATAATCCCTCAGCAATAGATCCCAATCAAAAATAAATTTATAAAATTCTGGAAAAAGAATGTAAAATTAAACTAAAAATGCTCAGAGAGATACAAGAGAATTCTGAAAATACAAAAAGTGAGAAAAACTATTCAGGATATTTATGAGAAATTTATCAAACAGATAATCGTAAATGGGAATCAAATAGCAATTCTGGAACTGATGAATTCCTTTTATGAAATACAAAATACACTCGAAAGCTTCAGCAATAGACTAGAACAACCAGAAGAGAGAATCTCAACTTGAAGACACATCTTTTGTAATAATCCACTTAGACAAAAATAAAAGGAGTAAAGGATGAACAAAGTGTTCATATGTGGACACCACATAGTGATCAAATGTATGAGTTATTAGTATCCCTGAAGGTGAGGAGAGAATGAAGGGGTTTGGAAACTTATTAAACAAATTAATAGATTAAAACTTCCCAAATCTAGCAAGAGATTTAGACATCCAGATACAGAAAGCCTAGTGACCCCCAATCACATGCAATGTAAAAAGGTTTCTCCACCCCACATCATAGTGAAATTGTCTAAAGTCAGTGACACATAGAAAATCCTAAAAATTGTAAGAGAAAAGCATTTAGTCACCTATAAAAGAGCCCCATCAGACTAACAGCAGCTTTCTCAGTAGAAACCTTACAGGTCAGCAGAGAATGGGAGGATATATTTAATGTGCTCAAAGACAAAAACCCTGCCAGCCAAGCATGCCCTATCTAGCAAAATGATTCTTCATAAAGGAAGGATAAATAAAGTCTTTTCTAGACAAGCAAATGCTGAGGGAATTCATCACTACTACACCTATCTTACAAGAAATATTCAAGGGAGTCCTAAACCTAGAAGCAAGCAAAAGGGTGACAGTTACCATTACGGAAACACTTGAAAGTATAAAACTCACTGGTAAAGCAACAAATGAGGAAGAAAAAAGACTCAAATGGTATCACCACAGAAAATCAGCAAACTACAAGGACAATCAATCAGAAAATAAGAAAGGAACAAAGAATATTCAAAGCAACTAAACAACAGTTAACAAGGTGACAGGAAAAAACCTTTCATATCCATAATAACCTGTGTGTAAATGATTTAAATTCTTAAAAGATATAGATTGGCTGGGCGCAGTGGCTCACGCCTGTAATCCCAGCACTTTGGGAGGCCGAGGCAGGCGGATCATGAGGTCAGGAGATCTAGACCATCCTGGCCAACATGGTGAAACCCTGTCTCTACTAAAATACAAAAAATTAGCCAGGCATGGTGGCGCATGCTTGTAGTCCCAGCTGCTCAGGAGGCTGAGGCAGAGAAATTGCTTGAACCCAGGAGGCAGAGGTCACAGTGAGCCGAGATTGTGCCACTGCACTGCAGCCTGGTGATAGAGTAAGACTCCATCTCAAAAAAAAAAAAAAAAAAAAAATTGGCTGAATGGATTTAAAACATGATTTCACTATATGTTTACTACCAGAAATGTACTTTACTTGTAAAGACACATACAGACTGAAAGTAAAGGGATGGAAAAGGATAGTCCATGCAAACAGAAACCAAAAGTGAGCAGAAGTAGATATACTTATTTAACACAAAAACCATAAAAAAGACAAAGATGGTCATTACATAATAATGATCAAGTGAATAATTCATATAACAGTTGTTACATAAGCCCCCCACACTGGGGTACTCAGGTTCATAAAGCAAAAATATTACTAGATGTAAAGAAAGAGACAGACTCTAATACAATAATTGTGCAGGCCTGAACATCCCACTCTCACCATTAGGCAGGTCATCTAGACAGAAAATCTATAAAGAAACGTTGGACTTAAACTAGACTTTAGACCAAATGGACTTAACAGACATTGATAGAACATTTTATCCACTAACTGCAGAATCCTGTGAATGCAACTGGAAGTCATTTTATCTAACAGCTTTATCCAGTTTGTGGATGGAACTGGAGGTCATTGTGTTCAGTGAAATGAAAATTAGCCAGATACAGAAAGACAAATACCACATGTTATCACTCATATCTAGGACTAAAACACTAGATCTAATGGACATGGAGAATAGAAGAATAGATACCAGAGACAGGGTAATTTGGGAGGGTGGGGGAAAGGGACCATGAATAAAGGTTGATTATGGGTACAAATGTATAGTTAGGTAGAATAGATAAATTTCAATGGTTGACAGCAGAATAGAGTGACTGTACTAGTAAGAATATTATATATATTTCAAAGTAACTAGAGGACTTGATACCTGTACATAAAAATAATAAATAGTCAAGATGTTGGATTACCCCGTTTACCTTGACTTGATCATTACACTTTTTTTTGCATGTAACAAACATTATCATATATCCCAAAAATATATAAATTATTATGTGTTAATAAAAGAGAGAAACAAAATGTGGGCTTAGAGTTAGGCTTGGGTTTGAAGGAGGTTTAGCCACTTAGTCTTTAATGTGTTCTCGGAATAGTTGTTATCTTTGGGCCTCAGTTTTCTCATCTGCAAAATGTGGCTGGAAATTGTATCAACAAGATAATCTGTTTTAGAAGATTATATATATATAGAACACCATCTATGTCTGGAATGTAGTAAGTACTCAGTTCATGCCAGATATTGTTATTTTTATTTTAGTATTTTGCTATAGTAGAATACATGGCTCATACTCTTATTTCATCCTGTGTATTTCATGCAGTGGGGCAGTATCACCTTTCAGAATGCAAAAGAAAACTCCTCTCTCAGTATAAGTTGATTTGTAGTTCTCCTTGGAAAAAGAATGAGTTTAAAGACATAACTCCTGCTGTGATACAATGAGTCCCAAGAAGTTAGTTAAATAATGGCTATTTCGGTAAAAATGGTTGTTGCAATAATAAAAAATTAAAATTAAAAAATAAAATTAAAAAACCCAAACCAGTAAGTAATATTTCAAATAACTCAGTTTTTACCAAACTCATGATTTTTATAAAAAAGGATTCCAGAATTTTGATTTTATATATGATTTTTAAAAATGTTAGGGTTTAATCTTAGAATATTTTGGACTGCTTGTTAATTCATTCAATTAAATAAAATGTTTTCATACAAGATTATATCTTCTTATCATCGTAGCAAAAGTTTGATAATCCTATTGGTAAATTGATTATTAAGAATTTATTTTTAGGTTGGGCATGGTGGCTCATGCCTGTAATCCCAGCACTTTCAGAGGCCAAAATGGGCGGATCGCCTTAGGTTAGGAATTCGAGACCAGCCTGACCAACATTGTGAAACCACATCTCTACTAAAAATACAAAAATTAGCCTGGTGTGATGGTGCACGCCTGTAGTCCCAGCTACTCTGGGAGGAGAATCGCTTGAACTCTGGGAGCGGCGGCTATAGTGAGCCGAGATTGTGCCACTACACTGCAGCCTGAGCCACCGAGTGAGACTCCATCTCAAAAACAAAAATTTTTTATTTTTATTTTTAGAAGGTGTATTCTTCAGAGAAAACCAATAGTGTGTGTGTGTGTGTGTGTGCACGCGCACGTGCAGGTGTTTGCATAGAAAGAGATTTATTATAAAGAGTTGGCTTACATGATTCAAGTTTAAAATCTGCAGAGCCAACATACCAATTTGAATCTGAAGGCTAGAAGCTCCTATATAACCAGGAAAAGGCAATGTTTCAGGTTTAAGACAATAGGCAAGAAGAGCTCATGTTTCATTTCTAAGGCTATAAAGCAGCAAAATTCTCTCTTACTTGGAGGAGGGCCAGCCTTTTGCTCTATTAAGGCCTTCAACTGATTGGATTAGAACCACTGCCATTATGGAGGGCTGTCTGCTTTGCTTAGTGTGCTGATTTAAGTGTTAATCTCATCCCAAAACATTCTCACAGAATAACTTAGAATAATGTTTCATGAGATATTGGGGTGCCCGTTTAAGTCACACATAAAATTGAACATTGTAAAAGGTAAGCAGAAAATAATAAAAGCAGACATTTTTGGCTTCACTTACTGATTTCACTTGAGGAGCAGATAGAAAATGATTCACCTGTAGAAGTTACACCTTCACAGTGTGATATTGCCATAGCATTGCTCTGTATGTTTTCAAATTGGCGACGGATCATTATGTACTTTGAGTGTAGTTTTTTTTTTGCTTGTCTTCTTCCCCATTCTTATTATTTTGATAAAAAATTAAAATATGAAAGTTTCATTTTGTTTTATTTTTAATATATTCCTCACTCTCAGCAAGCTTCACTGTATCATCTGAAAACATTAGCTATATTGCCTTAATGGGCTTAGTGTGTTTTTAGTCAGACCAGACACAATGTTAAATTAAGGAATAATTTAATCATTGAAGTGATTGGTACCTGTGTTTTGGACCTTTTCTTATTATTCTCTACCTTTGAATCTTATTGTTCATGGCATAAAGCTGCCTGGTGGGTTGGGTGTCCTGTCTCACTGGGAAACCAGTTGTGATCTAGGAATGCAACAGGTGTCCAGGTAACCTTTTGTTTAATATTATGTGTTAGGTTCCTAATCTGAAACATAAAATGGAAAAGGAAGTCCAAGTATAAATAGTCTTTTTTGGAGGGAGCCTGGAAATAGTTTCAAACTAGTGGGAAAAGCTAGTAACTGAAATTGCACGAATTTTATTTTTTATGAGCAGTATCTAGTTTTATGATTATTTTTAAAACTGAAATCTACAGTTGAGTTAAATAAGTTAAACACAATTGTGAAGGCATAAGCACATAAACATCACAGAGTTAAGGAATCATCAAACTAATTAACATTACTAATGTTGAAATGTCTGAGGGAGAATATGTTTTTCAAAAGATATCTAATATAAATAATTTTTCATAATTATTTTAATTCCAGAAATTTTTCTCTTATAAACATATTCTAGTTTCCTTCAATCATGAAATTTATTTTAGTATTATTTCATATACTATCATTAAATAGGTTAAAAATTTGATAATTTTGGCTGGGCATGGTGGCTCATCCTGTAATCCAGCATTTTGGGAGGCTGAAGCAGGATGATCCCTTGAGCTCAGGAGTTCGAGAATAGCAAAACCTTTTCTCTACTAAATATATATATTTAGTATATATTTAAATATATATATATTTTTCTAGATGGTCTCACTCTGTCATCCAGGCTGGAGTGCAGTGGCGTGATCATAGCTCACTGTAACCTCGAACAGGGCTCAAGCCATTCCCCCACCTCAGCCTCCCGAGTCACTTGGGACTACAGGCACTTGCCACAGGGTACATGTAGTTTTTTAAAAATATTTTTGTTGGCCAGGCACAGTGGCTCACGCCTGTAATCCCAACGCTTTGGGAGGGCAGGGCGGGCAGATCATGAGGTCAGGAGTTCGAGACCAGCCTGACTAACATGGTGAAACCCGTCTCTACTAAAATATAAAAATTAGCTGGGCATGGTGGCATGCGCCTGAAATCCCAGCTACTCAAGGCAGGAGAATCGCTTGAACCCAGGATGCGGAGGTTGCAGTGAGCCAAGATTGCACCACTGCACTGGGCGACAGAGCAAGACTCCGTCTCAAAAAAAAAAAAAAAAAGAAAAAAAATTTTTTTGTAGAGATGGGAGTCTTCCTATGTTGCTTAGGCTGGCCTGAAACTCCTGGCCTCAAGCAATCCTCCCACTTCGGCCTCCCAAAGCATGACAATTTAATAAGCCTATTTTACCAGCACAGCACAATACCACATTCAGTCATCATGCAGGCGTAAAATTTAATTTTTTTCTATATTTGAGTAAATATCATACACACACACACTCAAACATACACACATACAAATATATATTTTATGCCTAGAGTCACATTGTATAGTGTAGATCCCCTGGTGGCAGAAAGCAAAACAATTTAGCTGCGTTAAAATAGGAATACTTTTCTGAAATAAAACTTAAGAGTTTTTATTAAACCTGAACTGAAAAATATCACCATTTCCTGGACTTCATATATCTGTTGTAAAATTATAGGATGATCGAGAGGATTAAATTCACTGATAAAGGTAAAGGGCACACTACTTGGCACATTGTAAGTGTTTAATATAATGTATGACTTATTCTTACATATCTGAAGATCGCATTGGTATATATGTCTTGTGAAGACGATAGTGTTTAGGTTAATTTTTTTTCTCCTTAACAAATTTATGCCCTCTTTGCCATTGTGCTAAACAGTTGGCTCCATGTTTATTGCTTGTTATGTGGAGTAGGGAGTGTTTTATTGGTGTATTTTAGTTTCATTGATAAATTACTACAACCATGTGGAAGGCTGTTATTTCTTCAGGTCTTTTGGGATCGTGCTTGATCTGTGGGTATAAAAGAGATTTTTGATGTATTGAATAATGTGATGAGACTGAAATATACTAAATTGTATATTTTATTCTACTGCAGACTCTGTTAAAAAGTGGATTATTTTTATATACACTTAATAATAGACTTGAAACAAACCTCCAAGATACTTGTAGGGTTGCCAAAAAACATACTAGCATACCATCTATTCAGTGATGAGGAAGAAGATAGTAGAAGAAAGTAGTAATCCAACCAGTTAATCTCTCTCCATATGTGGAATGGTCAGAAATATTAATTTTTATAAGAAATTTTGTATAGATCTAGCTGGGGCCAATATTGATTATGATACAGTAGCTATCTGTAATGATTTGGTGTTGATTCTTGATATTGAAAATTAAGGCATATAAGATATATCACAAAATGTAGATTAAATGAAGTAGCTGTATTTGCCTAAATGTTCTTTTGTCCTTGTTAGTGAAGAACATAAAAATCCTATCTGACAGTATAGATTGTATATTTTTATTGTCTTTTTTTTTTTTTTTTTTTTAGATGGAGTTTCGCTCTTCTTGTTCAGGCTGGAGTGCAGTGGCTCAATCTTGGCTCATTGCAACCTCCACCTCCCAGGTTCAAGCGATTCTCCTGCTTCAGCCTCCCGAGTAGCTGAGATTACAGACGCACACCACCACACCTGGCTAATTTTTGTATTTTTAGTAGAGTTGGGGTTTCACCATGTTGGTCAGGTTTGTCTTGAACTCCTGTGCTCAGGTGATCCACCCACCTTGGCCTCCTAAAGTACTGGGATTACAGGTGTGAGTCACCACGCCTGGCAGATTGTATATTTTTAAAAGTTTAATAACTTAAATGTATGGGACCTTTCATGTGTTCAGAAATACACATAATGATAACTTTTATTTCTGTGTCAAAATTTATTATAGTGGCAATGGCAGATATAATAAATGAAAAATTATCTTACCTTGACTAATAATTAATAAAATCTGTTGGGTATAGTTTTCTTTCTTTCTTTCTTTCTTTCTTTCTTTCTTTCTTTCTTTCTTTCTTTCTTTCTTTCTTTCTTTCTTTTTTTTTTTTTGGAGACAAAGTCTCACTCTGTCGCCCAGGCTAGAGTGCAGTGGCACGATCTCAGCTCACTGCAACCTCTGCCTCCCGGGTTCAAGGAATTCTCCTGCCTCAGCCTCCCGAGTAGCTGAAATTACAGGCTCACACCACCATGCCCGGCTAATTTTTGTATTTTTAGTAGAGACGAGATTTCACCATCTTGGCCAGGCTGGTCTCGAACTCCTGACCTCTTGATCCAGTTGGGTATAGTTTTGAATGAACTCTTGCTTGCCTATTCATCCTTTTGTCAAATGATCGTAATATATAGAGATTTAAATTTTTTTGAAGATGTATTGATACTAAAATGCTATACACTGTGAAGTGTCACTACCATTTATTTAAAATAGTAAACTCAGTATGCAGGTGGTGACAGAACCACACAGTGAGAAACATTCTTTCAGCATATCATAGTTTGTTCTGCTCAAACCATAAAGTACTGTAGATCTTTTAACAATCCCATTGAGAGAATTTTATGCGTTTTAGAGGGAGTACTTACATATGGGTAATGAGAACATCTTTAAGTAGACAATACAATGGGAACAGGAAAACCTCAGATAGTGAATGGTAAGAATGATATTAGTTTTAATGACATTTACATTTATATGTATATATATTATGTTTGTCTTTCAATCCTGTGAATGAATTCTAACTAAAAATATATTGCCTTTGGTTCTTTATGGAATTGTTTTTCAAATGATTTGTTTTTGGTACATTATGATGTATTTTACATTTAATATGTATATATAATATATATTAAGATATTAGATATATTTTATTAAGGCTTATGGCTGTAATTTACTCTTGGTAAGTATTTCTATCATTTTTAGTATTCTGCCTTGTAATTTAACATTGTTAGATTAAGATTATATTAATGTTTTAAATTGAGGACTCTAAAATAAACTAGTAATTTAGTGCTTCATAGTAAATTCTTAAGTAGAGCTCTATCTTTGATTATACTTATATTTGCAATAATTTACATCATGATGTGATAATTACAGTAAATGTATCCTTGAAGTTAAATTTAAATATGTGGTAATTTTAGACTTTACTCATTCAGAATTTGCTAGAATTTGATAGAGCTTGGAACTTAGCTTTAGTTTATCTGTTATAAGAGGGTAAGATTAATTGAGAAGGTATATATCAGATTAAGAAAAAATTTCATTATTAAATATAAAATTTAGGGGCTTTGTAGGGTATGATTTATATAGTTAGAAAAAAGTTCTATAATTGATGTTTTAATTCTGGGAATCTGAAATTTTAGATTGGAATCGCTAGGTACATACGAATTTAGTATGGCATACCTTACTGAACTTTTACAATAGTATATGGTATCATTTCTGTTTCTTCATTTTAGTTATTTAAAATTAAACTTTTTATTTTGAGATAATTGTAGATTCAAAGGTAGTTGCAAGTAATAATACAGACAGATCCTGTGTATCCTTTATCTAGTTACCCCCAATGGTAAGAGGTTGTAAAACTGTAGTACACTATTAAAATTAGAATATTAACATTGGTAACATCCATTGATTTTGTTAAGATTTCTGCAGTTGGACTTGTGTGCTTGTTTAGTGTTTAGTTCTCTTCTTTTTTTCTCACATACGGTTTCATGTATCTACTACACCAGTCAAGACACATAACAGTTCTATTACCATACAAATTCCTTGTGTTGCTTCCCCTTTTATAGCCTCAACCAACTCTCTCTCATATTCTGTACCTCTTTCCCTATCCCATGGCAACCACTGATTTGTTCTTTCTTTCTATTGTTTTGACATTTTAAGAATGTTGAATGAATTACAATACGTACTCTTTTGGTATTGATTTTTTTTACTCAAACATAATTCCATGAAGATTCATCCATGTTGTTGCATTCATTAGTAGTTATTAGCTCTTTATTGATAAGAGTATTCCATGGTGTGGATGTACCAGTTTGTTTAATAGTCACCTATTGAAGGACATCTGAGTTGTCTCCAGTTTTGGGCTATTAAAAATAAAGCTTCTGTGAACATTTATATACAGAATTTTGTGTGAACACATGTTTTCATTTCTCTGGAATAAATGCCCAAGAGCATAATTGCTGTGTCATTATGGTAATTGTGTGTTTAATTTTTTAAAGAAACTGATAAACTGTTTTCCCGAGTATCTGTACAATTTTACATTATCATCAGCAATGTATGAATGATTCACTTTCTCCATATTCTTATCAGCCTTTGTTGTTGTCACTGTTTTTAAATTTTAGCCATTCTGATGGTCCTATAGTGATAATCTCCTGTGGTTTACATTTGCATTTCCTTGTTGGCTAATATGTTGAACACCATTTCGTTTGCTTATTTGCCATCTGTATGTCGTCTTCCATGAAATGTCCATTCCTGCCTTCTGTCATTTTCTAATTGGATTGTTGGTAGTTTTACTGTCAAGCATTGAGTGTTTTCCTTACGGTTTGTAGTTTATCACTTCATCCTCTTAACAGGCTCTTTTGCATAGCAAAAGTTTTTAATTTTGGTGAGGTGCAATGTACCTAATGTTAGGGATCTTGCTTTTGATGTCAATCCTAGCCTTAGATTCTAAAGATTTTCTCCTACTTTTTTTTTTAAGTTGTATGTTTTATATTTAGGCCTGTGATACATTTTTTAGTTTTTATATATGCTGTGAGGTTTAAGTGGAAGTTTATTTTTTTGCCTATGAATGTCCAAATGCTCCATCACTATTTGTTGAATAGGTTATATTTCCTATATTGAATTATACTTTTAAGCTTCTAAAAAATCTGTGAGCCATTATTTGCTTGGTTCATTTCTGCGTTCTCTATTCTGTTCTATTGATCTGTTTTTGTCCATCTACAGTACCACACTATATTTATTATTGTAGTTATATGTAGACTTTAATATTAAGTAGTGAGTCCTTTCATTTGTTCTTCTTTTATAAGATTGTTTTAGCTGTTCTAGAAGTAGCTGTTCTACAAATTATTATTTTCTTAAATTATTATGATCATGAAGTAAGAAAAGCACTACAAATTAGAATAAGCTTCCCTATGTCTACAAAAAGAAAAAACCTTGATGGGATTATGATAGGAATTACACTAAACTTATATATCAATTTAGGGAAAATTAACATCTTCAGTATGTTGAGTCTTCTAATCTATGAACACAAAATGTGTCTCCATTTATTTAGGTTGTCTTTGATTTCTTTCATCAACATTTTATACTTTTGAGTATATAACTCTTGTTTACGTTTTGTTAAGTAATTGTCTTAGGAGTAATTATAATTTCTTTGAAGTATTTTAATTTCTGTTTTCACATGTTAATTGTTAGCATTTATAAACAGCTTGATTTTTGTGTGTCAATCTTGTATCCTGTAACTATTTCACTCTGTTATTATTATTATATTTTATATTATACTTTAAGTTCTATGGTACATGTGCACAACATGCAGGTGTGTTACATGTATATACATGTGCCATGTTGGTTTGCTGCACCCATTAACTCGCCATTTATGTTAGATTTCTCCTAATGCTATCCCTCCCCCATGCCCCAACCCCACGACAGGCCCTGGTGTATGATGTTTCCCGCGCTGTGTCCAAGTGTTCTCATTGTTCAATTTCCCACCTATGAGTTGAGAACCTGAGGTGTTTGGTTTTCTGTCCTTGTGATAGTTTGCTCAGAATAATGGTTTCCAGCTTCATCTGTGTCCCTACAAAGGACATGAACTCATCATTTTTTATGGCTGCACAGTATTCCATGGTGTATTTGTGCCATATTTTCTTAATCCAGTCTATCATTGATGGACATTTGGGTTGATTCCAAGTCTTTGCTATTGTGAATAGTGTCGCAGTAACCATACGTGTGCATGTGTCTTTATAGTAGCATGATTTATAATCCTTTGGGTATATACCCAGTAATGGGATTGCTGGGTCAAATGGTATTTCTAGTTCTAGATCCTTGAGGAATCGCCACACTGTCTTCCACAATGGTTGAACTCCCACCAACAATGTCTTGCCCATGCCTATGTCCTGAATGGTATGGCCTAGGTTTTCTTCTAGGGTTCACTCTGTTATTTTTTTCCAGGAGGTTTTTGTAGATTCTTTGTGATTTTCTATGCAGACAATAATGTCATTAGCAAGTAGGAACAGTTATATTTTGTTTGTTTCCAATATGTGTGCTTTTTATTTCTTTTTCTTATGGCGTTGTACTAGCTAGAACTTCCAGTAGTACATTGAGAAAGAGTGGGGAGAGTGGGTATCTTTGCCTTGTTACTGATCTTAGGGGTAAAGCATTTAGTCTTCTATCATTGTGAATAATTTTAGCTGTCATTTTTTGGTTGTTGGGAAAGTTTCCCTTCGTGAAATAATGTTGGATTTTGTCAAATTTTTTTTTCTGCCTCAATTGATATGTTCATATTATTTTTCTTCTTTAGCTTGTTGATGTGATTGTTTGCATTGCTTTATTTTTGAATGTTGAACCGTGTTGCATATGTGGAATAACTCCTACTTTTTTAGGATATATAATTATTTTTATATATGGTTGAATTTGATATGCTAATTTTTGTGTAGGTATTTTATGTCTGTATTTGTGAGAGAAGATGGTCTGCAATAATCTTTTTCTGTCTGGTTTTAGTTTCAGTTTATATTTGCCTTATAAAATGGGAAGCATTTTCTCATCTTTTTTTTTAATAAATTGTGAAAATGGGTGTAATTCTTTTTTTTTTTTTTTTTTTTTTTGAGACAGAGTCTCTCTCTTGGTCACCCAGGCTGGAGTGTAATGGCATGGTCTCAGCTCACTGAAACTTCCGCCTCCCAGGTTCAAGCGATTCTCCTGCGTCAGCCTCCCAAGTAGCTGGGACTACGGGCCCGTGCCACCACACCCAGCTAATTTTTGTATTTTTAGTAGAGATGGGGTTTCACTATGTTGGCCAGGCTTGTCTCAAACTCTTGACCTCGTGATCTGCCCGCCTCGGCCTCCCAAAGTGCTGGGATTACAGGTGTGAGCTGCTGCACCTGGCAATTCTTTTTTAAAAGTTTACTTGAATTCTCCACTCAACCAGTTAGGCCTAGAGAATTTTGAATTCTCCACTTAAACCAATTAGGCCTAGATAATTGTTTTGGAATTGGGGGGAGCTTTAAAATTATGAATTCAATTTTTAACATTGTTATAGGACAGTTCATATTATCCATTTCACATTGGTTGTATTTTGGTAGTGTGTGGTTTTCAAGGAATTGTCTCGTTTCTTCTAACTTGTCAGATTCGTAAGTCTAAAGTTGTTTATAGTATTCCCTTTTTAATCTTTTAGTAGATGCAGGATTTGTGCTGATGTCGTTTTTTTCATTCCTGGTATTTGTGATTTGTGTATTTTCTCTATTTTTGTTAGTTTTTCATTCCTGGCGTTTGTGATTTGTGTCTTTTCTCTGTTTTTGTTATTCTTCCTATAGGTTTATCAATTTTATTCATCTGTTTTCAAAGAACCAGTTCTTTTATGGATTTTCTCTACTATTTTCCTACTTTCAATTTTGTGTCTTATCTTTATGATTTTCTTCCATCTACCTGCTTAGGTTTATTTGCTTTTTTCCTACTTTCTTGAGATAAGAACTTAGATCATTTATTTAAGACTTTTTTTCCTAATGTAAGCATGTAGTGATATGAGTTTCTTTTTCCTCTTGACTTTAGCTGCATCAAACATATTTTGATGTGTTGTCTTTTTATTTTCATTCAGTTTTACGAATTTTAGACTTTCTTTGTAACTTCTTCTTTGACCCATGGATTATTTAGAAGTGTGCTTAGAGATTTTCTCATTATCTTTCTGTTATTGATTAATAGTTTGATTCAATTATGGTTAGATAACATGTTCTATATTGATTTAACTCTTTGAAATATGTTGAGATTTGTTTCATGGCTCAGGACATGGTCTTAGTGAATATTCAACGGGCACTTTTTTCTGGTAGAGTATCTGTATGTTTTAATTTGATTTTGTTGAGTGTGTTGTTCAGATTTTCTATATTCTTGATGATTTTCTCACTAGTACTTTTTTTGAGACTAGTACCTTTTTTTTTGCTCCTGTTGCCCAGGCTGGAGTGCAATGGCATGATCCCAGCTCACCGCAACCTCCGCCTCCCAGGTTCAAGTGATTCTCCTGCCTCAGCTTCCCAAGTAGATGGGATTACAGGCATGCGCCATCATGCCCAGCTAATTTTTAACTATTTTTTTAGTAGAGGTAGGGTTTCCCCATGTTGGTCAGGCGAGTCTCGAACTCCTGACTTCAGGTGATCCACCTGCCTTGGCCTCCCAAAGTGTTGGGATTACAGGCATGAGCCACTGTGCCCGGCCACTAGTACTTTTATCAATTGTTGAGATATGGCTTTTGAAATCCCCACGTATAGTTGTGGATATATCAGTTTTTTTTCCAGCTCTATCAGTTTTGCTTTATGTATTCGAGACTCTGTTTTTGGTTGTTTGTATTTACAGGATTCCTATGTCTTCCTAGTAGATTGTTCCTTTGATCATTATATAATATCTTTTCTCATGTTTAGTAATTTTCTTTGCTCTGAAATTCCCTTATCTGATATTAATACAGCTCCTTCTGCTTTTTATTAATATTCCATGTTATATATTTTTCACACTTTTGCTTTCAAAGGATTATCTTCACGTGTTTTTATGTACTCTGCCCAACTTTGCCCCTTTAAATGGTATATTTCAACAATTTTCATCTAATTATGAATATGTTATAGCTTTTCTTCCATTTTATTTATTGTTTTCTGTTTATTTGCCTCTATTTCTCATTTCTCTCATTCTTTCTTTTTGCCTTCCTGTGTATACTAGAACATTTTTTCAGATTCCACCTTGCTTCATATATATGTTTTTTTGTTTTGTTTTTTTTTTTGAGACAGAGTCTTGCTCTGTCACTCAGGCTGAAGTGCAGCAGTGTGATCTTGGCCTACTGCAGCCTCTGCCTCCCAGATATAAGCAGTTCTCCTGCCTCCACCTCCCTAGTAGCTAGGACTACAGGCACACATCACCACGCCTGGCTAATTTTTGTATTTTTGTAGAGACTGGATTTTGCCATGTCGATCAGACTGGTCTCGAACTCCTGACCTCAAGTGATCCACACCTGCCTTGGCCTCCCATAGTGTTGGAATTACAGCGTGAGCCACCACGTTCGGCCAGGTTAACGTATATAGTAGTTTTGACTATGTTTTGTATAATTTTCCTAGTAGTTGCTTTGGGTATACATACATGTGACTTATTCTAGTCTACTGATATCATCATTTTATGTTTTATTATTATTATTTTTTTTGAGGTGGAGTCTTGCTCTGTCGCCCAGGCTGGAGTGTAGTTGCGTGATCTTGGCTCACTGCAGCCTCCGCCTCCTGGGTTCAAGTGATCCTCCTGCCTCAGCCTCCTGAGTAGCTGGGATTACAGTTGCGTACCACTACACATGGCTAACTTTTGTAGTTTTAGTAGTGATGGGGTTTCACCATGTTGGTCAGGTTGGTCTTGCACTCCTGACCTTGTGATTCACCTGCCTCGGCCTCCCAAAGTGCTGGGATTACAGGCATGAGCCACCGTGCCTGGCCATCATTTTATTTTTCTAAGGAAATGTAGAAACTTTATTTTTATTTAGGTCTCTTTACACTGTGGCTTTTTATTTTATTTTTCATTGACACATAATAATTGTATCTATGGGGCATTGAGCAATGTTTAAATACAATGTGTAATGATCAAGTTAGAATAGTTTTATATCCTTTAACCAAAGTTGTCCTACCTTGTAATCTCTCTGCCCTCCCTAGTCTCTAATAACTACTATTCTGTGCCCTACTTCTGTGAGATCAAATTTTTTAGCTTCCATATGTGAGTGAGAACATGTGGTACTTATTTTTCTTTGCCTATCTTATTTCCCTTAACATAATATCCTCTGGGCTCATACATGTATTGGAGTCTGTTTCTCTCATTAGGTATAATAATTTTTAAATATATATCGGGTGTTCCTGTGTTAGGTACAAATATATTTACAACTGTTATATCCTCTTGCAATTTTGATCCATTTATCATTACATAATGAACTTCATTGTCTCTTTTTACTATTTTGACTTAAAGCTTGTCTTAGCTGATATAAATATAGCTACTGCTGCTCATTTTGAATTTCCATTTGCATGGCATACCTTTGGCATCTTTTCACTTTCAATCTATGTGTGTCTTTACAGCTGAAGTGAGCTTCTTGTAGGTAGTGTGTTTGCATCTCTTTCAAAATAATTTATTCAGTTTATCCAGCCTATCTTTTAACTGATGAATTAAAACTTTCCATTTAAAGTTATTATTTACAAGTAAGGGCTTACTCTTATCATTTTGTTAATTGTTTTCTGGTTGTTTTATATATACTTTGTTCCTTTATTAATATTTTTACAGTTTTGTGGGTTTCTTTTTGTAGTGATAAGCTTTGATTTCTTTCACTTTCTCATATGTATCTGCTGTATCAGTGAGTTTTATACTTTATGTATTTTCATGATGGTAGTTACCATCCTTTTACTTCCAGATGGTAGTTACCATCCTTTTACTTCCTTAAGCATTTCTTGTAAGTTCGGTCTAGCCATGATGAATTTCCTGTTTTCTAGTCTGGGAATGTGTATATTTCTCTTTCATCCCTGAAGGATAGTCTTGCTGTGTATGATATTCTTGGCTACTATTCCCCCATCCCCCCACACCTTTCATCACTTTGAATATATCATCTTAGTCTCTCTGGACTGCATGATTTCTCCTGAGAAATCCTGTTAGTCTAGTGGGGATTCCCTTATATGTGACTTGACCCTTGTCTTGCTTGTTTTTAGAATTCTGTCTTTGACTTTTGACAGTTTGACTATATTCTGCTTCAGAGAAGATATTTTTGGGTTCAGTCTATTTGGCCTTTAAGCTTTATGAATCTGGATGTCCATATCTTTCCCAAGACTTTTCAGCTATTATTTCATTAAACATGCTTTCTGTGCCCTTTCCTGTCTCTTCTCCTTTTGGGACTTCCATAATGTGGCTGTTGTTTGCTATAATTTCCCATAATTTCTGTAGGCTTTCTTCATTCTTTTTTTTCCTTTCTTTTTTGTCTGACTAGATTAATTCAGAAGATCTGTCTTCTAATGTAGATTTTTTTTCTTCTGCTTCATCTAGTTTATTGTTAGTGCTCTCAATTGTACTACATTTTAAAAAATTTCATTCATTGAATTCTTCAAATCCAAGATTTTTTTCCCTGATATTTATCACTTCATATAATTTTTCTTGTAGATCACATATTGTTTTCTTGATTGGGTTGAATTGTCTATGTATTCTCTTGTATCTCACTGAGTTTTGTAAGGATTATTATTTTGAATTCATTTTCAGGCATATCATAGTTACCTTTTTCATTAGGGTCTGTCACTGAGGATTACTGTCTTCCTTTGGCGGTTTCATATTTTCTGGCTTTTTCATGTTTCTTGTGTCTTTACCTTGGTTTCTGTGAATCTAGTGGGACAATCGGCTCTTCAGATTTTATGTTAATTTTGTGAATTAGGGATAACATTTTTCCTGCTAGTTGTGTCCTATCATGTTGGTTGAGTAGGCTTTGATTTTTGGTTCTGAGTTAGTGCAGTAGTGGTAGTATAAATTTCCAGTGATTTCTTCAGCTCTATTTGATATCAGTGGTGTCTGCAATTAACTTTGTGGCCCATGCTGTGGATATTTGTTGTTGCTGTTTTGCAGCTTTCCTGGGAGTAGGAGCCACGGCGTAGGTTGATTCTCAGGTCTGGGATGGAATACACTGGGCACGGCGGCTCCGCTGGTTGCAGAGGTAGTATCAATAGGAAGGGGCATGGAGTGCCGATTCTCGTTTGTGAGGGGGTTACACGCAGCAGGTCTTGGCTCCAGTGTTAATGAAGTCTCTGTTACCTAGTTAGGAGTGCATTGCCATGATTATAGCTCACTGCAGCCTCAAACTCCCTGGCTCAAGTGATCTTCCTCCCTTACCCTCCCGAGTAACTGGGACTACCAGCATGTGCCAGCACACTCAGCTAACATGAAATAAATTATTTTAGAGATGGGAGCTCACTGTATTGCTCAGGCTGGTCTTCAGCTCTTGGCCCCAAGTGATCCTCCCGCATCAGCCTTCTGAGCAGCTGGGATTACAGATGTGTGCCACCACACCTGGCTTTTCGGTCTTTATTTAAAAATTGTCTGTACTTTATGATCCATCTTTAAATATTTTCAGTGTTTGACATGAAGAGTTTAATTATTAGATACAAGTTTCTGTATTTCTTTTCTGTATTTTTTCATTTTTTTGTATGTAATTCTTTTCTTTAATGCTGATTTCCTTTCTCCAAGTAATGCTGATTTTCTTGCCCCAGCTTTTACTATCATTAGTTTTCTGAATACTGTCAATCACATTACATTCCCATTTGGCAATTTTTACTTTTTCTTCATTTTTAGATCATTTTTTTTCTCTGTTATTTTCACTCTTCTCAGCATGGATTGAGACTGTGTGTGGTCACTTATTTAAATTTTTTTCATAAGGTGTTGTAGAAAACTGATTTTTTCCTTCTGAGCTGTTATGTACTTGGGTGGTCACTGAATCGTTTGATACTGTAGCTGTGAGCTATGTTTGCTCATTTATACATTGGTTTATTGTTTAAAATCTCTTCCTGGAGTTAATTGCTTTTAGTCTATTGACTTGTTTTTTTTTTTTTTTTTTTTGCGCGTTTCAAAATCTCAAAAGGCTTTCGAGTGCTATTAACATGATTATGGACATGGCTGATTACATTTAAGTAGTAGATTATGTAAATTTAAATGTATGTTAGAAATTTGAAATAAGCCCTTTTTAGTACCAACTTTCAAATTGATTCCCAGATGAGAATTTTTATCTTCTGTTTAAAATGATTAAGATTTGGTAATAAAGACTGCTGTCTTAATTCAAAATTTGGAATAATTTTTGTGTGACTTAGACTAAAAACTTATAAAAATTTAGGTTTTTTTCTAGCTTTTAATAAATAATGAACATTCAATGGGCTTCCTTGTTCTTAATAATTTTCATTGATTAATTATCATAGGATATAATCCTTAAAAGTTTGCTTACTGTTTCAGCAGAATTGGTCACTTGTGATTAATATTACCTAATTGATTTATGAATGTTTCGTTCATTCTCTTATTTACAGTGGCTATAAATATTTGTTTCTCCAACACATTAGAACACAGTATTTATGTTTTATCTTTGCCAATGAAGAATGATAGGTTATTTAATTTATATTCTCTCAGTGATGTTAAATATTTAAAAAAATGTTTTGGCCATTTATGTTTGTTCTTCTGTGAATTATAAAACAGTTCATTTTTCTTTTGCAACATTCTTTTTCTTGTATTAAATTTACATGGCTTTTTATATGTTAAAGACATTAACTCATTAAAAAATACATGTTTTTTATATGCTTTATTCAGTAGTTTTCTTTATATTCAGTTCATCACCAGAATGCTTGCCTTTAGGGGTCCTGTTGCTTGAACAATGCATACTCAAACTCTTCCAGGCACATTTCCTGTGGTGAGAAGCTCAAGCTAAATGAATCATGAGGGAACTTAGATTCATGTCACTCTTCAGAATATATGCTAATTGAATTGTGTGGCAAACACAGTTGTTTTGTCTTTTTGACTCTCATATTTTAGAATATTGGTGGGGGCTTGGTGTCATTTGTTTGGCTAAACCAGTATATTTTTGCATTTACATTCAAAATTGGTTTCCTTTCTTGTGCTGATTGTGGCATGTTTTGGTATTTGGGTTTTGTCATCCTTGGAAAATAAACTTACCTTTCCTGGAAACAACCTTGTATAATTTTTGACATGTAAATGCATCCATGGTGGGGGAAGGACATCACCTGTAAACAGAAGGATATTTAAGGTAAACAAGAATGGTATTTAATCAGGTATCAAGAGTAGATCCTAAAAGACAATGAATGATGTCCTAAGAATTGTGAGGGAAGGTTATTTGTATGTAGAATTCAATACCTAAGCAAATTGTCAGCCCTGAAGACAGAAAAAGATTATTTTTAGGTATTCAAGTGATTAGTACTACATTCTATATACCCTTTGGAAGTTTCTTGAAGACTTTCTCCAATAAATAAGGAAGAAAATCAAGAAAAACAAAGTCATAAGACCTAGTGAGTAGTAGAGTCAGTACACACACACACACACACACACACGCACACAAATAGTGGAGGTGGAGGGAAGTTTCAGAACCCACGGCTGAGGAAGAGAGCATTTTCTAGGAAGAAAAGGAAACTCCTTTTAATAAAGCCGTGATGAAGTGAGTGGAAAACTTAAACTCATTGAGATACATTTTTCATTTTAAACAAGAAGAATGAAAACAAGTAAAATTCCAACCCTAAAAGTTATATTAAAAGTTCAGGGAAGAATAACCAATATAGTAAAATGAAGCATGATTTTTAAGCAATTGATTCAGCATAAGAAAAGTGCGTATATTTGATCTTGCTACTAGAAACATTTCCTTTTTCTTTTTCTTTTTTTTTTTTTTTTTCTTTTCTTTTCTTTTTGAGACAGAGTCTTGCTCTGTGGCTCAGGCTGGAGTGCAGTGGCGCAATCTTGGCTCACTGTAGCCTCTGCCTCCCGGGTTCAAGGAATTCTCTCGTCTCAGCGTCCAGAGTAGCTGGTAATACAGGCGTGCACTGCCACACCTGGCTAATCTTTTTCTATTTTTAGTAGAGATGGGGTTTTGCTATCTTGGTCAGGCTGGTCTTGAACTCCTGGCCTCCTGTGATTCGCCTACCTCAGCCTCCCAAAAGTACTGGGATTACACGTGTGAGCCACTGTGCCTGGCTGAAGAATTCTTTTTTTTTTTTTTTTTAAATTGAGACGGAGTCTCACTGTGTCGCCAGGCTGGAGTGCAGTGGTGCTATCTCAGCTTACTGCAACGTCCACCTCCCAGGTTCAAGTGATTCTCCTGTTTCAGCCTCCCATGTAGCTGGGATTACAGGCATGTGCCACCACGCGCCCCCCTAATTTTTATATTTTTAGTGGGGACAGAGTTTCACCATGTTGGCCAGGATGGTCTCGATTGACCTTGTGATCTGCCTGCCTGGGTCTCCTAAAGTGCTGGGATTACAGGTGCGAGCCACTGCGCCTGGCCCAGAATTCTCTTTTAATTGGCCTAGAGATCATGTTATTGGACAAACACCGAAGGAGATGTATTCGTTGTCCTCTACTTGGAAAGCACAGAACATACTTATAATAAAAATAATAATTTTTATCGATTTTTAGATTTTAGAGTCATTCTGTGGTCAAAACATAAGTGACTTGTTTGTATTTAAGGGCGATAATATGAATCTTAATAACCTTTACAGTATAAAAATAAATATAAAGTATGAGGACCATGAAAGGGCAGAGGAGAGAGTAGGAGCCTTAATCTTACAACTTCACCTTACAGAGATGGGTATCGAGATACTGTAGAACATTAAGAAATAAAAGTTTACTTACATTTACAAAAATTAGATTTTTTTAACCATGTAAGTATTTGCTTGTAACTTTTATACTTGTTATTTTCAAAGACAGTTATGTTGGGAAATTTTGACTCATTAAAATTTTTTTCTTCTTTGTTTAAAAAAAAATGGAAGTGTAATAAAATGAGTCCAATAAAAAAAACACCTTTTTCCATGCTCCTTTGTGGAATGGTCAGTTAAAGTGAAAGTCACTGGGTGGAAGACTTTGGGGACTGGTCCTTGAAAGAGGCTTGTTCAGCTGGAAGCTTGTTTACTTTTTGCTCTCTTTTCTTCTCTTTTCCATTCTTATACTTGGACCTGGTCTTGGATCTTTAAGAGAAAGACTGGAAGCACAGACATGCTTCTGAGATATTGTGGATTTGGTTCCAGAGCACCGCAGTGAAATCAGTCTCATGAATTTTTTGATTGCCCAGTGCTTGTAAAAGTTACGTTTACCCTATACTGTAGTTTATTAAGTGTCTGTGAATGTAAAAGTATCGGAGACAGATCTCAATCAGTTTAGAAAGTTTATTTTGCCAAGTTTAAGGATGCACCCATGAGACAGCCTCAGGAAGTCCCGATGACATGTGCTCAAGGTGGTCGGAGCACAGCTTGGTTTTACATATTTTAGGGAGACATGGGATACCAATCAATATGTGTAAGATATACATTAGTTCCATCCAGAAAGGCAGAACCTATTGAAGCGGGGGAGGGGGCTTCCTGGTTATAGGTAGATAAGAGAAAAATGATTACATTCTTTTGAGCCTCTTAGCCTTTTACTGAAGACACAATTTATATGTGAGAGGAGGGTGGAGGAATAGTCATTTATGCCTTTGTCGGGCTTAGTGAAACAATAAGGCAGAGAAAGCAATCAGATATACATTTGTCCTAGGTGAACAGAAGTATGACTTTGAGTTCTGTCTGTCCTTTGTCTAAAAGCAATTTCCTTGTGGGCAAATTGTGAGGGGAATATGTAGCTTTTTATCTTTGTAGCTGTCTTCTTTAGGAATAAAATGGATAGCAGATTTGCCTAACAGTCTCTAGCTTGTCTTTTCCCTTTGGCTTAGTGATTTATTTTCCTTTCCAATAGCCTTATGTCTTAAAAAAAAAACAGTATACATACCTTAATTACAAAAATACTTTATTTTTATAAAATGCTACCTTGATCATATGAGCCTTCAGTGTGTCATAGTTTTTTTGCTGGTATCATCTGAGCCTTCAATGTGTCATGGTCTTTTGGCTGGTATCATCTGAGCCTTCAGTGTGTCATAGTCTTTTTGCTGGCAGAGGATCTTGCCTTGATGTTGACAGCTGCTGAGTTTGAGTGGCTGAGGCAGTTTCTTCAAATAAGACAACAATGAAGTTTGCCGTACCAGTTGGCTTCTGCTTTCACAAAAGATTTCTCTATAGCCCACGATGCTCTTTAATAGCATTTTACCCACAGTAGAACTTCTCTCAAAATTGGATTCAGTTCTCTCAAACCTTGTATCTGCTTTAGCAACTAAGTTTATGGAATATTCTAAATTATTTGTAGTCATTTCGACAATGTTCACAACATTTTCACCAGGAACAGATTTCATCTCAAGAAACCACTTTCTTTGCTCATCCATAAGAAGCAGCTCCTCATTGGTTCAAGTTTGATCACGAGATTGCAGCACTTTAGTCACACAACAGGCTCTACTTCTACTTCTAATTCTCTTGCAGTTTCTACCACATCAGCAGTTACTTCCTGCTCTGAATTTTTGAATCCCTAAAAGTTATCCATGAGCGCTGAAATCAGCTTCTTCCAAACTCCTATTGATGCTGATATTTTGACCTTCTCCCATGAATCACAAATGTTCTTAGTGGCATCTAGAATGGTGACTCCTTTCCAGAGGGTTTCAACTTACTTTGCCCACATCTGTCAGAGGAATCACTATCTGTGGCAACTGTAGCCTCATGAAATAGATTTCTTAAATAATAAGCCTTGGAAGTTGAGATGACTCCTTGATCCATGGGCTGCAGAATGGATGTTGTGTTAGCAGGCATGAAAACAACATTCATCTTGTATGTCTCCACCAGAGCTCTTGGGTGACCAGGTACATTGTCAATGAGCAATAATATTTTGAAAGGAATCTTTTTTCTGAGTAGTAGGTCTCAACAGTAGACTTAAATTATTCGCGAACCATTCTGTAAGTAGATATGCTGTCATCCAGGCTTTGTTATTTCATTTACTGAGCAAAGGAAGAGTACATTTAGTATAATTCTTAAGGGCCTGAGGATTTTCTGAATGGTAAATGAACACTGGCTTCAACTTAAAGTCATCAGCCTCATGAGCCCCTAACAAGAGGGTCAGCCTGTCCTTTGAAGCTTTGAATTGACTTCTCCTCTCCAGCTATGGAAGTTTTAGATGGCATCTTCTTCCAGTAGAAGGTTGTTTTGTTTCCATTGAAAATCTGTTTGTTTTTTTTTTTGAGGTGGAGTCTTGCTGTGTTGCCCAGGCTGGAGTACAGTGGTGTGATCTTCACTCACTGCAACCTCTACCTCCTGTGTTCAAGCGATTCTCCTGTCTCAGCCTCCTGAATAGCTGGGACTACAGGTGCACGCCACCACACCTGGCTAATTTTTGTATCTTTAGTAGGGACAGGGTTTCACCATGTTGGCCAGGATGGTCTCGATCTCCTGACCCTATGATCTGCCTGCCTTGGCATCCCAAAGTTCTGGGATTACAGGCATCAGCACCACGCCCAGTCAAGAATCTCATTTTTTGTATAGCCATCTTCATCGGTGATCTTAGTTAGATCTTCTTGTTAAGTTGCTACAGCTTCTACATCATTGTTTCCCCCTTCACCTTGCACTTTTATGTTATGGAGATGGCGTCTTTCCTTAAGCCTCATGAACCAACATCTGCCAGTTTCTAACTTTTCTTCTGAATCCTTACCTTTCTCAGCCTTCATGGAATTGACAAGAATTAATGCCTTAGTCTAGATTAGGCTTTGGCTTATGGGAATGTTGTAACTGGTATCATCATCTACCCAGACCACTAAAACTTTCTCCATATCAGCAATGAGGTTGTTTTGCTTTCTTATCATGCTTGTATTCACTGGAGTAGCACTTCTAATTTCCTCCAATAACTTTCCCTTTTCATGCACAACTTGGTTAACTGTTTGGCACAAGAGGCTTAGCTTTTGGACTGTGTTGACTTTTGGCATACCTTCTTAACTAAGCTTAATTCTTTCTAGCTTTTTATTTAAAGTAGAAGAAGTAAAACTTTAACTTTCACTGGAACAGTTAGAGGCCATTGTAGGGTTATTGACTGGCCAAATTCCAATCTTGTCACATCTTGAGGAATAGGTAGGCTCCAGGAGAGGATGTGAGATGGGAGAATAGCCAGGTGGTGGAGTAGTCAGAATATACACAGTATGTATCAATTAAATTTGCTATTTTATATGGGCCTGGTTCTTGGTGCCCCCAGACAATTACAGTGGTAGCATCAAAAATCAATGATCACACGTCACTATAACAGTTGCGAAACTAGTGAAGAGTTTAAAATGTTGTGAGAATTACAAAAACATGACACAGAGATATGAAATGAGCCCATGCTGTTGAAAAATGGCACCAAGTAGACTTGCCACAAATGACATACAGACTTGCATGAATTTTACTCATCTTAAACAACAAACACAACATCTAGATCATACATTAGTCTCCATTTACCATCCCATTACTTTGCTTCCTTTTTAGCAGAATTTCTCAAAGGAATTGCTTTCTCCCTATCTCCAGTTTTTATCCTCCCATTCTTTCTAAAATTTACTTCAGTCAGACTTTTTCCTTTTATCACTCCACCAAAGCTGTTCTTCTCAGGTTCACCACTGACCTTTGTATTGCTAAATCCAGTGGCTAGTTTTCAGTCCTTATCTTCCTTGACCTATCAATAGCATTTGACACAGTTGTTCACCCTCCTCTTTAAAAGACTTCATTCACTTGACTTCCAGAACACCTCAGTCTTCTGGTTTATTTTTATTTATTTAGGTTTAACTTCACTAGTCGTTTCTACTCATCTCCTAGATGTTGGTTGCTTTTCTTCTTCTGAATCTCTGAACAGTGGATTGTGCTAGGTTTCAGCCTTTGTTTCTTATCTTCTCTATCTAAACAACCTATAGTTGATCTCATCCAGTCCTATGGTTTTCAGTATTAAATACCATATACCCACCTGTTTCTGAATACTCCACATAGAGCTTTCCTCTGAACTCCTTGTTCACATATTGAAATCAGTAATATACCTCTCTCTCCACTTGAATATCTGGTAGATGTCTCAAATTTAGTGTAGCCAAAACCAGGTTCCTTATATTCCCTCAAACATGCCCCTGCTGCCATCTCCCCCTCATCTCAGATATCTATTTGGCAAGTCTTTACTTCCAGCAGGTCAAAATCTTTGGAGTTATCTTTAACTCTCTCACAGCCCACATTTCTTTCCACTGCTACACATTGCTCTTAGTCATCACTATCTTTTACTTGGATTTTATTCTTGTAATAGGTCTGTCTTTCTGCAACTACTTTTGCTCCTGTTTTTCATTTCTACCCCCGCTCCTTGTTTTATTCTTCCTGTGATATTAAGAGTGAAACTTTAAATATTTAAATTAGATTTTTTTTTTTACTTTTATAATTTGAAATTCTCTAATGGCTTCTCATCTTATTCAGAGTAAAAGTCACATATTTTATGATGGGCTGTGTGTCCTCACTTTTCACTACTTTTCTGATCTCAGTTTCTTCTGCTCTTGCCCTCACCTTCTGCTAGAATATTCTTTCCTCAAATATCTTCTTACACTCTTCCTCATGTTCCTGCTTAAAGGTCTCCTCATCATTGAAGACCTCATTAATCGCCATATTTGAAATAGCAATCTTTCCCTTCTCTACTTACCATTTCTACCTAATTTTTCTTCATAGCCTTATCTCTGTGTGACACTGTAAATATCTAATTCACATATTCATTTATTCATTCATATATTATTCTTCCTTACTAACACATGTTCTTCATAAATGTATTTTAGTCAGTTTTGTTCAATATTGTGTCTCTCAAACATGGTAGGTGCTTGATAAATGCTGGTTAAATGAATGAGTCTTACATACTGCATAGATACATAGCTAAAAATTAATATAATGGAATGTCAGATTTTGTTTTCAAGTAAGCATTGTGACCTGTTTTCAGACTCCAGCACTGTGACTCTAGAACCATTTCTCATAATTGTTGAATTTTAAGGCTGCCTGTGAAAATAGTTGTAGCTGATCATAAGAAAAAGGCAGTGGGCCGATCTCAACTGGTAGTCTATTTTCAGCACTACGATTAACTTAGTGGTGTAACTTTGAACACATTGCTTACTGGTTTTTTTTTTTTTTTTTGGAGACGGAGTCTTGCTGTGTCACCCAGGCTGGAGTGGAGTGGCACAATCTTGGCTCACTGCAGCCTCTGCCTCCCAGGTTCAAACAATTCTCCTGCCTCAGCCTCCCGAGTAGCTAGGATTACAGGTGCTTGCCACCATGCCCAGGTCATTTTTGTATTTTTAGTAGAGATGGGGTTTCACCATGTTGGCTAGGCTGGTCTCAAACTCCTGACCTCAAGTGATCCACCATCCTCGGCCTCCCAAAGTGCTGAGATTACAGCATGAGCCACCACCCCCAACCATTGCTTTTTTGAACCTCCTTTTCTTATCTATGAATTGCATTTTGTAAGCTATACATTATATAAAGTTTTTCAGAATTTCAGGAATTTTATATTATGTAATTGTGGAATGGTATGCCATGACCTAATGGACCTGGAAACTATAGAAAATGTGGGAATAAATAAAGATCATTCCAATAGTGCAAACTCACAAAACTGGCAACGTGGAGTCCTACTATGTTATGTCTGATGGTCTTCAGTAACTTAGGGCAAACTACTTTGCATCTGTAGATAGAAGTGTAAAATATCCTGCTTAAATGATTACAACGTACTTTTGAGAAAACTAAAAAACTAATCTGATAGAAGGAGAAGGAAATCTAATAGGTTGAGTAGCTAGTTTGGGCAGGTTATAGAAAGAGGATTTCAAAAGTCAGAGATGGGAATTTGATTTTGCTTTATAGCACAGCATAAAACTGGAATCTACGAGATATTTTTTCTATAGTTAAAATGAAAGTACTGTATTAGAAAGTTGAGTCCAACATGGGCATATTTAATGAAGGGGAGATTGGAGTTAAGCAAGCGACTTAGGAAGTAAACTTACTTGGTATAGTAATTTCAGGAATAAGAAGGGTCTGAATCTGTTTTAAACTGACAATAGTGAGAATGAGAAAAATGGGATAATGTAAGAAAGGAATAATAGTAGGATCGGGTGATTGATTAGATATGGAGGAGTCAAGGAATCAAAAATTAAGGTGATTTTGGGTTTCAGCCTGAGTTATTAGGGGTGGTTTCTGTCAGTCAGTAGGCTGGGAATGATTCCAGGAAAGGATTGTATTTGAATGGAAGGACTGCATCAAGATTTGGAAAATTTTCAGCATAGAGGTTTTCAAACTTTTTCCCCCCAATGAAATGTGATGACTCGATATGTTAAAAACACACAAGATTGAAGCAGATCTGTTTGATGCAGAGGTGGAGAATATATGTGGAAGGAACGAGCATCTTCCTGACTCTTGTCCTCCTTGAACCCAAAGACTCTGATGAGTATAGTCAGAAATCACCAAAGTAGATCCTTTATAAGTGTTCCCGTAGACCCAATATTTGGTGAACTGCTTGTCTGTGATAACCTGTGTATCTCCTGCATGGCTGTATCTTTTTTTGTTTCTTCTCACCTTAGCAGTTATCAAATGTTTATTATTTTAGACTCTTATCTGGCTCTGAGGATGTGTAGAATACAAAAGAGATAGGTGGTTCTTCGTCTTCTTCTTTTTTTTTGAGATGGAATCTCGCTCTGTCACCCAGACTGGAATTACAGTGGCTCAATCTCGGCTCACTGCAACCTCCACCTCCTGGGTTCAAGCTATTCTCCTGCCTCAGCCTCCCGAGTAGCTGGGATTATAGGCATGCACCACTACACCTGGCAAATTTTTGTGTTTTTAGTAGAGATGGGGTTTCACAATGTTGGCCAGGCTGGTCTTGAACTCCTAACCTCAAGTGATCCGCCAGCTTCGGCCTCCCAAAGTGCTGGGATTATAGGCGTGAGCCACCATGTTTGGGTGGCCCTTCTTAACGGAACTAATAATTTATTATAGAAAGCTGCCATTTAAAACCTGTGACAGAGAAGTATTAGTAGTTCAGAGTTTAAGTAGACTTAGTGTAGTCTGTCATGTTTCACAAGAGGGTTTGTCAAGGGGGACTTTCTTGGAAAAGTTACAATTGATCTTGCCTAGAGATGAGAGAGAGAGTGCACAAATAGGTTGTATGAAAAACTGAGAGAAGTCCTTCTTGGCTGGGGCAGAAGGCTCTGCATGAGGCTGGAGAGGTACAAAGTAAAACTGGTAAGATAGATTAGGGCCACAGCAACACATGTTGTGTTAAAGATTCCGGACATTATTTTGACAGTATTGGTAATCCACTGAAAGGTTTTTTAGTGAGGTCATAAAGTGATCTGATTTGCATTTCAAACAGATCATCCTGGGCAGAAATATGCAGAAAAGGTTTCAAGTGAGGGAGAAGCGAAACTGAGGGCAAGAGGATGCAGTAAGACTACCTTGGAGGCTACAAAAGTAGTTCAGATGAGAGATAGTCTGAATAACAGGTGGTGCTGCTGGGGAACTAAAGACAGAACTCAGGATATACTTAAGAGGTAGAATTAACAGGAATTGGTGATCATTTAGGTACAGAGTGTAGGGCAGAGGAAAATATCATTGATGACAGCTTAGATTTTGACCTGAACAGTTGGGTAAATGTTAGTGCCGTTTATAAACTTTATAGACTGCACCGCCTTTATTTCGGTTGTTTTGCATGTTGTCTTTACGTGGTGTTTTCTGTCTCCTCGGTGCCTGTGTTCCTCACCATTTACTCCATGCCCTGGTTCTCTCTATCCACTTAAATGACTGCTTTATAAAACCTGTGTTTTATTTTATTTTATTTCGAGATCTTCCTCCAAACTGTGGTGCAAGACTTCCTTCATGGAGTCTTTCATCAATATTCTCATCCTTGTTTATGTTATCTTTACCTTATAGTTTATCAGTATTTGTGTATAATCTGTACCTTACTGTCTTGTATTTGATGCTGCTCTGTAATTGATCTCTAGTGATTTATCTGTATATATATATGTACATATGTTTGTAGGATTTCTTCAATTTATATTATCATTTATTTCTACATTATGAATATCTGCGCCTTAAAGTCAGTGTAAAATGTGTAAGTACTACCTCTGTTAAATCAATTTGCTCTTTAGTTCATTAAATAAAATTGTATATTATTTATAAATGTCAGATTTATAATATTGATAAACATTTTTTGTCCGTTCTAGGTTAATGCTCCAAATGGAATGACAAAGATATTTCAAAATAGAGATTTTGATAGTACGAGTAGTGATAATGTACAAGTTGTTTTTTGACATTAATGACTAGGAAAGGTTTATGGATACAATTATTTAGGCAAACTTCTAAATGGGATATTTGACTACATTATATAAAAGATCATTGGGTAAAAGCAATCTGATTAAGTTTTTATTAACTTTGTAAATGCTTTTGAAGATACTGTTATATAAAAAGTAATCCTAAATTTTTGTTGCAGTAGTTTTGACTTTAACAAGTATGTAAGGCCTTCATTGTTTTCCTTTTTCTATTGTCTCCTCTTCTTTCTTTTATACTATTTTATTTTTATATTCTGTATGTGAAATTTTTTTTAAACCATTTCATATTTATCTGCAATTTTATAATTTTGTAAATGTTCCAAGGAAGGTATCATCATTATTAAAAGATTGTTATGACAGATAATGTCTAAATATTGCATGATTTATTTTTAATTTCTAATTATTGGGTATGTCAAAAGAGTGAAACATTGAAAATTAATAGTATTGCTTTTGATGCCTGATTTTGAGAGCTCGATTTCTTACTTTGGAAGATATTCAAAGTGAAAATAAAATGAAGTCACCTTAATATTATAATGGCAAAATATATGATTTGTACCATTTTAAGAAGTTGCTGGAGTCAGTGAAAAACAATTGAGGTTTCCTAACTTTGGAAATAACAGATGTAAAATGTTGATTAGTCGTGCATATTCTACTGCTTTTTAACATGTTAACATAATTTGAAAATGTACATTTTATGGGCTTAACTAGTTGAAAATTAAGCAAAACAATATAAAACTGTAATATTTTTAAAACTAAGCATAAGGCAGTTTGGTAAATTTTAAGAACACAAATGTTTTAGTTGGAACAGACGTGAAAGACATTATTTTAAAGGAAAATGGGGTTCACAGCTATCTGTTTGGAAATGTCTTTCAATTACAGTGGCGTCCATGACTGTTGGATTTGAATGAAGATTTGGCTGAAAGTTCTCTCTATCCTATTCTGTGTTTCCTTTTGAATAAGAAACAGCATGTGTGAAGTACATTTACTATAATCCATTCCATACTGGGTAATAAAAATTCTGTGAAGAATGATTATGCGTGTTATGAAATTATTCCGATTATGTTTTTTTCCATTTTCAGCTCTCTAGTATTTTTAAGTTTATATAAATTTTACAGAGTGTGTTGATACATTAATTTATTTTTAAAAATGGGAATATGGAATAACTAACTCTCACTATAGATAATCGCATTCCATTGGTGGTGTGACTTCCTGTATTTTACCAAATGTGAAACAGTATTCACTGAAAAAGAAATAAAAATTTTCTGAGTGAGCAATAAAACAAGCAATTAGAAATGAATTCTTGCATTTTAAGTTGGCAAGTTGCAGTATGAGATTATTTGCATTTACCAATTCATGTGTTAAACTTTAGGATTACACTGAACTTTAAAAAATAAGACAGTTGAAAGGGTAACTTTTAGTTCATATTACAAATAAAATCAATGATTATGTTATCTGTATCATTCATTTAAACTTAAATATTAAAATTTTGGTTAATGAAATGCAAGTTAACATATATACTTAATTATTTTATTATGTAAGTTACTAATCATCAGAAAATATATTTATGCTTGATTTTAGTAAATTCGTTTATATTGAAATCTTCCTATTGTTTCCATAAGGAAGTAATACATAGGTGCTTATGTGTATATTTGTACACATGACTCTTTAATTCATATTGATAAGAAAGAAACTTTGATTTTGTTACTTTGAATGAAAATGATTACAAATAAGGTACATTTATTACCAGTATGATAATTTATATAAAGTTTATGGTAGCATCCTCAAATAAGAATATTTGACATATTTGTTCTAGGCATTATATCAGTGAATACCACCTTTTTCTTCTTTCAAATTAAAAAAAATCTTATATTACAGTGATGCTTATCTGGGTAGGCCTAAAGAGAATGGACTTTGGAACCAAACTGTCACTTAATAACTGTGTGACTTCTGGTAAGCTGCTTAACCCCTATGAGCTTCATTTTTTATTGTCTCTAAAGTGAAAGGTGTTCTGAGCATTAAGAAGGTTCAAAAATGTAAAGTGCTTACAAACAGTACTTTGCACATCGTAAGTACTATTAGCATATGATATCTGGTAGTTTTTTTACCAGCTGCACCTAAAAAATATGAGGTTTTAGGATCTTGTTGTTTGTTAATATTTTAAAAATGTGCATCAAAATGGGATATACTTTAGACATTTTGATCATGGGTTAATTTTTTATTAATGTAATAAGTCATACTTGCTTTCATTCAACATTGAACTATATAACTTTCATTTAATGGTAACATTAGAAATAGACATAAAATATACATGGCAGTTATACAAACAATATTTTGTATGATAATACAATTAGAGAACATATAAATACAGCACTCATTATGTTTACATTTTAGGATTTTATTAAATATTTGTAGAATTGAATAAGAAATGTTAACATAAATGTTTACACTGAGTATATATTATTACTAATTAATTTTCAAAATTATAAATGTTTTATTTTCTTTCATCATTTTGCTTTTCATTTTTCTCTATCGCACAGATTTTTATCTGTCGCACAGAATAATGATTCTTATAGTCTCTGATTTGGTTGATGGGCTGTATAACATTTGACTGAATGAGTCTTTGCAGATGTTTATATGGACGGAAGCTAGATTATGGTATTTCAGATACAAACTGACTGACTTTCCCTGGAACAGAAAAATTCTTGTCAGTTAAGCCACAGACTCACATAAATAAGGCTCTAGACTTAAAGAAACATAATGTTTAACTAATCTTTGAAAAACCTGAGTTCAAAGTCATGTATTGCAAAAAAGGAAAACATTTCTGAATTATGAATGGTTTTTGTACTGCTGTCAGATAAAACATATTCCTTTTAGGGTTAAAGATAGAAAAAAATACCCACAGAGAAACAGAAAATGTGTTACAGGTTTAACAGTGGTTTCAAGTAATGTGAAAAATTATGCTACTGTGAAACTACTGAAGAATTATCATCTGACTATTGAATTACCTACAAATGTCAATCTTCTATATTTAATGGGGTTGGTTGCCTGACCATAATGTAGGAAAAATAGTCTATTGGATGACAAAGTATTTTTGCTGTATTCTTTATTCTAAAACAAATGACTTTTTTTTTTCACTGTAAGAAGCCCAGGAAATGATCTTAATGGAGTTAAAGAAATATGCAAAAAATACATTTTTTATAAAATTACTTAAGGTGCTGCAGAATTGTGGAGATTCATGCTCTAATTGTAATTTCTCAGATGACCAGAGTAGGTCTCAGGTTACATTATTTGTATATAATTTTAAGTTCTGCAGTGAGAACACATGGACACAGGAGGGGAACATCACACACCAGGGACTGTTGTGGGGTAGGGGGAGGGGGGAGAGATAGCATTAGGAGATATACCTAATGCTAAATGACGAGTTAATGGGTGCAGTACACCAACATGGCACATGTATACATATGTAACAAACCTGCACGTTGTGCACATGTACCCCAAAACTTAAAGTATAATAATATAAAATAAAAATAAAAATACAGAGAAAGCAATCACAGAGAGAATAAAAGCCTCAAAAAACAAATTTAAGTTCTGAAGGGTATAATAAAATAGTTAAAAATTAAGCCGAGTTGTTTTTTTCTGGCAAGGAAAAATAGACTTAATTCTTTATATTGGAAGCATTCATTAATTCATCACATATATACATTTAATCCAATGCAACAACAGTATTTTAAAAATAGATCTTAAGAAATAGGTGTATTTTATTGTCTCTGAGTTAATAAATTTTGAAATATAAAATTGTATGCATTTCTAATTTTAAAGATGTTGTGTCTTTAAAGATGACAACAGCCCTTATAAGCACTAGTAAAAGATGTAATTATTTCTAGTCTTAAGATTTTAAAATGTTATAAAATAGCACAGCTATTTGTAAAGTAACAGTATGGGAAGTAAAATGTTGTAATTGGTCTGTTATCTAGCTATTCTGTTGCATTTTTCCATATCCTTAATTACATGATTTAGTTTCATATTATTCAAAGGTTAAAATAACAGATATGATTAGAAGTTAGTATGTTTACTTAAAAATAATAGGTAGCTATTTCATGATAATAATTAAGATATTGGTGTTCCAAATGTTGTAACTTCAGGTAGTGTGACTTAACTCAGAGTAACTCAAGGACTGTGTATATAGAATTAAAAAGATAACAGCATCTTAGTCAAAAACCACTCATGTTACCTGTTATAAATAACCCTGGATCAAACTAATTTTCTTAAAAATTATTTCAAGAAATTATTTTAACTGTGTCACTGTTACAGATGAGACATTGATTCATTGTTATATGCTATTCCCAAGTTCTGAAACTTGATTTGTTTTCACAAGTGAAAATTTCAGCAAATTAATGTATTGGGACTGATTCTTTTCTTTTTCTTCGTTTTCTCATGGTTAATTAAGAAAACAAATATTTTAACCTAAAGATATAACAAAGTATTAGTAGGAAAGTTTCTAGTTTTAAATTGCAAGGCTTGTGTGTTCCGTAAGCCACCAGTGTTTAATTCAGTATTTCCATCTAAGAACTTACATTATAGCAACTGAGGTAGACATTTATACCTTTTTTCTTTTTTTTCTGCTGCTGTTGAATACAGAATGACACTCAGTATTTGTAAAAGTGATCCTGTTTCAAATCAGAAAACTGCATCACTAGAATATGTATTCCTATTTTTAAAATATTTTTTTGTTCCTGCCTGGCTTTCATATTGATTAGACCAGCTCTTAAGAAGATATGATTAAGTATCATTTTAAAGTAAAAATGGGTATTCAAAGCATATAACATTTCAGATAATATCTTGTTCAGCAGACCAAAAGATAAGTTGAGAACTTTGAGAGATTTTTTTATTTCTAGAAATGCAGTGATGGAACATTATCAAGTTTGGGTTATTAAACAGTATTCAGAGTAAGAAGAAATCTGAATGCTTTTGTAAGTTTACAGTCTGAATAGATGCTAATTGCAGATGAGAAATACAGCTTTATGTTTCTTAAGTTGTATGTAATTTGGGTTTTTTTGGTGATTAATTTGGCAGTTAGATTCACTTTACACTTTGTAAATTCAAAGAAAAGCAATTATCTAACAAAATCAAATTCTTATTAAATAAGAAATGGGGTAAAACCATTATGCATTGTATTTTTAGGTCCCATTACGTGTGGGCCCTAAAAATATAATGCATAATGGTTTTTTACTCTTTCTTATTTTACATAAATGAAAAAATAGTACTGTCAATTTTTTTCTGCAAATACCCCAAAACTTTTGCCTTTCTCATAGTTTACCTTAATTTTGTTACATTGAATATTTCAATTTGAATTCTTATTTTTTAATTAGTTTTAAAAAGCATATATTATAAAGGAAATATAAAGTATTCATCCAACCAAATAAGCACAATTTAACTGATCTTTGAAAAAATGTTTATTGGTTAAATGCATTTAGTAACAATGCATGTAAAGAAGAAACACCATGTAAAACAGGAGCCACTAAAAATTCCTTGGTAGATTTATTTTTCTTTCAAATCATTTAAGTTATTAGATCATAGTATGAACTATTGTTCATCAGTTTTTGAGTCATTTATTTTAAAAATTTCATGAAAAAATCTGAAATGATCAAGTGCCATTTTTCTCTCCATTTACTTGATTATTTGTTCATTCAGTGTTAATTGAACACAATTTTATTGGATGCATCAAAATATTAAAAAATAATCTTTATTCCTACTACTGATACTTAAAACTAATTTAAATATGTAGTAGTAGCAATTTTAATATTAAAATGAGAAATGAGTATTGAAGAATTATGTCTTAAAACAAAACTTTTTCCTCCACTGTTGAATTTAGCATAAAAATATTTTTTATGTTAACTTTTTGTACCAGGGATTTTTTTTTTCTTCTCCTCAGAAGCTGAGGATGTGTTATTTTAGATGTATCTTTACCAAGGAAGAGATGGTAAATCGAATTGTGGCTTTTTACGTATTTTATAAAGACAGGGTTTTAAAAAAATAATATAGCAACACTGTAAGTCAATCTTCTCCATGTTTTCTTGAACCATTTTTGTATTCTCATCTTTTATCAGTAGTTGTCACACTTTTTAGGGAACCAAATGCCTAATAATTGAAACACATACACATGATCTTTGAGAAATCATGAAAATAGAATTCTTGTGCTTAATGATATCCAGAAAGCGTAATATTCTGAAAAAAGTTATTCCCTTCAGTCAATTTAAAACTAAACACTCTAATGCAAAAGGATATCTAAGGTGAAAGATGTTTGTGTAATGCTAAACATAACCAAAGAAACTGTGGTTTTAGCAAAGGTACTATTGCTCTATTTTATCAAGTGCCAGAAGTTGCATAATGAAAGTCTTTCAGTTAGTGAAAATATAAGTATAAAAACACAAAAATACCACCCAGCTGGTAGAGATCTTCCTAATTTTTACCTGATTGTATTTCTGAAGAAATATGGCAGGGCTGTCGTAAATTTTCAACATGAACTGCATTTTTGTTGCCAATTTCCATATCCTTTAAAAAGTGCTGAAGCGTGCATTTGCTATTTATGTTTGCAGTAGACTGAGTACACTTTTACTATTTGTGGTTTTAGAAATTGGAAACAACCAAACAGTGGTGCTATGGTCTAAAAAAATAAATTTTAAACAGCTGTGGGACAGTATTTTTAGAATGGTAGGAGTACTTCTAAAGCAATATAACTACCCCTACCCCCTTTTAAAATGATCGAATATTGTCACAGATATAAAGTCAGATTTCTATTGTGTGTTATCTATGGTAGATTGGATAAATTAAACTAAAAGTATATTTTGATAGATGTGAAATATATTTTTAGCATGCTAGTGTCAGCTCACTTTTCTAACCTGTAAATATTTGTTACTATATGCCAGCTACTGGCATATACACTTTATAAGCGTTGAATCTTTCCCTTCCTTGGATAAGAACTATCATTATTCCCATCTTACAAATAAGAAAACTGATGTAAGTAACTTGCCTGGGATCACAAAGTTTGTAACTACAGACCTCAGTGAGATTCAAACTAGTTTTCTCTAAGACTCATGAATCCAATTGTTTTTCACCTTATATTTGGGGCAGATACTATTAAAAGAGGAAAAGAAATAATATGTACCCTAGTTTTAACTTCAAGCATTTTTCTGCTGATGTTACTGAAATATGAACAAACATAAAAATCTAGATAGCAATTCCTCATTGCATTTAAATCTATTGAAACTACTAAGTCAAAAAAATCAGAAATGAAAAACTAATCGATCATATCACAGTCAAAATAATAACCTTAATTTGATGTGACAGACTTTTAACTCCTGCAAATAAATTCCCTTTCTTAATATAACTACTGTGTTCCAAGAGTTTGTTACATCTTCCCAGTGCTTTGCAATTCTTTTGACATTATGGCACAAGTGAAAAATGATAATATTCATAGGGCCACTGGATATGGAAGCACAAGGTTGCTCCCGACAGCAGACAATTCAGGGGTTCCTAAATGCCTCTGGCCCCACCAGCCAGACATTCCATAGGCTGAGAGCATTAAAACCTACACACCTGTACCTAGTTGGTGGCTTTTGTTCCTAAGGGCATGGGTTGGAAAGCTCTGATCATTGCTCTTTTTCTGTAAGATAACGCAATTTCCTGTGACTTTTCTCTGTTCCGGTTATTATGAAGCCATTGTATAATATAGCATCACTTGGCCATTATTTTATATTAAGCTAGCCTCATTTCACATCCCTTCTCTCTTTTCCATTATCCTGCCACAAAAAGCCAATTTTTTGTGCCAATTCATTGTTTTTTATTGACATAAAAATTTAATTATACAAGAAATATTACAGAAAATTTGCAAACTCTCAAGAATTAGATTCACAGATTTCAACTGAAAAACATTACACTGCAATTCCTAGGTCTTTTCACAGTAGTTAAAGCATTTTAGTTTTGCCTTTTATGATTTGGTATCCTAGAAACAGATAAATTTGTCTAAAGTATAGTAGTCAACTTCTTCTGGAATAAAATTGCTAAGCATTCTGAGATTAGATGAATACTACTTAGGATGAGATTGGGTTTAAATTGTATTGATTTAAATGACTGTAATAAAAGTATCACAGCAGGTTCAGTTTAATTTTCTTTCTATTGCAATGACATTCTTTTTGTTGCATATAACCGTAGTGTATTTTTTATTAGAATTAATGTATTTTTATTAACCTTGATGCCACTTTAGAGAACTTCTTTTGATTGTATACATATGTGTGTGCATTTCACTAAAATGTTTTGCAGCATGTGCTTATGAAGGCATTAGAAAATAAATCATTTGTACTTCAACCAATTTAGTCATAGAAGGTTGAATGATAATTTTACTCTGCTCTTTTTTGGTAGAAAACAGTTATCACCAATACAACAAGCACTTGAATAGTATTCTTTAAACTTATGATTTCTGTATTTTGTTGTAAACAATAGGTTTAGTAAAACAAAATTTGTATTTGTAGATATATAATAGAGGTGGTTTTTCTTCCTCCACACCACAAACAACACTCTAAAGTACCATTCTGAGTTGATTTTTTTTTCTTCTCAACCAGATTCTATATAGCATGATTCTTGTGAAAGCAGGGATACATGTGTTGTGTTTGAAATATAGTTAATAAAGATAAGATGATTTTCTTATTTGGATGGAAAAAATGTAAATTTTATTTTTTAAATGCATACCATAAAATGTAAAGTTTGACAGAATCCTGTTGGTTGTAAAAGTATGTCAGTTGTGAAATAACCACATAGACTGTGTAAAGGCCTGCTAATAATGATCAACAAAAAGTTGTCTTTAATTTCTAATGAATGAACCCACTGGAAAAGGAAGCTGAAGACCCAGGTGTATAACCGGACAGTTTAAATTTCTAATGTGGAACAGATATGTACTCTGTTCAATGTGTGTTTAAACTAAGACACATTTTAAACAGATAAAATAGTTAAAATTTCAAAAGCTGTATGTTAGTTTACAGAACTAATGTTAATTATCTGTATGAGGGCTCAGTCTAAGAATTCTGTATTGTAATCTTTGGGATGTAATCCCTAATATAAGTTACAACCTGGTGTGACTCTACTGATTGAACTTTTCTAATAAAGCTAACAAGAACACATTATTTTTATTTTTATTATTTGAGATGGAGTTTTGCTCTTGTTGCCCAGGCTGGAGTGCAATGACATGATCTCAGCTCACTGCAGCCCCTGCCTCCCGGGTTCAAGCGATTCTCCTGCCTCGGCCTCCCAAGTAGCTGGGATTACAGGCACCCATCATCACGCCCAGCTAATTTTTTTGAGGAATACATTATTTTACTCAACTTTGTTCAATGAAGGAGTATTTATTGAACACTGACTCTGCTTGGCCCTGGAGATTTAAAAGTGAATTTGATACAGCATCTTAATATTTAATTTGACATTATAGAAGCTTTTTCTTGACATAATCTTGAAATATTAAAATATCTTTGATTTTAAAAAGTCAAAGATTCTTAATGAAAAACAATCCCTTTTAAAATTTGGAACTAAATTTTAAAGCTTATTTAGGACATTAAGCTTTTCTGATCATGGCCTATTTATAAATAGTAGATTTTACATTAGGAACCAGTGTACACAAACTTATATATGAATGGATATAAGTGGGGTTTTTTTGGCATATATGTGTTATTCTGAATCGAGAGTTTCAAAGAACATTTATTCCTATTTTACATACATACAGTCTAATATTTTATTTCTTAAAGCGTGGTGGTCATGGTCCCTTAACGTATCTTACTTAGTTTGAAAAACATTGTCAAAGAGAATTCTTTGGAACTCTGTGGGTGCTGTTTCTGTTTTTGTCCTGGTTTCTACAGTAAGTACCTTCATCAAATGTAGAAAATTTGGGCGGGCTGGTCATAACAAAACCTTTTTATAAAATGGTTCAAAGAGCAAAAGAGTTGGATACATTTTCTTAAAATTTTGCATTTCTCACATCTATAATACTGGAAGTCAGAGTTATTTTTGTGTCTTAAATCTTATAGAATTTTATATTTCTGATTTTATATGTTGTAGCTAAATTCTCTGTGGTAGGGATCTGCTTTAGTGTGGTGTGATGAGTCATAATCAATGAGTTATTAAGTTCTCTGTGCCTTTTATTCTCAGAGTTAACCACTTTGCTTTGATTCGAAATATTAAGTAAGGAATCTGTGCTTTATTATATGATAAAGGCTTACAAAGTGTGCAAAGTTGTTCTTTAGTTAGATCTAAGATTAAGAACACTATTTAAATAGCTTATTAATACAATTTAAAGAGAAACACCAAAAATTACCTAATTATTCATCCTTGTTAGGCTGACTTATTTGGGTTATAAACATACTCTTTAAAAACATGAAATTAAAGCTGAAATAAATTAAAATGTATTTTTTGAAGTAATCGGTTTCATTTTCATCTGATCCCAAGTTAACCATTCTCATTTCAAAGAATATAATTCTTGTGCTTAATCAGATTTTTGCTTCTTCAAACAGTTTTGTTTTAATAAATCAAAATCTTATGTAAACAGAAGGCATTGTATTTCCCTATAAACTGATTTTTCCCCTTGCAAAATCTATATTACAGCCAGTTCCATAATGCCAGCATGGGAACCTTGACTTCTTCTTTCATCAGATGACTAAGAGAATTCAGTTAACTGCCTGCAAAAGATATTAGAAGTATACTGGGAATACCAACTCCTAGAAATCTAAATTGAAGGGATTTAGAGAATGGGAGTACTGGACTAAGAGATACGAAAACTTATTTCTGTGGCAGAGCTTTCAGTGAACTAATGTTGCCTTTTTCGACATAGCAGTTTCTCTGACATCAGTTTAGTCAGTAAAGTAAGTGAATATGAGGAGACTGAAGTAAAATGTTAAAGACTTGTATTGGGTATAAAATTTGATTATATAAATTTAAGAAATGAAGTATATTAATATTTTTTAGTCTCATGACCTGAATTATTTAAGCCACAGACACTAGAAGTGCTGGGATAGTAAATAATACCTTCTCTGCTTTTGTTAGGGAGATGACATAAATACGTTGTTGTTGGTCTTAATGTGGAATTGGTGATTTGATAAACATTTTTGTAAAATTTGAATGTAGCTTTTTCTCTTTTAAAGTGCCCACATTTATCTTATTTTTATAGACTGTATTTTTTTAGAGCAGTTAATGTTTACAGAAGAATTGAGCTGAAAGTACGGAGTTCCTACCTGCCACCCTCCCTACAGTTTCAATTATATTTGTTGAGCCAATATTGATACGTTATTATTAACTAAAGTTCATAGTTTAGGATTCACTCTTGGTGTTTCACATTCTGTGGGTTTGGACAGATGTATAATGACATTTGTCCACCATTATATTACTACACAGAATAGTTCCATTGCCTTAAAAATCCCCTGTGCTCCACCTATTCCTCCCTCCTTCCCTCTGAATTTCTGGCAAACACTGATCTTTTTATTGTCTACATAGTTCTGCCTTTTTCAGAATTTCGTATAGTCGGAATCATATATGATGTAGCCTTTTCAGATTGACTTCTATTATTTGGCAGTGCACATCTAAGGTTCTTCCATGTCTTTTTATGGCTTGGTAGCTCATATCTTTTTATTGTTGCATAATTTTTCATTATATGGATATACCACAGTTTATCCATTTGCCTATTGAAGGACATCTTGGTTGCTTACTAGTTTTGGCGATTATAAATAAAGCCGCTATAAACATTTGTGTGTAGGTTTATATGTGGACATAAGTTTTTTACGCAAACCTTTGAGTAAATACCAAGGTATTTGATTGCTGGATCATGTAGTAAGAATATGTTTAGTTTTTTTTTTTCTTTATTTTATTTTATTATTATACTTTAGGTTTTAGGGTACATGTGCACAATGTGCAGATTTGTTACATATGTATCCATGTGCCGTGTTGGTTTGCTGCACCCATTAACTCGTCATTTAGCATTAGGTATATCTGCTAATGCTGTCCCTCCCCCCTCCCCCCAACCCACAACAGTCCCTGGAGTGTGATGTTCCCCTTCCTGTGTCCATGAGTTCTCATTGTTCAGTTCCCACCTATGAGTGAGAACATGTGGTGTTCAATTTTTTGTCCTTGCGATAGTTTACTGAGAATGATGTTTTCCAGTTTCATCTATGTCCCTACAAAGGACATGAACTCATCATTTTTTATGGCTGCATAGTATTCCATGGTGTATATGTGCCACATTTTCTTAATCCAGTCTATCGTTGTTGGACATTTGGGTTGGTTCCAAGTCTTTGCTATTGTGAATAGTGCCTCAATAAACATACGTGTGCATGTGTCTTTATAGCAGCATGATTTATAGTCCTTTGGGTATATACCCAGTAATGGGATGGCTGGGTCAAATGGTATTTCTAGTTCTAGATCCCTGAGGAATCGCCACACTGACTTCCACAATGGTTGAACTAGTTTACAGTCCCACCAACAGTGTAAAAGTGTTCCTATTTCTCCACATCCTCTCCAGCACCTGTTGTTTCCTGACTTTTTAATGATGGCCTTTCTAACTGGTGTGAGATGGTATCTCATTGTGGTTTTGATGTGCATTTCTCTGATGGCCAGTGATGATGAGCATTTTTTCTTGTGTTTTTTGGCTGCATAAATGTCTTCTTTTGAGAAGTGTCTGTTCATGTCCTTTGCCCACTTTTTGATGGGGTTGTTTGTTTTTTTCTTGTAAATTGACAAAGGGCTAATATCCAGAATCTACAATGAACTCAAACAGTATATGTTTAGTTTTATAAGGACTGTCAAATTATCTTCCAAAGTGGCAAATCATTTTACATTCCCACCAGCAGTGAATGAGAGTTCCTGTTGCTGCACACCTTTGTCAGCATATGGTATTGTTAGTGTTTTGGGTTTTAGCCATTCTAAAAGTTACATAGTTGTAACTCATTGGTGTCTTATTTGCAACATAATGACATATGTTGAGCATCTTTTCCTGTGCTTATTTGCCATGTGTGTATGTTCTTGGGTGAGGTGTCTGTTTAGATCTTCAGGCCCATGTTTGAGATTCTTATTTTCTTACTTTTGGATTTTAAGAGTTCTTTGTATATTTTGGATACCAGTCCTTGATCAAATAAGTGTTTTACAAAGACAGTCTGTGGCTTGTCTTTTTATTCTTTTGAAACATTTATTTTTAAAATCTTCCCTTATAGGCTATCTACGTTTTCAAAATCTATTTTCATTCTACCTGAAGGATCTCCTCACAACTCAATTTAATGGTTTAAATGAGAATAACCCAACAAAGTCTTCTATCATTTTTTTTCACATAAGTTTCAGCACAAAGAATTGGCCCGTATACACAGTTTACATATGGAAAAACATTTGTAAAAATTAAATATTAGGTTTTTGGTTTATCTTATTCTTGGTGTGTGTTGCTTTGGGAAGCTTTGCACTGAAACCACTGATTTCTTTGGGCCAATGAGAATTCCTCATCCATTTTAGTTTGCAGTTAAAATACTGTTTCTCAAACTGTATTTCATGGAATTTGAATCTTTTTCAAGATATGTATAGATTTCTTTTTTAACCATAACATTTTTATTTCTTAGTCACATTTTTTGGGAAATATTTCATGCTATATATTGTCACTTGGAGAGTTGCAATGCATATTAAAGCTTTTAACAAGTTTTATAGTAAAGAAACCTAATTCATTAGTTTAACGCAACAGTTGAAGTCTTTGACAATGGAATCTGTTCCTTTGGAACATATATTAAAGCTTCCAGAATATTGTTGTGCAGAACATTCATGAAATAAATGATGCCCTAGATCTGCATGCAGCAGGACATTCCCTTGGCCTAGTTCCAAAGGGAAGACACATTAAAAAGTTTAAGTTTTGCTGTGCTTTTAAAGGGATTTTTCTGTGGTAACTTTTCAGAAACTGTTTTCAATCCTATGCTTATTAAAAGTGGCCAATTGTGTTACATATAACTTGGGACATCAAGGAACGTGGGGTTATTAATGGCTTTCCAATAAAAATAAAATCAATTGTGCTATTCCTCTGTAAAAAAGGGTTCTCAAAGGTAAGGCTCTTGGTTTGTTTCACAAATAAATTTTACTGGAAAGAGTGTTGTTTTCTTTGGTGGTGAGGACTTCCTCTTTGATTTTTCTAAGTTTTGACCAGTGAAAATGACTTTGGGTGGTCTTTTGGCCTTGGGGATTGATACAGAAATCCTACTTTACCTTTTCAAATAAATAACGATTACAATTCTCCTTATTCAGACCCCATCTTATGGTTTCCTCTATAGATTTGGTCAAATGAATAGGACTGGCTCATGAACTTCCTTGAGGGTTGGTTTTTTAATAAGGGAACCATGTTTCTCTGAAATTTTGGATTGATGAGAACATTAACATTTTTTATTAGTTGAACTGAAATTAATCTGAAATATATTCACATTAAAAATTAAATTTTTCATTTTAGAGACTATCTTAAAGGTTTTGTTTTATATTTAAAACTTTGAACCTTGTGATTTATAAACATAGTAAGTAAGAAAATTAAGTAAGGAGAAAATTAACACTAAGTGATACACTATCTGGAACATTTTATTTTACTTACTAGGATTTCTCACTCATAAAAGTTGCTTTTGCCCAATATAATTTTATTTGTTTGGCAAATAGGACAAATGATCTCTCACATTTTATTTTATTTTTTTAAGTTCTTTCTAAGAAAGGGCCAATGGGTCAGATCTGGTGGCTCATGCCTGTAATCCCAGCACTTTGGGAGGCCAGTGCAGGAGGTTCACTTGAGCCTGTGAGTTCAAGACCACCCTGGGCACCATAGACCTCATCTCTAGCAAAAAAAACAAAAACAAAAACAACAAAAAACCAGAAAGAAAAGTGCCAGTGATATTGCCACCTTAAAGATTTATTATACAATGAATACTTTTTCTACCTATTTTAAAGAACAAAAAGTCTGCAATGATGTGAACTCAAATTACCTATAAAAATGAGTACCATCACTTAAAGGTGGTAAGTGCCGAGGTACACAATGAGTACAGTAGAGGTGAGAACCAGCATTTGCTGAGAGTTTTTTTTTTAAAATCACGAAATGATGTCAAATTATGTTTTATGATTTTTCAGCATCAATTTATATGATCATATAAATATCTTTAGTTTGTAGACATGGTGGATTACATTGATTGATTTACAAATGTTGTAACAGGCTTGCATGCCTGAAATAAATTCCACTGATTATTGTAGACACAGTAGTCTCTCCTTATCTGCGCAGGATACATTCCAAGACCCCCAATGGATGCATTAAACCACAAATAGTACCAAACCTGATTGCTATAAATTAGAACACATTTCTGTTCATGTCTTCCACAAATTTAATGCCTTTTCCACCTTCACGAAGCACTTATGATGCATTGTGGCCATAACTTTTGCAGTTTGAGGTGGGACAGCAAAACTAGCAAGAAAATCTTTTTCCTTTTTCCCAATTTCATGAATAGAAGATTCGTTCTTACCATACATCTTAGGAATCTCAGCATAAGATTTCTTTCCTTTCCTTGTTAAATCAAGAAGTCTTACCTTTCCAATTTAAGAAACCACTTTATGGCATCTCTTTGGCAAATTGGAATTGCCAGCATCACTGCTGTTGCCCTTTGGGGTCATTATTAAATAACATAAGGATGACTTGAACACAACCGCTGTGATGCTGTGACAGTTGATCTGATAGAACTTAGAAGGCAGCAAAGTGACTGATGGGCAGGTAGCCTATAGAAGTGTGTACATGCTTAACAAAGGGGTGATTCATGTCCTGGGTGGGCCAGAGTGAGATTTCATCATGCTACCCAGAATGGTATGCAATTTAAAACTTATGAATTGTTTATTTCTTGAATTTTCCATGTAATATTTTCTGACCACAGTTAACAGTAGATGACTGAAACCTCAGAAAGTAAAACTATGATGAAGGGGAACTGCTGTAATTATTTTTCTATATTGCCGGACTTGATTTGGTAATATTTTGTTGATGATTTTGCATCTAAGTTCATGAGAAATATTGGTCTGTTATTTTCTGTTTTGTACTTCCCTTTGGTTTTGTTGTGCCTTGGTCTTTTTGTACTGTATTGTTTTGGTGTAACAGTAATAATAATAGTTATAAAATCAGGTGTTTCCCCTCATCCTTTATTTTCTGGAACAGATTATATAAAATTGATGTGTTTGGGAGGAAAAGTCTCTTTTCCTCACTCTTAGGTCCTCACATCTTAGGTTCATGGCTGAGGCCGGTATGACAAAAGACAGATTAACAAGAGAAAAGATACATTTATATAATAGAAGTTTTACATGGCACACAGCCCTCATAAGGGAAAGGAACCTGAAGAAAGGTAAATCTGTGTGTGGGTTGTCTTTTTTTTTTTTTTTTTTTTTTTTTTTTGAGACGGAGTTTTGCCCTTGTTGCCCAGGCTGGAGTGCAATGGCACAATCTTGGCTCATTGCAACTTCCACCTCCTGGGTTCAAGCGATTCTCCTTCCTTAGCCTCCTGAGTAGCTGAGTTTACAAGCACCCGCCACCTGGCCCAGCTAATTTTTGTATTTTTAGTAGAGATGGCGTTTTGCCGTGCTGGCCAGGCTGGTCCCGAGCTCCTGACCTCTGGTGATCCACCTGCCTCCGCCTCCCAAAGTGTTGGGATTACAGGCATGAGCCACTGCATCTGGCCATCTTTTTTTTTTTTTTTAAAGGAGGAAAACTATCACCATATTGCCCAGGCTGGACTCCTGGGCTCTCAAGGTATCTACTGGCCGCAGCCTCCCAAGTAGTTGGAGCTACAGGGGTGCACACTCTGCGCCTGGCCTAAACCTGTGTACTTTTAGTGCTAGGTTTGATGAAGAAGTGGATAGTGTGTGTATGACTGGATTAAAAAGTATGACCTAATGGTAATAAACTGCAGGGAACATAGCAAGGTGTTATTCAGATTCTTCTCTGTGACCTGAAATCATCAGAAATCAGGATGTTCCTTTCCTCTGAGTATAGGAAGGACACCTCTCAAACGAGGATCTTATGACTTGCTTCATGGGAATGTCAGAAAATCCTTTCTAGATTTTATGACCTGGGTCAGGGGAGAAGAGCTGGAGGAAGGTAAGAGTGATCTACCTGCTTCTGAGATGTTCTCAAATTTTTCCAGCTTAAAATATTTTGGAGGAGTATGTACTGAACCTTATTAGATGTTAATTCTACTTTAAATCTGGTAGAAGTGTGGTAGAATTTTCCTGTGAGACTATCTGAGCCTGGAGATTTTGTCTGTCATCTCCACTCTAACATTGAGTACATCCAGTGAGTTCATTTGGGCTGTTATATTTTCAGTTCTATAATTTCTATTTGGTTATTTTTTAAATTATGTTTCTTTCCTGAGATTTTCCATTTTTTGAGAGAGATTTTTGAAGGTTTTTTGAAATACGTCTTTGATGACTACTTTAAAATCCTGTCAGATAATTTAAACATTTGATTCATCTTAGTTTTGACATCTGTTGGTTGTTTTTTTCATTCATATTATGATTTCCTGGTTCTTAGGATGACAGTGATTTTTGGATATTATGAGGCTTTGAATTTTTTTTTGTTGTTAAAGTGTAACATGAGGGCTGGGTGAGTATATTCTCACCTTCCCACTGCCTGCCCTTTCCCCCAGTACCACTGCAGCAAAGTGGGACACTGACTTACATTGCCTTTGCAGATAGGATGTGGATGTTCACCTCCTCAGCCCGCTGATGCCTTCTTGCAAAAGTGGTCTACCTCCCTTCCTGTTTGCCTCTGGTTTGAGTTTAACATTGGTCCCCCGCTGAGCCCACTGCTACAGGAGCACGAGGGGAAAGTGGAGTGCCCACCAGCTCTGCATTCCTTCACCACCTTTGGCTTCATTGGTACAAAGTGGGTTGGGACTCTGCTTCCCTCTGGGCTTTGCTGATCCTGATGGGTGGAGTGGAGAATAGGAGTGCTGAGTAGTCCTGCTTGACACTGCCTCTTCAGTCTGTCAGCATGAAATAAATATATAGAGACAAGTCTCTAAGCAAAGGTTTTATTTGGAAATAATATACAGGAATTGCAGTTCAGAACACACAAACTGGGGTAGCCCCTAGGTGTGTCTGGAGAACAAAGGAAAAGTCTGGGGCTTTATTGGGGGAACAGAGGAAGCTTATGTACTTTGTTTTGCAAGTTCATTGGTGTTGGCAATGTCTTGCAGGGGCTGGTGAATTCTGATTGGTGAGTGGCAGTTTCTAGGTAAAACTTGTAAGCTTAAAGTCATGGCAGGCTGTTGCGGTTTTGGACTGGGCTTGTGAGATAGTTCCTAGAATGTTTTTCCCTAAGATTCCTCCCACTTTATTTTTGTCAAGTATGACAAAAAAATCTCCTTTGCATAATCAGTTTTCACAAGTCTCTGCTTCTGGGTAGGTATGGAGACCGAGCTTCCATTGGGCATCAGTGACACCAGGGGTAGGAGAAAAGTAGAATACTAATTAGCCCCCACTTTTACAGTCGTTTTGTTACTGTCTGGTAGTTCAGGTTCAACTCTTTCCTGCATCCCACTAACAACAGACATAGTGACGATTAGCTGTGCTTTGGATTTCCTTCTTAATAAAGTCTCCTTGCTGCTGGGTCAGGATGGAGGCTTAGCTTGCTGCTGCACCCTGTAGACACTAATCAGTTGGAGGAATGCGATCCACAGAGGGGAATGTAAAATCAGTTCCTCCTGCTTCTGCCCCAGTGAAAGGACCCTCAGCCTATCTGGTAGATGATGGAAAATTAGCCTGCCAAACTCCTTGATTGACTACTGTTGGGTAAGTTAAGCTACCTGCAAGGATGGAATAGGTTAGAGATTTTTGGAGTGGAAATTTAACATACCATTTGGCCTGCTGAAAGTGGGTGGTAAAGCTGTTTTTCCGTTGATGATTGGCTACAGTCAGGCAGATACTGCCAAAAATGCTTTTTGTTGTTTGCCCACCCTTTTTCTGATCATTGCTTTGCTAGTTAGGAACAGGTTTTCCTTGGAGCTTTTTTTTTTTTTTTTTTCCTCTGCCTGTTGGTGGTTCTACATCGGAGTCTTCTGTATCACCCTGTTTGGGATATATGGGAGGCAATAAGGAGACGCAGGGGACTCATTGCCATGTTATTTATCAAATAGTGACGTCCCTAGGCAGCCAGCTGCCTTTTTTTCTACCTTTCAGCAATGTCCTGTGCGTTTCTTGTTGTGTTGTGTTTTGGGTTTTTTAGTTATAAGAGGAACAACCTGGGAGCTCTGGGGCTTTCCACGTTGATGCAACCAGAGAGCCTTCAAAATATTGTTTTTGTTCACATAGAAGCACTCAAAAATAAAATTAAATCTCATTATTATAGTGGAGTAATATTTGGTGAGAATTTTTTCCATGAAGATTTTCATCAATTTGTACATTGGGCTGTGATTCACTGTTACCATTTCCCCTGTTAGAATAACAAGATTATTTTCCTATAAAAAAAGGAGTGCTTTGTCTTTTAATGTGGTAAAATATATATAACATAAAATTTATAATTTAGCCATTTTTAAGCATACAATTTGGAGGCATTAATTACATTCACGATGTTGTGCAATCACCACACTGTTTCTAAAACTTAAAAATATTTATGGACTTTTTTTTAAGAAATTTTAAGTTTACAGAAAAATGTAAAGGAAGTATAGAGTGTTTCCATGTACTCTCTCCTTCCCCCACTTATTAACGTCTTGCGTTAGTGTGATGTGTTTGTTAAAACTGATGAGCCAAATACATCCTGTATGTTCTGACAAATGTATGGCATGTATCCACCATTACAGTATCATACAAAATAGTTTCACTGTGTTAAAAATTATTCGTGTCTACCTGTTCATCCCTTCATCTTTCGCTTCCTCATCCCCCACCAACCCCGAACAACCAATGATCTTTTTGCCATCTCCATCGTTTTGCTTTTTTCAGAATGTTGTATCAGAATCATACAGTAAGTATCCTTTTCAGATTGGCTTCTTTGACTTACCAAAGTACGTTTAAGGTTCTTCTGTGTCTTTGCGGCTTAATAGTTCATTGCTTTTTGTTACTGAATATTTTCCAAAGCACTCTCATTATACTTGATACGATTTGGATGTGTGTCCCCTCCAAATCTTGTTGAAATGTGATCCCCAGTGTTGGAGACGGGGCCTAGTGGGAGTTGTTGATCATGGGATGGGATCCCTCATGAATGGCTTGGTACCATCCACTTGGTGATGAGTGAGTTCTTACTCTGAGTTCACGCAAGATCTGGTTGTTTAAAAGCTTGTGGAATCTTTTTCTTCTCTCTTTTGCTCCCTCTCTTGCCTTGTGATGCACCTGCTCCCACTTCATCTTCTGCTATGAGTAAATTTGTTTATATTTTCATTATAAATTATTTAGTCTCAGTTACTTATGTACGTTGCTTATGCAAGGTGAAGATGGACTAACACAATAGCTAACAGAAACTCTGTGTACATTCCACAGTGACTTTCCATTCCTCTCTCCCCCCAGCTTTTGGTAACCACTAACTTACTTTGTCTCTATCAATTTGCCTATTCTAGATACTTTATATAAGTGGAGTCATACAATATTTGTCCTTTTGTGTCTGGCTTATTTTACTTAGTACAGTGCCCTCAAGGTTCATTTATGTTGTAGCATTATCACTACTTCATTCTTTTTTGTGGCTGAATAATATTGTATGCATATACCACATTTCGTTTACCCATTCACCTTTTCTAACTTAGGTTGTTGCCACCTTTTGGCTATTTATTGTGAATAATGCTGCAGTGAACACTGATATACAAATACCCATGTATGTCTGCAGTTCTTTGCATATATAACTAGGAGTGGAATTGATGGATCTTATGGTAATTACATGTTTAACCTTTTGAGGAACCACCCAGCTGTTTTGTCAGTGACTGGACCATTTTGTATTTCCACCAGCAATGTAAGAGGATTCAAGTTCCTCCACAACAGGCCAACACTTGTTGTTTTCCTTTTTGTTTAAATAGACATCCTGGTAGGTATGTAGTTGTATCTCATTGTGTTTCTGTGTGTATGGCTTTTTATGTTCAAAGTAACTATAAGTCATCCAAAAAAGAAATAGAGCCTTCCATCCCTGTCCTGTGTAGATAAGAGACTTCATATTAAGCTTTCGTAGGTCAAATACCATATAGGAATTACCACTTAAAAATTGAAACCTTTTGCAGTGAACCTAAAACTGCTCTAAAAAAGTGTATTTAGAAAAGAAAGGCAGGCCAGGTGCAGTGGCTTACGCCTATAATCCCAGCCCTTTGGGAGGCTGAGGCAGGCAGATCACCTGAGGTCAGAAGTTTGTGATCAGCCTGGCCAGCGTGGCGAAACCCCATCTCTACTAAAAATACAAAAATTAGCCAGGTGTGGGGGCGGGTGCCTGTAATCCCAGCTACCCAGAGGGCTTGAGGCGTGAGAATCACTTGAACCTGGGAGGCGGAGGTTGCAGTGAGTCGAGATTGCGCCACTGCACTCCAGCCTGGGGGTTAGAGTGAGACTCTGTCTCTCAAAATAAATAAAAAATAAAAATAAAAAAGGCAAACAAATGAGCTATTTCTCTATAAGCTCTATGGGGCAGTAACAGCAGTTGTGGCTCCTTCAGAATACTCAACACTGAACGTTGGAATTTTGTTACAGGCATCAGCTCCTTCTAGTATGAATACCTTTTGAAGACATCAGCTCCGGCACCTTTGGTGCATAAAAATTTAAGGTAAAGTACAATAAAAAAGGAAACGTATTATGATTATGTTCAGAGAAAAAGGATGGACTTACTCTCAACCACTGTGCCTTTGAGAATACAACTAGTATTTATTTTCAAAGCATAAATTAGCACTTTCAAAAACAGTTTTATTAGACAAGATAGTTTTAAATACCAATCTTGGACCAAGGTGAACAATCAGATTGAGTCATTGCTTGGGAGATACAAAATAAATTCAGTTATATTGGAGATATCTGCTAGGAAGAAATTCCCTTTACCTTCTTCCCAAAGATTATAAAGTAATTCAAAGGAAATCAGCCAGTCTAGCAATAAGCTTGATGTCTCATGAAAATAACTGATATCTATAAAGAGAAGCTTTGAATCATGGGGTTATCTGTTTCTCAGTATAAGCTTATTTTTAGTATAGTTTATCCAAATTCTAAATATGATTTCATAAAACTTTGGGTTCCATAATACGTAGCCTAAAAATTACCATTTTTTTTTATATCACTTGAGTCTGCCTCAGGGCCTAGCACCATGGTATGGTATTCATGTAGGATGCCTTCAAAATCTGTTAGTTTATTTAATAAACTCATGAGTACTGCTGCTAGAGATAAGAAGATTAGTCAAAAACCCAAACCTCTGCCATTTAGGAGCTGATATGGCTAGGCTTTGTGTCCACACCCATATCTCATTGTGAATTGTAATCCCCGTAACCCTCATAATCCCCACGTGTGAAGGGAGAGACCAGGTGGAGGTAATTGAATCATGGGGGCAGTTTCCCCCATGCTGTTCTCGTGATCCCCCTTTGCTCAGCACTTCTTCCTGCTGTCTTGTGAAGAAAGTGCCTTGCTTCCCCGTTGCCTTCCACCGTGACTGTAAGTTTCCTGAGGCCTCCCCAGCCATGCTGAACTGTGAATCAGTTAAACCTTTTTCCTTTATAAATTACTCAGTCTCAGGCAGTTTTTTATAGCAGTGTGAGAACGGACTAATACAGCAGTTCAATCTAGTAATAAAAGATTATATGTGCACACACATCTACAAACATATACGGTATATATATACAAATAATTTTTATTAGATGTTAACTGATAGGAAGTTCTGTGTAAATAAATAACAATCTAGTATTCAGCAAAAATGTGGACAAGGAAGTGACATTTAATTTTTTTTATTTTTTATTTTATTTATTTTTATTTATTTTTTTTTTTTAGTGACGAGGGCTCACTATGTTGCGCAGACTGGATTTGAACTCCTGGGCTCAAGTGATCCTCTCACCTTGACCTCTCAAGTAGCTGGGACTCCAGGCGTGAGTTACCATGCCTGGTTTAGAAGTGACATTTTAGATGAATCATGTGTAAAGAGAAATTAATGAAGATACTTCAGATAGGTATTTCAAAGAATGGCTATTTTTATTTTTATTCTATACCTAATTCAGTCTAACAGAATTTCTGTATATGTATGTGCAAAACTTTTGGAGAATATAATTTAGTTTCAGAACATCAGGACGATGAGATACAATATAAAAACTTTTTTATAAATGTTGCTCTAAAATAGAGCATGTTACTACAGACTGTATGTTCTTCTTTTAGAGTATTTGTAAAGGTGCTGTTTTATAGCTCATAAAAGTGAAAGCTGTTTTAAGCAGTTAGCATTGTGCACCATTATGGCTGTTGGTGTTCCTGTTGCCCAATTTTTCTCTTATTCACCTCACTTTATGCTCAATGATTCTTAACCTGCCTCATGGTCTGTATCTTAGATTTGGAGCATAGATTATAGATTTGAAAGAAAGAGGTCAGAATCTTTTATAATAATATACTTAAATACCCTTGTGTCATAAGAGAGGAACCAAACTCCAGAGATGTAAAAGATTAATTTCTTATTTATTTAGAGAAAGGCAATACACTCCTGCTTTATAACTAGAATGTGTCTTTATGCCTGTTGACAAACCTGAGGATCACATCAATGGGTAATCTTGCCTGTGGTCACGTAGAACGTTAATGGGACAACCCAGATTAAAACTGTTGACTCTTAACCACTGTAACCACTGTTCAGTACTTAGCCAAGAAAAGCTGCACATTGAAAAGTCTTTTTCAGGTTTCTTCACTTTTTGATGTTGAAGCCTAGTTGCTGAAGTGAGCTAGATTGAAAGGTTAGAGTCAGGTGGATTCTATTTATCCCTGAATGAAAGAATTACTGGGTCAGATCCCCAAGCAAACCATTGTGGCCACAAACAGATGCACTATTTTCCAGTAACTCTTTGGGCAGCAGGGGCACAAAGGTAAAAAGGCAGACGGCAGTGGCGTGAGTAGAACAATAAAGTAGGTATTGATAGTGCAAGGTGAGCAGTACTGTACAATTTTTTTGCTTATATATGGTCGGGGCATCAGTGATGTCTTCCCCCAGAAGAGGACAGTTAAATTCAATTTTGCTATTGGCATGACTTAAAGAAGTGTTAATGCCTCTGCAGCATCTATCTCTTTGGCTTTTGAAGTATGTATGTGGCCTTTTCTGGCTCTATGCTGATAAGTTCTCCCCAACACCAAGATTCCAAGTCTCAGTTGACAGAGCATGGTTTACAGTTATTGGTTTAGAACCATTAGAAATAATCAAACTTCTGCATCTACTACAGGTGTCAGATGTCAGTGATAAAATCATTTAATGAAAAGTGGTTGGCTTTCTTAGGAAAAAGAGATCAGCTCTGGAATTTGGTAAACCTGATTTGATTTAAATCCTGCTCCTATAGTATGTGACCATGGATAAAGCAGATAATCTCTGTGAAACACTAGTTTTGTAGATTAAATGAGATTATGTTTATAAAGCTCTTAGCACAGTGCCTGATATATACTCAGTACCGTGTTAACTGCTTTTATTAATAAAATTAGCTTGTATTTGTAATTGCAAAAATGTAATGGTACCACATGTTACCTTTGATACTAAGTTTGTGCCTCAAATAGTGGGGAAAATGTTCTGTTTAAGTTTATATAAGATTTATAATATTTCAAGTAGTAACCATAAATTTAAACCTGTGTGAAGAAACAAGAATTAACATTCTTATTTTGGTGATAGATATTAAAACAGTGTTTTTTGAAGAAATCCACAAAGAATTTACCAATTGTGTGTATCAGGATGTTTAGTGTTTGATTATTTGTATGTACCTTCTCCAGGACTTGGAACTCTATATGCTTTGTTTACATCTTTATTTCATCACATATGGGAGCTGAGAAGTTTTTGATAAAGGAATTTTTGTCTCATTGATATTTTTCAGATTTTTATCTGTTGAAGGATAGCCAATATAATTCCTCAACTACTAATTTTTAAAAATATCTGGGCCAGGTGTGGTGGCTCACACCTATAATCCCAGCACTTTGGGAGGCCAAGATGGGCGGATCACGAGGTCAGGAGTTCGAGACCAGCCTGGCCAACATGGTGAAAACCCATCTGTAATAAAAATACAAAAATTAGCTGGGCATGGTGGTGTGCACCTGTAGTCCCAGCTACTTGGGAGGCTGAGACAGGAGAATCGCTTGAACCTGGGAGGCAGAGGTTGTAGCGAGCCGAGATCACGCCACTGCACTCCAGCCTGGGCGACAGAGCAGACTCCATTTAAAAAAAAAAAAATCTATCTATCTTTAAGGATTTACCTTCAGACTTTTTTTTTCCTTTTTTCAGGCATATTGAGTTTCTATTTAATCATAAATCATCAATTGTGTTCCTATTTAATCATAAATCAAGCTGCATTCCCTGGATTCAAAGAGTTTATGCTCTGAGATGGTCAGGATTGTTACAGATAAATAGAGGATAATGTAAGGATAATATTTTATAGACTATGAAGATAAAATAGGGCTGGGCACGGTGGCTCATGCCTGTAATCCCAGTACTTTGGGAGGCCGAGGGGGGCGGATTGTGAGGTCCAGAGATCGAGACCATTCTGGCTAACATGGAGAATGGTGAAACCCCATCTCTACTAAAAGTACAAAAATTAGCTGGCCGTGGTGGCGTGCGCCTATAGTCCCAGCTACTCTGGAGGCTGAAGGGCAGGAGAATCGCTTGAACCTGGGCGGCAGAGGTTGCAGTGAGCCGAGATCGCTCCACTGCACTCCAGCCTGGCGACAGAGTGAGACTCTGTCTCAAAAAGAAAAAAAAAAGATAAATGACCGTATTCCATTGGAATCCCATCACTTTTTAAAAAGTGAGTGGAGGCCAGGTGCGGTGGCTCACGCCTGTAATCCCAGCACTTTGGGAGGCTGAGGTGGCCTGATCACAAGGTCAGGAGTTCAAGACCAGCCTGGCCACCATGGTGAAACTCCATCTCTACTTAAAATACAAAAATTAGCCAGGTGTGGTGGTGCATGCCTTTAGTCCCAGCTACTCAGGAGGCTGAGGCAGGAGAATCGCTTGAACCTGGGCGGCAGAGGTTGCAGTGAGCCGAGATCACACCACTACACTCTAGCCTGGGTGACAGAGCAAGAGTCTGTCAAAAAAAAAAAAAAAAAGCAAGTGGAATTTTTATTAATGCCTTACCAGAAGGGAATGATTTCAAATAGTCGTCTGCATTTTATGACAACTAGGTGTTGGTATTACATAAGATCATAATCTTACTTTTATCAGTCTTGAAGTGACTCACTGTTCAATTTGGGGACACTGGTTTTGAAAGGTCCTCTTCAGTTATAAGGCATGAAAATACCATGGTGGTTTTGGGTTTTGATTAAAAATAGCATGTACTGTTTTCTGTGTAGGTGTACTTACCATATTTGTTTATATTTATTCAGTGTTGGTATTGCCTTTATTTCTAGCAAATATTTCTTAAGAGTATTTTTGCCTTGTTTGTGTTGTAAAACACAGAAACAACAAAACTGAATGTATAAATTTATACACAATTTATAATGTTAAATAAGGTATTCATTTTAGAAAATAATATGACAGGTTGCTTTTTTTCTTTGATTTTATGTATCTTCTGATAAATTAGTGCCCTGAGATTAAATAAAATTTGTTTTCATCATCTTAATGCTCATGCTTAAAACTAATATAGATACAAAAATGAATACGTTTCAGAAATTTGGACAGTTAGTAGAAATTAAAATACACCAGTAGCTAACATGCATGTAACATTTTGCTGTTTATAGAACCAGTATGTCCTTTTGATTCCACCGCCAATATGATAAGGGAATGTTACTGTCTCAGAGCGCTTACTTGTCTGTATCATAGCACTTTGATACCACCAAGACATTTGGCTCTAGATTCCATGTTCTTTCTATATTCCTCAAGGAAGTGTCTTGATTTTAAAATTATTGTCATGAATATTGGACTTATGATATCATAGAATTAAGTTATATGACATTCCATTGCATTTTGGAAAAGAAAACAGAGGAAATTATGCTAGCATTCTTACGTTAATAGTTAGAAATGACAGCTGTGGAGAAACGTTAGGACCTATGGAAGTAAAAGTAATTGTAGGATCCAAGTTAAGTAAAAGCCAATTGCCATATTCACATTCTGAACACAAATTCAAGGGACTATACCAGATTCAGAATTTTTAATAAAAAGAAAAAGAAAAAAAGAAAACGAACCTAAACACCCTTGGTAGTCATTTTTATTTCAGTAATGATAAACTAACACACCTTTTAAAGATTATGATAAACTACACAGATGGGCTTTAATTCCCTTAAACAGAATTTCGCTGAACTGATTTCAGCTACAGGGGATTTGTGGATGTAGTCAACAGTCAATGAACATAAACATTTTATTTGACTGGAGAGGGCAGAGAGGTTTTTCTGTAGAAAGGAGTGTGGGATATGCTCTTTATTTGTAGATTGAGGAAAATTTCATGTTACTGTTTTGTTTTAATCCAAAATAAATTGAGGAAACACAAAGTACTGCTCAAAGTTTTTAATTGTCTTTAATTCAGCAAGACTCATAATTGCAGCCAGTGTAGAACAATGCCTATAGAATTATTCAGAAATGATTTTTTCTTGTTCTGTCGGCCCTAGGAACGATAATAACATCTCTGTAGCTATTACAAATATTGATAGTATGCCCTTCTAAGAGGTAAATTTTCTTACCTAGAAGTCTATGAAGAGTTGTTTTTTAAATCGTAGCCTGTCCTAAATCAAAGTGAGGCAACTATTAACTTTCTGTGTTGAAAGGGAGAAGTGGGAAGTATGAAGGCAAGCTCCAGGAGTCTGACTTAATGTGTGACCATTCCCACCCCCTGGGGCTGTGCCCGGTGGATCTATTTTGAGCTGCCAGACTCAAAAGTAAATAATTTTATTTAGCATCTTCTTTATATACTGATTTGAACCTTAACTTTGTAAGTTAAAAAAATAACATTGCAAGCAGTATATCCTCTTAACTGATTTTATATTCATATACTTTGACTACCGTCCTTGAACTCATAGGATGAATCTTAGAGATTTTAAATGTATTACTGTTCTGGCTAGAAAATAATAAAACTACATTTTACAGAAAGAAGCTCTTAGATTTATTAACATTGCTCATCAAGGAGCTATCGCAGAATAATCTGAAGAGCTTTTCCACAAATTTCTCCAGATAATTTGATTGGATATTTTTATACAAAATGCTTTTAAAAGACTCTAAACTCTGATATTAAATTGGAAGCAAGTTTACGGTAGGACCTGAACATATAAAAATTTTTTTTTCACGTTCAAGCAATATTTTGGATAGTTCTTACAATAAACACAATAAATGCTTTTTTAATGAATAATTCTGATTTGGAATAATGTAGCATCTAGTGCTGCATACAGTTGGATCATAGTGAATGTTTATTTTGTCTGGGAGCCTTTTTTATAATTTTAAGTATAAATTTAATATTCCTCATAATTTAGAATAATTTTAATAATTTAGAATGATTTTTATTTCCCCAGAATAATTGGTTTGCATTATGTGTAACAGCAGTAGAGTTGTTGAATCTGAAAATAAGAATGCATTTGAATAGTAAAAAAATCAGCCATGGAGTTTATGTGAGACCAAATTATACCACTAATTTTGGCTTAATTTTTTCCCTCATCTGTAAATGAATGAATTGGGCTAGATTTCAGCTCTAAAATTTTATGAATGTTTTTGTAGTTACAAAGAAAAATATGTGGACTCTAATTGTATGCTCCTTTATCACCCTTTTTAAAATTCTCTGATCCATTACAATCAGACTTCATACTCATCACTACATTAAAATCAATCATTCATTCAAAGTTCAACAGTGCCACTGGAATTAACGAGTCCAGTTGTGTTTCTTCAGCACCAAATCAGCAGAATCTGATCAGTTTTTGACAACTTCTTGGCTGATTTTTTGAAAAAATTTAAGTCTCTTTATGACATTGAATGGCATCGAAGGCCCTTTACAGTTTAAGCTAAGCTTTCTCTTTTGCTCTTAGCTCTGGTAGCAAAACGCTTTTCTTTCCCATACTATGCCAGGTGCATGTATACTTACCTCCCATTGCTCAGTGTTCACTTTACCTGGAAACAACCAGAATCCAACTTTCTCTGGCCCAGATTTACCTGAGCTTCGTGGAATCAGAGACTTAGGCTCAGGGTTTATAAGTAATTTAAAAACAGATGCAGCCAGAATTTTACCTCGGGTCTTACTGATTTACTGTGTGATCCCCAAATATCTGAGACAGGTCTCAGTCATTTTAGAAAGTGTATTTTGCCAAGGTTAAGGATGTACCTGTGACATAGCCTCAGGAGGTCCTAACATGTGTCCAAGGTGGTCGGGATACAGCTTACTTTTATGCATTTTGGGGAGACATGAGTGCCAATGTGACACTCAAGGAAATGCTCATTGGACCATTTTGGGTTTTGGATTTTTGGATTAGGGATGCTGAACCAGCATAATGCAAATATTCCAAAATTCGAGAAAATTGGAAATCTGAAACACTTCCGATCCCAAGCATTTTGGATAATGGATATTTAGCCTGTTACTGTATCCTAGCATAAATTGTGAGATTCCTAGAAAGCAGTAGTGCCCTGAAGAACACAGGTAAACAATTTTCCAAACAAACTAAAAGCAAAAGAGCATAACTGATTCTTTGGGGAGAGGTACACTTTCATATGAGGTAAGAAATGAACTTTGCCAGGTGCGGTGGCTCACACCTGTAATCCTAGCACTTTGGGAGACCGAGGTGGGTGAATCACGTGAGGTTGGAAGTTCGAGACCAGCCTGACCAACATAGAGAAACCCCGTCTCTACTAAAAATACAAAATTAGCCGGGCATGGTAGCACGTTCCCATAATCCCAGCTACTCGGGAGGTTGAGGCAGGAGAATCACTTGAACCTGAGAGGCGGAGGTTGCAGTAAGCCGAGATAGTGCTATTACACTCCAGCCTGGGCAGCAAAAGTGAAACTCTGTCTAAAAAAAAAAAGAAAAAAAATAATAAAGAAGTGAACTTATTTTGCCAGTGTCAGAGTCAAAACTTGAGTGAAGATATTGCTGTGTTTCATCAAAGTTAAGTAAATATTTCTCTCAATGTTTTTTCATCCTCTAAATTTTCCTTATTCCAACTAGAAGAAAAAAATATCCAAAATCACAAGTCTCTTGTGTCCTAGAAGTTTTCATTGACTGCTACAGTTCCTAAGATAAAAAATGTTGAGTTTGACCAAAAGATACAGATGATCAAAACATTAATTATGGAGCAGAAAATATAACACATAAGCAAAGACAGAAAAAGGGTAAGAAAAATTCACCCCCCACCTTCAATTGGCCTTACTAACAAAAATTACTTCAAAAAGGTTTCTTAATATGACTTCATCTTAATCTCTCACATAGGGATAAGAATTCCAGCAACTTCACAGGAAAGATAAGTGCTTAGTTATCATTTAGTAAGCCCATTCAGAGCAGTGGAGCCAGGTGTAAAGTTCCAAGAGAAATTCCAGGAGACCATCAGACTTTGGTATACTTGGAAAGCATTCTTCCGGTTGTTGTCACTTCTTTTCCTCTTTGTTCTTGCCATGCATTAGGTTAAAGTGAGAAGAAACCAATGACTTTGGCTAGGTTTTATAGTACCTACACTTCTGTTCATTAAGCCCTTAGCCCATTTGAGGAATCCTACCCAGGAGCACTCTTATATTACAAGGTTGTGTCTTTTCAGAGATCTTAATGTGCTCCTGGCAATTCAAATTTAAGGCTTTTTGTTAAAAAATTATTTGATTACTTTATTGGGTATATATGTATAAGAGTGGAATCGGAATTGCTTGGTCATGTAGTGTATGTTTACTGTTTAAAAAACTGCCAAAGTGTTTTCCAAAGTGGGATACAACTTTACTTCCCTGCAAGCAATGCATGAGAGTTCTAGTTACTCATATCTTCGTCAACACTTGCTCTTGTCAGTCTTTTAACTTTTAGCCATTCTAGTGGGTATGTAATGGTGTGTGTCGTTTTAATTTGCATTCCCTAGTGACTAATCATGTTGGACATCTTTTCATGTCCCTCTTAGCCGCTCAGATATCTTCGTTTGTGAAGTGTTTATTCAAATCCTAAACTCAGTTTTTATTTTTGGGGATTTTGCTTTTTGTTTTACCCTTTTACTGAGTCGTGATATTACTCTCCTCTTTTCTCTCTTTTTTCTCCCTCCTCTTCTCTACCCTCTTTTTTTTTTGGATGGAGTCTTGCTCTGTCGCCCAGGCTGGAGTGCAGTGGCCCAATCTGGGCTCACTGCAAGCTCTGCCTCCTGGGTTCATGCCATTCTCTTGCCTCAGCCTCCTGAGTAGCTGGGACTATAGGCGCCTGCCACTATGCCTAATTTTTTGCATTTTTTAGTAGAGACGGGGTTTCACTGTGTTAGCCAGGATGGTCTCAATCTCCTGACCTCGTGGTCCTCCCGCCTTGGCCTCCCAAAGTGCTAGAATTACAGGCGTGAGCCACCGTACCTGGCCCTCTCCCCACTTTTTGAGACAGAGTCTCACTCTGTCACCCAGGCTGAAGTGCAGCAGTACAATCACGCTCACTGCAGCCATAAGCTCCCAGACTCAAGCGATCTTGTCACCTCAGCCTTTTAAGTAGCTGGGACCACAAGCGCATGCCACCAAGTCCAGCTAATTTTTAAATTTTTTGTAGAGATGACATCTCCCTGTGTTACCTTGGCTGGTCTTGAATTCCTGGGCTCAAGTGATTCTCCCACCTTGGCTTCCCAAAGTGCTAGGATTGCAGGCGTGAGCCACTGTGCCTGGCCTACATTTCTTTATTTAGTCTAGATTTCTTTATTTAGTCTAGATACACGTCTTTTATCAGGTATGTGTTTTACATATATTTTCCTCCAGTATGCATCTTATTTCTTCTCTTTCTGGGATTACAGTTTAACTGTGTTAGATCATTTAGTATTTTCTCACAGCTCTTGTGTTCTCTGTTCCCTTTCTTTCAGTCTTTTTTCCCCCTTTTATCAGTTTAGATGACTTTTGTTCACTCGTCTTTATGTTTTTGGATTCTTCCTTTAGCTATGTCCTTACCATTAATAAGCTCATCTAATGAATTTATCTCTGATGTTCTGTTTTTTATTCTTAGCACTTTCATTTGATATTTTTTGTATGTTTTGTTTCTCGTTTGCAATCCTTCTTGTCTGCATATTGGGCCCTTTTCCACTAGGACCTTTAATATATTAATACTAGTTAATTTAAAGCTTTTGTACAATATTTTATACAATATTTCCAACATCTGGATTATCTCTGATACTAGATTTGTTGAAAACTTTATCTTTTGGCAATGCTTGTATTTTTGCGTTTCATAATTTTTTATTTGGAATGCTGGATAATGCTTTTAAATGAACAGTATAGATTGTGCTAAAGAGTATTTACTCCTGGAAATAGGCTCATTTCTTCTTCTGTTAACTGTGAATGGTAGGGTCAATCAGTAGTTGAGCTATTTTGGATTTTGGTGTTGCTACATTCATTTTTAGTACGCCAGGCTTCAGTCTTCTCCAGTAGAAAATAATGTTACCTTGTGCTTAGTATGGGCTCTCTGGTACTGGTGGTTTTTCTCAATGTTCCAGCTCTTTTAGGATAGCTTTCATCAGTGCCTGTAGGGTTGCACCACAGACAGGGAATTTCTTTCTGTGTTCTTGCTCTTCCCCTAGCAGTAAACTGCTGTTCCTTGTTATTGGATGTGAGCCTTGCAGTGGGGACAGAATGGAAATTTCTTAGTTCTCAACCTTAATCTTAGGTGGGCCCTGCATACATGTGCCTTGGGGGTGTGACCTTCTCTGTGTATGTGCCTTACCCTCCTATGCAATCAAACTTTGCCTTGTATCTTTGGGGTCTTGGGCTTTAGATGACTTCTGCTAAAGTCTTGACCCAAAGTTTATGCTTCTTCTCTGGTGGCTTAAACTTTTGTTTGGTTATTGGTTATTGCTTAAACTTTTGAACAGTTATTGTGGATCTCTACATCCTAAAGTAGAAGGAGAACTTCCGAAAAATTTTACTATACTTTTTAAAATATGAAAAAAGTGGGATGAATTTTTATGAAAAAATATAAGTTCACAAAGAAATACCTATTTATGGCAGCTGCTTTGTGAAGCATTCCTCAGACTGTCTGGTATACATGTTTCTCTTCTCTGACCTTAGGGGAACTTTTGTGGAAACTTTAAGAAGTACCGAGTCTAAGGCCAAGCAAAAAACAAAGGCAGAAAAACCCATCTTAAAACACTGGTGAGTCATCAATGAGGCAGACACTTGTAGGCTGACTAACGAAGCACTCATTCCCTAACACCTCTCCTGTCTACCTGTATAAAGGAGACTGGAAAAGCTAAATACAGTCAATTTTTGTAGTTCTTGGTAGTTAGATTCTGTAAAGTCACCATGATGACTGAATTAGCAAATTCTGAACTATTGCTCCTAAGGAAAATATGAACAAACACACATACACACACACATTTCATGTAGGCTATATAATCTTAATCCTGAAAACTACTCATCCTGGTGGAGTCTCTCTTTATTTAACAAAAGAGAAACTGAGATTCAGAGTGTTAACTGACTTTCTGATGCCCCATGAATAGGTCCCCGGATTTGGGATTCAAACTCAGCTGGTTCCAGAGCTGGAGCTACTTGCACTACACTGCACTGCCCCCCACAGGCTCTGTCCTCTGGTGGCCATCTCTGTATGAGAGCAGAAACAAGAAGGCAGAGTGTCTCCTTGTTAGACCTTAGCTGGGAATATGTGTGTCAGCTACTCAGACTTTTCACTGCTCTACATGTTTGCTGATGATCATGAAAACACAGCAAGTACTGACTTTGGGATTACAAGTAAATTTTGGTGAGTAGGCTGATTCACAAATATGGGATTGCAAGTAATGAGGATCAACTATTTACTTTTTAAATCTCCCTAATAATTAGGGGTGGGTATGTGACAGAGTTCTTCTGGTTAAAGGTAAGTAATTAAATGTATGCTGAGGACCTCTTGCTTTTTTTTTTTTTTTTTAATAAAAGTGACAAGTGCTGCACCACCCTTTTCTTTCTGATTTAATGTTGTTGAGTTGAAAAGTATGGCAGTGATCCTCTGACAACAAGGTAACAAGTATAAACATGAAAAGCAGGGCTGTAAGGTGAAAAGATAGTGGTCCTTCGTTATAGCAATGAGCAGCTAAGCCCATTCTAGCAACCACCTACCGACAGTCATTTTAATTGAGAAAAATAACTACCTACGTATTTAAGCTGCTGTTGGTTAAGCTTATTGTTATTTGGAAAAGAATGATTTCCAATTGACATAGCCAATAATCCAGCTTTTACGTAAGTTTTTTCAAAAATAGAAAGTTAATGTATTTACTGGCAGTTGATTATGCTCACTACTTTACATATGTAATACTTATGTACTATATTAGATAGAAGATTATTTTAACTGACTATATTCTTGACCGGATTTAGGTAACAGTAAATTACCTAAATGCTAAGTTAAGGGCAGTATTGTAGTGCATTTCTTTTGATAATCACAATCAACAGTGCAATTAGAAGTGAAATGACTTGTACCAACTTGAGCTTTGTCTTTCTTGACATTATTACTTTGAGTCATTAGTAATGCAGTGCAAAGCTTTTTAAGTTGTTTCCAGTTATCTGCAGTTCACCTAGAAAGATTGGAAATACAGAAACTAGTGCTCAAGAATTCCGTATTGCTCGCTAATGTTTTAGATATGCAATCTCCCCACTTCTCTTGCAATATATGTGTTGTTCGGTAATTTCATAGGCCAGCAAAAGATCTTTGAACATCAGTTGTTCTTGTGCTCTATCAAAACAAGAAAATGATTGTCACTTCACACCCTACAGATCTCCAGGGGTGCAGACAGTCTTTGGAATATACTCTAGTCTTTAACTTCTTGAGTAATCAAATAATCTTATATTTAAGTGAAGTTTCTCCTTTTATTTGAAGTCATTTTCTCCCTATTTGATCTTCATTGATTATAGACAGTTCATTATTCTTATTATGAAAATAATTTATATATTATCTATCACTATGAACAAGCATCGTTACTCTTAGAAAAGAATGAGCATTTTAAGGGACTTGAAGTCTCTTCTTGGCTGTGTCCCCTGAACTACCTGGAGAAGACATCTCATAGAGTTGTAAACACTTTAAGGTTAGGTACCGCCTCTTACCTTTATATCCTCAGCTGTTAGCACATGGCCTTAAATAGGGAGTTTTATACCCATTTGTTGAGTCTAATTATCTTTAATTTGGATATAATGTTTTGGTTTTTGTTTTAGAGTTGGGGTTTTGCACTGTTGCCCAGGCTGGAATGCAGTGGCATGATCTTGGCTCACTGGAGCCTCAAACCTCTGGGCTTAGGTGTTCCTCCTGCCTCAGTCTCCTGAGTAGCTGGGACTATCGGTGCACACCACCCCACCTGGCTAAGAGTTTTTATTTTTTGTAGAGAAGGGATCTTGCTATGTTGCCCAGGCCTGCCTCAAACTCCTGCCCTCAAGCAATCCTGCCTGCCTTGTCCTACGAGTCACTGGGATTGCAAGCACTACACCAAGCTCTTTCTTCTTCTTCTTCTTTTTTTTTTAATGGGTCTCATTAATTTGTAGCAAGTCATATAACACTGAATTAATCTGGCAATTATATGATCATTGGTAAATCTATGGGGCAAAGACCTGCCTGTCAGGGTAGGGAATGTGAAAAATATCCATACCCTTGAAAGCAAACTGTGGCATTACCTTTGTCAGTTCCATGTTTTTGTTTTTGTTTTTTTTAAACATGTTCTGAAGAGTTATACACATTCCTATGTATTTGATGGAATACTGTGATTGTCATTAAGTCTTTATTTAGTACGTGTTATATTTAAAACACTGCCTAAGATACAAAGTAAACAACAGGCATCATCCTTCATCTCCTGGTTTTACTGTTTTGTTGAGTGATAAAGACGTTTGAATTAAATAGTACAGAAATAGTGTATAAAATAGTATTTAAATTAAACCATATAAAATAAAATGTCTACTTGTGTGATGCCGAAAAAATTCGAGAGAAGAATAATGTAGTAGGTCTTTATTAATCAAATGTTTATTGGGTGTCAGTTGTGATTAAAGCACCAAGACAGGCTTTGTATGTGTGTTGAGTGGTCAGCAGCCTTAGGGTACGGAGGGAGGGTCAAAGTCAAATAAGACACTATTCATGCCTTCAAGGAGCTCTGACTTCATGTACAGTGGCCTTTAACAGTAATGGTACTTCCAAAAGTGCTTTTGAAAAAAATGCGATTTATGAGAGTCTTACACAATTTGTTGTAGAGAAGAGAAAATGCAATAAGAGTTCAGAGAGTAGAGATATTTTTCTAGTGTCCATACTCTCAAGAGACTTCTGTTATAGAAAAGTATTGCCCTACACAGAGATCAGATCTCCTGAGGTGGGTGCAGTCAATTGAAAGTTTATAATGTGGCTGTGAACTATTCTTTTGGGGCCCAGGAGTCACCTTTCTGGTCAGGCCCAGGTAATGCTTCCTTCTGGACACAATAGTTCATCAGATAAACATTACTATGTTAGTCTGTTCTTGTGTTGCTATAAAGAAATACCTGAGACTGGGTAATTTATAAGAAAAGAGGTTTAATGGACTCAACGGTTCTACAGGCTATACAGGAAGCATGGTGCTGGCATCTGCTTCTGGGGAAACCTCAGAAAGCTTACAATCATGGCGGAAAGTAAAGGGGGAGCAGGCATCTCATGGAATGAGCAGGAGCAAGAGAGGGTGTTGGGGGGACACACACTTAAACAACCAGAGCTCTTGAGAATGAACTCACTATTTCAAGGACAGCACCAAGCCATGAGGGATCCGCCCCCATGACCCAAACACCTCCCACTAGGCCCACACTCCAACACTGCAGATTTTATCTCAACATGAGATTTGGAGGGAACATTCAAACTATATCAATTACCCTGTTTCAGAGGCAGGAAAATTTTGTGGTGTAGTTAAAAGATTTTATAGGGGGAGATTCATATCAAGACCTAGAATAGAAACTTTGGGTATCCGTATTTTTTTTTGTATAACAAATTTTTGTATTGCCTACATATTGTGTTTCTTTTGTGTCTATGAGTAGTTTTACTGTGTTCATTTTTTTTTCCTTTGCACTTTACTTTTTTATTCTACCTTCCTCACTTAAATTTACAAATTTTATGGATTTTTTTTGTTTCAATTCAGTATGCATTTCAGGCCTTTTGGAAACTCACCATAATTCACTTACATATAAAAAATGTTTTTCCCAGCTAAAACAATATTTTTAGTTTCAGGCTTTGCTATGCTTGCAGAATCTATGTGTGTCGTGCTCATTCATTTTTATGGAAAATCTCTTTACATCTTGACTGTAGATGTAGTACTTATGTCTTTGGTCATCTAATTTTAGACTGATTTTCCAGAAAACATTTGGTCATGCATTTATTTTGTCCTCTACATTGAAGCACTACTGTTACTACTGTGAATACTTGCTGTAGATCTTTTTGTAAGTCCCTTTTAATATTCCAGAAACTTTAACTACCTTGTTTGAAGACCTGCCTCATATTAACAATTTTTCAAAATAAACAACATTTTAGTGAGTTTGTATTTATCTGACAAGAACATGAATGTCTTATCTCAGCCTGCCAAATGGCTATTTAAGAGAAACATTTCGGTATCCTTGTTAATGACCTTGGTTTTAACTATTTGAGAGGTACATGCTATGCTTTATGTTAGTTCTTCTGGTACCTACTTTGCAATAGTATTTTAAAGTTCTATTTTATTTCTCTGATGACTGTACCATAAATTAATTATTTGAACCCAGATTTTTTTTGTTAGTTTATAACTCACATTAATTTTTGGGATTGTGGACTATGTTGTGTTATTTGGGTATATGTAGGTGTGGGTGTGTTTTAACTGTGACTTCTGGTCTTCAAGAAAAAAGCTCAGATCAGTAATTGTTTTTGAAAAATTCCTGACATAACTGAACTGAAATTTATTAACATTTTACTTTTACATTTTGGAAACAGAAAATAAAGAGCAAGAACAACCAACAAACAAAAAAGTAATAAGGAGAAGCTAACTAAATGTGGATCTTGTTGTAGTAGCTAAACAAAGAAAGGAATTTGAACACTTAAACATGATAAATTTATGATTTGTGTAGCAAGTACACATTTATAATTTATTTAAAACAGGATCTCTGACTGTTCAGAAACTATGTAGATGAATTGTGAGTTATGGGTGAATCTACATGGTTCTTGCTGGCCTCCGTGACTGAAGAAAGCTTGATGTTTAGATATTGGGTGAGGCTAATGATGGCTCTAGATCCAAGGATGACAACCTGTCTCTCCATAAACCCTTTCTCTGGGATGACTATTTTGATCTGTGCCTCAGATAACTGATAGTGCTAATTGATTTTGAAGCCTAGATGCCTAATTAGGCAGCCAATTAAGTCATTTTGAATAGTGACTTCATGACAAGTAATTTGAGCCAGTTACGTTCAGGTGTGCCCAGTAACAATCGTTCACCTCTGTAGAGGGGAATCAACGTCACCAAGTCCTATACTGCATCATTGGAAAATGGGTCTGCTGCATTGACAGTAAGTTATGTACAGCTTGATCAAATCTGGTCAGTTCAGTAGCATATTGTGCTTGAAGAGCAGAGGCTTAACAACCTACAAAGAAAGGTGACTGGAGAACTGAACATCTTGGTCATCCCCTTCAGTGGGGAGGAGAGAGTGGGAATATAGGGACTGGATTCTAACACAACTGCATAGATCATCCTGACATACTACATTATGGATTTTAGAATGCAGCAGTGATGAACACTCAGTCAAATTGAAATGTGTCTTCCTTGCCATTGGATTTGAGTCCTTTTGCTCTGATTTTTTTGATCTTGTAACCACACTTTCTGATGAGATAGCCCTGCTGACCGTCAAGGACCACCTACCTCAGGGTGACTAGTAGTAGTGGAGTGTCTGTTGTTTTCCCATTACCTGCATATTCTTGGTGACAGATGCTATAGAATGTGTTCATATCAGGATACGACCTCTGGTTCTGCACCGTCATAATATAAAATAGGTGAGTGAGTAGGGTGGGCAATAGGAATATTTCTGGAATCCATTCCTATACTCTGATAGCTAGCAATAACCATACAAGGAAGTGGTTGGGTTTGTCTCACCCCAAATCAAAGGTATCCCCAAGTCATCCCTTCCTTAGCAGGATTTCAAAAATGTCTGATCTAGAAAAGTGTTATCCTGTGTAGAGTTCAGATCTTCTGAGGTTGGTGGAGTCAACCCAGAACTTAGAACGTGGCTGTGAACTAGTGTTCCTTCTTCTAGGGCCCAAGATTTACTTTTATAGCCAGGCCTAGGTATGCTTCCTTCTGGACACTTTATCAAGTTGAACATTGCCCTATTTCAGTTGCACTCAGCCAAGATAGTGCCGCTGCACTCCAGCCTGGGTGACATAGTAAGACTCCATCTAAAAAAAAAAAAAAAAAAAGTATATATATCTATATATATACACACACACATATTTTTATATATATAAAACATAGGCATTATCTGTCTGTCTGTCTATCTATCTATCTGTAGCTCTGTGGTTTCTACCCAGACCAATTAAATGATTGTAGATCAGAGTCAGGGAAGAAGTGACTCCTGTTAGGGGTTGAATTTATAAAATAATTATATATTAATATATATAAACTATTATAATTTATAAACAAATTATAAATGTGATTCTTTTTTAAATCCCCTAGAGCATGGATGGGTCATGTTGAGGAATTATAATTATGTATTATTAACAATTATTATAATTACAGAAATTATAAGTTTAGATATATAGTTTTTAGAATGCTGATCATGATCTATAACAATGATTTTCATCCTTGGCTACACATTAAAATTACCTAAAAAGCTTTTTTTAAAAATATAATGCTGGCCGGGTGCAGTGGCTCACGCCTATAATCCCAGCACTTTGGGAGGCCGAGGTAGGCAGATCATGAGGTCAGGAGTTCGAGACCAGCCTTACCAACATGGTGAAACCCTGTCTCTACTAAAAATACAAAAATTAGCTGGGCATGGTGGCACGTGCCTGTAATCCCAGCTGCTGAGGAGGCTGAGGCAGGAGAATAGCTTGAACCCAGGGGTCGGAGGTTGCAGTGAGCTGAGATAGTGCACTCCAGCCTGGGTGACAGAGTGAGACTCCATCTCAAAAAAAAATACATATGTATATATATATTTATATATATAAAACATAGGTATCATACATATACATATATATATATATATGGTTTCTACCCAGACCAATTAAATCAGAATCTCTTGGGGCTGGAGTTCTTGGCATTGGTCCGTTTTTCAAATCTGTAGGTGATTCTAATGTGTAGCCAAGTTGAGAATGACTGGTCTTGTCACACATAAATGTATGATCTGATGATACATTATAAATGAAATGTTAAATAATATATTGATTTTTGGAGGTTGGTTCTTAAATACTGTTTTTAAAAAGAATGTTTCAAAATATAAAAATTGATAACCATTTTTCTTAATCATATGTTGATTGTTAAGCCTCTCCAATTATGACATTATTGAAGCTCTTTTCTACAATGTTGTATATAAACATAGTCCATGAAGTTGAATACGTTTGTGAAGTTAAAAAAAGGACGGGAAGATTTCACCAGTGTTTTAACAGAAATAAATAATATTTTTGACAGATGATTGCATTTTCATGGAAAATTATTGGAAGTTGCATTCCTTTAACTTATTAATGTTCTCTAATCAAATCAACAGATCAAGTATAGGTGGTAGTTTCTGTTAAGTTCTTTACACGTGTGTCTTGATTTCAACTAGATTATCCAAGTCTCACTTTTTTTTTCACTAAAACCATAAAAATTATGGTACTAAATCATGGAATTACTTCATTAAATGTCTATGTGTCAACAAATATTTCACACTAGCTTTGGAAGTTATTGTAAAAAGTGTTCTGATAAAACAAAAACTTCATCATTCTAAAATATATATATATATATTAAGAGAAAACCAAGGGTTCTAAAAATATAGAGTTGGAACATTTTAAAAAACTCGTTTCTTCTTATACTCATAAACTTATTTATGTTTGGGTTGACAGATGAATTCTGCAAAGCTGACACTGATTTAACATTTTCATAAAGATTCCAGAAATTTCTTGAAATTATATTAATTATATTAGTATCAGAACAGAAAATATATATTATTAGTATCAGAACAGAAAAGGGAAAGAAAAGGGAGCTAGCATTTTGAAATTTAGGTTAGTCATTGAGCCTGTGCCTTTAAATGTGACAGTAAAGGTTATCGTAAGAAGTGTTTGCATTGTATCTTTTGACCACTCTAGAACTCAGGAAGGATGCAACAGTTTTGTTAGTTAAAAAACACTATACAAATGTTGAGGATATCTGCATGACCTTAGGAGACTGAAAGCATTTTTGTCATCCTGTGATAAGAATAAAACCAGGTGGCTGTATTCTGTGGCTTAGGATGTGGGTTTCTTTGTTTCTGATAGTCTCAGACACTGAGAGAAACAAGTTACATATGCAAAATGAGCTGGGTTTTTAAGCATCATGTAGCTTGGTAGCATAATTATTGGCCATAGAATCTTCTGTTAGCTGTTTTTTTGTGACAAGCTATTTTCTTTTTTCTTCTTCTTTTTTAAATCCCCTAGAACATAGATGGGTCATGTGGAGAAATTATAAACATATTATTTACTCTAAGATAGAGGTAATGAGTTCGGCTTTATTCTCCTTGAATTTGAACGTTAGATGAATTATTTGCTGTAAGGTGTAAAATTTGTCCATTTTTGGGTAGATTGGCCTATCATTTATATATAAGTGAACTTTTACTGGTTTCTTCAACAGAATGCTTCATAGTAGCTTCAAGTTAGCTCCATTGCCCTAATATGTGGGGGTCTTCCTGAGTACAGTGACCCTGGAATCTCAGTCTTGCCCCTTAGTCCTTTTCCCCTTATTTATCTATAATTATGTAACAGTGAAAAGGAGGCCTAGCATGACTAACTCCATTTTTGTTCCTAACTCCCCATCCTTCATGCCCTCCTTTAGGTTAGCTGCTTTTGCTTATCTTTGTACATAGGCCAAGCTAACCATGGGAGGAATTTAGCTTATAGTTTAAAGCAAGGATGATAATAGTCCCTTCCTTGAAACTAACTCCTGAGGAGACAACGAGTGTTTACACAGAAGTAACAATGTAGTGTTAAAAGATTTGTTGAAGTGTTGTGACCTGACCAAGGACAAAGAAGTTTCAGTCTTCTTTGACCCTTACTGCTGCCCACATCAGCCCCTTCGCTCATCTCCCTTTCCCCCACATAAAAGGAGCCTAAAATTCATATTAACTTAAGATGGTTCTTTAGGACACTAGTTCACTATCTTCTTGGTATGCTGGCTCTCCAAACAGAAGTCACTTTCCTTGCCTCTCGACATCTTGGCTGTCATGTGGCAAGTGGTAAGAGCTTTGAACTTCGTTACAATTCATTAGAAAACAACATTCTCAATTAATTGTTTATGAAGCAAAGTCTACTTAATATTTTATGAGAATATTTATGGTTCAACATATTTATTTGAAATAGGAAGTTAGAGGTATCTTAATCACACATTCTAATGAGCCCAGTAAGATGCATTTTTTGTTTCACACTAATTTTGTTGTGCTATTTTTTTCAAACCTAACTTTTTTCTTTCTAAGATGACCAGAGTTTCACTCCAAATTGCAGATCAAACACTACCTTCTCCATGGAAGTCATGTACTGACTGTCCATATTATCAGGCACGTAGGTATAGAGGCCAAGGGAGAGCTTCCCCTTTGCCCTCTGAAGGTTCTCTGAAAATGAACTGACAAAAGGCAGATTAATAGGGAAAAGGGCAGACACATTTATTTAACAGGTATAACACACGGGAATTGCAGGAGAATGATTACCCAATAACCCAATGAGGTTTAGATACTACATATTCTTCCTCATTGGGGATAGGGTTGATGGGTGCAGGGCGGGATGTAGGAGTAAATGATTTTTAGGGGAGATGAATGAGCCTAAAGAACAATGGCCTGGGACTAAGTTCCTCTGAACTGGAGTCAGGGAGCAGGAAGGTGAGAAGCACAACTTCACTGTGAACAAAGGTTGTCCTATTAGGCAGATAAATTCCCTCCGGTAATCTCTAGAAGCTACTCTCAGAATAGATGAAAAGTCTGTATGAGCATGGTGACTACTCACTGAAGTCTTCTCTCTCCTCTAGTGGTTAATTGGTCTTGATTATTTGATGAGATTCTTGGGAGGAGGTCTGTTATTTTCTGAGCCATGACATTGGCATAAGATATCTTTCTTAGCCCTGATGCCATTCCTGGAAGTTTTCTTCTTTTTTTAAATTGTTCAGTCATTTCTTCATTGAACACACATTGACTAAGCATCATCCTCCAATTGTTTTGTTTCAAACACTTCTTAGAATCCTTCCTATATAGTAGGTGTGAAGTAAATAATATGTGAATGAATTGACTATATGGATTTCAAGCTACTTGTGTTTTAAGCTAAGTAGGCAAAACCAAAAGTATTGATTGACCTTTGGGATTTTCTTTATTTATTTTCTTTATTTCTAACATAGGAGGACTAAGCGCTGTTTTTTTTTTTTTTCTTTTTTCTTTCTTTTTTTTTTTTTTTTTTTTGAGACAGAGTCTTGCTCTGTTGCCCAGGCTGGAGTGCGGTGGCGTAATCTCAGCTCACTGGAACCTCTGCCTCCCGGGTTCAAGCGATTCTCCTGCCTCAGCCTCCCGAGTAGCTGGGTCTACAGGCATGCACCAGCATGCCTGGCTAATTTTTTTGTATTTTTAGTAGAGACAGGGTTTCACCATGTTGGTTAGGCTGGTTTCGAACTCCTGACCTTAACTGATCCACCTGCCTCAGCCTCTCAAAGTGCTGGGATTACAGGCATGAGCCACCGTGCCCGGCCTAAGCTCTGATTTTTTTAGCTTGCTTCAATTCCTACTTACAGGCATGTGCCACCACTACTGGTTACTTTTGTATTTTTGGTAGAGACAGGGTTTCACCATGTTGGCCAGGCTGGTCTCGAACTCCTGACCTCAAGTGATCCATCAGCCTTGGGCTCCCAAAGTGTTGGGATTACAGGTGTGGGCCACCATGCCCAGCCAACATTATCTTTTGACCTATCTTTGGTAACACAAATATGCACATTTTTCATTTAATTTTTAATAATGTATTATAGTTCCTATGCAGATTGAGTCATCAGTTTCTTTTCATTGTTGCCTTATTAATTTTACTTTATTATTGAGAGTTGTTTCACAAACATGAGACATATATTCTGCTATCTACCTGTTGTTCCTATTAAGTGATTAATTATTATTGTCCCTATTAAGGGACTAATTTATTCTGCAAACATTATTGTGTGCCTATCATGCCTAAGGCATTGTTCTGGCCACTAGGGCTACACTAGGGAAGAAGATGAAGGTTCTGTCTTCATAAAGCTTACATTCTAATGGCAGAAGTAGACAACAAACAGATACATGATATTATCTGTCTGATAGTGGTAAGTCCTAGGAAGAAAAATAAAGCAGGATAAGGGGATGGAATGTGATACAAGCTGATATTGTCAATATGATGACAAAGAAAGGCCAATCTGAAAGGTGATATTTGAGCTAAGCTCTGAATGCCATTATGCCAGAATGCCCCACATACTGCTATATTGCTCTTCCTGTGTGAGAGAATAGCAAATGTAAAGACGTTTAGGTAGGAATGTATTTGGTGTGTTTGAGGAACGTCACAAAGGCTATTTGGTAAGGGTAGAAGGTATATATAGATGAGGGCAAAGAAGCCAGACTTTGTAGGGCATGGTCAGCAGTTATGATTTTATTTAAATGTGTATATGCTTTTTAACTTAAAGGATTTTGATTAGGGGAGTATATGATTAAAAGAATTACTCTAGGAGGTGGCTCATGCCTGTAATCCCAGCACTTTGGGAGGCTGAGGCAAGTGGATCACCTGAGGTCAGGAGTTTGAGACCAGCCTGGCCAACATGGTGAAAACCCGTCTCTCCTAAAAATAACAAAAATTAGCTGGGCGTGGTAGTGCACACCTGTAGTCTAGCTACTCGGGAAGCTGAGGCATGAGAATCACTTGAACCCGGGAGGCAGAGGTTGCAGTGAGCTGAGATAGCACCACTGCACTCTAGCCTGGGTGAGAGAATGAGACTGTGTCTCAAAAATAAAAATAAAAGGATTCCTCTAGCTGCTTTGTGGAGGAAACACATCAGATGGGACAGAGGTGAAAGCAGACAACCAGATAGACGTCTACTAGAAAGGCCCAGGCTAGAGATGATAGTAGCTTAGCTTAAGGCATTAGCAGTTGGAGATGTGAAAATTGATTGCATCGTGGAAATAAATATTCTAAGGGTAGCTGGCAAGATTTGCTAATAGATCTGATGTGGTGCACAAGAAAAAGCAAAATGTTGGAGATGATTTTAAGGCCTTTGGGCTTAAGAATTGGGAATGATGGTGCCAATGAGATAGTGAGGAACTACATTTGGAGAAGAAAATTAAGATTTTCAGTTTGGATGTGTTCTGTCTGTGATACCAAGTTAGCAGTGGGATCAGAGTCCAGAATTTTGGGGAAAAGTTAGCATAGAAGTTTGGGAATCAGCTTATAGATGGTATTTAAAGATTTGGGACTAGATGAGGTCACCTAGAAAGTTTATGTAGATACAGAAGAGAAGTTGGTCTGAGAATTGAGCCCTCAGGAACAAGTTAATGTTACAAGAACAGAAAGAGAACCAACCAAAGAAACTGAGAAGATGCTGCCGTTGAGATAGAAGAAAACCAGTAGAGCATGGTGTCCCAGCAACCAAATGAAGGATTTCAGAAAGGAAAGACTGAACTGTTTTAATGCTAAAGGCCTTTATCACTGGGCTAACTAGCTAGCCTATTGGTAGACAATACTTGCCTAGCAAAGAGAAACTTGATATAAATTGATGTTAATTTTCAAAATACTTTGATTTAGAAAACAATTATGAATTAGAATTACATTTTTAAGTCATAATTAATTACCTGTAAGATTTAATGCCCAGTGTTGGGGGAAGGTTAAACACTTTTAACTTGTTTTAAAGTGAGTACAGTTAACTTTCTGTTTCTAAGGGCCTGATTTAAGCATTTCTTTGCCCAGCTTCACTCCATTATAGTCTAGTCTGTGTGTGATAATCTTAAATGGCTAAATATTTCTAAGAATATCAATTTGATATGAGCAATCTTAATTACAGATAATCTGAAATACTTTTGTCAGTATGAATGCTATATATGATAGTATATGGGCTTTCATTCTTTTTGAAACTTGCTTTACAGAGGATATTTGAAAATAGATTTAGAATAGTGTTTGTAGAAATTAGTCAATTAGAATAGTTTTTTCCCAACACTAAATTAAAAATACTAGATGAAAAAATAAAGCTTTCTATAAGTACTAAAATTTATTAAGAGTTTAGTTTGAACTCATTTAGTTTACTATCTGCACACCCACTTTTCTCTTTTCAAAATTTTTCAAAAATTCTATGTCCTGTAAATAGCCATAAAGGCTATAGTTGGAGAAATATGTATGAAACATCTTTTTTTTTTGGATTTCAAGAAGTTAACTTTTTTGTTTTCTAGTTACTTCTCTCATTGAATGCTTTGAAAGCAGAATAAAGATGGCTGGGTGTGGTGGCTCACGCCTGTAATCCCAGCACTTTGGGAGGCCAAGGCAGGTGGATCATGAGGTCAGGAGTTCGAGACCAGCCTGCCCAGGGTGGTGAAACCTGTCTCTACTAAAAATACAAAAAATTAGCCAGGCATGGTGGCGCACACCTGTAGTCCCAGCTACTTGGGAGGCTGAGGCAGGAAAACTGCTTGAACGTGGCAGGCAGAGGTTGCAGTGAGCTGAGATTGTGCCACTGCACTCCAGCCTGGGCGACAGAGTGAGACTCCATCTCAAAAAAAAATCAAAACGCAGAATAAAGATTACAAGTAGAAGTAGAAGTTGGCCTGAGAATCGAGCCCTCAGGCACAAGTTAATGTTTCAAGAACAAAAAGAGAACCAACCAAAGAAACGGAGAAAATGCTGCCACTGAGATAGAAGAAAACTATAAAGCATGGTGTCCCATGCTGAGTTTACTTTATATTCAATATTGATTCTGAATTTAGTTTATATTCAGTATTGAATGTTTAGAGAAAAATATCTCATTTTGTGTTTTGTCTTTCTACTCAGCTGTGTTTTAGTAGACTCTTTAAGTATTTATATATTTGTGTATTTCATATGATAGCTCTAGAAGAACAGAAATTTCCAACAATGGTCATTTTTTCATCAGACATTTCCATGTATGTTTGACTGATGTCAGTTAAGACTTGACAAAAATTTCCCAAGTAATATTTTTAGGGACCCATATGTTAAGCTATATCTGAATGCTACTGTTTTTAGTAAAAAAAGGAACAAATCAAACTTTGAACTTCTAGAATTTAAAATGTATAATTTTCTTATATCCTAATTGGTTCTTTTGATTTATGAGTAGCTCCTGGAATCATGAGTAAAAAAAATTAGCTTCATTAAAGAAATCATGATTATTTTAGAATAACAGTTCTCAACCTTAGTTGTACATACTTGTAACCATTCTGAGGAGCTCTTAAAAAAAGCATTGATGCTGGGGCCCCAATTTCAAATATTCAGATTCAGTTTACCTGATGTGTAGCCTGGACCTTTTTTAAAAAAATTGATCAGGTGATTTTAACATTCAGCCAGTGTTAGAACCACTGTGCGGAAGCCATCACTCACTTGATCTTAGCCAAAAGGCCGAGAAGCGACGCTGAAGCCATCACTCACAGTATCACTGTCTGAATAAGGATGGGAAATTTTACTTAGATATGCTAATATTTTAGCTATTTAATACTAAACAGAGAGACATTTGGAATTTTTAAAAAAGTTTTTTGTCCAGATTGTTAACATTTTTTAGACTTTGCTTAGCACTGACCAGATAACATCTACCTTAGTATATTCTTACTTTGATTCCTGGTTTATACTACATTTAAAGACATTCATGTGAGTTCAAGTGTGTCTATCTAAATATGGATTTTATGTGATTTCAGCTTTTCTTCTGGTTAAGCATTGGAGAGATAATTTTTAAATGGTTTTTGCAACCGACAAATTTATTTTCTCTCAAATGATTTGGCAGTGATGATATTTCGTAAAGTAAATCAACTAATGGAAAAATTGTAAAGTCTTGAGTAGTTCCAGTAGGGGATTCCATTTCCATCATTAACTTGCTACTGTAGACTGTACATAGTGGAAACTGAATTTAAAAGTGTTATGCAGAGTTTTTAACCTAAATTATTAAACCTTATTCTGTCACTTTTTTGGTTATGATTTTCCTTTCCACTGTAGTAGGTCATAGATAGCTACAAGTTGGCATTTATGGGAAATAATTGGAGTGAAAATTGACAGTGACACTTCATTTCCACTTTGGACAGTATTTATAATTTGTAACTCATGACGGGGTTATTCTTATGTATAGGCAATGTTTGTTCATACCAGTGCATATTTGTCACAGGTATGTGTTATAATATTTTTCAAGTTACAACTACTGTATATTAGTATGTTTAGTAATCCCAACAGTTCACACAAAAGAGAACTGGAAATTTAAGATGTCCAAAAACATACTGTGTACTAAAAGTTTGGGATGACTACATAAATAAAGATGGGAAAACACTATAACTTACAAGCCTGGGCACTGGAATCAGCAAACTTGAATATAACTCCACTACTTAGAGTCAGTCCTGCTAAAATGCAACATATTTGCTCCTACAAGTCAGCGCTTTTCAAAATTACACAATGAAAACCACAGGACTTACGGGAAAATGGGGGTTATGGCACAATACTCCAAAACTCAGTGACACATTTAAAAAAGATCATAAGTGTTAAATGGTTAATAAATAAATACTGCAATATATTTGGCACTTTATATTGAAAAAGACCTGAATTCCCTCGTGGAAGTGGAAAAGGTTGCAGCTTGTGAGTTGTGAAGTGGTGGAAAGAGGATCATCTGAAGTCAGAAGGAAAGTTGTAGTACCAGATCTGAATAGGTATCAGTCACAACTCACATGGTGAACTGAGATAGCTAGTTAATGTCTGAGTGTGTGCTTTTGGTGTACTCCTGTATGACTTAGTTCAGTTGGTTCAGTTTTCTGTAGACACCTCATGTTTCTTACGGATGAAGTCACTCATAAGCAAAATGAAATCTGAGTTATGCTCAAATTGTTCCCTAATGTATCAGTGGGATTGGGACACATTTGCGTTTCAGAATAAGTATTATAGCAGAACTGATTGTACCGTCTAGTTAGCTTTGACACATTACTTAACTCTCAGAGCCTTGATTTTCTCATGTGTAACATAGGGATAGTAGTAGTATTGACCTCATAGGAGTTTGAGGAGGATTAAATGAATGTATACATACAAGTTTAAAATAGAATATGGTATATGTTTGTTAAAAAGGAAGGAATTTTCTATAACTCCTATCATCCCATCTGGAGAAATTAAAAATACATGTTTTTGTGCTTTTTATTTCTTCAGTTAGACATAGATGTTATGTATATAGATTTAGTGTTTTGTAGATAATTTAAATCTATGTCTATAATTCAGTCAGTTGCTTCCAGCAGTGATGCTTTGCTTTACCCATGGGTACATGACAAAAATACATGATAGAAAGTTAGCATGTTCTTATTGCTTAATTTTTTCTGTAATCATCAATTTGTTTATTAAAATAATACAGTTGTTTAACTGCTAGCTAACTGTCACTACTTATTTCATCATCTTTCTTCTTTCTCTTACACTCGTCTTAATCTTTCATCTTCAGTATTACCATAATATAATCAAATTCCTCTGTCCTCTGCCCCTTTCCTGTTTCTAGCACTAAGATTTGCCTTTATCTTCCCCCAGTTCATTCATCCTCCTTACCACTGCCAAAGTGACAGGGATCAGGCTCTTTCCTTGCTAGAATTTTTTCCTCGCCTCCCAGCCACCTCTTCCTATGACACCAGGCACTGAAGCCATCCTAGATGATCTAATTCTTGTCTGTGCTGTTGGAAATGTCTGAATCATATCTGTCTGGTCAGGTCCCTTATAGCCTTCCTTTATGTATGTCTCTCCTACAACAACAATTACACTGTATAATAATATTTTTCACATTTATGGCCTCACTGAAGTCTAAGTTCTTTGTGTTCAGAGATTTTGTATTATTGTCTCTTGGGTCTAGCATATACTAGTTGTCCAATTAGTATTAGGGAAATGGATGAAGGAAGGAAGGAACAATGAAGAAAATGTAGGTCAAAATGTTTAAAAATTGAACACCTAGGTTCAAGTTAATGAATTAGTTCAGCTTTTATCATTCATTGTTTAATTTCATATTTCTTTTTCTTTTTTTCTAAAATGAGGACAACGTATTTTAAATATCTCGACAATATAACGTAGTGGTCAGGAGAACAGTCTGTGAAGCTAGACTGAAGACTCCTTCGTTAGATTTCTCACTCACCTACTTACTCATTTGATGAAGTTCAGCAATTTACTAAACCTCTCAGTGCCACAGTTTCTTTACCTGGTAAATGAGAATAATAATAGTATTTGTTTCATCAACTTATTATAATGAGTAAATAAACTGTTACTGGTAAAGTGTCTAGAATTTTAGGTGGCATATGGTAAATAATAGATGTTACCTACTCTTCTTGTTCTCAATTATTATGAACTAATGCCCTACTGTTAAGTTGCAAGGACTTTTTTCCTATAACTTGCTGTTAAGTTTCAAGGACTTTTTTCCTACCAGTGCTCTGGAGCATCTTTGTTTATACCATTCTCTCCTACTTACTTATGATTTGATGCTTCTTCTCAATTGAATAAAGAAAATCTTACCACTTACCAGATTCAGGTGTGAGTTAGTGATTAAAGGAAATCAAGGCTAATCTACTTCACCCAATTTTGATGCTTTATAAGGCCAACCACCTTTTGTAGTGATTATTAGGCATTGATTGTATTTGTATTGCTGCTACATGTATTATGCGCTTAATATGTTTAGTTATTAAAGATGAGTAAGAAACAAAATATCTATTTTTATTTCAGTAGTTTTTGGGGAACAGGTGGTTTCTGGTTACATAGATAAGTTCTTTAGTGGTGATTTCTGAGATTTTGGGGCACCATCACCCATGCAGCATATACCGTACCCAGTGTATAATCTTTTATCCCTTACCCACCCCCATCCCTTCTTCCTGAGTCCCCAAAGTCCATTATATCATTCTTTTGCCTTTGCATCCTCATAGTATAGCTCCCACTTATAAGTGAGAACATATGATATTTGGGTTTCCATTTATATATTCCATTTAGTATATACATATATTTTCTTTATGCACTCATTGATGCATGGGCATTTAGGCTGGTTCCATATTTTTGCAATTGCGAATTGTGCTGCTATAAACATGCGTGTGCAAGTGTCTTTTTCATTTAATTACTTATTTTTCTCTGGGTAGATACCCAGGAGTGGGATTGCTGGATCAAATGATGGTGCTACTTATAGGTCTTTAAGGAATCTCCGTACTGTTTTCCATAGTGGTTGTACTAGTTTACGTTCCCACCAGCAGTGTGAAAGTGTTCCCTGTTTACCACATCCACTCCAACATCTATTATTTTTTGATTTTTTAAATTATGGCCATTCTTATAGGAGTAAGGTGGTATCTCATTATGATTTTGATTTGCATTTCCTTGATCATTAGTGATGTTGAGCATTTTTTCATATGTTTGTTGGCCATTTGTACATCTTCTTTTGGGAATTGTCTATTCATGTCCTTTGCTGACTTTCTGATGGGATTGCTTGCTTTTTTTCCTGCTGATTTTTTTTTAAATTTTATTATTATTATACTTTAAGTTTTAGGGTACATGAGCACAATGTGCAGGTTTGTTACATATGTACACATGTGCCATGTTGGTGTGCTGCACCCATTAACTCGTCATTTAGCATTAGGTATATCTCCTAATGCTATCCCCTCCCCCCTCCTCTCACCCCACAACAGTCCTGGGAGTGTGATGTTCCCCTTCGTGTGTCCATGTGTTCTCATTGTTCAATTCCCACCTATGAGTGAGAACATGCAGTGTTCGGTTTTTTGTCCTTGCGATAGTTTGCTGAGAATGATGATTTCCAGTTTCATCCATGTCCCTACAAAGGACATGAACTCATCATTTTTTATGGCTGCATAGTATTCCATGGTGTATATTGGCCACATTTTCTTAATCCAGTCTATCGTTGTTGGACATTTAGGTTGGTTCCAAGTCTTTGCTATTGTGAATAGTGCTGCAATAAACATACGTGTGCATGTGTCTTTATAGCAGCATGATTTGTAGTCCTTTGGGTATATACCCAGTAAATGGGATGGCTGGGTCAAATGGTATTTCTAGTTCTAGATCCCTGAGGAATCGCCACACTGACTTCCACAATGGTTGAACTAGTTTACAGTCCCACCAACAGTGTAAAAGTGTTCCTATTTCTCCACATCCTCTCCAGCACCTGTTGTTTCCTGACTTTTTAATGATGGCCATTCTAACTGGTCTGAGATGTTATCTCATTGTGGTTTTGATTTGCATTTTTCTGCTGGCCAGTGATGATGAGCATTTTTTCACGTGTCTTTTGGCTGCATAAATGTCTTCTTTTGAGAAGTGTCTGTTCATATCCTTTGCCCACTTTTTGATGGGGTTGTTTGTTTTTTCTTGTAAATTTGTTAGATTTGTCAATTTTGGCTTTTGTTGCCATTGCTTTTGGTGTTTTAGACATGAAGTCCTTGCCCATGCCTATGTCCTGAATGGTATTGCCTAGGTTTTCTTCTAGGGTTTTTATGGTTTTAGGTCTAACATGTAAGTCTTTAATCCATCTTGAATTAATTATAAGGCGTAAGGAAGGGATGCAGTTTCAGCTTTCTACATATGGCTAGCCAGTTTTCCCAGCACCATTTATTAAATAGGGAATCCTTTCCCCATTTCTTGTTTTTGTCAGGTTTGTCAAAGATCAGATGGTTGTAGATATGCGGCATTATTACTGAGGGCTCTGTTCTGTTCCATTGATCTATATCTCTGTTTTGGTGCCAGTACCATGCTGTTTTGGTTACTGTAGCCTTGTAGTATAGTCTGAAGTCAGGTAGCGTGATGCCTCCAGCTTTGTTCTTTTGGCTTAGGATTGACTTGGCGATGCGGGCTCTTTTTTGGTTCCATATGAACTTTAAAGTAGTTTTTTCCAATTCTGTGAAGAAAGTCACAGGTAGTTTGATGGGGATGGCGTTGAATCTATAAATTATCTTGGGCAGTATGGCCATTTTCACGATATCGATTCTTCCTGTCCATGAGCATGGAATGTTCTTCCATTTGTTTGTATCCTCTTTTATTTCATTGAGCAGTGGTTTGTAGTTCTCCTTGAAGAGATCCTTCACATCCCTTGTAAGTTGGATTCCTAGGTATTTTATTCTCTTTGAAGCAGTTGTGAATGGGAGTTCACTCATGATTTGGCTCTCTGTTTGTCTGTTATTGGTGTATAAGAATCCTTGTGATTTTTGTACATTGATATTGTATCCTGAGACTTTGCTGAAGTTGCTTATCAGCTTAAGGAGATTTTGGGCTGAGACAATGGGGTTTTCTAGATACACAATCATGTCATCTGCAAACAGGGACAATTTGACTTCCTCTTTTCCTAATTGAATACCCTTTATTTCCTTCTCCTGCCTAATTGCCCTGGCCAGAACTTCCAACACTATGTTGAACAGGAGTGGTGAGAGAGGGCATCCCTGTCTTGTGCCAGTCTTCAAAGGGAATGCTTCCAGTTTTTGCCCATTCAGTATGATATTGGCTGTGGGTTCGTCATAGATAGCTCTTATTATTTTGAGATACGTCCCATCAATACCTAATTCATTGAGAGTTTTTAGCATGAAGGGTTGTTGAATTTTGTCAAAGGCCTTTTCTGCATCTATTGAGATAATCATGTGTTTTTTGTCTTTGGTTCTGTTTATATGCTGGATTACGTTTATTGATTTGCGTTAAGTTGAACCAGCCTTGCATCCCAAGGATGAAGCCCACTTGATCATGGTGGATAAGCTTTTTGATGTGCTGCTGGATTCGGTTCGCCAGTATTTTATTGAGGATTTTTGCATCAATGTTCATCAAGGATATTGGTCTAAAATTCTCTTTTTTGGTTGTGTCTCTGCCAGGCTTTGGTATCAGGATGATGCTGGCCTCATAAAATGAGTTAGGGAGGGGTCCCTCTTTTTCTGTTGATTGGAATAGTTTCAGAAGGAATGGTACCAGTTCCTCCTTGTACCTCTGGTAGAATTCGGCTGTGATTCCATCAGGTCCTGGACTCTTTTTGGTTGGTAAGCTATTTATTATTGCCTCCATTTCAGAACCTGTTATTGGTCTATTCAGAGATTCTGTTTCTTCCTGGTTTAGTCTCGGGAGGGTGCATTTGTCGAGGAATTTATCCATTTCTTCTAGATTTTCTAGTTTATTTGCATAGAGATGTTTGTAGTATTCTCTGATGGTAGTTTGTATTTCTGTGGGATCAGTGGTGATATCCCCTTTATCATTTTTTATTGTGTCTATTTGACTCTTCTCTCTTTTCTTCTTTATTAGTCTTGCTAGAAGTCTATCAATTTTGTTGATCTTTTCAAAAAACCAGCTCCTGGATTCATTAATTTTTTGAAGGGTTTTTTGTGTGTCTATTTCCTTCAATTCTGCTCTGATTTTAGTTATTTCTTGCCTTCTGCTAGCTTTTGAATGTGTTTGCTCTTGCTTTTCTAGTTCTTTTAATTGTGATGTTAGGGTGTCAGTTTTGGGTCTTTCCTGCTTTCTCTTGTGGGCATTTAGTGCTATAAATTTCCCTCTACACACTGCTTTGAATGTGTCCCAGGGATTCTGGTATGTTGTGTCTTTGTTCTCGTTGGTTTCAAAGAACATCTTTATTTCTGCCTTCATTTCGTTTTGTACCCAGCAGTCATTCAGGAGTAGGTTGTTCAGTTTCCATGTAGTTGAGGAGTTTTGAGTGAGTTTCTTAATCCTGAGTTCTAGTTTGATTGCACTGTGGTCTGAGAGACAGTTTGTTATAATTTCTGTTCTTTTACATTTGCTGAGGAGTGCTTTAGTTCCAAGTATGTGGTCAATTTTGGAATAGGTGTGGTGCTGAGAAGAATGTATATTCTGTTGATTTGGGGTGGAGAGTTCTGTAGATGTCTATTAGGTCTGCTTGGTGCAGAGCTGAGTTCAATTCCTGGGCATCCTTGTTAACTTTCTGTCTTGTTGATCTGTCTAATGTTGACAGTGGGGTGTTAAAGTCTCCCATTATTATTATGTGGGAGTCTAAGTCTCTTTGTAGGTCACTAAGGACTTGCTTTGTGAATCTGGGTGCTCCTGTATTGGGTGCATATATATTTAGGATAGTTAGCTCTTCTTGTTGAATTGATCCCTTTACCATTATGTAATGGCCTTCTTTGTCTCTTTTGATCTTCGTTGGTTTAATGTCTGTTTTATCAGAGACTAGGATTGCAACCCCTGCCTTTTTTTGTTTTCCATTTGTTTGGTAGATCTTCCTCCATCCCTTTATTTTGAGCCTATGTGTGTCTCTGCCCATGTGATGGGTGTCCTGAATGCAGCACACTGATAGGTCTTGATTCTTTATCCATTTGCCAGTCAGTGTCTTTTAATTGGAGCCTTTAGCCCATTTACGTTTAAGGTTAATATTGTTATGTGTGAATTTGATCCTGTCATTATGATGTTAGGTGGTTATTTTGCTCGTTAGTTGATGCAGTTTCTTCGTAGCCTCGATGGTCTTTACAGTTTGTCATGTTTTGCAGTGGCTGGTACCGGGTGTTCCTTTCCATGTTTAGTGCTTGCTTCAGGAGCTCTTTTAGGGCAGGCCTTGTGGTGACATAATCTCTCAGCATTTGCTTGTCTGTAAAGGATTTTATTTCTCCTTCACTTATGAAGCTTAGTTTGGCTGGATATGAAATTCTGGGTTGAAAATTCTTTTCTTTAAGAATGTTGAATATCGGTCCCCACTCTCTTCTGGCTTATAGAGTTTCTGCTTAGAGATCAGCTGTTAGTCTGATGGGCTTCCCTTTTTGGGTAACCCGACCTTTCTCTCTGGCTGCCCTTAACATTTTTTCCTTCATTTCAACTTTGGTGAATCTGACAATTACGTGTCTTGGAGTTGCTCTTCTCGAGGAGTATTTTTGTGGCATTCCCTGTTATTTCCTGAATCTGAATATTGGACTGCCTTGCTAGATTAGGGAAGTTCTCCTGGATAATATCCTGCAGAGTGTTTTCCAACTTGGTTCCATTCTCCCCATCACTTTCAGGTACACCAATCAGACGTAGATTTGGTCTTTTCACATAGTCCCATATTTCTTGGAGGCTTCGTTTGTTTCTTTTTATTCTTTTTTCTCTGAACTTCCCTTCTCATTTCATTTCATTCATTTGATCTTCCACCACTGATACCCTTTCTTCCAGTTGATCGCATCGGCTCCTGAGGCTTCTGCATTCTTCATGTAGTTCTCAAGCCTTGGCTTTCAGCTCCATCAGCTCCTTTAAGGACTTCTCTGCATTGGTTATTCTAGTTATCAATTCGTCTAAATTTTTTTAAGAGTTTTTAACTTCTTTGCCATTGGTTTGAATTTCCTCCTTTAGCTCAGAGTAGTTTGATCGTCTGAAGCCTTCTTCTCTCAACTCGTCAAAGTCATTCTATGTCCAGCTTTGTTCCGTTGCTGATGAGGAGCTGCGTTCCTTTGGAGGAGGAGAAGTGCTCTGATTTTTAGAGTTTCCAGTTTTTCTGCTCTGTTTTTTCCTCATCTTTGTGGTTTTATCTACTTTTGGTCTTTGATGATGGTGATGTACAGATGGGTTTTTGGTGTGGATGTCCTTTCTGTTTGTTAGTTTTCCTTCTAACAGACAGGACCCTCAGCTGCAGGTTTGTTGGAGTTTGCTAGAGATCCATTCCAGACCCTGTTTGCCTGGGTATCAGCAGCGGTGGGTGCAGAACAGCAGTGGCTGTAGAATAGCGGATATTCGTGAACCGCAAATGCTGCTGCCTGATCTTTCCTCTGGAAGTTTTGTCTCAGAGGAGTACCCGGACGTGTGAGGTGTCAGTCTGCCCTTACTGGGGAATGTCTCCTTGTTAGGCTTCTCGGGGGTCAGGGACCCACTTGAGGAGGCAGTCTGTCTGTTCTCAGATCTCCAGCTGCGTGCTGTGAGAAGCACTACTCTTTTCAAAGCTGTCAGACAGGGACATTTAAGTCTGCAGAGGTTACTGCTGTCTTTTTGTTTGTCTGTGCCCTGCCCTCAGAAGTGGAGTCTACAGAGGCAGGCAGGCCTCCGTGAGCTGTGGTGGGCTCCACCCAGTTCGAGCTTCTGGGCTGCTTTGTTTACCTAATCAAGCCTGGGCAATGGCAGGCGCCCCTCCCCCAGCCTTGCTGCCGCCTTGCAGTTTGATCTCAGACTGCTGTGCTAGCAATCAGCAAGACTTTGTGGGCATAGGACCGTCAGAGCCAGGTGTGGGATATAATCTTCCTGGTGTGCCGTTTTTTAAGCCCATTGGAAAAGCTCAGTATTAGGGTGGGAGTGACCCGATTTTCCAGGTGCCGTCTGTCACCCCTTTCTTTGACTAGGAAAGGGAACTCCCTTACCCCTTGCACTTCCCAAGTGAGACAATGCCTTGCCCTGTTTCGGCTCGCGCATGGTGCGCTGCACCCACTGTCCTGCACCCACTGTCTGGCACTCCCTAGTGAGATGAACCTGGTACTTCAGATGGAAATGCAGAAATCACCCGTCTTCTGCGTCGCTCACGCTGGGAGCTGTAGACCGGAGCTGTTCCTATTCAGCCATCTTGGCTCCACCCTCTCTTGCTGATTTTCATGAGTTCATTGTAGATTCTCGATGTTAGTCCTTTGTTGGATGCATAGTTTGTGACTATTTTCTTCTACTCTGTGGGTTGTTTACTCTGCTGATTATTTCTTTTGCTGTACAGAAACTTTTTGGTTTAATTAAGTCCCATCTATTTATCTTTATTTTTGTTGCATTTGCTTTTGGGTTTCTGGTCATTAACTCTTTGCCTAAGCCAATGTCTAGAAGAGTTTGTCTAATGTTATTTTCTAGAATCCTTATGTTTCAGGTCTTAGATTTAAGTCTTTGATCCATCTTGAGTTGATTTTTGTATAAGGTGAAAGATGAAGATCCAGCTTCAGTCTTCTACATGTTGCTTGCCAGTTATCCCAGCACCATTTGTTGAATAGAGTGTCCTTTCCTATTCACCATTTGTTGAATAGAGTGTCCTTTCCTCACTTTATGTTTTTGTTTGCATTGTCAGAGATCAGTTGGCTCTAAATATTTGGCTTTATTTCTGAGTTCTCTATTCTGTTCTATTGCTCTATGTGCCTATTTTTATACCAGTACCATGTTGTTTTGGTAACTATAGCTTTGTAGTATAATTTGAAGTCAGCTAATATGATGCCTCTAGATATGTTCTTTTTGCTTAGTCTTGTTTTGGCTATGTGGGATCTTTATTGGTCCCCTATGAATTTTAGGATTGTTTTTTCTAGATCTGTGAAAAATGATGGTGTTTTGATGAGAATTGCATTGAATTTGTAGATTGCTTTTGGCAGAATGCTCATGTTCACAATATGAATTATCCCCATCTATGAGCATGGGATGTGTTTCTGTTTGTTTGTGTCATTGGTGATTTATTTCAGCAGTGTTTTGTAGTTTTCTTTCTAGAGATCTTTCACCTCCTTGGTTAGGTATATTCCTAAGTATTTGGTTTATTTTGCAGCTGTTGTCAAAGTGTTTGAGTTCTTGATTTGATTCTCAGCTTGGTCGTTGTTAGTGTATGGCAGTGCTACTGATTTGTGTACATTGATTTTGTATCCTGAAACTACTTAATTCATTTATCAAATCTAGGAGCTTTTTGGATGAGTCTTTAGGGTTTTCTAGGCATATGATCATATTATCAGTGAATGGTGAGAGTTTGACTTCCTCTTTACCTATTCAGATGCCCTTTATTTCTTTTGGTTTTGTCTGATTGCTCTGGCTAGGACTTCCAGCACTATGTTGAATAGGAGTGGTGAAAGTGGGCATCCTTGTCTTGTTCCATTTCTCAGGGATAATTCTTTCCAGTTTTCCCTGTTCAGTATAATATTGAGTATAATATTGATAAATATGATACATTTATCATAGATGGGTTTTATTTCCTTGAAGTGTGTCCTCTCTATGCCAGTTTTGCTGAGGGTTTTCATCATAAAGGGATGCTGGACTTGTCAAATGCGTTTTCTGTATTTGTTGAGATAATCATATGATTGTTTTAAATTCTGTTTATGTGATGTATCACATTTATTGAAACCCACTTGATCATGATATATTATCTTTTTTATATGCTGTTGGATTCAGTTAGCTAGTATTTTGTTAAGGATCTTTGCATCTATGTCCATCAGGAACATGTTCTTTAGTTTCCTTTTCTTGTTATGTCCTTTCCTGGTTTTGGTATTAGGGTGATACTGGCTTCAGATAATTATTTAAGGAGGATTTCTTTTTTTTCTTTTGGAATAGTTTCACTAAGTGTCGTCAATTCTTCTTTGAATGGCTGATAGAATTCAGCTGTGAATCCATCTGCTCCTGGACTTATTTTTTGTTGGCAGTTTTTTTATTACTGTTTTAATCTCACTACTTGTTATTTGTCTCTTCAGAGTTTCTGTTTCTTCCTGATTCAATCTCGGACGGGTGTATATTTCCAGGAATTTTTCCATCTCTCTAGATTTTCTAGTTTGTGTGTGTAAAGGTGTTCATAGTAGCCTTGAATGATCTTTTGTATTTCTGTGGTATCAGTTGTAATATCACCCATTTTGTTTCTAATTGAGCTTATTTGGATCTTCTCTCTTTTTCTCTGTTAATCTTTTACTGGTGTATCTATTTTGTTTATCTTTTCAAAGAACCAGCTTTATGTTTCACTTTATTTTGCATTTTTTTGTTTCAATTTCATTTAGTTCTGTTCTGATGTTTGTTACTTATTTTCTTCTGCTGGCTTTGGGTTTGGTTTGTTCTTGTTTCTCCAGTTCCTTGAGGTGTGACCTTAGATTGTCTATTTGTGCTCTTTCAGACTATTTGATGTAGGCATTTAATACTATGAACTTTGCTCTTAGCGCTACTTTTGCTATATCCCAGATTTTGATGAGTTTTGTCACTGTTATTCAGTTCAAATAATTTTTAATTTTTTTATCTTGATTTCATTTTTGACCCAAAGATCATTCAAAAGCAGATTATTTAATTTCTATATATTTGTATTGTTTCAAAGGTTCCTTTTGGAGTTAATTTCCAGTTTTATTCCACTGTAGTCTGAGAGGATACTTGATATACTTTTGATTTTGTTATATTTATTGAGACTTGTTTTGTGGCCTATCATATGGTCTCTTTTGCAGAACGTTCCATGTGCTGATGAAAATAATGTATATTCTGCAGTTGTTAGGTAGAATGTTCTGTAAATATGTTGGTTCCATTTGTTCTAGGGTGTAGTTTAAGTTCGTTGTTTCTATGTTGATTTGCTGTCTTGATGACCTGTCTAGTACTGTCAGTGGAATATTGGAGTCCCCCACTATTACTGTGTTGCTGTCTATCTCATTTCTTAGGTCTAGTAGTAATTGTTTTATAAATTTGGGATCTCCAGTGTTAGGTCCATATATATTTAGAATTATGATATTTTCTTGTTGGACTTATTCTTTTATTATGTAACGTCCCTCTTTGTCTTTTTTTTTTAATTGTCATTGCTTTAAAATCTGTTTTGTCTGATATAAGAATAGCTATTCCTGCTCGCTTTTAGTTTCCATTTGTGTGAAATGTCTTTCCACTCCTTTATTTTAAGTTTATGTGAGTCCTTATGTGTTAGTAAGTCTCTTCTTAAAGACAGTAGATACTTGGTTGGTGGATTTTTATGCTTTCTGCCATTCTGCCTTTTTTTTTTTTTCTTTTTTTTTTTTTTTTTGAGATGGAGTTTAGCTCTTGTTGCCCAGGCTGGAGTGCAATGATGCAATCTCTGCTCAGTGCAACTTTCACCTCCCGGGTTCAAGCGATTCTCCTGCTTCAGCCTCCCGAGTAGCTGAGAATTACAGGCATGCACCACCACGCCCGACTAATTCTGTATTTTTAGTAGAGACGGGGTTTCTGCATGTTGGTCAGGCTGGTCTCGAACTCCTGACCTCAGGTAATCTGCCTCCCTCAGCCTCCCAAAGTGCTATAATTACAGGCGTGAGCCACCGCTCCTGGCAATTCTGCATATTTTAAGTGGAGCATTTAGGCCCTTTATATTCAATGTTAGTATTGAGATGTGATGTACTGTTGTAGTTATCATGCTAGTTGTTACCTAAATACCTTGTTTTTCTTTTCATTGTGTTATTTTACAGGCTCTGTGAGATTTATGCTTTAAGGAGGTTCTTTTTTGGTGTATTTCAGGGTTTTGTTTCAAGATTTAGAACTTCTTTTAGCATTTCTTGTAGTGCTGGCTTGGTAGTAATGTATTCTCTCAGCATTTGTTTGGCTGAAAAAGACTTTATCTTTCCCTCATTTATGAAGCTTAGTTTTCCTGGATACAAAATGCCTGGCTGATAATTATTTTGTTTTAGGAGGCTAAAGATAGGACCTCAATCTTTTCTGGCTTGTAAGGTTTCTGGTGAGAAATCTGCTGTTAATCTTACAGGGGAAATTTCCCTTATAGGTTACCTGATGCTTTTGTCTCACAGATCTTAAGATTCTTTCCTGCATCTTGACTTTAGATAACCTGATGACTATGTGCTTAGGCAATGATCTTTTTGCGATGAATTTCCCATGTGTTCTTTGAGTGTATTGTATTTGAATGTCTAGATCTCTAGACTAGCAAAGTTTTCCTCAAATACGTTTTCCACACTTTAGATTTCTCTTCTTCCTCAGGAACACCAATTCATCTGTGAATCCATCTGCTCCTGGACTTGTTTTTGTTGGCAATTTTTTATTACTGTTTTAATCTCACAACTTGTTATTACGTAATCTCAAATTTCTTGGAGGCTGTCTGCACTTAAAATTTTTTTTCGTCTTTGTCTTTTGGGTTAATTTAAAGCCCTGTCTTCATGCTCTGAAGTTCTTTCTTCTACTTGTTCTAGTCTATTTTTGAAACTTTCTAGTAGATTTTGTGTTTCTTTTTTTTTTTTTTTTTTTTTTTTTTTTTTTTTTTTTTTTTTGAGACAGAGTCTCGCTCTGTCGCCCGGGCTGGAGTGCAGTGGCGCAATCTCGGCTCACTGCAAACTCCGCCTCCCGGGTTCACGCCATTCTCCTGCCTCAGCCTCCGAGTAGCTGGGACTACAGGCGCCCGCCACCGCGCCCGGCTAATTTTTTTGTATTTTTTAGTAGAGACGGGGTTTCACCGTGGTCTCGATCTCCTGACCTCGTGATCCGCCCGCCTCGGCCTCCCAAAGTGCTGGGATTACAAGCGTGAGCCACCGCGCCCGGCCTAGATTTTGTGTTTCTTTAAGTGCAGCTTTCATTTCCAGAAGTCTTCGTTATTTTTTTCTTTGTTGTACCTATTTCTCTGGATCATTTTTCATCTATATGCTGTACTTTTAAAAAAAATTTAAGTTGCTTTTCACCTTTCTTTGGTTTCTCCTTGAGTAGCTTAATAATCAAACTTCTGAATTCTTTCTTTTTCTTTTCTTTTTTTTGAGATGAAGTCTTGCTCTGTCTCCCAGGCTGGAGTGCAGTGGCACAACCCAGCTCACTGCAACCTTCGCCTCCCGGGTTCAAGCGATTCTCCTGTCTCAGCCTCCCAAGTAGCTGGGATTACAGGCATGTGCCACAACACCTGGCTAATTTTTATAATTTTAGTAGAGATGGGGTTCTACCATGTTGGCCAGGCTGGTCTCAATCTCCTGACCTCAGGTGATCCACTGCCTTGGCCTCCCAAATTGCTGGGATTACAGGCATGAGCCACTGCACCCAGCCTCTTCTGAGTTCTTTATGTGGCAATGAAGAGATTTCTTCTTGGTCTAGATCCATTGTTGGTGAACCATTATGATCTTATAGAATGCTGTTTTGTCATATTACCAGAATTACTTTTCTGGTGCCTTCTCATTTTGGTAGACTCTTTCAGTGGAAAAGCTTGGAACTCAAGGCCTGCTGTTCACATTCTTTTGTCCCACTTGGTGACCCCTTGATGTTGTGCTCTTCCCTTTTTCCTAGGAATGGGGCTTCCGGAGAGCCAGACTGTAGCGACTGTTACTGCTCTTCTGGGTCTGGCCACCCAGTGGGGCTACTAGGCTCCGGGCTGGTGCTGGAGAATGTCTGCAGAGAGTCCTGTGATGTTATCCATCTTCAGGTCTCTCAACCATGGATACCAGCAACCTGCTGTGCTGGAGGTGGCAGGGGAGTGATTTACACTATGTGAGAGTCTTTGGTTATAGATATGTTTAGTGTGCTGGCTTTTTTGAATGCTGATTATGCTAGCAATGAAGTTGTTCTGTGGACAGACTCAGGACCTTTGGTTAGGCAGGGTATTTCAGGCAGTGAAATTAGCTGTTGTTTTCTCATTCGTGGGAGCAGGGTTATTCTGTCATGAGTTGATGTAATTGCCTGAATTGGGTGGTGCTTTGAAGAAAGTGCCAGCTGTGGCAGTAGTAGGGGGATCTAAGCTTGCTCTAAGTTGGCCAAGGTAAATATGGTAAGTATTCTGGCTTCTCAGGTGATGGGGCCATAAAGCTCCCAAAAGTTACATCTCTTGTGTTTGGCTACCGGTGTGGGTAAAGAAATACCATCAGGTAGGGGCATGCTTAGGTGGGTCTGGCCTCGGACTCTTGTTGGTTGGAGCTTGCCATGGCTACTGTGGAGGGTGGGGAGGGGTGGTTCGCAGGCCAGTGGGATTATTTTCCATAGCGGATTAGGGCTGCTTCTGTTGTGTCATATAGTTCACCAGTGAAGTAGGGGATAGTCAGTAGTGAAAGGCCTCACCCAGCTCCCATGCAGTTCCGGAGGCTGGTCTTGTTCCCATAGTACCTCGCTCAGACCTTGCCCCAGGCTGATAAAGCAAGCATGGCTTTCAGGCCTCACCCCTCCCTGTCTGCCCACATTGTTGGTAGCGGCTTCCGTGCTTGTGTCTGTAGCAGTTCTTGTTTGCCCCCTGAATTCTGCTGAGGTAAATTTGTGCCCAGTCAAAATTATTACAAATTTCAGTTGGAATCTTCGTTCACCCTGTGACCCCCTCCCTAAGTACGCTGTCTACTTTCCCCAAGGGCCCCTGTGAGATATATGAAGGTTGGCTTCCCTGTGCTCACGTTATAGACTGGGAGTGCCTGCAAGGCTCTTCCCGCTGCTGCTGCTGCTTTTATATTTCGTGTGGTTCCCTAATCCACTTCAGCTTTACGTAAGGTAAATCCTTCTCCTGTTATCTGGAGTTTCACATTCTTCAGTGGGGATGTGTGTTCAGAGGCAGGTTTTCCCCGCAAAGTTCACACTTTGGGAACTCACAGTTTTTCTCCTGTCTCATGGAATCTGCAGCAGTGTGCCATTTGTTTCAAAGGATCTGTGAATTCTTTCGATTTTTCTGGTATGTTGCTGCAGTGCTTCTTGGAGCAAAAGCTCATGGTGAGAGTCTGCATATGCTGTTCTGTCCATCCAAGTGGGAGCTGCTTGTTAGCCCTGTCTCCTCTCTGCCATCTTCCCCTGCCTCTGTCAAGAAAATATATTTTTTAAACAGAATGTGACCTGATGCTTCACCAAAATTTTTGGCACACAGTAATTGTTTGTAAAATATAATAGAGGTTGTTTTATGAAATTAGAAGAATTTTCATTTTGTGTTTTTATTGCCAATTATATTTTTAAGTGTTATTTACCTGAGTATCTTTTTAAGTCATAAAACTTTAGCTTTGATTTTCATTTATGAAAATAATATAAAAATAGTGACCTTCATAGGAAGGATAGGCTGCCGATTTAATGACAGTCTGACTTAAAAGGGGGGTACACTTTTAATAAGCACTGCATTTATACACTTGAGGTAGCTAGAAATTTTTTTCTTCTGCAATTTAAGATGACAGCAGTGCCACTAAACATGTCAATCATTAGGGGATTTGATGCTATTCTCTGACACTAGACTTAAAGTCAGTGTTGCAGTAATAATGCAAGTGCATTGTTGTCATTATCATTTACTTAGCTTTTTTCAGATTTATTGAGGTATAATTTAAATAGTGTAAAATTCACTGTCATAAGTGTTGAATTTTTAGTAAATTTATAGAGTTGTGTAACCATAACTATGATTCAGTTGTAAAACATTACTCACCTCCCCCTAAAATTCTTTTGATCGTATTTGTACCCAGTCTCTATTCTTATAACTACTCCTCTTGATTGGCTTTCTGTCTTCATATATTTGCCTCTTCTGAGCATTTCATATAAATGAAATCACACACACACACACACACACACACACACACACACACACACAGTATTTTCCATCTGGCCTTTTTTATATAGCATAATGTTTTTGAGGGACATTCATGTTGTATCAATATTTCCTTGGGTTTTGCTGCTGAAAAATATTCCATTGTATGGACATGCCATATTTTTTTATTCCATTCACCAATTGATGGACATTTAGGTATTGTTTGCTTTTTTGCCTTATGAGTAATGTAGCTGTGAAAATCTGCATACAAATCTTTGGACATATGTTCTCTATTCTCTTGGATAGATTGCTGGGAGTGGAATTGCTAGGAGTGGGTTATATGAGAAGTTCATGTTTAACATATTAAGAAAATGTCCAACTGTTCTCCAAAATGGCTATATCATTTTACATTCTCAGTAGCAATATATGAGGATTTTGATTTTTCCACATCCTCTCTAGCACTTCTTATCTGTCTTTTTTATTATTGTCATCCTAGTTGGTGTGAAATATATCTCATTGTGTGTTTGATTTGCATGTTCTTAATGACTAATACTGTTGAGCATCTTTTTATTATTTTATTGTCCATTTGTATATCTTCTTTGGAGAAACATGTATTCAAATCTTACAATTTAAAAATTGGATTATCTTCTTATTGAGCTTTACGTGTTCTTTTTATATTCTGAGTACAAGTCCTTCAGATATAGGATATGCGAGTAATTTCTCCCTCTTTTTGGCATGTCCTTTCATTAGCTTAATATTGTTTTTTTGAAATGAAAAAGTTTTCCATTTTAATTAAGTTCAATTTGTCAATTTTGCCACTTATTGCTGGTGCTTTATAAGTTGGGTGTTTAGTATGTTTGCATGTAATGTGATTATTGTCATGGTTGAATTTGTAACTGCTTTTTTTGCTGTTTGTTCTCATCTTATATCTTTGTTTCTTGGTTTCTACTTTATTGCCTTTCTGTTAAATAAATATTTTTTAGTTTACAATTTATAGTTCTCTGTTCATTTATTATTATTATTATTATTATTATTATTATTATTTCTTTGTGGTTCTAGGAATTACAGTTTGCAACTTTGTTATAATCTGCTGCAGAATAAGACCTTAATTGTGGTAAAATATTGAAATATTATTCTAATATATATTCTCCTCTTTTTTCTTCTGTTATTGTCATATAGATTACATTGGTATATGTTGGTATACATAGACATATGGTATGTGTAAACCTGGTGTACATTGTTGTAATTGTTGCTTTTTATAATACGTCTTTAAAAGAAACTAAGGGAAGAAATGTGAAAAAGTATCTTTAGAGAGTCTTTTATGTTTACCCCCATATTTAACTTTTTGAGTGTTGTTCTTTTTTTCTTCTTGCTTGATTGATTTATCATGTAATGTCATTTCCTTTCAAACTGAAGGACTTGTCTTAGTGTTTCTTACAAGGTAGGTCTTCTAGCAACACATTATCTCAGGCTTTTTCTCTTTTTAATCTGTGAATGTCTTTGTTTCTCCTTTATTTTTTAAAAATAGTTTTGGTGGATTTAGAATTCTTAGTTGACATTTCTTTTTCTTTTAGCCCTTCTAACATATTCCACTGCTTCTTGTCTTCACTTTTTAAAAAATGAGAAATCAGCTATTAATCCAGTCGTAATTCCCTTGTATGGAATGAGTCACTTATCTTATGCTTCTGTCAATAATCTCTCTTTTGGCATGAGTCTCTTTGAATTTATCTTATCTGGAGTTTGCTGAGACTGAATGTGTAGATTAATGTTTTTCATTACATTTGGAATTTTTTGGCCATATTTCTATAAATATTTTTGTCCTCTTTTTTTCTTTCCTCTCCTTCTGGGACTCTGTTATATGCACGTTGGTACACTTGTGTGTCCAGAACACTTATGATGTTCTGTGAGGGTCTGTCATTTCTTTTTTACTCATTTTGTCCTCTTCAGTATTGATACTTTCTATACATCTGTGTTCAAGTTCCCTGATTATTTTGACAGCTCAGTTCTGCTATTGAGCCCCTCTAGTGAATTATTCATTTCAGTTACTGTACTTTTCAACTCCAGAATTTCTGTTTTTTTTTTTAAATAATGTCTCTGTTGATATTCCATTTAGTGGATTATTGTTATACTTTAGTTTTGTTAAACTTGAATTTCTTTAGCTCTTTGAAATATTTATAATGACTGCTTGACTTGTATTTCGATTGACTCCCTTTTTAAACCCAGGTCAATAAGTTAGTTTCTTGTTTTGTTATATCTTACAATTTTTTGTTTGAACACTGGACTAAGATAGTATTTTGTAGCAAGCAATTATAGTTTTTTATTTTTTTCTCCCCTTGGGGGTTATTGTTATTGTTGATTTTTGTTTGCGTGTTTGGTAATTGTCTAGACTAAGTCTGTCACCCAAACATGTAGCCACTGATGTCTCTGTTTTATTTTTTTAAATTGTTTTATTTTAGGCTTGACTTTCTGGGTTTTTCTTCTGTTTCTTACAGCCTTGTGTTTAGTCAGTTCAGAGACTGTGCTCAAATAGTTTGAATCAATGCTTCTTCTTTCCGCTTATGGATCTGTGTTTGATCATGGAGGGTACTTTCATTGTTCAGGCTGTTAAGTTTTTCATGGCTCTTATTTTCCACTGGATTCACTGGTGTGTCTTCTGTGTGTGAGCTCAATTCTGTTGGCTAAGGAAGTATGGGTGGCTGATACTCACTTTGATCTCTGCTGTGCATATTATCAACCTCAGTCAATGCAGGATAATTAGCGATCATATCAATCCCCATATGGATGAATCACCTCCCAGAATTACCAGCTAAATTCCTGGCTTGCCTGCCTGTCTGAGTTCAGGCCATTATATCAAAGTATCATGGACTGGATGGCTTTTTAACAACAGAATGCAGTTTCTCATAGTTCTGGAAGTTAGAAGTATGAGATCAGGGTGCCAGCATTGTTGTTTCTGGTGAAGGCCCTCTTGGATTACAGACTGCCAACGTTTGGTATAACCTTACATGGTGGAATGGGCAAAAACTCTCTGTGGTTTCTTTTATAAGGGCACTGCTATGGTTTTAGTATGTGTAAAGACGATCCTTGTTATAAATTAGCAAAGAACTTAGCTAAGTTGTGTCCATGCCGTAGGGCTTCATAAGAGGTGGAATTTAAGAGTGATGAACGTGGTGGAAGAAATTTCTATGCAAAATATTGAAGGTGCTACATGGCCTTTTAACCACATATAGTAAGATGTGAGAAGAGATAAATAATTTAATTTATAATCGAAAGAGAAATATAACCTAAAAATCTGGAAAATTTGCAGCCAGGCCATGTAAAGAGTGAAAAAGTCATCTTTAGGAGAGTAAACCAAGGGTGTGTCCAAGCAACTGTTTGCTAAAGAGATTACTATATATAGAAGGGAGCCAGTTACTATTCATTAAGACAATGGGAAGATGACACCAAAGGCCTTTTAGAGACCTTTGAGGCAAGCTAAGACTCTGAGGGCAAAGTTTCTAGCAAGGTGCCGGGGAGACTTCAGCCTTCACTGCCCTGTGCTGCCTTGGCCCTCTACTCATCTATTTGTGGTTTATTGTTTCTTGGCCACCTCAGCCACGGCTCAAGCAGGCTCAAGTGCTGATTATGCCACTACTCCTGAAGGTACAACCTGTAAACTTTGGCAGTGTCCATTTGGTGCTAATTCTGCAGGTGCACAGAAAGCAAGACATTTAGGGCCAAGGTGATCCTTAACCTGATTGCAATGGATGTTGTGGACACCCTGGAGGTCCCAGAAAAAACCTGCTCTAGGGGTAGAGCTGCCACAGAGAGTCTCCACCAAGGCAATGCCTCGTGGAGCCATGGGAACAAGGCCACTGAAGATAGTCCCCATATGGTAATTCCTAGTGAAGCCTTGGGAGTGGGGCTGCCTTTGAGAATCCAGAGCTGTCGAGCTACCAGCATGCAAATCCATCCTGGGAGAACTAATACTTAATGTTGTTTTCCCTGTTGGGTTTTAGATCTACCTGGGACTAGTTACTGCTTTCTTCTTTCCTGTCTCTCTCTTTGGAAATGAGAATGTCTGTCCTATGCCTTCACCTTCATTTTATTTTTGCAGTACTTGTTATTTTCATAGGCTCAGCTGGAGAGGAATTTGCCTCAGTATGTATCATGCCTTGAGTCTCACCCATATCTGAGATGAGGCTTTGGACTTTTGAGTTGCTGCTGGAATGAGTTAAGACTTTGGGGCTATTGGGATGGAATGAATGTGTTTTGCATTGTGAGAAGGACTTGAATTTTGAAGGCTAGTGGCAGAATACTGTGATTTGAATGTATCCCTAAAAGTTCATGTGTTAGAGACTTCTTTCCCAATGCAACAGTATTTCGAGGTTGAGCCTAATAAGAGGTCATCAGTTCATGAGGGCTTTGTCGCCCTGAATGGATTAATGTTGTTATTATAGGAGTGGATTAGTTACCATGAGAGTGTTACAATAGTGAGTTCGGCCCTCTCTTGTTTCCTTGCACTCTCTTGCCCTTTCACCTTTTGCCATAAGATGATGCAGCAAGAAAACCCTTACCAGATGCCAATCACTTGACCTTGGGCTTCCCAACCTCCAAAACTATAAGAAATAAATCTCTGTTCTTTATAAATTACTCATTCTCAGATATTCTTTTATAGTAACATGAAGTCAACAAAGACAGGAACAAACTTTATTAATGAGATTACCTCCCAAAGGCCCCACCTCCTGATGCCATCACATTGGGGATTTGTAATTCAACAAAAGAATTTTGCAGGGATCCAAATCTTTGGTTTAATGCACTGCTAATCTGTTTCTTGCCAAAAGAAGGCTCACTACTTCAGGCAAGTGGAGATGCTGGCACTCCCTGTTCATGTGCCACTAATATTGCCACTTTAACTGACAATACTAAATCAAGTTTTCTCCTCTTTAGCAACATGAGCAGAATTTTTAGTTATCACCTCCTGCTTTCTCCTGATTGAACTACCATATAAATAGATCTGGAGGGTTGTCAGATGTTCCAGAAAAAATATCCAGAGTCATGCTGTTTTACCCAAAATTCAGTAGTTTCATGAATAATCACATCTCAGATTTTTGTAAGCCTATGGTTGGTTTTCTGAGTGCTGAAATGGTTGTTGCTTTTTTTCAGTTTTGTCAAGCTTTATATTTTGGGGGAAATGGCAGAAGATTTGTTGTCCTCCCATCAAGCAGGACTGGATCAACCTTAGCATTTTAACTAAGTATCTGGTATGGTTTATTTTCAGTTCTACAGTGATTAAAATGTAAAAGATAATCAGAAGTTCAGTTTTGCTTGGCTGTTCTCTCCCACGTCAGAATATTCTGTATTTGAAAGAACAGTTCTGCTGGGGAGGGAAAGAGCTTCATTAATTCATATTTCAAAACACTTTTTGAAGATAAGATTCTGCAGGAAACTAAGTATCTTGGTTGGAGATCTGAACATGTAATATGGAGTATTAGCAAGAAGAAAAGAACTTTGTGTAGAGTCAATTTTTTCCCATAAGTTTAGAACTTTGATACTGCCTTCTCAATTTGTGTGCTAAGCAGTCTAAGCAATTAAGTAGAACTAGGCAAGAAATAAGCATGTCAAGGTCATAACTGTTAATTTTGTCTGTGTGTATGTTTACTCTTAAAAGATTACTCTCCTTCTTTATCCCTTTATTATTCAAGTAGTGTCTATTCATGGGAGGCAATATTTGTATTGGTAAGAGCTCAGGATGTGTACTCAGACAGACCTAGACTCAAACACTTACTACTTTTGTCCTGTTGGATAAATCATGTGACTTCTGTCTTAGTTTCCTTTTTTGTAAAGGGGGTGATAATAATACCATTTTATGTACTTGTATGAGGATTGAATTAGATCATTTCTATTATTGTTACTGTTCTATTTCTAGACCAACACTAATCTGGACAACAAGTGTTGAATCATTTTGCAAAGTAAGGAAATTTTTTGTAAGAATAGAATCACTTCCTAAATTTACTTTAATAAATTCAGATGGGTTATTTTCCATTGGGTTCTCCTAAAGCATAGTGCACTGGCATATTGGAAGAATCATCAATAAAAAATAGTGACATGATAATCTGCTAAGTCTTTTGTAGAAATATTACTAAAATTGCAATCAAAATATAACACACTGTGAGAGAATTTAATATTTAAAATGTGTTGGTTTCAGGAAAGGTCTAGTGGTCAAAGAGAAATGTAAGATAGCAGAAAGAGATTTGCTTTTCTATCCTGTCATTTATTTTGTTGGATGGATGTTGAAATAGGTTATCAAGCAGTAGGGAAAATGTTTAAAAGTAGATTTGAAGTAATCTTTTGTAGCAAATTTTAAAGGGAATAGGGAACTGAAAAAAGTCTTAGAAGTTAGCTTATTTTATGTACCAGGGTTGACGGGAAGTTTACAAATAGTCTGACAAAGCAACACTTCTATCTCTCAGTTTGGACAGCTTCCAGAGAATGCAGAGATTTAATTTCATAGGAATTCTGGAATTGCCAGTACTAGGAGCAGGAAAATATAGTAGTCCTCCTCTTATTTGCAGTTTAGCTTTCTGCAGTTTCAGTTACCTGCTGTCAACTATGGTCCGAAAATATTAAATAGAAAATTCCAGAAATAATTCTTAACTAATGTACTGTTCTGAATATTGTTATCATTGTTCTATTATTAGTTGTTAATATCTTACTGTGCTCAATTTATAAATTGAACTTTATTATGGGTATTTATAGGAAAAACAATGTATGTTTAGGGTTCAGTACTACCCAGTTTCAGGCATCCACGGGGTGTGGGGGATCTCAAAACATTTCCCATGAATGAAGGGGGACTATTGTAAACCCACCATTGTTCCAACCAGCCTGAATATATGGGGACTGTAGTTACAATGAAATAATACTTAAGCTATAATTTACCTGTTTTTCTCTATTCATGTTGCTTTTTGGGAATAATATTTATTTTTGATGCTTAGCTAGATTACAGTAGTTAAAAGTAAAGAGTTAACAATGTTAGATTTTCTTCTTTTTTCATGTTTATACATATTCCGTCAATCTGAATATCTTTTTATATGTGATGCAAGGTAGAGGGCTTTGGCTTATATGGTAACAGTTTGACTTTAATGGCTTCCTTTATCAAAACTGGCACATAAGCTGTTAATATGTATGTTAGAAACCCATGTATACTTGAGGTACAGTGGTTACATATAGGCTTGGAAATAAATATTAAGTTATGCTGTATCCTGGATAAGATGTGTAAATTGAGAGTGAATAGATTTTTAATTTATTGTAGACTGTGATTGTGAATCATGCATGAATGAATTAGGCAGAACATTGAGGAAAAAACTCATGAGATTTTTCTTTCTGCTGCCTTATTTTGCCGTATCTGGAAGGATGAGACTATAGGTTTAAATTATAATACTTTAGAACACAAAGCAACCTGTAATTTAGCCCAGTATTCCATATTTACATCTGAGGAAACTGAGCTCCTTGCAGGGTGAGTGATCTAATCAGGATCATGGAGAGGGATAGCAACAGCACTGAGAGAAGATACCTCAGATCTTTGAGTCCTAGTCCTCTGCTCCTGCTTGCTACTTTAAAGTGTTCTTGGCTGGGCACGGTGGCTCACACCTGTAGTCCCAGCACTTTGGGAGACTGAGGCTGGCAAATCACCTGAGGTCAGGAGTTTGAGACCAGCTTGACCAACATGGAGAAACCCCGTCTCTACTAAAAATACAAAATTAGCTGGGCGTGGTGGCACATGCCTATAATTCCACCTACTTGGGAGGCTGAGGCAGGAGAATCGCTTGAACCTGGGAGGCGGAGGTTGTGGTGAGCCGAGATCACGCCATTGCACTCCAGCTTGGGCAACAAGAGCGAAACTCCATCTCAAAAAAAAAAAAAAAAAAAAAAAATTTTTTTTTTTTTTTTTAACTTTGTCTTTTTCCTGTAAGGTATGCTTTCACCAGTGTGACTCTTTAAAGTTCAAAAGATAAAGGATACCCGTAAATTACTTCATATGATGAGAATTTACAGTAAAAATGTAGTAGGAAGTACAGACACATGGACCTACCATCCCAGCAGCTACAGAGCTAGGCCTCAAAAAGGATGGGAATAAACTTGTATACAAATGTTCGTGGCAGCATTATTCATAATAACTGAAAAGAGGAAAACAATCCAAAGGTCCATCAGCTGAATTTTATTATAAGTAAAATGTGGTATATTCATACAGTGGAATATCATTTAGACATAAAAAGGGATGATGTAGTGATAACATGTTACAACAAAGGCCACATATTGTATAATTCAATTATTAAATATGCAGAATATACAAATCCATAGAGACAGAAAGTTGCCTGACGCAGGGAAGAGGCTGGGAGAAGGGGTGAGAATGGGGAATAACTGCTAATGGGTAGAGAGTTTATTTTTGGGTTGATGAAATATTTCAAAATTAGATTAATGTGATGGTTTCACAACTCTGTGAATGTCCAGAAACCTACTAAACTGTACACTTTAAATGGGTGAATTTTATGGTATGTTTATATCTCAATGAAAGTGTTAAAAATAATCTTTAGAATATTTTGATCACTTAGCTGTCTTGTGCCAGTTCGCAAGTGGCTTTTACCAGTCATTACACCAATCTTAACACTGCCTTTTTTTGTATGTTTTGACTCATTTCTATTTATTTCTCCTTATTTTTCTCCTGCAGTCTTCCTCTCCATCCCTTCCTAAGTTCTTCAGAATTCCCCCAAAATTCCCCCAAAAGAGAATATCCAATTAATTGATGGATTTTTTAAAAAAATTCCATAAGTAGTATACATCTTTGCTTTCTGGCATATGATATTGATTTCTGTGGTAGATTTTCATGATAGAAAGTTTATTTTAAAATAAAGTTATTAAAGTAGTAATAAATATTGACATACAAAAATCAGTAGCTGCCTAACTAGTACAAAAAACAGCACAAGTTGTGAAGGTAGTAATCAAATGACTGCCATTTAGTCCATATGGGTATCTAGGACAGGGTGAACTTTCAATAAATGGTCTTTAGCAGTCCAATTCTCCTTATCATAAACATGAAATTATTGCTTAAATATCTACACAAGGAAACCAAGAATTTGAAGTGCGAGACCACGTAACTAGAAATTTGTTGAGCGAGGACTTGATTCCAGATCTTCAGTATCCTATACTAAGCCTTTTTCATTAATGGGCACCATTGTCCAGACTGCCAAATGAAAACTTCTTTATCCACCAAAGATCCTGTGTAGAACATACATCAGTAGTGAGTAAATAGTTGTCTTTTACATAGCACTTTTCATAACAATGCAAAGAGAATGAATTTGAAAGGCTTTGTACAGTGTAATAGCAGGTCAGAGTCTGTAGAGGGTAATTCAGATGAGCCCTATTAATGGTTTTCTGCTCTGTAAAAATTGATACAGCAACTACAGTAAACCACATTCAAGTTATTTATGTATAGGAAATACTCATCTTTTTCTTTTTTAAAAGGCTTTGCTTATTGGACAAGTTAATAATAAATTTGTCGTGAATACATAGTTAATGTGACAAAGAATCTTTTAATAGAGGCCAGGCGTGCTGGCCCATGCCTGTAATCCCAGTGCTTTGGGAGGCCGAGGCAGGCGGATCACTTGAGGTCAGGAGTTTGAGACCAGCCTGGCCAACATGGTGAAACCCTGTCTGTACTCAAAATACAAAAATTAGTCAGGTGTGGTGGCACACGCCTGTAATCCCAGCTACTCAGGAGGCTGAGACAGGAGAATCGTTTGAACCCAGGAGGTAGAGGTTGCAGTGAGCCAAGATTATGCCACTGCACTCCAGTCTGGGTGACAGGAGACTGTCTCAAAAAAAAAAAAAAAAAAAATCTTTTAATAGGAAAAAATACTTTTCATTCTATAGACTGGACTCTTGTGGATAATTTTGTGTATATATGTGTATATATATATATATTTTTTTTTTTTTTTTTTTTTTGAGACAGAGTCTTGCTCTGTTGCCAGGCTGGAGCGCAGTGGTGCAATCTCGGCTCACTGCAACCTCCACCTCCTGGGTTCAAGTGATTCCCCCTGCCTTAGCCTCCTGAGTAGCTGAGACTACAGGCACATGCCACCACGCCTGGCTAGTTTTTTGTATTTTAGTAGAGACGGGGCTTCACCATGTTGGCCAGGATGGTCTCGATTTCCTGACCTCGTGATCTGCCCGCCTCTGCCTCCCAAAGTGCTGGGATTACAGGGGTGAGCCACTGAACCCGGCCAATAATTATATTTTCTAAGACAGTTTACTTTAGCTTGTGAGCTATTTTTGTGACTTTTTCATTAAGAAAACTGCCTTGATTCTCTTGTACATTGCAAAGCTCAGTCATAAGGATTGGGCAAGCTGATATGGCTGTATTAATATCAGACAAAGTAAACGTCAGAATAACAAGCATTATTGGTAATAAAGACGGGTATAATGATAAAATTCTGCCAAGAAGAAACAGTAGTCCTAAATATTTGTGCACCTAATAAGAAAGCTTCAAAATACAGGAAGCAAAGCTGACAAAATAGGAGAAATTTTAAAAATTCACCCTATGATAGTAAACACAACCTATCAGAATTTATTAGATGAATCTAAAGCTGTGCCTACGAGAAATTTATAGCTCTAAATGCTTATGTTAGAACAGAAAGAAAAATGTTGAAAATCAGTATTTCCTCTACCTTAAGAAGATAAAAAAAGTGAAAATCAAATCCAAAGTAAATAGAAAAGGAAATAGTAAACATGAGAGTAGAAATCAGCGAGATAGAAAACAGACAATAGAGAAAAGTCATTGAAAATAGAAGTCTCTGAGAACATCCAAAAATTGATAAACTCCTAGTTACATGAAGAAAAAAACATAAATTATGAGTGTGTGTTTGAGAATACTAACTCTGGATTCAGAGTCTTTGTTTGAATCATGACAGGTAATTTTACCATATTTGTGACCTTAGACAAATTATTTAAGAGGTAATAGAAGAGGTAATAGTACCTACCTCATAGTATTGTTGTGGAGTTTAAATGATTTAATGATGTCAGGTTCCTGGAAAGTGTATGATGTCACTGTATGATGAACAGTGTATGAGGACAGTGTTCATAGTTGTTATTTTTATTATTTTTTATTTATTTATTTTGAGACTGATTCTCGCTCAGTTGCCTAGGATGGAGTTTGGTGGCACGATCTCAGCTCACTGCAACCTCCACCTCCCAGGTTCAAGCGATCCTCCTGCCTCAGCCTCCTGAGTAGCTGGGATTACAGACGCATGCCACCACACCCAGCTAATTTTTGTGTTTTTAGTAGAGACAGGGTTTCACCATGTTGGTCAGGCTGGTCTCGAACTCCTGACCTCGTGATCTGCCCATCTTGGCCTCACAAAGTGCTGGGATTACAGGCGTGAGCCACTGTGCCCAGCCCATAGTTGTTATTTTTATTATTAATAATATTGGTTTTGGAGGGAAAACAGCATTATTCAAGTCAGGTACAGAGTGGAAGTCAGAATTTTCAGAACTCATGATCTCTTGTATCAATATAATATTATTTTAGGTGAGCTTTTTCCATTTTTTTCTCCTCGCATCGTCTCTTCCCCCTTTTTAAAAAATGAACTAAATTGCAGAGATATTTAAACTTCAGAAATTATTGTGGAATCCTTCAAAACACTTTGAAGTTAGTACAGAAAAGATATACAGTACCTATTTTATCCTAATTTCCCTCAGTGATTATTAGTGTGTATCTTTTATTTTAAATTCCAGGCTTCTCCCTTAGAGGATAGGCATAGTCAGTGTCCTTAATCCTTACATCGCTAACACTGTTCTTCATATCTTTTGGGGGAACCCTTAATTATCAATCCCAGAACATTCTATAAATCTTCATTAGGAAATTCCTTCTGAACTTTTGCTGAAAAGTAGTTACTGTGCACTGTGTGTATAGCAGCTGTTTGCCTAAGTTAAAAAAAATTGACCGTTTTAATTTGTTTTAAAAATATCCACTGGCACTGGTTCTCATTACAGATGTGTGGTTGTAACATTTCATTTTTTAAATGTGTATCCATCTTTTTTCAGTTCTAAAGGAGTCCAAAGAAACCATCTAAAACCTTAAAAATAACCGCTAAACCTACAATGTTTTTGGGTTTTAAAAATTCTCAAGGGAGGACATTTTTTATCTTGGACTTAAGCTTCATACAGGGTGGCCCATTTAAAAGAGGCCCTGTACACAGCCACATTATTAAATGGGAACTGTTTTAAATGGGCCACCCTGTAAATCAGAGGGTTTTTTTCCAATGGGTATTTACTTCTTTGCACACTTCTGAGTTTAGTGCCAGTTTTCAGTTACTGTGCTTGATAGGCAGCCCTGAAATTTAAATTTGGGCATCCAGGTGACATTGAAATGCACAAATCTGAGTTCAGAGACATGCAGAAGCGTGTTGGTTCATATTTTAAGAGATCATGTTTGGGTCTCAGAAAATTTGGGCAACATTCTACGTGAATCTCCTTCAAAACTTTTGAAAAAAAATAGATGGAATACAAATAAACTGAAAATGGAAACTTTTAGTGTAAAGAGTAATACAATTTTGGACTTTCTTTTATTGGAAGTCTTTTAAAACCGGAAAGATTTTTTTGCAATAGTTTAAGGTCAATAGTTCTATATGTTTTTAATGCAGTATTTCAAACACATACTGTTGTGTTCACTTACCTGAAAAATAAATCAGTGCTAGAAATGAGAGTTTACTGAAGCCATAATCTGATCCAGGTTTTGCTGAAGCCCACCCTCAAAATTTGTAGGACACAGAACAAGAGTGTAAGTGGAGACCCATGTACCATATTTTCATCATAACTATCCCTGAAATCACAAAACAGGAAGAGATGCAAGAAAATGGATACGTTGCACTATTGAAAATAGTACTTGAGAATGCAAGAATCTTTTGCATCTATACTCTCAGGGAGGAAGATTTAAGACCCCAAGCATTTCTACCACTTAATTTTCCCCACTCTTCACAGTAGTGTTCATTTACCATCAATATAATACAGCCCAAAAACCAAACAAAATTTGGTTCAAAGTATTGTAGAAAAAAAATGTTTGGTAGTCATATCATGCATAGAAAGTCAATTTAATTTTAACATGACAATTTTAATTCATGGTTTATTTTGGACTTAAAATTTTGCTCATTAAATGATATGTTATTTGATTACTACAGTGATAGAATTGCAAAGTGAAAAACACTCCTAATACGTTGATATGTTTGTGTATTCATTTCCTAGGGCTTCTATAACAAAGTACCAAAAACTGGGTGACTTAAAGCAACAGACACTTACTGCCCATAGTTGGGGTTGTTAGACATCCACAATCAAGTGTCATGTTCTCTGAAGGCTCCAGAGGAGAATCCTTCCTTGTCTCTCCTAGCTTTATGTGTTTGCCAGCAATCCTTGGTGTTTCATGGCTTTTAGATTCATCACTCCAGTCACATTACTGTCTTTTTCCTCCGTCTTCATATTGCCTTCCCTGTGTGTGTGTCTGTCTCTGTGCAAATTTCCACTTTTTGTAAGGATACCAGTCCTATTTGTCTAGAGCCTACCCTAATGACCTTGTTTTAACTTCTCTGTAAAGACCCTATTTCCAAATAAGGTCATATTCTGAGGTACTAGGGGTTAGGATTTTTATACATTGTTTTTGGAAGGACACAATTCAACCTATAACAGTTTTTTGATTATTATTTTAAACATGAATATTCCTTTTTTTTTTTTTTTTTTTGAGACAGTCTTGCTGTCACCTAGGCTGGAGTGCTGGAGTGCAGTGGCGCCATCTCGGCTCACTGCAGTCTCCGCCCCCCGGGGTTCACGCCATTCTCCTGCCTTAGCCTCCCGAGTAGCTGGGACTACAGGCGCCCGCCACCTCACCTGGCTAATTTTTTGTATTTTTAGTAGAGACGGGGTTTCACTGTGTTAGCCAGGATGGTCTCGATCTCCTGACCTCGCGATCTGCCTGCCTTGGCCTCCCAAAGTGCTGGGATTATAGGCGTGAGCCACCGCGCCCGGCCGAATATTCAATATTTTAAAAATTGGTAAGCTGTACAGTTTAAAAATAGTACAATTTTTCTTTCTTTTTTTTTTTTTTTTTTTGAGATGGAGTCTCTGTCAGACAGGCTGGAGTGCAGTGGTGCAATCTCAGCTTGCTGCAACCTCCGCGTCCTGGGTTCAAGGGATTCTCCTGCCTCAGCCTTCCAGGCAGCTAGGACTACAGGCACGCACCACCATGCCCGGCTAATTTTTGTATTTTTAGTAGAGAGGGGTTTCACCATATTGGCCAGACTGGTCTTGAACGCCTGACCTCAAGTAATCCACCTGCCTCAGCCTCCCAAAGTGCTGGGATTACAGGCCTGAGCCCACCGTGCTCAGCCAGTACAATTTTTCAATTGTACTTTTACAATTTAAATAAGAACATGAAGTTGATTGCTTGTTTTCCGTTTGACAAATTTGTTCTTTTTTTAAAGAGTGGAACAGTTTTCTTGCAGTTACTAAATAATATAGTAGCTACAGTAAATGAGTTATCATCATCCTTAGATTAACTCAAGCTCTTACTCAAATACTTATTTAAAAGAAGTTCTTGATTATTTGAATATGTTTTCCTTTCTCTCCTCTCTGAACACTGGCAATTATGGTCAGCTACTAGTCACTCTTAATTCATAATATTTGATACTGGTGTTTGATTATACCAGGGATTGGCAAACTGTGGCTTGAATGCGAAATCCACATAGCTCCCTGTTTTTGTACAGCCTGTGTAACCGCGAATATTTTTTACATTTTTAAATGGTTGGGGAAAAAAATCAAAAGATGAGTAATATTTCATGAGATGTAGCACTTACGTGAGATGAAATTATGTGAGATGCAGATTGCAGTGACCATAAGTTTTACTGGAACATATCTATACACATTCATTCATCTGTGGACGGTCATTGGTGGCTTTGGTATTGTGATGGCCATTGTGCGAAAGAGACCTTATAGCCCACAAAGGTGAAGATATTTACTGTTTGACCTTTTCCAGAAAATATTTGCTGACCCTTGGGTTACACCTATAGTTTTTTTCCCAACCTGTTACACCACCACACAGGTTAAAAAAAAAAAATATATATATATATATATAAAATCTTTGTTTTATTTTTTGTAATAGTATAAATTTTTAATTGTACTTTAAAAAATTATACAATTTAGTGGCCGAGTGCAATGGCTCACAGCTATAATCCCAGCACTATGGGAGGCCTAGGTGGGAGGATCACTTGAGACCAGAGGGTGGAGGCTTCAGTGAGCCATGATCACACCACTGCACTCCAGTCTGGGTGACAAAGCAAGACCCTATCTGGAAAAAAAAAAAAAAAGAAAAGAAAAATTGTACAATTTAAAATTCACACTTAAAAAAATTGATGATTTTTGTATTGTCATAGTAGAATTTTAATTAAATTAGACTGACTGAAAGAGAGTTTCATGTGTGCTTATTTGTATCTCATTTACCAGTGTGCTATGTACTAATTTTGGAGTTCACAAGGACTTGGTGTTTACATTTGCATTCCTCAGCCTTCAGGAGAGGACTTTCATCTTGGTTGATGTTCAGTGAATATTGTTAAAGTGAATTAAGTTTATATGTAAATTAAGATGGTTATGTATATACGTGGTAGAATTTTAAATCAGAAAACCCAATAAAGAAAATAGGACTATATTTATTTAGTATTCCACTTAAGTGTCAGCTTTTGAACCTAGCTTCCATTAACTAATAGGGTATTAGAATATTTACCTGTTGTAAAGAAATGTACCCCAGGTTCTCAAACATGTTAATGATGAAGCTGAAAGTAGAACATGTAGACTCTAAATGTCCACCTTTCATTTTCAGTACAATCCAAAATGAAAGAATCTAGCAATTTGTGGATGATTATTCTTGTTCATTAGGTCGGCAAGCACAGTTTTCAGTATGATATGAACTTAGAAAATAGACGTGAAGTGCCTCTCGTTTAATTTGATATATCTTCTAATATGAATTATCTTCAACAATACTCCCAAAATTTTTTTTTTAATTAGAAACAAAATGTCGCCGGGCGCGGTGGCTCACGCCTGTAATCCCAGCACTTTGGGAGGCTGAGGCGGGCGGATCACAAGGTCAGGAGATTGAGATCATCCTGGCTAACACGGTGAAACCCCATCTCTACTAAAAAAATAGAAAAAATTAGCCGGGCGTGGTGGCGGGCGCCTGTAGTCCCAGCTACTCTGGAGGCTGAGGCAGGAGAATGGCGTGAACCCGGGAGGTGGAGCTTGCAGTGAGCCTGGTGACAGAGCGAGACTCCGTCTCAAAAAAAAAAAAAAAAAAAAAAAAGAAACAAAATGTCATGGAGGTAGGAGCAATTCTGTCTTCTATTTTTGGTGTTTTAATGGTGTATATGGTGATTTATCCTTAAAGGGTTAACTTTGTTATCAAGTCATTGGGATGAAGTTAGTTACCAAAATAAAATTAATGATGGTGGGTTTAGTACTTTCAAAGTCCGTTGTTTTGTTTTGCTAGCAAATAGCTTAAAGAGACATTTTAAACATCAATATTTTATTTAAAAACCTTTTTTCTTATTCCTTAGGTACTGTGAAATTATTCATAAGTTTTTGAGAGAGAAAGTGTATAAGGGCTTTAACTATATAAAGTATGTGTGATTTTAAGAAAATTGAAGTAATTATACTGAATTGAATCAATAGTTTTTGTTATGGATTATTCTTATAACATGTACTAAAAGTGCTACAGACAGCCTTGTTACTTTTCCACTCCCTTGCCAAACCCTTGCTCCCAACCCCAACCCCATATCTGGAATAGATTATTGTAGGCTCTAGCATTTTACAGCGTAGTAAAGATGACACCTGTGTGAAAATATAGTTATGGTAAATAGATTAATTTTGCATTTTCTTTTTTAAAGTTAATATATGTGGAAAATACAATTTGTTCATTTTTAATTTTTCTTTTTTTTTAATGAAAGATATCTTCCACTTAACTTTCTTTACTCAGAGTTTTAAAGAACACATCTGGCTAGGTGCAGTGGCTCAAGCCTGTAATCCTAGCACTTTGGGAGGCTGAGGCGAGTGGATCATGGGGTCAGGAGTTCGAGACCAGCCTGGCCAACATGGTGAAACCCGTCTCTACTAAAAAAATACAAAAATTAGCTGGGCGTGGTGGCGGGTGCCTGTGATCCCAGCTACTGAGGAGACTGAGGCAGGAGAATTGTTTGAAGCTGGGAGACGGAGATTGCAGTGAGCCAAGATCACGCCACCGCACTCCAGCCTAGGCAACAAGAGTGAAACTTCATCTCAAAAAAAAAAAAAAAACACTGTAAGTAGAAATGAGTTCTGTGAGTTTAGTGAAGAATTGAATACTGCATTATGAACAGTTTAATTTGAAATGTTAAATATTGTTTTGAGTCATTCAACTGTGAAAGATATACTTGGATAATCACCCCCAGCGTAATTTCATACGGTTTTGAAATCTTTGGAATATGAGGGAAAGGGAAACTCCTGCGACTGAGAAAACCCAGATTTAGTAATCTAATATTCTAATTCCTTGTCAATACTCAGGAAGTCAAATTGTTTACATTTGTTTGAATCCTGGAAACCTCTGGTCCCCAGGACATACAGAGCATCACAGTTTCCTTCTTTCCTCTCAGAGTTGCCCAAGCATTCTCTCTGTAGAGAAAAATGGGATGTTCTCCAAGGCCTTTGAGATAGGAAATTTGTTCACCATAAAAGAAGCTCTAATTTTTACTCCTATAGGATCTTGAGGGTGTGGAAATTAGAGATCCTAGTTGTGGAGTTTCTGGGCCAAGATATTTGTGGAATTTTTCTGTTTATCAAACTTTCTGGAAACAGTATATGAATGGTATTGGTGTCTTTATGCTGCAAGGAATATTTCCCTCTGAATATAATAATAATTACATACCTAGATAATCAACCTGTTCTGAAGTATCAGTGTTAGTCTCTGTGTCATATTTGTATTGTAATGTATCTATTAATAGTATGATGAGGTTAACCTATACTTATTATTGTTCTAATATTTCTGCAGTTTATTTTTACCAAATTTTAGCCTTGGGAAATTTTTACATTGTTTAGTACAATTATTCCTGAACTTTATCTCAGAACCTGAGAAATTTCTATGTGATTTATGCATAAAGACACTATGGAATTCCCCAGGTTTGTAGCTTTAATATTTACCCTTAATTCTTGAGACCTAAAAGCAAGGTAAATTTCATGTGGCAAACTCAGCTATTTGCATGAATAGAGAGGAAGCCAGTTATTTGCTTTTGACTTGGAAGAATTTGTTCAGCCTTTTAATAGATTCCTTTTTTTGGTTATTGATATAGACATCATTTGTTATTCAACTTCTTTAGTTTTCCTCTTAATCTTCTAAATTCAACTTTTGTGGCATTTATATATTGGTTTGCATTTCTGCATGTACCACACTGGTTGTCAAAAAGTTATTTCCTATTTTATCAAAATATCATCATCATCCTACTCCAGTCACCCTAACTTGGATATATGCTTATATCGTTTTTTTTTTGTTTTTTGTTTTTTGTTTTTTTTTTAAGACAATGTCTCACACTGTTACCGAGACTGGATTTAAACTCTTGTGCTCAAGTGATCCTCCGCCTCGACCTCCCAAAATCCTGGGATTATAAACATAAGCCACCATGCCCAGCCTATATAGTCTTTTCACTTTTAAAATTTTCTTTATTGTGGCGGAAACTGAAATAAATTACTTCCGAAGTCTCTTCAGTTTCTATGAAAGACAATATTATAGAGCAATTAGAGGGTTTTTGTTTGTTTGTTTTTTGTTTTTTTTTAGAGTTTGCAGTCAGACTGATGGGAGTTGGAATCTCATTTCTGCCGATTATTAAATATGTTACTTGGGTAATCTAGTTAACCTCCTCAAGTCTTGAAGTGGCAATAGTAATAGTACTTACCTTATAGAGTCATTTTGACATTTGAATCAGTTCAGTGGTGTCTAGCAAACAGTAAATCCTCAGTATGTACTATGGATGTAATCGACTCATTGTCATTTTATCATAACTATCATTATTAAACAGATTCTAAATTCTATATATTTTCAGATTCATTTTTTTCCTTTTCTTTTTTAAAAGTATTTGCTGCCTTTAAAAAAATAAATCATTAATCTGGTTCCTTTTTGAATTTTTTTTACTTGGCCCCAAATGCATACCACGTTTAATGAAATTTCAAACATTTTTCCTTCTACATGTGAAAATCTTAAGTTTTCTAGGAATACACCCTTTGATTCTCTGCCCTGGCATCTTTTACTGCACATAACCTAATTCCACTCTATATTTGGTCCAAAGTGCTGCAGTTATTGACTCTTTCCTGTTAACATTATGCCCACAAATCACATGAATTTGTGGCCGTCTGTGCTCATCCAACAGGCAGCTATATACATATAATAAGCATATATTAAAGCCTATATGCTTAAGGTTTTAATCTGCTCTAACAGTATCTAGTTTATGTGCCCACTGAACTTTCACAACATGGGGAAGGCTCCTTGTGGTCTGAGATAATAGTGGAATCAGTTGGGAGGTGAATCCGTCCTCCTTCCTTCTCTTCCCCAGACATATGTTGAGTGCCCACATACAACTGGCATCTTCTTAGGTGCTCAGAACACAAATTTAAATAACAGGTGATTATTTTCCTCTAAATGCATAGGGGAGAATAGAGACAAATTAGTTAATGTAAAAGTATGACTATGTAACTACATAACTATACAGCTATGTAACTATACTATGAGGAGGTTGTGAAGAGTGCTATGGAAGCATCTAGGAGTGGGATTTGTTATTTATTGCCACAATAATGCTGCATAACAAAACATTGTGAAACCTCAGCATTTATGATTATATGTCTATGACAGTAGATTAGGCAACCCCACCAATCTCAACTGGGCTATGTTATCTATCTGAGGGTCAGCTGACTGCCAGCTGATCTACGATAACTCAACTACGATGACTGGGGTGACTGAGCTCTGCTTCATGTATCTCTAATTTTCCAGCAGATTAGCCTTGTCATACTTTCATGGCAGTGGCAGAGTGCAAGAGTGCAAGTTGAAATGCTTAAGCACTTCTTAGCCTCTGCTGCTAATAATATCCCATTGGCCAAAGAACATAACAGGATTGAGCTCAGGGTTATAGTGCAGGGCTACTTAAAGTTACTTGGCAGTGGGAATGGATATAATATGAGGTGAAAGGTGAGTTAGGGCAATCAGTGCAATATGCCGTAGAGGAGCAAATGAGTATTATGGAAAATTTCCCAAGGGTCGTACCCCTCGAACTAAGTTTGGAAGGCATTGGCTGAATGGAAGAAGAAACAAAGGCTTACTTGACAGAGAAAATATCATGTACAAAAGTGAGAAGACATGAAACCTATCGTGTGGTCAGCTGTCCATAGGGAGTTTGGTATGTCAGGAACAAATGGTGCATGGCTAGAAATAAGGGTGGAACCAGAGAGAAGCCAGATTTCAAAGACTTTTTTGAAAGTTGTAGGATTCTGTGAAGGCTCTAAGCTAGGGTCTTAATTACTGTTTTATTGATATTAACTATTATAAATAATTAATTGCCTGGTATTGCCTATTTTTATTTGCTACCGCAGAGCTAGTACCTATGAAGATCTTAATCGTGTACAGTGTGGTAGTTGGTAGATACAGAGATGTATGTTTTCACTAATATTTTCAGTATACTTAAAGACTTTATATGTTCATTGTAAGCCTCTACAAGTACATACTGAGCTTTTCATAGTAAAATTTAAAGATTAATATGAGTTTCAGGGCTAATAGTGTATATAAATATCTGTAAAGGGTTATTATTTATGCATGCCAAGTTTTCAAGTTATAGACTTTATACTAAAGTAAAAGATCATTTAATGTATGCTATGTGTTTATTCTCAATAGAGTTGTGTCTTAACGTCTTTCTCATCATCACTTTTTTATCCATGTTCTAGAGTACAAACTGAAAACACATTTCTTCTGGGTATACTAAATTTCATTTTTATTTGAGGAATACAGTATTGTTGAGACTAGAGATAAACTTTTTCTTAATGTTCTTAAAAGTGACTGATCACTATAAGACAATTGTCTTATATACTTCCTGATTCAAGCGAAAGCCCTTGGTGAAGGAACTAATGGAATATATTATGTAGTACAACTGGAATATATTATGTATTCTCCTACTGGCAGTCACATATTTACACAATTAATTTCCAAGTTGCATTGTTGCCATATTTTTTAATTTATAGTTTTATTTGTATTCTGAGACCAAAGCCATTGTTTTTAGTGACAAATTAGATTTTGCAAATACAACTACATTAGGAAAAAGATTATGTACAATAGTGGTATTAATTATTGCCAGGTGGTTTTTCTAGAATGCTTTGTAAGGAAGTGTAATAAAGTTATAATTTTGGCATGAGTTTGCTTCATTTTTTAAAATGTTGGGTGAAGGAGATTCTAGTCATTATACCCTGATGAACTTGACATCAATCTCAAGAAAAATTTTGGAATCTATAATTATTAGGAACTTGCATGAGCTCACAATTCATATCAGAATAAAATAATTTTACTTTCATTAAGGTAATGCCACAGTTGTAGAGTAAAAATTTAAATGAGATGTGTGATGTCATCTCTCCTGATGTTCTGCTGGATGAGATGGAGAATTATATTTCAGACAAAGTCAGCTTGAAACCTGGATCAACTCTTCCCAGCCCACAAAGTGTTGATTATTGGATCTGTTGTTTCAAGGATATCTCTCTGCTACAGGGCTTTATAATTGGCCTATGACTTGTTCAACACTTAGAGGTTTGCATTCCTTTGGTTTGTTTACTAAAAGTTTTATAACTTTTTTTTTAATGAAAACTTGGGTAGGACCTTAATATATAAATCAAATAAATGCCGAACTACTCTGATTCAAGTGGGAATTGAAAGTGGTAGTAGTTTTGGAAAGTCTTTTCAAAGATATACTATTTACATTGAGAGCAAAATGATAAGAAATAGGAAGTCTTTAACCTTGAAGAAGGCTAGAGAGGATGCATGGTTTCTTCAAGTAGATTAGTGGTTGCCTTTGGCTGAGAGTGGGAAATAGGACTGACTGTAAATGAGCATGAGACATTGTTTTGGAATGATGGAAATGTTCTGAAACTAGATTGTGGTGATGATGGTAAAACCGTATAAATTTACTAAAAGTCATTGAATTGTACACTTTTAAACAACTGGATTTTATGGTATGTAAATGATATCTCAATAAAGCCGTTTAAAACAGATGCTGTTTAGCAAAAACAGAACAAAACCAGACCTTTAAAGTAAGCTTTCTTCATATTTCTGAAGACCTGTCATGTAAAAGGATTTGTCATTTCATCAGTTCCAGGGGACAAAGCTAATCCCAGCATATGGAAATTAATTTTTAAAAACCCAGAATTTCACTTACTAGAACAAATAATCTCTCCACGATGCAGAGGGACAGGCATAGTGATAGTGTGTTGCAGGGTCTTTAAGAGGTTTAAATGACATGTATAAGTATACCTGGCATTTAATACATGCTTACTGTTTAAAGAAAAATTAATACAGATAAAGATACAAGTGTATGTGTGTATAGTTTTTAAGAGAGAGAGAAACGTGCGCAATTGTGCTAAAATGTTAACAATTGGTGATTCTAGGTGAAGGATTTACAGGTGTTCATTCCACTGTTACTTCAGCTTTTCTGTTGGTTAGGAATCTTTCAAAATAAAATGCGAGAAGGAGGAGAGGAAGGGAGGCTAGGCTGACTAGTTTGTGAGGGCAAACTTCCTTAAACGCTGTAAAAAATAATGAGCCTGTCATTCAGTATCTGAAATAAAAAAAGAAAACTTGATTTATTTCTTCTTATCACAAAGGAGAGATACATGCTGGTCAAGCACAGTTTGTTAGCAAGGAAGGCTGCTGATCTTTTGAGTTTTCAGAAAGCATTGAGTTCAGGGATTGGTCGTGTTCTGGAGTTGACATAATCTATAATAAGAGAGATGAGAATGTTGTTGATTGGTTGGCACTCAAGGGTATGTTTACTGGAATGAGTCTGTTCCTGGTTCTGGTGGCTGCTTATTACCATGGCTACAGAAAATCAGTCATGTCTTTAAGTTTGTGGGAACTTTGAAAATTCTCAGCTAGTATAATATTCAGTGCCTGACATGATTTAGACCCAGTATTCAGTTAATATTCATTGAATGTAAGTGCATTTTTAAAAAGCTCACAATGTTTGCCATTATCACCACCATCATCATCTCATTGTTAGAAACTGAAGAACTTGGCTTTGAAGTTCTAAAATCTTAGGCTGCATTTTATTTGAAATCCTCTCACTACAGTTCTTAGTTTGGAAGTTGTTTTGTTTGGTTATTTAAATCAGTGTTTCCTAATTTTTTTTCAATGCTATGTCACTACATGGGCTTAGAAAAGGATTACATACACAGTAAATACGTTTAAAATCAAGAGTTTCTTTTCTTCAGAACCTCTCAGAGTGTTTAGTATGGTAACATGCATTGCAAATCTAGAGAAATATAAAATATGTCATTTTCCAAGCTCATTTAACTACAAAATACTTTTTTTTCTGGACACTGTCAATCTGAAAAATGTCGTTGCAGTATGCCACATTTATATCCATTTTATATTGATAATTTTCTAAAGATCTGATAGTACAAAATTCTCTTATCTCTGTGACTATCTCATACCAAGTAATCTTGACGCTTACTGTTCCTGACTTCCCGGGGAAATCTCTTAACTTTCTTGACTCTGTCTGATTCCAGGTTTATGTAACATGGGAGCAACTTTCCTGTTCGCATGCTTTACAGTTTGCTTTAAATGATAGGTGAGAAAAGTCCTCTATGACTATGAGGTGTTACTGTGATTACAGTGTATCTGTTTTCAATGTTATAGAAAGTTAGTTTTTTGACTAAATTTCAGTCAAACTAAGATAGTGAAGTCCATTAAATGTTTTGGAGGCTTAATAGACTTTCATTTAGCATGTTGTTGTACAGTGAGTTCTGGATGAGGTAAAAATCCTAGTTTTACTTCTAACTGGACTTATGACCTTGAGATGGCTATTTAACCTCTTGGACTTTCATTTTCCATCTGTTTAAAACTGAATGAATGGACTAAATAATCTTTTAGATTCTTTTTTGACCTAACATTCAATGATTGCTATATAGATCTTTCCTGTTCCTCAAATAGGGAGGGTTTATAATAATTTGCTTTATGCTGCTACCTATTAGGAGTTTGAAGATGGGAATATTTGCTTGTTAGAAATGTAGGATATATGAGGAAAAATGCCCTGTAAATTGTTAGAAGAAATTCATAAAGATATTCTGCTAGTTTTGTAAACTTTCTCAGATGCACATTTTCATGTACTGTAGATGAGTTTTATTTTATGAACTTTCTTATAAATATTTATGGATGAGCTTTCTTATGTAAGTCTTGATTTTTAAAAAATTTTCTAATTTATATGTTTTTTCTATTTAAAGCTATTTCTTTCACACATCAGCTCTTAATAAATACATGCTTTAATATTTCACACTGCCCATTGCATACTTTACATTTCATGATTCTGTTCTAAGTTTTTTTCTGTCATCTTTCTAACATACAAATTATTTATTTAGTAATTCATTAGTTATATTGAATTAGTAATTCATTAGTTATATTATTTTCCTCATTGGAATGTAAACTTGACTCATTTTTTTGTCTGTTTTGTTCACTGTTATGTTCCAAGCAACCAGAACAGTGCCTGGCACATACCAGGCAATCAGTCAATATTTGTTGATTGAGTGATTAATACCTATAGGTAATACATGTTTACCTTTTCAAAATTTTACACTCTTATTTTAAACGTATTTGTATATTAGTATATTTGTGTTTTTTTTACATCGGCATTATTTTATATTATAAATTAATAATTTTGCTTTTTATGTATCTTCACATATTTATATTTATTTCATGGTGTTTTGTAAAATTCTTAAAGTTTTCTCAAAGTTCAGTTAAATTATATGAATGTTTACTATCAGAAGGAGAATGGGGAAATGGTTGTTGAGAAATCAAGCAAGCAATGAGAAAAATCATCACTGCTAGGAAATCTGTTGTCTTAGATGTTTATTTGATTTTTTTTTTTTGATGGAGTCTTGCTCTGTTGCCCAGGCTAGAGTGCAATGGCTCAATCTCGGCTCACTGCAACCTCTGCCTCCCAGGCTCAGGCGATTCTCCTGCCTCAACCTCCCGAGTAGCTGGGGTTATAGGCATGTGCCACCACGCCTAGCTAATTTTGTATTTTTAGTAGAGATGGGGTTTTACCATGTTGGCCAGGCTGATCTGGAACTCCTGACCTCAGGTGATCTACCCGCTTTGGCCTCCCAAAGGGCTGGGGTTACAGGCTTGAGCCACCACGCCCAGCCTTATTTGATATTTTGATTTACCTATCACTTGGGGTTTCTTAGAGCTATTGTTAATAGAATTCATTTCTTCCTTTGAAAACAGGTGGGTAAAATCATAGATTCGTGAAAGTTAGAGCTGTTAAAATTTGAAGAGCAAGGCTAATTTGTAGTGTTTATAACTTTCCAATTGCATTAAATGACTGATCACGGCCAAACTTCTGCACTTTTATTCCCCACTTTGGATAGTGGACAAATCAGTGTCAACAGATATTGGGTAAGAATGATATAAACAACAGTATGATTTCTGTGTTCACATATATCATCTAGTACTAGTTTAGCTGACTAGCATGTATGGTAGTGCTGTAGCCTGCTATTCACTCTAATTCCATTTAGGAGAAATTCTTGGGTATTATAGTAATACCTAGTCTATAAAAGTGTAATCAGAAAAATGCTTTGAAGGGAAAATAAAAAACCTTTCTTTTGGGGACAGCAAGTTACCCAGAGCCTTCTTACAGCAAGCAATAGTCACACAATGTCCATTCTAAAGTAATGTCAATTACCTGGGATAGGAAAACATCCCAAAAAACTAGAACTAATTAAAAAAAAAATTTAATTTAAGGGACAATGACATGTTTCTTAGAAATTATTTCCACATATAAGGCCAGGGATAAACTATAGCTTTCTTTTGCTTCCTCTTATTATTTTTATTTATTTATTTCATTCTGTTACTCATTTTTAACATGTTTTTCTTAATTTCAGATTTTTCCACAGTTTACTCTGTACGATTTGATTTTCTCATAACAGTGTTGCCCCGTTCTTGAAGACAATCTTTAAGATTTACGAATTATAGTTGAATCAGATATATTTGATTCAAAATAAAGTTTCTGAAAAGGTTTCTTTAAAATTATCTAATCTAGTCCCCTCCTTTTACTGCTGAGAAACTGAGGTGCCAGGAGAAGTTACCTGCTCATTGCAGTACTTCTTAATAGCAGAGTGGGAACTAGAACCAGATCATCTAACTTCCAGGATATTTTCATGGTTACTGACTTTTCCTACTTTGTAGCTGATGCCCAGAATATAGTATAACTTCTAGCAGCATTATTGTAATCTTTTTAGTTGGATACAAGCCCTGTGAACTTCATCCATTTTTCTGGGCTCAAATCTCTGGCTGGTCATTTAGTTTGGTGCTATTTCTGTCCCTGAGTGAGGGGGCCCGTGACTACAGTGAGATGTCAGCTGGGCACCTACTCATCAACTGACTCTCATGAACTTCATCCTCAACATTAGAGAATGGAAAAGCATTATCTTCAGATGAAGGAATAAATTTCCCATATGCTATTTGTTTCTGTTTTGAGACTTTAGAACTGAAATAATAACGGTAATTGTTTGAAAGCAAATATACAAGTTTTATTTATTGTTAATTTATTCCCTTAACAAATGAAACTGTTTTCCGGCTTGTTTTTTTTTTTGGGGGGGGGGGTGGATGGGGGAAGTATGCCATGACCTTCTAGTACTAATTAGGCCGATTTACTTGGTAGAGAATGCTTTGGAAAACCCCTCAATCCCAGGCAAACTAGGGTGATTGGTCATGCTGATAACAATAATGTATCTATGTTAGTGAATGCAAAAAGATTTTCTAACACCAATAAATAAAATATATTTTTAAAAATACCATTTTGGCTGGGGGCAGTGGATCAAGGCTATAATCCTAGCACTTTTTGGGAGGCTGAGGTGGGCAGATCACGAGGTCAGGAGTTTGAGACCAGCCTGGCCAACGTGGTGAAACCCTGTCTCTACTAAAAATACAAAAACTAGCTGGGCATGATGCCGGGCACCTGTAATCCCAGCTACTCAGGAGGCTGAGGCAGGACAATTGCTTGAAGCCGGGAGGCAGAGGTTGCAGTGAGCCAAGGTCGCGCCACTGCACTCCAGCCTGGGCAACAGAGTGAGACTCTGTCTCAAAAAAAAAAAAAAATCGTTTGTTTTATTTTTACCTCCCTTGATATTTCTGTTTTGTGTTCGTTTTATGCTGTTTTGTTATTATATTAATTTGTATAACTTGAAAAGAAATACACACACACACGTACACACATTGCATATACTTTCTCAAAAAGTATTTATTTTCCCCTTATAGTTTATGCCATTAAAAGAGTTTGGAGTTGACTGCCTTTCACAGTTGGGGATATGTAGATGTGAGGAGAATGGGTCAGTTGATACATCATCAAATACATGCATTTACATAGGGTCCAGAGGTTAGCAAAAGATTTTGGCAAATGAAATGATGCTTTAGAATTTATAGAGAGATTAAAAGAGTATTGCTATATTTAGGTAACATCTTGGCATAGATTACTAACCAAAGATGTCACATGTGGGCTCAACATAAGTAAGATAGTAAAGCTCCTTCATTTTTAAGAAATCTTTCTCCTTTTTTTTTTTTTTAAAGCTGATGTTAGAAACCACTGAAAAGGGGTTCTGTGTTTTGAGAGCAAAATGACTAGATGTTTATTGTATATTTTAATAGATGTCTATTTGAAGGATCTCCCCTAATTTTAGATAGTATTGGGCATATACATAACACAAAAATGTTAAAAGTCATAAATTCTGCTGTCTTTTTAAAACAGTATCCAATGGTTTTGTTCAGCATTCATCCTCCTGGATCCCGGTATAAGTATACAGAATAAAAAGTTTAACTTCATCTCGTGAATGCCCTTGTTTGTTTCATACTTTCACTGTGCACCTGTCAAGTGGATTGCAGAGTCATTTGCCCTAGTTTGAACTGAGACATTTCGTCCCAGGATTGAATAAAGCCATGCTGTTTGTGTGAGAAGATAGAGTGTAAGTGGCTCCGCCCCAATCATTATTAAGTTGCTCTGGCCTTAGTTATAATCATGGCTGCCAGAGTCACAGTCCTTCCTAAAATGGAGGGCTGTATGTTATAGCAATGAAACTGCTGCAGGAGACCAGGAGAGGGGCAGCCTTTTCAGAAGGTTTCCTGAAAGTCCTTTAGTGGACGCTAGTCAGGCAGTACTGGTATTGTCACAGGCATCAAGACAGTATGTAAATGAATAGTGTATCAGATTCTATTGATTAGGACAAGACCCAGGATAAGTCAGTCAAAACATCAGAGCACTGGGAGATAGGTCTTTAAAGGGGAAAAAAATCAAAATAGTTGTGTAAATATCAATTACTTGTCTGTCTTTAAGTGGCTTACAAATAGTACATACATTGCAGAGCAAAAAAGGAAGTGACTGTGGCCAGGTACAGCAGTTTTCATTTCTGTTTTCCAAAAACCACTAGAACAATATCTAGTTTTCTGTGTATGAGGGGAAAAATGGCAGAAGTTATTTATAAAAGCTGTTGGAGAAAAACTGGAGTACCAATAACCCTGAAAATTAAAATAATATACTCATCAAATGATATACCTGATACCAGTCATTGTAGCTAATTTAGGTACTTACTTTACATGTGTATGCTCATGAAAACTGTTTTTAGTACAAAGGTCTAACTTTGTCATAAAAGCTTAGGCAATTTGTGTATTTTATTGATATAAGTAAGAAGTATTTTTAATTTTTTTACTATAGATGTCAATTGAATTTGTAGTTTTGTGTTTAAGCCAATTATTTAGCTTTGATAACTTTGCACTTTTTTCAAGAGTGACATTCGAAGTAACTTAGAATAATGGAAGGAAAACCTTGTTCAGGTATTCCAAAGAATTAAATAATGCGTATATCAGTGAATACAACAAAAGATTTTTGCCTTTGTGGAGTTTGCTTTTTATTGTGGACTTTTTATTCTCTTTTTGTTCTATTGGTTGTTTGCACCAAGTAACATACTATCTTAATTACTGTAGCTTTATATTAAGTCCTATAGAAAATACTCTCCCATCTTATACTTCAAAAGTGTTTTGACTATTCATGTCTCTTTACCATCTCATGTAATGTTTAGAACCAATTTATATTTATTTTTAATTGCATCTTCTACCTTTATGTTAATGATGATTTTTTGTAGATTGATCTTATAGCCAGAAACTTGCTAACTTATTAATTCAAATAATTTGTTTCTTGATTTTTGGTTTTCTGTGTAGATACTCATATTATCTGCATATAAGGACAGTGTAGTTTTCTCTTTTCCAATACTTTTATAGTTTTAGTCTTTTCTTGTTTTATTGTTCTGACTATAATCTTAAATATTATATTGACTGAAAGTGGTGATAATAGTTATCCTTATATTGATCTGGTTCTTAAAGGGTTTAAATGCTTCTGTATATGTGGTTTCCTGTAGGGTCTTAGCAGATTCCCTTTATCAAATTAAAGAAAGTTTCTTGTGGTGCTAGCTTACTAAAGGTTTATGTCATAAGTGGTTGCTGGATTTTGATGAGTGGTTTTCTTAAATCTATTGAAATGATTATGTAGGTTTTCTTTTTTCATTTTCTAAATTAATGTAGTTATATTAATATATTTATTCAATATTGAGCTATTCCTTTCCTGGCTATGTTAGTCAAAGTTCTCTAGAAAAAATACAAGCAATAGGATTTTGTAAAGGAGATACACACATACATATAAGATACATGAACATGCATGCACACATACACACACATATCAAAACAAGGAGGAACTAATCATGACATTTATAGTCCTTGACTGCAGGTGCACGCTGCCATGCCCAGCTAATTTCTTTTGTATTTTAGTAGAAACAGGATTTCACTGTGTTGCCCAGGCTGGTCTCAAACTTCTGAGCTCATGCAATCTGCCAGCCTCGGCCTCCCAAAGTAGTGCTAGGATTACAAGTATGAGCCACTGTGCCTGGCCTATTTCTTTTTCTTGCCTAATTGCTTTGGCTGGAATTTACAGTATTGTGTTGAATAGAAGTGACAAAATTGGACATTGTGTTGATGCTCATCTTAGGGGAAAAGTTTTTAGTGTTTCACCATTAAGTTGGATGGTAGCTGTGAGTTTTTCATATATGGTCTTTATCAGAGTGATAACTTTTCTCCATTAACTTTTTAAATGCTATTATATTTTTCATTTCTATTTCTGTTTAGTACTTTTTCAAAGATGACTGAGCATTTGGTTAAGTTTTTGTTGTCCTACGTGTACTTCTCATTTCTCTTTTAAAAAAACATAAATTACTATAGTTAATAGATATTTATTCAGGTATGTATAGGCTGTAGGTCTGATTCTGCAGTTTGTTGGTCCTGCTCACTCTCATTCTTGATGACTTGATTCCTGGTACATGTAGTGAATTTTGATTTTGAATTTATGGTCCTCGATATGTCATCCATGGGAATTCTTTCAGTTATTTGTTCGAAACATGTTCTTCAAGAAATGAGTTGCATTTGTTTCTACAAGGTACCTGTGGGCACTATCAATATAAATCACTTTAAATTAATGCTTGGCCTTTTTTTTAAGGCTATATGGGCAGCGGATACTCTAGCACCATGGAAGTGAATTTATAGTTAACAATTCTTAGGGAAGATTTTTTTCCTCTCCCACTCAAAGCTTCGGATGAGGTAGGCAAAGTGCATTCTCTGGAATGGGTATTTTCCTAGTTCACACATTGAAGGTGTCACTGTCACTTTATGTTAGGTTTCTCAATGTTATATTGGATTCCCAAACTGATTTCCTACCTTTCTTGTGGTCCCCACATTCTTTTCTATACCTTGAATTCTCTACTAGTTCAATATAGACTGTAGGTTACTGTGATTAGGTAGATGCCTTCAGAATAAATTTTGAAGGTTCAGTGCTCTATTATAGAACTCTTTTTTCATCTTGTCTGACTTTGGTTTTGTCTTCTCTACTGCTGGTTAAAGCATACTTTAAATATGTCGTTGTGCATTTTCAAGTGTTCTTTACCAAGAAGGTATTCTTTACACATCCAGTCTACTTTTAAGCTTTAAGAAGAGGAATTCTAAGGCCAGCCTTTTTAATCCATCCTTGAAAATATGCTTCTATATAATTCCAAGTCATATTCAGTGGTATTTACATAAATTTTTCTTACCAATTTTCAAAGCTGATTACACCATACACTTTTATACCTTTCTATGTGGCTCTTACTAGCTCTTGTATTGGTAATTGGGATGTGGTTACACGATTTGCTGGTTGCCAGTATTGTGAAGTAGTTGTTAGTATTTTGCATTTTGAAACAATAAATTCCCTTTAAAAAGTACTGTACAAGCTGGGCGCGGTGACTCACGCCTGTAATCCCAGGACTTTGGGAGGCCAAGGTGGGTGGATCACCTGAGGTCAGGAGTTCGAGACCAGCCTGGCCGACATGGTGAAACCCTGTATCTACTAAAAATAAAAAATTAGCCAGGTGTGGTGGCACACGCCTGTAGTCCCAGCTACTCAAGAGTCCGTGATAGGAGAATTGCTTGAACCTGGGAGGCGGAGGTTACAGTGAGCCGAGATCGTGCCACTGCACTACAGCCTGGGCAACAGGGTGAGACTCTGTCTCAAAAAAAAAAAAAAAAAAAAAAAAAAAAAAGTACGAATCCAGAAATAGCATAGATAACACTGCACTTTTCTTTTGAAGTTGCAACTTGTATAGGAAAGACTTTCTTTTATTTTCTTTTTTCTTCTTTTTTTTTAAACAGAGTCTGACTCTGTTGCCCATGATGGAGTACAGTGGGATGATCTTGCCTTACTGCAACTTCTGCCTCCTGGGCTCAAGCCATCCCCCCACCTCAGCCTCCCAAGTAGCTGGGACTATAGGCACATGCCACTGCTTCCGGCTAATTTTGTGTTTATTGTAGAGGTGGAGTTTCACCATGTTATGCAAGTTGGTCACGAACTCTTGGGCTCAAGTGATCCTCCCGCTCTGGCCTCCCAAAGTGCTGAGATTAAAGGCGTGAGCCACCACACCTGGCCAAGAAAATTGCACACCCATTCAGACATTTGAGCAAACAATTTATATTCTCCTTACTAAACTGATTCATGTAATAAATAATGTTTCACTTTTTGCCTTTCTTAGTTTTATAGTCCTTAATATTGGTGTGTTTAAAATTATTTTGCAGGTATTCTTTAGGTGATGCTAGAAGGCCTCTTCATGAAACAGCAGTTTTGGTAGAAGATGTGGTACACACTCAGTTAATTAATCTGGTAAGAGCATATATAATTTGATTCGGTTTCTCTTCTCTGCATTCTTTTATTAGGATTGTAACCCAACACTTTAAAAACATTTTATTTACAGCTGGATGGTTTTTTGTTAGCATTATTGAAGTATAATTTATATATAACAAAATTTACTAGTTTAATGCATAATTTGCTGAGCGCTGACAATGGAATATTATAATATTAACTTATAACACAATCATGATATCGAAAATTTGCATAATCTAAAACAAACCCTTGTTCCCCTGGGCAGTCAGCAGCCATCATCATCACAGCAAAAAGATTGTGACTCACCGAAGGCTGAGATGGTTGTTAGCATTTTGTAACAAAGTTTTTAAATTAAGGTATGTACATTATTTTTTAGACATAATGCCATTTGACAATCAATAGACTATAGTATAGTGTAAACATAGCTTTTATATGCACTGAGTAACCTCATAATTTGACTGTACACCTACTCTGTACCCACAAAAATTAAAAGTTAAAAAATTAAAAAAAAATTTGTCTGACTCACTTTATTGCAGTGGTCTGTAACTGAATTTATGGTATCTCTGAGGTATGCCTCTACCATGTTTAAAGAGGAATTCACTCATGTTGCCTTCCAATCCTTGTATGATTTTATTTTTACATTTAGCTCATTCATATAGTTGTTGTTTATTCCTGTTATTTTGTGAGATATGGATCTAATTTTATCCTTTTCCAAATGGGAACTCAGTTTTACCATCACCATGTATTTTAAAATTTATCTTTTCCTTAGTGATTTGAAATGCCTTCTTTATAATATACTAAATTTATATACATAGGTATCTTTCTCATTGTATATGCTATACTCATGGTTTAGTATATGTATATCCTAGTATGGTGTTTATTACAGGTGTTATAGTGTATTTTAATGATTATTAGGGCTAAACTTCCTTGTAGTTTTTCTTTTTTTTCAGTATGTTCCCAGCTATTCGTCTATATTTATTGCTCCTCATGAATATTAGTAGCAACTTATCTAGCTAATAAAAATTTTCATTGGTATGTTTATTGAGATTACATGATTTTATGAGTTAAGGAGAACTGCATCTTTAAAATCTTGAATCATTCTATGAATGGGGATATCGACATTTGTTTGAGACTACTTTTGTGTCTTTCAGTTGTGTTTTAACATTTTTCTTCTTTTAGCTTCACACATTTCTTGTTAATTTGTTTTTTTAACTATTTCATCTTCTTTGTTGCTATTGTTAATGGATTTTTTCTATAATTATGTAACAGCTGAAAACATTCAAAAGTTTAATGAAATACATAAATCTACAGATTCAAGAAGAGCCAACTCCGTTTAGAACAAATTAAAAGAAATCCATGTTCAAACTGCTGAACAATAATAACATAATACAAATCTTAAAGCCTGACAGGTTTATTATCATAGGGGAAGGATGATTTGAAAGATAGTGGAATTCTTATCAGAAAACAGGCAGGCTAGAATGAAATGGCACAACAGTTTTAAACTACTGAATGTAGAGTATTAGGTTGACTGTTCTTTTTCTCTATCTTTCTATAGCCTTCTCCCCTTCTTTACGTGTCCTCCTGTCTTATAAGGACACCAAGTATTTACTCTTTAGTGGTGTTGTTATTCATATTAAATCTGTGTATGTTACTATTTTTATATTACAACGTTATAACTTTTCCTTTAAAGTCAAATCCTTTTAAGGAACGTAGATAAAAAAGGAAGCATATGGCCTATTTTGTACTTACCCACATATCTGCCGTTTCCCATGCTCATTATTCCTTCTCACAGATTTTAGTTGCCATTTCAGTCTTTTCCTTCATCCTGAAGAAGGCTTGTAACTTTTTTTGTAGTACAGCTGTGCTAATGATGAAGTCTCTTACATTTCTTTCATCTGAACATATCTTTATCTTTATTCTTTAAGTATGTTCTTCCCTACATGGAATTCTATGTTGATAATCTTTTCCTTTCAGCTCTTTGAATATGTCATTCTAATATTTTCTGACCTACATTAGTTTCTGACAAGTTAACTGTTATTCATTTGTTCCCCTGTATGTAACATGTAGTTTTCTTCTGGCTGCTCTCAAGATTTTTTCCTTATCTTTGGCTTTGGGTAGTTTGCTATCTCTAGGACTGATTTTTTAAATCGTTATTTTCTTGTTGAACACTAGGTATCAATTTGTGGAAGTTTTCAGGCATAAGTTTTACCATTTGACATTGTTTCACAAGACTCTCAGGGCCTTTAGTGTTTCTCCAAACTTTTTCTGCCCCTTTTTCTTCTGTTGTTTTGTTTCATTTGACTTTTGTAATTCCTATTGCTTTACCTTTAAGTTTACTATTTTTTCTGCCATCTCTAATATGCCATTTAGTCAGTGCTAATGTTTTTTTCAGTGTAGCCCATAGTATTTTCTATTGCAGTATCTGTCTGAAAATGTATCTTAGTGGGTTATAAACCCCTTTTGAATTATGGGTACATATTTTTATATTCTGTTTTAAATATAGAAGTTGGAACGTTATTTGATGACTGCTACAGTAGTATAAACAAGAAATAGGCTGGGCGCGGTGGCTCACGCTTGTAATCCCAGCACTTTGGGAGGCCGAGGCGGGCGGATCACGAGGTCAGGAGATCGAGACCACTGTGAAACCCCGTCTCTACTAAAAATACAAAAAATTAGCCGGGCATGGTGGCGGGCGCCTGTAGTCCCAGCTACTCGGAGAGGCTGAGGCAGGAGAATGGCGTGAACCCGGGAGGCGGAGCTTGCAGTGAGCCGAGATTGCGCCACTGCACTCCAGCCTGGGCGACAGAGCAAGACTCCGTCTCAAAAAAAAAAAACAAGAAATAGTATGTGCCTTTACTTATAATGAGAAATCCTCTTATTACAATAGATGCTTACCTCTCCTTAACCCATTTAATATTTGAATGATGGTTTTGATGCCTATTTGTGAGATTCATCCTGTCCAGATTCCACTAAATGCTACGTTGAATAATATACCTAACTAGAGGAAAACCTTGTTTTGTTAACTCTACAATATCCAGGCATATGTCAGAGTGAGTTCTTTAGAGGAAAGGAAGAATTATAGAGAACAGTTATTTTCAAAAAGTCAGTCCTTTTTTACCGTGGAATATCATGTAGTCATGACAAATTATATGTGTGTGTTTTGTACTCTTCATTTAAATCTCTATGTAGTTCTTTATCCATTTACCTGTTAAGATCAGTTTTTTCCTATAATTCTTTGAACATCTTTTTTTTTTTTTTTTGAGACGGAGTCTCACTCTGTCATCCAGGTTGGAGTGCAGAGGCATGATCTCGGCTCACTACAACCTCCGCCTCCCGGGTTCAAGCGATTTCCTGTCTCAGTCTCTTGAGTAGCTGAGACTACAGGTGTGCCACCATGCCCAGCTAATTTTTTGTATTTTTAGTAGAGACAAGGTTTCACCATATTGACCAGGCTGGCCTCGAACACCTGACCTCAGGGATCTGCCCGCCTCAGCGTCCCAAAGTGCTGGGATTACAAGCATAAGCCACCATGCCCGGTCAACATCTTTATAATAGCTTTGTTGAAGTATTTATAGTCTAAATTCGGTAACTGTACCACATTGGAAGCCATTTATATTGACTCTGCTTTTTACTTACTAGGTGTCATTCTTTTGGGGTTTTTTTTTGCATGTCTAATGATTTTTTTAAAAGTGGATATTTTATATAATACATTATTGTGACTCTTCTGAAGACTTTTTGTTGGTTTTGTTGTAGCTGGCAGGTAACTTGCCTGGACATAAAATGTTTTCTCCCCCATATTGTAGACGGGAGCTCACCTCTCTCCTTAATTCTTATTACTTTCTGCTGCTGTTTTTGGCTTTTCCCCTTGTGTCTCTCTTAAACTTGTACGTTTTCCTCTTTTGTGTCTCTCTTAAACTTGTACATTTGAACGCTTGAGAAGAAAGGGAAAAATAATAGGCAAATTGTTTTTTAAGTGTTAATACTCCCTTACTGTAAAATACTGTGTATATACATTATATTTGTTAGTTTTTTTATAATATTAAATTTTTTGTTGAAATTACATAGAACAAAATCTATGTTTTGTTTTTGTTTTTTTTTTTTTTTTTGAGACGGAATCTCGCTGTCACCCAGGCTGGAGTGCAGTGGCACGATCTCACCTCACTGCAGTCTCCGCCCCCCGGGGTTCATGCCATTCTCCTGCCTCAGCCTCCTGCGTAGCTGGGACTACAGGCGCCCGCCACCTCACCCGGCTAATTTTTTGTATTTTTAGTAGAGATGGGGTTTCACCATGTTAGCCAGGATGGTCTCAATCTCCTGACCTCGTGATCCGCCTGCCTCGGCCTCCCAAAGTGCTGGGATTACAGGCATGAGCCACCACGCCCAGCTGTTTTCTTTTTTCAGTTCTTTATGTTTTGTCAAATGTGCAGTCTTATAACCATAACTAAAGTTGATTCAGAACAGTTCCCTCATTCCCCGAAAAATTATCTCGTTCTACCCATTGTCAAACTTTTCTACCCCAACTCTGCCACCATGAGGTCCCCATTGTTTGTCACAGAAGGAGAAGACTTCTCTTTTAATTCTCTTTGTCTATACTTGGCAAGCAGTTCCTAGATTCATACTCCCTTTGAGTTCAATACAGGGGATATGAGTAGAAAATAAAAATGAAACTCACTGCCAGGTTTATTTTTGTTTTTATTATCATTTTTAATAGACATAATAATTGTACATATTTATGGGGTACAGTGTGCTATTTTGACACATGTATACAATGTGATGATCATATAAGGGTATTTAGCATATTCGTTACTTTAAACATTTATGATTTCTTTGTGTTGGGAATACTCAAAATCCACTCCTAGCTATTTGGAAATATACAATAAATTGTTACTATTATAGTCACTATATAATGCTATAGAACACTAGAACTTATTTCTCCTATCTAGCTGTTTATCTCTGTACAACTCTTTGGCTATACCTTGCTCTCCACTTCCCTTTCCTCACCTCTAGTAACTACTATTCTATTCTCTGCTATTATGAGATCAACTTGTTGTTGTTGTTGGTTGTTGTTGTTGTTGTTGTTGTTTTGGAGACAGAGTTTCACTATTGTTGCCCAGGCTGGAGTGCAATGGCATGATCTCTGCTCACCGCAACCCCCGCCTCCTGGGTTCAAGTGATTCTGCTGCCTCAGCCTCCCAAGTAGCTGGGATTACAGGCATGCGCCACCACGACCAGCTAATTTTGTATTTTTAGTAAAGATGGGGTTTCTCCGTGTTGGTCAGGCTGGTCTCAAACTCCCGACCTCAGGTGATTTGTCCGCCTCAGCCTCCCAAAGTGCTGGGATTACAGATGTGAGCCACCGCGCCTGACCAACTTTTTTACCTTTCATATATCAGTGAGAACATGTGATATTTATCTTTCTGTGCCTGGCTTATTTTTCTTAACATAATGTCATTTAAGCTCATTTATGTTGCCACAAATGACAGAATTTCCTTCTTTTTTATGGTGAAATAGTATTTCACTGTGAATATATACCACATTCTTGATATCCATTCATCTGTTGATGGACACTTCAGTTATTTCATGTCTTGGCTATTGTGAGTATTGCTGCAATAAACATGTGAGCGCAGATATATCTTTGGCATACTGTTTTCCTTTGTATATGGACCCAGTAGTGGGATTGCTGGATCATATGCTAATTCTATTTTTAGTTTTTTATTGTTTTCCATAATGGTTATACTAATTTACATTTCAGTCAGAAGTGTATAAAATGTTCCCTTTCTCCTCCTCATTGCTAGCATTTGGTATTACTAATTATAACTTTGTTTTTGATAATAACCATTCTAATAATTAGGGTGAGGTGATTATTTCGTTGTTGTTTTCATTTGCATTTCCCTGATGATTAGTGACATTTAGAGTTTTTTCATGTACTGTGGGCTATTTGTGTGTTTTTTTTTTTTTTTTTTTTTTTTAAGTACGGGGTCTTGCTGTGATGCCTAGACTGGTCTGGAACTCCTGGGTGCAAGCCATTTCCCCTCTCAACCTCATGAGTAGCTGGGATTACAGGTGTGTGTCACTGCACCCAACTGTGTCTTTTGAAAGATGTTGATTCAGCTCTTTTGCCTATTTTTTAAATTGGATTTTCCTTGGATATTAATCCCTTGTCAGAAGAAATTCAAGCATTTTCTCCCATCTTGCAGGTTGTCTCTTAACTCTTGATTTTGTGAAGAAGATTTTTAGTTTAATATAATTCCATTTGTCTATTTTTGGTTTTGTTGCCTATACTTTTGAGGTCCATTTCATAAAATATTTTCCCAGAACAATGTCCGAAGCATTTTCCCCTATGCTTTCTTCTAGTAGCTTAAAGTTTTCGGTCTTAGATTTTAAGTCTTTAATTCATTTTGAGTTGATTTTTTGAGTATGGTGAGAGATAGGGGTCTAGTTTATTTTTCTGCATGTAGACATCCAGGTTTTCCAGCACTGTTTATTGAAAAGACTCACCATTCTTGGGAATATTCTTGTCTTTATTTCTTTGTTCTGGTATGTGGGAATCCCTATCCGGCTAAGCCTTTACCCGCACCATCTAAAATGGTATGTAAATGGCCCTGAGGTGTTCTTTGCACATTGAAGTTAAACTTTTTTAATTATCCTGAAAACAAAAGTGTAAATGAGGTCATCATGTTGTTTTTAGATTGCCATTTACTGTTTTGGTTTTCTGCTTTAATAAATTTTTAGGTATTTTTTACGTTTTCATGTTTTATTCATTTAGTACACTTATTTATTGACACTAGTATAGGTCTTGTTATAGTGATACAAAGATGCATAAGAGTTTACAGTTTTGTCAGGTACATAAACACATAGAAGCTGATTTTAAAACATTATGGTAAGTGATAATGCTGATATCCAGAGTGAGATGAGGGTTTTAAGAAGAGATAACTATCCTGGGCTGGAATTCTTCATGTATTTCTATATTCATGTCTCTAATAAATGATAAATCTTTCATAGGATTCAACATGTATTTATTGAGTTGAATTGAGGAAAGTAAGCATTGGAATAGAGGTTGTAAACTTGACCCAAAATGTGACATAGAAATGTGTTTTATTTCATTTGCAGTATGATTTTTTTTTTTTGAAGGAAAACACATTTATTCCAAGATTCATTGATTGGGATTTTTAAGTGTTCTTTCTTCCATGGAGCCCCAGAGTGTTGATAGTGTGCTAGGGTTTCCTATGTTTTCTGGCATGAGCTCCCATCCTCTGAGGGTCATGAGAAAGATAGTGGATTAATCCTGGAGTCGTCATGAAAGGAAGGGGTGGTCCCATTGAGGTGATTATGTGTGGCCTAAATCCTGGGGTTGGGGGTGTGGAAGACTCTAGGGGCTGGTGGTTGGGCAATGTTCACCACAGCTGGAGGACCATGTTGAGGCAGGTTGAAGTAGTTGGCAGATGCATCCTCTGCTGCTGTAGGAGGAGGAAGAGCTCATGGCAGTGCTGGAATAGGCTGTAGCTGGATCCCAGAGTCTGTGATCTGTTCTTCTCTTTTTCTTTTCCTCTGGATGCTTGGGATCTTCCCCATTTTATGTTGAGTCTACAGCCATTGACAATCAACTTATCAAAGGACTTCTCAGCAGCCACTTCTGCAGCCTGCCCTGTGGAAACCTGTATGAAAGCACACTGCTCTCTCTCAACAACAGTAATCATCTGCATCTCTCCAAACTGGTAGTGATGATGTCTTAGATCTGTCTCAGAAATGGTATTACCCAGACTACCAACATATAGGGAGGATAACCTTGTCCTCTGATGGGTCCAGATGGGGCATGATTGAAGCCCACTTTAGATGCTTATCTGTTTCTGGATCATTGATTCCATAATATTCTGATTGGCAAGGGGATCATCTGGATCTATAGGCTTCTCATGTCTGCATGGATGTTCCTCTCCTCTCCTCTCTTACACTCTCCTTTCACCCAGGAGGAGCAAACGTGGGGCTTACTCCTTTGGTCGGAGGGTGTGGTCCAAGCTGGATTGAGTAGCATGTCACTGGTTGGTGTGGCTTTTTCCCCAGCAGGCAAACTGGCCATGTTCCATCAGAGCTAGAAATCCCTGTCTCTCATATAGTACATGTAGTACTCTTTTTTTGACATCTGACTTTGGCAGGTCACCTTCAGAAGACAGTTCTGCATTATTAACCTGGATGGACAGACCGTGCTTTAGGTCTTAAGATTTAGGCCTAACAGACATGCTTCAATTTACTGCAGGATTGGCACACTTCTGTCTTCTTGAAATGCATGTGGACCCCAGGGCACAAGCAAAACACTGAATGGCCTAGCACAAATTTTGCATTCCTTCCTGCTTTTTTTCTTTGGCTTTTTAAAATTTATAGATTTCTGCAAGACATTCCTGGCACAGAACAGGAAAGTCTGCCCGCTCCCAGTTCTGCATGTCGTAAGCTTGGGAACCCAGAGAGCTCGCCATCTTTAGAGCATCTGGAGGCAGTGGTAGCTGTTGAGGTGGGAGAGAGGACCGCCACAATCCTACCAGACCCAGCCCCAAATTTCATGATTTTTCTGCAAGAATACTGAAATGGATGACCTTGCAGTCCAGATTTTTCTTAAGTGTCTTTATCCAGTATGAAATTAATTTCCCTGTTTAATGATAGGTCTTTCTAAGAAGGGAGTGAGTTTGGAGAGAAGAAGATACAAGGGCAGACTTTCAGTTTATAAAAACCTGTATGTCTTTTTGTACAGTATATATATCTTTATCATTAGAGATGGAAGAAACATGAGTGTTGTTACTGTTTTGTAGAAGGACAGCAAAATTTGTATTTGCATAGCAGGAACCTTTGGGGACCCACTGTATCTAGAGTCACCTGTAATTGTGACAGTGGATCTCTTTGAGATGTCAGTGGCATGACTTTGTGTGGCCACAGTTGAATTTCTCACAAATCAGCAAGTGGCTGGAAGCCTCTCACAGCCTGCATAGGGCTGCCTTGTGCTGGCCTGTCTTAAGCTAGGTGGGCTGCCCCCCTTTCCTTATCACACCTCTTTCCTGTGCCTTTGCTTCTGTGGCAGCTCAAGAAATTGTGAGCCGTCATCAATTCTCCTTCAGGACATGGACTTCTCTCACTAGAGTTTCTGGGAAGCCAGAAAACTCACATCTGGGCTTGACACTTGTGTCCTGTAGCAAATTTCCTGACTAAAGCAGTGGCTTTCAAATTAGCATGGTCCATGAAACACCAGTATTTAAATGAATGTTCAGGGACACCTCATATTTGAGGAAGAGAAGAAGATGGGGCTCTGAGATCCCTACCCCAAATTCACCAGAACAGGTCCTTTTTGATCATTTCTGTATGGTAGATTTCTGTCAGTCAAAAATGTTTGAAGTCCATCTTTGATCAGTGTTATCTTTTCATCATTTCACTGTGTATAGGATAACAAGTTCCACAAGATTGATGCCTGATATATATTATACTACACTCTCTTTATCCTACAGCATTTTCTCAGGATCAGTTATGTCAGTCCTTTCAGCTCCTCAAAATTTTATTTGGGGACTATGGACTATTTCTAGCTATTATCTCTTGATAGATATATATCAAGATTAAATATAGCACCTCGAAGTAGGTGAAGCTGTGTTTTTTGACAAGGCTTATTATGATCTACTTTGATTCTTTAAAAAAAAATCTCCCTTAGTCAATACATATTTTTATTGAATATCTACTGCTGATATTTTGTTGAATATCAACTACCAATGATGATGGACATTTTTTAGATTATTTTGGCAGTAGGTACGTATTGTTTCATTTGGGGAATACTACAGTGAGACTGCCAATAAACTACATTTATAAGTTTTTACTTAAATCATTTTTTTTTGTCTCCTCTTTCTTTGACTTGTTGTTCCCATGTGGAATCTATATCCTCTCATCTAACCCATAATTCTTATCCAGTGCTTCACTTAGGCCTGTGCTTCATTTTAAGTAATTTCACCTTCTTCCACTCTTTTCCACTTGTTAGGCTGTGCATAGCTTAGGCCTGAGTTGACTGTTCTTCCCTGAAATTTATATACATGTAGATTATATACTATGTTAAATAATGAAAATACGTCATCTAAAATCTATATAAAGCTTTCGATTTTACTATTTCAAGAACAGATTAGAACAATAAAGTTATAGAATTTTAAAGCTGAATTACACTTGAGAAATTATTTAAACCAACTCTTATATAAGTTTGAACCAAATGAAATTGACATTTTTACAGGCTATTAATGATTGAATATTGGTGATTTTATATGATTCAATGCAATACAAATTAGAAATTGTCACTAGAGAAAGATTTCAAACTCTTAGTTTCCTTATTTTGTTATGTTGCAATGCTAATATTTACTTTTTACTGTAGTTATAAAGCATCATAAAGATTATATATATATGAAGGATTTAATGAAATTCCTGGAACATCACGTCCCTTCTCTAGGTTACTAGTAACAGTAGTAATAGTTGCTATTGTTATTAATAATGGGGCTATTTAATGGCATGATTGAGATGAGAAATGGATTAGAAAATTTCCAAGAATTTCACATTTATCAGAGAGATGCAAACTTTTTCATATCCTAAGCTTCCTTATCCCTCACTTTCCAGGTTGAGTTAAATCACATTTGAAGTAAGTAGAGATTTGTGCCAACTGCAAGTTATGTTTGAGTTGCTGTTAGGATGCTGTCAATATCTCTTTCAAGTTCAAAAAGTAGCTGCTTTCATTTCTCTGTTCATTCAAAGTTAAATATCAAAAGATTCGCTACATTTTATGCATAGAATATAATTACCATTCCATTTAAAAATCATATTAGATTTTCACTATATGAATCTACCAGTCAGTAGTAAGCTGTTCAGTTGGTTATACTAGTTTTCACATCAGAACCAATTTCTCATGTTTAGCTAATTCTCCTTAATTATGAAAAGTAATAAAGAACAAATTTATATGTGTGAAGAGTTATGGCTTAATCTCCCATCTGGATTAAAATGCACTGAATTCACCCCTCCCTCCTGTAATGCTTTTTAATTTCCCTGGTAGAAGCAGTTCATGCAAAGCTCTGTTCTGTCCTCATCACCAGTTCTGTGAGGCTGTCACTTATGCCACCTCAGTAATGTTTTATGGGTGTGTTTTAAAATAGTAATAAAGTTTCCTATGTAGAACTTCAATTATAAGGGTTATCAAAATAGGACAAACTAATATAATTTGTGATTGCATAAAATAAAGGAAGGAGAGGTACCATGGGGACCTAATGAATCATAGGATGGAAACAGTCTTCTTGCTAACTAAACATTCATACTTTGTACTAAGCCAGAGCATGTATATGTAGTTCAGCAAACCAGAACACACTCTGTGTTTACATGAATGGAATATGAAGTCGTCCACAAATACCATCTGGGAAAAAATTCTCGGCCTTTCTGTCTGTTACTGTGGAGTAGATTAAGCACATGTTTAGAATAAATAGACTAGAAACACACCTGCTTTGGGGAAAACACATCGTCACATTTGTGTACAGAGTGTTTCAAAATAGAACATTTTGTGTTGGTAAAATCTGATTACTTCATTTTTGCTTCTTATGAATAAGTATTATGGAAAATTTCCTGATTATTTCTGTATAGCACCACTTGTTTGTAATTGATCGCTCCTAATATCTTCTACTTAGTCTTATTTTGTCTCATATATTACTACCTCGTGCATCAATAAATACAATTGTCTTGTAAAAAAATAATAAGTAACTATTGACTGACATTTAGTTTTTAAAATGGGCATATTCTGAGTAGAATGCCTCTTATGCTACATTCTCCCCACCAATTGCCATGGATCGTTTGCTAAAGGCATGACACAGAGGATCAACTGGGAAGGAATTCCCAGTCCTTTCTCCCACTCTTAACATGTTTTTTTCCTGCTATGGTATATCCTACTAACCAATTCATTTTGAAAAGCAGTCTTTACTTCAGTGTCACAGAATTTCAGAGTATAAATTGTTTTTCACTTCCAGTAAATTACAAGTATTGTCTCACATTACTTGGTTTTCTTAGCATAGATATAAAATAGCATCTTCTCTCCTTTCCATTTATGTTTCTTTTCTTGCATCAGGGTTTTCTCCCTAAAGGTTCTTCCTTGTTTTCCCCGCTGGTCTGCTAGACTCCTATCCCCTGACTTAAGCTAAGTTCTAGCTACTTGTATCCTGTGCCACGCTTGGATTTTTAATCTGTGCTGAACGTTTTAGTTCAGGCTAAAATTTCTCATAAATGCTTAGGTTCCAAGTGTTTTAGATTTACCAGAGAGATGCAGACTTTTTATAAAACTCCCACTCTCCAGATTGAACTGCATGTCATAATAGAGATAGGCAGAGATTTGTGCCATCTTGAAATTGTGTGACTGAGTCTATATTATGCTTTTGATAATATCCAATTTTAAATGAAGTTCAAAAACTGTCATGATTTCTGATGTCTATGTGGCTGCTTTCACTACTCTATTAAGTATGTGTAGGATATAATTTGTTTTATGCATAGGATATTATTATCTAACCTTCCATTTGAAAATCATATTAGGTTTTTTCTATGTGAATCTACCCGACAACTAGTAAGCCATTCAGTCTGTTGAACTATGCTTTCATATGTGAATCTATTCTCTGGATTATTTTTGAGATTATTCATAATCTTGAATTTTAAAAAGTAATGAAGAATAAACATATCTGTGAAGAGTAACTGTTCAGTCTCCCATCTTGATTAGCATGCATCAAGTTCTCTCCCTCCCTCTTTCTTTGTTCTTACTTTTTGTGCTTTTTAATTTGGCAGATGTTTTCCAAGTATTCTATTCTCATTTATCAGTTTTTCTTTTCTCCTCCATATCTGAACTAAGAGATTGTTTAAAACTTCCTCTTTCCAGTTCCTTTCCCAAGATCTTTGAATGTCTTTTCTTTATCCATAACTCTACATCTTCTTTCCCCATTGCTGCCGTTACTCTTGATTAGTGTTAAGTTTCTGCAGAAAAGAAGAAAATAACAGTTAGTAAATATCTACTATGTGTGAGGCCGTCTTCTAAAGAGTTTGCTTATATTATTTTATTGTATATATAGGCCATTTTCCAGGTTTTAAATAAAAACATTTCTGTATAGCTTTTTAACTTATGAAATTTTAACCTAGCTTGACTTTATCCTATTTTTTATAAAAATATAATTAGCAACTTTTATTTATTTCTCAGATCTCAGTATTATATATTTTTCTACACTTGAAGAACATACAATTATTTTGTAAAATATGTATTTTTATCCCTTTAGATTCTGATATGACCTCTTCACATCCATTGTGATGTTTTATTGGGGTGTTATTTTACTACATTGTGTTAGATGTTTTATTAGGGGTGTTACTTCACTACATTGTGTTAGGGAACAGATTATTTATGCTGATAATTTCAATTCTAGTCGTTCTCACATCTCTGGGTGAATTTATAAATCACATTCTTAGTTTCCCAAGCACATGTTAACTGTCCTTAGAGACTTCTCTAGTAAGTTGTTATGAAACTCTAAGTATATATATATATAATCTGATATTCAAAAGGTATTTATATTTGAAGCATTAGAATAAACTTGACTTCAATTTTTTTTTTTTTTTTTTTTTTTTTGAGACAAAGTCTCACTCTTGTTCCCCAGGCTGGAGTGAGATGGCGCAATCTCAGCTCACTGGAACCTCTACTTCATAGGTTCAAGTAATTCTCCTGCCTCGGTCTCCCAAGTAGCTGGGATTACAGGTGCCTATCAGCACGCCCGGCTAGTTTTTGTATTTTTAGTAGAGACAGGGTTTCACCGTGTTGGCCAGGCTGGTCTAGAACTCCTGACCTCAGGTGATCCACCTGCCTCGGCCCCCCAAATGCTGGGATTACAGGCGTTAGCCACCGCACCCGGCTGACTTCAACTTTTTAAATCAAATGGAAAGAGAAAGTCTATTAAATAAATGTGTCAATTAGAAAAGGCTTAAGAAAACATCTTCAGGATAGAACTTTGAAAATGATGTTTATCAGTAAAATTTTCACTGACTTTGCACTTCTAATTCAACTAATAATATGGCATTAAGTAATACACATCAGCATAAATACTGTAAAAATCATGCTCCGTACCCAGAATGTATTTAATCTAAGAGTTTCTTTATGTTTTTTTTTTTTGTTTTTTTTTTTTTACAGTAGAGTAGGAAGAAAATGGAATGGAAAGGGCCAAGGCAATTAATAAGGCAGATGCTGATAAGAAACAGCAAAAAGTTGTGACAGTGTAGAGCCAAGATAAAATAATTGCTAAAAACACAAATACACACAATTATAGGTTATCTAGTTAGTTTACAAGTAAAATATAGAATGTAAAGTATGTTCCAGAAAATATATATTAAAATAGCAAGTCTCCTAACTTTTTGGTTGCAGAGAACGTCACTCTGTTGTATTTAGCCCAGTATGCTTATTGATGTTTGTAACCATATAAAATATAAAATTTATATTTTATTTATGTAAAATGACCAAAAACTTTATATGACCAAAAACTTTTTCTCCCCAAAACTGTATATAAAGATTCCATAATTTAGCAAATATCCTTAAGGAATTAAGGGAAAAGTGTTTTTAAAACTTTCTATGTTTCTATCTATACTTTGACAGAGTGGCATCACTTATAAGAAACATTTCACTAAATACTTCAGTAAACCTAGAGAGTTGGAAGATACTCTCTTCACTTTATAGGTTTAGAAACTGAAGAACAGAAAGATTAAGCAACTTACCCACAGTCACACAGCTTATAAGTAGTAGATAGGGAATTCAAACCATTTCTTCTCTAGAGAGTTTGGGGATTCCTTAGTATAGAAAATACGCTGTTTTTTTTAAGTGGGTACTTATCAGACTGAATTTACCATATGTCTGTAAGGTCCCTTCTAATTCTGAGTATTCTGTGGTTCTCTGCAGTAAAAAGAATATTGTTTTCAGAGTAGTATTTACATTTTGCAAATAGTTAGTGAGGAGTGGTTGAAAAAGAAGTAATTGAAAAAGAGAAGTGCCAAGAAAGGTAAGCACAATCTTCTTTTAGTGTGGAAAATGCAAGTTCACTTTCAAGTCTGTGATAAATATTTATCATATTTGAAGTTTGGAAAGAGAAAGAGTAGCATTCTTTAACATGAGAAATGGTTTTAATAGCCAACAAAACATAATGTAGGCGTAAGTTATAATTTCATAACATTAAAATAGAAATCATTTGATAGACCACTGGACAAAGGTAATTCAATATATAAGAAAGAAGGAATTTAAACATACTTGAAAATATATTTAAAATATTGTGAACTTTTCCAGAAATCAACCATATTATTGCTTGCTTTGGTAATAAGCTTTAAGAAGAAAAGTTTTAGTAGAATCTTTTTCCTTGAGCACTGAAGTTTCTCTTTCTAGACTGTTTTTATTAAGAAGATCACTAGACTTGATGTAAGATTTGATGATAATACAAGAAGTAAAACAACTGTGTTCCTAATAAAATGTTTATGGTTCACATATAGTTGAAAGAATAATAATTTTTTCATTAGTTAACTTTTACTCCCATCATAGAAGTCTCAGCTTTATCCTTTTCAATTGTTTTGTCTATGGCAGGCTTTAAAAATCAAATATTGCCTTTTTTTCCTAAATATACAAGTATTTGATTTCATTGATAAGAATAAGGTTTCAATGAGTGCATTATATTTAGTAGAAACTCAATATTTTTTAATTTGTCTTTTCACTAAAGGCAAAAGTATTAATACTCTTTTTCTAAATAACTTTGGTATTTTCTATCATGGTGGATAAAAAAGTCCCTGCATTTTCATAAAAAACACCCCACTGTCAACATCAGATAGATCGAGACAGAAAGTTAACAAGGATACCCAGGAATTGAACTCAGCTCTGCACCAAGCAGACCTAATAGACATCTACAGAACTCTCTACCCTAAATCAACAGAATATACATTTTTTTCAGCAACACACTACACCTATTCCAAAATTGACCACATAGTTGGAAGTAAAGCTCTCCTCAGCAAATGTAAAAGAACAGAAATTATAATAGAGTGTCTCTCAGACCACAGTGCAATCAAACTAGAACTCAGGATTAAGAAACTCACAACCACTAAACTACATGGAAACTGAACAACCTGCTCCTGAATGACTACTGGGTACATAACGAAATGAAGGCAGAAATAAAGATGCTCTTTGAAACCAACGAGAACAAAGACACAACATACCAGAATCCCTGGGACACATTCAAAGCAGTGTGTAGAGGGAAATTTATAGCACTAAATGCCCACAAGAGAAAGCAGGAAAGACCCAAAACTGACACCCTAACATCACAATTAAAAGAACTAGAAAAGCAAGAGCAAACACATTCAAAAGCTAGCAGAAGGCAAGAAATAACTAAAATCAGAGCAAAACTGAAGGAAATAGACACACAAAAAACCCTTCAAAAAATTAATGAATCCAGGAGCTGGTTTTTTGAAAAGATCAACAAAATTGATAGACTGCTAGCAAGACTAATAAAGAAGAAAAGAGAGAAGAGTGAAATAGACGCAATAAAAAATGATAAAGGGGCTATCACCACTGATCCCACAGAAATACAGACTACCATCAGAGAATACTGCAAACATCTCTATGCAAATAAACTAGAAAATCTAGAAGAAATGGATAAATTCCTGGACACATACACCCTCTCAAGACTAAACCAGGAAGAAGTTGAATCTCTGAATAGACCAATAACAGGCTCTGAAATGGAGGCAATAATCAATAGCTTACCAACCAAAAAGAGTCCAGGACCAGATGGATTCACAACTGAATTCTACCAGAGGTACAAGGAGGAACTGGTACCATTCCTTCTGAAACTATTCCAATCAATAGAAAAAGAGGGACCCCTCCCTAACTCATTTTATGAGGCCAGCATCATCCTGATACCAAAGCCTGGCAGAGACACAACCAAAAAAGAGAATTTCAGACCAATATCCTTGATGAACATTGGTGCAAAAATCCTCAATAAAATACTGGCAAACTGAATCCAGCAGCACATCAAAAAGCTTATCCACCATGATCAAGTGGGCTTCATCCCTGGGATGCAAGGCTGGTTCAACATATGCAAATCAATAAACATAATCCAGCATATAAACAGAACCAAAGACAAAAACCACATGATTATCTCAATAGATGCAGAAAAGGCCTTTGACAAAATTCAACAACCCTTCATGCTAAAAACTCTCAATAAATTAGGTATTGATGGGACGTATCTCAATAAGAGCTATCTATGACAAACCCACAGCCAATATCATACTGAATGGGCAAAAACTGGAAGCATTCCCTTTGAAAACTGGCACAAGACAGGGATGCCCTATCTCACCACTCCTATTCAACATAGTGTTGGAAGTTCTGGCCAGGGCAATCAGGCAGGAGAAGGAAATAAAGGGTATTCAATTAGGAAAAGAGGAAGTCAAATTGCCTCTGTTTGCAGATGACATGATTGTGTATCTAGAAAACCCCATTGTCTCAGCCCAAAATCTCCTTAAGCTGATAAGCAACTTCAGCAAAGTCTCAGGATACAAAATCAATGTGCAAAAATCACAAGGATTCTTATACACCAATAACAGACAAAAGAGAGCCAAATCATGAGTGAACTCCCATTCACAATTGCTTCAAAGAGAATAAAATACCTAGGAATCCAACTTACAAGGGATGTGAAGGACCTCTTCAAGGAGAACTACAAACCACTGCTCAATGAAATAGAAGAGGAGACAAACAAATGGAAGAACATTCTATGCTCATGAAATCAATATCGTGAAAATGACCATACTGCCCAAGGTAATTTATGGATTCAATGCCATCCCCATCAAACTACCAGTGACTTTCTTCACAGAATTGGAAAAAACTACTTTAAAGTTCATATGGAACCAAAAAAGAGCCCGCATCGCCAAGTCAATCCTAAGCCAAAAGAACAAAGCTGGAGGCATCATGCTACCTGACTTCAGACTATACTACAAGGCTACAGTAACCAAAACAGCATGGTACTGGTACCAAAACAGATACAGATCAATGGAACAGAACAGAGCCCTCAGACATAATGCCGCATATCTACAACCATCTGATCTTTGACAAACCTGACAAAAACAAGAAACGGGAAAACGATTCCCTATTTAATAAATGGTGCTGGGAAAACTGGCTAGCCATATGTAGAAAGCTGAAACTGGATTCCTTCCTTACACCTTATACAAAAATTAATTCAAGATGGATTAAAGACTTACATGTTAGACTTAAAACCATAAAAACCCTAGAAGAAAACCTAGGCAATACCATTCAGGACATAGGCATGGGCAAGGACTTCATGTCTAAAACACCAAAAGCAATGGCAACAAAAGCCAAAATTGACAAATGGGATCTAATTAAACTAAAGAGCTTCTGTACAGCAAAAGAAACTACCATCAGAGTGAACAGGCAACCTACAGAATGGGAGAAAATTTTTGCAAACTACTCATCTGACAAAGGGCTAATATCCAGAATCTACAATGAACTCAAACAAATTTACAAGAAAAAACAAACAACCCCATCAAAAAGTGGGCAAAGGATATGAACAGACACTTCTCAAAAAAAGACATTTATGCAGCCAAAAGACACGCCAGTCAGCAAGAAGAGAGTGGAGGGTTATACAGTTGGGATTTTTTTCTGGTGGGGGGAGCAGGGGTAGGCTTTGAAGTGACTTACCTACCTACATATCATTAGCCAGAACTCACTCCTATGGCCCACCTAACAGCAAAGGGGGCTGGAGAATGCAGCTTGCTATGTGTGCAGGTGGAAATGGAAATGGGGTTTGGTGAACACCTAGCACTTCTCTGCTGCTCTTTGATAGTGGCATTACAAAGTCAAAGCTGTGAGAGCACAGGAACCTGACTGGTTTTATTCACCACTGTAACCCTGTAGTTGATGCTATGATCTACACTGCACAGATTTCCATATAGTCTTAGGATCTTTCCACCTAGTGTCTCAGCAGGATAGTCTGACTTCTTACAGGCAGTTCAGGACTCCAAGAGTGAATGTTTTAAGAGGTAAGAAGTGGAAGGTGCTCATTTCAAAGCCTACGCTCAGAAACTGACACAGTTTATTAGAGCAGTTGCAGAGGGCTTCCAAATTGAAGGAAAGGAAAATAGGCCCCATTTCTCATTGTGCACATGTACCCTAAAACTTAAAGTACAATTTAAAAAAAGGCATATCAAAGGATTTGTGGCCATCTTTGATCTACCACAGTTGTAATATTTTTAATGTTTGTCTTTTTTTTTTTTATTTTTTTAAGAGACAGGTCTTGCTATGTTGCTCAGGCTAGATTCAAATTCCTGGGCTCAAGCTATCCTCCCACCTCAGCCTCGTGATGAGCTGGAACTACAGGCACAAGCTACCATGCCTGTCTTGAGTTACTTGTTTTGTTGCCTATAGACAGATTAGTCAGCTAGAGAAACTTTACTAATAAGACTAAAGTACACTCTTGCTTTTTATTTATTAACTAATTTATAAGGTTATCAAAATGCTTTAGCATCTTATTTCCTAATGGACTTAGAGCAGTAATTTCAGGTATATATATAAATTAATTGACTTGATCCTTGGGTGCTAGAATTACTCTACTCGTGCTATAGTAACTGAAAATGGATGAGGGAGAAATAAGAATAGATAGAGCACATCCTTTCAGAATCTTTGTTCTGGCTTTCAGATGAGGTTTTCCCATCTGTTTCACTGTCCTTTCTGCAGTTTCCCTGTTAGTTCAGTATAGTGTATGTATGTGGTGATTGAGGGGAGGGGTACAGAGATTACAGAGCCATCTTGCACTGTAAATTATAGCTGCTTAGGTAAGTATTGACTACCAAAAGAAATTTTTCGAAAGTGAGTTCAACAAATAAAGATGGTGTTAACTCTATTTACATGTCTCTAGGTAGACTGAAGGATTTTGAGTCATTAACAGTGAGCTTCAGATATTTCTTTTTGGGTATTCATTTATATATTTTAATCAGTTTCTATTGCAGCAAGATTCCAATGGAAGGAAAACAATGTTTCATTTTTTATTGAAAGCAAACATACATTATAAGTTGTATAATACACAATGATTAATGAAGTTTTACTGTGTGTGTGTGCATGTGTGTGTGTTTTTAAAATTACGGATGAACTATTAAATAAAAACAATCAGAATACAAAAAAAAAAAAAATGCTCATCATCACTGGCCAGCAGAAAAATGCAAATCAAAACCACAATGAGATACCATCTCACACCAGTTAGAATGGCAATCATTAAAAAGTCAGGAAAGAACAGGTGCTGGAGAGGATGTGGAGAAATAGGAACACTTTGACACTGTTGGTGGGACTGTAAACTAGTTCAACCATTGTGGAAGTCAGTGTGGCGATTCCTCAGGGATCTCGAACTAGAAATACCATTTGACCCAGCCATCCCATTACTGGGTATATACCCAAAGGACTATAAATCATGCTACTATAAAGACACATGCACACGTATGTTTATTATGGCACTATTCACAATAGCAAAGAGTTGGAACCAACCCAAATGTCCAACAACGATAGACTGGATTAAGAAAATGTGGCACATATACACCATGGAATACTGTGCAGCCATAAAAATGATGAGTTCATGTCCTTTGTAGGGACATGGATGAAACTGGAAATCATTCTCAGTAAACTATTGCAAGGACAAAAAACCAAACACTGCATGTTCTCACTCATAGGTGGGAATCGAACAAAGAGAACTCATGGCCACAGGAGGGGGAACATCACACTCTGGGGACTGTTGTGGGGTGCGGGAGGAGGGAGGGAGAGCCTTAGGAGATATACCTAATGCTAAATGATGAGTTAATGGGTGCAGCACACCAACATGGCACATGTGTACATATGTAAGAAACTTGCACATTGTGCACATGTACCCTAAAACTTGAAGTATAATAATAATAAAATAAATCAGAGATCAGGTCATGATATTTTCAAATGCCTTTTGTGAGAATAAAGAAAATACTGGAATTCAGTTTCCCATTTCTAACATATCTAATTTATTTGTTCTCTTTTTATGCTAGTCAGGAAATGAAAGTTTTTTATAAGACAAGAAGGAAGTTATTTATCTATGTCAGTATTAAAGACCTAATGGCTGTTCTCCAAAAGAGAAAATGGTAATTAATAAATTATCCTTTTATTTACACTGAGTTTCAAAACCAATTGCTTCTTTGTTTTCAGTAAGTATAATATTTTTGTGTGAATAATAAGCTAGATAGTAATGATTAATAGCTAACCCCGTTTGGATTTCAGAATGGATGTGAATGATGTTGTCAGGAATGGAATGCCTATTTTAAAATGTCAGCTATGTTGCAGAGCTTTTGCATTTTATGCCAAGAACCAAATTCAGCTATTGGTTGATATGATATCACCTCTGATCAAGCCATATGGGTTTCCAGTTGTAGTATGAGCAATGTTTCTTAATTGTATGATGGAGAAAGGTGATGAAAAAGACACTTGGGACCAGATTTTCAAGGTCATTGAATTTCAAACTGAGTAATTTGTATGCAATTCTATAGACAGCTGGGGACAATTAAAAATTTTAGAGATTGGCATAGTAAGTGGATAGAATAACCTGGCTATTTTATATCGAACTGTGAAAGACTCAAGATGCTGCTTCTGGAGAGGTCAGTTATAAAGAGGATATTGTGGTATTTAGGCAAAAGATGTTGCTAGCTCTAAGTTGCACAGTTACAGATTCTGAACTAACACATCCTAGTTTGAAAAAAAAATGTAGAGCTGCAATATGCAAGATTTCATGGGTTCAGGAATTCAGGGCCAGAAAGGTTAAATAAAAGATAAGGGAGAGCAAGTCAGAGATATTTCCTAAGCAATTGGGAGAATGACAGATTTGTGAATTGAAATAGGTCAGAGAGCACAGATTTGGGACAGAAATGATGGTTTTAGACATGAATTGGAAGCTCTGATGAGAGACGCAGAAGAAGAAGCGCTTTAGAATAAGGCGAGTGGCGTTTCAGGAAGATACTGTGTTTGCCTACAAAGAGGCCTGGTTACAAGTGAAATGGGTGACACCACCCAACAGGATACCCAGGAATCCTGGGAAGAGAACAATTGAGTCCTGATTGTAAAAGGGAAGAACATCATTGAAATAAGAAATGTAACATATAGATTGAAATTTAATTTTATTAGAATGATACAAAACTGCTGTTTTTGGAATTCTTACTTATAATGCTTTGAAATGAATGGGATGTTTTTAAAAACCTATATATTTTTACTTTTGTTTTAAGGTGGACTAAAGAAAAATGTTATAGGCTACTCTTGGCAAGCATTTTGCCATAAAATTTTCTGATATGGATAAACAAAAAGCTAAATTGTGTATACTTGCTACTATAGTTTCCATTCATATATTTTGAAGTCCATATCTCAGTATACTGAATTCTACTTTCCTTCAGATGAATACAGCTTATTCTGGTAAAGAAAGATATCAAATTTACAAAGTTAGTGTAATTGTTACATATTCTTTTGTTTTAGCTTCAACTACTTAAGCTTACTACCTGTAAACAATAGTTCAGTATGGGTATAAATTAAATTCGGTATCACAGAGAATAAATGAATCATATAACAATCAAACCTACTGTGACAGCTGTCAGTATTTATCTGAGTGAGAAACTCATAGAAATACTGAGTTGTTAGTACATTTATATGTACTAACTTGGTATATTCTCATTTGGTAATCACTGTTCTAGACGTGACTCCCCTGATTACTTTTGCAAAACCCACAGGGTTCGTGACCCATGAGTTGGTGAATGCTTGTAGACTGGAATGTTTTTGGAGACAAACATTGCTGGATTTGAATCTTGACTTCATAACTTGCCAGTTATACTGTCTTGAACATATTCCTTAATCCAAGTCCTCATTTAGTCATCTCTTGGAATTTACCTACATCATAGGCATTATATAAGATAATGTATGTAAATGACCTAACACTGGTCCACATTATTTGCCAATGGGAACAGGATTAATGGCAGCCAAAAAATTTTCTGACATTTGGAGTAACAGAGTGTCAAAGGCAAAGACACTAAGAGACAGAGAGCTTGAAAATTCATAGCATGCAGTATTTCTGAGGCCACTTTTCTGCTTTAGCATGTCAAGCCATATACAGTTTTGTCACTGTTTCCCCTACCTCTGCTTTTTATTGCCAATATTCTTAGATACCTTAACATTCTTAAAAACCAGTTTAGATAATTTATTATACATGAGTTTCCTTGTTCCTTCCTTGTCAGTTCCCGTCTGATTTTATGTCCCTGAGAAGAAACCTGCAGACGCAGAATGATCTAAATTTAATTCGTTTCAATCCTGGAGACTTAGGAAGCTTTTCCATTAATTGTATGCCATCTCGTTTTATCTCTGTAATTGGAATAGAACTTAACTATCATTGAAATAAGAAACAGCATTGACTAAAAGCACTTATTTTTATCCAGCAAATCCTTGAATATTCTCCTAAATGATCTTTGAGTCCTAAGATACTGTATTTTAGTGACAACTTCTATGTTTAGTTTTGTTCCTTTTTCAAACTTGATGGTTTTCAGAATATTGTATGAAGAAGTTTCCCAACATTGTTGAAAAATACATGATTTCATAAGTACATAGTAATGTGGTTGAGGGAGGTGAAACAGAGAAATGGATAAATAGGTAGATGAAACAGAGAGCTCAAGCCCCCAGAATTGACCAGCGTGCTAAAATGAGTATAGATTTCTTAAGTTATTATTATTAGGTGTAAATTAAGTAATACTATGAATGTGTTTGTAAATTGCTTGTAAAGTGCCTCTTCGTAAAAACTAGGGACACTGTTTTGATGTTGACATTTCCTTTTATTATTATTGCTAATAATCATCTTTTTAAAACTTGTGTTTTAAAAGCATTTACCCTCAAAAGTCTATAGAGAAAACTCTTTATCTGAAATATTGGTAAAGTTATTAGATGATACTTTTAGTATAAATGTTAGCATTTATATTTTAGAAAAATTCTAGGTACTAAAATTTTAAGAGAAGCAATTGTACTTCCCAAGTTCGTGTGCCCTTTTCTTGTGAATTGACCCTTTAAACATCTTAACTTTTAATAACTTGAAATTTATGTGGGAAACTTCTGTTTAGGGAAAAGCTTAAAATTCAGTATCATCGATTAATCATCCAGCATTATTATTTTGAAAAATAACCAACGAAAATAATGCAGTATAGTAGTTCTACACTTTAACACTTCAAAATATGTATTCCTAAAAGTAGAATTTTCTTCAAAATATATACTCTTAAAAGTAAAAATTTGCTATCCTTTATGTAGCCGAGGTTACAAAGACTTGTAACTTCTAATAATTAGCTTAATCTGATTTTAAACTCTTGATGGTTTTGGAACAGGAATTTTTGTTTGAAAGAAAGATTGGCTTGTTAACCGAATTATGTAATTATAAGTAAATGTGGTCACAGCTGCTTTCGATTTTATTGTTATACACCTGATTGGAAACAACAGGTTTTTAAAAATATTTTTCCGTTTCTTACACTGACACCTAGTGTTCACTATTACTGATATCTTAAATATTAAATTTTATTTATTAATAATTATGGAAATAGATTTACATTCAACATATTTTAGCTGTGTACCTATTCACACATAAATAACTCTCATTTTCAATACCAGTGATGCACACTTTTTCTGGTTACTTATGTGACATCATTATGAACCAATTGCTGAGGCCATTTTGAATGCAGCAAAACTCTAAGAAGCCTAGAGTTTTAGAGATGGAAGAATTGCTGGAGGGAGTTTTTAAAACCAGGATTCTTAAAATCCCAGTGCTTTGTTATGTACATAAGTACTTCAAGCCACGTGTCCAAGTGGCTGATTTAGTTTGTGTATGCTTAGTCTCTGTGTCAAAGAACAAAATCACATTTAGTCATGCAAGCATTATAAATTTAAAATTCTTGGTTGACCAGGAATGGAGCATGATTGAGTTATTTCTGATTTTCAAAAAGGGAGACTTGGTGATATTATATGTTTACCATTTCCTATGAGTTCCTAAGGATGATTTTGATGCCCCAGTTTTCCTAGTAATAAAGTTTAAAGGTGTAGATTAATACTGATTTTACACAACTAAGTGAAACTGTATATATAATTTGGAGAAAATTTATTTGTGCAGTAAGCATTTGGTACGTCAGAAATATAGTTGGCCAATACAGATAATGAAATTTGTTCATTTTTTGTATCTCTCATTAAAATAGGGAATGATATTATTAATAGGATGAAAATTTTTAGCTAAGATTGAGCGTTTAATTGATGCTTAACTTTACGAAGTCAGTGACAGAAACTAAGTTTCAAGTAATTTCTAATAGAACTCCTGCAGCCTTCAGTGTTTGACTTTCCAAATGTAATTTTCAGAGAAGTATGTTTTTCATACCTAAAGATCAAACATTTTAAATATAAGAGGATCATAATTGAGTTGTTTTTAATAATAGTTATGATGTTTTTAATATACTTGTGTTTTTTATTTCTACCTAATAAGCTGTTGTTTTATAATTCATGTAATACCTTTTCCCCAGACAAGAAAAATTATCATTCTTCTTTTAATCCATTCATCAACTGTTTATTAATCATCCAGTATTCGATTGAATCTCATTCAAGAGATAAAGTGCCAAATGAAGTTGTCATTCATGTTGTTCTTAATTAACAGAAAAGATAAGTATATAGAAATGTGGAAAACATATACAAGCAAGAGATAAGTAGAAAGGAATTTTGATTACAATGTTAAATACTTTCTGCTACATTTCTCATATAATCAGGTTTTTGGGTGGATTTCCATAATTTCTGCATAATTTTTTCCAGAATCATCAAGTTCATTCTAGAATTAACCAAGTTATTAGAAATGAGGTACCAAATATGTTCAGTTATATCTCTAGAACAGGTGACACAAAAGGTCTGAAAGAAACTTTGTCAGATGTAAAAAAAGGAGAAACAAAACAGGTAGTATGGAGTATGTAGTTTTTCCTTGGCTTTAAATGGGTTGAAACTTACCATTTGAGAATGTCACACACATTTATGTTGAATAAAAATTCCAGAAATAGCAAAAATGTATATAAATACTTTGTTTCTGGGTACATAGAGATGCTTCAGAATATTTAATTAAATACTTAAATCTGTGTTGGGAGACAGGACAGAAAAAATTTCAAATCACATTTTTCCACTGGCACTTAGTGCAAATGTATAGATGTTTGCACTTTCTTTTTTACATTTTTATTTATTTTTAATTAATTTTTTTTTAAATTTCAACTTTTATTTCAGATTAAGGGATTTATGTGCTGGTTTGTTACATGGGTATACTGAGTGACACTGAGGTTTGGGATATGAAGGATCCCATCACCTAGGGAGTGAGCATAGGACCCAACAGGTAGTTTTAAACCCTTGGCCTCCTCCCTCCCTCTTACCTCCTATAGTTCCCAGTGTCTGTTGTTCCCATCTTTACGTCATTTGTACCCAGTGTCTAGCTCCCACTAACAGGTGAAAACATGCAGTATTTGGCTTTCTGTTCCTGCATTAACTCACTTAGGATAATGGCCTCCAGCTATATCCATGTTTCTGCAAAGGACATGATTTCATTCTTTTTTATGGCTGCATCGGATTTCGTGGTGTATATGTAACACACTTGTTTTCCTTTTTTTTTTTTTTGTGACAGAGTCTCGCTTTTTGACCCAGGCTGGAGTGCGGTGGCACGATCTCGGCTCACTGCAGGCTCTGCCCCTTGGGGGTTCACGCCATTCTCCTGCCTCAGCCTCCCGCGTAGCTGGGACTACAGGCGCCCATCACCTCGCCCAGCTAATTTTTTGTATTTTTAGTAGAGACGGGGTTTCACCGTGTTAGCCAGGATGGTCTCGATCTCCTAACCTCGTGATCCGCCTGCCTCGGCCTCCCAAAGTGCTGGGATTACAGGCGTGAGCCACCGCACCCGGCCAACACGCTTGTTTTTCATATGTTGTTGGTAGCTTGTATGTTTTCAGAAGTGTCTGTTCATGTCCTTTGCCCACTTTTTAATGGAATCATTTGTTTCTTGCTTGTTGAATTGTTTAAGTTCCTTATAGATTCTAGACATAGACCTTTGTCGCATGGATTATTTGTGAATGTTTTCTCCCATTCTACAAGTTTTCTAATGTACTCTGTCAATAGTTTCTTTTGCTGTGCAGAAGCTCTTTGATTTAATTAGGTCTCACTTGTCAATTTTTTTTGTGTTACGCTTGCTTTTGAGGATTTAGTCATGAATTTTTTGCCAAGGTCAATGTCCAAAGTGGTGTTTCATGGACATTCTTCTAGAATTCTTAAAGTTTAAGGTCTTACATTTCAATCTTTAATCTATCTTGAGTTAATTTCTGTATATGGTGAAAGATAGGAGTCCAGTTTCATTCTTCTGCATGTTGCTAGGATAACTGGCTAGCTAGCTAAATGCATCCAACGAAGGTCTATAGTTAGCCAGTTATCCCAGCACCATTTATTGAATACGGAATCCTTTCTCCATTGCTTAGTTTTGTCACCTTTGTCAAAGATCAGATGGGTGTAGATGCGTGGCTTTATTTCTGGCTTATCTATTCTGTTTCATTAGTCTATCTGTCTGTTTTTATACTAGACCTATGGTGTTTTGTTTTTTTACTGTACCCTTATGAAGTCAGTTATATGATGCCTCTGATTATTCATTTTACTTAGGATTGCTCGGGGTATTCAAGCTTTTTATTGGTTCTGTGAGAATTTTAGAAGAGTTTTTTCTAATTGGAGTAAGAACAATGTTGGTAGTTTGATAGGAATAACGTTGAATCTGTACCCTGCTTTAAGCCGTATGGCCTTTTTAAAGATAGTGATTCTTGGCTGGGCACAGTGGCTCATGCCTGCAATCCCAGCACTTTGGGAGGCCGAGGCAGGTGGATTACGAGGTCAAGAGTTCAAGACCAGCCTGGCCAACATGGTGAAACCCTGTCTCTATGAAAAATACAAAAATTAGCCAGGTGTGGTGGTGGGTGCCTATAATCCCAGCTACTCAGGAACTGAGGTAAGAGAATCACTTGAATCTGGGAGGCGGAGGTTGCACTGAGCCGAGATAACACCACTGCACTCTGGCCTGGGCTACAGTGTGAGACTCCATCTCAAAAAATAATAATAATAATAATAATAATAATGATTCTTTAATACCTATGAACATGGAATGTTTTTCCATTTGTGTCATTATGTGATTTCTTACAGCAGGATTTTATAGTTCTCCTTGTAGATCTTTCACCTCCTTTGTTAGATGTATTCCTAGATATTTGTGTGTCTATGACTATTGTAAATGGGATTGTGTTCTTGATTTGGCTCTCAGCTAAAATGTTATAAATTTATGGAAGTGCTACTGATTTTTGTATGTTGATTTTATATCCTGAAACTTTACTAAAGTCGTTTATCATTTCTAGGAGCCTTCTGGTCACGTCTTTAGGGTTTTCTAGGTGTCGAATCCTATTGTCTCTGAAAAGAGATAATTTGACTTATTATTTTCCTATTTGGGTGCCTTTTATTTCTCTCTCCTGCCTGATTGCTCTGGTTAGGACTTCCAGTACTATGTTGAGTAGGAGTGGTCAAAGTGAGCATCCATATTTTGTTCCTATTCTTAAGGAGAATGCTTTCAAGCTTTTGCCTTTTTACTGTGATGTTGGTAGTATGATATGATAGTATGTCCTTTGATGCCTAGTTTCTTCAGGGCTTTTATCGTGAAAGAATGTTGGATTTTATTGAGAGCTCTTTCTGTGTCTGTTGAGATACTTATATGGTTTTTGTTTTTAATTCTGTTTATGTAGTGAATTACATTTATTGACTTATATATGTTGAACAAACCTTGCATCTCAGGAATAAAGCCTAATTGATCATGGTCAGTTAACTTTTTGATGTGCTGCTGGACTTGGTTTGCTAGTATTTTGTTAATGATTTTTGTGTCTACAATTGTCAGAGATATTGGCCTGAAGTTTTCTTTTTGTTGTTGTTGTGTCTTTGCCAGCTTTTGGCATCAGAGTAATGCTAGTTTCATAGAATGAGTTAGGGAGGAGTCCCTCTTCCTCATTTTTTTGGAATAGTTTCAGTAGAATTGATATTAACTCTTTGTATGTCTGGTAGAGTTCAGCTGTTAATCTTATCTGGTCTGGGGCTTTTTCTGGTTGGTAGGCTTTTCATTACTGATTTAATTTTGGAACTCAGTATTGGTCTGTTCAGAGTTTCAATTTCTTCCTGATTTAATATTGGGAGGTTATGTATTTCCAAGAATTTATCCATTTCCTCTAGATTTTCTAGTTTGTGTAAAATGCATAGATGTGGCACTTTATTTGCAAGTTGATTGGCTTTATTTAAATTGCTTATTTTATTTAGAAGCCCAAATAAAATAAAACTAATGCATTACGTTTTCGTGTAACTGAGTGAAAGTTCACTTGATTTTTTTTCCCCTATTTTTTCCAGGCTCAAAAATTGGCTGAAATTGCTGGGCAGGCAGTTCTTTCAGAATCGTTTCTGCGTCAATATTTTATCAGACCCAAGAGTAAAATATTCTGCAACTACCGCAGTTTTTTTATTGCCACTCTTAAGGTAGAACCCTGTTAAAATGGTATATAAGTATGTGGATTCAGATATGATAGAAAATCCTGTTTCCACAATTATAGTGTATATATAAGATGTAGAGTTAGATTGGATGGTGATTTCTAGCCGCAGAGGAGCTCTATCATTCATTCACTCATCAAAGACTTATTGATAAATGTGGCAACCATTGTTTTAGGTACTGGGGATATAATGGTATATACAAGAAAGTCTCTGCTCTAATGGAGCTTATATTTTGGTATACAAGAAAGACAATAAGTAAATGAATAAATAGTATCACATAGTGTTAACTACTATGAAGGAAATAATCCAGGACAAGGACTGGGAGTAATAATGTTAGATTACCTCAGAGAAGATGATATATGAGCAAAGAATTAAATAATGTGAAGGAGAATACCATATATTAACAGGGAGTATAAAGGTACTGAGATTGGAATGTACTCCAGAAACAGTGAGAAGTATCAGTATATCTGGAGTGAAGTGAGTTAGGGATCAAATGGGACGAGCTGAAATGTAAAAGTTAGATAGAGACCAGATTATGTAGGCATTGTTTTTCTCTCTGTCTGTCAATTTCACTCTCTTTGGCTTTGTTCAGGAGAGAAGGTTTTATTTATTCATTTAATTTCTTAATTTTTAATTTTTGTGGATACATAGTTGTTTATATATATGGGATATATGAGATTTTCTGATACAGACATAAAATGGATAATAATTTTATCAGGGTAAATGAGGCATCCATCACCTCAAGCATTTGTGCTTTCTATTGCAATCCAGTTATACTCTTAGTTATTTTTACATCTATAGTTAAATTATTATTGATTGTAGTCACTCTATTCTTCTGTCACATACTAGACCTTATTTATTCTTTCCATTTTTTTGTACCCATTAACCATCCCCACTTTACCTCCACTTCTTCATTTCCCTTCTCAGCCTCTGGTAACCATCTGTCTACTCTCTATGTCCATAAGTTCAATTGTTTCAATTTTAGCCTCCATAAATAAGTGAGAACATGTGAACTCGGTTTTTGTGTGCCTGGCTTACTTCACTTAATGACCTCCAGTTCCATCTATGTTGTTTCAAATAACGGAATCTCTTTTTTTTTCAGTGGCTGAATAGTACTTCATTGCGTATACGCCACATTTTCTTTATTCATTCTTCTGTTGATGGACACTTATGTTGCTTCCAAATCTTTACTATTGTGACTAGTAAACATGGGAATGCAGATATCTTTTCAATATATCAATTTCCTTTTTTCTGGGATATACCTAGCAGAGGTATATCTGGATCATATGGTAGCTCTGTTTTTAGATTTTTGAGGAACTTCCAAACTGTTCTCCATAGTGGTTGTACTAATTTACATTCGAAACAACATGTATGAGGGTTCCCTTTTCTCCACATCCTCACCAATATTTGTTATTGCCTTTTGGATAAAAGCCATTTTAACTGGGATGAGATACTACCTCATTTTAGTTTTGATTTGCATTTCTCCGATGATCAATTGTAAAGCACTTTTTCATATACTTGTGTACTATTTGTCTTCTTTTGAGAAATGTCTCTTCAGATCTTTTGCCCATATTTTAATCAGATTATTAGATTTTTTTCCTATTGAATTGTTTTAGCTCCTTATATATTCTGGTTATTGAACCCTTGTGAGATGGATAGTTTACAGATATTTTCTCCCATTTTGTGGGTTGTCTCTTACTTTGTTGATTGTTTCCTTTGCTGTGCAAAAGCTTTGCAATTTGATGTAATCTTATTTGTTCATCTTTACTTTGATTGCCTATGCTTGTGGGGTATTACTCAAGAAATCTTTGTCCAGTCCAGTGTCCTATAGAGTTTTCCTAGTGAGTTCTTTGAACAGTTTCATAGTTTGAGGTCTTAGATTTAAGTCTTTAATCCATTTTGACTTGACTTCTGTACATGGCAAGAGATGTGGGTCTAGTTTCATTCTTCTGCATATGGATATCCAGTTTTCCCAGAACTGTTTATTGAAGAGACTGTCCTTTGCCCACTATATGTTCTTGGCATCTTTCTCAAAAATGAGTTCACTGTAAATGTATGCATTTGTTCCTGGGTTCTCTTTTCTGTGCCACTGTTCTGTGTATCTGTTTTGATGCCAACACCATACAGTTTTGGTTACTATAGCCCAGTAATATTATCTGAAGTGAGGTAACATGGTTCTTCTAGGTTTTTTTCCTTCCTTCTTTTTTTCTTCCTCCTTCCTCCTCCTTTCCCCTTCTTCTTCCTCCTCTTCCCCCTTCTTCTTCCTCCTCCTCCTCACTTCTTCCTTCTTCCACTCCTCCTCCTCCTCTTTTTTCTTCTTTCTTTTTCTCCCTTTTTGCTCAGTATGGTTTGGCTATTCTGGGTCTTTTGTGGAGTCTCACTCTGGCGCCCAGGCTGGAGTGCGGTAGCGTGATCTCGGCTCACTGCAACCTCCGCCTCCCAGGTTCAAGTGATTCTCCTGCCTCAGCCTCCCGAGTAGCTGGGACTACAGGCGTCTGCCACCATGCCTGGCTAATTTTTTGTATTTTGTTGTAGAGACGGGGTTTCACCGTATTAGCCAGATGGTCTCGATCTCCTGACCTAGTGATCCACCCGCCTCGTCCTCCCAAAGTGCTGGGATTACAGGCATGAGCCACCACGCCCAGCAATATATGTAACAAAATAATAGCTGAAAACTTCCCAAGTATTGGGAGAGATGTGGACATTGAGATCAAGAAAGCACAAATGTCCCCTGTGAGATTCAAGTGAAAAAGATTCTCTGGAGCACATTATAATTAAACTGTCAAAAGTCAAAGACAGAGAATTCTAAAAGCTGCAAAAGAAAAACATTGAGTCACATATAAGAGAATTTCCATTAGACTATCAGTGTATTTATCAACATAAACTTTGTAGGCCAGAAGAGAATGAGATGTTGTATTCAAAGTGCTGAAAGGAAAGGAAGGAAAACAAACAAACAAACAAATAAAACCTGTCAGCCAAGTGTACTGTATCCAACAAAGCTTTCCTTTCGAAATGAAAGAGAAAAAGAGACCTTCCCAGATGAGCAAAAGCTGAGGAAATTTATCGCCACTTGACCAAACTTACAAGAAATGCTTAAAGGAATGCTACAACAGGAAATAAAAAGGTGAGAATCATTGTAATAAAAACATGTGAAAGTATAAAACTCACCAATAGAGCTAAATTTATAATAAAACTAAGAACACCCCAATGCTGTAATGATACTGTGTAAATCTTTCAGTCCACTAATATGAAGGTTTAAGGTCAAAATGGTCAAAAACAACAACTACAATGATGGCCAAGGAACACATATTAAATAAAAATGTAAATTAAGACCACAGAAATATAAATTGTGTGGCAGAGTGGAAAAGTTGAGAGTATTTTTATATGGCCAACATTTAATTAATTACAGCAGATATACAAACAAAAAAGAGAACAAAACCAAAGCAGTAAACGGTAGAGCATGAAAGGAAGAAAGGAGGTATAAAATGACCAGAGGACTGGGTGCGGTGGCTCACACCTGTAATCCCAGCACTTTGGGAGGCCAAGGCAGGCAGATCACTTGAAGTCAGGAGTTCAAGACCAGTCTGGCCAACATGGCGAAACTCTGTCTCTACTGAAAATACTGAAATTAGCCAGGTGTATTGACTGTCCTGTCTTTCTTATGTTTTAGATTGTGTGTTCCCCCACCCCTGCAACCAGTCCTTCTATCCATCTAATTTTGTTTAATTTCTGTTTTTAGCAATTCCTCAGTTTTGGCTCACTAATACCGTTCTTTATTTTCCAAAATTGTTTTTGAAGCTTTTCTTTTTTCCCCCAAAATATACCTTTTTAAAACTTCTTGAAATTTTAGGCAAAACAAAAAGTTGAGGTGTGGGCTATTTGTCATTTTGATCTATCTTTCTTTACTTTTGTGTTTATTGAGTTTTTCTGCTGATAATGTGACACTATCGGTAGAAATGCACTTGGCCTTGCAGAAATACAGATTTTTATTGATTTGTTTCATGAACATTTCTTTTTTTTTTTCTTTTTTTTTTTTTTTGAGACAAGGTCTCACTCTGTCATCTAGGCTGGAGTGCAGTGGCACGATTATGGCTTACTGCAGCTTCAATCTCCTGGGCTCAAGTGATCCTCCCACCACAGCCTCCTGAGTAGCTGGGACTATAGGCACAGGCCACCACGCCTGGCTAGTTTTTAAAGTTTTTGTAGAGACAGAGTTTCACTATGTTGCCCAGGCTGGTTTCAAACTCCTGGACTTAAGCGATCCTCCCACTTCAGCCTGCCAAAGTGCTGGGATTATAGGCATGAGCCACCATGCCCAGCCTATGAACATTTCTTAAACACCTATCATAAGCAAAATCCTATGGTTGGTACTATGGACAAGGACTTCTATCTCAATATAGAGGATAAGTTCATATGGAGTATGGTCTGTTCAGGAATGAATATACTGCTAATGAAGATGTAATGTTTTATAAAGTGTCACAGTGGTTCAAAAAGGGAGAAATTACTTCTTCCTTAAAAGAATGAGGGAAAGCTTCATGGGGGAAATCATTTTTATGCTGGTATTGGAAGTGGTGGTATCTGACCACATAGAGATTAGAAAGAGAGTTGAGACAGTGGGAAGTACAGGTAGGAGAACAAGTCAAGAAAAGTGAATAGAACATTTTGAGGGGAACATGGCATACATGAAAAGGAACAAAGGGAGATTAAAAAATTGCCAAACCATATTCGGTAGAAATTTAGAGCCATTTAAAGTTTTGAGCTTAGTTTCAGCTGGTGTTTTTAGCTGATAACCCAGTATTGTGCATGGAATAATTTGGGGCAAGGAAGCCATTTCTGGGGGGCCCTGCTAGGAAACTGGGCATCTAGACTGCCAGGGCTTGACAATAGGTTGGATTTTCTTTCAAGCAGATTGTAAGAAATCATTAGTGTTACTCAGTAGGCTGCAACTTAATCATTTTGACAGCCAAAGGGGGCTAATGATTAAAGGCGTCAATTTAATTATTTAAAACATTTGACCATGTATGCTGAATATAAACTTATATCACTATTTTACAAGTACAAAAGCATTTTTGAGTGAGAGTCTGACTTCATTGACCAAAGTTCGGAAGAGCCTGTTTGTACCAGAGAATACATCAGAGTCTCTGCCCTAGTTTTTTTTTTTTTTCTTCTTGTAGTATATTCTTTATGATAATCAGACACGTAACAGGAAGAACATCTCCATCTGGTAATCATTACCTGTAGGATGTAGAGCTTGTATGTGTCTTCTGGAAGTTAACTTTTAATGTTAAACAAAGGAAGCTGATCAAAACCAGCTGTAAAACCTTTGCATAGTTCATATTTTATACAGTCAGCATTACATTACCATTCACATGACTGTATGTCTGAAGTTTTCTTAAAAAGTAAATCTTTCATTAAAATTATTGTAATCCTGATTTTATAGTTAACACAACCTAAATGTTTCCCTGTTTGGCAGGAACATTTAACGCAATTGACATCACTGTGTATGTGGTTATACACCTTGGAGAAATAATGGCTCATTTATTAAACATATATGCCACTATTAATATATTTGGGATGCAGTCAAAATAAAAACAGTAGGTAGGTCAAAATATAATTTTCTAATTTAAAGTTATGAGGTTAATAAATGTAGAAACTTGCCAGCTAAACATGTAACAGGCCATTAAATATATTATATGAACTAATTATATAGATACTGAAAATTAGTAATACCCCCTTTGACACATGGCATTTATTATAATTCTAGGTACACACAAGCATAGTAATTTTAGATCATTATTATTTATGATAAAAAATGGCTCAGAATTATAAATCAAGAAGACTTCTTTTTTTTCCCTTAATTGAATTTAGAACTACTGTGGAACTTGGAAGAATTAAAAATTCATCCTGGGCAGTGCTTTGCATTCTGCTGGTGTATCGTGTGTGTTAAATAATAATACTTTCTTCTGCCTGGAACTTGCAGTCGTTATATAAATAGCAATTTTGAAATCACAAAGCACATGAATTTCTAACAACACATACTTGTGAAAGATCTGTAACAACAGTATTGAGGATTTGCTATCATGAGATGGAATTTCATAACAAGAAAATGTACCAGATAATGTAATGACTCAGGCAGAACAATTTAAGCAGAAGACAGTAAGCATTTCTCTCCTAAGGAAATATTTTGTTACTCAGTGGTTGTTTTGTAAATGATTATTACTGTTGTGTTGGAAATGTTCTAGTCTGGAGAAACCTAAGTATTGCTCACAAATACTATGTAGTCAGAGAAGCCAAGGACATTTCTGGTGATCCAACTATAGTGTAACATCAACTATGACCATATCTGGTATTAGGGCCACTGTTGTAAAGGTGCTTTTCTCAGGCCTTGGTTAACTGTTTAGGAAGGTATTTAAAAATGTACAAAACATCAGTGGAAAGTAACTGACGGCAAACGAATAATTTTCAAAATACTATAATTATAGTTTTCATTTCTGCTAATAGTGGCATATTCCTGTTTTAAAAGATATGGAATATATTAATTGTATGCTGAAAAGGCACTGAACCATGTTAGTCTCTGAGAATTGACAAGCTATCATTCCTTAGGAGAGAGATTTAAAGAATGTTCTACTTCAATCATAGTATTTGTGTTAGAACACTTAAGTAAATTTAAGACATTCATTTTTAACACAAAAATAAATAATTTGTAGCACGAAGTGCATAGCAGAAACTCAGTATATGTATGTTTATTAAATTATTGTACCAAGAAGACTTAATTATATTAACACCTTTCTTAAACTATATCTATGTGTGTATGAATAATATATGTAAATACACATATTTGTATACATAAGATTAACAGAAAAAGTGCAGATTGTAAGTGCTTAACTCAGGGAGTTTTGACAGTTCTGCAGTCCCATGTAACCAGCACCCCAAAAGCAAGGAATAATATTTCCGTACTTCAGAAAGTTCTCCTTTCCAGTGACAACTTTCTTACTTCCCCCAGTGGTTTCTATTACCATAGTTTAATGGATCTGTTCTTGGGTGTCATGTAAGTGCAATTACGTAGAGTGTGCCCTTTTGTGTCTAGCTTTCCTTGGTTTTGTTAGTCTTTTTTATTTTACATATTCTGGTGGGTGTGCAGTATTATTTTATTGTGATTTTCATTTCTGTTTCCTTAAAGATGAATGATATTGAGCACCTTTCACTTTGCTTATTGCCATTCGTATATCTCACTTTGTGGTGTGTCTATTCAAACTTTTTGTTCCTTTTTATTGGGTTATTAAGGACTTTCTATGTTTTGTCCAAGAAATCTTTGCATACCCAAAGGTCAAGAAGACTTTCTGTTAGGTTTCTTTATGTTTATATGGTATCTATTATCTTTATGGTTATATAGTACCTATTGTCTTTATGGTTATAGATTTTATGCTTAATTTTGTGGTCCATATTTAATTATTTTTTAGGTATTGAATTAGATAGATAGTGGAGCTTTTTTTTTTCTATTTAGCTGTTTCAGTAACATTTGTTACCCGTGTTTCAGCAACATTTTTGGACATAAATAAAGGACTATGTGACTAAAATTATGTATAGAGTTAACATTTTTATTCTCTTTCCTCCTTTGATTTTAATTGCTTTTCTGTTTAGGTGCTTTTCTGAACCCTTGCAGGTTTAACCACTAGTGAATCACTAAGCTGTGTCTTTGATAACATTTCAACAAATTGGTGTCAGCACTCATTGCAGTTTTCTGTTCTCTTCCATAGACATACTCAAGGATCAATTAATTCTGTCAATTATGAAGTGATCTGTAGAATTAGTATCTAACTTCTATCCTGTATCCCTCCTCCTCTTCTCACCTTATATAGCTCCTTTTTCTTGCCCTTTTCATAGCTGATAGTAAAGAAACGAACTTCAGTACCTCACAAAACAAGTCATAAGATCTTAAGTATTTTCTGAAACTATTTAGCTGTGGTTTTAGAACATGATGCCCCTAACATGTTAAGGTATTTGGTATAGTAGTATAAATCAAGGTATTAGATATAGTAGCATAATTTAGTGACTCTTCTATATAAAATTTCCTAGTCATCTGTGTTCATTTGGGGATGCATCCCATCAAAGGAGATGGATTTGTGGTTTTTCACATTAAATGTATTTTATCAGTTCGCCATAAACTGACATAAATTGGAAGATCCATTTTTGGATTTGAGTTTTGAATTATTTGTGATTTTTATCTTTATTAAGCTTTTTTTTTGTATTTTCTGAGCTTTCCATGATAAACATTTATTGCTTTTATAACAAATCCATGAGTAGATTATATTCTCTAAACTTTTGGTAATGTCTAATTAATTAACAAGGTATATGTAGATACTAGAGCACTTTGATTAATGAATTCTCAAGCTGATATAAATAGAAGACAGAATTGAGCTTCTAGAATGCTTTCAGTTGGTAGGTTTCATTATATTGTTTGAGTTATATAGACACATATGTTTGAATGACACTGCTCATGGAATACCTACATATCTTCAGCATAGATAATGAAGACTATCTGTCAAAGTATCAACCAAAATCTTGTCTGTGAGTACAGATAAGAGATGAGAAATAGACTTTAACGGAGAAAGTCATTTCTTTCAAATTCATATTTAGGCAAATAAACATCAGAAAACATCAAGAAATCTTAGAAATCACAGACCAATAAATGATACTATTGTTTCATGGCTTCTAAGGTGTACTTTTTTAAAAAAAAAACTTTTTAACTTTCTGATGTTTGGATGTGTGGTGACACAGCTGTTATTGCCTGAGTTCTGGTAAGATAGAGAGGGGGCCAGTATCCAAGTTTGAAGAAGGTGTCAGTGCCTCAGATTAAAACCCAGGAGCTTTTAATCCTAGATTGTGGGGGCTGCCTTGGTAACACAGAGGAAGATGGGTACCAATTACTCTGCATCAAAAAGAGATTCAGAAGAGTCGGACTCTGAATGTGAAAACATTTTACAAATACTTTAACCAATTTTTTTTGCTGCTGTTTTCCTCCTTTTTTATGCTGAAGTGAAACAATAATGCCCAAGTATGATCTATAATGATAAACTATGCCTTAAACCTAAAAGAACTTTAAAAATGAGAATAAAATAAAAATTCTAAGTCAATGCTTCTTAGACTATCTGAAGCCAAGGTCTAGTTTTTTGTTTTCTACCTTCACCACTTTTATAAAATATATTTGAAATTTTCACTGCAATATTAAAATGTTACAAAAGTTTCTAAACACTCTTATTTTCTGACCTTGTAGACTGATAACAGTTTATAGTCTGGTACTGGTCAGGGTCCGCATTTTGAGTGGCGCTGATAAGAAAACATTTTATCAGTTTAATTTTCATTGTGTCTTTTTTTTCTTAACCCACCAAAATAATGGTGATCTTACACTTGGTGGTGTTAGAGGTTTGATGAAATAGTTGGTGTATATTGCCTAATTTCTTTAAAAGCATTGTTTTAGGAGTCTGACTGCCTAGTTAACTTTGGAGGAAGTCCCATATCATTTCTAACCTGAGTCTTTTGATTGTAAAGTGGGGATAATATTAGTTCTGACTTCATAGCATTGTTGTAATCATTAAATAAGAAAATTTGTGGAAATCACTTGACTGGACGTAGTAGGAATGTCATATATATTAAAGCATATTGTCATACTCACCCAGACTTTTCCTCATGGGAACTCAATGACAGGGCACTGTAGAGAGATTATTAGCATGCCAGGAGATTACCCCTCCTTAAAGAACTGGTTCTCAAGGACCTTTGAATTCAGGTATAATCCAGGGAATACCAACAGCCTTGCGTTTCTTTGGTAGGTCTGGGCATCAGAGATCTGTATCACATTGAAGGATGTATGTCCGAATGAGCTGAAGCTGGTCTTTAGTAAGCAATTGATAGAAAGTCAAGATCTCCCTTCTCAGAGAGACGAATCTAGTAAAGACTTAGGATGGCTTGTCAGGACTCATTTTGGACAGATCAGTGTTCTCAGTAGGACTCTAGTCCCAAAAGAAAACTGGAGTGCACCCTAATAACCAGGACAGATCCCCAGTCACAATGTACATGGCTCAGGGTTCTGGGAAAGCTGTTTCTTGGGTGACATGTGAACATATAATATGTTACCTGTCCTCTGCATTGGGTATCAGGCTAAGACAACTGATTCTCTTTTACCCTTTTCTGGCTGCTGACTCTCCTTGACTCCAAGCATAATAAGGACTAAGATTGCAGATCAGTGATCTTTAATGGATATCATGGGGCAAAAAAAGACAGGGAAATAGTAAAGAGTTTACTGGGTTTGGTTAGGTAGTTTCCTCGTGTGTAACTTTTGCAGTTTTTTTTTCAATGTTTCTAACAATTTTAAAATATAATTTAGATTTTCTTGATGTGGGTCTGGGGAATCCTTGGTTCACTGACCTATGGGATTAATAAAAATTTAGGTTTCCCAGGTGTCTGTTAACCATGTTTTCATTGTTCATATATCCCAATTAACTTGAAACTTGCCAAATAGGAACTTGCCTGAAATGAAGATACGTATTTCTATTACTGTGCCCATTTTTCTTCATTTTACATTCTCCAAAAAAGGTAAACAGAGACAAAATATGAGAAACATCTTTTTCCATATTGGTTTGATTACTTTTTATCATATTTATTTTAATAGTATAGCAAACATACTGATTAATTAGGAATAAAAGGCAAGAAAAGACTTACAAAGAATAGGGAATTTGTTTTGTGGCTTGGATGTTTGTTGCTTATACATCTGCTTTGTTTCCTATGAACTTAATGGTGATTTTAAATTTAGTAATATAAACTCTCTGCTGTACACTGGTAGTAACACTTCTTCCTTGTCATCACTCCAGTTTGTAAAAAGAAATTACTTTCATTTTGAGATTAAAGCATTTCTTTTTTTGTTTGTTTGTTTGTTTGAAACGGAGTTTCGCGCTTATTACCCAGGCTGGAGTGCAGTGGTGCAGTCTCAGCTCACTACAACCTCCACCTCCCAGGTTCAAGTGATTCTCCTGCCTCAGGAGTAGCTGGGATTACAGGCGCGTGCTGCCATGCCCGGCCAATTTTTTGTATTTTTAGTAGAGACGGGGTTTCACCATGTTGGGCAGGCTGGTGTCAAACTCCTGACCTCAGGTGATCCGTCCGCCTCTGCCTCCCAAAGTGCTGGGATTACAGGCGTGAGCCACCACGCCCGGCCAAAGCATTTCATTTTACCTGCTGTTGTCCATGCATGTGACCTCATCAACAACAAAAGTATATGTTTCTGAATACCAAATAAGATTAGGTTGGATCCTGGACTTTCCTAATTGGCTTTGGGTGGTCTTGAAAGATCAGAAATCTTCTGTTGATCTGAAAATTCTATATAATTCTCATAAATTTCAATGTGTTATAACTTCAATCAATATAGTGAACATTTTTTGGATAAAATGGATTTATTGGATAACAATGGGCCTTTTCCCCTTAAGTTTCCAGATTATGTGAAGTAAATGATGATATATCATTCGATTCATAGCCTTTGAAAACATGCAGATTTTCGTCTATGCTTTGGATAGCTTCAAAGCAGACTCTGATAGAAGCCCTCCTTGGGAATGACCATGATATATTCATACCTGGCATTGATCTGATGGCTCTGCCAAATATGCCCGCTTTGTTGCACACCTTTGCTGAAGTGAACAGAGATGTTTTCCTCTTCTGGCAGTTAGAAATGCTGCTACCAGCAGCTGTTGGCAGGCTCCTCTCTAGGCATATTTAAATCAGTGGAATGGAGCTAATGTATTTTTTTTCCCTTTGTGTCATGGAAGTTATCTGAGACCTGCAGAAAATTAAATATTACCATTCAAATACTTTTGAAAAAATAAAACCAATTCGGTGACTACTTTTTAAAATAAATAAATAAGAGTTCTCTGCAAAATATAATTTTGTTGAGTTAATCTATGGATTTTTTGGTGGTTTCCTCACCCTCATATATTTCAGATTATTTTTAGTAAAATGCTTAGGCAGTTAATCTTTTAAAACTCTTCACAGGAACTTTCTAGGAAATAAGAAGGTGACTGTGAGTGTACTGTTTCCTTCCATTAGTTTACATACACTTACACGGATCATACTTAACAGTTTTTCCCTGCAAATACTTTTTAAACCAAGCCAAATATACCATGCCGATTTATAGGGGCCTATAAATCTAAGTAATATTAGGACCACAGATCCATCCTTTTTCCTTACTCTCTTCTTACAACTATAAAATTAGAACAGGTGATGATATCCAGATTTCAGTGTTAGTCCCTCTTGTGTCCTCCCTGTCTAACACATACTGTTCAACCTAAACATATTTTTTGTCATGTCACTCTTCCCTGCTCAGAGTCCTAGAATGTTGTTTAACACCTTCTGCATGAAGTTTTTGGTTCCTCTAATGCAATTGGTTTATACTGTTATTGTGGTATTTACAATCTGTTATCCTGTTTTACTGCCTTTATAATTTTCTTGGTTACAAGGCCACAGATAATCCCTCTTTATCCTTCACTTCTAATTCAGTATTTTACATTCACATGTTCCATATGGTACTTATTGATTCTCTATTGTGCTCTAAGCATTGTAAAGTACACTAGGAATCACAGGTGGAAGCTATACAGTGTACTCTTTAGAAGGTTGATCTGCTTTGATGCTCCATTTAGTGTGTCTTGGCTGTAATATTTGTTGGTGCCTCAGAATTATAATTTTATGATATTTATCATAATGCTCTGGATTTATGCCTTGAAAACTAGAATTTATTACAGTGTAGATTTATAATTTTTATTATTTCAACTTTTTCAAATGTTATTTGTGTTACTTTGTAAATTACTTTCTAAGATGTGTGTAGTAACTTTTCCCAACAGTATTACAACAACTTTATTATGGACTGAATTGGAATAATTCGCCTAAAAGAGGCATCTGTATCCTTTGCCATATCAGACACCAGTGTAAATATTAGATAAGGTGTATAGTCATATAAAATTTGTTTACTTTGTGTTTAAAAGTGAATTGATACTGGATAATGTCTAATATCAAGAAAATTTGGATATTAAATAACACTCTAATTTTAATAGTGTATGTTTTAGTGTGTAAGTGTTCATATAACACATCACCCAATTTAATACCTTTCAATTAGAATTTGAGTCTTTGCCAAAAAAAAAAAAAACAAAAAACAAAAAAAAAACACCTTATGGATAAAAAACTGGCTGTACCACAGTTGATTTTGGGGTGTAACTCTGAATTTACAGCTCAGAACAATGGTACCATTTTCAAAGATATCATGACTAGAATTATGTTATTCATAAGTATCGCATAAAATATTAGTCTGATATTGATGTATATAGTCATATAATGGGTTTTAGAACTATACACATATTGCAAAAGCTCATAATAAGGATTATGAATCTATATTGTAAGAAATTGTTTTTAAAAGCATAAACAATCCGTAATTTCTTTTTTTGTTTCTTTTTTTTTCTTCAACTTTTATTTTAAGTTCCAGTGTACATGTGCAGGATGTGCAGGTTTGTTACATAGGTAAATGTGTGCCATGGTGGTTGGCTGCACAGATCAACCCATCACCTAGGTATTAAGCCCAGCATGCATTAGCTATTCTTCCTGATGCTCTCCCTCTCCCTGCCCCCTCTAAAAGGCCCCAGTGTGTTGTTCCCCACCATGTTTCTATGTGTTCTCATCGCTCGGCTCCCACTTATAAGTGAGAACATGCAGTTTTTGGTTAGCTCTTCCTGCATTAGTTTGCTGAGGATAACGGCTTGCAGCTCCATCTATGTCCCTGCAAAGGACATGATCTCGTTCCTTTCTATGGCAGCATAGTATTCCATGGTGTATATGTACCACATTTTCTTTATCCAGTGTATAATTGATGGACATTTGGATTGATTCCATATCTTTGCTATTGTGAGTAGTGCTGCAGTGAACATAAACATGCATGTATCTTTATAATAGAATGGTGTATATTCCTTTGAGTATATACCCAGTAATGGCATTGCTGGGTCAAATGGTGTTTCTGCTTCTTGATCTTTGAGGAATTGCCATACTGTCTTCCACTATGGTCGAACTAATTTACATCCCCACCAACAGTGTAAAAGTGTTCCTATTTCTCCATAGCCTCACCAGCATCTTGTTTCTTGACATTTTAATGATCACCATTCTGACTGGCATGAGATGGTATCTCATTGTGGTTTTGATTTACATTTCTCTAGTGATCAGTGATGTTGATCCTTTTTTCATATGTTTGTTGGCCACACGAATGTCTTCTTTTGAGAAGTGTCTGTTCATGTCCTTTGCCCACTTTTTAATGGGGTTGTGTGTTTTTTTCTTGTAAATTTGTTCACGTTCCTTGTAGACTCTGGATATTAGACCTTTATTGCATGGATAGATCGCAAAGTTTTCTCCCATTCTGTAGGTTAGGTTGTCTGTTCACTCTAATGATAGTTTCCTTTGCAGTACAGAAGCTCTTTAGTTTAATTAGATCCCATTTGTCAATTTTGGCTTTTGTTGAAACTGCTTTTGGTGGTTTTGTCATGAAATCTTTGCCCATGTCCAGAATGCTATTGCTTAGATTTTCATCTAGTATAGTTTTGGGTTTTACAGTTAAGTTCTTAATCCATCTTGAATTAATTTTTGTATAAGGTGTAAGGGAAGGGTCCAGTTTCAGTTTTCTGCATATGGCTAGCCACTTCTCCCAGCACCATTTATTAAATAGGGAATATTTTCCCCATTGCTTGTTTTTGTCAGTTTTGTCAAAGATCAGATGGTTGTAGGGTGTGCAGTCTTATTTCTGAGACCTCTATTCTGTTCCATTGGTCTCTGCATCTGTTTTTGTACCAGTACCATGCTGTTTTGGTTACTGTATCCTTGTAATATAGTTTGAAGTCAGGTAGCATGATGCCTTCAGCTGTGTTCTTTTTGCTTAGGATTGTCTTGGCTATACGGGCTCTTTTTTGGTTCCATATGAATTTTAAAATAGTTTTTTTTCTTATTCTGTAAAGAATCTCAATGGTAGTTTAATGGGAATAGCATTGAATTCATAAATTACTTTGGGTACTATGGCCATATTCACGATATTGATTCTTCCTATCTATGAGCATGGAATGTTTTTCCATTTGTTTGTGTCCTCTCTAATATCCTTGAGCAGTGGTTGATAGTTCTCCTCGAAGAGATCCTTCACTTCCCTTGTTAGCTGTATTCCTAGGTATTTTATTCTTTTTGTGGCAATTGTGAATGGGTGTTCATTTATGATTTGGCTCTCTGCTTGCCTGTTGTTGTTGTATAAGAATGCCAGTGATTTTTGCACATTGATTTTATAACCTGAGAATTTGCTGAAGTTGCTTATCAGTTTAAGAAGATTTTGAACTGAGATGATGGGCTTTTTTAGATATAGGATTATGTCATCTGCAAACAAAGATAGTTTGACTTCCTCTCTCCCTATTTGAATATGCTTTATTTCTTTCTCTTGCCTGATTGCCCTGACCATAACTTCCAATACAATGTTGAATAGGAGTGATGAGAGAGGGCATCCTTGTCTTGTGCTGGTTTTCTGGGGAATGCTTCCAGCTTTTGCTCATTCAGTATGATATTGGCTGTGGGTTTGTTATATATGGCTCTTATTATTTTGAGGTATATTCCTTCAATACCTAGTTTATTGGGAGTTTTTAACATGAAAGGATGTTGAATTTTATCAAAGGCCTTTTCTGCATCTATTGAAATAATCATATGGTTTTTGTCTTTAGTTCTGTTTATGTGATGAATTACATTTATTGATTTGCATATGCTGAGCCAACCGTGCATCCCAAGGATGAAGCTGACTTGATTATGGTGGAAAAGCTTTTTGATATGCTTTTGGATTCAGCTTGCCAGTACTTTATTGAGAATTTTTGCACCAATGTTCATCAGGGAACAATCCCTAATTTCTGAATAGGGTGTATTCCAGTGCTGTATACCAAAACTTGGTTCTATGCTATGTAGAAAATACTATGAAGGAAAGGATAGCAAAGATTAGTGAGACTCAGATCTTATCCTCCTGATGCTTCCTATCTCACACCTATATTATAAATTTAAGTGTCATAAAGAAAAAGGTACAAAGTGCTTAAATAGTCAACCAAGAGAGCAATCAGACCTACTTAAAGCATCAAAAACAGCCTTATAAAGCACTTACAATTTTGGGTAGCTCTTACTGGATGAATAAGATTTCACATGGAAAGATGGATAAGTGGAGAGGGAAAACGTTCAAAGCCGAAAGGAGCAGATAGGTGTTCATATGAGCAACTTCATAGACTAGTAAATAATGAGTAGTGAGTTTGGCTACAGCTAAAAATGATGGGGCAGGGGAAGGGATAATGAATCTGGAAAGGGAGCTGAAGTTATACTGTAGTGCAGTGTTACTCAACAATAGCTGAACTCTCCTTTTAGTAGGAAGAATTGGAATCTTAAAACCAGTATGTAAGATTTCAAAGAGCCCCACAGGTACTTCTGATAAGGGCCTCTCCAGGGTGTATCCCCAAACTGAAAATCACTCTGTATAATATAACAGTACTTTGTGCCAGACACTGTACTAAGTACATTGCATCCATTATTTTAATCTTTACAACAATTGTATGAATAGCATATTCCTTAGAATATAGAAGGCGTTCAGTATATATTTGTTGGATGTATAAATAAGAGTTTAAATAGTGAATATAAATTATAGTTATTAGTGTTTCTGTTTTCCAAATGAGGAAACTAAGGTACAAAACCTTAACTATAAGAAATCAATTGCTAAACTGCCAAAAATTTGCATAATTTCTAGGACTAAGAGTCTGGTGTGAGGGTTTGTTTTAGGTTTGGAGGCTCTGATCTCACATGGATTATTTTAATTTCATCTTGCTTCATCTCTTATCTTACTCTTTCCAAAAATAAGGAGTTTAAAATGGAATCTATTTTCTATCAAAATAATCCACTAATGCACATTAAAGAAATAAGCACCCCATAATTTTCTCACATTCATTTGTGTGTCTAAAAAGATACTTTTAACTTAGATAACTAACTTATATCACTCTCTAATTGGCATTGCTTCATGTGCATAACTAAAATTATCAACATTTTCAGGTAGTAACCGTCACATTGATATGTTAGTTCTCTCTGGAACTGCCTTTGCTGTGTTTACTTAAGCAATTCTTTGTCCTAGATTTTTCTTTTTTCTTGTTTTTGATCCTACTGATTGAAGTGACATTTTCCCCCTCACACTATGGCTTTCCCAGCAGTTTGTCTGCAGAAATGACAGACTTTCACAAATCCAGGTTTTCAAAGTAACTGTCTTTGTTCACAGACCCAATAATTAAACTTTATATTCCAGGCCCTGCAATATATGTGGTTATCATTTGTCCAAGCATTCTTTGTTTTTTCCCAATAAGAGACACATGACTACTGAAAAACTGTGAGTTACACTGAACAGCAAAATAAATACTGCCATCCTCTCAACTTTGAGTCCTCCTCAAGGTAGAAGTCTAAAGCTTAATTTAGCATTTCACTTTGTTAGGCTCTATTAGGTTTTTTTTTGTCTTTTTTTTTTTAGTTTAGTTAGTTTTGTCAGGCTCTGTTGGTTTTTGTGTCATCACAATACCTTCTATGTTCCAATTCTTTTTTAAGAAAAAATCTTGATTTTTCTAAGTGAACATTGCTGGAAACATTGCTTTATTTAATTTAATATACTTTTACATATGTCTAGAAATGAGATAAAAGACTAATATAAACTTTGTCTTCAAATTATAAAATATGGTACCATTACCTGATTTCTTTCTAGGAAGAATTAATAAAAGATTGAGTCCATAAAAAAAAGGATTTTAAAAAGGAAAAAGATTATCAAAGAAATCATTTAAACAATTTAAGTCAGTATCTTTTATTTTTAGGGTAAACTTCTATGTTTACCTAAGCTATATCTCATATTATTAATATATTCTTTAGGTTTTAGAAAGATGATTGTATTTGTTTTAGGTCTTTGAAATACACTCAAATACATCTTTCAATTCTGTGTTTATGATACCTTATTTAAAGCCTTTGTCTCCTAAGTCCAACATCTGAGCTCTCTCTGAGACACATTTTATTGATTGCCTTTTTTCCTGTGTGTGGGCTGTAGTTTTTTTCTCTTTCTTTGCATATCTGGTAATTTTGTTGTTGTTTAAAACTGGAACTTTTTTTTTATTTCAATTGGTTTTGGGGAAACATGTAATGTTTGCTTACATGGATAAGTTATTTAGTGATGATTTCTGATATTTTAGTGTACCAAATCACCCACGCAGTGTACACTCTCCCCAATGTATACTCTTTTATCCCTCACCCCATCCCAGCCTTCCCTGAAGTCCCCGTAGTCCATTGTGTCATTCTCGTGCGTTTGTGTCTTCATAGCTTAGCTCCCACTTGTAAGTGATGAAAACATACAATGTTTGTTTTTTCATTCCTGAGTTACTTCACATAGAATACTGGTCTCCAGTTCCACCCAGGTTGCTGCAAATGCCATTATTTTGTTTCTTTTTATAGCTGAGGAGTATTCCATGATGTACCTATGCATTTTCTGTATCCACTCACTGATTGATGAGCATTTGCACTGGTTTCATATTTTTGCAATTGTGAATTGTGCTGCTATAAACATGCATATGCAAGTATCTTTTTCATATAATGACTTATTTCTTCTGGGTAGATAGCCAAGAGTGGGATTGCTAGATCAAATGGTAGATCTACCTTTAGTTCTTTAAGGAATCCCCACACTGTTTTCCATAATGGTTATACAGTTTACATTCCCACCAGCAGTGTAAAAGTGTTCCCTTTTCACCACATCCATGCCAGCATCTATTACTTTTTGATTTTTTGATTATGGCCATTCTAGAAGGAGTAAAGTGGTTGGTATCTCATTGTGGGTTTGATTTGCATTCCCCGATCATTAGTGATGTTGAGCATTTTTTTCTTTTTTTTTTTTTTTTTTTTTTTTTGAGACGGAGTCTTGCTGTGTCACCCAGGCTGGAGTGCAGTGGTGCGATCTCGGCTCACTGCAAGCTCCGCCTCCCGGGTTCAGGCCATTCTCCTGCCTCAGCCTCCCGAGGAGCTGGGACTACAGGCGCCCGCCAACACGCCCGGCTAATTTTTTGTATTTTTAGTAGAGACAGGGTTTCACCGTGTTAGCCAGGATGGTCTCGATCTCCTGACCTCGTGATCCGCCTGCCTCGGCCTCCCAAAGTGCTGGGATTACAGGCTTGAGCCACCGCGCCCGGCCGAGCATTTTTTTCATATGTTGACCATTTGTATATCTTCTTTTTTTATTTATTTATTTATTTATTTTTTATTATTATACTTTAGGTTTTAGGGTACATGTGCACAATGTGCAGGTTTGTTACATATGTATCCATGTGCCATGTTGTTTTGCTGCACCCATTAACTCGTCATTTAGCATTAGGTATATCTCCTAATGCTGTCCCTCCCCCCTCCCCCCACCCCACAAAAGTCCCCAGAGTGTGATGTTCCCCTTCCTGTGTCCATGAAACATCATTCTCAGTAAACTATCGCAAGGACAAAAAACCAAACACCACATGTTCTCACTCATAGGTGGGAATTGAACAATGAATGTATATCTTCTTTTGAGAATTAGCTATTCATGTTATTAGCCCATTTTTTAATGGGATTATTTGTATTTTTCTTGCTGATTTGTTTGAGTTCCTTGTAGATTCTGGATTTTAGTCGTTTGTTATATGCATAGTTTGCTAATATTTTCTCCCATTCCGTGTGTTGTCTGTTTACTCTGCTGATTATTTCTTTTGCTGTGCAGAAGCTTTTCGGCTTAAGTCCCATCTATTTATTTTTGTTTTTGTTGCATTTGCATTTGGGATTTTGGTCATGAAGTCTTTCCCTAAGTCAGTGTCTGAGAAGAGTTTTTTCCAAGGTTATCCTCTAGAGTCTTTATGGTTTCAGGTCTTAGATTTAAGTCTTTGATCCATCTTGAGTTGATTTTTGTATAAGGTAAGAGATGAGGATCCAGTTTCATTCTTCTATGTGTAGCTTGCCAATTATCCCAACACCATTTGTTGAATAGGGTGTCCTTTCCCCACTTTATGTTTTTGTTTGTTTTGTTGAAGATCAGTTGGCTGTATTTGGCTTTATTTCTGGGCTCTCTATTCCATTGGTCTATGTGCCATTTTTATACCAGTACCATGCTGTTTTGGTGAAATACCGCCATGTATTAATAGTATAATTTGAAGTTGGGTACCGTGTTGCCTCCAGATTTGTTCATTTTGCTTAGTCTCACTTTGTCTATGCAGCCTTCTTTTTGTTCCATATGAAATTTAGGATTGTTTTTTCTAGTTCTGTGAAGAATGATGATGGTATTTTGATGGGAATTGCATTGAATTAGTAGATTGCTTTTGGCAGTATGGTCATTTTCACAATATTGATTCTACCCTCCATGAGCATGGAACTTTTAGATAATATATTTTAGCAACTCTCAGAATCTCTGTCACCTCTAGGGATGTTGTTTCTCATATTTTTATTTAGTGACATTACTAATTCCATAAAATCTGTCTTCCTTTCTGTATATAACCTCTGAAGTCTCTACTCAGGTTTTTTTCTAATTTTAATTTAATAATTTTTTAAATTTAATAATTATTATTATGGTTAAACATGGCTTTTTAGTGATTACCCCTGGGGCAGCAAGTTTTAATGGTCAGCCAGTGATTAAAAGTTTTCTTATGGGTTCAAACATTTTGAATGTTTGAACCCATAAGGCTTCCACTTTTGCTGAGAAATCTGTATGTATATTAGGGCACACATTCAAAGTTCAGGCAGTTTACAAGTCTGCCTGTGCTTTCACTTCATAGTCTACTCAGGATGTACAGGACCTCGTGGTCTGCAACTGATAAGTAGGCAGCTGAGGTCTTTTCTGGTCTTTCCTAAGCATGCATGTAACCTGGTGCATGTGTAGTTGTTCAGATTCCCAGGAATATATTGGAACTTTTCAAAGCCCCCGATGGCTGCATAGTGGCAGAAAAGATTTATCTTTCCCTCACTTATTGCAAGGTTCATGGCTGAGATATTTACATTAAAAGATAGACTAACAGAGGAAAAGCATACACATTTATTTCATATAAATTTTACATGACACAGGAGCCTTCAGAAATCAAAACCTAAAGAAACTGGAAAAACTATTTTTATACTACATTAAATGAAGAGTGGACATTTGTGCAGAAGTCTGATTGGATAAAGAGAGATACGATCTGATAGTAATAAACTGGAGAGATTTCAGCAAGGCCTTTTTGTTCAGAGTCTTCTCTGTATCACTATGCGACATTCCTTGCCTCTCTGTGTGGGGTACATGAGGGCCTTAAGACCTACTTCAGAGAAAGGCCAGATAATTCTTTTATGGCCTGCTTCAGGGGAGAAGGGTAGGAGAAGGTAAGAGAGACCTTCCTACTACAGCTTACAGGGGGGAAAATATTTCTCAGTCATTGCAAGGTTCATGACTGAGACCCTTATAACAAAAGACAGATTAACAATAGAAAGGCATGCACATGTATTTAATATAAATTTTATATGACACGTAAACTGGAGGGAACTTACCAAGTCCTGTTTGTTCAGATTTTTCTTGGCATTTCAGCACCTTAATTCCCTCTCTCTGGGTATAGGCGAGCTCACCTGTCACCTGAGAGTCTTCAGGGGAGAAGGGAGGGAGAAAGAGTGACCCCCTTTTTTTTTTTTTTTTTTTTTTTTTTTTTTTTTTTTTTTTTTTTTTTTGAGACGGAGTCTTGCTCTGTTGCCCAGGCTGGCGTGCAGTGGCGTGACCTCAGCTCACTGCAAGCTCCGCCTCCTGGGTTCCTGCCGTTCTACTGCCTCAGCCTCCCGAGGAGCTGGGAATACAGGCGCCCATCACCACGCCTGGCTAATTTTTTTTTTTTTTTTTTTTTTTTTTTGTATTTTTAGTAGAGATGGGGTTTCACCCTGTTAGCCAGGATGGTCTTGATCTCCTGACCTGGTGATCCGCCTGCTTTGGCCTCCCAAAGTGCTGGGATTACAGGCGTGAACCACTGCGCCCAGCCGTCAGAGTGACCCTTTTAGGTTTTAGAGCCTGCTTTAGGGATGAAGGGTGAGGGGAAAATGAGAGTGGCCTTCCTGCCTCTGCCATTTTTTTCAATTTTCAAGATGCCTTATTTTGGAGTAGTGTTTCTTGCACCTCATCATACTGTTTTCTCAAATGCTGAGGTGCCATATTTTGGGGTAGTATTTCTTGAACCCCATCAGGTATCTTCTGCACATTTCCATTTTAAGTTTTCGGTTGCTATTCTGTTAGCCACACTTGGTATTCCTGATTAGTTGCCACCAATTGCTGTTGTTGTCGACAATGCCCTTGAGAACAGGTAGGAGGATCTCTTGAGGCCAGGAGTTGGGCAACATTGCAAGACCCCATCTATACCACAAAAAAAAAAAAAAAAAAAAAAAAAGCAAAACAAAACAAAAAAGCTGGGCACAGTGGCACATGCCTGTAGTCCCAGCTACTAAGAAGGCCTAGGCAGGAGGATCGCTTGAGCTCAGGTGTTTGTGACTGCAGTGATCTATGATTGTGGCACTGCACTCTAGCCTGGGCATCAGAGTAAGACTGTCTCAAAAAACAAAACCACCGAAAACAAGAAATTATTCTCAACTCTCCTCCCTCCCTTTTTACCTCCCTTCTCTCTGCCTTTCTCCCTCTCTCTTCCCCCTCTTCCTTTTTTCTCTCTCACTGTATTCACTCTCACATCACACATACCTTTTTTTATCCCCTTCTGCATTGCCTATTCTATCTGAAATGTCCTTATCCTCCTTCATACTCTTCTACTCACCCCTCCTTTTCTGGTCTGTCTTGCTCATTAAACTATGATCTACCTAAGGTAAGGACCACATTTTAGTCATCTTTGCATTCCCAGCCTCTGGTGTAGTGTCCAATACAGGAGTTTTGGGTAAGGTGTAGTCTATGGATTTATTTCTCATGACTTTAGGACTAAGGTAATGTCTGTTGGTAATAATGGGGCATTTTCTAAGAACCGTATTTATGCAGAGGTTTTGTTTTGTTATTGCTTTAAATTTAGCTAAATAAGAGTGTCTGAGTCAAAGGTGTCTAATTACGTTGACAGTCATCCACTGAGAAATGCAGTCAATACAAAATGCTACTGTTTGTATGATTGGATTTTTTGCAAAGCTACTGAAAGGTAGTCATGCCATAATCTGGAAATTGTATTCAGCACATTCCTATAAAACCTTTCAATGTAACTTGGTATAGCTAGGTATCTGCAACAGTCCTTAGCTCTTGTCCCTGATAAACAAGTTTCATGCTTTTCTTTAATTTTAATTTTAATTTCAGAATGAATATCACAACATAAATAAATTACAGCAATCTCATTTTTAAATGGGCTTTTTAAAAACTCATAACTACTTAATGACGTAGTCTTTCCACCGGTTAATTATCCCGTTTCAGAAAATATATTCCAAATCTTCTATCACCGACTCTCTTCAAAAGAGCTTTTTGTGCACCTCCTTGTAACTAAATATATCATTCTATCAGACAATACCGCCAAATACCTAGGTGATTCCCTCTGATTTCTCAAAAGATTTTATTGTCTGGCTCATTGTTCTTTTGTCTATAATACTCCTGTTACAATTCTTGATCATTTCAGTAGCCACGTGCATGATCCTTCCAGTATCCTGGACTTTCAGTTTTTCATTTTCTCTCCAATGGCACTGTCCTCCAGTTTATTTCAGCCATTAATTCCATGATTGTACCCTAGACCTTGTTGTTTACAATAACTGCAACTCCTGTGTAACTTCAATTTAGAGTATTCTACTCTCCAATCACCACCTCCCATTGTCCGTCACCTAATTTAAAGTTTTATGCTCAACAGTTATAATTACTCCTTTGCATATGTACTTAATACCCTTGGCCTCATTTCATTTGTCTTATTCACCTGGCAATACTCAACACTGGTTAAATTCTGCTCTTTAGCAGCTTTTAACCTGTACCAATGCAGCTGAATATTGCTAGAGATAAACACAACATGCTTACAGTAATTCCTGACCACTAACTTTAGAGTTTTAATGAGTTGTTAATACTGTCCTGTGATATATGTATAAATATATACATACATATATTTAATATATATAAATACATACATTTAATAAATATATATTTAATACATATGTATTATACATATATATATATGTATATAAGTTTTTCCCTATTTATTTCACTCTCCCGGTATCCTGGATGATGTGTTACACCTTTTTCTTTTTCTTTGAATTTCTAACAAGTTATTTCCTATCCTGATTCTCAGCTTATTAAAGCTGTGCTTCCTACCTCTCTAAGGAAGTATGAGGAAATATAACAGGCCTTTCATATGTTTCTACTTCATCTGCTCTTTTCCTGTACATATGCCCACATACCTGTCTTCCCTCCCCTTATTGTAGCTTAACTGTCTATTCCCCAACCTCTCCACTTGTTCTTAAACTGCCATACCCTCAGGCCGGGCGTGGTGGCTCACGCCTGTAACCCCAGCACTTTGGGAGGCCGAGGCAAGCGGATCACGAGGTCAGGAGTTCGAGACCATCCTGTCTTGACTAACACGGTGAAACTCCATCTCTATTAAAAATGCAAAAAATTAGCTGGGCGTGGTGGCGGGCCCCTGTAGTCCCAGCTACTCGGGAGGCTGAGTCAGGAGAATGGCATGAACCTGGGAGGCGGAGCTTGCAGTGAGTCGAGGTCATGCCACTGCACTCCAGCCTGGGCTACAGAGCAAGACTGCATCTCAAAACAAACAAACAAATCCCATACCCTCTTATACACACAAGGACATCAGCACTTTTCTCTCCTGCATCATTGCATTTCTACTCTTTACTAGATTATTCTGAGAATAATTAGCCAATATATAAAGTTAACATCAAGTTTATAAGTATTTGAACACTGGGGAATGTGAGAAAGTAGCTTTTGAAATGTAACATGCCTACTCATTGACCTTGTATTATCAACATGCAAAATCAGAAAACTGTCTTCCATGAGGCTTTAAAACAAAATTAATATCAAATATAGGTGGCATGGTTTATTTTCTGCTGAATACTGCAGTGGAGACCAAGAACATTTTAGTAATTGTATTTAATTTATAGGTTCAAATGATTATTGTGCCTCCCTCTCTTCCCCTGCCTGCCCCCATGAAAATTTCCTAAATGGAAAACCAAACTATGGGTTTTTTCTTTGCCTTTTAATGCTTCTGTATTAACTTCTTGTGTTATTTTGTGTTAATTGTGTTATGCAAATATTCTTGGGAAAATGTCCATGATCCTAGATGATTTCGTGGTTTATAGATATTTCAAATGGAAGTATCTTCTTTTTATACACACACACACACACACACACACACACACACAGTGCAGAAACAGCAGTGTTTGCTAAACCATGTGTGTGGACTGACTGGCAAGGTGGCTCTCAGTATCCTGTTTCTTAAGCTATAGCTTACCTAGATAATCTGCTGCAGTGGCTTTCAAACTGTCTTTTATAGAAGTACTTCAGGAGATTTTACTCCGGAGATGATGATGACCTTGTGGGTGGAATCCTAGACTTGCCATACATGCAGTACTTGAATTAAAAGAGCTCTGTTTTTACCTCTTCATGGTAAGGGGGTTTCATATATGATTTCATTTTCCCCAGAACATTCTGCTGCTTAGAAAGAGGGTACCAAATATTTATCCTACTGTCAAGTAATTAGTCTTATTGTGGTTATTCTTTTGGTTCTTATTTTATTGGTGGATACATAACAAGAATTTTTCCATATTATTATGTAACTATTATGCAAATTGATCTGTATTTTAATTGTAAGGGGCTGCTTTAAGAGTATATTATCAATATTGTCCTTATTTTATAAGGATTAGAATTGGGTAGAAATAATTCCATCAGGAGGTAAATGTAGTAAAAAGTGAAGGGGTTTTTTGCTTGTTTGTTTTTGTTTTCTTTCTGAGTTAAGCTATAAACAATGAAGCTACTTGTGTATACTCAAAGACTACTTTAACCAAGGCCCTGCTCTTACAGTCGCTTAAACTCTGAGTTGGCCCAACTGTGAGTTTCGTTGCCAGTGGGCAGCAAAATTAGTGGCAGGCAAGTCATGAAATGCCATTATAGTTTCATTTGATACAAGAACTTAGGAAAATAAAAGGGGACCTAGAAGATTCATACCCCTTATTTTGTGAAGGTAAAAGTTGAGTTCTGGAAAGAAGTGACTGATGGTGTCACATGTAGACCTAACTTGCTGTTTTTGTTCCTGTCAATGAGTGTAACTTGTGTTGACTGTTTGAGTAAGGCTGATTGTGTGGGACAGAGGCCCCTTGGAGCATCCCTAAATAATGAAGGTTATCTTTTAAAGGATCCACATATCTTTTAAAGGATCCACATAACACTCCGGGGACTGTTGTGGGGTGGGGGAGGGGAGAGGGACAGCATTAGGATATATACCTAATGCTAAATGACGAGTTAATGGGTGCAGCACACCAACATGGCACATGGATACATATGTAACAAACCTGCATATTGTGCACATGTACCCTGAAACTTAAAGTATAATAATAATAAAAAAATACAATATGTATATTAAAAAAAGAAAGAAAACCCTACTGAAAAAATAAAAAGTATTTTGGATATTTTTCATAAAAAAAAAAAAAGGATCCAATAAATGAGATCCAACACCAGAAGGCTCAGGGTTGGAAGCAGATCGGTGGCTGAACTCTTGGCGTCCTTCTTTTCTTCTCATTTTCTTTCTAAGCTGATTTTTTAAAAAATTGTTTTAATTGACAAGTAACAATTGTATATATTTGTCATGTACACTATGTTTGGAAACACGTGTACATTGTGGAAGGGCTAAATTGAGCTAATTAATACATGTATTACTTCACATATTAATTTCTTTGTAGTGAGAAGACATATGCACTCTTAGCAATTTGCAAGAATATAATACATCTGTTATTAACTATAGTCACTATGCTGTACAGTTCTCTTGTATGTTTTCCTGTGTAACTGAAATTTTGTATCCTTTGGCCAAAACCTCCCCAACCCTTTCATAACCCCTCCCTCCCCCTCAGCTCCTGGTAACCATCATTCTACTCTCTACTTTGGTGAGGTCAAACGTTTTAGATTCCACATATGAGATCATGTGGCATTTGTCTTTCCATGCCTGGCTTATTTCACTTAACATAATATCCTCTAGATTCATCCATGTTGTCACAAATGACAGAATTTCCTACCTTTTTAAGGCTGAATAACACTCCATTGTATATAGCACATTTTCTTTATCCGTTTACCCACTGATGGACTCCTAGGTTGATTCCATCTTGGCTGTTGTGAATAATACTGCAGTGAACATAGGAGTAATGCTACCTCTTAAACATGCTAAGTTTACTTCATTTGAATATGTACCCAATAATGAGATTGATGGATCATATGGTAGTTCTGTTTTAAATGGTGTTGAGACAACTGGATATTCACATATAGAAGAATGAAATAAGACTCTTATTTCATATGCAAAAATCAACTCAAAAGAGTTAAATGTGAGATCTGAAACTGTAAAACTACTAGAAGAAAACACAGGAGGAAAGCTCCATGACATTGATCTGGGCAATGATTTTTTGGATATGAACCCAAAAGCATAGGCAACAGAAGTGAAAATAGATGAATGGGATTACATCAAACTAAAAAGCCTCTGCCAAAAAAAAAAAAAAAACACAGAGCAGAGAGACAACTTACAAAATGAGAGAAAATATTCACAAGCCATATATCTGATAAGGGATTAATATTCAGAATCTATAAGGAAGTCAACTTAATAGTAAGAAAATAATGCAGTGAAAAATGGGCCAAGACTATATAGACGTATCTCAAAAGAAGACATAGAAATGGCCAACAAATATATGAAAAATTACTGAACATCACAAATCATCAGAGAAATGCAAATTAAAACCACAATGAGATATGACTTTGCATATGTTAGAATGGCTGTCATCAAAAAGATGACAGATATGAAGTGTTTGAGAGGATGTGGAGAAAAGAGAACCTTTGCACACTAGTGGTGGGAATATAAATTAGTACAGCCATATGGAAAATAGTATGGATTTTCCTTAAAAAATTAAAAATAAATTATTCTTATCAGAATAAAGACATGCTCTTATTTCTCCCATCTGAAAACTCCTTTTTTAAAAACCTTTCTATGGCTGCTACCTTTAATAGCAAAATTCCTTAAAATAGTTGTTTGTATGGGCCATCTCTAATTCCTATTTCCCCATCACTTTTCCCACAGTCCAATTCTTGCTTATTTTGTATATTACTCTCCTTTCTTGCATACTAAGAACTTGATTACCAACAACCCTAATATTCTTACTTATTTGTTCGGTGCTCTACTACATAAGAAATGGTTGCAGGATTGCCATACCAGTACCTCTACCAATACAAACCTACTTAGTAAAGCTCAAGACTGAATGCCTTCACCTTAAGAATGAGAACAAGGCAAGGATGCTCCTTTCACCAAGTGTCTTGACCACTTTGTATCAGATGCCCTATGCATTGCATAAGGAACAATAAGAGAAAAGCCATAGCAAATAAAAAGAAAAAAGTAAAACTGACTTTAGTTGCAGGAAACATAATCATATGCCTAGAAAATCCTATACAATTTACCAAAGAAGTTTTTCTAGAATTAATAGGTGAATTTAGCAAGGTCAAAGATACACTGTTAATCTACAAAATTCAATTGTAATTGTATTTTTGTATACTGGCAGTGACATTAGAATTTAGTACCAAAAACATAAGATATCTAGGGGTAAATTTAACAAATTATATATAATACCTGTACACAAAAAATTATAAAACATTGCTAAATGGAGTTTAACAAGCCTTAACTATATTGAGAGGAGTAATTTTTCAGGAATTAGAAAGCTCAATATTGTTGGGCATCATTTTTCCCCAAATTGTTCTACAGATTCATTGCAGCCTCTATTAAAAGGCCAGCAGGCTGTTTTTTAGATATTGACAGCTAATTCTAAAATTAATATGGAAATGCGAAGGACTTAGAAAGTCAAAACACTTTTAGAAAAGAACAGTTTAGATGTTTGTTTTAAAACTCACTGTAAACCTGTAGTAAAGCAGTATGGGCTGGGAGCGGTGGCTCACGCCTGTAATCCCAGCACTTTGGGAGGCCGAGGTGGGTGGATTACTTGAGGTCCGGAGTTTGAGACCAGCCTGGCCAACATGGTGAAACTTCCTCTCTACTAAAAATACAAATATTAGCCTGGCGTGGTGGTGTACACCTGTGGTCCCAGCTGCTTGGAAGGCTGAGGTGAGAGTATCACTTGAATCTGGGAGGCGGAGGTTGCAGTGAGCTGAGATCGTGCCACTGCACTCCAGCCTGGGTGGCACAGTAAGACTCCATCTCAAAAAAAAAAAAAAAAAAAAAACAGTGTGGTAATGACATAAAGATAGACATACATATACATCAATGGAACAGAATAAGAAATGCAGATATAAAGACAAGCATATGTTGTGTTGAATTTCTGCAGTTTGACAGGTTAGATAATTTAATGGAGAAAGGTTATTATTTATAACAAATGGTGCTGAAGCAACTGGGTATCCATGTGGAAAAACAATCTTAACCCTTTCTTCGTGCCATGTGCAAATATTAAAATAGCTAAAATTATTAAACTTCTAGAAAAATGTGTAGGAGAAAACCTTCACCTCAAGAATGAGAACAAGGCAAGGATGCCCCTTTCACCAAATATCATGACCTCAGTTAGACAGACTTCTTAGATAGAACATAGAAGGCATGAAGAACAACAAAAGAAAAAGTGATACATTGAACTTCACCAACATTAAAAAACTTGCACTCTGAAAGATACTGTCAAGAAAATGAAAAGGCAGGTTACAGACAAAAAATATTTGTGATGCATATATCTGACAAAGAATTTGCCTTTAGAATATATACAGTACTCTTTATTAATCAGTAATAATGTGGCAAAGAATCCAATGATAAACAGGTAAAAAACTTGTATAGACACTTTATAAAAGAATATATGTGAATGACCAGTAAGCACATGTGAAAATATTGGAAGCTCTGGCCAGGGCAATCAGGCAAGAGAAAGAAAAAAGGATATTCAAATAGGAAGAGAGGAAGTCATATTGTCTCTGTTTGCAGATGACATGATTCTGTATTTAGAAAACCCCAGTGTCTTAGCCCCAAAACTCCTTAAGCTGATAAGCAACTTCCACAGTCTCAGGATAGAAAATCAATGTGCAAAAATCACAAGCATTCCTATACACCAACAACAGACAAGCAGATCTGCATTTACAACTACATGACTACATCCCATGAACAAGGTAGTTTGGGGTTATGACAGTATTTTAGAAGAATTTAGAGGTCTTAATACTTTGATGTTTTTGGCTTGAAGGACAGTGTGTTCCCCCAACAAAAAGATGAAGTTCTGAGGAGGAAGCAGTTTCATTTCTTATAACTGTAGTTCTCAAAGTATGATCCCCATAGACCACTAATGGTCTTCTAGGATTCTCTGGGTGGTCTGCCAGCTGGTTTCTTGAAATTCTAAGGTTCATAATATGACAGTATCTGTAGTCTGTTTTATGGCATGGATTAATAATTTACTTGTGAGATTTCTTAAGTATTTTTTCAGATGCCATTCTTCCCATGAGTCATGATGAGGTTTCTTTTCAGTGGCATAGTGGATAGATGGAGTTGGTCACTCTTTTTACCTCTAGTGAAATAATCCACAATATGAAATTGAGAACTGCTACCTTAGAGATGTCAAACTATTTATGTGATTAAAGCTTTGAGAAGTCCTTCACTGACAATTTGTAACGCTAAAATAATTTTTATTTTTTAACTGAAATCCCAGTTTGCATGCTTAAAATTGACTCCTCAGTTGGCCAGAGAGAAGTGGGTCTATTTTAAAACTGGAAGAGATCCCATCCAAGAATCTAAGACCTAAGAATCTAAGATAACACTTTGAGTTGAAAGCGTAGGGTCACCTGGCCTGAAACCCAGCAGGCCTGGATTTATTTCTGATTCCATCACCCAGTAACCATGAGACCTTGATCATGTTATATTCCATCTCTCAAGCTATTTTTAGCAGTAAAATTTTAAAGTATTTGTTTTACTATAATTAAATTCCTGGTATAGTGCCTGACTCATTCATTCAATAAGTAATATATTGACTGTCTCTTCTAATGATAGCTGTTTGGATGCATAGTAAGGTAAGATGTGATTCCTGACTTCGAGTAATTTACAGATAAGTAGTGGAGATAGAAAAGGAGATCTAGCCTAACAATACAGTGCTATCACCTATTCCCTAGTGCTGTAGATATCCCCAGAACCAGGGGATTAGGGGTTTGCCCGAGGATATGAAACCTGAGCTGAGTTTCAAAGGTTGAATAGGAGTTAGCTAGACAAAATTGGAAAGATTATTCCAACCCGATAAAGGATTCAAAGGCATACAAAGCAGGATTTGTGTAGAGAACTGTTAGCCCTGCAGTGAAAAGTGCGTAGGGGCGAGGTTGGAAATGATAATAGAGATTTGCACAGAGGCTTAAGAAATCAGTGAATGGACACTACCATCAGCATTAACATTGCACTGCCTCTACTACTACTGCTATTTTATTAGCAGCATTAGCATTTTAGATGTTTAGATAAATGGGAGGGAACTGTAGTAGCTTAATTGGAATGAAATAATTCAGCCCACTTTGTTACAAATAAAAGTATAGGAAAAATGTATTTTTCTTGACTTACCTGAAATTAATAAATTCTGTTAATATGGTATACATTTCCGAGTTTCTCATTTTTAGAAAGGCAGTAAGGGGTTCTTGAAAGCCCTGAGTTGTCTGTAGCTTCAGTTCATTTAGTTTTATTCGTAGTGAGTAAAAGCTGAATTTCAATGTCTACCATGCCCCAACAATTATAAATTTGAAATTAGTGAAAGCTGAATTAATGTGATTTCATCAAATAGTAATGGTGCATAGCTATAATCAAATCATATTTATTTGTGAATTTCTCTCCCTTTTTTTCAGCCTTTAATATGTGTATAGTCTTCCACAGTAGAATAAGCTCCTTGAAGGCAAGCTGGGACATTTTTGCTTTCCATGTTTTCACCTCTTTTTATTCTTCTTTTATTTCCAATTCTAAATATCATCTAATATTGTGTCTGAGTATAGAATAAATGTTCAGAATTTATGTCATGAAGGGATTTTTAACTTAGTTGTAAGTCTCATCATTGCTCCCTGTGGGCATTTTGCCTGAGGAGGAAAAGGACTGTGCTAAAACTAACATTATCTCAGGTACCATGCACACTACTTGGGTGACTGGATCATTCATACACCAAACCTCAGCGACACGCAACTCACCCATGTAACAAACCTGTACATGTATCCCTGACACTAAAATAAAGGTTGAAAAAATAAAACCGTTTATTTGTGTGCATTTGTCATTTCTCTCATTTTCATGGAGAACAAAACAAAATTAAATAGGTGTTAATTAAGTTAAAGTTTTTATACTCTTTTTGTAATTTGCCTTGGTTTTGGTGTGTGTGTGTGTGTGTAAGATATTAGGCTCCCAGAAAAGTATACTTCTTATGGGATAGTTTAAATAACCAATGAAACAGAAAAGAATCTTTTTTCATGTATGCTATATTGCTTTAAATATTTAGTAAGAGCGGACACTGCCATTTTGTAAAAATCCTTCTTTGAACAAAATGTTGAGAAAGGGTAATTTTTAATAAAATAAATAGTTATATAACTTAGCTTCTAGCAGTTTTTTTAAGCATTAAAAACTAATTTCCCACATTTTCTTAATCCAGTCTATCATTGTTGGACATTTGGCTTGGTTCCAAGTCTTTGCTATTGTGAATGGTGCCACAGTAACCATACGTGTGTATGTGTCTTTATAGCAGCATGATTTATAATCCTTTGGGTATATACCCCATAATGGGATTGCTGGGTCAAATGTTATTTCTAGTTCTAGATCCCTGAGGAATCGCCACGCTGACTTCCACAATGGTTGAACTAGTTTACAGTTCCACCAACAGTGTAAAAGTGTTCCTATTTCTCCACATCCTCTCCAGCACGTTGTGCACATGTACCCTAAAACTTAAAGTATAATAAAAAAAAAACTAATTTTCCCTTATAATACCAAATATGAGTATCTGCCTTATTCCAGACATAAAGTCAGCAACCATATCATGTTCTAAGTATGCATTTACCACTATAAGGAGGGATTAGACTGAATGGATTTTGTTTTGAGACGAAGTCTCCCTCTTGTGCCCCAGGCTGGAGTGCAGTGCCCTGATCTCGGCTCACTACAACTTCTGCCTCCTGGGCTCAAGCGATTCTCCTGCCTCAGCCTCCGAAATAGCCGGGATTACAAGTGCCTGCCAAAATGCCTAGCTAATTTTTTTATTCTTAGTAGAGACAGGATTTCACCATGTTGGCCGGGCTGGTCTCAAATTCCTGAACTCAGGTGATCAGCCTGCCTGGGCCTCCCAAAGTGCTGGGATTATAGGTGTAAGCCACCACGCCCAGCTAGACTGAATGGATTTTTAAACAAGTTTGATGTTTCTTAAAAAGCTTTCTTTCTTAATATTAAATTCAAGTTTTTTATTCTATGCCATAATGTATCTGTATTTTTTAACATAAAAATGATACTTTATTTACTGTCTCTAATATAGTTGACACTTCTGGAAGACGTGCTGCACACTTACCCTTCACTTTGTTTTACCCTTGATGGAGGCCTGCATACCGTGGTATCTTTATACCCTTGTAGGATAAGCCCATAATCATCTCATAAACCTAAGGAGTAGCCATTATTATCCAACATTTGAAATGAGGACATTGGAACCCAGAAAAATTACTGAGTCCTGAGAATATACAGATATCTTTACAATATCCTATTGGTAGGAGACACTTAATTTTACCTGTACTTAGGACTACTGACTAGTGAGGAAGAAATGTTTAGATGTTAAAGAAGAAAAAGAAGGTGGAAGTAAGAAAAGAGGCATGTTTTTTCTTTGCATTTTCAGCTACTCCTGGAAATTTCTGTTTCAAAAGCAATTTTTCTGATTTGGAAAGTTTTGCATTTATTATTCATTAATTTTGAAGGTTTATAAACAAATAGCCAACACTGCCCTGCATCAGTTGGCAGCTGCCTTTTTCTGTGTCCTCACTTGTTCATTCTTATTTCTCTTTCACCATTGTCATCTCTCAGTTTCTCACAGAGACCAAGTTATTTGCTGTCCAGAGGTCTTTGGACATGTTCTTCCCTGTACCTGGTGTGCTACTCACCACCACTCTCTCTCCAGTGAATGCCCTTTGAATAACCAGAGCCTTGTAACCTTTAGATTTTAAGTCTCAGCTAAAAGGTCACCCACTTAGAAAGGCATTCCTTGACACCATTGTCTAATGTAGGTGTCTCCCCTGCCTTTAAGCGCAGTTTTGGTGAACTGAGTTTTTTATTTTACTTATTATGGCTTGTAAATCTTTCATTTATTGATTTATTTATTCCCTAACATAATGGAAGCCCCTTGAAGCTAGGGATATTGCTCTGTTTTTATCACAATGGCACCCTAGCTTCTAGCACAGTGTTTAGTGTGTAGTGGGCACTCAGTAAGTATCGTTAAGTAAATGAATGAAAACAAATTGAAAACTAAAGCTCACTTTAGTTTTGCTTCTCTAGGACAAGATAGAAAGTAGCCCCCAGTTCTCTGGTGAGACTTGTTTGCTAAGATTTTGAAATGGAAAAAATAAATTGCTCATTGAGAGTCTGGGATCCAATCACTTGGCCTCACATATAAGGGAGGGAAAAATCAAGAGAAGGAAACAGAGAATATTCAGTTTAAAACTAGCAAGTTAAAAACTTGTGACATATTGTAGGTCTGTAGTCTGAATTTCCATATCATCCTCAATATATTTAATTAATTACACATGTTAAAGTTGTGGGGCTTCTCTGTTATTCAATAGGATTATTGGTAATTAGTATTATTATTTGAGAGCAAATGAGAACAGTAAAAACAGAATATTTAGTGTGTTGTTCAAGAGTATGAATTTCTCTTTGAAAAGTTTTTTTGTTTGTTTTTGTTTTTGAAAATCAACTCTGTGTTGGTAATGGTGAAAGCATTAGGAGAAAACAGGACTTTGCAAGTATATAAGTTGCAATTAACTGTCAACATTTCCGAATGCTTTCTTAACAATACTTCATACAGTTGTGTCAAAACTTTTAAACAACTAATTATTCCTTATTGTGACTATTCTTAATCTGCATGTACAAATGTAGATTGCAATAAAGTCTAAGTTCATGTTCAGTGCTGTTCGTTTTTGTCTTACATTATAGTGTAGCATTTTTCCTCCCACTATATAATTTTCATATTTTCCCCACACTACAGTAGACCAGGGGTCAGCAAACTACAGCCCATGGGCCAAATACGGCATGCTTTGCTTATTTTCGTAAATAGAGCTTTGTCAGAACACAGCCATGCTCATTCATTTATGTATTGTTTATGGTTGATTTCATGCCACAACCTCGGGGTTGAATAGATGAAACAGCATATGGCCTAAAAAGCTGATGATATTTATTATTTGGCCCTTTGTATTAAAAGTTTGTCAAACCCTGCCGCAGATGGTATAAGGGCAGTGACTGTGTGATCACTGTTCATCCCGTAAGTCCCCTGACAGAGTCTGACCAACGGCAAAATCCTGTTGCCAGTTTAAAAAGCTGAAAGCCTTTATTCTTATTTATATAACAATTGTCCTAATCTGGAACATCTTGTGCATTTTGTTCAAGCATAGCAAAGATAAACCTTATTTATCTAACAAAATTTTTTTTGCTGTGATTAGGTCAGAGGGTTTTGTTTTTTGTTTTTTTTTTCTTTTTTTTGAGACACAGTCTCGCTTGGTTTCCTAGGCTGGAGTGCAGTGGCGCAATCTCGGCTCACTGCAGTGGAACCTCCACCTGCTGGGTTCAAGCGATTATCCTGCCTTAGCCTCCCAAGTAGCTGGGAATACAGGAGCCCAACACCACGCCCAGCTAAATTTTCTATTTTTTAGTAGAGATGGGGTTTCACCATGTTGGCTAGGCTGGTCTCGAACTCTTGACCTCAAGTGATCCACCAGCCTTAGCCTCTCAAATTGCTGGATTACACTCCCGGCCCAGGAGTTGTATTTTTTTTAAGTTAGGTGATGGAAACAGATTTCAGAGCAAAAATTAAATTTTTTAATAGTACAGAAATACTTAAATCAATCCTAGCAGTTTTTTAAATTCCTTCAATTTTGACATTTTGCTATTTTGTTTTGATTTTTTGTTTAAAGCCTATCACACGTACCACCTCAGCAAAGTAGATTTGAAATGTTTGGACAATACCCATCCACATATTAAAACACTTTTCTTCCCAGAGGAAGTATAGTAATTTATTCTTTTAGGAGTGTTGTGACTTAAATGCGTCTTTTTCTTCCTGTTTCTTGATCCAATGTAATTAAATAATAGATTTGATTTCATAACTTTTCAGAAGCAATAAAGAGGAAATTATGTTCAGCAGATTTGTTTATTTTTTTTCTGTGCCCTTCCAAAGTTTAAATGGGATCCCTTTTCCTCGCACGAACGGGAAGCGAAATAGCTCTTTCAAATCAATGTCCTCGAGAAATGAATGTTAATTTAAAAATACACCTTAACAGAAACATAATTTTTCCCTGGAAATATCTGATGATTAAATCTAGTTAGATGCTACTTTGAAATAATACCAAGATTTTAATAACTATTCAGTTATTTAAAAATCCAGTGCCATGCAATATATACACCCAGTAAAGTATAATTTAATGAATTGCCAAATTAGTCCTTATCAAGTTTTAGTTTTTATACCAAGGTGTAATACACCTTTAAACTTTGTCAAAATCATTTCCTTCAAATTGTGTATGTGTATTTTATGTGCTGTATTCACTTGCCTTGTTTATGTTGAAAAATAGTTTTCTCCTAGTGTTATAAAAAAATAATTACAGAATTAAAGAAGTCCTAATACCTCAATATAACAACCAGAAGAGTCTTTCCTGTTTACATATAATGAGATAGCAATTTGTACCTGTTTTAAAGCCAAAAGTGGATTCAGTCACTTACTAACCAATATTATTCAATGTTTCTAGGTATGATGAAGTGGAAATCATTCATTTCTGATTGTTATGACAAATGATGTAAAAAACAAAAAACATGAATAGCTCTCAATATGAATAGCTACTCTAATCATTAGGCATTGTGAGCTGTTGGTGGGTGTTAGACACAGCTCTTTTCATCCATTTTAATTTTACAAATTGTCATATGTGTTTTAATGCTAGTAAAACCTATCTAAAGAAGAAAGTACTTTGATTTTTGGAGGACCTTGATGAATTAATTTGAGTACCCTCTGAACAAGCCAGCTAGCAGTTTCTCTTTCAGGCCCAGGGAGATAAATTTGAGACTATTCATAGCATAAGTAAAACTTGAGTAGTTTTTGTAAATGAACTGGATATTTTTAGGGTGTTTTTATTCTTTTTAATTTTATCTTTCATTGATTTGTCATGGATGTCGTCGAGACTCTAACAAGACTGTGGATTCCCTCCCATCTAATACAACATTTTACGTATAATTTCAGAAAGTCTATGAGCCCCAGTTAAAATTTCCTCAGTGACAAAATATTTACATGATTAAACTTATCCTTTAAACTCGAAGAGATAGTTTAAAAACATTAACTGTATAACTGTATTAGTGTAAAAGTAAGAAAAGTTAATTGTAGAGAATTTGAAAAATATAGAAAGGTATAGAAAATAAAAATCACATACGATTTCATTATCTAGATATAACTACTCCTTAGTATTTTTTTTTTTTTTTTGAGACTGAGTTTCGCGCTTGTTGCCCAGGCTGGTTAATTAATTCTGTTTTCCCACTGAAATACACTACCCCTTTTATTTTATCTTAAATTCTCATATATTTCTTTTATTTTTTAATTTAATTTATTTATTTTTGATACAGAGTCTCACTCTGTCGCCCAGGCTGGAGTGCAGTGGCATGATCTCAGCTCACTGCAACCTCCACCTCCCGGGTTCAAGCAATTCTCCTGCCTCAGCCTCCCAAGTAGCTAGGATTACCGGAATGCACCACAACGCCTTGCTAACTTTTTTTTTTTTTTTTTTTGTATTTTTAGTAGAGACGGGGTTCACCATATTGGCCAGGCTGGTCTCGAACTCCTGACCTTGTGATTCACCCGCCTCAGCCTCCCAAAGTGCTGGGATTACAGGCATGAGCCACTGTGCCCTGCCATATATTTCTATCTTATCATTATGTTCATCTACTTTCATAGTCTCTTCTTTTTTTTTTTCTGTATCTTTTCTTTTCTGCCTCCATTTCTTACCCCTCTTCCACTGCAGCCACTCTTACCAAAGCTTTCTAATACAATTATATCATAATTTTCAGTTAATTTATTGGTCATTGTTTTGCCTCTGAAATCACCTGAATTCATAGCTGAATTGTATATGGTACTATATTTGCATTTTCTTATAATTTTGTTTTATTTTCCTCACAATAGTTATCTTATTCCTTTGTTTAGTTTCCTATGTACCAGTAATTCATATCCAGCTCTCAGTGTGACTTTCTTGTCAATATAAATAAAACAAGTATTTCCCACAATATCATCTTTTTGGGGGAATACCTCTCCTAGATTCTTCTGTCTGCTTGCTTTGGAAGTTGCTCTTTAAGCTTCCTGCACATCCATCCTGGGATCTACCCTTACTTACATCTTGGGGACTTCCTCCATTCTGTTTGAGACCCCTTATGTCCTATCTTACTTCTTGGGCATAAACCAATGAAAAGTCATCTTCTTACTTGGATTTATTACCTTATTTTGCTGGAACACATCCTCTACTTCCTGAGAAAGAGTCCATGAGTGGTGAATTTTTATATATTTTGCATGTCTTAAACTACCTTAATCTACCTTCACAGGTTTTTGACAGTTTGGCTGTGTCTGAAAACTTTTAGGTTTGAAATTATTTTTCCTCAGATTATGAAGGCATTTTTTCATTATTTTCTGGTGTTCAGGATTATTATAACTTAAACAGTTAGAATGAGATGGCAATGTAACTTTTTAAGCTTTACCTGTGACCTCATTTTTTCTTATCTCTGTTTTTAGTATTACTGTTCATCAGAATTTTGAAATTTCACAATGATATGTCTAGAATCTTTTACATGACATGTCCCCCACCCCACCTTGTCTACTTTTCTGATCTCATCCCCAGCCACTCTCCTTACTCTCAGTATGCTGTAGCTGTGTTAGCTCCTTCCCTTTCCTCCAGCATGTTCAAGCAAAGTCTTGCCTCAGAACCTTTGCACTTCCTATTCCCTCTGCATGGGATGTTCGTGAGTATTGCCCTGATTACCCTGTATAAAGTAATTCACAAACTCCCCTCACCTGATCCTGCCTACTCTTCTTATTTGGCATAGCAGTTACTATGACATTGCAAGTTGTTTATTATTTGTGCTCCTGACCACTAAACGATAAGCTTCATGACAACATGGGCGTTATCTGTTTTTATTCAATGCTGTGTCCCTGCCATCGAGAATTCTGTTGGATTTTCAATATGAATAGTGAATGTGACTTGGTATGGTCTCTTTTCTTCCGTTGTGCCTAGGAATTATAATAGTAGATTCAGTTTGAAAAATCCTATTTTTCATTTCTGGGAAATTTTCTTGAATTGATTGTTTAATAGTTTTTTCACCTCTTTTTTTTTTTTCTTTGTCTTCCAGAACATCCATTTTGGGATATTGGAACTATATTAATCCTCTAAATTACCTTTTTTATTTTTCATTTTTTGTCTTAGTTAATTACTAATATACTAGGTTCAAGTGTTTTAAGAGAAGCAAATTAAAATGGAAAGTGAGTTTTCTACCCACAGTTATTTCACAATCTATAATAACTATTTACCTTTATCAGGTCACAGTGTCACTAAAATAAATACGGTTTTGGATAATTTTTCCCTTCTAATTCATACCTACGACTGTGGCAATACTTTAACTAAACAAATTTTTAAAATACATGATATAAATATTGATGGAGGTAGGGAAGTAATCAGAGTCTGTACATGAATGGCATTGGCATCCAGTTGAGTTGGTAACAATTCGCAACTAAGCTCCACCTCCATCCTTACCTAGCAAGGAGTCAGAGCGCTAGTACTTTTCACATTACCTCTCCATACAACCTTTTGGACATAAAGCAGTGAGGATACAAATGAATATTTCTTGAGAGTCTGATAATAAACAGTACCAGACACTTTGTATACATAGCTTAGTATGGTCCATACACACTCCTGAAGTGCAGGTATCATTACATCCATATTAAAAATTGGGAGATTGAAGGTAAGAGACATCAGTTACCTAGCACAAAGTCACATAGCCAATGTCAGGTCTAATCCATCAACTGAAAACATTGAATTTAATGAAAGTCTTAGTAATGCGTTGTAAGAGTACATGTGTTATAAACCATATGAAAAATTCTTACCCTACACCAAAAACAAAACATGTTTACATAGAAATATTTACAGAAATTTATCAGAGACTTTAAAAACTCCATAGAAACTGTAACTAATTCTGTGTAAGTCCTCTAGCATGCTGGATGTTGATTGGTCAAATTACTGAATTTTACATATTTAAATATTAGCTTCCATGAGCAAACTATTAAATTTTAGTTTCCTAAGGAAAATGGGAAAAGTTGTCTACTAGCTATGGACTACAGTGGAGACGGGAGTTATTGTCTGATAGATTTGTTCAAATCCCATTTTTGTCACTTAGCTGTTCTCAACTACAGATTTATCTGTAAAATATCTATTAAAAATAATAAATACTGACATCACCTAACAAGGTTTTTACAAGGGTTAGTAGAACTGACAATTTTGTAAAAATAATGTAAAGTGTCAGAAATTTCATGTTGTATTCAACAAATGCTAATTTATGTTCTTGTTACTGTTATTATTGGTGTTGTCCTTTCTTAAATTAAGTCTTGGAATCTGGAATTACAATTTTCATCACTGGACCATAGTGTTTATCTGGTGCTGGACACCTCCCACCATTTATGTTTTTAAATAGTCTGAACAGAACTACTTTTAAAGAGGGCTAAAAACATTCTGCTTTAAGTGTTTTAAGTGGAAAGTGGCCCTGGTGAGGCTGTTCTTGATAATTCTAAAGACTTATATGACACGGAATGTCTTCTCTTTCTCCCTCTAGATCCTTTTTTCACCCTTTGTTCTTTTCTGTGTCCCAGGAGGCTAGTATCTTTGTATCTCTCTTGCCCTCTGACTTCTGGTTGATTTTGGCCTGTGGGAGGGACTGGGGAGCTCTGAGAGTGGGATGAATGTACAGGGTTGGTTGTATCCCTATCAGGTGGGCTTCTCTAGCCTCCAGCTTCAGGTAACAGCTAATTCCCCCTTAACCCTCTAGGCCTAGGTTTAGTAATGGTTTCATGCTGCTGTTGGAGGAGGAGGTAGGATGGTGAGGAGGTACCACAATCTCTCTGGTCATTTCCCTAAAGCCTTCCCCACATTTTTATAAACAGTTCCTGTATTAAGCTCTTCTTCAGTTACACAGTTTAACTATGCTGTTTCCCTCCAAGCCCCTGACTAATATACATATATTCAAATCAATACTTCCATTGGGGTCATCCGCAAAGATGCCTCAGACACACATCTATTAGCTGAGATTCAGCCAGTTAAATTCTCAAAATTGAACTTTTTCCAAATCCTGATTAGAGACTTGGAGGCATAATCTGATTTGCCTTCAGGCTTAAAATTCATCATGGCTGGTATCTAACTGAACACTAACTCAAGATGGATAGGAATATTTTCTTTAGATATTTTAGATAATCTGTAGCAATCTCTTTGAGACACTTAAAATCCATAACCTTAATATAGTCTGGCTTCCTTGTGCAACTTTAGAAAGATGTTAACTTTACACGCTCCTCAATATAGTATATAAGTTATGATACCTATCTTGCAGTTCTCTGATTTCTAGCGTAAACTCATTGAAATTATTTTAGAATAAACTTTTCGTAGTGATAGTCATAATATCTGTACAATATTTATTGTACATCTAAAAGTAATCAGTCTGTAAGCCCTGTGAGGTGAAGGACCGTGTTTTCATTTGTTTTCTTCTTGTTTTTGTTGTTTGTGTACTTGCTTTGGTTTGCTTCTGGTTAGCATAATTTCCATTCTCAGCCCCATGGCTGGCCTATACTAGGTGCTCAATAAGTATATATTGAAGGAACAAAGAGGATACCAGTGTTTAACTAAAAATAATAGATTTTTAAAATCCCCATGCTTGCTTATTTTAAGTTCAACCACAATACTGTAGTTTGAAGATTTATCCTTCTGTGACTTCTCTTTTGTGATATTACTGCCCTAAGAGTCACAAGATAGAAATAAATGGTTAATATACATTGGGCTGTTACTATATTTCAGGCATTACCTTTTCTCTGTTTTTTTCCCCTTACTTGTTCTTCTTAACATATCTGCAAGGAAACTGGTATTACTCTTATACTTGCTTTTTTGTTTTGGTGAGTTAGTACAATCTTGTCTATATTTAGTTATTGACCACATTCACACACAGCCCACAGCAGGATCCAGCAGCGCTCAGTCTTCCTACTTTACTTCCTGTGCCTGTTCCCCTACATCTGCCTACAACTCAGAGTCTTCAGAGGCTTTTACTGAATTGCTTAAATACTGTTATAGCTCATTCTAACACACATTAATGGAGAGTTTGCATCCTAGTAGAAAGGAAGCTGCCTTCTTATAAGAGAGCTTTGTAAAGTACAGTGCTGAGTGGTAAGTTGGCTGAAGTTCTATGAGGACCTGGGCAGTACAATGGAAAGGGAGTGCTTAGGTCTATGCTTGTGTTAGAGAAGACTTCAAAGAGGCAGTGATATCTCACTTTTATTTATGAAGGTTTTGAGGTTCCATCTTCTCTATGCTGTTTGCTTTCTTAGAATGTAACTGTATGAGTGTTGCATAATTGTACCATTTTATCCTGATGTGAATGAATCTCCCAGGAATATCCTGATTTTGGTTTTAGTGACCGGAGCTAAATATTTTCTCAGCCTACCAAGTTATTAGTGGAATCTCTTTTCCTTTTCTATATACATTGCTGTCCTACCTTCTCCCTAGCCAAAAATGAGCCATCCCTAAGCAATACTTATGCGGGTATAGTGTTTTATAGTTCTCTATTTGTCTTTACTACATTATTTCATTTGATCTTTACAATGATCTGTAAGTGTAATAAAATCTGTACTTTGTCACCTTCTTGAGCCCTTTTTAATAACCTGATAGTGAAATATGGAACTGACATCTGAGCTTAGGGAAACCTGACTTTTCATTTCATTTTACATATACTGCATCTAATTTGATAAATACTGTATACAACGTGTATTGGTTTTCCTATGCAAGCAATCTTTGGATACAGAATTTGAATAAGGGCTACTTTCTCTGACAAACTGAGGGAGAAGTATATACAAATTATCTCTGTTCATCATATGATGAAAGCATATGGCAGATGAGAAATGGATAGAGACCAATGTCTTTTACATATTAATTAGCGATTGCATTGCTATAATCCCATTTTGCAACTGTCTTTGGCTTTCAAATACACCTGGAACTATTGAATAGGATACTAAAGTAATTATATCACCTGCTGATTTGTGTACCATGGTAAACATTATGGTAAGATAAGTCATTACTGCTAAATAAGAACCCAACCCCATATTTCCTTTCATGCACATGCAGCTAGTTGAGCTGGTTGCTGTTTCCACTGGTATAACTAAGTGAGTTTCCCTTAGAGCATTGACTCCCATCTGCACCTTACCAAGTTGCGCCATTCTTTCTTATGGTTCTTCTTTATTTTTTCTCTTATTGATGTAAGTGCTTAATTATGGAACCAAAACTATACCCAGGGTTAAACACTAGAATCAGAAAGGAAAAGCCAAAAGGATCTTTGGAGCTTATTTGATATTCACCTCTCTTTAGTTCTCACTTGAAGAACCTGAGGACCAGAAAGATCAGCTATTCTGTTAAAAACCATAACTACAAAACAAATGTGTGCATTGCATTTCATTTTGAGGTAATTTTACATGAGAAATTATTAGAGAAACAATTAGTTCTCTATCAAAAAAGCCCACATTATTTTTCCCTTTAATTTTGGATGAAAGCTTACATTTTACAAGAAAGTGATTCTAGTGATGTACAGACATGTTTGGTATGTATCTATGTATACACACACAAATATGTATTATAATTAAGGATAAAAATATCACACATATATACAAATATATTTATCCACAAATTATTTACATCCTAAATTTTTTAATGGGAAAATGTCATTAATACTTAATAATAATTTGATAATAACCTTCAATCTTTGTGAGTACTAAAAGTTATAAATTTTTTTATGAGTTCCTCACAATTTAATTATCTTTTCTAAATAAACGTCAATAACATTTACGTCAGGCTAGCTATACGCTACATGATGTTACCTCACTAAAACATGAAATCATAGGCATTTTAAAACTGTTATGAGACAAAGAAAGTCAAGATGGTTTGGGAAACTTTTTCTAAGTAATGATTTTTAAAGCTTCGACTAGTGTATTCGACTATAACTTGGAGGTAATAATCTAAATGTTCTGGAACACTCTTCGGGATATACCACACTAACAGGAGGCCACATTTTAACCGAGTTTCATAGCAGATCCTTGCCCTCTGCATGGATCACGTTCTTAAATCCAGCATCAGAAGCTGCAAATCTAAAATTGGCACTTTCTCTATATATTTTCTCAACAAAAAGACAAAATTATAAAGTTGCTTTTGCCAAAACAAGGGTAATTAGTAATAGAGATAAAATTAGATATCAACTTTCCTTACTCCCCATAATTATTCTAAAGCAGGACTTTATTCTTTCCATTTGGTAACTTTTCTAATCATTACATTGGCCTGTGTGTGGTCTGGTGTAATTCAGTGCTTTTAGTACCCTGATCCAGCCATGAAGACTTAGCACAAGACCTGTGTTTATTCCTGAACACTCTAGGGTGAAATGAAATCAGGCTATCTTGTAAAAACAAATCAGGAAGAGTTCTGAAAAAAACTAAGAAATTCAGTCTCTTATATGTTATAGTTTTGTCCTCTGAAGAAACAAGTAAGGGCTACAACCCGTTCAGTGGATGCCTGTTTACAGATGTGAACAGAAGGGAATATGGAAAGGGGTGTGGACATGCCAAGAAGTAAGCTGAGAAACAAGAGGTATTATTAATGTAGTCAAGTAAAGCACATGTTATGTAGGCTACCAAAATATCTTATGGTTCTGAATTTTAAGAAATGCAAATGAAACCTTTTCTTAGACTTCAAAAATATATCAATTTCCAGTTACTGAGTTACCAAAGGATAACTATATATTATGTTGAACAAATTCAAGGTAGGCTTCTGTCATTCTGCAATTTTAATTTTATTTTAGATTCAGTAAATAGTCAAACTGTATTTTCATTTCAATAGTTAAATACTAAATAGTTAAATTTTAAAGAGGCTGTGTGTGATAGCTCACACCTGTAATCCCAGCACTCTGGGAGGCCAAGGCAGGAGTATCGCTTGAGCCAAGGAGTTCAAAAACAGCCTGCAATAAAGTGAGATCCTGTCTCTACAAAAAGAATACAAAAATTAGCCAGGCATGATGGCATGTGCCTGTAGTCCCAGCTCTTCAGGAGGCTGAGGTGGGAGGATCGTTTGATCCCAGGAGTTTGAGGCTGCAGTGAGCCAAGGTAGTGCCACAGCACTCCAGCCTGGGTGACAGAGCAAGACCATGTCTCTTAAAAGAAAAAGAAAAATTTTGAAACAGTTATCAGTTACAGTTAATTAATACTAAAATGCTATGTTATTTAAATTATGACTTTGTTTAATTTCAGCTTTAAAAAATTTCTAAAATGTGCCTTTGCTTACATTCAAAACTTAGATATATTTAGAGTTGAAAGTTGCTTATGAATTGCTTGTGTGCAAAACAGGTTAAAAGAAAATGTTTAAATGATTATTGCTTCTTGTTCTCCTAATTTCAAATTTAAATCACAGAGTAGCCACAGAATTAGTTCCATGTTAAGGCTGCTATCTTCATACAGTAAATATATAGTTATAGTTTATTGGATATTTTTTAAGCTTTAGAGGCTCACATTGATTGTAACTGAGTAATTCATATATATATATATATATATATATATATATATACACATACTATATATAAACACACATTTTAAAGAATATATATATATATATACACATACATATATGTCATATATACACACATAGTATATATGAATGAATTTTTTGAGCCATGAGATCCTGGTAATTATAGCCATATATATATATATATTTTTTTTTTTTTTATTATACTTTAGGGTTTTAGGGTACATGCGCACAATGTGCAGGTTTGTTACATATGTATCCATGTGCCATGTTGATTTCCTGCACCCATTAACTCGTCATTTAGCATTAGGTGTATCTCCTAATGCTGTCCCTCCCCCCTCCCCCCACCCCACAACAGTCCCCGGAGCGTGATGTTCCCCTTCCTGTGTCCATGAGTTCTCATTGTTCAGTTCCCACCTATGAGTGAGAACATGCGGTGTTTGGTTTTTTGTCCTTGCGATAGTTTACTGAGAATGATGTTTTCCAGTTTCATCCATGTCCCTACAAAGGACACGAACTCATCATTTTTTATGGCTGCATAGTATTCCATGGTGTATATGTGCCACATTTTCTTGATCCAGTCTATCGTTGTTGGACATTTGGGTTGGTTCCAACTCTTTGCTATTGTGAATAGTGCCGCAATAAACATACGTGTGCATGTGTCTTTATAGCAGCATGATTTATAGTCCTTTGGGTATATACCCAGTAATGGGATGGCTGGGTCAAATGGTATTTCTAGTTCTAGATCCCTGAGGAATCGCCACACTGACTTCCACAATGGTTGAACTGGTTTACAGTCCCACCAACAGTGTAAAAGTGTTCCTATTTCTCCACATCCTCTCCAGCACCTGTTGTTTCCTGATTTTTTAATGATGGCCATTCTAACTGGTGTGAGATGGTATCTCACTGTGGTTTTGATTTGCATTTCTCTGATGGCCAGTGATGAGGAGCATTTCTTCATGTGTTTTTTGGCTGCATAAATGTCTTCTTTTGAGAAGTGTCTGTTCATGTCCTCTGCCCACTTTTTGATGGGGTTGTTTGTTTTTTTCTTGTAAATTTGTTTGAGTTCATTGTAGATTCTGGATATTAGCCCTTTGTCAGATGAGTAGGTTGCAAAAATTTTCTCCCGTTGTGTAGGTTGCCTGTTCACTCTGATGATAGTTTCTTTTGCTGTGCAGAAGCTCTTTAGTTTAATGAGATCCCATTTGTCGATTTTGGCTTTTGTTGCCATTGCTTTTGGTGTTTTAGACATGAAGTCCTTGCCCACGCCTATGTCCTGAATGGTATTGCCTAGGTTTTCTTGTAGGATTTTAATGGTTTTAGGTCTAACATATAAGTCTTTAATCCATCTTGAATTAATTTTTGTATAAGGTGTAAGGAAGGGATCCAGTTGCAGCTTTCTACATATGGCTAGCCAGTTTTCCCAGCACCATTTATTAAATAGGGAATCCTTTCCCCATTTCTTGTTTTTGTCAGGTTTGTCAAAGATCAGATAGTTGTAGCTATGCGGCATCATTTCTGAGGGCTCTGTTCTGTTCCATTGATCTATGTCTCTGTTGTGGTACCAGTACCATGCTGTTTTGGTTACTGTAGCCTTGTAGTATAGTTTAAAGTCAGGTAGCGTGATGCCTCCAGCTTTGTTCTTTTGGCTTAGGATTGACTTGGCGATGCGGGCCCTTTTTTGGTTCCATATGAACTTTAAAGTAGTTTTTTCCAATTCTGTGAAGAAAGTCATTGGTAGCTTGATGGGGATGGCATTGAATCTATAAATTACCTTGGGCAGTATGGCCATTTTCACGATATTGATTCTTCCAACCCATGAGCATGGAATGTTCTTCCATTTGTTTGTATCCTCTTTTATTTCATTGAGCAGTGGTTTGTAGTTCTCCTTGAAGAGGTCCTTCACATCCCTTGTAAGTTGGATTCCTAGGTATTTTATTCTCTTTGAAGCAATTGTGAATGGGAGTTCACTCATGATTTGGCTCTCTGTTTGTCTGTTATTGGTGTACAAGAATGCTTGTGATTTTTGTACATTAATTTTGTATCCTGAGACTTTGCTGAAGTTGCTAATCAGCTTAAGGAGATTTTGGGCTGAGACAATGGGGTTTTCTAGATATACAATGATGTCATCTGCAAACAGGGACAATTTGACTTCCTCTTTTCCTAATTGAATACCCTTTATTTCCTTCTCCTGCCTGATTGCTCTGGCCAGAACTTCCAGCACTATGTTGAATAGTAGCGGTGAGAGAGGGCATCCCTGTCTTGTGCCAGTTTTCAGAGGGAATGCTTCCAGTTTTTGCCCATTCAGTATGATATTGGCTGTGGGTTTGTTGTAGATAGCTCTTATTATTTTGAGATACGTCCCATCAATACCTAATTTATTGAGAGTTTTTAGCATGAAGGGTTGTTGAATTTTGTCAAAGGCCTTTTCTGCATCTATTGAGATAATCATGTGGTTTTTGTCTTTGGTTCTGTTTATATGCTGGATTACATTTATTGATTTGCGTATGTTGAACCAGCCTTGCATCCCAGGGATGAAGCCCACTTGATCATGGTGAATAAGCTTTTTGATGTGCTGCTGGATTCGGTTTGCCAGTATTTTATTGAGGATTTTTGCATCAATGTTCATCAAGGATATTGGTCTGAAATTCTCTTTTTTGGTTATGTCTCTGCCAGGTTTTGGTATCAGGACGATGCTGGCTTCGTAAAATGTGTTAGGGAGGATTCCCTCTTTTTCTATCGATTGGAATAGTTTCAGAAGGAATGGTACCAGTTCCTCCTTGTACCTCTGGTAGAATTCAGCTGTGAATCCATCAGGTCCTGGACTCTTTTTGGTTGGTAAGCTATTGATTATTGCCACAATTTCAGAACCTGTTATTGGTCTATTCAGGGATTCAACTTCTTCCTGGTTTAGTCTTGGGAGGGTGTATTTGTCGAGGAATTTATCCATTTCTTCTAGATTTTCTAGTTTATTTGCATAGAGGTGTTTGTAGTATTCTCTGATGGTAGATTGTATTTCTGTGGGATCGGTGGTGATATCCCCTTTTTCATTTTTTATTGCATCTATTTGATTCTTCTCTCTTTTCTTCTTTATTAGTCTTGCTAGCGGTCCATCAATTTTGTTGATCTTTTCAAAAAACCAGCTCCTGGATTCATTAATTTTTTGAAGGGTTTTTTGTGTCTCTATTTCCTTCAGTTCTGCTCTGATTTTAGTTATTTCTAGCCTTCTGCTAGCTTTTGAATGTGTTTGCTCTTGCTTTTCTAGTTCTTTTAATTGTGATGTTAGGGTGTCAATTTTGGATCTTTCCTGCTTTCTCTTGTGGGCATTTAGTGCTATAAATTTCCCTCTACACACTGCTTTGAACGTGTCCCAGAGATTCTGGTATATTGTGTCTTTGTTCTCGTTGGTTTCAAAGAACATCTTTATTTCTGCCTTCATTTCATTATGTACCCAATAGTCATTCAGGAGCAGGTTGTTCAGTTTCCATGTAGTTGAGCGGTTTTGACTGAGTTTCTTAATCCTGAGTTCTAGTTTGATTGCACTGTGGTCTGAGAGACAGTTTGTTATAATCTCTGTTCTTTTACATTTGCTGAGAAGAGCTTTACTTCCAACTATGTGGTCAATTTTGGAATAGGTGTGGTGTGGTGCTGAAAAAAATGTATATTCTGTTGATTTGGGGTGGAGAGTTCTGTAGATGTCTGTTAGGTCCACTTTATGTAGAGCTGAGTTCAATTCCTGGATATCCTTGTTAACTTTCTGTCTCGTTGATCTGTCTAATGCTGACAGTGGGGTGTTAAAATCTCCCATTATTATTGTGTGGGAGTTTAAGTCCCTTTGTAGGTCACTGAGGACTTGCTTTATGAATCTGGGTGCTCCTGTGTTGGGTGCATATATATTTAGGATAGTTAGCTCTTCTTGTTGAATTGATCCCTTTACCATTATGTAATGGCCTTCTTTGTCTCTTTTGATCTTTGTTGGTTTAAAGTCTATTTTATCAGAGACTAGGATTGCAACCCCTGCCTTTTTTTGTTTTCCAGTTGCTTGATAGATCTTCCTCCATCCCTTTATTTTGAGTCTATGTGTGTCTCTGCACGTGAGATGGGTTTCCTGAATACAGCATACTGATGGGTCCTGACTCCTTATCCAGTTTGCCAGTCTGTGTCTTTTGATTGGAGCATTTAGCCCATTTACATTTAACGAGAATATTGTTATGTGTGAATCTGATCCTGTCATTATGATGTTAGTTGGTTATTTTGCTCGTTAGTTGCCATAGTTTCTTCCTAGCCTCGATGGTCTTTACAATGTGGCATGTTTTTGCAGGGGCTGGTACCGGTTGTTCCTTTCCATGTTTAGTGCTTCCTTCAGGAGCTCTTTTAGGGCAGGCCTGGTGGTGACAAAATCACTCAGCGTTTGCTTGTCTGTAAAGTATTTTATTTCTCCTTCACTTATGAAGCTTAGTTTGGCGGGATAGGAAATTCTGGGTTGAAAATTCTTTTCTTTAAGAATGTTGAATATCGGCCTCCACTCTCTTCTGGCTTGTAGAGTTTCTGCTGAGAGATCAGCTGTTAGTCTGATGGGCTTCCCTTTGTGGGTAACCCGACCTTTCTCACTGGCTGCCCTTAACATTTTTTCCTTCATTTCAACTTTGGTGAATCTGACAATTATGTGTCTTGGAGTTGCCCTTCTCGAGGAGTATCTTTGTGGCGTTCTCTGTATTTCCTGAATCTGAATGCTGGCCTGCCTTGCTAGATTGGGGAAGTTCTCCTGGATAATATCTTGCAGAGTATTTTCCAACTTGGTTCCATTCTCCCCATCATTTTCAGGTACACCAATCAGACGTAGGTTTGGTCTTTTCACATAGTCCCAAATTTCTTGGAGGCTTTGTTCATTTCTTTTTATTATTTTTTCTCTAAACTTCCCTTCTCTCTTCATTTCATTCATTTCATCTTCTATCAGCGATACCCTTTCTTCCAGTTGATCGCATCTGCTACTGAGGCTTCTGCATTCTTCGCGTAGTTCTCGAAACTTGGCTTTCAGCTCCATCATCTCCTTTAAGCCCTTCTCTCCATTGGTTATTCTAGTTATCCATTCTTCTAATTTTTTTTCAAAGTTTTTAACTTCTTTGCTATTGTTTTGAATTTCCTCTCGTAGCTCAGAGTAGTTTGATCGTCTGAAGCCTTCTTCTCTCAACTCATCAAAGTCATCCTCCATCCAGCTTTGTTCCGTTGCTGGTGAGGAACTGCGTTCCTTTGGAGGAGGAGAGGTGCTCTGTTTTTTAGAGTTTCCAGTTTTTTTGGTCTGTTTTTTCCCCATCTTTGTGGTTTTGTCTACTTTTTGTCTTCGATGATGGTGATGTACAGATGGGTTTTTGGTGTGGATGTCCTTTCTGTTTGTTAATTTTCCTTCTACCAGACAAGACCCTCAGCTGCAGGTCTGTTGGAGTTTACTAGAGGTCCACTCCAGACCCTGTTTGGCTGGGTGTCAGCACCGGTGGCTGCAGAACAGCGGATTTTCGTGAGACCACAAATTCAGCTGTCTGATAGTTCCTCTGAAAGTTTTGTCTCAGAGGAGTACCCGGTTGAATGAGGTGTCAGTCTGTCCCTACTGGGGGGGTGCCTCCCAGTTAGGCTGTTCAGGGGTGAGGGACCCACTTTAGGAGGCAGTCTGTCCGTTCTCAGATCTCCAGCTGCGTGCTGGGAGAACCACTACTCTCTTCAAAGCTGTCAGTCAGACAGGGACATTTAAGGCTGTGGAGGTTCTCGCTGAGTTTTTGGTTGTCTGTGCCCTGCCCCGAGAGGTGGAGCCTACAGAGGCAGGCGGGCCTCCTTGAGCTGTGGTGGGCTCCACCCAGTTGGAGCTTCCTGGCTGCTTTGTTTACCTAAGCAAGCCTGGGCAATGGCGGGCGCCCCTCCCCCAGCCTCGTTGCCGCCTTGCAGCGTGATCTCAGACTGCTGTGCTAGCAATCAGCAAGACTCTGTGGGCATAGGACCCTCCGAGCCAGGTGCGGGACACAATCTCCTAGTGTGCCGTTTTCCAGGCCCGTTGGAAAAGCGCAGTATTAGGACGGGACTGACCTGATATTCCAGGTGCCGTCTGTTTCCCCTTTCTTTGACTAGGAAAGGGAACTCCCTGACCCCTTGCGCTTCCCGAGTGAGGCAATGCCTCGCCCTGCTTCGGCTCGCACACAGTGCGCTTCACCGACTGTCCTGAACCCACTGTTAGGCACTCCCTAGTGAGATGAAACAGGTACCTCAAGCAGAAATGCAGAAATCACCCGTTTTCTGTGTCGCTGGGGCTGGGAGCTGGAGACTGGAGCTGTTCCTATTCGGCCATCTTGGCTCCACCCCCGCCTTATATATTTTTTAAAACCTGACTTAACTGTGCTTGACTTACTATTCTAAAAAGAACAGTTAAAATGAAACTCTAAAAAGTTAGGCACATCTTTTATCAATTTATATACTCATTTATGTTTCAAATGTCTAAGACAACAGAATACCAATCATCAAAAAAGAATAAGAAGATTATATGGTAGGAAAATACTATGTCAAATATCTTAAATGTAGAGTATTCTGAATGTTAACTTTAGTTACAAATACATTTCCCTTCAAATACTTACTTAGCTCACAATCCTTAGGCTGGGTCTGCATGGAGCCACTGGCTTGGATGTTTTGATCCAAACCTTTTTTTTTCTTTCTCTTTTTTTTTTTTTTTTTTTTTTTTGGCAACTGTTTATTCACCAAGAAAGAAAATGTTTTGAAAGGCAAATAAACATTTTTATGGATAGACTTTTCTATGCAATGTAAGGCTTGATTTAGTGAATGCATCTTCCTCTATTCTGAATAAGAAATCTAGGAGAGAAACATGAATGGCTTAATGTTAAACATGTATTACTTAGTAATAGTTTTGTGTGTTTGGACATCTCCCATAAGTTTGTTGTGAAGGCTAAATGAGATAATATATAGAAGACATGAAGCATAGGATAATAAATTCTATAAATGTTAGCATAAAAAACAAGTGTCAGCTTCTTGTTAAATACGGGTAGTACACATGCTTCAAACTGAAAACTCCACTAAATAACAAAATAATTTTAAGTGTATAAACTTAGAAGACATAGAAAATGGGAGAGGACTAAATAGCAGGTGAGAGCTGTCAAAAAAAAAATCTGAAAGCTTAAAGTGGGTAGACAGGCTTAACAGACCTGAGGAAAATGAAACTTTGAAACATGGAAAAGTTTGGGATTGAAGGTTCCTCTGAAGAAAGAAGTCTTGTGTCGACTAAAAACAGGAAGATTGGTAAAAGGCACAATTTTATCCCAGTACCCTATCCAAACCATGTAGGCCATTTGCTACCCCTGTGCCATTCTGGCAAAATAGTATAACTTTACTTTGTGAAAAGGTGAAATAAAATGATCTCCAGTATTAGAAATCCTAGACACAAGTCCACCAGCATTCATTTAATAGACATTTCAGGAAAACAAACAAAACAAGAAACAGACAATAGAAATTTTCAAAATAGTCCAAGAACATTTTTCAAATGTAAAGGACAAGAACATACAGGTTGAAGTATTGTTATGAGTATTTATAAAAATATTTCAAGATAGACCTTCATCAAAGAAGCATCATGAATTTTCAGAACTTGAAGTATAAAGAGAACAATCGTAAAAGTTTCTCAGACTAGGGGAAATGTCACACAAAGGCTTAGGAATCATAATGTAATCGACTTGTCAACAGCAACATTTTAAGCTAGAAGAAAAGGTAGTGCCTTGAAAATTCTGAGGGAAAATTATTTTTAATCTAGAATTCTATACTCAGCCAGATTATCCATTGAATAGAAGGATGACATAAACACATTTTGAGACATACAAGGTTTTTAAAAATTTATTTCCCTTGCACCCTTTCTCAGAAAACTGTAATATCAAGTATATTTCAGCTGTAGCCCACCACAGGGGAGAAAAAGATGTTGCAGTTTGAATCCATTCTAGTTAAGTGCCTATTTTTTAAGTCTTCAAAGGAATACAACAAAATCCAGAGTTCCTACAGTATATTATTCAGAATATCTCAGATAAAACACTAGATTACTTAAAATCTGAAATGACAGGAAAACATGACCCAAAGCCAAGAAAAAATAGTCAATGGAAACTGATTCCAAGATGACACAGATGTTAAAATTAATGTACAAGGATTTTAAAGCAGCTGTCATAACTATGCTCATGAACTAAAAAGGAAACTTTCAGATAATATGCTTTGCTGAAATGAGGAAGTAAATCATGAAAGAGCAGAAATGAGGTCAAGAAAACAAGAATCCAGTCTGGGCATGGTAGCTCCTACGTGCCTGTAATCCCAGCACTTTGGGACACCAAAGTGGGCAGATTACTTGAGTCCAGAAGTTCCCGACCAGCCTGGTCAACATGGCAAAACCCTGTCTCTGCAAAAAAATACAGAAATTATCCAGATATGATGATGCACGCCTATAGTCCCAGCTACTCAGGAGGCTGAGGTGGAAGGATCTATAGTGCCTAGGAGGTTGAGGCTGCAGTGAGCTGTGATCACACCACTGCACTCCAGCCTGGATGAAAGAGTGAGACCCTGTCTCAAAAAAAAAAAAAAAAAAAAATCCAAAGCAGAAGAGTAGAAGGGAAGTCTGGAGGGCTCCAGATAAGATGTCTCATCAAAAGCAAAACTGAAATAAATTCTGATACATTTCAAATTTTTCAAAAATAGTTTGGTATAACATAAGCACTGTATATTTAACCAAAAATTGTATTTCATAGGTAAAGTCAAGAGGAGAGATGGTCAAATTTGGGGTGTCTAAGAACACTAAATCTTTTTCACCTCTGATAATAAGTCATCTGATAATTTTTAAAGCTGAAAAATAAAAGTATTATAAGCTTATTTCAAATATGTTGGTAAATAACAGAAACAAGCTTAAAAAGTTAAAGGTGATTGCCACTGGAAGCAGAATTACAGATTCAGAAGTGTGGCAAGGTATTCCTATCTGTCATAAAATTTATAGTATTATTTGACTTTTAATGTTTTATATATTTTTTAACTTAGATATAAAATTTAAAAGTTTAAATATAAGACACATAGCACAGCACCTGGCACAAATTAGGGACAAAATATATGGCCACTATTATTACCACTAAGATTATAATTCTCCGACTAGTAATTAAAGTCATTGATTACCCATTTCAAATAAAAGAGAAACATAAACTCACAAATCTAGAGAACTTATTTGATGTATCTAAGGTTGTGCAATCACTTAGTGATGAAACTACACTGGAGTTTCCTAACTCCAACTTAGGAAATTTAACTCCAGGTTCTTTCAGTCTTATCATGGAGGATTTAGACAAGACCTTTGAGGTTATCTCTGGCTAGCAAATATGGTTGCAAGCAGAGCTGACCATTCATAGCCTAACCTAGAATCTGGCCTGATAGATAATGAGTACATAATAGATAGACTGATAGAGGGAAAAATAAATAATTTTAAGGCAGGTGACAACCTTACCTAGGATTCTGTCTCTTCATGATACTAGCTCACCACAACTCCTACCTTTTACCATTTATCTTCAAAAAGGACAAATCCAAGGTCTTAGGCAAAACCTAAAGGAAAGAGCTGCAATGGAAGTCTCATTAAAATACTTTCAGTAGCTTAGTAATTGTGGAATAATCAACTTAATTCTGATGTATTTTTTTTTTTTTTTTTTGAGACAGAGTCTCACTCTGTCACCCAGGCTAGAGTGCAGTGGCACGATCTCAGCTCACTGCAAGCTCCGCCTCCCGGGTTCACACCATTCTCCTGCCTCAGCCTCCCGAGTAGCTGGGACTACAGGTGCCCACCACCACGCCTGGCTCATTTTTTGTATTTTTAGTAGAGATGGGGTTTCACCGTGTTAGCCAGGATGGTCTCGATCTCCTGACCTCATGATCTGCCTGCCTTGGCCTCCCAAAGTGCTGGGCTTACAGGCATGAGCCACCACGCCCAGCCAATTCTGTTGTACATTTTAAACCTTTTAGAACTTTAGAGAAATCTTTGTGCTGAATTCATGTGGGCCCCAGCCAAATGCAAAAGGCCATCGATTTTACATAGCTTAACTCATTTCTGTTACGTTTAAATGGAAAAACTGAAAATCATGGAGGGGAGGATGGATTGCCAACATTTAACAAACATTTATAAATTGCCTGTTCAGGGTCAATGGTTCTGGACCTACATGTATAATTCAAAAGAAATTTGGGAGTCAGGAGTGTGACAAAACTTGATAACAAGTGCAATTAAGATATTATAAACTGCACTTAAGTTTTCTATGTTAGATGAGAAGCACTGTTGTGTGAAAATAATCATACATCTTATTTTTCTGAGAAAATTATTTTAAAGCTTGTATTTTAAAGAAAAAGTGCTACATCTTATAAAGAATCAAGATTTTCTCATAATTTAAATATAGTACTATATTAGAGACCAGCAGTAAGTATGTGTGAGTGTGCACACCTGTGTGTGTGAGAGAGATTTATGTATTATTATAAGGATAATAAATTATAATTATGCAGTTATGGAGTCTAAGGATTCCCAAAATCTTCATTTGTCAAGCTGGAGACCCAGGAAAGCCAATGTGTAGATGTTTAGTTCCAGTATGAAAGCCAGCAGCCTCAGAACACAAGAAAAGCTGATGTTTCAGTCTGAGACCAAAGGCCAGAAAAGGCCCAGTGTCCCAGGTTATGCATTCAGACAGAAGTTGTTTCCTCTTACTCAGCCTTTTCTGTTCTGTCCATGTCTTCAACTGATTGGATGGGGCCCACCCACATTAAGGAGGACAGTCTTATACTCAGTCTACTGATTGAATTGTTAATCTCATCCAGAAACACCCGTATTCACTCCCGGAATAATGCTTGACCAAATGTCTAGGTACCCCATGGTCCAGTCAGATTGACACACAAAATTAACCATCACAAGTACACAAAGGTAAAAAGAACCAAAATTATTGGAGCCTAAATGTAGAATTATATGAGAGAAAAACAAGAAATATAATTAGTGGAAAGGCAGGGAAAATATGTGAATCATTCTAGCTTTAAAGACCACATTGAATTTAGATAATAGGGGATTATCATTAATCTTAGAGCAAGAATTCAGACATTATATTTAAGGGAGATTATAGTAGAACAAATATGGTGGAAATAGCACATTCAAGACCCTGAGAAGATTAAAAGAAACAACAAAATAAACAGAAATTGGTGAAAATATAATACAGTGAGAAAAAAAATGAATGTCATGGATAGCAATGTGAAATTGAGAACAGATTTATTTATAAGGTCAAAGATGTGGCATTTGAGGTGACATGTAATAGTGTACCTTTTACTTCTCAACCTCCTAATAAAGTATTATAACATACTTAAAATGTAAACATGAGTTTTAATATTTTAGGGAATTTTTTCCTAACGAAGTTGTTACAAGTTAATATTTTGTTTACTTTGACAAATAGAAGTAATATTAGTCAGAAAAAAACCAGAAATGCTATAACTGAACTGCTGTTAACACTGAAGTTTTGAGGAACATTTTTGATATTGGTTTCCCAGTTCTACTATTGTTTTCACATTAAATGCATCAATTTTAAGTTTAATGCCTATGGAATTGGACTGCCCAGTCGCTCACCTGTTTTTTGTTTTGTTTTGTTTTTAACTTTTAGGTTCAGGGGTACATGTGAAGGTTTGTTACATAGGAAAACTCATGTCACTGGGGTTTGTTATACAGATTATTTCATCACCCAGGAATTAAGCCCACTACCCAAGAGTTATCTTTTCTTCTCCTCTCCCTCCTTCCACCTTCAAGTAGGCCCCAGTGTCTGTTTCCTTTTTTGTGTTCGTAAGTGCTCATCATTTAGCTGCCACTTATAAGTGAGAACATGCAGTATTTGGTTTTCTGTTTCTGCATTAGTTAGCCTCCAACTCCATCCATGTTCCTACAAAAGACATGATCTCATTCTTTTTTATGGCTGCATAATATTCCATGGTGTATATGTACCACATTTGCTTTAATCTGTCATTGATGGGCGTTTAAGTTGATTCCATGTCTTTGCTATTGTGAATAGTACTGCAGTGAACATTTGTGTGCGTGTGTCTTTATGGTAGAATGATTTATACCCCTTGGGGTATATACCCAGTAATAGGTTTGCTGGGTCCAGTGGTAGGTCTGCTTTTAGCTCTGAGGAATCGCCGTTATCGCTTTCCACAATGGTTGAACTAATTTACACTCCCATTAACAGTGTATAAGTGTTCCCTTTTCTCCACAACCTTGCCAGCCTCTGTTATTTTTTTGACTTTTTAATAATAGCCATTCTGACTGCTGTAAGATGGCATCTCATTGTGCTTTTGATTTGCATTTCTCTAATGATCAGTGTTACTGAGCTTTTTTTTCATATGCCACATCTATGTCGTCTTTGGAAAAGTGTTTGTTCTTCTCCTTTGCCCACTTTTTAATGCTCAACCTGTTTTTAAAGTTTGTATTGTTAAAGAAAACTTTCTTTAGTCTTTCTGGTAGTAGGCAAAAATTTGCAGGAGGAGTAAACCAATGCATAATAACACAGTTGACCCTTGACCAACTTGGGCTTGAACTGCATGGTCCCACTTATATGCAGATTTTTTTCAACCAAACATGGATGGAAAGTAGTATTCCTGAGATGTGAAACTCCTCTATGAGGAGGGCTGACTTTTTGGATACACAGGTTCCACAGGGCTGAGTGCAGGACTTGAGTATTTTGGTATGGGGGTAGCAGATGACTTTTGTATGAGTTACTTTAATTAGCTGATAAGATTTCTGTCTTCACTTGGTAGAGAAGAGGAGGTCAGAGTTTGAGAGAGGTAATTTTGGGGTTTGGGACACATCCAGAATAGGCAGGCCTTGGTAAGGTAACGTAGTGATACTTTCAGTTCCAGAGACATACTAACTAGACAGAGGTCCAAGGCAGACTAGGGAGTGGTACCAATGCTAGTCCTAGTAAGGATATTATGTTGGTTGAGATAAATTAGAAAATCAGGTAAATAAAAAACAAAGATAAACTTTTCCTGCTACATACGACAGCATAACCAGATCCTTACAGTGGTCATGTATTGGTTCTGAAAAAAAAAAAAAAAAAAAAAAAAAAAAACAGTGATTCCAAATATCCAACTCTTCTGTGTCTTTATTTTCTATTATCATACTTATCCTGGCTAATATGTTTGTAAACTGATACTTTAGAGAATGTTATGAATAGAGATTATATATATGTAGTGTGCATAAACTGTTGATTAATTGAGAAAACTATTTAGGGATACATATTTCTCCTGATCCTTTCTTAATGTGAGTAAAATTACGTATGTCTGTATAGTGTTTTTCAGATTTCAAATGATCAGCATTCTTCATTTAAGAAAATAAATTTGCTATGTATGTGTCCAGACAAATGTATATATAGCCCATATTCTTCTCAACACTGATTGCCTGTATTTTAGACTGTGATAGAAATGTTTTTATTTGAAAAGCACGTGTACATATATTTCCCTCACACTCTACCAATTTTTAGGAAAAATATGTTCATGCCTGCTGAAAACTGTTAGTTTCTGAGTAGATAACATCATCTTTTTAAAAACCTCCCCCTCCCCCAAGGTTTCTTTTTAAATGGTTCACAGTTAAATTTAAATTTCTGTATTTAGATAGGATTGTGTTTATATACCAACCGCAGTATCCAGGAAATTCAGTGGTAAAGCTGACACATAGCGAGTTTATAGTCTATTTTGTAGTCTGTGTATTTAGAGAAGGTTTGAAGCTTACTTAGCAAAATGGATTAAACATTGAAGCAGAATTTCTTTAGCACAAATGTACTATTTGATTTCATATATTTGTTAATAGTGTGTCACTTTTTAAAGATTAGTTCTCAAGAAAATGTGTTAGGTTTATCTTTTAAAAGAAGGATGCATTCAGGAACAGCTTTTATATGTAAATATTTTTATAATATTTCATATTGGATAGACTTGGTTTGGTGCAATCAGTATGATTTGGTGAAATTTGGAAGAAGTTACAGACACATTTTTATAGTGTTTTCTGTAGCATCTTTATTTTTTTCAGATGGGCATATTTTATGTTGCTTCCAACTAATCAAAATAAGAAATTGAGTTTGCCTGTGCCAAAAAGTGTAACTATCATTTTTCACATTCTTTTATTTTCCAGGTCATTTTTAAGTAAGATTATGTTTCTAGGACTTACGAATTCCTGAAAAATCTTGACTTCGTAGATACAAGGGGCTAGATGAACATTTCAGGGGGAATCTAACTTTTTGTGCAGTAATGTTTTGTGTTGTACATTCCAGATACAGTTAACTTTTTGTGTGCATGTGATTAGTATGGAAAGAAATTAATGCAGTCCAGTATTATGATTTATGGACTGAATCCTTTACCCACTGAAGACTTGCCAAAACTAAACGTATTTTTTTTCCTTTGGATATTAGAAACAGCTACTGTTTTTGTTGCTCTTTTAAAGTTCTGAATGGGCCTATTTCAAATCAGAGCAGCATGGGAGCTCAGATTAATAATATACTTATTCAACTAGTGATACTGAGTGAAACCATTGCTCACATGAGTATGAAGGATAGAATTTCATGAAATTATTTTCAGGTGCATTAATGCATTTCTGGAAGCTGTGTATGATTTTTCTTTTGCATGAAAGAAAAGATTTCTGTTTATTGTATTGGTTACAGGTGGGCTCATAATTTAATTGCATGTTTTATATCTTAAAAACATAAGACATTTTGCTCTTAAAAGCAGTAATGTGATTGCTGGATTATTCCCAGAGGTTTTTAACTCTTAGTATATTTATCTCTCTAGAGACATCATGACTGTACTATATATAATTTATATTACTGAGAAAAATTTCTGAATTTTCATTATTGTTAGTTACAGCAAGCTGCTGAAGTTTCTCAGCTGCGGGGAGCAAGGGTAATCACTCCTGAAGATCTTCTGTTTTTGATGCGCAAAGATAAGGTAATATAACATAATTTTATTGTATTAAAATCCACGTTTTGTTTAACTGAACTTGCATGTGGAAACTATATATCCTTGTTATATAGCTTTCAAATTAAAATAATAACTATTGAACTGATGTTTTAGTCTTCATAGTTTGTACGACAAAATGGGTTTACAAAAGAATTGATATTTATTATGTGGACAAAAGCACTTATATAAAAACTGTGCTAACAGTGAACCCTCACTTATCCTTATGTGTCTACGTGGACACTTTCATTGCTACATGACACTCACTAAATATTGGCTCTATGTTCTGTTGTCACAAGTGGGATATAACTGAATGGCGTATTTATTTTTCTCCTCTTCTTATAGATTAACATTACCAGGATTATAGACTTTCCTAGAGTAATTTTTTAAGCCTGAAATACAAAGTTTAGTCTGTAGCTCTACCTTATTGAAAAATGCAAATTAATTAAGATTAATTTTCTATGGGATAAACATACACCATAATTTCTGTTTTTGAACAAAGACCTACCTTTCTTACTCTTTCAAATCTGGTATTAAAATATTTAAGCTGATATTTGTGTGTCTAATTTTGCCATAATTATTTTTCATGAGTAGGTAGTCAAAAATATTCTCTAATATTTTACATGTTTCAGTTAATCAACTCTTAGACGATATGAAGAATATTACTAAATGAAAATCTTCACTATTAAGAAAATAATTATTTGGTATAGGGTATCTGTATGATTTAGTTGAAGAAGCATTTTAAGACTCATGAAATTTCAAGGTTGTATGATTAGATGGAGAGACTGTAGGATTTTTTAAAGTGAAAGTTTCTGCCTAGGGTGAGGCAGTCTTAGGTACAAGGTGCCAGATGCAAAGAAACTATTGAAGATATCAAATAATGTGCATGTAAAGAACTGTAAAATGCATTATTTTTCAGCTATTAATAGAAATCTTGAACCTGAAGGTCAGGAACGAGTGATAATACATTCTAAGTGTAAGCATACAACAAGCTACAAAGGATTATCAGTTACTTTTAAAATTAAGCAGCATTGTGGTCTAATAAATCTAAAGAAGGCCACCATTAAGACCTAACTATCATTCATCAGCTTTGAATTTCATAGAACTACGTTTTTCGGGTTACAGATTGTTTTCCATAAATATAACACATAAACCAAATCTTCTATCAAAAAGATAAGATTCTCAGAAAATTAAAAAAAAAAGTAAAAAGGAATTTATTGACTTTTAAAGCAGCTATTACAAACTCACTGTGCAGGTATTTGTAAGTTAATTTTTTAAAATAAAATTTCATCTTGAGTATATACCAAATTCTATAGCGTAAGTACAGTCAGCTTGGTATGAAGACTGATAATACAATCTTCAAAAAAACTTAGAACTTTATTTTATTTATTTATTTATTTACTTTGAGATGGAATCTTGCTCTGTTGCCAGGCTAGAGTGCTGTGGAACCATCTCGACTCACTGCAACCTCCGCCTCCCAGGTTCAATAGATTCTCCTGCTTCAGCTTCCCAAGTAGCTGGGGCTACAAGCGCGTGCCACTATGCCCAGCTAATTTTTGTATTTTTAGTAGAGACAGGGTTTCACCATGTTGGCCAGGATGGTCTGTATCTCCTGACCTCGTGATTTACCTGCCTCAGCCTCCCAATGTGCTGGGATTCAGGTGTGAGCCACCACACGCGGCCTAAAACTTTTTATAAGATTAAAAAAAGCATGCAGGCATGGTGGCTCACGCCTGTAATCCCAGCACTTTGGGAGGCCGAGGCGGGCAGATCATGAAGTCAGGAGATCGAGACCATCCTGGCTAACACGGTGAAACCCCGTCTCTACTAAAAAAACTACAAAAAATTAGCCGGACGTGATGGCAGGTGCCTGTAGTCCCAGCTACTCGGGAGGGTGAAGCAGGAGAATGGAGTGAATCTGGGAGGCGGAGCTTGCAGTGAGCCGAGATCGCGCCACTGCACTCCAGCCTGGGCGACAGAGCAAGACTCCGTCTCAAAATAAAAAAAAAAAAAAAGCAATTACGGTCAGGTGCCACATGATGAACTTTTTTTCAAAAATGTACTGCAAATACAGCAGTAGTCCCGTAAGATTATAATGGAGCTGAACAATTCCAATTATCTAGTGATGTCATAGGTTTCATACTAACATTGTAGTGCAAAGCATGACTCAACTTTGTGGTGATGCTGGTGTATACCTCTGCACTGCTGATGGTATAAAAGCCTAGCACATAAAATTATGTATAGTACATAATAATTGATAAAGATAATAAATGACTGTTACTTGTTTATCTATTTATAATACTCTTCATCATTATTTTAGAGTGTACTTGCAAAAAACACTTAACTGTAAACCACCTGAGGTTGTTCCTTCATGAGATATTCCAATAAAAAAGCAGTTATCAAGGGAGCTGACAGTTCCATGCATGCTAGTGCCCTTGAAGACCTTCCAGTGGGACAAGATGTGGAGGTGGAAGACAGTGATATTGACAATCCTGACCTTATATAGGCATAGGCTTGTGTGTGTGTGTGTGTGTGTGTGTGTGTGTGTGCATGCGTGCGCATCTTAGTTTTTAACAAAGAAGTTTAAAAAGCTATAAGAAATTTAAAAGTAGAAAAAAGTTTATAGAATAAGGATATAAAGGAAAACATTTTTGTACAATTGTGTAAGGTGTTTGTGTTTTAAGCTAAGTATTACTGTAAGAGTCAAGTTTTTTTAAAATTAAGTCTATAAAGTAAAATAGTTACAGTAATTAAGCTAAGGCACATTTATTATTGAAAGAAAAATTTTAAATATAGTATAGCCTAAGTGTACAGCTTTTTAAAAAATAAAGTCTGCAATAGCATGCAGTAATGTCCTAGGCCCTCAAATTCACTTGCCACTCATTCGTGGACTCAACCAGAGCAACTTCAAGTCCTACAAGCTTTATTCATGGTATATGCCCTCTACAAATGTATCATTTTTTTTGTCATTTACATGGTATTTTAACTAATTTTTCTATATTTACATATGTTTAGATACACAAATACTTACCATTTTCTTACCCTTGCATACGGGTTTGTAGCCCATGAACGGTAGGCCGCACTATGTAGCCTAGCTGTGCATTAGACTGTTCCATCTAGGTTTGTGTAAGTGTATTCAATGATGTTCATAAAATGTTGAAGTCTCCTGAGGATGCATTTCTTAGATCCCCATTATTAAGCAATGTGTGACTGTTGTGATTTTGGAACATCCGAATATTTGTAAATGAAAACTGCTTTTTTAAAAGACTTGTATTTTAGCCTTTGTGTTCGATGACTACCTTTTTATGTCATAGCCATATGCTAAGGATTACTTTATTTTCTCTGATATCATGGGGTGCAAGTTTATTAAATTTGGTTATAATAGTCTTTAATCAGTAAAGTGAATATATGTATAGATTTTCTTATTTACTTATTTTATATTTTAATAGAAAAAACTTAGAAGATTGCTAAAATACATGTTTATCCGAGACTACAAATCAAAGATTGTCAAAGGCATCGATGAGGATGATCTTCTTGAAGGTAACCAAAACAAAACACAAAACTAAAACATGAGCTTATGACACATGTGTGCTGGATAACACATTTATGCAATTCCAATGTAGATATTCTCGAGAACTAGTTAATTTTGTTTACTGTCAACAAATCAAGTGGAATACCCTTGCAAAAGTATATATTTCTGATAAAACATATTATACCATGTTACCTATTTAATATTACTACACTTCTCGTAGAATCTAATTCTTGAAAAATAGTTCTGCAGATGAATTGAAATGTTTCTTTTTATGGAGCACATAGTGAATGCAGACTTAGAGTAAAACAGACATGAATTCCAATCAATACCAGTTCTCTGCTTTCTTTGTGTGACCTTGAGGGTCAGTTTCCTCATTTATGTGGAGGGAAATTATATTGTGTAACATGTGGAGTGCTTACAAGAGTTTAGCATACTATATGAAAAGCACTTCATACATGCCTGCCACTGAATAAATGATAGCAGTTAACACCATACTTCAGACACCATGAAGTTTGGGGTGGTAAGAGTAATATTCAGTTTTCCTAAACCATCATATTAGTTTGATGTCCTCTCATTCATTTCAAATCTTCCCCCTTCATTTGTATTTTCCAATTTTGTGTGTCTTACAAAAAGCACACTAAAACTTTAAAAAAAAAACAGTTGATAGAAATTATAAAGTAAAATATTCAGGTAGAACACATCTAATCTTGATGTGGGACTTCTGAAATGGCTATGTAAGGAGTATGGCAGAGTCTCTCCCCAGTGAAACACATTTAACTGGTAAAATTTTTTTGAAAGAATCATTTAACATCTGTAGAAATTGTCCTAAGCACATACAGCAAGCAGGGCAACACGTATTCAAGATCAACTAAATCTTGTTAAGAACAGTATTGAGAGTCTGTTGCATTTAAACCATGACCTGCTCACATGATCACTCTTCACCATTCTTGCCACCTTAACTCAGTGTGACAGAAGCTCTACTCTGAGTGAGTGTAGCTTGCCCCTCCAGTTCTTATTCTAGGGCAACAATTTTACCCCAGAAGGGGCAAGAGGTAGGCATCTCTCATCTCCCTCAGCCCCATGTTGCAAAAGCTTTATTCCAGGCAGGCACAGCTGAGATGACTGGGGCTCCCTTTTCTCACTTAACCTCGACTCATAGGATAAAAGCTCTACCTCAGGCATGGTGGTCTGAGAATACTGGGCTCTGATTGCCACCACCCTAGCTCTCATAGAGAACGAAGCTACATACCAGAATAGACAAGCCTAGAAGTCTAGGGGTTGCTTCTCTTTCCAGATCCCCATTCTCAGATCCAGGGAACTCTTTCCAGGAGAAGTTAATTGCAGGTCCAGCCTCAGCTTCAGTACAGTGGTACAGAGGTTCAGCTCAGACCTTAGGAGCAGAAAGCTCTGCAGCTCTTCCACATCACTGCTTGGAACAGAGTGTGTGGAAGTTCATACCTAAGTTCATTGTAAAAATAACAACAACAACGAAGATCCTGGTGATGAGTGATTAAGAGGGGACTGGTAGCTCCGTGATACTGGTAGCAAAAAGCAAAACAGTGGGTCAGCTAGATGTTAAACAAAGAAAACAAGGGAAAGAGATAGTTAAAAAGAGCCCTGCTGCAGTCAGAGCAAAACTTAGAAGCTGGCAACATTTCACAGGGGCCCAACATTATTTAGATCAATCAATCTCTGGAGCAGTTTATGCCCAAGGATATTATCAGAAACAGTGGAGCAAACAGCTGTCAGTTAGTGGGGGCTAACAGCTGTATGTGATAACAGTAGAGGCAGAACAGCCGGAAACTTAATGGGGAGATCAGGGAAGGTAACAGCCAAAGAACCCCTGACTAAAACTGCAGTCATCTCTGGTTATGGAGGAGACTGTTTGCATACTCAAGGCTGCACCCTCTGAAGAACAATATCAGAGGCTGCATACTGCAAGGGAAGAGACCTCATTGTACTAGTTCAGCCAAGTCATGAAATAAACAATGACAAGCCCCAGGGAGGGGAGGGAATTATTTAGATTTGCTACACTATATTATCTAAAGTGTCCCTTTTCAACAACAACAACAAAATATTAGATATGCCAAGTAATAGGCAAGTGTGATCCATAAAAAGGAGACCAAAAAAAAAGTAGACAATAGAAACTGCTTTTTGGAGGCCCAGATGTTGGACTTAGCAGACAAAAACATCAAAGCAGCTATTATGTATGTGTTCAAATAACTAAAGGAAATACAATTTTAAAAAAAGGAAGATGATAGTAGTGTCTCACAAAGTAAAGAGTATCAATAAAGACAGAATTTATTTTAAAAAATAGAAATTACGGAGTTCAAGAATACAATTACTGAAATGAAAAAAATCAGAAGGGCTCAGTAGTTGTTTTCAGCTGGCAGAAGAAAGAACCTGAACTTGAAGACATTAAAGAATATACAATCTGAAGAAAAAAGTGAAAAAATAATAAAGAAAAAACAGCTTCAGAGAAATGTAGAGTACCATTAAGTGTGTAAAAATACACATAATGAGAGTATCAGAAGATGAGAGAAAAAGAAGTAGAAAAATATTCAAGAAATAATGACTGAAAACATCCCAAATTTGATGAAAACTACCAATCTACTAATTCAAGCATATCAACAAGCTCCAATTAGGATAAACATAAAGAAATCTACACTAAGACAGTTTTACCATAAATGTGGGAAAAAAAAACAGACAAAGAATCATGAAAGTCACAAGAAAAAAACATATACAGGGGGACCCTGACAATATTGATGGCTGACTTCTCATCAACATAGAGATCAGAAGGCAGTGGGATGATATATTCAAAGTGCTGAAAGAAAAAAACTGTCCATCGAGAAACTTATATCCAGCAAAACTATCTTTCAAAAATGAATGCAAAATATATTCCCAGATAAACAAAAACCAGGAGAATTTCTTGCTATCAGACCCATATAAGAAAAGTTTTTAAGGCTGAAAGCAAGCTGCACCAAATAATTTGAATCCACACATTTATAAAGATAATTAAGCACATAAATATAAGAGAAAGTATAATTGTCTAAAAGCAAGCTGCACCAAATAATTTGAATTCACACATTTATAAAGATAAGTACATAAATATGAGATAATATAATTGTATATTTCCTTTTTAAAACTGATTTGTAAAGCAGCTATATAAAACACTGTATATAAAAATTGTGATGTTGGGTCTGTAACATTTGGAAATATATTTGACAGTAATGACATGGATGAGGTAAGTGGTAATAATGCTGTACTGGGGTAAGGAAATAGCACCTCAAGTTATAGAAAGAAATGAAAAGAACCAGAAGTGGCAAATAAAATGGTTAATATGACAAACTATAAGTATATAGTTGGTCTACTATGAAGACATAGACCACTGAAACTGAATCAAGAAGGAATGGAAAATCTGAACAGGACAATAGCAAAAGGTTAAATTAGTAGCTTAAAAATTTCCACAAAAGCTCAGTCACAGATTATTGCACTGTTGAATTCCACCAAATGTTTAAAGAAGAATACCAATTATTTCCTAACTAATTCTATAAAGGTAATATAGATTGAGCCTGATAAGAAAACCAAAGATATCACAAGAAAAGAAAACCACAGACTGCGATCTTTTTTAATACAGATGCAAAAATCCTCAACAGAATGCCATTAAACTGAATTCAGCAAATATAGAAAGGATTATAAACCGTGACCAAATGGGATTTGTCATAGGGATATAAGGTTGTTTTAAACTTAGAAAACAATTCATGTAATGCATCAAATTAACAGAATAAAGGAGAAAAATCACATGATCATCTCAATAAATGTAGGAAAAGCATTTAACAAAATTCCAAAAGTTTTTAATGAGAGGGGCATTCGACAGACTAGGAAGAGAAGGAAACCTCTTTAACTTGATAAAGATGATTGCGTGGACTGAATGTTTGTGTCCCTCCTCACCCTCTGAATATATATGTTGAAGCCTAATTCCCAGTGTGGTAGTATTTGGAGGTGAGAATTGTGAGAAGTATTAATAATTAGGTCATAAGGATGGAACCTTTATGATTAGGGCATTTCGGAGAAGAGACACAAGAAAGTTTGTTTCCTCTGTTTCTGCTGTCCACCATATGTGGATACAACAAGGTCATGTCATCTGTAAGCCATGAAGCAGGCCTTCACCGAACACTAAATCTACTGGCATCTTGATCTTAGACTTCCCAACCTCCAGAACTGTGAGAAATAAATGTTTGTTGTTTAAGCCTCCCAGTTTATGATGTATTTGTTGTAGCAGCCTGAGCTAAGACAGACATATATGGAAAACTCACACCTGACATCATACTTAATGGTAAAAGACTGTATGCTTTCCCTTATAAGATCGAGAACAAGACAAAGATGTCCATTAATGGCACTTATATGCAATATTGTACTGAAGGTTTTAGCCAGGTGTTTAGTCAGAAAGAAAAATGAAGGGCATCCAGATTAGAAAAAAAGAAGTAAAACTACCTCTGTTTACAGATAACATGATTTTGTATATAGAAAATTCTAAGAAATCCAATAAAAACTATTACAACTAATAGACTGGTTCGATGTATTTGCTGGATATAAGAGAAATATGCAAATATCAAGCATATTTTAATATATCAGCCATGAACAGCTCAAAATTGAAATTAAGAAAATGCCATTTACAATAGCATCAAAAAGAATAAAATATTTTGGAATAAAATTACTAAAGACCTGCAAGATTCATGTACTGAAAACTACAAAATATTGTTGAAATAAGGCCTAGATAGTAATGGAAAGACATCCTACGTTCATGGATTGGAACATTCAATATTATTAGAGTGTTAATACTCTCCAACTTGGCCTACAGATTTCATCTGCTTTTTTGTAGAAATGAATACACCATGATTCTACCAATCATGAATACGCTGATTCTACCAATCATATAGAAATGCCAGATTCTGATATGGAAATTACTCATCTAGGTCATAAGGGAACTAGAATACCTAGAACAGTCTTAACAAAGTCAAAGGACTCATGCTTGCTGATTTCAAAACTTACCATAAAGCTACAGTAATTATGATAGAGCAGTACTGGTATAAGTGTAGACATATTTGTCAATGAAATGGAATGGAAAGAGAGTTCAGTAATAAGCATTTAGGGTCAGTTGATATTGACAAGGATTTCAAGAGAATTTGATAGGGAAAAAATAGCCATTTTGACAAATACTGCTGGAGCAACTGGATATCCACATACAAAAGAAAGAATTTGGGCACCTACAACAACAAAGTACACAAAGTTAACCCAATATGGATCATAGACTTAAATATAAGGGCTCAAACTATAAAATTCTTAAAAAGAAATACAGGAATAAATGTTGATGACTCTGGAGGAGGCAAAGCATTCTGAATGTATGACACCAACAGCACAAACAGCAAAAGAGAAAGGGAAAATTGGACTTGATCAGTTATTTCAAAGTCAAAACAGTGACCAATAAATTAACTGATCAATTTTAAAACTTTTATGTTTCAAAGAGCAACATCAAGAAAGTGAAAAGACAAACCACAGAATGGGAGAAAATTTTTCTTATATATCTGATAGGGTACTTTTGTATAGAATATATCAAGAATGCATGCAACTTAACAATAAAAAGACAGTGGCCCAATTTAAAAATGGGCAAAGGATCTGAATAGACATTTCTACAAAGAAGATTGACTAATGGACAATAGACACTGAAAAAGATACTTAAAAATCATGCGTATAAATAATCCCAGCACTTTAGGAGGCTGAAGCGGGTGGATCACTTGAGGTCAGGAGTTCAAGACCAGCGTGGCCAACATGGTAAAACCCCGTCTCTACTAAAAATACAAAAAATTAGCCAGGTGTAGTGGTGTGTGCCTGTAATCCCAGTTACCTGGGAGGTCGAGGCAGTAGAATACCCTGAAACAGGAGGCAGAAGTTGCAGTGAGCCATGATTGTGCCACTGCACTCCAGCCTGGGCAACAGAGGGAGATTCCATCTCAAAAAAAAAAAAAAAAAAAAAGGCATTAGCCATCAGAGAAATGCAAATCAAAACCACATTGATATAATACTCCACACCCACTAGGATGACTGTGATCAAAAAGATAAAAACAAGGCCGAGTATGGTGGCTCATACCTATAATCCCAGCATTTTGGGAGGCTGAGGCAGGAGGATCACTTGAAGCCAGGATTTTGAAACAAGCCTAGGCAACAACGCAAGACCCCATCTCTAGAAAAAAAAATTTAATTAGCCAGTCTCAGTGGCATGTGCCTGTGGACCCAGCTACTCAGGAGGCTGAGGTGGGAAGATTACTTGAGCCCAGGAGTTTGAGGCTGCAGTATGCTATGACTGCACCACTTCATTCCAGCCTGGCAACAGAGCGAGACCCTATCTCTTAAAAACAAACAAACAAACAAAATGATAATAACAAGTGCTGTTGAGGACATGGAGAGCTAGAACCTTCTTACGTTGTTAGAGTATAAAATGGTGCAGACAATTCAGAAAGCATTTTGGAAGTTCCTCCAAAGGGTAAACATAGATTTATCAACTGAACCAGAAATTCCATTCCTAGCAAAAGAAGTGGAATAAGATAAATGAAAATATGTATTCACATAAAAATTTGTACATGAGTGTTAGCAGCATTATTCATGATAATAAGGAAATAGCCTAAATGTCTATCAATGGATGAATGGATAAATAAGTATGGAATATTCATATAAAGGAATATTATTTGGCCATAAAAAGGAATTAAACACTGATATATGCTAAAACATGGATGAACCTTGAAAATATTAAGCTAAATGAAAGAAACCAATCACAAAGACCAGATATTTTATTCTATTTATATGATATGTCTAGAATAGGCAAATCTAAAGTGACGAAGTGTAGAGTAGTGGTTGCCTAGAGAGTTGGCGGAGGGGAGGATTGAGATAGGGAATCATTTAAAATCCCATCAAAATCCTCCACTCAAACCCTTACCATTGATTACATTACAACCGAATCCCAACAAGCAGCAAAAAAAAAAAAGGGGGGGGATACTTATGGTGAGGGGAGTAATGTACCAACATAGAGGAAGCTAAGACAGAAAGTAATACCTGCCAGCAAAATAGTTGGGATTAGATGACAACTTAAATTTTAAAAAGTAAGGAGAACAATAGTGGGACTCAAATGTAGCACAAAAGAGATTTTCTAGAGTTAACACACAGTAATTCACAAATAACTTAAATAACTTAATAATTTTTTGTTCAAAAAGTCACTCTTCAGACCCAATTAGGGAGAATAAAATGCAATAGTTATCTCAACGCACACAGAAAAATGTAAAGATATGAAAATTATGAGGGAAAAAGGTAAGAGATATAGAGGATAAATTCAGAGGAGTTAAGATGCATATGATAGGCATTTCAGAAAGTAAAAGTAGGAGATGGAGGAGAGGCAATTATTAACAAATTATAGAGCTAAGAAAATCCAAGACTGCAGAGTAAAAAAGGTTGAGTAGATAAACACCTGGAATGTCTTAATAAAATTCTTGATCTCTAAACATAATGAGAAAATCTTACAAAAGCTCAGCCTCCTCTACCTCCAAAAAAGGAATTATTAAATGAATCACATTATCATTGCACTTCTCATGTATAACACCAGAAGCTAGAAGGCACTAGAATCATATTTATTGATTCGTGAGAGGAAGGGACTGCAATCCAAGGACTTTATACCCAACCAAGATAAGATATCTGTCTGCAGTACTAAAGAAACATATTCGACAATATGCAAATATCAAGTGCAGAAAGTAAATCATCCATAGATCCCATTGATAAACTTCAAAGTTAGAAAAAAGAAAGAATAGGAAAGAAGTATTTTGAGTAGTTAATCTTGTTTGGACTCAGTATTTATCTGTAATGATACAATATGTGAGAACATGCAATATAAGTGCTAAATTTCTTGAAGTACTGGTGAAATTCTGTTAATACTGTAAAAATAATACCCCTTTTCATCGGAAAGCCAAAAGTTTAGAGATAGAGGGAGAAGGGGTGAAGTAAAAATTTTTCAAAGGTCTATTGATAGGAAGCTGAGAGGGAAAATGAAAGTGTTCTGAAGGTCTCTTGATACTGGAAAGGGGGGAACGTTAGAAGAAAAAGTTACTTGATCGGGAAAATGTTACCTCTTGGTAGGGGTATAATTGATATTTTAAATAATAATGGAAACTGTTGTTTAAAATATGTTCAAGCAATGTGTTCAACCAGGAAAAAGCGAGGTAAACATTAAAGGAAATGGAAAAAGGGATGGTAAACATTAACAGAATAGAAAAGTATATTACAATTTCAAATTAACAATGAGAAGAAATGGAAGGACTGTCAACATGGCCAAACCATTAAAAATGAAGAAAGGAAAAGGAAAAAACAAGAGTATGAAACAAATACCAAATATAAAGCAAGAGAAAATAATAAAAATGAAATATATCGGTCATTGCAGTAATTATGAAATGGATTAAATTCTTACATTGAGACATTATAAACAACCACAAAAATAAAACTTGAAGATAAAGAAAGGTTATAAATAATGCGATGAACAAATAAATGGTAAATAAATGCATACACAAATGCAAAGAAAGCGGAAGTGGCAATATTAACATCATGCAAGCTATAATTTAACATTAAAAGCCCAAACAGGATAAAGAGGAATATTTTATAGAAGGATAAAGGGGAATAATAATAATAATAGAACAGGATAAAGAGGAATAATTATAGAAGACACAATTTTTGACATAATAGACCCATAAGCACTAAATAGTAAGTAGTAAATCAGCAAAATAGCAAGATATGCTTAGACCTGTATTTATCTGGAATAGAGGGTCTATGAATTTTTTCAATATATCTACAGAACATTTACAAAACTTAATTGTAAAATTGGCCACAAAGTGAACCTTTACAAATTTAAATAAGAATAGATATCTGATAGGATCCATTCCATCTGTGTGAGTGGAGAGAAGTCATCTCAAACAAAAGTTAGAAAAGATGAACTTATTTGACAATACAGAAATTAAAAAAAATTTTTTTTTTGAGACGGAGTTTTGCACTTGTTGCCCAGGCTGGAGTGAATGGAGTGATCTTGGCTCACCACAACCTCTGTCTCCCGGGTTCAAGCGATTCTCCTGCCTCAGCCTCCCGAGTAGCTGGGATTATAGTAGAGACAGGGTCTCTCCATGTTGATCAGGCTGGTCTCAAACTCCTGACCTCAGGTGATCCGCCCGCCTCGGCCTCCCAAAGTGCTGGGATTACAGGCGTGAGCCACCACTCCTGGCAAATTTTGAATTGTTTAGTGGCAAAAGATGCTTTAAAATTCATAGGTAAATGAAAGACTAGGATAAACATTTTTAACTCAGATAACAAAGGGGTAATATAAAAGAGCCCTTTGAATTGTTAAGAAAAAGACAACCCAGTTGAAAATGGGCAAAGGATAAAAATAGACAATTAACGGAAAAGCTTATTCAGATAGCTGACAAACATGGGAAAAAATGTTTAGATTCATTAGGGAAATTAAATATTTTAACCACAATGATATATCACTTTACATTTATTAGCCTTTTCTCGTGGAGAGACAAGGCATTCCTCATTACTCTTGGAAACTTGAAGGGTTAATGCACTGGTAAACAATCTCTTAACTTCCATTAAAATGTTTGTACCTTTTAACTCAGTAGTTCCATCTTTGTGAATCTATGCCATAAACATTAAGCCAACCATACAGAATGCCATGTGGATGGGATGTTTATTACAGCATTTCCCCCGGGTAGTAAAAACCTGAAACAAAGTTTATGCCCATCAATAGGGGATTGGCTGGAAAGCTGTGGTACATACATACTGTAAAATATTACACAGCTGTTAAGAAGGAATCAGGGCTGTACCAGTTGACTTGGAGGGATTTTTCTCCCTAATTAATGAAGAAACATGAAGTGCAAGACAAGAAAGAAATAGAAGGAATATCATAAGAACCCTTTTCTAGAAAGTATAAATGAATAAAACAGCTCTATAAATGAATGTATTTTTATGGCTATATGAGCATGGAGAATACATATTGGGTGGTATTAATATGAGTTACAAGATTTTGAGTTGGAATTTGGCTGATCATGTAAAAGGGAAGGAAATGGGAAAGAGTAATCAAACAAAAATGATATGTGATATCATTTCAATATATTTTAATTTATAGATGTTTATAAAACTTTTTGATGTAAAAATTTAAAAGAAATGATAAAAATGAAGAAAAATGATCTATGGACCTAAGATAATAATATAGATTCTTATATGTATATAGTTGTTAATGTGCTTAGAGATATATATTTTTTAAATCTTCTGTAACCTTAAGTTGTCAAATTTTAAAAAATATATTCAGATATCTCACAATAATTGTGCTTTTTATTAAGATTTCCTTTGTGTTATTCATTTTGCTATTATTTTGTTACATAAAAGTTTATGGCTGTTTAAAATTCCTTTTATTACTAGATACTATTTCACCCTGTCTCCTTTAGTGTTTTTGGTCTTGAGCTATATTTTCTAATGTTAATGTTACTAGTTCTGCTTTCTTGGCTTGTATTTGCCTAGCATATCCTTATTCATCATTTTTTGTATTGTCATTTCAGAGGTGTTATAAATACTATATAACAGTATTCTTTTTCCAAATCTGAGCACACCGCTCTCTCCTTTTTATAAGGGATTTAATTAGCCCTTTCACACTTATTTTGGTAATTGATAATTTGGTTCTATTCTCTCAGTCTAATTTGTGACATGAAAAATTACTTAATTCTGTATGACTTATACTTTTATTTTGAATGCAAGAAATTTTTAAAGATTATTTTCAGAGAATCCCAATTCTGAATTTGGTATACTATATTTAATACATGTAATAATTAGTGCTGATGTAAACCTATTAAGAACATTTCTTTTTTTCTTTCCCTTGACTTCATGAAGACAAATTGAGTGGCAGCAATACTGCGAACAAAAGACAAAAGATTGCTCAGGACTTCCTCAACTCTATTGACCAGACAGGAGAACTTTTAGCAATGTTTGAAGATGACGAAATTGATGAAGTTAAACAAGAAAGAATGGAGGTATAGTACATTCTTCCATTTTTACAGAAATAGAACAATCATTGCAGTGCCTATGCTGTTTGGTTCTATTCTCATGTTTTTTGTTTTTTTTTTTTTTTTTTTTTTTTTTGAGTCGGAGTCTCTCTCTGTCGCCCAGGCTGGAGTGCAGTGGCGCTATCTCGGCTCACTGCAAGCTCCGCCTCCCAGGTCCACGCCATTCTCCTGCCTCAGCCTCTCCGAGTAGCTGGGACTACAGGCGCCTGCCACCACGCCCGGCTCATTTTTTGTATTTTTAGTAGAGACGGAGTTTCACCATGGTCTCGATCTCCTGACCTCGTGATCCGCCCGCCTCGGCCTCTCAAAGTGCTGGGATTACAAGCGTGAGCCACCGCGCCCGGCCTCTATTCTCATGTTCTTTAAATGTTGTCTGAAATCTCTAAGTCAATGGTTTTATGTCTGATGGTAGCGATGTGCAGAGGATTAGCCCCTGAAATGGGAGTCAGATCTGCCTTCAGCATCAGCTTTGGGAAATGACTTCTGTTTTCTGTTTCCTTATTTCCTGTTTTGAAAATGATTAGGTTTCCCTACTCTGGATCTGACATTTACTGATTTTATTTTATGAAGCTAACTTCTAATTAAATATTTACCTTTTTTGTTTCAAATCATCCAGTTTTATTTGTAAACAAAACTAATTATTACTGCTTTTATGTTGGCATATATAGTGTGAAGAGCTATTCTGCCAGCTATAGTTGCAGGCTGTGATTGGACTTACTAGCTAGGGTAGTACCCAGGGCAATTACATGCTTTATATCACTGCAAGACAAAATTAGTGACATGTATTTGGATTGCCTGGATATGTCTTAACAATGAATTTGAAAATTATATGTCTTCTATTTACCTTAGCTATCTATACATAAAATTATTATTTCTTTAAACACTAAAGGAAAAATTTAAAGTAAAATGATTTATTTCATTTGAGTGCCTTCCAAATTACAAGACAGTATTTTCACAGTTCATATTGCTATTATCATACTTTCACGTATGAGGAAGCTCCATTTTCCCCTTCTCTTTCAGTTGGGCAATGGAGGTAATTTCAGAATTGCAAAAGATTGTGCTAAGTGCCAACTTTTTTATAGTTTCTATGCATGCTGAAAATATAATTATTTTATGTTAAACTTTGGAGGAGGTCCAGTAGACATACATGCTTTATAAACTTCAACAACCTTTAAAGAATTAGCATGCTTAGATCATGAACTGTGATCTAAAGGCAGTGTTCTTTTAGGTATCAATTACTTTAGAAATGTGTGGTTATCTTGGTTTGGTACAACTGCAAATGGTTTTAGTTCAACTTTGCCTTGGGCCAAAAACATGCTAAGTTGTCCAAAGCAGATGATAAACATGTATTTCTGATGTCATCATTGCCCAAACAGGATATGGTTGTTTAGTGGCATGGTTTCACTTATGATGCATTACACAAAGAGCAAATATTGTTTATGCTTTATTTTTTAAATATTTTTATATTATAAAAATGGCCACTGAGAAAGGTTCATTAAGGAATAAAGCATAATACATAAAGCATTAGTAAAATTGAACAGGTAACTTTTCAATTTTGATGGGAAGATCTTGGCTAGCCAAACCTGTTGCCTAAAAGGGCATTCCACAATCAAGAAGAGAAGAAATGGAACATTTTGTAGCTCTATAATAGCAGGCTACTGTAGACCTAGAAAAATGGGGGTCAGCAGGGTACTAAAGTCAATAAAATATCTGGAGATGCAGGGTAGAAAAAGCTTGGGTACTTATGCAGTCTGTACACTTCTTCTTTATAGTTATGTATTACATACTGGTAACCAGGATAATAAAATATCAGAAGTTGATAAAAATAGTTACAATGAAAGTCTTCATATGTACAATAAACATGAGACTGGCAACTTCATTAAGCTTTGTATCATAACAAAAATCTTCTCTGGCCAACATAACAGAGTAGCTTTTATATTCTACTCATCCAAATAACAGTTTAACTGAAAAAAATATTCTGGGCTTGTAGACATAACTTAACTGTAGACAGTAGAAAGTGGAACCGTTAAGAGCATAGGCCTTGCCTGCTTCTAATTTGATAGGTTATAGTTTCAACAGTAAACCACAACTGTGGCAGTTCATATGAAACCACTTTGGACTCAGAGACTACAATCTCTTGCTTTTAAAGTTCAGTAGAATAATCAGTCCTGGCATCATTCAGTGACTTAATTTTCGTCTAAGCATCACTTATGGTTGCAGAAACTTTGTTTACTACCTTCTCCCTTAGCATGTATGAAAATGGTATAGACCTACCAACAGGCTTAATTTTAGTTTTCTTTCTTCTTTATAGATATAAAAACTCACTTGGTATTCTAGCTTCTTCTCAAAACATTGAGCAAACATACAAAAAACAGCCTGAGTTCTTTCCTATTGTTTTCAGCTGATGTATGTGTGCTTGGCTTTAGTTTCATCCATAATTTACTTCAATACTATTAATTTATGTGACTTGAAATATAAAAAAAAGGCTGAATTTTTACATCCATTTTGCCTTACTAGTTCATCATCGTGATAGTTAGCTAACTCTTACACATTTATTTTTCTCTAGCACCAGGTTCTAGCACTTGGGCATACCTATAGTAGAGATCCATGATCTCAGAACATCCTTTTAAATGATGAAATAAAGATTAAATAATGCTCACAGTTGCTTTAGTGTATTTGAGGGACTGAGAAAGAAAAGCAGAGAAATACATACAACTATAGCTTCCCTCGCACCCACCTCCATCCCAAAATAAGGCTGGTGTGTCTAAGTGTAGTTAATGTTTCTTTCATTCTAATTTTTTCATCTAATCAAATATTTTGTGGCTTTGTCAACCAAAGACCAAAATACAGTCACTAAAAGCTTCAAATAGCTTTGAGTTTTCTTGTCAGTGAGGAACTGTGGTCACCCACGGAAGAGCTGTGCCTAAGAACCTGCTTTGCTGCTTGTAGAGGAACCTGAGAAGCTCAAGTTTGTCATTAATCAAGTAAACTATCTAGTCTTGTAAGCCACTAAGTTTGTAAAGAGATATAAACAATGGGTGCTTAAAAAGTTGAGAGAACTCTACCTTCAGAGTAATCCTCAAATTGATAAAAGTAAACAAGAGAGCAAAGATTAGAGCTTACCAGAGAGAGCAGCTTTTAAACAGTTTGGGGTGCAGAAAATCCCTAGTGACTTTATCTCGTGTTTTCATATCAGAGGCTTAATAGTGGAATCTAGAGAGAAAGCAGAGTGATATACATAACATTTAAGGCAGCTTAAAATTTGTTGATAATAAGCTTCAAATTAAATAAGGTGCCAGGTAGTCATCTGAATTTGCTTAACCTGAAATGAACTGACCATAGATTTGAAAACATATAGTTTCTCATAAAGGCTGAATAATAAGAGAAATCAGGTATATCATTCAGTTGTGCCCAAGTGTAGCATGGTTATGATTCCTGGGGATTTTGAGTCCCAGGGTTATGGTTTTTGGAGATAAGTGGACTAGAAAACTCATTGAAGAAGAAATAGGTGGATGCCTGTAGAAGTTGTCCATCTTCTCCTGTTTTTGAAGTCTTTCTGTCATTCCCATTTCTACCTATCATGATTTCTTTTAATTATAAGGAAAAGGAAAATAAAATGCCTGTAAAGCTAACAGTCCAAAAATATCTTACATAAGACTTACTATAAAAGAAAAAGGCTAATCCCGGTAAGATAAACATTCACAAATACCAGAAAAGTTTAAAAAGTTGAGTTAAAAACTGAAACTCTTAAATATGTTATAATATATGGGACTTTGAAATGAAGATAGAATTATATACTACAAAGATCTATGTAGTTTACATATGTACATAACACATGTATGTATATATCTATGTATATACATTTACATATGCAAATTCATATACAGACATGTATACACTATACCCATATATACATATATAGAAATAGAAATGTAATTTTTCTAGATTATTTAAAAGGTAAAAGTTAAAGAACAATCAGAGGTATATCATACAAACCCTGTAATACTGGTGGTTACAATATTAATTTCAGAGAAAAGAGAATTAAGGAGAGAAGCTTTAAAATGGAATAAAGGCGATAATTTTATGTTACTAAAAGATACGCCTATAGTGAAAATATAGTAGGTGCAAACTGTTAATCATCAAATTCCAGAGCATTGAAAGCTTCTGGTATGTGGGGAGAGGTCAGAGAAATACATTTGTTATGGAGACTAGAACACACCATCCCAATCCTTGACTGATTAATTCAAGGGGAAAAAAAGACTTTAATAAATATCTAAGTTTATCTAATAGATGCATATATAATGTTTTATAAATGAGCAATAGTCTTAAAATCTTACCCACATAACTCCAAGGATTCCATGGGTCTCTTCAGGCAAGAGAGAAGAGGTTTGGTGGGGCTGTAGCCTCCATCTGCCCTCACACCTTCAACCAGCACATCTTCAATTTTATGTAATGGCTGTACATATCATCAGTGAAGAAAGTGATTCACTGTTTTTTTAAAATTGAGAATCGTTACAAAACACCACCATTCAGGTGCACGTGGTGGCGTACGCCTGTAGTCCCAGCTATTCAGGAGACTGAGTCATTTGAGCCTAGGAGTTCAAGTCCAACCTGGGCAACATAGCAAGACCTCGTCTGTTAAAAACGAAAAACCGAAACACTGTTCAACCATCCATGAAGAATCAAACTAAATCTTTCTCTGTCTCTGTCTCTCACACCCACCTTCACTCTCACTCTCTTTCTTACTGTCACTTTCTCTCACACACATACAGTCAACAAATTCCAAAAATTCAAAACTTTATAGGGCATATTACTTTACCAGAATGGAAAGAAAACCTAGAAAGTAATAACAGAAGTTAAACTAACAAAAACCTTAACTAACTGAAAATTAAAAAGGGAAAAAAATCAGAGGCAACTAATGAACCAAAAATAAATTTAACAGTACTGTCACAGACTGTTTAGATAGTAACAACGAGAAAAGTCCATATAAAATTAAGTATAGACAAAGCTTTGTTAAAAAGAGAAGCAACTTTTTTGCTTTTAAGTCTTTCATTATTAAATTGGAAATAATGAAAATAAACCAAACATTCAACTAAAGCATAGAAATTTTACAATAAAATAGAGAAGACAGGAAAAATGAAAATACAAAGATAAGCAGAAATAAAAAGAAAACATATAATTAAATTCATCAACTTAAGAAATTCTTTGCAAATATAAGAACAAAGTGGTAGAATGAATCTGTGTCACCTCTAAATAAGAAAAATAAAAAATAAGTATTAGGTTGGTGCAAAAGTAATCGCAGTTTTTGCCATTAAAAAATTTAATTCTAGAATGGCCACTGTTACCACTTTTATTTGCCAGAGTTCAAGGAGCTCTCAATAAAAGGTAGAACTGTCGGCAGAAGACCACAATTTATCATTTTGCCATTTAAAAAGGCAAAAACCACAATTACTTTTGCACCAATCAATACTAAAAATTAGCAGTGAGTAATGATATAGCCATAGATGCTCATATAATTTAGTAACCAATTTATTTATAAATCTTGATGAATGAGTGTTTTTCTAAGAAAATATAAATGTGTAATTTTTACTCATCAGGAAGTACTGAACCTGGATAAATCAGTAACTCAAAGAAATGCCAAATTTTTTTAAACAGTTGTATCCTCAGAAGTCTCTGAATCTAACCCAGTTTATGGAAGAGCTCTTTAATTCATGAAATAGTTAATTATCATGCTATCCAAGCTGTCTCAGAGCATAGAAAAGAAAAAAAAAAGGAGAACTTGTCATTAAATTTTAAAAAGCGAGCATAACTTCAGACAGAGCTCAAATGAATGAAAATTATCATAATACCTTCCTTAGGAATATAGATGCATAAATCTTAAAGTATTAGCAATTTTAATTTGAAAGTATATATAATGAAGAATGTATCACAACTGAGTAGGATTTTTTCCTTGAGTTCAAGTATGCTTTAATATTAGAAAATATATTACTATCATATATCAAATAGCTAGGTCAAATAAGAATAACCATATGATAGTTTTAATTGGTAATAAAAAGAGATATGACAAAATTCACTTCCTAGACTTTTTAGAAAATCTTAATAAACTAGATATAGAAAAGTCCTTCTACTTTATGATAAAAAATATCTCACTTAAATGAACAGACATCATGATAGTTTTAAAAATATTAAGAGTTCTATTAAATTCTAGAATGCCCACTGTTACCACTTTTATTTGCCAGAGTTCAAGGAGCACTAGGCAGTGCAATAAAAGGCATTGCTATTGGCAGGAGACAAAAACTTATCATTATATACAGATAACATAATTTATTAATTTTGGTAATCCTTGAGCATCAATGTAAAAAGTACTGAAGGCAATAAAAGTCTTCATTAAGTCAGATAGACACTGACCAAAATTAGGAGCTTCTTCCATAATTCAATAATACTCAATAATAAATTCGGTAATATTCAGTAGTAAAATTTGAGAAAAAAAGACAGTGTCAATCAGAATAATACAAGAAAAAAATTATTTGGAGATAAACTTTGTATTAACAAAAAATGTAAAAGAAATATGTAATTCATTTTTAATAATGTACTGAGACATGAGTATATAAATGAAAAAGCACTGTGTTCCTGGATACAGACTAAATGTTGTAAATAGCTCAGTTGTTTCCACATTAATGTATTGGCTTAATGTTGTTTAAACAGAAATCTCAGCAAGATTAAAAAAAAAACTCTATAAAGTGATATTAGACTTCATCTGAAGTTATAAAAAATTAGGATAGCCAAGAAATTTTCATCAAAGAAGAGTAGGAGATTGAGTTTAATTTAATGGCAAAACCACAATTACTTTTGCACCAACCTAATACCACCAAATAATATAAGATTCCGTGAAACTACAACAGTCAAAATAGTGTGGTACTGGCGTAAAACCCACAGGCACTCCTCTGAAGAGAATAAATGATACAATTAAATATAAAGAAGAATTAGTCACAATAAAGATGGTATTAGAAATCAGTGGGAGAAAGATGCCAAGACAATTATAGTACTATTGGAAAAGAAAACATAATGATAACTCTTAACCTTATACATGCATCAAAATACATTCCAGAATATTAAAAATTTGGTATAAAAAGTAAAGCCATTTTTAAAAAATACAAATAACTACAGGTAATATGGAAGGACTTTCTAGGCTTTTGTTTCAAAGCTTTTGAGAAATACTATTCCTCAAGATGTTGACAAATACACTGTGGGAGTAGGGAGTGGTCTGTTTTCAAATAAGTTTGTGAAATGCTAAGTTCAGATTTTTAAGAAGTTTCTTTTAGGAATTTTCAGAGGGTTTTGTATGCTAAATTTTATGAATTTTTCAAGAGAGGAAATAGGCTCTATTAAAATATTCTGAAAGGTCACTCAGAGCCCAGTTTGGGGGTGAAAAAATCACAAAGGAAGTGACTTTTAAATTTAATCTTACAAAAATTATGTCTGTGTTTCAAAAACACAAAAATTATTGAAAGGCAAATGAATAAAAATATGACAAAACTATCAGTATCATTTATATAGATCTTTTAAAATCAATAAGAAAATAACATTCTAGTAAGAAAATTGGCAAAGGATATGAAAAACAAGAAGAAATAGAAATAAATATATAAAGTATCTATTTACTGGTGTTGAAATAATGCCATTTTTGTATATAAAATGGTCAAGAGTAAGGTGGGAGTGGTAACACATTAACTGTGGAAATGTAGATTAGTAAAACCGAGAAAGTATTTTAAAATATCAATTCAGTTAGAAGCATTAAAAGCATTAATATACTGCAACCTAGTAGACCTACATTTGGTAATTTCTCTTTAGGTATCAGGAATTTTGTTCATATGCACATTCATATGCACAAAACTGTCCATCACAATTTTTTTCATAGTATTGGAAATGGGCTGAGAACCCTGTTTACCTGATGTTAAGGGAATATTCATGTTTCGCAAGCACATTGAAATTAAGGCTGCAAGGAGAAATATACCAACATGCTAATAGTGGCTGACAGTGGAGGATGAGATTTACAAGTTTATTGAATTTATAAATTTATGATGTTTTGAATTCACATATTTACCATCTCTGTTATGTTTCTCTTAATCCTCATTTGATTTCCTTTGTTCTGCAATTTCTCTTCTCATTTTATTTTTCCCATCAGAAGTATTTACTTTGTTAAGTGGTGCCGAAGGATATGCTTTATGACGCAAATTAAATAGGCTCTTTAGATGCTTGCAGTTAAGACTGAACAGATGAATGTATGAAGCAATATACACGTATAATATGCATCTAAATACAAGTAAATGCATGTTGTAGAAAAAGATGTACCATTGATTTTATCTCGTCTAGAGAAGGCGCTTGTTGCCAGATTGAAATACTAGCAGTTAGAAACTCGTAGTGTCAAATTTTAGACGTAAGAAAGTATGGTGGTTTAGTTGTGATTTGCTAAGTAAGCAGTTGTTTCTTATGCATGTTTTTCCTTTGAATTGTCCCTTGTTTCTAGATGCAAGACAGTGTAAAGAGATAGGAAATAAAATAGATCTTTAGGGAAAACAAAGTTGTCTGTGAATTGTCATACTGAAAGTAATAAAGTTTATTTTGAATTTTATTTGAGACATGATTATATCAGGAAGATTCTAGTTTCATGGGTATTTTTGTATAAATGCAGTAGCATCTATTAGATGCTCTCAATAAATAAATATCTCAATAGATATTAATATTGATGTTGATTTTTAGTCAGCTGAGGCAGGAGAATGGCGTGAACCCAGGAGGCGGAGCTTGCAGTGAGCCGAGATTGTGCCACTACACTCCTGCCTGGGCAACAGAGCGAGACTCCGTCTCAAAAAAAAAAAAAAAAAAAAAAAAGTTTTATTCAGCTATAGTTTGAGTTTGGATTCTCAAATATTTCAGAAGGCTGCTGTTCCAATTTTGAGGATGTGTAGGTATAATATTATGTCATATAATTGAAGAGTAGGAGACTATAACCCTACAATGTCATATAGACCATCTTCAGAGCAGTAATAATGATGTAAAAGTTGAAAACAGTTAATATTTTTGCATGAGGCTATTGATTGCAGTTAATTAAAAAAAAACAATTCAAACAAAATTAAGCAGTTAGGGAAAGGTTTTGTTTCAGATAACAAAGCCCAGAGGTAGATTTGGCTTCAAGCAAGGTTTGATACTGAAGTTCACAATGTACATTGGATTTCTAGCTCCAATTCCCTATTCTGCTTTTCCTGCCCTTTTATGGTTTTTTTGGCCTAATCTTCAGGTCATATTGAATATTTATTTCTCACATAGGAGCACAAATGACTATAGAAGTTTTAGGTCCAGGTGGAGAGATAATGCCTTTATCCCAAGATTGACTCTTCAAAAGGCTTGGGTCACAACATCTCCCCAATCCCTGCCAGTGACAGTAGCTAGTAGGATGAAATGTCCTGTCTGGCTTACCCTAAGCTGTATGCTTCATTCCTGAAGTTGAGTATGCAGTCAGACTTCAGCAAAACCCTGGATCTCTGGAACTTTAGAAAGCAGTAATGGGTGTGAAAAGATAGCCACAAAGGTCCTTCAATGTAAAGGTCTTTAACATTACGGCAGTGTGAATTAATAGAATGATGTCTTGGAATCTTGGCGCTCTGTTCAACTCTCTAGGAAGTTTTCACTAAGACACAATGTGGTAAAAATGAATGCAAATCTTTTTCTTTGGAGTCAAGCAAATCATCCATCCATCCTTTCACTCCTTTATTTATTGAACATTTATTTATTGAGATTTTTTAAGTCAATCACTGTTCTAGGTCCTGAGGCTGTGACTATTAAAAAAAGATAAAATATGGCCTTTGCCCTCACAGTCCTAGAGTAATAACTGACCAATCAAAAGTAAGTATCTAGTAAAGGTAAATACAGCCTCAATAAATTGGTTACTATTCTAATTATTACTATATTTGTTTTTAATTTTGAACCTTCTTAATGGATTATTGGTTTTGTTATTGAGCCATATATTTTCTACTTGCTACATAATTTGAAATTTAGTTTATTCTGACATAGGGCACATTACTTCTTTAAGACATCTAGGCAGGGTCATTGAATTAGCTTCAGTGTGGTTTGCAAAATAAACTTGAAAAGGGCTAGGGTGCATTGAAAAACATGAAACAATGTAATACGTCAAGGTTAGTTCCTGGAAGAGTTTCATTAGGATAACTCATTGTTATGTTTATTAAAGGTTAATATTTGTTCAAACAATTTCAAAATACTTATGAAATTATTCTGAAGGGGGTGTTAGTAGGAATACCAACAAGATATCTGTGGTAAATCTAGCTGCACAGAGCAGGATTAATGTCATTCAGTATATGTTATTCTGGCATAGGAACTGCAGAAGAGGTAGTATTATTTGATTTAGAAGAACTCAAAATAGATGTAATATGTAGCTCTGAAAGTGATTTCCATCTGTGACTTTTTATACTATCAAATTACATTTTACCCATAGCTGTAGCTGTCCTTTTATGATATAGTGGTAAAGAATTGTGTATTTGTTGTCATAAGTGCTTGTCTAAAATTGGGGAAAGTGCCTTCTGGAGAAGGCATTTTTCAGTTAATGAAATAAAAAGCAAGTTACGGATCTATAAAAACAGAACTGTAACCTAACTCTTACCTAGATCCCTATTTTTCTGTAGCTTACTAGATCCGATTTGAAAATGGCTCTCAAGGGATCTTTCTATGCTTTTCTTAACCTTGTGAAATAAGAGCTTCAGCTGAGGGTGGAGTCTGACCTCTGCTTTGATGATTAGAGCACCTCACATACAGGTGTGAAACTAGAGTGGTTGTGTTTGTTTTATTCTGTTTTTGTTTTGTTTTGTTTTGTTTTGTTTTGTTTTAAAGACAGAGTCTCCTTCTGTTCCCCAGGCTGAAATGCAATGACCCAATCACAGCTCACTGCAGCCTCAACCTCCCAGGCTTGATCGATCCTCTAGCCTGAGCCTCCCAAGTAGTTGGGACTACAGGAACGTGCCACCACACCCACCAAATTTTCATATTTTTGTAGAGACAGGGTCTTACTATGTTGTCCAGGCTGGTCTCAAACTCCTGGGCTCAAGCAATCGTCCCATCTTGGCCTCCCAAAATGCTGGGATTATAGGTGTGAGACACCGAGCCTGGCACTGTTTTTTAATCATTCTCTAACGTTTCTGGATATATAATCTCTTACAGTTGTTGCTTTGCTGTAGAGAAATTTTATAGCAGGATTAATCAAATGACTGCCATCTTTTCAAAAACAGTATTAGTACCATTCCCATTTGTCCCCCACCCTTGGACCTATTTAGATTCTTTATTGTTAGTTTTTGGATGAAATTTAAGTTTTCTTCCCCCTATTCCTTTCTTTAGTCTGCAGGGGAGCGAAATACATGGTGGCAGCATTGAAACCATACTCATAGTAATTCTGTTTTCCCTAATCCAGATCAGAATATATGATCTGATATTCACAAGTATCTTTTGTTATAGGGACATGATATTTTCTATCTGGATTTGGTAGGAAAGCATTGGAATAATGATTGCTATTTATTTCCACCTTTCCTACATCAAGGGAAGTAAAACAGAGTCATTTATATGGATAAAGATAGACATCAGCACTGCACACTGTGAACACTCGTGTCCACTGTTGGTGATGCGTGATGCAGGCCTTACTGGGCTGCTGTTTTTAGTCTTGCCTAAATGGATATTTGACTGCCATGTGGTGATTATACTGTTCAATTAAGTTTTTTATAGAATCAATCAATATTTTCTGTCTCAAGTAATTTCAATTTGTTCTTTTTAAAATGAGATCCTTTTAAAAGATACATTTCAAGGGTTTTCTTAGAGATCAGTCTTCTAGCTTGTTTATAAAACACCTTGGCAAAGATGAATTTTAAAATATCATTGAATTTAAGAACACCACAAGATTTGCCACTAATTTACATTTAATGTTTATAGTTCTCAAATTGTGGTTGTTGTAATAACCAAAATATTTTTACCTTGAATATTTTGTGGATTATATTTCCCTATTCTTTCTCCTTACCCACATTCCCCACAGTAGGTGGGCAGATGGTTGTTACATAGTTTGGCCTTTATTTATCTTTATTGGTTTAATCTCACCAAGTTAGTGTTTCTAAATATGAAAATAAGTGTATTCTCTGGCAAGATTTTTGTCTTTTTAATGTTTCAGTTTATTTAGTGGAATTAACAGATCATTACTTGTTTGGTATAGATAATTTCCCCCATTTTTTTTATGTGCATCCATGCTGAGGAGCTGCCTTTAGTTTAATTCTTATTGTTGCCACTACTTTATAGAAAATGTGCAAATCAAGCTGTTTAATGTAATTAGATTTTTTTTTATATCACTGTGTTCCTCATTTAGAATTAATAATTTTGGATTAACGCTTGAACCCACAAGGCGGAGGTTGCGGTGAGCTGAGATCATGTCACTGTACTCCAGCGTAGGCAACAGAGGGAGACTCCATCTCAAAAATCAATAAATAAATAAATAAAAAGAATTTTGGATTAAGCCATAAATATTTAGTGATTAGTATAATCTATTGTATTAGCATGTCTGTTTGGAACTTTTCATAGCATCAGTCAAAAAGGTGGATCAGATCCTACCAGGCTTCTCCTTTTCATGATTCTCCATTTTCTAGAGAGCAGTCTTAATTCCTTAGCATGGGATTAATATGATTATTACTGTCACCACTATGGCACTTATATTCACTTAACAAAGGGCAGTGTTTTGCATTGCCATAGAAATTCTAAAAATTTTTGCTCTCACAATTAATAGCCATGAAATAAACTTTTCAGTGTTTAATTTTCAGATAAATAATAAGTATTAACAATTTGGGCATTTTATCTCATTCTTTTAAAATATTTATTATATCTTACTTTTAAATGTCCTACCTTGAAGAAAGGACTTTTATTTCCTCTAGTTATTCTCACCTCAAATAGTAGAAGACAGTCATGACTAATGGATTCATTGAGCTGCTCTCAAATATAGAGGTTAAATTACAAAAGTGGCCACCTTTAGGAAAACAAACTTTAGAAAAATCCAAAATCACTGGGTAATTGTTTTCATTTTGCAAGAATACTTTTATTACATAAAAGTATAATAATAATTATTTTTAATAACTTATTGTTTATTAAAATAATAAATTTATTTTAAATCATTGTTCTTTTAAGTAATTTAAAATAGGGCTTTGCCAAAATTTAATACATACACAAATATCTGCAAAGAATACTACCGTATACATTTACTGTAACTGTAGAAGTTATTCAAGTGAGGGAGAGAGAAAGAAATGAGGTGGGGGAAGAAAAAGAGGGAGACGAATGGATGAAGAAGTGAAGCCTTTTTTCCTAGAGAGTAGCTCTGTGTAAAGTTCCGTTGTCTATTCGTGATGAACTTGCCCCCATGATCCAATCACCCCCAACCAGGTCCCATTTCCAACACTGGGAATCACATTTTAACATAAGATTTAGAGGGGAAGAATATCCAAACCATATCAGCAACCTTGAGAAAGAACAAAGTGGGAGGCATCACACTTCCTGATTTCCAATTATGTTACCAAGCTATAGTAATCAAAACAGTACCCTACTGCCCCCATGATTCAATCACCTCCTACCAGGCCCCACCTCCAACACTGGAAATCACATTTTAACCTGAGATTTGCCATAAAAACAGACACAGAGACCAATGGAACAGAAAGCCCAGAAATAAACCTACACGCATGTGGTCAACTAATCTTCGACAAAGGTGTCAAGAATGCACAATGGGGAAAGGATAGTCTCTTCAATAAATGGTGTTGGTAAAAGCGAATATCCACATGCAAAAAAAAATGAAATTGAATCCTTATCTCACACCATAATTAACTCAAATGGATTGAAGATAAACATAAAAGTGTAAAACTCCTAGGAGAAAACATAGGGCAAAGCTCCTTGACATTGGCCTTGGTAAGATTTTTTGGGTATCACACCAAAAGCTCAGGAAGCAAAAACAAAAATAAACAATTGGGACTATATCACTCTAAAAAGCTTCTGCATGGCAAAGGAAAAAGTCAACAATATGAAAAGGAAACCTGTGGGTTGGGAGAAATATTTGCAAATCATACATCTGATAAGGAGTTAATGCCCAAAATATATAAGGAACTCACACAACTCAATAGCAAAATAACAACCCAATTAAAAAAAGGAACAAAGGACCTGAAGAGACTTTTTTCCAAAAAAGACATAAAAATGGCTAACAAGTATATGAAAAGATGCTCAATAGTACTAATCATCAGGGAAATGCAAATCAAAGCTGCAGTGAGATATATCACCTCACACCTATTAGGATGGCCTTTATTAAAAAGACGAGGTAAGTGTTAGGGCATGGAGGAATAGGAACCTTTGTACATTATTTGTGGGAAAGTAAGTTTGGTACAGTCATTACAGAAAACAGCATGGAAGTTCCTCAAAAAGTTAAAAGTAGACTATCAGATGATCCAGCAATGCTGCTTCTGGGTATATATCCAAAAGAAATGATCTTGATACCTCAAACAGATGCCTGTACTCCCATGTTCATTGCAGCATAATTCACAATAGCCAAGGTAGCCAAGATGTGGAAACAACCTACCTGACCTGTCAGTCAGCAGGTGAATGGATAAAGAAATTGTGAAATAGATATACACACATATATAATAAAATATTAGCCTTCAAAAAAGTGGAGATTCTGCCATTTGTGACTACATGAATGAACCTAGAGTATATTATGCTAAGTGCAGTAAGCCAGACACAGAAAGAAAAATACTACATGATCTCACGTATACATGCAGTGTAACCAAAGAGTGATGGGTTATTTTGGTGGCCTGGATTTTATTTCCTTGGGATGTCAGTCATCTCAAACTCATCAGATATTTTTAAATATTCTTTTAATGTCTCATGTTATTATAAATCATTCCATCCACTTGTGTGGGACTTGGGTACTTTCACATATGACTATAGGCCAAATGTGTGTTATTCAAAGAATTGTGGGATCTCTGAGGCATGAGACATCTATAAGAAAATTTACAGTTCATTCATAATAAATTGTAATAATATTGACTCTCCCCACCCCAGAAACCAAATCAAAACCAGGAAGAAAAGAAGCCACACTTTATTTAAGCTAGAAAATGTAATTTGTTTAATTTGTACCAAGAATTATCCAGTGTTTGCTTGGGTGTGGAGAAATAGACAATCTCATATTAGTGAAAGCATATGTTGATACAGCTTTCTGGAAATACATGTGGCAATATCTGTCAAATACGTGTTGAAAAACATTATATGTTATTTGATCCAGAAATTGCATTTCTAGGTACTCTCCTAGGGAAATAATTTTACAAATATGTTTTAAAATCAAATGTAGTCATTGTTTTTTAAAAATAGGAAAATTTTTGTTTAACAATAGAAATATTAGTGTTATAAACTTTCATCTTAATATTGCTTTTGGTGTAGCCCATAAAATTTTTTAAAGTTTTTTTTTTATTAAGCCTTTCGTACATAGTCTGTAATTTCCCTTTTGAATTGCCCTTTGACCTAATTTACTTATAATATTTAAATATATAGATACATATTTTCCAAATGGCTGGGTGTTTTATATGTTTCTTCCTTTATTAGGTATTTTAGTTGTTTTGTTGCATAGTAGTTAGATTGTTAGATATATTAGCATAAGGAATTTATTAGAATTTTCTTGGTGACATTAATATGTAGTGGCTTTTTACAACTGTTCCATGGACAGGTTAGGAAGATTTTCAAGTATCCTTTAGATCATCAGTATTAGTAGTACTTAGTGCTTTTTCATCCTTAGTCTCCGAAATTTTTTTGACCAGAGACCCTCTTCAGTAAAAATTTGAAAACTCACATTGCACCAGTGCCTGCCCTAGTAAAACCCCAGTCCTGGTTAGATCTCATTCTTTGCCCATTTCATAGCTGTATTAAATATGTCTAGCAGAAGACAACTGGAGAAAAATGTAATCAAGCAGACTAATCTTACTTTCTTACTTCACTAAGAATCTCAAATACCCTTGGCGCTGCCCAGCAATCCTAGAACATTCCCTAGTGTACCCATTCTCCCGTGGTACTTAATGATTATTTAAACCTTTCCCTCTCTTCAGACTTTGTGCACTTCTTCCCTTTTCCAGCTTCATTCCTAGTTCACTCGTTCTACAGATTCACTTCATCCTGTTGCACTGAGAAAAAAGAAGTAATCAGAAAAGTACTTTCACAAGCTACCAGAGCACTGACATACATTATTGGTTAATTTTTATCAGCACAGAACAATGTTACAATTTCCCGCATCTTAAAGCTTTCGGCTATATTTTTCTGCTCTCATTCAGCGTAAAACTTCTCAAAAGAGGTTACATTTCCTCTCCTTCCATTCTCTTTAGAACCCACTTGAATCATGCTTTCATCCTTAGCACTCTACAATAAATTACTCCTGTTAAGGTTGTTAATAACCTCCATTGTTGCCAAATACATTGGTCAATTCTCCGTCTCCATCTTTCCTTGGATATCAGCTCTCAGTGGCCCTGAACTGAACCAGCACACTGCCACTTCTAGAATTTCGCATGTACTGTTTTCTAGCTCTCTCATTTTCCTCAGATCTCTACTCACATATCATATTTTCAAAGAGATTTTCTCTGACCATCCCATAAAAAGGGGCTATGGACTGAATTGCCCTCTTCCCACCCACCCTCCGCCCAATTTCCTTGTTGAAGCCCTAGCTCCCAATGCCCAGTGTGATGGTATTTGGAGATGGGACCTTTGGGAGTTAATTGGGTTTAGACGAAGTCATGAGAGTAGAGTTTCATGATGGGATTAGTGTTTTGTAAGAATAGGAAGAACCTCTAGAGATCTCTGCCATGTGAGGACATAGGGAGAAGGCAGCTATCTGTAAGCCAGGAAGAGAGCCCTCACCAGAACCAGAGTGTGCTGGCACCCTGATGTTAGACCTCCAGCCTTCAGAACTGGGAGAAATATATTTATGTTGTTTAAGCCACCTATTCTATGGTATTTTGTTATGGCAGCCCCAGCAGACTGACAGAAGGAACAGTGTACTTCCCATATATCAATCCTTTTCTAAATCCTTACTCTACTGTATTATTATTCATGGCACTTATCATCTGTCATCTTTTATATGTTTTTTTTTTTTCTGTCTTCCTCTACTTGAGGAGAATGTTCCAGGAGACAAGAGCTTTATCTATTATGTTCACTGCAGTATCTCCAGTACCCTGAACAGAGTGTAAAATAGTAGATGCTCAATAAATGTATTTTATATAAACAAATAATGAAAATATCTTTAGTATATGATTCTGTTCAGAAATTTCATAATAACCACCTTTAATTACTTTAATTACTTTGCTTAGAGAGAACCAGGGAACCTTTCGGTAGGATAAAGGATTTTGACATTCATTCTACATCTCAACTCAAAGTATTGTACAGATTTCGACTACTGATGGTATAATTTTAATTGACCATAGCTAAGACATTTCCCTCTACCAAGTGTAATAAATTGTAGTGTCCTCAATAGTAGTAGTAATAGTAGTACCAGAGTCACTCATTGCACTTACCGCACGCCAGATACTGTTCTAAACCCTAATATGTGTATTATCTGATGTGTTCCTTTCTTCACAGTCTACCCATGAGATAGTTTCTGTCACCCTGTTCACTTTATAGTTGGGGACACTGAAGCACAGAGATTAGGTAACTTGTCTAGGGTCACAATTACAAAGTGAAAAGTACTAGGAAAGCAATCTCCTCGGTGCATGCACTATCTGGAAAAGGAAAGTATTGGGAAAGTTTTATATTTCTTCCACTCTGGCCTTTATCTGGAAGAAAATTCTCAAGTTTTGTTATGTATAGTTGCAAGGCTCCCTAATTTTAAAGCTGATAAAGATATTTTATTTTTGCTTTGCCATGTCAATTTCTGAACAGAATCACGTATTAAAAGATAATGGACTTATCATACTTGGTTTACAAACGTGAAACCTCATTATCTTAAGTCCACAATTTATAAAACCATAGTTGATAAGAGATTACTTTATCTTCTTTCAAAAATTTTAAAAACACATGAAGGGCCAAGGACACTCAGTTATTTACATAGTAGTGTGAATCAGATTTCTTACCTCTTGATCATTAGCTAAGAGGGACTTTAAAGAATTTTGGTTGGCAAAGAGTAGAGGTAAAGTAGTTTTGAACCTTAAAGAGTAGGGAATATTAAGTGAGGTGCTGTACTTGTTGGAAGGAGAAAATTCTAGAGAGAGATGCTAAGAAGTTGAGAAGATTTCAGAAATAAAGTGTAAATATGTCAAAGACCAACTTTATGCTTTCAGAATTTTGTCTAATACTGGTACTTGTAGAAAGAGGACAAAATTTTCTTAAATATGTCGCTTCTGATTCCTACGTAAACTGAGTATGTCCAGGTGCATATGGGTTAAAGAGGTTTTTGTAGATTACTTGGGAACCTAACCACCATTTAGAACAGTGTTTCTATGGGAAGATGGATTTGTTTAGGATGTTGTACCCTAAGCAGACTTTCAGGATACAACGTATTTATGAATTGGGAAATTCTGTATCTTCTTTTTTTTTTTTAACTTTATGGATAAAGGGTCTCACTCTGTCACCCAAGCTGGAGTGCAGTGGTGCCATCATAGCTCACTGCATCCTTGAACTGAGCTCAAGCGATCCTCTCACCTCAGACTCCTAAGTAGCTGGGACTACAGATGCGTGCCACCATGCCTGGCTATTTTATTTATTTTATTTTATTTTATTTTATTTTATTTTATTTTATTTTATTTTATTTATTTGGTAGAGATGAGGTCTTGCTTTGTTAACCAGGCTGGTTCTGAACTCCTGGCCTCAAGCAGTCTTTCCACCACAGCCTCCCAGAACATGAGGATTACAGGCATGAGCTGCCACACCCAGCCTATATTTTAGTTTTGAATGTGACTTTTTTGTGATCACAAATTGTCAGTGACACAAAACTGTTCGTCATCCCCCAAAACTCTTTTATCAAGCTTGTTTTCTCTGGGAACAGAAAACTACTATTACAGATGAATACTGAGCAAAATTTGCCACCTCTATTTATTATGGGTTATTTAGGAAGATAATATTTCCTACTATGTAAAGGACTTCGTGTTGATCTTTTGGCCTTTATATAATTTATGTTTATGTTTCTGGCAATGCCCTGATGGCTAATGTCCTTATGGTAATTAAAACATGTATATTAATTAAGTGTGCTACTAGTAATAAAAGTTAGTTACATATAGGAAAGAGGTCAGTTTTGTCAGGATGCTGAAGCAAAGTTGCGATGGGAGTTGTATTTCATTGGGAGTTACTACTGTTCTTCCTGCAATTGGTGACAGACTATACAGAGATCATGGATTCATGTAGAGACTGGGGATCGCAAAGATGCTAAATATATATTCACTTACACTCTATTTGACATGTTGTTTGGAAAAATAGTTAACTACATAGACAAATTTCTCATTTTATAAGGATGTGTATCTTCTAAGCAACGTACAGATGGGTATACAACTGGGCCTCAAGAACTATACAACTCAGACACCAATAAAATAAAAATTTTATTCACTATTTCTGATCTCTGCTTCTCTCTACATAGGCTTAATTTTTCTCTCCTTGTTGAGCTATGCTTTATACTTAGAGCGTTAGGTGCCACCAGTAGTTCCCAAGTTAGCTTCATCACCTTAAGTGAGGCAGGCCCAGCTCACTGGATTACCAATCTTAAGTCTCAGGAAATGGCCTCTGTTTGATTCAGCTTGTGTCTAGTGTCCAGGCCTGGACTTAGAAGGCAGGATCCTGTTATACCTCTCTCACATAGAGGCTTCTAGGCAACCTTGCGGAGATGGAGGCAAGAGGAGGCAGATAGTACCTTAGCTCCTTACTAGATTAAACCCTCTATTCATTCATCCACTCAACATTTATATTCATAATATGCCATATATATGCCAGGTTGATCTTGAGACTGTCAGTATTTTATTTCAAAAATGACTTTTGTCATCTGAATTTTCTTAAAAAGCAACAGAGCATACTGTACGGTTATCTTAGACTTAAAGGAAAATGCCTAATGAAAAAGTAAATAGAAAACCTCACTAAAGTTCACAGAATGACGGAGAGAAAGTAAAGTGTACTTCCAGTCAAGCTCTTTCACTTAAAAAACATCCTCACTAAACCTGTAAAACATTTCAATAAAAACGTTTCTTTGAATGTTATTTTAAATACTATATTACTTAAGCAAATATTTAAATACTGTATTAGTTTCTCTGCATTCTTTACTTGAATTTAATTCTGCCTGTCTGCCAAGTATGTCAAAACCCCAAGTCCATTTTCATTTGCCAGGTTAAATGTTTATTTTGTTTTCCCACATAATATGCTCTTTGAAGTGTCATAAGCATACCAAGCCTGATTTCTTTTTAATAGGGACATGGTAGGGGATTTTTTTTCTTTCTTCAGTTAATGGGATAGGTTATGCTTTTCTCAAAGAATATGTAAAGGTATGTTCCCATTCCCTGCCTACTGAAGGTGCACACTGCCTTCATTAGCTATTAGAAAATGAACTTTCACTTTCTTAAAATGTGTCCAATAAATTTAATGTAAGTTTTTGAAGGCTCACTTTATCTCCTTATTATCAGAATACCAAAGACTTTCTTGTAATCTAGAATGTCCACTTTTACCTAACAAGTCACCCTGTATAGACTAATATAGTGGAAAAGTATGAGGCTATGGTGATCTACAAATAACTGACATTATTTGATTTGGGAGTTTCCATTTGCTTCTGCTCATCTATGCTTATGTGACTCAAACATCCATTTAAAATTTTTTACACTTATTTTCAAAGAGCATTGACAAACATTTGAATACCATAATCTCTTAGATATACTTCTCTCAAAAAACAACTATTGATAATAGCTTTCAACATATATTCTATCTTAAAAAGACAGATTTAATATTTAGCCTCTATATGAATCCCATGGTGATTGGTACCTTTTGCAAAGTTCTTTAGAACATCTTCTTAGATATCTTGTGTTGGACTAATTCACTATATGAGCATCTCTAGGAGGAACTATTTGAAGCCAGAGTAGTGGTGGTTTTCCTATCCTTTTATTTTCTTGACTTTAAGAAGTACCTGAATTCTTTTTCCATTCTCTGTTATGAAAGTACAGATTCTTATGAATGCCATAGTCTGTCTTTCATTATCACTATCACAAGCCCTCTTTATTCTCTAAATTAGCAAAAAATTCTTCTGTGCAAGATAGAGGAGAGATAGGAGACTAGTACAAAGTTGATACAGTAGAGTACGTAGCTGTATCTTTGATACAAGTGAAGTGATTCTAACACACTCAGTTTTGAAGTATCTGGATGTTTACCAGAAGTTAGGACCCTGATGGCTTCTTCCAGTGACATTTCTTCTATATAAAGAATCGGGCTGGGCATGGTAGCTCACGCCTGTAATCCCAGCACTTCAGGAGGCCAGGAGATTGAGGTCAGGAGATGGAGGCCATCCTGGCTAACACGGTGAAAACCCTGTCTCTACTAAAAATACAAAAAATTAGCCGGGCGTGGTGGCGGGCGCCTATAGTCCCAGCTACTCTGGAGGCTGAGGCAGGAAAATGGTGTGAACCGGGGAGGCGGAGCTTGCAGTGAGCCGAGATTGTGCCACAGCACTCCAGCCTGGGTGACAGAGCAAGACATCATCTCAAAAAAAAAAAAAAAAAAAAAAAAAAAAAAAAAAAAGCCTGGGTGACAGAGCAAGACTCCGTCTCAAAAAAAGAAAAAAAGAAGAATCATTGCAAACAGCCTGAAATGTTCTCAGTGTGGATTTGGCCAGGTTGTCTTATCTCTTAAATCTTAGAACTATGAAATATTTCTTTGCTTTTTAAATTTCTTTTTCTTTTCTTTTATTTTGCTTTGCTTTGTTTTAGACACAGGGTCTCACTCTGTTGACCAGGTTGGAGCACAATAGTGAGATCATTGCTCACTGCAGTGTCAAACTCCTGTGCTCAAGCGATCCTCCCACTTTAGCCTCCCCAGTAGCTGGGACTACAGGCACGCACCACGGTGCCTAGCTAGTTTTGTTTTGTTTTGTTTTGTTTTCATGTTATGTAGAGATGGGGTCTCACTTGTACTATAGAATGTCTGCTCTCGAACTCCTGGCTTTAAGGGATCCTCCTAACTTGACCTCCCAAAGTGCTGAGATTACAGGCATGAGCTACCATGCCCAGCCAAAATATTTCTAAGGCTTTCAGGAGTTCCCTGAGATAAGAGAATACACATAGAACCACAGAATCTCAGAGCTATATTAAAGAAGAGAGAACTCAGTCACAGTGAGATGAAGCAACTTAACCTAGAGAGTCCCATCTTGTGTTAGAGGTAAAACTGAGACCTAGAGTCCAGATCTTCTGATTCCCAGGTAAACATTCCTATTACCACTCACACTAATCTTTTTCTAATGGTATAGAATGTTTCTCAATATTATAGAAAAATACTTCAAAATATTTAGGTTATGATTAAAACTCATTTGCCACTGAGTTACAACACTTAAGCACTGTTGATATACAGAATGTATTGGGATTGGGTTGGAATCATATTTACCCTATGATGTACCCAGTCCATTCCTTTTCAAATATATCTTAAATGTCATTTGCTTTATTTGTATCTCTCTCATCAAAATAAAACTACAAAAATGTAATTTCATGCTTTTTGTTTACAAGTGAAGCAATATTTTCCAGGTATATGGCTTCTTCATTAAAATCCATCCTTCATTTATTTATACCCAGCTCTGCAAATATTCTCTGTTACTTTCAAGTTCCTTGTTCTTGGAATCACTTTACCCCTCGTATCCTGTAGTGTATTTCTCCCTAAGATGAAGTTTGAGATGGATAGCAGCTATAGCTAGGCTTCCAGTAAAAAGTTGGAATAGAACATGTCAGTAGCAGTGATCCATCCCACCAGCTGGCATTTACGCAAAATGGCAAAGCATTTAAGTACACATTGGAGTGAATAATTTGTCAAACCCCTTTTCCTATCACTTGCCTTCCTTGAGGAGTTGTTATGGTAACTCTAAGGTATGAATAGATTAAATGCCACTAAATCTACTTCTTCAGACGTGCGCTTCTTAATCTTTTGGAATTAGGACAGTTATTAGACATGGTTATTTGTTTGACTTAACTTTGCCTTCTCCTTATCCTCTGAAAATACTTCAGTGAAGTTTAAAGCTACATAAATTGCATTTAAAAAAATGTAAGTGATGTGATGGAAGAGAATCCTCATTCTTAAACTTATTAGAGGTTCCTATGACTGCTAAAAATCAGTTCTGGAAATGATTATGATGGGTCACATAGATGTAATGAATTTTTAACCTCAGTCGTATACCACCGTGTAGACACAACTACTTGCCACTCAGTATCCATGTTCTCCTTCCTTTGTAACAAAACTGATTTGTAGCTGGGTATTTTGCCATCCAGACCAAACAAGAAGAAAGAAAGAAAATCTGCATTTCTCTTACCCTCAGCCACGTTTGGTCACACGACTGAGTTGTGGCCAATGAAATGTATGCATTCTATGGGAATTCCTAGTACAATAAGCCCTCACGTAACATCATTGTATAGCAGGCCCTCACCTTCCTTTCCTTCACTGTCATTTTGTTATAACATTGATGAGGGACAAAGAAAAAAATGATTTGGTTATATGTTGTTTCACATAAATTTTCAGTTTCCGAGAACTTATCAATGAGATGAAGTGAGGACTTCCTGTCATTTTTTCTTTTTAGAGAAAGGGTACACTCCCTACCCTTTCTGCATTTGTCTATTTTATGCAGATTCAAGGCTGGAGCTTTAGAAGCCAAGACATTCTGAATCACAAAATGTCAGAGCAGATACTGGAGGAGATTGAGGCAGGCCCTGGAGACTTCAGTCAGTGTTCATGTAAAGCCTGAATACCTATCTCCATAATTCATTTATGTGAGGAAAAAGAAACTTCGATCTTGCCTAAGCAACTATAATTTTGGCTTACATATGTAGCCAGAAATAATCTTAGCTAATAAAACGTGAATGAGCCCCCTGGATTGATAAGAATATACTTCAAGAAAATAATTAGTGTCTTAAGGTAGACCTGGTCTACTATAAAAATTGTCTTAGTTAACAGTTTGGTAAATGGAAAGAACTTAATAATTCCAATCTGACAATAATTGCATTCTGTTTTACCTGATGCTTGAAGAAATCCAGGTTATCTCATACAGTCTTATTTCTAATTTGTGCCAGTGAAATGAACTCGTAAGTTCATAAGATATAAAACGAACTTTTTTGTGTGCCATGTCATGACAGCAGATAATTCTTGGCTGTCACATAAACTCATCACCTTTTAATGGGTCAAGGAGGCTGTAGAGATTACTCATCCTAGCTTTTGTGTGGACTGTCACTGTCAATTCCAAAGCTCCACTTAACCTTTTACACAGAACATTGATTTCCCCCCCCCCACTTTGTTAATTCTTTCACAGATAATAAAAACTGAGTTTATTTTTTGTATTGAAAAAGTATTTTGTCATAGTTTATGATTTTCAAAGAACAATCATAACCATAGGACAAGTGTTAATATTTTAACATGTTTTAGCCTAAGACTCATGCTAATTTGAAGAATTTTGTTCATTGAAACCTATCAACATCAAATGGTTGAAGAAATCATTCAGTATTTATTAGTATGTTTCTTGTTTCAAATTCTGAAAGAAAATGGGGGGAGGATTTGATTTTAGGCTTTTTTGTTAATCAAAATATTCGTTCTGCGACTTGAGAAATTAAAATACTGTGCTATAGAAAAATAAGTACCATCTGGGCTATGTGTTTTTCTACCTCTAAAGAACATTATGCAAAAGAGGGTATGCAAAGTAACAAGGCGTGTTCATTTAACTATATGGGATACCTGGTGTGGTACAATAGGAGTATTACTTAAGAGTTGTATAAAATCCAATTTAGTTTATCATGTTGTAAATGTACCTAAAAGGCACCAATAGAAAATAATATTAACATGATTCCTTTGTGCTTTGAAGAATATTAATTTATTATTTTGGCAAGGACATATTTTCATTGTGTGGATTTCTGTTACTTATTTCAATGTTGTCCATGTTTTGTTTTGTTTTTAATCTGCATACAACATTTGGGCCATCTGGTCATGAAACCTGTTGCCCCAGTGATTATAGCGTTTTTAGCCTGTTCTGACAGACTAAACTCTCTCCCTACTTTCACCCTCACCCTAGTCCTCCCATGTGGATCCTTCATGTTGCTTCTTACTCAATAGAATAACTATTCTATTACTTAGAAGGAATAAAAAGGAAGGATGACCTTCCCAGACAGATGAGACCATGCTATGTCACAACACTGTGTTCCCACTTAAAGCCTACAAACTAATGAAACATACACAGTATGCATATTCTCATTGTTTAGCAAATGTATCTCTTCCCTCTGCATCATTTTCCTAATCGAGGATCTGAATCATCATCACAAACAATTATGAAGTCTTTATTATAAAATGACAGTTTTTATCTTTTACCAAACTGTTTGTAGTATGTTTGTCTTTTTTGTGATACTCTCTTTAGATTGTATGGTATTATGACCAGAGCATGGGCTTTGGGGTCAGATAGACCTACATATTCAAATCACAGTTCTATTCTTTATCTAAGGTATGTTACTAACCTGGACAAATTACTATGTGTTTCTGAGTCTCAGATTCCTTTATCTGGACCTGCATCTTAGAAGTGCTGGGAAGGATTTGTGATAACATATGTAATGTACCTGGCTCAATTCAGCACATGGGTGTTTAAGAAATGGTAGCTGTCATTGACAGAATCTTCTTTATGAAAATATATAATATAGCAATATTCCTATGGAATTTACTTTAGAAATAATCTTCCCTTCATAGTGACTAGAATCAGAATCAAAGGATTTGCAGCATGCATAACATCAAGTTAGTGGAATGTGTAATATTTACTACTACCACCGAGTAAAATGACTCAGAAAATGTAGTCTGAATATTCAGTAGGCACTATGATAATTCCATGACATTCGTCCACTTATATTTCATTAAGCAGTGTATTCATTTTAGAATACATCTCTAGATCTTATGAAAACTGCATGTAGCTCAATCTGAGGGTTTCAATTCTATAAAACAAAACCAGTTTCTTATCAGGGCCACTACAGAGCATTTCATGTAGAATTTTTTAGATTATTGCAAATTTTATACATCTCTAAAGTTGTAACATGTAGTAGTAATGTCAAGTGAACTACATAATTTTACTTGATCAGATAGAAAATTTTATATCTCAATAAGGAGTTTTGTGTAGAAGTCAGTAGTATAGTAGAGAGAGCACTGATTTTGGAATAGGAATCTTAAACTCTTTCTAGCAATATATTTTACCTTGGTGAAGAACCACAAAACTCTCATACAAGTACTAAACAAACCTGACCCAGTTTAACTTGTGAGATCAGATAAGACGCATGTAAGGTGGCAAGGTAGGGTGAAGAGTATACGGGAACTGTCTGTACTATTTTTGAAGTTTTTCTGCAAATCTAAATTTAGTTCAAAATTTTTTTAAAAAGTATTTTTAAAAAATCCAGAGAGTCAGTAAGTTTCAGTTTCTTCTTCTATAAATGGAAATGTAATAGTAGCTTATCTTTCTCCCTGACAGTTGTTGAGTAGATAAACATGTAAATAAGGCAGTATACATAAAACTTTAAAATACTGCTGTTCTATGCTGTGATTCTTCCTTACTTGACTTCACCCATTTTACTGATCTTCCCTTCCTCTTGCTGCCAAAATAGTCCTTTGCTTCTTAAAAGCTTTTGTGGTTACTTTATTTAAGGTAAAACACTGCCTCACATCACCAAGTTGCAAAAACAATTCTCCTTTCATCATCTTTCTTTGTAATCCATTCCACACCCTCTGTGGCTTGCCTTCTCTAAGCTTCTTGCTTATGAACTAGGCCTAGTGGCCACTGACATTTAATCAAATAACAGTTATAATACATTTACTCACGAGTAAAGCCTGAATAAAATGTGGGCACTGACATCTAAGAGAATGGAAATTTCATCATCAAATATCTTAACAGAAACCATTTTGTTAAATAACCATAATTACAGGTTTTGCACTTATGATTGCAGAGGATTTTGCTCTTCTGCATTCTTTGAAGCTCAAGGGACAGCCATTGTGTTCAGGCTACTTGAAATACCTATACTGAATCTAAGTATAGCTAGGGCTTCTTCAGTAGAAAAGTCCCTGCAAGACTTTATAATTCAAAGATTTTCACACCCACAATTATTTTAAAGATTATTTCTGTTTTTAAAAAATATTTTTAGTTTAGGTAAGTAGACTTTTCAGATAAGAATTTAAAATATGGCTGGGCACAGTGCCTTATGCCTGTAATCCTAGCACTTTGGGAGGCCGAAGCAGGCAGATCACTTGAGGTCAGGAGTTTGAAACCAGCCTGGCCAACATGGTGAAACCCCGTCTCTACTAAAAATACAAAAAATTAGCCAGGCATGATGGTGGTCACCTGTATTCCCAGCTATTCAGGAGGCTGCGGCAGGAGAATCTCTTGAGCCCGGGAGGCAGAGATTGCAGTGAGCCAAGACTGCGCCACTGCACTCCAGACTGGGCAACAGAGCAAGACTCTGTCTCAAGAAAAAAAAAAAAAAAAAAACATTAATTTTCCAAATGTGTAGACATTTCTGCTTTTTCTTAATTATTTAGGAATTTACACTTTCTACATCTGAAGCAAAGCATTTTTGATTGCTATGATTATTCTTCTATCCTCGTGATAGTCATACTTGGTAAAGACTCATTTTCTCCTTTTCTTAGTGACTAAATCTTGGCATTCTCAGGAAAAAATTTTCTTCCTTTTGTTTTATGTTAACTCATGCTTCTAGCTCACATCAGTCTCTGTGACAGATTTCTATTGATGGACTTGCTCATTTCTGACTCGTGAAAACAACTCAGCCAATTACAAGAAAGGAAACTTATAGCATTAAGATGATTAAGAACGTTCCATTTAGAGGAATAAATAATTTTATTTTGTTTGTTTTGTTTCTAATCTTAACTCAAATGCTATCCAGTTATAAAAGCCTATTTTTCCTCGAGAATTTTTCCCACACTGGTGGCATTGTTTCCTTAGTGGAGCATGACATACTCAACTTCAGTTTGTTTTTTTCATATTTTCTTTTTTTTAATAATGAGCTCATCATTTTACTTATTCTGCTTATCAAAAATCAGAAGTAACTTGATGTTTATATTATTAATAGGACTCTTTCCAAGTATATTGACATTTCAAATTTTTCCCAATAGTGTTTGGGGAACAGGTGGTTTTTGGTTATGTGGATAAGTTCTTTAGTGGTGATTTCTGAGATTTTGGTGCACCTGTCACCCGAGCAGTGTACACTGTACCTAAGTGTAGTCTTTTATCCCTCACCCCCTCCCACCCTTCCCACCAAGTCTCCAAAGTTCCTTATATCATTCTTATGCCTTTGCATCTTCATAGCTTAGTTCTCACTTATAAGTGAGAACATAAGATAATTAGTTTTTCATTCCTGAGATAATTCACTTAGAATAATGATCTCCAACTCCATTCAGCTTGCTGCAGATGCCATTGTTTCATTCCTTTTTATGGCTGAGTAGTATTCCATGGTATATATATATACCACATTTTCTTTATTCAGTTGTTGGTTGATGGGCATTTAGGCCCAACTTAGTTTGTTAGTTAGAATACTTACAGTTTTCTATATAAAGAGTCAACTTTTAAAATATTTATAAACTGGGAGAGTGAAACTAAGAACATAAATTACAGATAGTAAAAGCTATAAACTGGTCATCTTTTTTTGTTTGTTTGTTTGTTTGTTTGAGATGGAGTCTTGCCGTGTTGCCCAGGCTGGAGTGCAGTGGCCTGATCTCTGCTCACTGCAACCTCTGCCTCCTGGGTTCAAGTGATTCCCCTGCCTCAACCTCCTGAGTAGCTGGGATTACAGGCACCCACCACCATGTCCAGCTAATTTTTGTATTTTTAGTAGAGACAGAGTCTCACCATATTGGTCAGGCTGGTCTCGAACTCCTGACCTCAGGTGATCCACCCACCTTGGCCTCCCAATAAACTGGTCATCTTAATACAGCATTGAGCCAGTTATCTCTGCTACTCATTAACATTTCTGGCAGCAGTAGGGTAGCTTTCACATAGGGTATAGAATTTTTATCAGAGGTGAAGAGAGGTCTTAATTGTATTGACTCAGGAAAGTTAAATATAGCAACATTTGTTCTAGTCTGTTTTAGGAGCAGTTTTTCCTAAGTGCTTTATAGATAGCCTGTCATTTTTGCAACAGACCATGATGTCAGGACCAAGGAGGGTTTTGATACAAATGACACAGCATGATTTGCATTTTTAAAAGGTCACTTTGTCTGGTGTGTGGGGATTACTTTTTCCCTTGGTACGATGATCTTCCTGTGAAATGGCCTCTGTTTTGAAACCAGAAGCACAATGCTTACTCCTTGAAGGAAAGGCAATGTAGTATAGTACAGTAGTTTTCAAGTTGTGTTTTGCAGTTTTTGGTATTTCATTGAGAAGTACTTTGCAAAGGAGAAAGAATATTGGAGGGCTCTGAGTCTCCTTCCCTCACCTCTATCAAAGCATCTCTGGTTTTAGCACCTTCATTTATGAGGGTTCCATAAGATATCTCTTAAATTACACACACACAAACACACACAATTTATATACACACATTATACATATGTGTGTGTATATATTTATACAGACATATGTATATGTATATATACAAACATATGTATATATGAATATATATACACAAATACGTATTTTCAAATGTCCACATACACCTACCCCACCCAGCATATACACACATCGCCAAACCCCTTGTGTAGTAAAAAGAGCATAAACTTTAGAGTAAGACAGATCTCATTTCAGATTGCAGCACACATTGCTTAGCAACCTTGGACAAGTTACCTAATATATGTGAGCCATAGCAGGAAGACTCATTAGGAGTCTGTTACAGAATTGATACAATTTGGCTGTGTCCCCACCCAAATCTCATCTTGAATTGTAGTTCCCATAATCCTCACGTGTCATGGGAGGGACCTGGTGGAAGGTAATTGAATTATGGGAGCAGTTACTTCCATGCTGTTTTTATGGTAGTGAGTGAGTTCTCAGCAGATCTGATGGTTTTATAAGGGGCTTTGCCTCTTTTGCTCGCCACTTCTCTTTGCCGCCACCATGTGAAGAAGGATGTGTTTGCTTCCCCTTCTGCCATGATTGTAAGTTTCCTGAGACCTCCCCAGCCCTGCAGAACTGTGAGTCAATTAAACCGTTTTCCTTTATAAATTACCCAATCTCTGGTATGTCTTTATTAGCAGTGTGAAAACAGACTAATACAGGAAATTGGTACCAGGTAGTGGTGTGCTGCTGTAAAAATACCTGAAAATGTGGAAGTGACTTTGGAAGTTGGTAACAGGCCAAAGTCGGAACAGTTTGGAGGCCTCAGAAGAAGACAGGAAAATGTGGGAAAGTCTGAAACTTCCTAGAGACTTGGAGGGCTCAAAAGACATGAAGATGTGGGAAAGTTTGGAACTTCCTACACACTTGTTGAATGGCTTTGACCAAAATGCTGACAGTAATGTAAACAATGAAGTCCATGCTAAGGTGGTCCCAGATGGAGATGAGGAAGTTGTTGGGAACTAAAATAATGGTGACTCTTGGCTGTGTTTTAGCAAAGAGACTGGCAGCATTTTGTCCCTGCCCTAGAGGTCTGTGGAACTTTGAACTTGGGAGAGATGATTTAGGGTATATAGCAGAAGAAATTTTTAAGCAACAAGTCATTCAAGAGGTTCCTTGGGTGCTGTAAAAAGTATTCAGTTTTATGTATTTACAAAGAGACAGTTTGGAATTGGAACTTATGTTTAAAAGGGAACCAGAGCATAAAACTTTGGAAAATTTGCAGTCTCATGATATGATAGAAAAGACAAACCCATTTTCTGAGAAGAAACTCAAGCCCGCTGCAGAAATTTGCATAAATAATGAGGAGCAAAATGTTAATTGCCAAGACAACAGGGGAAAATGTCTCCAAGGCATGCCAGAGGTCTTCACGGCAACCCCTCCCATCACAGGCCCAGAGGCGTAGGAGGAAAAAATGGTTTCATGAGTCAGGCCCAGGGCCTTGCTGCTTTGTGCAGTTTTGGGACTTGGTGCCCTGTGTCCCAGCATGGCTGAAAGAGTTGTGGGTTCAGAGGGTGCACATCCCAAGCCTTGACAGCTTCCACATGGTGTTGAGTCTGTGGGAGCAAAGAAGTCTAGAATTGAGGTTTGGGAACCTCTACCTAGACTTCAGAGGATGTATGGAAACACCTGGATGTCTAGGCAGGGATGTGTTGCCGGGGCAGAGCCCTCCTGGAAAACCTCTACTAGGGCAGTGCAGAAAGGAAATGTGGGGCTGGAGCCCCCACACAGAGTCCCCACTGGGGCACTGCCTAGTAGAGCTGTAAAAGGGCCATCATTCTCCAAATCCCAGAATGGTAGATCCACTGACAGCTTGCACTGTGTTCCTGGAAAAGCCACAGATAGCACTGTGTTCCTGGAAAAGCCACAGATGCTCAACACCAGCCCATGAAAGCATCTGGGAGGGGAACTGTGCCCTACAAAGCCACAGGGGCATAGCTGCCAAGAGGCCCTGGGACCCCACCTCTCTCGTATCAGTGCGACCTGGATATGAGACATGGAGTCAAAGGAGATCATTTTGGAGTTTCAAGATTTGACTGCCCCACTGGATTCTGGACTTACGTGGGGCCTGTAACCCCTTCATTTTGGCCAATTTCTCCCATTTAGAATGGGTGTGTTTACCCAATGCCTGTACCACCATTGTATCTAGGAAGTAACTAACTTGCCTTTGATTTTACAGTCTCATAAGTGGAAGGGACTTGTCTTGTCTCAGATGAGACTTTGGACTTGGACTTTTGGGTTAATGCTGGAATGAGTTGAGACTTTGGGGGATGTTGGCCGGGCGCAGTGGCTCATGCCTGTAATCCCAGCACTTTGAGAGGCCGAGGTGGGTGGATCACAAGGTCAGGAGATCGAGACCATCCTGGCTAACATGGTGAAACCCCGTCTCTACTAAAAATACAAAAAAAATTAGCCGGGCATGGTGGCAGGCGCCTGTAGTCCCAGCTACTCAGGATGCTGAGGCAGGAGAATGGCGTGAACCCAGGAGGTGGAGCTTGCAGTGAGCGGAGATTGCACCACTGCACTCCAGCCTGGGCGACAGAGTGAGACTCCATCTCAAGAAAAATAAAAAAGACTTTGGGGGATGTTGGGAAGGCATGATTGGTTTTGAAATGTGAGGACATGCGATCTGGGAGGAGCTGGGATGGAATTAATATGGTTTGGCTGTGTCCCCACTCACATCTCATCTTGAATTGTAGTTCCCATAATCCCCATGTGTCATGGGAAGGACCCATTGGGAGGTAATTGAATCATGGGGGGCAGTTACCCCCATGCTTCTGTTCTCATCATAGTGAGTGAGTTCTCAGGAGATCTGATGTTTTTATAAGGGGCTTTTCCTCCTTTTGCTTGGCACTTCTCCTTCCTGCCATCACGTGAAGAAGGATGTATTTGCTTCCCCTTCTGCCATGATTGTAAGTTTCCTGAGGCCTCCCCAGTTCTGTGGAAATGTGAGTCAGTTCAACTTCTTTCCTTTATAAATTACCCAGTCTCAGGCAGTCCTTTATAGCAGCATGAGAGCAGACTACTAGAGTCATCCAGAGGAGAGTTGATGATGGTGGCTTGGACTAGAGTAGTATCAGTGACAGTAGAAGGTGATGAAAGTGGTTTATTTTAGTTATATTTTAAAGATAGAGCTGATGGAACGTGCTTAGAGGGAATTAACTGATGAATTAATCTGTGATAAAAATTTTTATTTTCACATGTTTAGAAAAAGTCCTTACTGAAAAAACTAAGATAAATCACATAGTAGCAACAAAGGGAGATTGCAAGCAGGGCTCCCTTGTTCTTTACAGAATTCCGTGTATCCTTGGGGAGGATGGTGAGAGCCATGCTGCACTGACAGGCTTCCCTTTTCACAAGATTTTACCTTAAAGATGCTAGACTTTTATTTTATGTAAGTAAAGCCAGACTCCATAAAGTGTGCATATTTGACTACTTGAGAATTTGATCTTGCCTAAACCAAGATGGAAAGATCTGCAGTTCTAACTCAAGGTTAAAGAGAAAGTATGAACTAAATTTTATGCATTAATGACTTTATATATTTTTCAGGCAGTATTCTAAAGTTTTCCCCAAAATGACCAAAATATTTAACCATATCCCTATATGCTTGCTCTACTATAAAGCCTTTCAGCTCATCTAGATATTATGTAAACCTCTGAGAATTTTTAGGAATGTTATTCAAAATGCCTAAAGATTTTACACATATTAAACTAGTATGTTCACTTTTTTATATCCAGCCAAATAAAAATCACCAAAAAAAAAAAGGGTTATAACATCCTTAATCAGGAAAACAAAAAGTCAAAGTCAGTGTTCTGTTACTTAAAAGAAATAGTTTGGGCAGAAACTCACATGGCTTTTTATGTTATTTGCCAACTGAGTTATTCCAGAGCATATTTATAACTTTAAGGAAACATTAGCAAAAATTGGTACTAACACTAAACACTGGAATTTACAACTTGACAGGGAATTAGGTTGTATGGCACTAGGTTTTTTTAAAAATGATACTTTTCTTAGCACACATTTTATCCCAAGATGGGAAATATTTTATTACATATGGTTTTTTTCCCCATTACTGGCTTAATAAATGTAGATTAAAAATTTTTAATGGGCATTAAAACATTTTTAAATTTATTACTTTAATTTTAATAACCATATTTCTCATTATATAACCAATTAATGCCCACTCTTGATAGTTTAAAATGTATAAAAAAGGTAAAGCTCCTGTGATGACATTAATTAATATATTTAGACCCATAGGATACAGATAAAAAAACAATTGAATTCAATATTTTGAAAAAACTCTATTGTGTCATAGTAGCACAAATATCTTTTTGTGTGTTTCTCAATCATTGATGCTTTGTACTTGCTGAGGATTACCCACTTTCAGCACAAAATTTATTTTAAATCCTTTGAATCTTCTAGGGTCTACAGCTCTTTCTTTAGGAAACTTCATATAATTACTGTAAGACATTCTTAATACCTGGGACACGTAAAATTGGTATATTATGAATGCCACTCCGGGGAAACAAATTAGCACCACTGGAAACCTATTTTTTAAGGCTGTGATATAGAAAATATACTGCGTTTCTATTCAAGTCGATATAATTCAGTGAAAATTGCAGGTCAAACCTAAGTGAACTTTTGGTTTCTACTGCATCAATCAGGATTCCGATTTGGTCCCTTAAATATTGCATGACATTCTCCTTTGTGTGTGTATGTGTGTTTTTGTTTTTTGATTTTTTTTTCTAAAAGCATATATTCAAGCCTCTGCTGTTTCTCTGTGATTTTCTGCCTCTTGGGTGACTGCTTTGATTATTTTTATGTGTGCACAGTTAATGACTTCCTGTAAGTCAAGCAAAATTAGCTCAAGAGGAAAGAAGATTTCTTTACTTTTGAAACTCTTTTTCTGTTTGTAATTCACTGTAAAAAAAAATTACTGAAATGTGTAACTGAAAAGTTAAAGTTACCTATAATTTCATCTCCAGAGATAAATACTATCAAAAGTATAATGTATATGCTTCCAGACCTTTTCCGTGTATTTGCAGGCATCCACATGTGCATATGTGTGTGTATGTTCAAACATAAATGGAATTAAGGTACATGCATTGTAGTATGCAACTTGATTTTTCCATTAATAATACACTCCTGCAGCTCATCTTTGAGGAGAGACAAAAGTAGCACACATAGAAAAGTGCAGGAAGGGGTTTAATACTATCTAGAAGAACAAATAATTTCAGAAGAGAGAAATCAGTGTAAACTAGACAAACTTCCCAGAGGAGATGGGACCTATGCAAGACCTTGAAGAAAGGGAATGATTTAAATGACCATGAAGATGGGGAGGGGTGGCCAGCACAGTAATGGGGGAGTGGCAGGGTGGCAGCAGTACATGGCACATGTGACAAAGGGTGACCTAACTAAAAGAATAAATTTGGTTTTAGTAAGAATAATGTGTGCTGAGGTAGAATGGCCCAGATTATGTCTGTATTTAGAAGTCAGGCATTTGAGCTTAAATTTGATGCAGTGCTTAGTTTAGAGCCATTTGTTTATGAGTCAGAGAAAAGAAAGTGATGTGGGGATACAGGACAGCCTACTACAGTGAATCTTACAATGTTCGAGGGCCTTTTCTCCATGTTTTTATTTAAAATACTAGTATGCAGGATAGGTTGGGAGAGGAAAGGTCTGTGAAAGCTAGGAAGCTGTTGCAATACCCCAGGCCCAAAATGATGACTTTTGCAGTGGAATAAAAAGAAAGGGTACTTTATCATGTGTTTTGAGGGAGGCTTACTTAGCTTTTGGGTAAGGAGTCTACCAAATTACAAACTGACCCAGCAAGTAGAATGAGCACTCACTGGGGTACTGGATTGCCTCTGCAACCATCCCAGTAAATCCTTTAACCTTTCTGGACCTCAGCTTCCTTACCTACAGTGAGTTGGAGATATGGTTTCTTTGGCATTCTATGGTATTTACTGACTTGTTAATATTATCCTTCTGCAAGTGGACCACATTATACATATATAAACATGCATACACATTTCATAATTTACACGTTGCCGCATTGCTGAATGCTGCTGCCAACCCCTCCATTTGAAGTTTTCAAGTTCAACAACCAATGCCTATTGAACATGAGATTGTTGGTAGATTACCATTTTGGTAAAAGACATTTTGCCTTTTCCATGCAAAAAGGACTCTGCATTTCAATTGTAAGACTTTTAAGAGTAATCAGAATAAGGTAAAAAAAAATTTTTTTGGCCAGGTGCAGTGGCTCATGCCTGTAATCCTAGCACTTTGGGAGGCCGAGGCAGGAGGATCACTTGAGGCCAGGAATTCAAGAGCAGCCTGGGAAATTTTATAGAGATCTCATCTCTATAAAAATAAGAATTAAAAATTTGCCAGGCCTGATGGCACGCACCTGTAGTCCCAGCTACCCAGGAGGCTGAGGCAGGAGGCTCACTTAAACTGGGAGGTCGAGGCTGAAGTAAGCCATGGTGGTGTCACTGCACACCAGCCTGGGTGACAGAGCAAGACCTTGTCTCAAAAAAGAAATGAAAAAAATTTTGAAGTAGAAGTGAGAGCAGATACTCTCATCTTGTTTTGAAAGTTATGTTCTGTGTTTTTGTGTTGCTGAAGAAAGTTAAATGCCATGTGCCTTGAGAAGCTGCCGAGAGATATGCCAGCACGTAGCTTCCATAACCTTTCAAAATGCTTCAGTGAAAGCACACACAGTTTAAATGCAACTGCATGCTGCCTAAGTCCAGCCTTACACCTCAAAGTGGTATAGACAGGGCAAATGATGATTGTCCGTACTGAAAGTATTTTTCAAAGACACAATCAACTTCACATTAATTGAAATAAAAACTTTTCACTGAAAATTCAGATTAACAAATGTGTACCGAGAGTTTGTTGTATTCACGATATTGAACAAACAAATTATACTAGGCACTGTATCTGTGGGGATATTAGCATTTCTGTTTTCATTTAAGTAGGACGCAGAAAGTGAGTTCATCTAGCATAAAAGTCTGCCTTCTCTGTATGTTTTACAATAACAAGAAAAATCTGTAACTTCCTGGTAGTGAGAAAAGCAACTAGTCACAAACTATTCTGTTTTACCTTTTTAAAAAGCTATTTCAATTAAATTTTAAAATACTGTTGAGTATTTGGAAAACTTTAGGAATAGTTCTTTCACAAGTAGTTTCTCCATATTTGCTCCCATGTTATAATACTTAGCTATATTGTAATACTAGTAAGATTTAATTTCCTAAAATCCTCTAAGTATGTTGCATATTTTATGAATGTTCAAGAATGCTGTTGTTGACACCTAAAGAAACCAGGGGGTGGGTGGAATTGACAGATTAAGCAGAAGACAAACTGGACTTGCAGATACAAGAGTATGACTAATCCAAAGATGACCTTACATTCATGTGGCAGTCTGAGATAGGAAAGCATTGTGTAATTTGAGAATGTTCAGTATGAATAAAAGCCATGATAAATCATCTGTGATTATTCAGTGACTTTTATTTCAGAGATTTGTGTTTTCAATGCCTTTGACAATGATATGATGTCTTTTTTATTCTAGTTTAATGACTATACGGAATAGCCAAAGTAAGTCTTTTAAAATTAAGTTTGCATTGTAATATTTAGTTCAAAAGAAACTAGAGCCTAAAGGGAGTACAACCTTCATTACAATTAATATGATCTAGAATAGTAACTCTTTTCTGAGAAACTTTGTATACCTTAGAGTAGGTATTTAGGACCCAAGTTTTACTTCTAGTTTTGCCTCTTTATTAACTGTATGCTTTTAAAGTTTTCCTTTAAATTCTCTAAATCAGTGTCTTCATTTGTAAAATGAAACTAATAAAACTGCTTACTCTTTATTGAGATGGTTTTATTTTATAAATATTTTAAATATGTATATAAATATAAATATTTTATAAATTTTATTTTATAAAACCATCTCAAAGAATAAGCAGTTTTATTAGTTTCATTTTAAAAATAAAAAAAGTTATGTTCATTTTAAAAATAAAACCATCTCAATAAAGAGTAAGCATTATTCTGATCATGATGTTTCACTAGGCTTATGATATTGTCCCCTTGAATCTTCTTCCACAGATTTCTTAAAGGAATAGAAAAGGACTGCCAGTGTATACTTTGGTATGGATCAGAATGGGTGATCTGAATAGAGGCAGAGGAGAAGGTAGAATTAGGGCACCAGAGAAAATAAGAGCCACACTTATTTAATATTTGGCCACTGTCTTGATTTTTTTAATGGATTTTTGTCTTTAAAACTGCCTTATCTCTCTGGGATTTGTAAAATTGGATTACAATTTGATCCTAATTCTTACAGTTTCTGGTCTTAGGCCAGTCAACACATACTTAAATGCATTTCTTTTGTCCTAGTCCATCCATTCATCTGTCCCTTGATTCAGCTAGTGAGGCCCAGGCAAATCCAAGCCTCAGCACTCTAGAAGAGCAGCACAGTTCCTGTGTTTGGAGAACATACAGTTCATGAAAGTTAGATATTTACTCCCTTTCTCAGTATTTAAGATGATAGTGGAAGGACAGGAGAAAATATAATACTCAGATGTTGAATTATTTGGATCATATGACCAAAATTTGTTCCTTTTTTTTGTATTTTTGAAACAATTCTGGGGGAAGAGAGGAATAAACAAAAATTAGGTGATAAGCGTATCCAAATCATCTTCATCATTGGCCAAAATTTGTTCTTTTTTTTTTTTTTTAAACAATTCAGCAGGAAGAGAGGGGAATAAACAAAAATTAGGTGATAAGCATATCCAAATCATCTTCATCATCCTCAAATCCAAGTCAGGGCATATATAGCTCAAAAAATCTCTGATTTCATGAACTCCTTTGATCATGCTCTGAATACCATTCATGTGTTATATCATGTAATATTCAAGGACATTAGTATTAGTACAGTGCTTCCAGTCTTTCTCACATCATGGCACACATAGAAAATGATAATATTTTTATCACCCACCAAGGTAAATGGACAAGGCAGCTGGTAGCAGATACCAGCCTAGTGGTTCTGCTGCCTCAGCTTCGTTCAGCATCCAGAGAGTGAATGGAATCAGTATCTCTACACACCTGTGACATGCTTGCACTGTCAGATACACTACAGTTCTACACTCTGCATTAGATTACCCCCAGCTTGTACATTATTTGCTGACCCAGGGCCTCGCTAATTTCTTTTTCTTATGAATAGTTTCAGCATGTTTTAATTGTAGGGGCTACATGACATGTTTTAGTAAGACAATATGTGAAATTTACAGTTTCTCAAAGGAAAACATTGGAATAAAAAATTACCATTAGTTGAAGACAGCTTCTTATAATGAAAATAGGCTGACTTAGGAATTGGGAGTCCTGGGCTTGAATTCTAACTTAGTCCACCTTTGACAAATCACTTCTCTGAGCCTCAATTCCCTCATCTTTGAATTGAAGAGATTTGAACAAGATAAAACTTTAAGCTGTCTTCTGTCTCTAAGCCATGATTTTGTATTGTCTATAAGTCTTTGCTATTGAGTCAGCTGCTTTGTGTTGAGTGTTTCCTGTGTGCTAGGCACAGGATAAATGATTTCTTATATATACCCTAGGGTCAGATTTGTGGGGCTGCTCAGATCAAAGTTTACTGCTTCGATGCTGGAGGAATTAAAAAAGAACTAGGATGCTCAATGAAGAAAAGAGAATAGGCATTGGAGAGGGTGTCTGAAAGGAATGAAGCTAGCCAAAATAATTTAGTCTTTCAGATGTTTATGGATATCTTTGAAATATTGTATCTGGCAATTCTGGCAACCTTAACCTCTGACGATAAATTTTGCTACCTCTCATTTCTAGAAACACTTATTGCCAGTACATCAGCTATGTAAGCATATATGCAGAGGCCAAATCTTGGTTGTCCAACTTGGTGGAAGAAAAAGTTAGTGTTAAGAATCCCTTTAGGAACATTCTTTTTCCATAGTTATCCAAGTCCTTTCTGTCCAGCCATGTATTGGTTGGAGGAGGCTACCAAGCTGGAGAGCAGCAGAGATGGTATGTAGAAATCATTAGATAATCATTCTCGATCTAGTTCCATTATGGTGATAGTCATTCGGCCTGTGGAATAAAACAGTCGCATTTGTTCATCCAACAAATGTTTATTGCTTATTTACCATGTGTCGGATATTTTCCTAGGAGCTAGAAATTCAAACCTGAGTGGTTCCTGCTATAGTGAGACACAGACAGATATATATACACAAACGTACGCACATAGATACAAATTAACATTAGTATTATCAGTCTTAGAGAGTTTATTTAAATAAACACATTAGCAACTTTTTTCTTTTTCTTTGAAACGGAGTCTCCCTCTGTTTCCCAGGGTGGAGTGCAGTGGCACGATCTCGGCTCACTGCAACCTCTGCCTCCCGAGTTCAAGCGATTCTCCTGCCTCAGCCTCCGAGTAGCTGGGACTACAGCCGCATGCAACCACACCCGGCTAATGTTTTATATTTTTAGTAGAGACGGGGTTTCACCATGTTAGCCAGGCTGGTCTCAATCTCCTGACCTCATGATCCACCCACCTCAGCCTCCCAAAGTGCTGGGATCCGCCTCAGCCTCCCAAAGTGCTGGGATTATAGGCATGAGCCACCGTGCCCAGCTGCAACTTTTTTTGTAATGTTCAAAACACATAAATAAATTCTCCCTTTCTTGCTTCCTGTTTTCATCAGGAAACATTTATTGAGTCATGTGTCAGATACATTAAAAAGAGGGCTAAAACTAGATCATGCATTTAAATATCAAAAAATACTTCCAAGTAAATAAAAACCCAATAATATACTCTTAAGGAGATGTGGCTGTGTGGTTGTTTATTTGTTTGAGACAGAGTCTCACTCTGTCACCCACGCTGGAGTGCAGTGGTGTGATCTCAGCTCACTGCAACCTCCATCTCCCAGGTTCAAGCAGTTCTCCTGCCTCAGCCTCCCAAGTAGGTGGGATTACAGGCCCATGCCACCACGTCCAGCTAATTTTTGTATTTTTAGTAGAGACAGGGTCTCTACTAAACTGCTCGAACTGCTGCCTTCAAGTGATCCACCTGCCTGGACCTCCCAAGTGCTGGGATTACAGGCGTGAGCCACCACACCCAGCCAAGATGTGATATTTCTGACATATGCACAAGAAAATATGTACATACATATATACATATATCTGTTTGTGTATATATATATATATATATATATAAAAAGATAAATTTATGTGTATATATGTGTACATATATAATTTATATATTTATCTTTATGTGTATATATATACACATACATATATACCTTATATGTGTGTATATATATATATATATATATAAAATGTTTGTACATGCCCAAAAAGGATACTTGAACCTAGTAGGTAAATAACCAAGAGAGGCTTGCGTTTGTGCCTGCATATATGTATGTTTGTGAGTATGTGGATGTGTGGGAGGTAAGGAATGAACGAAGGGAGAGAGGGAGGGAAAGAAAAAAGGGAGACGGAAAATAAGGAAGGGGAAAAACAGTCGGTGGTCTTAGAAGGAACCACAGTAATGACTAGTAATTTTTACCTTAACTCCCACTGCCCCATCTATATTCTCTATTAAGCTCCAGTTAGGCCGGGCGCGGTGGCTCACGCTTGTAATCCCAGCACTTTGGGAGGCCGAGGCGGGTGGATCACGAGGTCTGGAGATCGAGACCACGGTGAAACCCCGTCTCTACTAAAAATACAAAAAATTAGCCGGGCGTGGTGGCGGGCGCCTATAGTCCCAGCTACTCGGAGAGGCTGAGGCAGGAGAATGGCGTGAACCCGGGAGGCGGAGCTTGCAGTGAGCCGAGATTGCGCCACTGCACTCCAGCCTGGGTGCCCGGGTGACACAGCGAGACTCTGTCTCAAAAAAAAAAAAAAAAAAAAAAAGCTCCAGTTAGTACACCATTATTCATTCCATCAACTGACCTATCATTGGAATGGACTACTCACACAAATAAAAAGGAATAATTTCTGTTTCAAAAATACAAAAACATCGACAGACATTAGAAGAAATGGTACTTATGTGCTCTAACAACGATGGTAAAGGTAACTTGCTGAAAGTTCTTCCACAACAGAAAAAAAAAAAATTAAATCTCAGGGATTTTTTTGTTTTCTTTGCTGGGCAGAAATTCATTCCAAGAAGTACCAGCCTGTCTCATTTCAAAATGCTGTCCTTACCAAGGAAGCGGAAGTGGTTATATTCTTTCCCACCAAACTATGGATGAATTATAATTATCCTACCTCTTGTGGGACAGTGAAGCAGTAAACATCTGCTATACTGAATCAAAAACTCCACAAATGAAACTATACCAAATGAATCATACCTGGACTCAGATTAAAGGATCTGTATTGTGTTTACCTTTTTCTTTATTTTCTTGCAATCTGAAATATGGATTTGTCAACTGTGGCCCCAGATTCTAACTGAAAGGGAATATATGGATTCCATTCACTGATTTTTTTTTCCATTCACTGATTCTTGTTTAACATTGAACATCACAGCTTTAAAGCAGATTGACAATAATATTTGTAACAGTTTTTCTCTTTGGTTTATTATTCCCTCATCATTTTCTTTAAAAGGATGATACAAGTTAGAAAATTTAGACGTGAAGTCGTTTAGTTTTAGTTTCAATAACAAAGGAGCAGGAAGTGATATTTAAACTTTATTTCCAAAAGACACCAGCTTCACAACTAGTGTTAGTTATTGTAATTTTGTGTATCATGATCTATGTGGTAGTACTACCCTGTTCACCTGGAATAAGGAAAGTAAAATGGTACTTCAATTCTAAGTTTAAGCTGTGAAAACATATATAATAATCTGCTTGCTTTAAAAAATGTTATGTATTTTTATCTTTTAGAGAGCAGAAAGACAAACTCGAATTATGGATTCAGCTCAATATGCAGAATTCTGTGAAAGTCGACAATTAAGTTTCTGTAAGTAACTATTTAACTTTGCTTAGTTATACGCATAAGAGATTTCTATTATAGATGTACTAAAGTATGACAGGATCTGTTTCTTAGAAATTGGTGGATTTAATACATGTGTAGTTGTAACTGCTATAGAAACAACCTCTACATTGTGGGGAGCCTATAAACGATTTTCCTACATTCTACTGCTTTGCGATTAATAACATTAAGAGGTCTTAAGTGGTGCTGGTAATATACAGAGTGCTATGTTAATTATTTACAGTACTTCTAATCATAAAAATTCCATTGTCTTAATATTTCCATTGTAATTTCTAGTTTCCTAGTCATATTTACACTAGTATTTCTGATTGCATTTGATCCATAATGGACTCTAATAGCAGTCATGACATTTAAAGGCCCGTAATATTAATTATTTTCCCTTATGTATACTCATATTACCACAAAGGAACATATCACTGGTCTCTTCCATTTTTGTCTAACCTCCTACTGTGGCATGTATTCAGTGTTAGCCAAATTTATTAGTACATGCTCTAGTAACACTAGTAACCTCGTGGTAAAATTAGTACTTTCACATCACTGCACATCAGCTTATTAAAAGTGTATAATGACTCATAATAGTGAGCTAGATTGTGTAGCAAAACATCCTTACGGCAAAGTTTCAGTTGTGACTAAGGCTCTCGGGGTAAAAGTCAGAGAAGAAAGTGTGATGAAAAGTCCAGTTAAAAATATGACAAAGTAGCACATGACCATGGTCTGAGGGATTATAGAAACAATGGTGTCTTTAAATGAAAAGCTATTATGTGGTCACAATAACAGCATATTTGATTTGGAAAAAGAAAGAGAGAGCTTCATTTGTAGATTATAAAGTGCAAATAAATGACACATTTCATAGTATCCCATGTAAATGTCAGTAAAATATAGGAAAACATGTTTTGGAAGATTTTTTTTTTCTGACTAAATATACTTTCCAATTTGACTAACAACTTGGCATCATACATCTGTGAAGCATTAAGTAAATGGCACTTCAGATCATGGCAATTTCAGCAAATGAAAGGTTTTGTATTGTAATTTTTAGGTTTAAAAATGGCATTCAAGTCTTTATAAGTATCAACCTCCAGTTTATAAAGTAACATTTAGTGCAATTGAACTATTTTTTAAAATTATATTTTAAATTTAATTCACTTAAAGGAACAGACATACTACTTTCACACTAAAACTCATAATCTTAAAGTCTCCTAATATGCCTTCTCTTTGAAAATCAGATTTTCAGTTACTTCATGTTTTTTTGTTTGTTTTTGTTTGTTTTGTTTTGTTTTTGTTCTTGTTTTTTGTTTTTTTTTTGAGATGGAATCTCACTCTGTTGCCCAGTCTGGAGTGCAGTGGTGCAATCTCAGCTCACTGCAGCCTCCTCCTCCTCCTGGGTTCAAGTGATTCTCCTTGCCTCAACCTCCTGAGTAGCTGGGACTACAGGCGTGTACCACCACACCCAGCTAATTTTTGTATTTTTAATAGAGACAGGGTTTCACTATGTTGGCCAGGGTGGTCTTGAACTCCTGACCTCAGGTGAGCCACTGTGCCTGGCCCATGTTTTAACTCAATAATAAACTATAGTAGATTTAAAAATAGTATTTTCCCTTTCTGTATAAAATAACTATAGTATAAACAGTATATTGTGTTTAATTTTCTTTTCTTTAGAGTGGAAGGATTTGGTCATTTAAAACTATTTATATATGGTGCCCATAGGTGTTTTATTATGAAACCTTGGTGGGGAAATCTGTTTTATGTGGCAAAATACTGTGGTTGAGAATGCTTTAATCCACGTGGATCAGCAAATTCAGAAGCTATTCCTGCACTCGTCAGAGTGTTATGCTCTTTTCATTCTTCTCCTTCTAATAAATTACGAAGATACAGGAATTGTGGTCCTGCCATATGTATCTTCTTAAGTATTTGATCATAGCCATCCCTGGAATTACTGGTACATTTTAAAATAATGAGTCTGTAACTTTATAGGCTGAGGGTAAGCTGTAGCATCGACACACTAATCTAATTCACAATTCGGTCTTTTGTTTTTATATGTATATAAGTCAGAGTTATTTCTCTTAAAGTCTTTTAAAATCTGATATTTAATAATGACACACAAAGCTCGTAATTATAAAAAATAATTATAATAATTTAAATCATTAAAATTTATACTCTATAATTAAAATGTATAATTTTAATTGCATAATAAATGTGTAATTTTAATTGTATAATTTTAAATGTATAATAAAATGTATAATTATAAATTTAATGAAAATTAAATTATTTTCCAGTCCTTTACTTTCAACTTTTTATTTTATGTTTGGTTTTATCTAGATTTTCTTTGTAATCAGAGAGGCTCTGTGTATTTTCATTGATTAGTTTAATTTATATGGATTTAATTACTGATACTGTATATGCTGTCTTATCTTGTGTTTTAAATTTCTGTGCTTTTTAATTTGCTTTTTCTCCTCCTTTTCTATGTTGTATTAGATTGATTGGGTTTTCTTCATTTCTTTTTCCTCTGCTAGTTTGTAAGTCCTATATTCTCTTTGTTCTATTTCAGTTGCTATCTTTTTTTTTGATATACATCCATGACTTAAAGTTTTTAAAATTGTTAAGTATTTGGCTGGGCACGGTGGCTCACGCCTGTAATCCTAGTGCTTTGGGAGGCTGAGGCAGGTGGATCACCTAAAGTCAGGAGTTCGAGACCAGCCTGACCAACATGGTGAAACCGTCTCTCTACTAAAAATACAAAAAAGCAAACAAACAAACTAGCCAGGCGTAGTGGTGCATGCCTGTAATCCCAGCTACTTGGGAGGCCGAGGCAGGAGAGTCACTAGAACCCGGGAGGCGGAGGTTGCAGTGAGCCAAGATCGCGCCATTGCACTATCAGCCTGGGGGACAGGGCGAGACTCCGTCTCAAAAGAAAAAAAAAAAAAATTGATAAGTACTTAAACTTTCCTTCTTGGCCTAATGTCATTTTTTCCTACAGCTCTGCACAAGCTTAAAACACCCATTTTTTTTCTTAAACGGCCTTATTTTGCCCCCATACTTAAATGATTGTTTAGTTGGGTAGGAAATGGTAAGCTGGTAGTTACTTGTTAAGACATGATTCCCTTGTCTTTTGGCCCCTGTTGTTGGTAGAAGTTTGCTGTCAGTCTATTTATTATGTATTTTTCCTGTGGAAGAAACTAAGAGAATGAAGACATTGACTCCAGGTCCCCCCTTATATGGGGAAATGAACACACTGGCCAAAGTAGTTGCCCATAAATATGTATAAAGGAAAGGAATAAGGAACTCCTGCTAGGGAAGGTTCCAGGCAAAACCATGCCCTCTGAAGAAGGCTATTTTCAATTAGGTTGAAGTTGCGAAGTAGTTTCTTCTGAGTGGAATGAGCATTGCAGGGGACCCTAAGGAAAGGACTGGGAATGGAAAGACTGTTGGGAAGGGATGGGATAGAAATCACCGAACAGGATGCAGGCATGAGAGAATGGAATATTGCAAGAAACTTAAATTTTGTTAGTGATCATTGATAAGAAAGATAAAAAGTATGTGAGATTAACCTTAAATTTCCATATGAAATTATCATGTAAAGTTGTTTTTTAAGTTCAGCACAGGCTGAAAATCCAGGTAGTATTACAAAGCTAATAATCCTAGGAACTTCTGACCATTGCTCAGGATTCTGTTTAAGTTGTTAGTCAATTTCCAGGTTATCCTTTCTCCTGATACGTTGGGAAGAGGGGCAAAGGAGAAGGAACTTGTTTATTCTGAGGCGCCTCTCACCTCTTGATGAAAACAAACTGTCTTAACTAGAGGTATCTGTGCCTCCTTTGCTGGAACCAACAATACCTTGGAAGGGTCAGGCTTTAAAGCCATCCTTCTCCAGGTGACAGGGAAGGAATTAGCTCTCAAAGAATCTCCACCACTTGGTGGAACAGCAATAACTCAAGTGCATGTCTTTTGATGAATAGAAAAGTTTGGACTCTACTCTTTTATTTAAAAAATACTTCATTCGGCTGGGCGCGGTGGCTCACGCTTGTAATCCCAGCACTTTGGGAGGCCGAGGCGGGCGGATCACGAGGTCAGGAGATCGAGACCACGGTGAAACCCCGTCTCTACTAAAACTACAAAAAATTAGCCGGGCGTGGTGGCGGGCGCCTGTAGTCCCAGCTACTCGGAGAGGCTGAGACGGGAGAATGGCGTGAACCCGGGAGGCGGAGCTTGCAGTGAGCCGAGACTGCGCCACTGCACTCCAGCCTGGGCGACAGAGTGAGATTCCGTCTCAAAAAAAAAAAAAAAAAAAAAAAAAAAAAAAAAATACTTCATTCGTTTATTCATTTCTTCTGGAAATATTTCTTGTGAGTCTGCTAATGCCAGGCAGTATTCTAGGTGCTAAGGATACAGTTGGAGATACATGGTCCTTGTCCCTGCATTCTCGGTGGTTACAATCTAGCAAGGAAGCTAATTCTGTTGCTTATGTGGATAGATCCAACTGAATATTAATAATGATCCTTTCCCTCACTTTTAAAATCAACTGTTTAGAGCATAGTCACAAAATATCTGTTTCTGTCCTAAAGATCTGTCAAGGAGATAAGTGATTAATGTACATCTCATTGATCTTGCCAAATTGCTGCCTGTTAACTTTAACTTCAGAAGTATTCCACAGATGTTAAACAAGTGTTTGTGAGCTATTGCAGCATACTAGTTAGATGGAATGTTGCATGTCAGAAAGTATTTGGAAGATTTGTTACTTTGGGGAGATAGCTTTAAGGGGGATTATCATAATTCTGCCATATTTGACAGCTTTGGGTATATGCTTCGATAGCAGGACTTAATGTTTTCTATGATTTATTTAAAAGAGAACTCTTCTGTATGTGGAATCCTTGAAGATTCTATATAGAAGGATCAAAATACCATGCTTTGAGTTACTGTTAAGTGTTTTATAGACCTGTGGGGCCAGATTAATCAAAAGAATAATCAGTGGATTATAAAGAAAATCTTACAGATTTCATAAAATCTTCACTATCAGTCTTTCCCTCTAGGTTACTAGTTAAATGAATAATGTCTAATGAAGTCCCTATATCAAATTAGACTGCTTAGCACTGTGGCAGTGTAGAGATATTTAACTAAAGGTTACATACATGCTTGGTTCTGTATATGCTTGGTACTGTTACACATGCAGAGACATAAGGCATGGTCTTCTCCCACAAAAATTTGTAATATGGCTTAAGAAATTATAAGCATTTGTGAAAGAATATCTGTTGGTATCAGTGTTCAATAAATGGCTAGAGTAGGGAAATATACCTTTGGCCTGTATGATCAAGATTCATATAAATGAAGAAGAGTGATGGGAGACCATTCCATGGAAGGAAAGGAGTAGGAGTAGACACGCAGAGGAAAAGACTCAAGGCCAGGTGATGGTTTAATAGGGAAATATGGTAAAGGCTGCTTGGAATCAGTCTGGATGGTTTTGAGTCAGGCTTAAGAATTTAGACATCTTCATAATCAGAAAAAATGTAACCACAGGCTTAGATTAGACCAGATGTCAGTTTATTTAACTTTAAATTTACAACTTTGAGCCATTCTAGTAACAGACACTTTTTTTTTTTTTTTTTTTTTTTTTGAGACAGTTTCACCCTTGTGCAGTGGCGCCATCTCGGCTCACTGCAGCCTCCGCCTTCCGGTTTCAAGTGATTCTCCTGCCTCAGCCTCACGAGTAGCTGGGACTACAGGCACGCACCACCACGCCCAGCTAATTTTTTGTATTTTCAGTAGAGACGGGGTTTCACCATGTTGGCCAGGATGGTCTCGATCTCTTGACCTCGTGATCTGCCCACCTTGGCTTCCCGAAGTGCTGGGATTATAGGCGTGAGCCACCGCGCCCGGCCTAGACACTTTTTTAAAACATATTTCAGTAGGTTTTTTGGGGAACTGGTGGTGTTTAGTTACATGAATCTTTTTTTTTTTTTTTTTTTTTTTTTTTTTTTTTGAGACGGAGTTTCGCTCTCGCCCAGGCTGGAGTGCAGTGGCGCGATCTCGGCTCACTGCAAGCTCCGTCTCCCGGGTTCACGCCATTCTCCTGCCTCAGCCTCCCGAGTAGCTGGGACTACAGGCACCCGCTACCATGCCCGGCTAATTTTTTTTTGTATTTTTAGTAGAGACAGAGTTTCACCGTGTTAGCCAGGATGGTCTCGATCTCCTGACCTAGTGATCCGCCCGCCTCGGCCTCCCAAAGTGCTGGGATTACAGGCGTGAGCCACCGCGCCCGGCCTACATGAGTCTTTAGTAGCGATTTCTGAGATTTTGGTGCACCCATCACCTGAGCAGTGTGTACATTGTACCCAATGTGCAGTCTTTTATCCCTCACCCCCCTCCTACCCTTTCCCCTGAGTCCCCAAATTCCATTGTATCATTCTTATGCCTTTGCGTCCTCATAGTTTAGCTCTCAGTTATAAGTGAGAGCATACGATATTTGGGTTGCCATGAGGTGGAGGCGGGGTTAGGCTTGTCTGAGCTCAGACTCTTCTTGGGCAGGGCTTGCTGCGGCAGCTGTAGGGGATGAGGGTCTGGCTTCTAGAACAAGGGAGTTACGGTTCCCAGGGGCATTATGGCTGCCTCTGTTGCCCCACGCAGGTCGCCAGGGAAGTAGGGAAAGCCGGTAGCCGCAGGCCTCACCCAGCTCCCATGCAGCCCACAGCCCGAAAGGCCGGTCTCACTCCACCATGCCCCCTACCCGTAACAGCACCAACTTTATTTCCAGCAGCTGGTGGGCGGGGCTGAGAACTTTCCCCAGGCTACCGGCTTCCTAGCTGAGAAAGCAAGCCTACTCACAGTTCCTCTGCGTCCCACAGAGCCTGCAGCGGTGATCCACCTCCTTCAAGGGGTCTGTGGCTCTCGGCTTTCCTGGTATATTCCTGCAGTAGTTCTTGGAGCAAAAGTTCACGGTGTGGGTCTCCATATGCTGCTCTACCCATCCAAGCGGGAGCTGCAAGTTAATCCTGCCTCCTATCTGCCATTTTCCTCTGAGACTAGAGAGTATTTTTGAAAAGTATTAGCAATAGTTTCTTTATGTTTCTTTTTTCATCACAGGTTCTTCCTTGCAAGATTTTCTTTCTATATGAGTAAATTAAGGTTACATCAGACAAGAACATCTTCTGACTTCTTGTTGTAACATAAGCTGTAGCAAATGGTAAATCTGACAGTGTGAGAAGTATTAAATAGTTTAATATACTATGTCATATAGCATAGGTGTAAAATAAAAGACCCAAATACGTAAGAGAGTTGTTGAAAACAACCATTGTGTTGCCTTATAACTGAGAGTTAAAACTTGGATTTCTTGGGGCCAGAATATCTAGATATTAATTATTGCATTTTATGTGCATTATTTTTTGTGTACAATTCTGAGTATACTTTTTTTAATTTTGTGATAGTAATGTGCAGTATTAAAACACTTTAAAAAGTAAAATTTCTGCACTTTTTTTTTTTAATGGCTAGCCAAAAAAGCTTCCAAATTTCGAGACTGGTTGGACTGCAGCAGTATGGAGATAAAACCCAATGTTGTCGCAATGGAAATCTTAGCATATTTAGCGTATGAAACTGTGGCACAGGTAAGCATTCTAATCTGTCATATCGGACCACACTGGCTGGTTTTTCTTTATCTCTGCCCATGATCAGTTCTTCTTCTCCCTGCTGCTCTACAGTAATAACAGCCATGAATTCTCTCCTGTGACATTTACATCATTTTCTAAAATTTAGTTCAGTTGTGTGTCTCTGCATCCTCAATTCAAGTGGATGTTAGGATAGAAAAGAGTTTCTTGCACCTTTATCTTAATGAGAAATGGAATCCCTGCATGCTTTTTCTTGACATTGAACTCAAGTCCACATCTGCCTTGTTTAGAGATTATTTTTGAGCTTTGAAAAACACCTTTCTACGTATGTGAGAATTTAAGAGTACTTACCAAATTCTGGGTCTGGAATCGCCCTCTAAAAGACTTTCTCAAGATGTGGTCTTTAGACCACAGGCATCAGCATCTCCTTGGTTCTTGTTTAAAATGCAAATTCCGGCCAGGCGCTCCCTGGTTCTTGTTTAAAATGCAAATTCTGGCCAGGCGTGGTGGCTCACGCGTGTAATCCCAACACTTTGGGAGGCTGAGGCGGCTGGATCACCTGAGGTCAGGAGTTCAAGACCAGCCTGGCCAATATGGTGAAACCACATCTCTACTAATAATACCAAAAAAAAAGTTAGCCGGGCATGGTGGCAGGTGCCTGTAGTCCCAGCTACTCGGGGAGGCTGAGGCAGGAGAATCGTTTGAACCTACGAGGCTGAGGTTGCAGTGAGCTGAGGTCACACCATTGCACTCCAGCCTGGGCAAGAAGAGCGAAACTCCGTTTCAAAAATTAATCAAATAAAATAAGCAAATTCCTAGACTATATGCTTAAAACAGACCTACTGAATTAGAATCTCTGGACTTAAAGCCCAGAAATCTGCACTAGTGACTGTAAAATAAATTTTGAGAACTACTCTCCTAAAAAGTCAGAATATATCATGACTAGGTCCATTCACCAGTCAATGAAAGTGTGTGCTCATGTCTACAATATAGATTTTTAGGCAAGCAGGATTATCAGTAATATTCAGAATGTATTGCTTTTAGGTTTGCCACTTCAGTGGCATTCATGATTATTTCTAGCTATGTGACTTTCATTCTTCTGGTCTTCTAGTTAGTGGATCTGGCTCTTCTTGTGAGGCAGGACATGGTAACCAAGGCAGGGGACCCCTTCAGCCATGCCATTTCTGCAACCTTCATTCAGTATCACAACTCTGCTGAGGTAAGTACAAAAAAAATCTGTCTTAAAACATTTGTGAATTTTGACACATATCTGGTATTTACATTAGTGGTTCTTTAATAAAGATTATGCAGGAGTGTATAACCTTCAGTCAAAGAATCTTAATACATTAGACATTCAAATAAGTATTTAATTGAGCACCTACTGTGTGCCAGGCCCTGACAGTCCACTTAAGGCAATGACTTTTTTTGCCTTTTTCTTGCTTCACTTAGCTTTCCTAGCCCTTCATTGAAAGGGATAGTTGCAAGGCATTTCTTATTTTTATGGGAGATGAAAAACTGGTTTAGGTAATGTTGGAAAAGTCATTTATTTCTTTGTGCCTCAGAAGATAAGAGTGTTATCATTATTATTCATATAATAATCCCTGGCATTTATTGATAACTTTCCATTTCAATTATTGATTCATCTCTAAAAATGATTTAAAGAAGCTTGTCTTCATTCATTTTGAGTTTTTAGATTGCCCCTACTATGTGAAAATTATATTCTTTTCTGATCTGGCTTTGTTATGGGAACTGTAAAGTTTTTTTTCCAATTTTAAGGCTCTCTGTATAATAGCTGTGCACCACTTTTCACATACAGAATATCCTCTGTAAACAGCATCTACCTCAAAACCAGAAGTGTATTGCAGTGTGTTGAATGTATTTGCCAATATTTGACCCTTTTCACTAACAACAACAGCAGTTTCACGTAATTCGATCGAATATCCATAGATAAGACAGCAAGAAGGTTAAGTTCGCATCTGCAGGTAGAGTTGTGCAGTAAGTTTTGGATCAAATTGGTTGAAATATATAACCTGAAAATGGCTAAGCTCTGTTTTATATCCATACCTTGGTTACACATTTCTACTCCTTGTTAAATATCTATAGGCAAGGATAGTGGTTCAAATCATCTCTAAGAAGTGGTTGTAATCTTCTTTAGGTCACAGACCCCTTTGAGAATCTGATGAAAACTATAAACCCTTTTTCTATAAACACATTCACAAATTTTGTCTACAGTTTCAGATTGTTCATAGATATTCTGAAGCCATTCTGTGGATCCAAGGGATCTGTGAACCCTATGGACCCTAGGTTTAAATTTCTCTGCTCTAGGATACGTAGAAAATATGTTAAGATATATGCCTATATAGCATCTTATTACAAACAAAAAGACAATTTAACATTTTCTTATGCCCCTTGGAAAATCAAATTGGCTTGGAAACCAAATAGGGATTAAAATGTTTATGCCCATTAAAAATCCATTTTTTTCTTAGAAAAGGTCATACATCATTATCAGTCAACATACAAAAGTCCCTAAAGGTTACTTAGTTGATTAATCACCATTTGTTTTCTTTATGTTATAAACCCAAATTATGATGTCAAAAAACACCCTTTAAAATGTCTTTGATGCGTGTTCACTTTATGAATATGTGTATAAGTATGCTTTCCATTAACATCAGACAAATTTGTTACAACATTTCTAATTGAGAAAATTTACTGTGAACACAACGAGCCTAGTTTTCCTTTAACATTCAAGTGATTGCTTGCATGCCTAGGAAAACTCTTTATTTCCCCTCTTTTCTCAGTTCTCCAGGGTGGCCAAGCTGCCCTAGGCAACTGCTCAGCAACCGCAGCCGCTGTTCGCAGCTACCCAGCAGTTGAGAGGAATATCCTATATGTGCTGGATTTCCTGGGCTCTCTGGGAGGTGGGAGCATGAGGGTCAGAGAGCCTCCTGACAAAATATGTTAGTAGAAGCCTCAAACTTTTTTTCTGGCTGGCAGACACCCCTCCTCTCCTGTGACTGGTAGTCAAGATGGATATTCAGAGACTGGAAGTCTTCCTTCCTGCCCTTTATCACCTGACAAAATCAGCAGCCAACGTCAAGGGCCTGTACATCAAATACTATACCAAATTGAGTCCAAAGTGGGGCTATGGAGACTGGTATGATCTGTGTTCAGGGAGACAGGATATTTTGTAAAACAAGCAAATAATTGAACAAACAAACAGGTTAAGATGGCATATACTAGTTTCCAAATGAGTGACTCAGACAGAAAATACAGAAGTTTAAAAAAACAAACAAAAAAAAACCTTCTCTAGTTGCAGTCTAAGACTTTTAGAGAGAAAGCTGAGGTTAAAGGAAAAATAGGACTATGATAAGGTAAAAGTTAGGATAATACTCTAGGACTCAAAGACAGCATAAGTACCATTTTACAAGGGGAAAAACCCAACACTGTTTAAAATATTCAAGGATTAAGGTTCATAAAGAGGAATAGTAGGCGTTTGGATTAGAAAATTAACGCTCAGATTATATAGAGTCTTAGACTGCTAGAGTTAGGAAGGAATGAATGGTTGATGGTTTCTTGGCTGAAGGGTGAGGAGTTCAAAAGGGTGTTTTAAGATCCAAATGGTAGTGCCATGTACAGTGGATTAGAATTGGAAATTCAAGATGTGGGTTAATACACAGTGCATTTTATTTTAAGGGGTATCATTCTTGAGCACTAACCATATAAGGAACTGGGCTGGTTAAGCTTGGGTTCTTACTAGATTAGCAAGTTTAATATTAATTCAAGTTAACTTTCTAGATTTTCTGTTGCCCAGGCTGGAGTGCAGTGGCTATTCACAGGCATGATCATAGCGCACTGCAGCCTTGATCTCCTGGCCTCAAGCCACCTCTCTGCCTCATCCTCCCATGTAGCGGGGACTGCAGGCACACCACTATGCTCGGCTATTTTTTAAAATACATTATGAAGAATTGTGGGCCAGTAGTGCGGTTGGTATGATTGATAATGAGGAAAATGTAGATTAATAATACCATACATTAAAATGATTTTGAGATTTTTATTTGACTGTGAATTTCTTAGGAGCCAATATTGTGATGTGACTGATAAGGAATTTTTTTTAGTATTGGGCATCATCCTATAGAATGGACATTGACACAGTGGAGCATGTCTACAGGAGAGTAATGGGAGAGGGGGCAGGTGTGTGAAGAAACTGAAAAACATTTCTTGTAATAACTGCTGGGAGGAACTTGAGGTGTTTGACCATTAAAGAGAAGAGGCTATCAAATATAAGTCTTCAACTATTTAAAAGTGCTTCTACATAAAGAAAGAACAGACTTGCATGAACATATCAGTTTATGCATTCTCATGTTGGTGAATATCTGGACTGTCACCAGTTTCTGAGGTATTATGAATAAACCTGCTGTGAATATTATTGTACAAGTCTGGAAGGACAAATGCTTTCGTTTTTCTTAGGTAGATGCCAGCGAATGAAATTGTTGGGTCATAGAGTTAGGCATGTGTTTGGTTTTTAAAAAAACAGTAAGACTTTTTTTCCAAAGAGGTTGTACCATTTTATACTTCCACCAACAGTGTATTAGAGTTCCAGTTGCTCCACAGCTTCATCAACATTTGGCATTGTCATTTTTACTTTTAGCCACTCTAGTGGATATTTTCTGATAACAGTTTAAGTGTGTATTTCTCTGATGACTGATAAGATTGAGCACTTTTTAATGTATTGATTGGCCATTTATGTATCTTACTCTGGGAAGTGTCTCTTCAAATCCTTTACCCATTTTTTTTTTTTTTTTTTTTTTTTGCAGGCAAAGGGGCTGACTTTTATTACCAGTTTGTAGTTCTTTACATATCTTGTGATAACAGTCCTTTATCAAACATATTTTTCACATATTTTTCTCTCAGTTTGTTAGCTGAGAAATTTTAAGTTTCTGATGAAGCCTAATTTATCCAATTTTTTTCTTTTTTTGACAGTATTCTGCTTGCATTTATTTATTTTTTAATTTTTTTTTAATTATACTTTAAGTTCTAGGGTACATGTGCACAACCTGCAGGTTTGTTCATATGTATCCATGTGCCATGTTGGTGTGCTGCACCCATTAACTCGTCATTTACACTAGGTATGTCTCCTAATGCTATCCCTCCCTGTTCCCCCCACCCCATGACAGGCCCTGGTGTGTGATGTTCCCCACTCTGTCTCCAAGTGTTCTCATTGTTCAATTCCCACCTATAAGTGAGAACATGCGGTGTTTGGTTTTCTGTCCTTGCGTTAGTTTGCTCAGAATGATGTTTCCAGCTTCATCCACGTCCCTACAAAGGACATGAACTCTTCCTTTTTTATGGCTGCATAGTATTCCGTGGTGTATATGTGCCACATTTTCTTAATCCAGTCTATCATTGTTGGACATTTGGGTTGGTTCCAAGTCTTTGCTATTGAGAATAGTGCCACAATAAACATACGTGTGCATGTCTCTTTATAGCAACATAATTTATAATCCTTTGGGTATATACCCAGTAATGGGATGGCTGGGTCAAATGGTATTTCTAGTTCTAGATCCTTGAGCAATCACCGCACTGTCTTCCACAATGGTTGAATTAGTTTACAGTCCCACCAACAGTGTAAAAGTGTTCCTATTTCTCCACATCCTCTCCAGCACCTGTTCTTTCCTGACTTTTTAATGGTTGCCATTCTAACTGGTGTGAGATGGTATCTCATTGTGGTTTTGATTGGCATTTCTCTGCTGGCCAGTGATGATGAGTATTTTTTCATGTGTCTGTTGGCTGGATAAATGTCTTCTTTTGAGAAGTGTCTGTTCATATCCTTCACTCACTTTTTGACTGGGTTGTTTGATTTTTTCTTGTAAATTTGTTTAAGTTCTTTGTAGATTCTGGATATTAGCCCTTTGTCAGATGGGTAGATTGTAAAAATTTTCTCCCATTCTGTAGGTTGCCTGTTCACTCTGATGGTAGTTTCTTTTGCTGTGCAGAAGGTCTTTAGTTTAATTAGATCCCATTTGTCAATTTTGGCTTTTGTTGCCATTGCTTTCGGTGTTTCAGTCATGAAGTCCTTGCCCATGCCTGTGTCCTGAATGGTATTGCCTAGGTTTTCTTCTAGGGTTTTTATGGTTTTAGGTCTAACATTTAAGTCTTTAATCCATCTTGAATTAATTTTTGTGTAAGGTGTAACGAAGGGATCCAGTTTCAGTAACCAAAACAGCATGGTACTGGTACCAAAACAGAGATATACACCAATGGAACAGAACAGAGCCCTCAGAAATAATACCACACTTCCACAACCATCTGATCTTTGACAAATCTGACAAAAACAAGAAATGGGGAAAGGATTCCCTATTTAATAAATGGTGCTGGGAAAACTGGCTAGCTGTATGTAGAAAGCTGAAACTGGATCCCTTCCTTAACACAATTTTTTTCCTTTATATTTATTGCCTGTGTCCTAAGAAACCTTTGGCTACTCCCATGTCATGATGATATTGTCCTGTGTTTTCTTCTAGAAGCTTTATCCCTTTGGTTTTTGTATTTAGTTCTATTAATCTGGTCAAATTAAAATCCATTTATTGTATGAGTTGAAGCCAAATTCAATTTTTACTTATGGATATCTAGTTATTGCAGAACCATTTGCTGAAAGACTCTTTTCTCCCATTGGATTGCTTGAACAATATATCTAAATGAATTTATTTTTGGAGTTTCATTTGTGTTTATTTGATTATAATGTAAGTCTTCAAAGTCTGTTATTTTTTAAGCTTAATATGGACATGCCATGTTCTTCGCATTTCTATATAAATTTTAGAATCAAGTTGTTAGTTACTGCCAAAGAAAGAAAAAGAAAAAAGAAAAGCCTGATGGGACTTTGAAAGGACTTAGGTTGAATGCTTACATCAGTTTGGGATATGTTTTAGCAATACTAAATCTCACAATCCATGAACATGGATTTTCTCTCTGTTTTTTATATTTATGAAATATCTCTTTTTCTTACTGAAAATACTGTACATATGAAGTCTGTTTATCTGATTGATTTAGCCATTCCAGCCTTGTGACTGCTGTTTACATAATATGTTTTTCTATCTACTTCCTTTCAATATATTTGTATGTTTCTGCAGGCATACTTCAGAGATATTGCAGGTTTGTTTCCACACCACCATATTGAAGTGAATATTGCAGTAAAGCGAGTCACACAAATTTTCTGCTTTCCTGGTGCATATAAAAATTATGTTTACACTATACTGTAGTCTATAAGTCTTCAATGGCATTATGTCTAAAACATGTACATACTTTAATTTTAAAATACCTTATTTTTTAAATGCTAATTATCATCTGAGTCATTAGTATGTCATAATCTTTTTGCTGGTGGAAGGTTTTGCCTCGATGTTAATGGCTACTGATTGATCAGGGTGGTGGTTGCTGAAGGTTGGGGTAGCTGTGGCAATAGCTTAAGATAAGACAACAGTGTGAAGTTTGCCACATTGATTGACTCTTCCTTTCTTGAAAGATTTCTCTGTAGCATGTGATATTGTTTGATAGCATTTACCCATAGCAGTACTTCATTCATAATTGAAGTCAGTTCTCTCAAACCCTGACATTGCTTCATCAGCTAAGTTTATGGAACTAAGTCTAAGTCCTTTGTAGGAGTTTTTGTAGTTATTTTTAAAAATGTTCACAGCATCTTCACCAGATATAGACATCTTCTCAAGAAACCACTTTCTTGACTCATCCATAAGCAACAACTCTCACCCATTCAAGTTGTATCATGAGATTGAGCAGTTCAGTCACATCTTCAGGCTGCACTTGTAGTTCTCCTGCCATTTATACCACATCTGCAGTTACCTCCTCCACTGAAGTCTGGACCACTCAAAGCCATTCATGATAGTTAGAATCAGCTTCTTCCAGACTCCTGTAAATGTTGATATTTTGACCTCTTCACATGAATCACAGATGTTCTTAATGGCATGTAGAATAATGAATCCTTTCCAGAAGATTTTCATTTACTTTCCTTGGATCCATCAGAGGAATCACCATCTATGGCAGCAATAGTCTTATGAAACATATTTCTTAAGTAATAAAACTTGAAAGTTGAAATTATTTCTTGAACCGTGCTGCAGAATGGATTTTGTTAGCGATCATGAAGACAATGTTCATCTTTTTGTACTTCTCCAGCAGAGCTCTTGGGTGACCAGATACATTGTCAATGAGCAGTAATTATTTTGAAAGGAATCTTTTTTTCATGAATAGTAGGTCTCAACACTGGACTTAAAATATTCAATAAGTCATGCCGTAAATGGATATGCTGTCATCTAGGCTTTGTTGTTCCATTTATAGAGCATAAGCAGAATAGATTTAGCATAATTCTTCAGGATCCTGATTTTTAGAATGGTACATGAACACTAGCTAAAACTTAAAATCACCAGCTGCATGAGCCCCTGACAAGAGAGTCAGCTTTGAAGCTTTGAAGCCAGGCATTGATTTCTCCTCTCTAGCTATGAATGGCCAAGATGGCATCTTCTTCTAATAGCCATTTCATCTACAATGAAAATCTGTTGTTACATGTAGCCATCTTCATCACTGATCTTAGCTAAACCTTCAGGACAACTTGCTACAGCTTCTACATCATCATTCGCTGCTTCACCTTGCACTTTCATATTATAGAGATGGCTTCTTTCCTAAATCTTATGAACCAGTCTCTGGTAGCCTCTAACTTTTCTTTTGCATGTTTCTCATCTCTCTCAGCCTTCACAGAATTAAAGAGAGTTAGCACCTTGCTCTGGATTAGGCTTTGGCTTAAGGAAATGTCATGGCTAGTTTGATGTTCTATTTATCCTACTGAAACATTCTCCATATCAGCAATAAGGCTGTTTCACCTTCTTATCATTTGTATGTTCAGTGGACCAGCATTTTGAAATTTTCTTCAAGAACTTTGCCTTGGCACTCACAGCTTGGCTATTTGGGGCAAGAGGGCTAGCTTTCATCCTGTCTTGGCTTTTAACATGCCTCCTTCACTAAGCTTAATCATTTGTAGCCTTTGATTTAAAGTGAGGGACATGCAACTCTTCCTTACATCTGAAATACTTAGAGGCCATTGTAGGGTTATTAATGGGCCTAATTTCAGCATTGTTGTGTCTCAGGGAATAGAGAGGCCTGAGGGAAGAAAGATGGAGGAACAGCTAGTCAGTGAAGTAGTCAGAACAAACATTTATTAAATTTGCTATCTCATATTAATACAGTTAGTGGTGCCCCAAAACAATTACAATAGTAACACTAAAGATCATAGATCACCATAACAGATAAAATAATAATGAAAATATTTGAAATACTGTGAAAAATACCAAAATATGACACAGAGACATAAAGTTGGACACATACAGGCTTTTGGAAAAATGGCACTGATAAGACTTGCTTGATTTAGGGTTACCGCAAACCTTAAATTTGCAAAACATATAACATCTGTGAAGCACAATAAAGCAAAGTGCAATAAAGTGAGGTATGCCTGTTTTGAAAGATAAATATAATATATTTAAAGTCATCTCTTATAGTTGGCAAATAATTGGGTCTTGCTTCTTTATTCCTCCTTTCTGTCTGTGTCTTTTTTTCTTTTCTTTTCTTTTCTTTCTTTCTTTTTTGGAGAGAGGGTCTTGCTTTGTCTCCTAGGATGGAGTATAGTAGCATGATCATAGCTCACTGCAGCCTGAATCTCCCAAGCTCAAGCAATCCTCCCACCTCAGCCTCCTGAGTAGCTGGGACTACAGGCATGCACCACTACACCTAGCTAATTATTGTATTTTTTTTTGTAGAGACAGGGTTTCACTGTGTTGCCCAGGCTATTCTCAAACTCCTGGGCTCAAGTGATCCACCCACCTCAGCCTCCCAAAGTGCTGGGATTATAGGCATGAGCTGCCGTGCCCTCCCCCTATCTGTATCTTTTAATTGTAGTCCATAATTCTGTGATATTTGATGGATTAATTCACGTGGTTGGATATAGGGTAACTTTCCCTATTTGTTTTCTGCTTATTTCCTCTTTTATTGTTTATCTGTTTCTCTTTCCTGTCTTCTTTTGGGTTGTGTGTTTTTTTAGAAATTCCTTTTAATTTATATATTGATTTCTTTATGATATCTTTTTGCATCCTATTTTCAGTAGTCATGGTAAGGATTACAATGTACATCCTTAAATGTTCAGTATACTTGGGAGTTATTATACTACTTAACTCACATAAAATGTAAGAATCTTCTATATATATAGGTCCAGGTCCTTTATGCTATAATTGTCATGCATACTACATCTATATATATTATAAGCCATAATACCATAATTTTTGTCTTAAATAATCTAGTGTGTTTTAATGAAACTAAGAGAAAAAATGGAGCTTCACTTGATCTTAGCCAAAAGGCTGAGAAGCAACTAAAAAAAAAGAGCTTATTGTTTACCATTCCCATTGTTCTTTATTTCTCTTTCATAATGAGTTTTCTTGTATCGTTTTTCTTTTCTATTCTGCTAAATTTTGTTTAACATTTGTTGTAGTGCAAGTTAGCTAGTGATGGTTATCTTAGTTTTGATATTTCTGAAAAAGTCTTTACTTTTTCTTCATTCTTGGATGATGTTTCATTAGATACAGAATTCTGTCTCGAAAATTTTATTTTTCAGTATTTTAATGATGTCATTCCACTTTTTTCTCTATTGTTTTCAATCATAAGTCAGTAGATTTCTATTATTGTTTCCCTGTATCTAATGTGTTGTTTTTTCTGGATACTTTCAGAATTGTATTTTTACTTTTGATGTTCAGCTGTTTGGCCGTGATATCCATAGACATGGTTTTCTTTGTATTTATCCTGCTGAAAATTCACTGAGATTCTTGAATCTTGAATCTGTTGAATCAAAGACAGTGTATGTCTTTAACCAAATTAGGGGACTTTTTGGCAGTTATTTCTTCAGATTTTTTTCTGCCTTATTCCCTCTCCTTCACTTCTGAAACTCCAAGTACATTGTATTAGTAACTTTGATATTATTCCATAGGTAACTCAGGTGCTTTTTAATTCCTCTTTTAATATTTTCTCTCTATTCTTCAGATTGGAGCAATTCTATTGAACTTTTATCTTCTATACATTTCTTTCTGTCAGCTGCAATCTACTGTGACACCCATCCAGTAATATTTTATTTCTGATATTTTATACTTATAGAATTTCTATTTGATTTTTTATAGTTTCCATTTATCTATCATACCATTATTTTTTATTTGTCCGTTTGTTACAAATGTATTTTATTTTGTGCTTTGGAGCATGGTTAGAATTGCTGTTTTAAAATTCTTGGTTGCAAAATTAAATATGTGAATTTTCTTGATCTCCATTGAATATAAGTCATGCTTTCTTGTGTTTTTGCATGTCTGGTAATTTTGAATTGTAAAGTGGACATTGTGAGTAATACATCATAGGCATTTTGGGATTCTGTTTTATTCCTATGAATATATTGTTTTTATTGGTGGTGGTGGTAGTGGTGTTGGTATATGTGTTCAGCAGGGAAGTTACTTTTCTAGACTCACCTGTAAACTTTGAACTCCTCATCAGTGGCAGCAACTAGAATGTCTTTTCGCTTTAGTGAGATTGCATGCATTTCATACCATACAGGAAGAACTTAGGGGTTAGTAAAAGATTTGAGGAAAGCCATACATGATGGCACTTGTTATTTCAGCTACTCAGGAGGCTGAGATAGGAAGATCACTTTAGCCTGGGAGTTTCAGACTAGCCCGGACATAGTGAGACCCCATCTCTCCCCACCCACAAAAAAAGATTTGGGTAAAATTTGTACACCGAATTTGGGGCTCCGCCTCTTTCTGTTCTGTCCCTTTGGGGATTTCCTTTCTCATTCTGCATGTACTGTGATTGTCCGAACTCTGGCATCTCGTTTATCAAGGATCTAAGATTATATGTTAGCCACTCCTCTACCCACTGGATGCTGCCCTTAGGCTAAAACTGTAAAGACAGGAAATCCACCCACTGACATTCCCTTCTAAAAGTACATACTACCGTTTCCAGTTTCAGTCTGGTTTTGATCAGTCTTCAGTGCTTTCATATACTTGTTTTTTTTTTATTAGCTATTCAAAACTTATAAGAATTTCAGCTATTGTACTCTGCAGCTCATTCAGTAACTAAAACTATGGTAACAGAATGTTACCTAAACGACCTCTTCAGTTAATTTGATTCACAAAGTATGTGAGAAGGAGTTGTAATTAACCTAGTGATATGTATAGATAAATTAATTTTTTATAAGTTTTTAGAAATTCTTGACATTTTTCTCCGTATATTTAAACATTTCTCCCCGATCCTGTTGAAAACTATTAAATTGGAGTTATTTTACAACAAAGTTTTCCTGAGGAAAGTATTATCCAAGTCTATGTCTGTATTCGAAATTAGTGGCATCAGAATTAATAATGTTCCACTTCAGAGGCTTTAATTATTTTTCTACTCATTTATACACTTCTTTCTATATTCAGACTTTTGCTATATTTTGAGTTTTACTCACAGGAAACTTCAGCTATGATGCTATAATGGTTCAAGTAATCCTGCATATAATGATAAAATCTCTACACTCAATACGTGTATTACAAGCCAAGAGATTGGATGTATAGTTATATCCGTAATACTATTGTTGTAGCCTTGGACATGTCCCATATTTTCACTCTTTCATCTATAAAATTGTGTAGGAGTTGGAAACATTTAGAATAGACCATTCTTATGTCCCCTCCAGAGATAATATTGTATGAATCCTTGAATTTAGTGAACCTCTATTATTTTTTCCTTAAACACCTTTCTGATTTTAATTAAAGAAAACCTTTTTCAGTCACCTACAAAGAAAACCCCATCAGACTAACAGCAGACTTCTCAGCAAAACCTTACAGGCAGGCTAGGAAATAATGGGATGGCATTTTCAAAGTACTGAAAGAAGAAAAACTGTCAGCCAAGAATTTTGTGTACAGTAAGATTAAGCTTCATAAATGAAGGAGAAATAGCTTTTCCCAGGTAAGCAAACACTGAGGGACTTCATCACCCTAGTCTGACCTTACACAAAATTCTCAAAGGAGTCCTAAACATGGAAACAAAAGGTTAATATTCGCCATCATACTAAGACACAAAAGTATAAAATTCTCAGGTCTTATAAAATATCACACAAAGAAGGAAGAGAAATGAATCAGACGGCAATTTGGCAGAATTCCACCAAACCACAAAGAGAAAAAGAAACAAAGAATTTATCAAACAACTAGAAAATAATTAACAATATCACAGGAGCAAAACCTCACTTATCAATATTAACTGTGACATAAATGGTTTACATGCTCCACTTAAAAAATATAGATTGGCAGAATGGATAGAAAAAACAAAACATGATTTAACTATATGTTGCTTACAAGAAACTCACTTTACCTATAAAGACATATATGGACTGAAAGTGAAAGGGAGGAAAAAGATATTTCATGCAGATAGAAAGCAAAAGTGAACAGCAATAGTGATACTTAGATAACACAGACTTTATATCAAAAACAGGAAAAAAGACAAAGTCATTACATAATAATAAGGGAATCAATTCAGCAAGAGGCTAAAACAATTCTAAGTATATATGCACTCAACACCAGAAGGCTCAGATTCATGAAACAAATATTACTAGACCTAAACAAATATTATTAGACCTATTACTAGACCTAAAGAGATAGACAGCAATACAGTAATAATGGACAACTTCAACACCCTACTGACAGCGTTAGTCAAATGGTTGAGATAGAAAGTCAACAAAGACATACTGGACTTAAATTGGACTTTAGACCAAAAGGACTTCAAAAATCATTTACAGAACATTCTACCCAACAACTACAGAATATGCATTCTTCTTATCAGCACATGGAACATTCGCCGAGATAGATATCACATGTTAGGCCACTAAACAAGTCTTAAGAGATTTTTAAAATCAAGTATCTTCTCAGACCACAGTGGAATAAATCTGTAACCAGTAACAAGAGGAACATCAGAAAGCATAAAAATACATGGAAATTAAACAGTATCCTCTGGAATGATCATGGGATTAATGAAGAAATTAAGACACATTAAAAGATTTTTTGAAACAAATGAAAATGGAAACACAACACACTGAAACCTGTAGTATACAGCAAAAGCAGTGCTAAAGGGAAGTTTGTAGCATTAAATGCCTATATATCAAAAAAGCAGAAAGATCCCAAATTGATGACCTATCATTCTGTCTCAAGGAATTAGAAAAGCAAGAAAATACCAAACCCAGAATTATCAGAAGAAAAGAAATAACAAAGACCTGAGCAGAACTAAGTAAAAATAAAGACAAAAAAAATACAAACGATCAAGGAAATTAAAAGTTGGTTCTTCAAAAAGATAAGCAAAATTGGTAAATTGCTAGTGAGACTAACCAGAAGAGAGAGGATCCAAATAAACAAAAACAGAAATGAACAAGAAGATATTACAGCTGATACCACAAACATACAAAAGATTGTCACAGACTATTATGAGCAACTATACACTCACAAAGTAGAAAACCTGGAAGAAATGGATAAATTCCTGGAAACATACAACCTCCCAATATTGAACCCAGAAGAAATAGAAATGCTGAATAGACCAATAACAAGTACCAAGATTGAATCAGTAATTTAAAAATCTCCCAACAAAAAAGAGTTCAGGACCAGATGGATTCACAGCCAAATGTGTACAAAGAAGAATTAATACCAGTCCTCCTGAACCTGCCCCAAAAAATTAAGGAGTAGGGAATTCTCCATAAATAATTCTATGAGGTCGTTACCATCCTGATATCAAAACCAGGCAAGGACACAACAAAAACAGAAAAGTACAGACCAATATCCCTGATGAACACAGACTCCAAAATCCTCAACAAAATACTAACAAACCAAATCTACTAGCATATCAAAAAGATAATTACCATGATCGAGTGAGTTGTATACCAGGGATGTAAGGATGCAACATACACAAATCAATAAATGGGATACATTACATAAACAGAATGAAGGACAAAAATTGTGATTATCTAAATAGGTACAGAAAAAGCATTTGATACAATTCAGCATCCCTGCATTATAAAAACCCTTAACAAACTAGGCATAAAAGGAATATACCTCACAGTAGTAAAGGCCATATACTACAAACCCACAGCCAACATCATGCTGAAGTGGAAAAAGTTGAAAGCATTCCCTCAAAGAACTGTAACAAGACAATGATGCCTACTTTAACCACTCCTATTCAACATAGTACTGGAAGTCCTAACCAGAACAATAAAGCAGGAGAAAGAAGGAAAAGTTATCCAAATTGGAAAAGAAGTAAAATTATTCCTGTTTGCTGATTATATAACCTTATATCTAGAAAAACCTAAAGATTCCACCAAAAACCTCTCAGATTTGATAAATGAATTCAAAGTTTGAGTATATAAAATCATTGTACAAAAATCAGTAGTGTTTCTGTTCACTGATAATCTAGCTGAGAAAGAAATCAAGAAGGCAATCTCATTTAAAGTACTACAAAGAAAATAACAAAATATCTAGTAATATTTAACCAACGAAATGAAAGATCTCTACAAAGAAAACTACAAACCAGCGATGAAAGTAATTGTAGAGGATACTGACAAGTGGAAAACCATCCCATGCTTATGGATAAGAAGAATTAATATCATTAAAATGATTATACTGCCCAAAGCATTGTACAGATCCAGTGCAATCTCTATCAAAATACCAACCCCGTCTTTTACAGAATTAGAAGACAAAATCCTAAAATTCATGTGGAACCAAAAAAGTGCTCAAATAGGCAAAACAATCTTAAGCAAAAACAACAAAGCTGAAGACATTACATTTCCTGACATCAGATTATACCATGAGGCCATAGTAACAAAACAGCATGGTACTGATATAAAAATAGACACATAGATCAATGGAAGAGAGTAGGTAACCCAGAAATAAAACCATGTATTTACAGCCAACTAAACTTTGCCTAAGTTAACAAGAACATACACTGGGGAAAGGACACCCTCTTCAGAAAAAGGAGCTGGGGAATTGGATCAGCATATGCAGAAGAATGAAACTGGTCCCCCATCTCTTATCATATACAAAAATCAACTCAAGATGGAATAAAGACTTAAAGGTAAGACCTGAAACTATAAAATAATACTCAAAGTAAACCTGAGGAAAACTCTTCTGGACATTGGTCTAGGTGAAGAATTCATGACTAAGACCTCAAAAGCACAGGTAAAAAAAAAAATAGACAATGGGACTTAATTAAACTAAAAGCTTCTGCATGGCAAAAGAAATAAGATAGTGACAGGAGGCTGAGGCAGGAGAATCGCCTGAACCCAGGAGGCAGAGGCTGCAGTAAGCTGAGATTATACCACTGCACTCCAGCCTGGGCTACAGAGTGAGAGTCCACCTCAAAAAAAGAAAAAAAGATAGCAAAGAACTTGCAGAATGGGAGAAAACATTTGCAAATTGTGCATCCGACAGGGGACTAACAGCCAGAATTTACAAGGAACTCAAACAACTAAACAACAACAACAACAAAAAACACCAAGTAATCCCCTTAAAAACTAGTGAGAGGACATGAATAGTCATTTTTTAAAATAAGACATACCGATGGCCAACAGGCATATAAAGAAATGCTGAACATCACTAATCAGAGAAATGCAAATTAAAACCACAATGAGATATCATTTTACACCAATCAGAATGGCTGTTATTAAAAAGAGAAAATAACATGTTGGTGAGGATATGGAGAAAAGGGGACTCATGTACACTGTTGTTGGGAATGTAAATTAGTACAACTTCTATCGAAAACAGTATGGATTTTTTTTTTTTTTTTTTGAGACAGTGTCTCACTCTGGTACCCAGGCTGGAGTGCAGTGGTGTGATCTGGGCTCACTGCAACCTCCACCTCCCAGGATCAAGCAATTCCCTTGCCTCAACCTCCCGAGTAGCTGGGATTACAGGCAAGTACCATCACACCTGGCTAAGTTTTTATATTTTTAGTAGAGATGGGGTTTCACCATGTTGGCCAGGCTGGTCTCAAACTCTTGACCTCTAGTGATCCACCCGCCTCGGCCTCCCAAAGTGCTGGGATTACAGGCATGAGCCACCGTGCCTGGCCAGTATAGCTATTTCTTAACTGAAAACAGAACTATCATTCAATCCAGCAATCTCATTACTGGGTATCTAGTCAAAGGAAAAGAAATCATTACATCAAAAAGATACCTCCTCTCATATGTTTATTTGCACCCCTATTTACTTTGGCAAAGATGCAGTCAACCTAAGTTTCTATCAATAGATGAATAGGTAAAGAAAATGTGGCATATATACACAATGGAATAATATTCAGAAATGGAAAAGAATGGGTCAGGTGCAGTGGCTCATGCCTGTAATTCCAGCACGTTGGGAGGCCGAGGCAGGTGGATCACTTGAGGTAAGGAATTTGATACCAGCCTGGCTAACGTGGCAAAACCCTGTCTCTACTAACAATACAAAAATTAGCCAGGTGCAGCGGGTGTGCCTGTAGTCCTAGCTATTTGGGTGGCTTAAGCATGAGAATCACTTGAACTTGGGTGACAGAGGTTGCAGTGAGTCAAGATCGCACCACTGTACTCCAGCCTGGGGGACAGAGCAAGCCACTGTCTCAAAAAAGAAATAAGAAACGAAATAATATTTTTTACAACATGGATGGCACTAGAGGCAATCATCTGATGTGAAACAGCTCAGAAACGAAAGTCAAATATTGCATGTTCTTACTTATAAGTGAGAGCTAAATAATGTGTACACATAGAGGTAGAGTGTGGAATGATAGACAATGGAGATTTGGAAGGTTGGAAGTAAGTAGGGGTAGATGATGAGAAATTACTTAATGAGTAACTACGTTAACTCAAGAAATGGATATCCTAAAAGCCCTAACTTTACCACTCTAATCTATGCATGTAACATAATCACACTTGTACTGCACACATTTATACAAAGAAAAAAATAAATAAAAGCTCTTTCTAGTTATATAAGAACTACGTTTTAACAGTTACCATCTCAAACTTTTAAATGAGAAAATTACGTATGTTGTACACTATATCCTTTGGCCAATGAATGGCCCACCTTCATGTGAAAAAAATTCTCCATAAGGATGAAACTTTGGAGGAGCTATGTGTGTTAACAGGAGAAAGACAATACTTCCTTGGCCAGATCATACCAACTTTTGTGGTCTGCAAAATGTTAGTAATAGTAATACTAGCCTTTCAGTTGCTCTAGTCTGAGGTAAGTGTTACTTCTCTGTAAGACTTAAGATTTTACATTTAGCAAAAGATCTAGTTTACCATTATAGATGTGGAAAGAATAAGATGCAGTTGAATGAGATTCTAGATCCTTCTTAAACGCTCACTCTGGTAAGGGGAAGGCTGAGAAAGGATAGGACACTTACCCTGCCAAGAACTTTTAAGTTGGGAGAAAAAGGTTCAGTGAGAGATACAGGGGCAAACCTAAGTTTCAGTATAACTTCCTGCACCACAGTTGAGAGTTTAAACTGCTAAGATATTTTGTTCATTGTAAACCAGCAAAGAAAAGCAGAGAGACAACAGTCAAATCCAGAAAATAATGTAGAACTCCGTATGCTATTTCAGCTTCTAATACCCAGCATCAGTTTCTAGTTGAAGAACTATTAATACAAAAATGGAAGGATACAAGAATAGAGTGTGAATGCGGCCAAGAGGAAGAGGACCTGACATATGGAGAACTTTTCCAAACAGCTAGTACTTTTCTTAAAAGAAATATAGAGTTTAGTTCCCAGAGAGATTTCAGCAAACACTTTATAAACAGGACTCAGCATTTTGTCAAATATTTGGGTTTAGTTTTTGAAAATTTAAAGAATATCCTAAAATTTAGGCCTAATCAGGATGCTAAAGATGAATTGATGTATAAGGATAATGCTCTTCACACATGTTTATAGCTGATATAAGAATAACAAATATGTACATTTTATGTTAATTCTTCTGAAACAGTTTTGAAGAATATAATGCTAGAATCACTGCTATATTAAAAATTCTAAACTTGGGATACATTTTTAATTTGAACAGATCATTAGCACCTTGATAAAGGACTAGATGTTGACAGACATAGAGAATGTGAAGATATTTGTTGAGGTGGAAAAAAAAAAACTGGGATTATAACATTTAAAGGCTTGCATCCAGAGAACTCAATGAGCAAATCAAGAAAGTATAAAAGTGCACATAGTAGGTTCATTATGCTAATGTTAACAGTTGCTGAATTATGGCAGATAAACCTGAAGTTGGCAAAATGGAAACTCTAATGACATTTTTCACAAAATTCAATGTTTTTATTTTAATATAATTTAATGTCACCTTTTGGCAAAAATAGCATGATTCAGCCAGGCTGGCTTATGTGTCTCCATATCTTACAAATGGCGGTCACAAGGTTTTTTTAACTTACACTTCTATCTTAGTCCATTTGGGCTTCCATAACAAAATCCTGTAAACTGGGTGGCTTATAAACAATAGGAATGTATTTCTTATCGTTCTGGAGGCTAGGAAGTCCAACATTAAGACATTGGCAAATTCAGTGTTTTGTGATGGCCCACTTCCTGGTTCATAGGCAGTCATCTGTTCACCCAAACCTCACATGGCAGAAGGGGTGAGTGGTCTTTCCCTGGTCTCTTTTGTAAGGGAACTAATTCCATTCATGAGAGCTCCACCCTCGTGGATAAATCAATTCCCAAAGGCTTCCTATCCTAATACCATCACTTTGTGGGCTTGGATTTCAATGTACAAATTTTAGGGGAACACAAAGACTTACCATAGTAAACCTCCTACTTCAGTTTTTGATCAGTGTTTCATATAATATCTTAGAGATAGCTCCATACGAGTATGTAGGGAACTGCCTCATTCTTTTCAGTGGTTGCTTTGGTTTCTGTTTCTTTGAATGGATGTATCATGATTTATTTAACCAATCCCTCATTAGTGAACATTTAGTACTATAGTAAGTATCCTTGTGTGTATATATTATTTTGTACCTGTGCAATATATCTGTAGGATAAATTCTTACAGGTAAAATTGCTGAGTAAAAGAGGTTGTTCTTTTTCATTTTTATAAGATTTTGCCAAATTGCTATCCATAGAGGTTGCTATCTATGGAGTTATATTCCCTACAAAGAATTATGAGAGTAAAAAATGTATTATCAAAAAATTACAGTAATTATCAGAAAAACAGATAATATTAATTGTGTGACTACAAATGACTTATAGACCCCAGTTATAGTAATATGCAAGTTTATTCTTTAATGTTGATGACCTGCCATCTGCTACCTACTACACTTTGAAGTAAATGAGCTTCTATTTCAAAAACACAGCGATCCCATTTTTAACACTTAATTTAAATAACCTAATACTATTACTAGCTAATATTACCCAGGAGGCTGAGTCAGGAGGATCACTTGAGCCCAGCAGTTCAAGACCATCCCGGGCATCATAGTGAGACCATAGCTCTAAAGAAACTAATCCTTATTTTTTTTAGCCAGATGTGGTGGCACTTGCCTTTAGTCTCAGCTACTTCAGAAGCTGAGGCCAGAGGATCGCTTGAGCCCAGGAGTCTGAGGCTTCAGTGCACTGTGATCACACCACTGCACTGCAGCCTAGGTGACAAAATAAAACATCTCTTTATAAAAATAAAACAATTTCCTAGCATGTGTCAGGCATTGTTCTAAGTGGTTTATGTATTTCAACTTATTTAATTTTCACAACAGTCCTACAAACAATTATAATTGTTTTCCCAATTTACAGGTGAGGAAACCAAGGCCTGAGATATTATGTATCTTGGCAGAGCTGGTAACTTGTAGGGCTAAACCCTAGCCCTATAAGTTATTTTGAAAAATCATGCTGAACACACGTATACACATCTATAATTTCTTAAGTTTGTATTCACACTCTCATCACAAATAATCCGTATCTTTCTTGTATCTTTTTGTGCTTGCAAACCTGCCTTTTGCAGATGCGGCAAATTAAAACAGAAAGTTGTTGGTTTCATTTTTGTTCTGTCCTGAGATACCTAGAAAATTAGAAACCAAATTGAAATGGTCTTATGACAATCCCAGGTATGATAAATAAATGTATAGCAATTTAACATTTTTCATTTTAAGTTGATAACCCTCAAGTTATTTCAGAAATGTGCCAAAGAAGCTCCTAAGAAACGTTTATAATAATAAATGTTGAAATGGTTTTTTTTAAAAAAATAACTTCCTGTGGTTCTTTCAGTAAGCTTTCATGACACTTTTTATCTGCAGGCAAGTGGCTGTATTCTCCTGTGTCTTGACATGCAGGCTTAGGTGAAATATTGTGGGCATAAAAATTGGATTTGGTAGGTCTGCTAGGAAGGGGTCATGTAAAAGTCATCTTTGATTTGTTAATGGAATTCTTTTTTAGATGTAGTATATGGCAGTAGTGATGTGCATCCTAAGGGAAAAACCGGTCTCTTCTGTAAAGTTTTATTTTCATATTTGTACACTGTAGTTCTGTTGTGTGTTTTTGATTTAATAACAATTTATGTGTTTTTCTGTCGCAGAGCACTGCAGCCTGTGGTGTTGAGGCTCACAGCGATGCCATCCAGCCCTGCCACATCAGAGAGGCCATTCGACGCTACAGCCACAAGATTGGCCCACTTTCCCCATTCACAGTACGTAATAACAGAGTTATAAAAAGTTATATTTATAATATGAAAGAATTTTGATTTTCAAGTGGTCAAATGAAGAAGCAATGGAATTGTTGAAAGCAATTTGTGGTGACTGTAATTTTGTTGTATAAAAGTGGCATAATTCTCTTGGGAAATGAAAGTCATTTTCGTCTCTTTTTGGAAGGACACTTTTTTTCTACAAAATATTATTTTCTTTCAATTACAAATTAAGTTTTTTTGTTGGGGTTTATAGTTTCTATTTTTCAAAGCTTAAGTTTATAAAACGTTATTCTCAAATTATATGTATCCAAATATTGCTAGTAGCACTTTATATTTTAGAATTGGTTAGATTGGCATTACCACTTCTATCAGAGTATCCTTCTCCTAAACATGCTTTTAGTTGGAAGAAGAAGAGATATTTCTTTACTGGCTTTGAACTAAGCTGAAATGCAGACAGCCTTTTACATCTTCAAATGATTTGAAGACTTATAATCAGGGTTTTGTGTTGTTTTAATGGGGAATTAAAGACCTGATATTTCAACAATCTAAAGAAAGTGTGTGCAGGTGTGTGTGTTTTAATTCAGTGCTCATCTTATGGCCCTTTAAAAAAATCTTATTTGTGTTAAGAGAAATTTCTTCAAGTGCTACTCTGTTTATAAGGAACTAGTTCAACAGAAAGTAAAGTTTGATATACATAACTGAGGAAAGTCAGATTTACTTTTTCGATATTCTGTTTTAACAAGCTAATGAAAATGTGTATGTATAACGTTATACATAAACAAATGAGAAAATAAATAGTAAGTATTACATAGTATACATTTTTACCTGAGTGGACTTTACTATTCATAAAAGTCATGATTTTGTCTGTATTATCTTTTTTCCTTATGTTTAGTTAAATAGAATGATTTCTTTCCATCCTTTTATTAGTTGTTGTTAATTATATAGATAGATTCTCTGTGTAACAGGAGAACATGTTTTATAAATGTCTCCAGAAGCTCTCTGTAATGGTGAAACTTTGCACTTTTAATATTTGAAGTTTATCTTGTATAAGAACATGATTTTAATATTGCTGATTAAAGCAATATATCCTTTTGCATGAATGTTTTTAAAGTCTTATAATTGAAAAGAAATAATTAAATCAAGTTTCTTTTACATGATAGGTGAAGCTGTTTTAAATGACAGGCCAAAAGGAAGATGAATATGAAAAATTATGAATGAGAAAAATAAGAGATAATTGGAAGTAAGAATTTAAAAACCAACTGAAATTGAAAAAACTTATAATGAAAGATTAAAAATATTAAATCCATCGATAACAGTCAAATAATGACGAATAGGTTGAGACAATGGAGGGGAAAAAAAGAGGTAGTGTTTGATAATAATCTAGAAGCAATTAAAAGATAGCAAAGGGAAACACGATTTTTGAGAAATAACCTAAAATGGTAACTAAAAGTAATGAATAAAATTACATAAAGGAAAATGTATCCGATACAAGGAGAAAATGCCCTAATCATGAAGTCTGCATTATTTCCTCAAAAAGAAGTGGTAGCTGCTTCATTCTTCAAAGTTTTTGTTTTTAAAATAGACTGGACAGATCACCTGAGAGCCATCTTGGTTGATGACACTATTTACATACATGTGTGTATGTATATCTTTTCCCCCATGTCCAACCTAGTACTTATGTATTACTACTTTTACAATCTAAGACTGTAGTATTAGTATATGATAAAAATGTACTTTAAGCTAGCTTCAGATATTGCCTAAGCTAATTTTAATCTAATAAACATAAAGAATGGGCTTTTTAAAACTGATGACACGATTTTAAAAGGCTTAATTTAAATACATCTAGAAAATAAAACAAGCCATGACCTAGAAGTTTCAGTTAGCTGCTAGTAGAACAATCAAACAAAATCAACAACAAATGGTGACAAACTCCACCCCAGAGGGGCACCCAAGGTGTTATTATTCCTCAGAAGGGGACCGCCACCTGGAAAAGTCTGCTCTATTTTCTTCAGCTATGAGAATTTGCCCACAACAAGAGTGAATATGCCTGCACTTTTTTTTTTTTTTTTTTTTTGAGGCAGAGTCTCACTCTGTTGCCCAGGCTGGAGTGGAGTGGTACGATCTCAGCTCACTGCAACTTCTACCTCCCGGGTTCAAGCAGTTCTCCCTACCTCAGCCTCCTGAGTAGCTGTGATTACAGGCGCCTGCCACCATGCCCAACTAATTTTTGTAATAATTTTTTTTTTTTTTTTGAGACGGAGTCTCGTTCTGTCACCCAGGCTGGAGTGCAGTGGCGCGAACTCAGCTCACTGCAAGCTCCGCCTCCCGGATTCACGCCATTCTCCTGTCTCAGCCTCCTGAGTAGCTGGGACTACAGGCACCCGCCATCATGCCCGGCTAATTTTTTGTGTGTTTTTTAGTAGAGACAGGGTTTCACCATGTTAGCCAGGATGGTCTCGATCTCCTGACCTCATGATCCACCTAACTGAGCCTCCCAAAGTGCTGGGATTACAGGTGTGAGCCACCTCGCCCAGCCTAATTTTTGTAATTTTTAGTAGAACTTCGCCATGTTGGCCAGGCTGGCCTTGAACTCCTGACCTCAGGTGATCCACCCACCTCGGCCTCCCAAAGTGCTGGGATTACAGGTATGAGCCACTGCACCCAGGCTGCCTATGTTTTTTTGTATCATGAATTGCATGACCAGAGCTAAGATTCAGGCCTTCCAACCCCTAGCTTCAAACACTTTCTCCTGAAATACACACTTTTGCAACTGTCCCCACCATACCTCACTTTCTGTATACACACTCTAAAGAACCTTTAGAGAAACTAATTTTACTTTTTTGCTTTGTGTTTGTTTTTCTTAATTCTAAAAATCACTTCAGATTCTATGATCTGCAGTATTCTAGAGTGCTTTTGCAACCTAGAATGTCCTGAGTGATTTTGATGCTTGCCATCTTATATTGCATTTTTATTCATAGTAATTGATAATACGTGAAGTTATATTGTGTGGTGATTAAGAACTTTGATCCTGGAGCTAAATGGATAGGGTCCAGATCCCAGCCCTGCTACCTACAAGCTGAGTAGCCTTACACAGGTTTCTTCACCGCTTTATGGCTGTTTCCTCATCCCTAAAGTGAGGATATTAGATTATACTTCATGATAGGATTTAAAAAGTACTGTGAACTTAATTAACATATAGTAAGCTCTTAATAAATTATATTAGTAATAGTGGAAGTAGTAGTAGCTATGGTATATTTTTTAAAAGAGATAAATAATACAAAGTAAGCGGAAACCATTCCACTCAACCACACTCAAATGCGTGTGCCTGTGCACACACATATGCACACACTGAGGCTACCTGGCCTTACTCTGTAAGCCCAGAAAAAACTAAAAATTTAAATAATAATGTGGTTTGTTTATGGACTAATAATTTATACCATTAAAATTTAAATACCATACAAAAATTATTGTTCCTGAAAATAAATGTTAATTTTTACTCTTTGGCTTAATAACGGTTAAAGAATATAATTTTTTTTAAATCACTGATCATCATAAATAAGTCTTAGCAACTGAGTGTACATACTTACCACCCGATTTTTTGCGTACCAGCTAGGTTTTGCATACTAGCTCTGTGGAACAGAAATCTAAAGAACAAATGGGTGACCTCATTTATAAAGTTTCTTCAGTTTCAGTGTTTGTGATTTTACATATTTGCATAAGTTATTGAAAAGGTTTTCAGAAATTGATGAATATATCAAAGTTGATACATTTTTTAATTACTGGGCTTATTTTTCTCAACTTTTAAAGTTTCTGCAGTTTACTCATGAAAGAAATGCTACTATGTTAGAAAATTATGAAAATATAGAAAAATACAGAATAGAATAAAACTTAAGTTCTAGAGATAACTACTGTTAATATATTACTACCTTTTCATCCTGCCCTTTTTCTTTGTTTATACATATTAATAATTTAGCAAAATTGAGATTATTCTAATATTGTTACTTATCATTTTATAGTATATTATGTAGTCCTTAAAAACATGATTTGTAATAGCTTCATAGTACACCTTATACATCTAACTGTACCTTTATTCACTTAACCATTCCATTTTGTTCTTTATTTAGGTTATAAATAGTGATAGTGGATATTCTTGTCTGTAAATATTTATCCATCTTTCTAGTTGTTTCCTTATGATAGATTACTAGAAGTGAAATTCCTGAATCAAAGGATTGGACCTTTTAAATTTCCTGATAATCTTACCAAAATAATTCTTTGAAAACATGAATGACTTCATAATTGTATAAGTGGTATATGAGAGTATAAACTCAAATCAGCATTGAATATTATCAGTTTTATTTTTGTCATTTTCCAGGCAAAAATCAAGTAGCAATTATAGCAGCTAATATTTATTGAGCACTCATGCATCATGCACTGCACCGTACCAACTCACACAGAACTCATGACGACCTTAACAAATAGAAACTATTGTTAATTTATGGATGAGAAAACAGACTGTAACTAGCCTTCCCAAGTTAACATACAGCTAGTGAGTGATAGGATATTTTTGTTTTAATTTGTATTTGCTAACTAATGATATTGAACATTTTTATATATTTACTAATAATTTGTATTTCTTTGAATTGAATTATGTCTTTGCCATTTTTTGTAGGGCATTAGATTTACTTGTATGAATCTACTAACTTACATGAATAAATTTTTGTAATTAAAATTTTTAAGACATTTATCAATTATGAACAGTAAAACTTTTTGTCAGGTTTGTTGCAGGTATTTTTCCCAGTTCTCCATTTATCTTAATTTTTTTCTAATTTGATATGTTTTCAATATATAGGATTTTATGTAGTTAGGTCTACTGATATTTTCCTCTATAATTTTCCGTTGTCTTATGATTTAAAAAATTGTATAACCTGAGATTAAATATACATCTGTATTTTTAATTATTTTTTATTCAACTATAATTCTACATTTTTATCTAATATATGGTATGAGAGTTTCTATAATATAAAAACTAAATATCAAAATATGCCAATCAATTAAATGAGTAATCTATCCAGTTCCTGTTTATTAGGATTGCTTTATCATCTGTTAAATTACTACAAGCGTATCTCAGGTCTTTCTGTTTTCTATTCTGTATTATTTTCCAAAATTATTGATAATGCTTTGTATGTACTACCTGAATATATAAAGAATACAGTATTTAGGGAGGGCATCAGGGTCTAAAAATGGGTGTAACAAAGGTTTAAATGAATTGTCCCACCAGAAAATTCATTGGCATTTGTTTGAAGAGTATTTTTTTCACAACCTAAACATTCAAATGCTTTTGAATGGTAATGGTAATGATTTTAACAAACACACTCTTAGAATTTACTTATTCAAGGTTAGAAGTAAAGAGCATTTTTAAATGTTATGATTAGAGCATTTGGTGTTTTCTCTCAGAGAGAATACTCTGCGGGGTAATCTAGTGTTCTCTTATGTCACAGGGAAGGTGGTCAGACATGTTTTATCTAGATCTTCACTATTTACAAGCAGTGGGTGGTACCCATGGTTACCTACTCAAGCCTAGCTCTCAATGGGAAGTGCTGTAAATTGCTGATATAAACCCAGGTCTGTAATTTTGAAAGCCAGAGAAAGGAAACTGTGTTCGCTGAGTGTGATGACATAATCCCATCTGTAATGCCTAAATCTATTTTAGTTTCTCCTGATATTCACAGTAGAAAAATGTTAACCCTCTGAACTTGCATGTTATCAGGTAACTTTCTATTGAACTAGAATAGTGAGACAATAAAATTGCTCATTTAAGCATGTTCATTAACCTGAATAATACCTTAAGTGCATCTGTAGAAACAAGGCTCTAGTCTTTACTCAGCTGCTTAAATTGAGACAGAATCATAGCATTTTAAAACTGGAGAGGACTTGAGCTAGCCAGTTAGTCTGGACCTCTGAGAAGCTTTGTGATGTACCCAAAGATACTTTGCAAGTGCATGACAGAACTAACCCTAGAATCCAGCCTCCTGACTCTCAGATTACTGTGCCCATTTACTTTGATGTAAATTTATTAGAGGACACTAGAGATGTTTTCATATCATTAGTTTAGGGATGTTCATAATGGACTAATAGGGATTGAAAATACGAAAAATTTTTAAAGAATTCTTCACATTGAACTTTTAAAATCAAAATTGGCATGGCAGATTGTTTTGACCATTTTGATCTAAAATTTCATATTTGCAAATATTTATGTCATGAGCACATTAGATTTGTCTGCATCTTATGTGTTCAACCTGGAAAATTAAATGTCACTAAATGTTAGAATAATTTTCAAATGTAAATACCAAGTAGAAATTGGGTGGAAATAAATTATATGTGTTTTTACTGGAAGTGAAAATTTTCATAATAAATTTTTTGAGAGTACTAAATCTATTATTACAGATTGGAACCCAAACATGTTTAAAAGTATAGGCCACTGATCTTAAGGAAAAAATTTAACATGTAGCATATTTATCATATAAGAAGAACCTGAAAGTGAGTATTTTCCAGAAAAATATGAAACATTTAATTTAATTACTTTTAATT